>NW_028167521.1:1278967-2557934 GCF_963513975.1 Fringilla coelebs | reverse complement strand
TTTCCCTGGGAAACAAAACTCACAAGCCACTGTTCTGGGTGTCAGTTTGCAGGACCCACTTGGCACTCTCAAACCAGACCAAGTTGGCACTGGTGCCACCTTGCGTCTGGGAGGCATCCTGCGAGAGGTGCAACTCCAGGATGCTGCTGGCAACTTAGGGCCTCAGGCCCCTGAACCATTGTACAGGCCTTTTTCCGTGGGAAACAAAACTCAGAAGGCACTGTTCTGGGTGTCAGTTTTCAGGACCCACCTGGCACTCTCAAACCAGACCAAGTTAGCACTCCTGCCACTTTGCGTCTTGGAGGCATCCTGCAAGAGATGCAATTCCAGGAGGCATCCGGCAATTTAAGGCCGCAGGACCCTGAACCATTGTACAGGCTTTTTCCCTGGGAAACAAAACTCACAAGCCACTCTTCTGGGTGTCATTTTGCAGGACCCACTTGACACTCTCAAAACAGACCAAGTTGGCACTGGAGCCACCTTGCGTCTGGGAGGCATCCTGCGAGAGGCGCAATTCGAGGAGACATCTGGCCATTTAAGGCTGCAGGACCCTGAAGCATTCTGCAGATTTTTCCCTGGAAATGAAAACTCAGATGCCACTGTTCTGGGTGTCAGTTTTCAGGACCCACTTGGCACTCTCAAACCAGACCAAGTTGGCACTGGTGCCACCTTGAGTCTGGGAGGCATCCTGCGAGAGGCTCAAGACCAAGTAGGCACCTGGCAATTTAAAGGCCTCAAGACCCTAAACTATTGTACAGGCTTTTTTCCAAGGAAACAAAACTCACAAGACACTGTTCTGGGTGTCAGTTTGCAGGTCCCTCTTGGCACTCTAAAACTAGACCAAGTGGGCACTGGTGCAACCTTGCTTCGTGGAGGCATCCTGCGAGAGGCGCAATCCCAGGAGGCACCCGGCAATTTAAGGCTGCAGGACCCTGAACAATTCTACAGGTTTTTTCCCTCGGAAACACAACTCACAAGCCACTGTTCTGGGTGTCAGTTTGCAGGACCCACCTGGAAATCTCAAACCAGACCAAGTTGGCACTTGTGCCACCTTGCATCTCGGAGGCATCCTGCGAGAGGCGGATCACCAGGAGGCACCAGGCAATTTAAGGGCGCAGGACCCTAAACCATTGTACAGGCTTTTTCCCTGGCAAACAAAACTCAGAAGCCACTGTTCTGGGTGTCAGTTTTCAGGACCCACTTGGCACTCTCAAACCAGACCAAGTGGGCACTGGTGCCTCTTTGCGTCTGGGAGGCATCCTGCGAGACGCCGAATTCCAGGTCGCACTCGACAACTTAGGGCCTCAGGTCCCTGCACCCTTCTACAGGCCTTTTTCCCTGGGAAAGAAAACTCACAAGCCACTGTTCTGGGTGTCAATTTTCAGGACCCACGTGGCACTCTCAAACTAGACTAAGTGGGCACTGGTGCCACCTTGCGTCTGGGAAGCATCCTGAGAGAGGCGCAATTCGAGGAGGCACCGGGCAATTTAAGGCCGCAGGACCCTGAACCATTTTACAGGCTTTTTCCCTGGGAAACAAAACTCACATGCCACTGTTCTGGGTGTCAGTTTGCAGGACCCACTTGGCACTCTCAAACGAGACCAGGTTGGCACTGGTGCCTCTTTGCGTCTGGGAGGCATCCTGCGAGACGCCGAATTCCAGGCGGCACCCAACAACTTAGGGCCTCAGGCCCCTGCACCCTTCTACAGTCTTTTTCCCAGGGAAACAAAACTCACAAGCCACTGTTATGGGTGTCAGTTAGCAGGAGCCACTTGGCACTCTCAAACTAGACCAAGTTGGCACTGGTGCCACCTTGAGTCTGGGAGGCATCCTGCGAGATGCTCAATTCGAGGAGGCACCCGGCAATTTAAACGCCTCAAGACCCTAAACTATTGTACAGGCTTTTTCCCAAGGAAACAAAACTCACAAGCCACTGTTCTGGGTGTCAGTTTGCAGGACCCACTTGACACTCTCAAAACAGACCAAGTTGGCACTGGTGCCACCTTGCGTCTGGGAGGAATGCTGCGAGAGGTGCAATTCCAGGATGCAACTGGCAACTTAGTGCCTCAGGCCCCTGAACCATAGTACAGGCCTTTTTCCCTGGGAAACAAAACTCAGAAGCCAATGTTCTGGGTGTCAGTTTTCAGGACCCACCTGGCACTCTCAAACCAGACCAAGCTGGCACTCCTGCCACTTTGCGTCTGGGAGGCATCCTGCAAGAGGTGCAATTCCAGGAGGCATCCGGCATATTAAGGCTGCAGGACCCTGAACCATTTTACAGGCTTTTTCCCTGGGAAACAAAACTCACAAGCCACTCTTCTGGGTGTCATTTTGCAGGACCCACTTGACACTCTCAAACCAGACCAAGTGGGCACTGGTGCCTCTTTGCGTCTGGGAGGCATCCTGCGAGACGCCGAATTCCAGGTCGCACTCGACAACTTAGGGCCTCAGGTCCCTGCACCCTTCTACAGGCCTTTTTCCCTGGGAAAGAAAACTCACAAGCCACTGTTCTGGGTGTCAATTTTCAGGACCCACGTGGCACTCTCAAACTAGACTAAGTGGGCACTGGTGCCACCTTGCGTCTGGGAATCATCCTGAGAGAGGCGCAATTCGAGGAGGCACCGGGCAATTTAAGGCCGCAGGACCCTGAACCATTTTACAGGCTTTTTCCCTGGGAAACAAAACTCACATGCCACTGTTCTGGGTGTCAGTTTGCAGGACCCACTTGGCACTCTCAAACGAGACCAGGTTGGCACTGGTGCCTCTTTGCGTCTGGGAGGCATCCTGCGAGACGCCGAATTCCAGGCGGCACCCAACAACTTAGGGCCTCAGGCCCCTGCACCCTTCTACAGTCTTTTTCCCAGGGAAACAAAACTCACAAGCCACTGTTATGGGTGTCAGTTAGCAGGAGCCACTTGGCACTCTCAAACTAGACCAAGTTGGCACTGGTGCCACCTTGAGTCTGGGAGGCATCCTGCGAGATGCTCAATTCGAGGAGGCACCCGGCAATTTAAACGCCTCAAGACCCTAAACTATTGTACAGGCTTTTTCCCAAGGAAACAAAACTCACAAGCCACTGTTCTGGGTGTCAGTTTGCAGGACCCACTTGACACTCTCAAAACAGACCAAGTTGGCACTGGTGCCACCTTGCGTCTGGGAGGAATCCTGCGAGAGGTGCAATTCCAGGATGCAACTGGCAACTTAGTGCCTCAGGCCCCTGAACCATTGTACAGGCCTTTTTCCCTGGGAAACAAAACTCAGAAGCCAATGTTCTGGGTGTCAGTTTTCAGGACCCACCTGGCACTCTCAAACCAGACCAAGCTGGCACTCCTGCCACTTTGCGTCTGGGAGGCATCCTGCAAGAGGTGCAATTCCAGGAGGCATCCGGCATATTAAGGCTGCAGGACCCTGAACCATTTTACAGGCTTTTTCCCTGGGAAACAAAACTCACAAGCCACTCTTCTGGGTGTCATTTTGCAGGACCCACTTGACACTCTCAAAACAGACCAAGTTGGCACTGGAGCCACCTTGCGTCTGGGAGGCATCCTGCGAGAGGCGCAATTCGCGGAGGCACTTGGCAATTTAAGTCTGCAGGACCCTGAAGCATTCTGCAGATTTTTCCCTGGAAAAGAAAACTCAGATGCCACTGTTCTGGGTGTCAGTTTTCAGGACCCACTTGGCACTCTCAAACCAGACCAAGTTGGCACTGGTGCCACCTTGAGTCTGGGAGGCATCCTGCGAGAGGCTCAAGACCAAGTAGGCACCTGGCAATTTAAAGCCCTCAAGACCCTAAACTATTGTACAGGAATTTTTCCAAGGAAACAAAACTCACAAGACACTGTTCTGGGTGTCAGTTTGCAGGTCCCTCTTGGCTCTCTAAAACTAGACCAAGTGGGCACTGGTGCCACCTTGCATCTCGGAGGCATCCTGCGAGAGGCGGATCTCCAGGAGGCACCTGGCAATTTAAGGCCGCAGGACCCGAAACCATTGTACAGGCTTTTTCCTATGGAAACAAAACTCAGAAGCCACTGTTCTGGGTGTCAGTTTTCAGGACCCACTTGACACTCACAAACAAGACCAAGTTGGCACTGCTGACACCTTGCGTCTGGGAGGCATCCTGCGAGAGGTGCAATTCCGGGAGGCACCAGGCAATTTTAGGCTACAAGACCCTGAACCATTGTACAGGCTTTTTCCCTGGGAAACAAAACACAGATGCCACTGTTCTCGGTGTCAGTTTGCAGAACCCACTTGGCACTCTCAAACTAGACTAAGTGGGCACCAATGCTGCTTAGCGTCTGAGAAACATCTTGCGAGAGGGGGAATTCCAGGAGGAACCTGGCTATTAAAGGCCGCAGGACCCTAAACCATTCTACAGGCTTTTTCCCAGGGAAACAAAACTCATAAGCCACTATTCTGGGTGTCAGTTTTCAGGACCCACTTGGCACTCTCAAACAAGACCAAGTTGGCACTGGTGCCACCTTGCGTCTGGGAGGCATCCTGCAAGAGGCGCAATCCCAGAAGGCACCTGGCAATTGAGGGCCGCAGGACCCTAAACCATTCTACAGGCTTTTTCCCAGGGAAACAAAACTCATAAGCAACTATGCTGGGTGTCAGTTTGCAGAACCCACTTGGCACTCTCAAACTAGACCAAGTTGGCACTGGTGCCTCTTTGCGTCTGGGAGGCATCCTGCGAGACGCCGAATTCAAGGTCGCACCCGGCAACTTAGGGCCTCAGGCCCCTGCACCCTTCTACAGGCCTTTTTCCCTGGGAAAGAAAACTCACAAGCCACTGTTCTGGGTGTCAGTTTTCAGGACCCACGTGGCACTCTCAAACTAGACCAAGTTGGCACTGGTGCCACCTTGCGTCTGGTAGGCATCCTGAGAGAGGCGCAATTCGAGGAGGCACCCGGCAATTTAAGGCCGCAGGACCCTGAACCATTTCACAGGCTTTTTCTCTGGGAAACAAAACTCACATGCCACTGTTCTGGGTGTCAGTTTTCAGGACCCACGTGACACTCTCAAACCAGACCAAGTAGGCACTGGTGCCACCTTGCGTCTGGGAGGCATCCTGCGAGAGGCGCAATTCGAGGAGACATCTGGCCATTTTTGGCCTCAGGCCCCTGAACCAATGTACAGGCTTTTTCCCTGGGAAACAAAACTCACAAGCCACTGTTCTGGGTGTCAGTGTTCAGGACCCACTTGACACTCTCAAACCAGACCAAGTTGGCACTGGTGCCACCTTGCGTCTGGGAAGCATCCTGCGAGAGGCGGATCTCCAGGAGGCACCCGGCAATTTAAGGCCGCAGGACCCTAAACCATTGTACAGGATTTTTCCCAGGAAAACACAACTCACAAGCCACTGTTCTGGGTGTCAGTTTGCAGGACCCACTTGGCACTCTCAAACGAGACCAGGTTGGCACTGGTGCCTCTTTGCTTCTGGGAGGCATCCTGCGAGACGCCGAATTCCAGGCGGCACCCAACAACTTAGAGCCTCAGGCCCCTGCACCCTTCTACAGTCTTTTTCCCAGGGAAACAAAACTCACAAGCCACTGTTATGGGTGTCAGTTAGCAGGACCCACTTGGCACTCTCAAACTAGACCAAGTTGGCACTGGTGCCACCTTGAGTCTGGGAGGCATCCTGCGAGATGCTCAATTCGAGGAGGCACCCGGCAATTTAAACGCCTCAAGACCCTAAACTATTGTACAGGCTTTTTCCCAAGGAAACAAAACTCACAAGCCACTGTTCTGGGTGTCAGTTTGCAGGACCCACTTGGCACTCTCAAACCAGACCAAGTTGGCACTGGTGCCACCTTGCGTCTGGGAGGCATCCTGCGAGAGGTGCTATTCCAGGATGCAACTGGCAACTTAGTGCCTCAGGTCCCTGAACCATTGTACAGGCCTTTTTCCCTGGGAAACAAAACTCACAAGCCACTGTTCTGGGTGTCAGTTTTCAGGACCCACGTGACACTCTCAAACCAGACCAAGTTGGCACTGGTGCCACCTTGCGTCTGGGAGGCATCCTGCGAGAGGCGCAATTCGAGGAGGCACCCGGCAATTTAAGGCCGCAGGACCCTTAACCATTCTAAAGGCTTTTTCCCTGGGAAACAAAACTCACAAGCCACTGTTCTGGGTGTCAGTTTTCAGGACACACTTGGCACTCTCAAACCAGACCAAGTTGGCACTGCTGACACCTTGCGTCTGGGAGGCATCCTGCGAGAGGTGCAATTCCGGGAGGCACCAGGCAATTTTAGGCTACAAGACCCTAAACCATTGTACAGGCTTTTTCCCTGGGAAACAAAACACAGATGCCACTGTTCTCGGTGTCAGTTTGCAGAAACCACTTGGCACTCTCAAACTAGACTAAGTGGGCACCGGTGCTGCTTAGCGTCTGAGAAACATTTTGCGAGAGGGCGAATTCCAGGAGGAACCTGGCTATTAATGGCCGCAGGACCCTAAACCGTTCTACAGGCTTTTTCCCAGGGAAACAAAACTCATAAGCCACTATTCTTGGTGTAAGTTTTCAGGACCCACTTGGCACTCTCAAACCAGACCAAGTTGGCACTGGTGCCACCTTGCGTCTGGGAGGCATCCTGCAAGAGGCGCAATCCCAGAAGGCACCTGGCAATTGAGGGCCGCAGGACCCTAAACCATTGTACAGGCTTTTTCCCAGGGAAACAAAACTCACAAGCCACTGTTCTGGGTGTCAGTTTGCAGAACCCACTTGGCACTCTCAAACCAGACCAAGTTGGCACTGCTGACACCTTGCGTCTGGGAGGCATCCTGCGAGACGCCGAATTCAAGGTCGCACCCGGCAACTTAGGGCCTCAGGCCCCTGCACCCTTCTACAGGCCTTTTTCCCTGGGAAAGAAAACTCACAAGCCACTGTTCTGGGTGTCAATTTTCAGGACCCACGTGGCACTCTCAAACTAGACCAAGTTGGCACTGGTGCCACCTTGCGTCTGGTAGGCATCCTGAGAGAGGCGCAATTCGAGGAGGCACCCGGCAATTTAAGGCCGCAGGACCCTGAACCATTTCACAGGCTTTTTCTCTGGGAAAAAAAACTCACATGCCACTGTTCTGGGTGTCAGTTTTCAGGACCCACGTGACACTCTCAAACCAGACCAAGTTGGCACTGGTGCCACCTTGCGTCTGGGAGGCATCCTGCGAGAGGCGCAATTCGAGGAGACATCTGGCCATTTTTGGTCTCAGGCCCCTGAACCAATGTACAGGCTTTTTCCCTGGGAAACAAAACTCACAAGCCACTGTTCTGGGTGTCAGTGTTCAGGACCCACTTGACACTCTCAAACCAGAGCAAGTTGGCACTGGTGCCACCTTGCGTCTGGGAAGCATCCTGCAAGAGGCGGATCTCCAGGAGGCACCCGGCAATTTAAGGCCGCAGGACCCTAAACCATTGTACAGGATTTTTCCCAGGAAAACACAACTCACAAGCCACTGTTCTGGGTGTCAGTTTGCAGGACCCACTTGGCACTCTCAAACGAGACCAAGTTGGCACTGGTGCCTCTTTGCGTCTGGGAGGCATCCTGCGAGACGCCGAATTCCAGGCGGCACCCAACAACTTAGGGCCTCAGGCCCCTGCACCCTTCTACAGTCTTTTTCCCAGGGAAACAAAACTCACAAGCCACTGTTATGGGTGTCAGTTAGCAGGAGCCACTTGGCACTCTCAAACTAGACCAAGTTGGCACTGGTGCCACCTTGAGTCTGGGAGGCATCCTGCAAGAGATGCAATTCCAGGAGGCATCCGGCAATTTAAGGCCGCAGGAACCTGAACCATTTTACAGGCTTTTTCCCTGGGAAACAAAACTCACAAGCCACTCTTCTGGGTGTCATTTTGCAGGACCCACTTGGCACTCTCAAAACAGACCAAGTTGGCACTGGAGCCACCTTGCGTCTGGGAGGCATCCTGCGAGAGGCGCAATTCGCGGAGGCACTTGGCAATTTAAGTCTGCAGGACCCTGAAGCATTCTGCAGATTTTTCCCTGGAAAAGAAAACTCAGATGCCACTGTTCTGGGTGTCAGTTTTCAGGACCCACTTGGCACTCTCAAACCAGACCAAGTTGGCACTGGTGCCACCTTGAGTCTGGGAGGCATCCTGCGAGAGGCTCAAGACCAAGTAGGCACCTGGCAATTTAAAGCCCTCAAGACCCTAAACTATTGTACAGGCATTTTTCCAAGGAAACAAAACTCACAAGACACTGTTCTGGGTGTCAGTTTGCAGGTCCCTCTTGGCTCTCTAAAACTAGACCAAGTGGGCACTGGTGCCACCTTGCGTCTGGGAGGCATCCTGCGAGAGGCGCAATCCCAGGAGGCACCCGGCAATTTAAGGCTGCAGGACCCTGAACAATTCTACAGGTTTTTTCCCTAGGAAACACAACTCACAAGCCACTGTTCTGGGTGTCAGTTTGCAGGTCCCACTTGGCACTCTCAAACCAGACCAAGTTGGCACTTGTGCCACCTTGCATCTGGGAGGCATCCTGCGAGAGGCGGATCTCCAGGAGGCACCAGGCAATTTAAGGGCGCAGGACCCTAAACCAATGTACAGGCTTTTTCCCTGGGAAACAAAACTCAGAAGCCACTGTTCTGGGTGTCAGTTTTCAGGACCCACTTGACACTCACAAACAAGACCAAGTTGGCACTGGTGCCACCTTGCGTCTGGGAGGCATCCTGCGAGAGGCGGATCTCAAGGAGTCACCCGGCTATTTAAGGCCGCATTACCCTGCATCATTGTACAGGTTTTTCCCTGGGAAACAAAACTCACAAGCCACTGTTCTGGGTGTCAGTTTTCAGGACCCACGTGGCACTTTCAAACCAGACCAAGTTGGCACTGGTGCCACCTTGAGTCTGGGAGGCATCCTGCAAGAGATGCAATTCCAGGAGGCACCCGGCAATTTAAGGCCGCAGGACCCTTAGCCATTCTAAAGGCTTTTTCCCTGGGAAACAAAACTCACAAGCCACTATTCTGGGTGTCAGTTTGCAGAACCCACTTGGCACTCTCAAACCAGACCAAGTTGGCACTGCTGACACCTTGCGTCTGGGAGGCATCCTGCGAGACGCCGAATTCAAGGTCGCACCCAGTATTTTAAGGCCTTGGGCACCCGAACCATTCTACAGGTTTTTTCCCTGGGAAACAAAACTCAGAAGCCTCTGTTCTTGGTGTCAGTTTTCAGGACCCACTAGGCACGCGCAAACCAGACCAAGTTGGAACTGGTGCTACTTTGGGTCTGGAAGGAATCCTGGGAGTGGCCGGATTCCTGGAGGCACCTGGAAGGCCGCAGGACCCTAAACCATTTTACAGGATTTTTCCCAGGAAAACACAACTCACAAGCCACTGTTCTGGGTGTCAGTTTTCAGGACCCACTTGGCACTAAAAACCAGCCTAGAGTGGGCACCGGTGCCGCTTAGCGTCTGGGAGGAATCCTGCGAGAAGCCGAATTACAGTAGGCACCCTGAAATTCATCGACGCAGGACCCTGAACAATTGTAGAGGCTTTTTCCCTGGGAAACAAACCTCACAAGCCACTGTTCTGGGTGTCAGTTTTCAGACCCACTTGGCACTCTCAAACCAGACCAAGTTGGCACTGGTGCCACCTTGCGTCTGGGAGGCATCCTGCGAGAGGCGGAATTTCAGTAGACACCCCGAAATATCAGGCCGCAGGACCCTGAACCATTGCACAGGCTTTTTCCCTGGGAAACAAAACTCACAAGCCACTCTTCTGGGTGTCAATTTGCAGGACCCACTTGACACTCTCAAAACAGACCAAGTTGGCACTGGTGCCACCTTGCGTCTTGGAGGAATCCTGCGAGAGGCGGAATTCCAGGAGGCACCTTGCAATTGAAGGCCTCAGGACCCTGAGCCACTCGACAGGGTATTTCCCTGGAAACAAAACTCAGAAGCCACTTATCTGGGTTTCAATTTTCAGGACCCACATGGCACTCTCAAACCAGATTAATTTGGCACTGGTGCCACCTTGCTTCTGGGAGGCATCCTGCGAGAGGCCGAATTCCAGGAGGCACCTGGCCATTTTTTGCCTGAGGCCCCTGAAGCCTTCTACAGGCCTTTTTCCCAGGGAAACAAAACTCACAAGCCACTGTTCTGGGTGTCAGTTTGCAGGACCCACTTGGCACTCTCAAACTAGACTAAATGGGCACCGGTGCCGCTTAGCGTCTGGGAAACATCCTGCGAGAGGGGGAATTCCAGGAGGAACCTGGCAATTTAAGGCCGCAGGACCCTAAACCATTCAACACGGTTTTCCCATGGGAAACAAAACTCAAAAGCCACTGTTCTGGGTGTCAGTTTTCAGGACCCACTTGGCACTCTCAAACCAGACCAAGTTGGCACTGGTGCAACCTTGCGTCTTGGAGGCATCCTGCGAGAGGCGGATCTCCAGGAGGAAACAGGCTTTTTAAGGCCGCAGGACCCTAAACCATTGTACAGGCTTTTTCCCTGGGAAACAAAACTCACAAGCCATTGTTCTGGGTGTCAGTTTGCAGGACCCACTGTGCACTCTCACACCCTAACAAGTTGGCAACGGTGCCGCTTTGCGTCTGGGAGGCATTCTGCGAGAGGCCGAATTCCAGGAGGCACCTGGCCATTTTTGGCCTCCGGACCCTGAACCCTTCTACAGGCCTTTTTCCCAGGGATACAAAATTCACAAGCCACTGTTCTTGGTGTCAGTTTTCAGGACCCACCTGGAAATCTCAAACCAGACCAAGTGGGCACTGGTGCCACCTTGCCTCTGGGAGGCAACCTGCAAGATGTGCAATTCCAGGAGGCCCCCGGCAATTTTAGGCCGCATTCCCCAGAACCATTGTAAAGGCTTTTTCCCTGGGAAACAAAACTCACAAGCCACTGTTCTGAATGTCAGTTTGCAGGACCCACTTGGCCCTCTCAAACTAGACTAAGTGGTCACCGGTGCCACTTAGCGTCTGGGAAACATCCTGCGAGAGGGGGAATTCCAGGAGGCACCTGGCAATTTAAGGCCGCAGGACCCTAAACCATTCTACAGGCTTTTTCCCAGGGAAACAAAACTCACAAACCATTGTTCTGGATGTCAGTTTGCAGGACCCACTGTGCACTCTCAAACCAGACCAAGTTTGCACTGGTGCCACCTTGCGTCTGGGAGGCATCCTGCGAGAAGCGGAATTCCAGGAGGCACCTGGCCATTTTTGGCCTCAGGCCCCTGAACCCTTCTACAGGCCCTTTTCCCTGGGAAACAAAACTCACAAGCCACTGTTCTGGGTGTCAGTTTGCAGAACCCACTTGGCACTCTCAAACTAGACTAAGTGGGCACCGGTGCCGCTTAGCGTCTAGGAAACATCCTGCGAGAGGGGGATTTCCAGGAGGAACCTGGCTATTAAAGGCCGCAGGACCCTAAAACATTCTACAGGCTTTTTCCCAGGGAAATAAAACTCACAAGCCACTGTTCTGGGTGTCAGTTTGCAGGACCCACTTGGCACTCTCAAACTAGACCAAGTTGGCACTGGTGCCACTTTGTGTCTGGGAGGCATCTTGTGAGACGCCGAATTCCAGGAGGCACCTGGCAACTTAGGGCCGCAGGACCCTGAACCATTGTACAGGTTTTTTCCCTAGGAAACAAACCTCACAAGCCACTGTTCTGGGTGTCAGTTTGCAGGACCCACTTGGAACTCTAAAACCAGACCAAGTTGGCACTGGTGCCACCTTGCGTCTGGGAAGCATCCTGCGAGAGGAGGAATTCCAGGAGGCACCTGGCTATATAAGGCTGCAGGAACCTAAACCATTCTACAGGCTTTTCCCCAGGGAAACAAAACTCACAAGCCACTGTTCTGGGTGTCAGTTTGCAGGACCCACTTGGCACTCTCAAACCAGACCAAGTTGGCACTGGTGCCACCTTGCGTCTGGGAGGCATCCTGCGAGAGGCGCAATTCCAGGAGGCACCGGGCAGATTAAGGCCGCAGACCCTGAACCATTGTACAGGTTTTCCCTGGGAAACAAAACTCACAAGCCACTGTTCAGGGTGTCACTTTCCAGGACACACTTGGCACTCTAAAACCAGACCAAGTTGGCACTGCTGCCACTTTGCATCTGGGAGGCATCCTGCGAGAGGCCGAATTCCAGGAGGCACCCGGCAATTTTAGGCCGCAGACCCTGAACCATTTTAAAGGGTTTTCCCCTGGGAAACAAAACTCAAAAGCCACTGTTATGGGTGTCAGTTTGCAGGACCCACTTGGCACTCTCAAACCAGACCAAGTTGGCACTGGTGCCACCTTGCGTCTGGGAGGCATCCTGCGAGAGGCGGAATTTCACTAGACACCCCGAAATTTCAGGCCGCAGGACCCTGAACCATTGCACAGGCTTTTTCCCTGGGAAACAAAACTCACAAGCCACTCTTCTGGGTGTCATTTTGCAGGACCCACTTGACACTCTCAAAACAGACCAAGTTGGCACTGGTGCCACCTTGCGTCTTGGAGGAATCCTGCGAGAGGCGGAATTCCAGGAGGCACCTTGCAATTGAAGGCCTCAGGACCCTGAGCCACTCTACAGGGTATTTCCCTGGAAACAAAACTCAGAAGCCACTTATCTGGGTTTCAATTTTCAGGACCCACATGGCACTCTCAAACCAGATTAATTTGGCACTGGTGCCACCTTGCTTCTGGGAGGCATCCTGCGAGAGGCCCAATTCCAGGAGGCACACTGAAATTTTAGGCCTCAGGACTCTGAACCATTCTACAGGCTTTTTCCCTGGGAAACAAAACTCACAAGCCAGTGTTCTGGGTGTCAGTTTGCAGGACCCACATGGCACTCTCACACCCTACCAAGTTGGCACTGGTGCCACCTTGCGTCTGGGAGGCATCCTGCGAGAGGCCGAATTCCAGGAGGCACCTGGCCATTTTTTGCCTGAGGCCCCTGAAGCCTTCTACAGGCCTTTTTCCCAGGGAAACAAAACTCACAAGCCACTGTTCTGGGTGTCAGTTTGCAGGACCCACTTGGCACTCTCAAACTAGACTAAATGGGCACCGGTGCCGCTTAGCGTCTGGGAAACATCCTGCGAGAGGGGGAATTCCAGGAGGAACCTGGCAATTTAAGGCCGCAGGACCCTAAACCATTCAACACGGTTTTCCCATGGGAAACAAAACTCAAAAGCCACTGTTCTGGGTGTCAGTTTTCAGGACCCACTTGGCACTCTCAAACCAGACCAAGTTGGCACTGGTGCAACCTTGCGTCTTGGAGGCATCCTGCGAGAGGCGGATCTCCAGGAGGAAACAGGCTTTTTAAGGCCGCAGGACCCTAAACCATTGTACAGGCTTTTTCCCTGGGAAACAAAACTCACAAGCCATTGTTCTGGGTGTCAGTTTGCAGGACCCACTGTGCACTCTCACACCCTAACAAGTTGGCAACGGTGCCGCTTTGCGTCTGGGAGGCATTCTGCGAGAGGCCGAATTCCAGGAGGCACCTGGCCATTTTTGGCCTCCGGACCCTGAACCCTTCTACAGGCCTTTTTCCCAGGGATACAAAATTCACAAGCCACTGTTCTTGGTGTCAGTTTTCAGGACCCACCTGGAAATCTCAAACCAGACCAAGTGGGCACTGGTGCCACCTTGCCTCTGGGAGGCAACCTGCAAGATGTGCAATTCCAGGAGGCCCCCGGCAATTTTAGGCCGCATTCCCCAGAACCATTGTAAAGGCTTTTTCCCTGGGAAACAAAACTCACAAGCCACTGTTCTGAATGTCAGTTTGCAGGACCCACTTGGCCCTCTCAAACTAGACTAAGTGGTCACCGGTGCCACTTAGCGTCTGGGAAACATCCTGCGAGAGGGGGAATTCCAGGAGGCACCTGGCAATTTAAGGCCGCAGGACCCTAAACCATTCTACAGGCTTTTTCCCAGGGAAACAAAACTCACAAACCATTGTTCTGGATGTCAGTTTGCAGGACCCACTGTGCACTCTCAAACCAGACCAAGTTTGCACTGGTGCCACCTTGCGTCTGGGAGGCATCCTGCGAGAAGCGGAATTCCAGGAGGCACCTGGCCATTTTTGGCCTCAGGCCCCTGAACCCTTCTACACGCCCTTTTCCCTGGGAAACAAAACTCACAAGCCACTGTTCTGGGTGTCAGTTTGCAGAACCCACTTGGCACTCTCAAACTAGACTAAGTGGGCACCGGTGCCGCTTAGCGTCTAGGAAACATCCTGCGAGAGGGGGATTTCCAGGAGGAACCTGGCTATTAAAGGCCGCAGGACCCTAAAACATTCTACAGGCTTTTTCCCAGGGAAATAAAACTCACAAGCCACTGTTCTGGGTGTCAGTTTTCAGGACCCACTTGGCACTCTCAAACCAGACCAAGTTTGCACTGGTGCAACCTTGCGTCTTGGAGGCATCCTGCGAGAGGCGGATCTCCAGGAGGAAACAGGCTTTTTAAGGCCGCAGGACCCTAAACCATTGTACAGGCTTTTTCCCTGGGAAACAAAACTCACAAGCCATTGTTCTGGGTGTCAGTTTGCAGGACCCACTGTGCACTCTCACACCCTAACAAGTTGGCAACGGTGCCGCTTTGCGTCTGGGAGGCATTCTGCGAGAGGCCGAATTCCAGGAGGCACCTGGCCATTTTTGGCCTCCGGACCCTGAACCCTTCTACAGGCCTTTTTCCCAGGGATACAAAATTCACAAGCCACTGTTCTTGGTGTCAGTTTTCAGGACCCACCTGGAAATCTCAAACCAGACCAAGTGGGCACTGGTGCCACCTTGCCTCTGGGAGGCAACCTGCAAGATGTGCAATTCCAGGAGGCCCCCGGCAATTTTAGGCCGCATTCCCCAGAACCATTGTAAAGGCTTTTTCCCTGGGAAACAAAACTCACAAGCCACTGTTCTGAATGTCAGTTTGCAGGACCCACTTGGCCCTCTCAAACTAGACTAAGTGGTCACCGGTGCCACTTAGCGTCTGGGAAACATCCTGCGAGAAACCGAATTCCAGGAGGCACCTGGCAATTTAAGGCCGCAGGACCCTGAACCCTTCTACACGCCCTTTTCCCTGGGAAACAAAACTCACAAGCCACTGTTCTGGGTGTCAGTTTGCAGAACCCACTTGGCACTCTCAAACTAGACTAAGTGGGCACCGGTGCCGCTTAGCGTCTAGGAAACATCCTGCGAGAGGGGGATTTCCAGGAGGAACCTGGCTATTAAAGGCCGCAGGACCCTAAAACATTCTACAGGCTTTTTCCCAGGGAAATAAAACTCACAAGCCACTGTTCTGGGTGTCAGTTTGCAGGACCCACTTGGCACTCTCAAACTAGACCAAGTTGGCACTGGTGCCACTTTGTGTCTGGGAGGCATCTTGTGAGACGCCGAATTCCAGGAGGCACCTGGCAACTTAGGGCCGCAGGACCCTGAACCATTGTACAGGTTTTTTCCCTAGGAAACAAACCTCACAAGCCACTGTTCTGGGTGTCAGTTTGCAGGACCCACTGGGAACTCTAAAACCAGACCAAGTTGGCACTGGTGCCACCTTGCGTCTGGGAAGCATCCTGCGAGAGGAGGAATTCCAGGAGGCACCTGGCTATATAAGGCTGCAGGAACCTAAACCATTCTACAGGCTTTTCCCCAGGGAAACAAAACTCACAAGCCACTGTTCTGGGTGTCAGTTTGCAGGACCCACTTGGCACTCTCAAACCAGACCAAGTTGGCACTGCTGCCACTTTGCATCTGGGAGGCATCCTGCGAGAGGCGCAATTCCAGGAGGCACCGGGCAGATTAAGGCCGCAGACCCTGAACCATTGTACAGGTTTTCCCTGGGAAACAAAACTCACAAGCCACTGTTCAGGGTGTCACTTTTCAGGACACACTTGGCACTCTAAAACCAGACCAAGTTGCCACTGGTGCCACTTTGCATCTGGGAGGCATCCTGCGAGAGGCCGAATTCCAGGAGGCACCCGGCAATTTAAGGCCGCAGACCCTGAACCATTTTAAAGGGTTTTCCCCTGGGAAACAAAACTCAAAAGCCACTGTTATGGGTGTCAGTTTGCAGGACCCACTTGGCATTCTCAAACCAGACCAAGTTGGCACTGGTGCCACCTTGCGTCTGGGAGGCATCCTGCAATAGGTGCAATTCCAGGAGGCACCCGGCAATTTTAGGCTGCAAGACCCTGAACCATTCTACAGGCTTTTTCCCAGGGAAACAAAACTCAAAAGCCACTGTTCTGGGTATCAGTTTGCAGGACCCACTAGGCACTCTCAAAAGAGACTAAGTGGGCACCGGTGCCGCTTAGCGTCTGGGAAACATCCTTAGAGAGGGGGATTTCCAGGAGGAACCTGGCTATTAAAGGCCGCAGGACCCTAAACCATTTTTAGGCATTTTCCCAGGGAAACAAAACTCACAAGCCACTGTTCTGGGTGTCAGTTTGCAGGACCCACTGTGCACTCTCACACCCTAATAAGTTGGCAATGGTGCCGCTCTGCATCTGGGAGGCATTCTGCGAGAGGCCGAATTCCAGGAGGCACCTGGCCATTTTTGGCCTCAGGACCCTGAACCCTTCTACAGGCCTTTTACCCAGGGAAACAAAACTCACAAGCCACTGTTCTGGGTGTCAGTTTGCAGGACCCACCTGGAAATCTCAAACCAGACCAAGTAGGCACCGGTGCCGCTTAGCGTCTGGGAAACATCCTGCGAGAGGGGGAATTCCAGGAGGAACCTGGCAATTTAAGGCCGCAGGACCCTATACCATTCAACACGGTTTTCCCATGGGAAACAAAACTCAAAAGCCACTGTTCTGGGTGTCAGTTGTCAGGACCCACTTGGCACTCTCAAACCAGACCAAGTTGGCACTGGTGCAACCTTGCGTCTTGGAGGCATCCTGCGAGAGGCGGATCTCCAGGAGGAAACAGGCTTTTTAAGGCCGCAGGACCCTAAACCATTGTACAGGCTTTTTCCCTGGGAAACAAAACTCACAAGCCATTGTTCTGGGTGTCAGTTTGCAGGACCCACTGTGCACTCTCACACCCTAACAAGTTGGCAATGGTGCCGCTTTGCGTCTCGGAGGCATTCTGCGAGAGGCCGAATTCCAGGAGGCACCTGGCCATTTTTGGCCTCAGGACCCTGAACCCTTCTACAGTCCTTTTTCCCAGGGAAACAAAATTCACAAGCCACTGTTCTGGGTGTCAGTTTTCAGGACCCACCTGGAAATCTCAAACCAGACCAAGTGGGCACTGGTGCCACCTTGCCTCTGGGAGGCAACCTGCAAGATGTGCAATTCCAGGAGGCCCCCGGCAATTTTAGGCCGCATTCCCCAGAACCATTGTAAAGGCTTTTTCCCTGGGAAACAAAACTCACAAGCCTCTGTTCTGAATGTCAGTTTGCAGGACCCACTTGGCCCTCTCAAACTAGACTAAGTGGTCACCGGTGCCACTTAGCGTCTGGGAAACATCCTGCGAGAAACCGAATTCCAGGAGGCACCTGGCAATTTAAGGCCGCAGGACCCTAAACCATTCTACAGGCTTTTTCCCAGGGAAACAAAACTCACAAACCATTGTTCTGGATGTCAGTTTGCAGGACCCACTGTGCACTCTCAAACCAGACCAAGTTTGCACTGGTGCCACCTTGCGTCTGGGAGGCATCCTGCGAGAAGCGGAATTCCAGGAGGCACCTGGCCATTTTTGGCCTCAGGCCCCTGAACCCTTCTACAGGCCTTTTTCCCTGGGAAACAAAACTCACAAGCCACTGTTCTGGGTGTCAGTTTGCAGAACCCACTTGGCACTCTCAAACTAGACTAAGTGGGCACCGGTGCCGCTTAGCGTCTCGGAAACATCCTGCGAGAGGGGGATTTCCAGGAGGAACCTGGCTATTAAAGGCCACAGGACCCTAAAACATTCTACAGGCTTTTTCCCAGGGAAACAAAACTCACAAGCCACTCTTCTGGGTGTCAGTTGTCAGGACCCACTTGGCACTCTCAAACTAGGCCAAGTTGGCACTGGTGCCGCTTTGTGTCTGGGAGGCATCTTGTGAGACGCCGAATTCCAGGAGGCACCTGGCAACTTAGGGCCGCAGGACCCTGAACCATTGTACAGGCTTTTTCCCTGGGAAACAAACCTCACAAGCCACTGTTCTGGGTGTCAGTTTGCAGGACCCACTTGGCACTCTCAAACCAGACCAAGTTGGCACTGCTGCCACTTTGCATCTGGGAGGCATCCTGCGAGAGGCCGAATTCCAGGAGGCACCCGGAAATTTAAGGTCGCAGGACCCTGAACCATTTTAAAGGGTTTTCCCCTGGGAAACAAAACTCAAAAGCCACTGTTCGGGGTGTCAGTTTGCAGGACCCACTTGGCACTCTCAAACAAGACCAAGTTGGCACTGGTGCCACCTTGCGTCTGGGAGGCATCCTGCGAGAGGCGCAATTCGAGGAGGCACCCGGCAATTTCAGGCTGCAGGACCCTGAACCATTCTACAGGTTTTTTCCCTGGGAAACAAAACTCAGATGCACCTCCTCTGGGTGTCAGTTTGCAGGACTCACTCGGCACTCTCAAACCAGACCAAGTTGGCACTGGCGCCACCTTGCGTCTGGGAGGCATCCTGCAAGAGGTGCAATTCCAGGAGGCACCCGGCAATTTTAGGCTGCAGGACCCTGAACCATTATACAGGCTTTTTCCCTGGAAAAGAGAACTCAGAAGCCACTGTTCTGGGTGTCAGTTTGCAGAACCCACTTGGCACTCTCAAACGAGACTAAGTGGGCACCGGTGCCGCTTAGCGTATGGGAAACATCCTGCGAGAGGGGGATTTCCAGGAGGAACCTGGCTATTAAAGGCCGCAGGACCCTAAACCATTTTTAGGCTTTTTCCCTGGGAAACAAAACTCACAAGCCACTGTTCTGGGTGTCAGTTTGCAGGATCCACTTGGCACTCTCAAACCAGACCAAGTTGGCACTGGTGCCACTTTGCGTCTGGGAGGCATCTTGTGAGACGCCGAATACCAGGAGGCACCTGGCAACTTAGGGCCTCAGCACCCTGAACCATTGTACAGGCCTTTTTCCCAGGGAAACAAACCTCACAAGCCTCTGTTCTGGGTGTCAGTTTGCAGGACCCACTTGGCACTCTCAAACCAGACCAAGTTGGCACTGGTGCCACCTTGCGTCTGGGAGGCATCCTGCGAGAGGCTGAATTCCAGGAGGCACCCGGAAATTTAAGGTCACAGGACCCTTAACCATTTTACAGGAGTTTCCCCTGGGAAACAAAACTCAAAAGCCACTGTTCTGGGTGTCAGTTTGCAGGACCCACTTGGCACTCTCAAACCAGACCAAGTTGACACTGGTGCCACCTTGCGTCTTGGAGGCATCCTGCGAGAGGCGGATCTCCAGGAGGTAACAGGCTATTTAAGGCCGCAGGACCCTAAACCAATGTACAGGCTTTTCCCTGGGAAACAAAACTCACAAGCCATTTTTCAGGGTGTCAGTTTGCAGGACCCACTGTGCACTCTCACACCCTACCAAGTTGGCAATAGTGCCGCTTTGCGTCTAAGAGGCATTCCTCGAGAGGCAGAATTCCAGGAGGCACCTGGCAATTTAAAGCCTCAGGACCCTGAGCCATTCTACAGGCCTTTTCCATGGAAACAAAACTCACAAGCCACTGTTCTGGGTGTCAGTTTTCAGGACCCACGAGGCACTCTCAAACTAGATCAAGTGTGCACTGGTGCTTCTTTGGGTCTTGGAAGCATCCTGCGATAGGCGGAATTCCAGGAGGCATCCTGAAATTTAAGGCCGCAGGACCCTGGACAATTTTACATGCCTTTTTACTGGGAAACAAAACTCACAAGCCACTGTTCTGGGTGTCAGTTTAAGGACCCACTGTGCACTCTCAAACTAGACCAAGTGTGCACTGGTGCCACCTTGCCACTGGGAGGCATCCTACGAGAGGCGGAATTCCAGGAGTCACCTGGCCATTTAAGGCCTCAGGCCCCTGAACCATTGTACAGGCTTTTTCCCTGGGAAACAAAACTCACAAGCCTCTGTTCTGAATGTCAGTTTGCAGGACCCACTTGGCCCTCTCAAACTAGACTAAGTGGTCACCGGTGCCACTTAGCATCTGGGAAACATCCTGCGAGAAACCGAATTCCAGGAGGCACCTGGCAATTTAAGGCCGCAGGACCCTAAACCATTCTACAGGCTTTTTCCCAGGGAAACAAAACTCACAAACCATTGTTCTGGATGTCAGTTTGCAGGACCCACTGTGCACTCTCAAACCAGACCAAGTTTGCACTGGTGCCACCTTGCGTCTGGGAGGCATCCTGCGAGAAGCGGAATTCCAGGAGGCACCTGGCCATTTTTGGCCTCAGGCCCCTGAACCCTTCTACAGGCCTTTTTCCCTGGGAAACAAAACTCACAAGCCACTGTTCTGGGTGTCAGTTTGCAGAACCCACTTGGCACTCTCAAACTAGACTAAGTGGGCACCGGTGCCGCTTAGCGTCTCGGAAACATCCTGCGAGAGGGGGATTTCCAGGAGGAACCTGGCTATTAAAGGCCACAGGACCCTAAAACATTCTACAGGCTTTTTCCCAGGGAAACAAAACTCACAAGCCACTCTTCTGGGTGTCAGTTGTCAGGACCCACTTGGCACTCTCAAACTAGACCAAGTTGGCACTGGTGCCGCTTTGTGTCTGGGAGGCATCTTGTGAGACGCCGAATTCCAGGAGGCACCTGGCAACTTAGGGCCGCAGGACCCTGAACCATTGTACAGGCTTTTTCCCTGGGAAACAAACCTCACAAGCCACTGTTCTGGGTGTCAGTTTGCAGGACCCACTTGGCACTCTCAAACCAGACCAAGTTGGCACTGCTGCCACTTTGCATCTGGGAGGCATCCTGCGAGAGGCCGAATTCCAGGAGGCACCCGGAAATTTAAGGTCGCAGGACCCTGAACCATTTTAAAGGGTTTTCCCCTGGGAAACAAAACTCAAAAGCCACTGTTCGGGGTGTCAGTTTGCAGGACCCACTTGGCACTCTCAAACAAGACCAAGTTGGCACTGGTGCCACCTTGCGTCTGGGAGGCATCCTGCGAGAGGCGCAATTCGAGGAGGCACCCGGCAATTTCAGGCTGCAGGACCCTGAACCATTCTACAGGTTTTTTCCCTGGGAAACAAAACTCAGATGCACCTCCTCTGGGTGTCAGTTTGCAGGACTCACTCGGCACTCTCAAACCAGACCAAGTTGGCACTGGCGCCACCTTGCGTCTGGGAGGCATCCTGCAAGAGGTGCAATTCCAGGAGGCACCCGGCAATTTTAGGCTGCAGGACCCTGAACCATTATACAGGCTTTTTCCCTGGAAAAGAGAACTCAGAAGCCACTGTTCTGGGTGTCAGTTTGCAGAACCCACTTGGCACTCTCAAACGAGACTAAGTGGGCACCGGTGCCGCTTAGCGTATGGGAAACATCCTGCGAGAGGGGGATTTCCAGGAGGAACCTGGCTATTAAAGGCCGCAGGACCCTAAACCATTTTTAGGCTTTTTCCCTGGGAAACAAAACTCACAAGCCACTGTTCTGGGTGTCAGTTTGCAGGATCCACTTGGCACTCTCAAACCAGACCAAGTTGGCACTGGTGCCACTTTGCGTCTGGGAGGCATCTTGTGAGACGCCGAATACCAGGAGGCACCTGGCAACTTAGGGCCTCAGCACCCTGAACCATTGTACAGGCCTTTTTCCCAGGGAAACAAACCTCACAAGCCTCTGTTCTGGGTGTCAGTTTGCAGGACCCACTTGGCACTCTCAAACCAGACCAAGTTGGCACTGGTGCCACCTTGCGTCTGGGAGGCATCCTGCGAGAGGCTGAATTCCAGGAGGCACCCGGAAATTTAAGGTCACAGGACCCTTAACCATTTTACAGGAGTTTCCCCTGGGAAACAAAACTCAAAAGCCACTGTTCTGGGTGTCAGTTTGCAGGACCCACTTGGCACTCTCAAACCAGACCAAGTTGACACTGGTGCCACCTTGCGTCTTGGAGGCATCCTGCGAGAGGCGGATCTCCAGGAGGTAACAGGCTATTTAAGGCCGCAGGACCCTAAACCAATGTACAGGCTTTTCCCTGGGAAACAAAACTCACAAGCCATTTTTCAGGGTGTCAGTTTGCAGGACCCACTGTGCACTCTCACACCCTACCAAGTTGGCAATAGTGCCGCTTTGCGTCTAAGAGGCATTCCTCGAGAGGCAGAATTCCAGGAGGCACCTGGCAATTTAAAGCCTCAGGACCCTGAGCCATTCTACAGGCCTTTTCCATGGAAACAAAACTCACAAGCCACTGTTCTGGGTGTCAGTTTTCAGGACCCACGAGGCACTCTCAAACTAGATCAAGTGTGCACTGGTGCTTCTTTGGGTCTTGGAAGCATCCTGCGATAGGCGGAATTCCAGGAGGCATCCTGAAATTTAAGGCCGCAGGACCCTGGACAATTTTACATGCCTTTTTACTGGGAAACAAAACTCACAAGCCACTGTTCTGGGTGTCAGTTTAAGGACCCACTGTGCACTCTCAAACTAGACCAAGTGTGCACTGGTGCCACCTTGCCTCTGGGAGGCATCCTACGAGAGGCGGAATTCCAGGAGTCACCTGGCCATTTAAGGCCTCAGGACCCTGAACCACTGTACAGACTTTTTCCCTAGGAAACGAAACGCACAAGCCACTGTTCTGGGTGTCAGTTTTCAGGACCCACTAGGCACTCTCAAATCAAATTAAGTGGGCACCGGTGCCGCTCAGCGTCTGGGAAACATCCTGCGAGAGGCGGAATTCTAGTAGGCACCCTGAAATTTAAGGCCGCAGGACCCTGAACCATTGTACAGGCTTTTTCCCTGGGAAACAAAACTCACAAGCCACTGTTCTGGGTGTCAGTTTGCAGGACACACTTGGCACTCTCAAACCACACCAAGTTGGCATGGGTGCCACCTTGCCTCTGAGAGGCATCCTGCGAGAGGTGGAATTCCAGGAGGCACCCAGGAATTTAAGGCCTCAGGACCCTGAACCATTGTACAGGCTTTTTCCCTGGGAAATAAAACTCACAAGCAACTGTTCTGAGTGTAAGTTTGCATGACCCACTTGGTACTCTCAAACCAGACCAAGTTGGCATTAATGCCGCCTTGCGTCTGGGAAACATCCTGCAAGAGGCCGAATTCCAGGAGGCACCCAGTATTTTAAGGCTCCGGGCACCCGAACCATTCTACAGGTTTTTTCCCTGGGAAACAAAACTCAGTAGCCTCTGTTCTTGGTGTCAGTTTTCAGGACCCACTAGGCACACGCAAACCAGACCAAGTTGGAACTGGTGCTACTTTGGGTCTGGAAGGAATCCTGGGAGTGGCCGGATTCCAGGAGGCACCTGGCCATTTAAGGCCGCAGGCCCCTGAACCGCTGTACAGGCTTTTTCCCTGGAAAAGAGAACTCAGAAGCCACTGTTCTGGGTGTCAGTTTTCAGGACCCACTTGGCACTCAAAACCAGCCTAGAGTGGGCACCGGTGCCGCTTAGCGTCTGGGAGGAATCCTGCGAGAAGCCGAATTACAGTAGGCACCCTGAAATTCATAGACGCAGGACCCTGAACAATTGTAGAGGCTTTTTCCCTGGGAAACAAAACTCACAAGCCACTGTTCTGGGTGTCAGTTTTCAGACCCACTTGGCACTCTCAAACCAGACCAAGTTGGCACTGGTGCCACCTTGCGTCTGGGAGGCATCCTGCGAGAGGCGGAATTTCAGTAGACACCCCGAAATTTCAGGCCGCAGGACCCTGAACCATTGCACAGGCTTTTTCCCTGGGAAACAAAACTCACAAGCCACTCTTCTGGGTGTCATTTTGCAGGACCCACTTGACACTCTCAAAACAGACCAAGTTGGCACTGGTGCCACCTTGCGTCTTGGAGGAATCCTGCGAGAGGCGGAATTCCAGGAGGCACCTTGCAATTGAAGGCCTCAGGACCCTGAGCCACTCTACAGGGTATTTCCCTGGAAACAAAACTCAGAAGCCACTTATCTGGGTTTCAATTTTCAGGACCCACATGGCACTCTCAAACCAGATTAATTTGGCACTGGTGCCACCTTGCTTCTGGGAGGCATCCTGCGAGAGGCCCAATTCCAGGAGGCACACTGAAATTTTAGGCCTCAGGACTCTGAACCATTCTACAGGTTTTTTCCCTGGGAAACAAAACTCAGATGCACCACTTCTGGGTGTCAGTTTGCAGGACCCACTTGGCACTCTCACACCCTACCAAGTTGGCACTGGTGCCACCTTGCGTCTGGGAGGCATCCTGCGAGAGGCCGAATTCCAGGAGGCACCTGGCCATTTTTTGCCTGAGGCCCCTGAAGCCTTCTACAGGCCTTTTTCCCAGAGAAACAAAACTCAAAAGCCACTGTTCTGGGTGTCAG
The DNA here is from genome assembly GCF_963513975.1 of Fringilla coelebs. Classification (NCBI taxonomy): domain Eukaryota; kingdom Metazoa; phylum Chordata; class Aves; order Passeriformes; family Fringillidae; genus Fringilla; species Fringilla coelebs. The sequence goes on along the minus strand of NW_028167521.1, from coordinate 2,533,569 downwards.
TTTGCAGGACCCACTTGGCACTCTCAAAATAGACTAAATGGGCACCGGTGCCGCTTAGCGTCTGGGAAACATCCTGCGAGAGGGGGAATTCCAGGAGGAACCTGGCAATTTAAGGCCGCAGGACCCTAAACCATTCAACACGGTTTTCCCATGGGAAACAAAACTCAAAAGCCACTGTTCTGGGTGTCAGTTTTCAGGACCCACTTGGCACTCTCAAACCAGACCAAGTTGGCACTGGTGCCACCTTGCGTCTTGGAGGCATCCTGCGAGAGGCGGATCTCCAGGAGGAAACAGGCTATTTAAGGCCGCAGGACCCTAAATCATTGTAGAGGTTTTTTCCCTAGGAAACAAACCTCACAAGCCACTGTTCTGGGTGTCAGTTTGCAGGACCCACTTGGAACTCTAAAACCAGACCAAGTTGGCACTGGTGCCGCCTTGCGTCTGGGAAGCATCCTGCGAGAGGAGGAATTCCAGGAGGCACCTGGCTATATAAGGCTGCAGGAACCTAAACCATTCTACAGGCTTTTTCCCAGGGAAACAAAACTCACAAGCCACTGTTCTGGGTGTCAGTTTGCAGGACCCACTTGGCACTCTCAAACCAGACCAAGTTTGCACTGGTGCCACCTTGCGTCTGGGAGGCATCCTGCGAGAGGCGCAATTCCAGGAGGCACCCGGCAGATTAAGGCCACAGACCCTGAACCATTGTACAGGTTTTCCCTGGGAAACAAAACTCACAAGCCACTGTTCAGGGTGTCACTTTTCAGGACACACTTGGCACTCTAAAACCAGACCAAGTTGGCACTGCTGCCACTTTGCATCTGGGAGGCATCCTGCGAGAGGCCGAATTCCAGGAGGCACCCGGCAATTTAAGGCCACAGACCCTGAACCATTTTAAAGGGTTTTCCCCTGGGAAACAAAACTCAAAAGCCACTGTTATGGGTGTCAGTTTGCAGGACCCACTTGGCACTCTCAAACCCTACCAAGTTGGCACTGGTGCCACCTTGCGTCTGGGAGGCATCCTGCAAGAGGCGCAATTCGAGGAGGCGCCCGGCAATTACAGGCTCCAGGACCCTGAACCATTCTACAGGCTTTTTCCCTGGGAAATAAAACTCAGATGCACCTCTTCTGGGTGTCAGTTTGCAGGACTCACTCGGCACTCTCAAACCAGGCCAAGTTGGCACTGGTGCCACCTTGCGTCTGGGAGGCATCCTGCAATAGGTGCAATTCCAGGAGGCACCCGGCAATTTTAGGCTGCAAGACCCTGAACCATTCTACAGGCTTTTTCCCAGGGAAACAAAACTCAAAAGCCACTGTTCTGGGTATCAGTTTGCAGGACCCACTAGGCACTCTCAAACGAGACTAAGTGGGCACCGGTGCCGCTTAGCGTCTGGGAAACATCCTGCGAGAGGGGGATTTCCAGGAGGAACCTGGCTATTAAAGGCCGCAGGACCCTAAACCATTTTTAGGCTTTTTCCCAGGGAAACAAAACTCACAAGCCACTGTTCTGGGTGTCAGTTTGCAGGACCCACTTGGCACTCTCAAACTAGACCAAGTTGGCACTTTTCCCACTTTGCGTCTGGGAGGCATCTTGTGAGACGCCGAATACCAGGAGGCACCTGGCAACTTAGGGCCTCAGCCCCCTGAACCATTGTACAGGCCTTTTTCCCTGGGAAACAAACCTCACAAGCCTCTGTTCTGGGTGTCAGTTTGCAGGACCCACTTGGCCCTCTCAAACTAGACTAAGTGGTCACCGGTGCCACTTAGCGTCTGGGAAACATCCTGCGAGAAACCGAATTCCAGGAGGCACCTGGCAATTTAAGGCCGCAGGACCCTAAACCATTCTACAGGCTTTTTCCCAGGGAAACAAAACTCACAAACCATTGTTCTGGATGTCAGTTTGCAGGACCCACTGTGCACTCTCAAACCAGACCAAGTTTGCACTGGTGCCACCTTGCGTCTGGGAGGCATCCTGCGAGAAGCGGAATTCCAGGAGGCACCTGGCCATTTTTGGCCTCAGGCCCCTGAACCCTTCTACAGGCCTTTTTCCCTGGGAAACAAAACTCACAAGCCACTGTTCTGGGTGTCAGTTTGCAGAACCCACTTGGCACTCTCAAACTAGACTAAGTGGGCACCGGTGCCGCTTAGCGTCTCGGAAACATCCTGCGAGAGGGGGATTTCCAGGAGGAACCTGGCTATTAAAGGCCACAGGACCCTAAAACATTCTACAGGCTTTTTCCCAGGGAAACAAAACTCACAAGCCACTCTTCTGGGTGTCAGTTGTCAGGACCCACTTGGCACTCTCAAACTAGACCAAGTTGGCACTGGTGCCGCTTTGTGTCTGGGAGGCATCTTGTGAGACGCCGAATTCCAGGAGGCACCTGGCAACTTAGGGCCGCAGGACCCTGAACCATTGTACAGGCTTTTTCCCTGGGAAACAAACCTCACAAGCCACTGTTCTGGGTGTCAGTTTGCAGGACCCACTTGGCACTCTCAAACCAGACCAAGTTGGCACTGCTGCCACTTTGCATCTGGGAGGCATCCTGCGAGAGGCCGAATTCCAGGAGGCACCCGGAAATTTAAGGTCGCAGGACCCTGAACCATTTTAAAGGGTTTTCCCCTGGGAAACAAAACTCAAAAGCCACTGTTCGGGGTGTCAGTTTGCAGGACCCACTTGGCACTCTCAAACAAGACCAAGTTGGCACTGGTGCCACCTTGCGTCTGGGAGGCATCCTGCGAGAGGCGCAATTCGAGGAGGCACCCGGCAATTTCAGGCTGCAGGACCCTGAACCATTCTACAGGTTTTTTCCCTGGGAAACAAAACTCAGATGCACCTCCTCTGGGTGTCAGTTTGCAGGACTCACTCGGCACTCTCAAACCAGACCAAGTTGGCACTGGCGCCACCTTGCGTCTGGGAGGCATCCTGCAAGAGGTGCAATTCCAGGAGGCACCCGGCAATTTTAGGCTGCAGGACCCTGAACCATTATACAGGCTTTTTCCCTGGAAAAGAGAACTCAGAAGCCACTGTTCTGGGTGTCAGTTTGCAGAACCCACTTGGCACTCTCAAACGAGACTAAGTGGGCACCGGTGCCGCTTAGCGTATGGGAAACATCCTGCGAGAGGGGGATTTCCAGGAGGAACCTGGCTATTAAAGGCCGCAGGACCCTAAACCATTTTTAGGCTTTTTCCCTGGGAAACAAAACTCACAAGCCACTGTTCTGGGTGTCAGTTTGCAGGATCCACTTGGCACTCTCAAACCAGACCAAGTTGGCACTGGTGCCACTTTGCGTCTGGGAGGCATCTTGTGAGACGCCGAATACCAGGAGGCACCTGGCAACTTAGGGCCTCAGCACCCTGAACCATTGTACAGGCCTTTTTCCCAGGGAAACAAACCTCACAAGCCTCTGTTCTGGGTGTCAGTTTGCAGGACCCACTTGGCACTCTCAAACCAGACCAAGTTGGCACTGGTGCCACCTTGCGTCTGGGAGGCATCCTGCGAGAGGCTGAATTCCAGGAGGCACCCGGAAATTTAAGGTCACAGGACCCTTAACCATTTTACAGGAGTTTCCCCTGGGAAACAAAACTCAAAAGCCACTGTTCTGGGTGTCAGTTTGCAGGACCCACTTGGCACTCTCAAACCAGACCAAGTTGACACTGGTGCCACCTTGCGTCTTGGAGGCATCCTGCGAGAGGCGGATCTCCAGGAGGTAACAGGCTATTTAAGGCCGCAGGACCCTAAACCAATGTACAGGCTTTTCCCTGGGAAACAAAACTCACAAGCCATTTTTCAGGGTGTCAGTTTGCAGGACCCACTGTGCACTCTCACACCCTACCAAGTTGGCAATAGTGCCGCTTTGCGTCTAAGAGGCATTCCTCGAGAGGCAGAATTCCAGGAGGCACCTGGCAATTTAAAGCCTCAGGACCCTGAGCCATTCTACAGGCCTTTTCCATGGAAACAAAACTCACAAGCCACTGTTCTGGGTGTCAGTTTTCAGGACCCACGAGGCACTCTCAAACTAGATCAAGTGTGCACTGGTGCTTCTTTGGGTCTTGGAAGCATCCTGCGATAGGCGGAATTCCAGGAGGCATCCTGAAATTTAAGGCCGCAGGACCCTGGACAATTTTACATGCCTTTTTACTGGGAAACAAAACTCACAAGCCACTGTTCTGGGTGTCAGTTTAAGGACCCACTGTGCACTCTCAAACTAGACCAAGTGTGCACTGGTGCCACCTTGCCTCTGGGAGGCATCCTACGAGAGGCGGAATTCCAGGAGTCACCTGGCCATTTAAGGCCTCAGGACCCTGAACCACTGTACAGACTTATTCCCTAGGAAACGAAACGCACAAGCCACTGTTCTGGGTGTCAGTTTTCAGGACCCACTAGGCACTCTCAAATCAAATTAAGTGGGCACCGGTGCCGCTCAGCGTCTGGGAAACATCCTGCGAGAGGCGGAATTCTAGTAGGCACCCTGAAATTTAAGGCCGCAGGACCCTGAACCATTGTACAGGCTTTTTCCCTGGGAAACAAAACTCACAAGCCACTGTTCTGGGTGTCAGTTTGCAGGACACACTTGGCACTCTCAAACCACACCAAGTTGGCATGGGTGCCACCTTGCCTCTGAGAGGCATCCTGCGAGAGGTGGAATTCCAGGAGGCACCCAGGAATTTAAGGCCTCAGGACCCTGAACCATTGTACAGTCTTTTTCCCTGGGAAATAAAACTCACAAGCAACTGTTCTGAGTGTAAGTTTGCATGACCCACTTGGTACTCTCAAACCAGACCAAGTTGGCATTAATGCCGCCTTGCGTCTGGGAAACATCCTGCAAGAGGCCGAATTCCAGGAGGCACCCAGTATTTTAAGGCTCCGGGCACCCGAACCATTCTACAGGTTTTTTCCCTGGGAAACAAAACTCAGTAGCCTCTGTTCTTGGTGTCAGTTTTCAGGACCCACTAGGCACACGCAAACCAGACCAAGTTGGAACTGGTGCTACTTTGGGTCTGGAAGGAATCCTGGGAGTGGCCGGATTCCAGGAGGCACCTGGCCATTTAAGGCCGCAGGCCCCTGAACCGCTGTACAGGCTTTTTCCCTGGAAAAGAGAACTCAGAAGCCACTGTTCTGGGTGTCAGTTTTCAGGACCCACTTGGCACTCAAAACCAGCCTAGAGTGGGCACCGGTGCCGCTTAGCGTCTGGGAGGAATCCTGCGAGAAGCCGAATTACAGTAGGCACCCTGAAATTCATAGACGCAGGACCCTGAACAATTGTAGAGGCTTTTTCCCTGGGAAACAAAACTCACAAGCCACTGTTCTGGGTGTCAGTTTTCAGACCCACTTGGCACTCTCAAACCAGACCAAGTTGGCACTGGTGCCACCTTGCGTCTGGGAGGCATCCTGCGAGAGGCGGAATTTCAGTAGACACCCCGAAATTTCAGGCCGCAGGACCCTGAACCATTGCACAGGCTTTTTCCCTGGGAAACAAAACTCACAAGCCACTCTTCTGGGTGTCATTTTGCAGGACCCACTTGACACTCTCAAAACAGACCAAGTTGGCACTGGTGCCACCTTGCGTCTTGGAGGAATCCTGCGAGAGGCGGAATTCCAGGAGGCACCTTGCAATTGAAGGCCTCAGGACCCTGAGCCACTCTACAGGGTATTTCCCTGGAAACAAAACTCAGAAGCCACTTATCTGGGTTTCAATTTTCAGGACCCACATGGCACTCTCAAACCAGATTAATTTGGCACTGGTGCCACCTTGCTTCTGGGAGGCATCCTGCGAGAGGCCCAATTCCAGGAGGCACACTGAAATTTTAGGCCTCAGGACTCTGAACCATTCTACAGGTTTTTTCCCTGGGAAACAAAACTCAGATGCACCACTTCTGGGTGTCAGTTTGCAGGACCCACTTGGCACTCTCACACCCTACCAAGTTGGCACTGGTGCCACCTTGCGTCTGGGAGGCATCCTGCGAGAGGCCGAATTCCAGGAGGCACCTGGCCATTTTTTGCCTGAGGCCCCTGAAGCCTTCTACAGGCCTTTTTCCCAGAGAAACAAAACTCAAAAGCCACTGTTCTGGGTGTCAGTTTGCAGGACCCACTTGGCACTCTCAAAATAGACTAAATGGGCACCGGTGCCGCTTAGCGTCTGGGAAACATCCTGCGAGAGGGGGAATTCCAGGAGGAACCTGGCAATTTAAGGCCGCAGGACCCTAAACCATTCAACACGGTTTTCCCATGGGAAACAAAACTCAAAAGCCACTGTTCTGGGTGTCAGTTTTCAGGACCCACTTGGCACTCTCAAACCAGACCAAGTTGGCACTGGTGCCACCTTGCGTCTTGGAGGCATCCTGCGAGAGGCGGATCTCCAGGAGGAAACAGGCTATTTAAGGCCGCAGGACCCTAAATCATTGTAGAGGTTTTTTCCCTAGGAAACAAACCTCACAAGCCACTGTTCTGGGTGTCAGTTTGCAGGACCCACTTGGAACTCTAAAACCAGACCAAGTTGGCACTGGTGCCGCCTTGCGTCTGGGAAGCATCCTGCGAGAGGAGGAATTCCAGGAGGCACCTGGCTATATAAGGCTGCAGGAACCTAAACCATTCTACAGGCTTTTTCCCAGGGAAACAAAACTCACAAGCCACTGTTCTGGGTGTCAGTTTGCAGGACCCACTTGGCACTCTCAAACCAGACCAAGTTTGCACTGGTGCCACCTTGCGTCTGGGAGGCATCCTGCGAGAGGCGCAATTCCAGGAGGCACCCGGCAGATTAAGGCCACAGACCCTGAACCATTGTACAGGTTTTCCCTGGGAAACAAAACTCACAAGCCACTGTTCAGGGTGTCACTTTTCAGGACACACTTGGCACTCTAAAACCAGACCAAGTTGGCACTGCTGCCACTTTGCATCTGGGAGGCATCCTGCGAGAGGCCGAATTCCAGGAGGCACCCGGCAATTTAAGGCCACAGACCCTGAACCATTTTAAAGGGTTTTCCCCTGGGAAACAAAACTCAAAAGCCACTGTTATGGGTGTCAGTTTGCAGGACCCACTTGGCACTCTCAAACCCTACCAAGTTGGCACTGGTGCCACCTTGCGTCTGGGAGGCATCCTGCAAGAGGCGCAATTCGAGGAGGCGCCCGGCAATTACAGGCTCCAGGACCCTGAACCATTCTACAGGCTTTTTCCCTGGGAAATAAAACTCAGATGCACCTCTTCTGGGTGTCAGTTTGCAGGACTCACTCGGCACTCTCAAACCAGGCCAAGTTGGCACTGGTGCCACCTTGCGTCTGGGAGGCATCCTGCAATAGGTGCAATTCCAGGAGGCACCCGGCAATTTTAGGCTGCAAGACCCTGAACCATTCTACAGGCTTTTTCCCAGGGAAACAAAACTCAAAAGCCACTGTTCTGGGTATCAGTTTGCAGGACCCACTAGGCACTCTCAAACGAGACTAAGTGGGCACCGGTGCCGCTTAGCGTCTGGGAAACATCCTGCGAGAGGGGGATTTCCAGGAGGAACCTGGCTATTAAAGGCCGCAGGACCCTAAACCATTTTTAGGCTTTTTCCCAGGGAAACAAAACTCACAAGCCACTGTTCTGGGTGTCAGTTTGCAGGACCCACTTGGCACTCTCAAACTAGACCAAGTTGGCACTTTTCCCACTTTGCGTCTGGGAGGCATCTTGTGAGACGCCGAATACCAGGAGGCACCTGGCAACTTAGGGCCTCAGCCCCCTGAACCATTGTACAGGCCTTTTTCCCTGGGAAACAAACCTCACAAGCCTCTGTTCTGGGTGTCAGTTTGCAGGACCCACTTGGCACTCTCAAACCAGACCAAGTTGGCACTGGTGCCACCTTGCGTCTGGGAGGCATCCTGCGAGAGGCTGAATTCCAGGAGGCACCCGGAAATTTAAGGTCACAGGACCCTTAACCATTTTACAGGAGTTTCCCCTGGGAAACAAAACTCAAAAGCCACTGTTCTGGGTGTCAGTTTGCAGGACCCACTTGGCACTCTCAAACCAGACCAAGTTGACACTGGTGCCACCTTGCGTCTTGGAGGCATCCTGCGAGAGGCGGATCTCCAGGAGGTAACAGGCTATTTAAGGCCGCAGGACCCTAAACCAATGTACAGGCTTTTTCCCTGGGAAACAAAACTCACAAGCCATTTTTCTGGGTGTCAGTTTGCAGGACCCACTGTGCACTCTCACACCCTACCAAGTTGGCAATAGTGCCGCTTTGCGTCTAAGAGGCATCCTGCGAGAGGCAGAATTCCAGGAGGCACCTGGCAATTTAAAGCCTCAGGACCCTGAGCCATTCTACAGGCCTTTTCCATGGAAACAAAACTCACAAGCCACTGTTCTGGGTGTCAGTTTTCAGGACCCACGAGACACTCTCAAACTAGATCAAGTGTGCACTGGTGCTTCTTTGGGTCTTGGAAGCATCCTGCGATAGGCGGAATTCCAGGAGGCATCCTGAAATTTAAGGCCGCAGGACCCTGGACAATTTTACATGCCTTTTTACTGGGAAACAAAACTCACAAGCCACTGTTCTGGGTGTCAGTTTAAAGACCCACTGTGCACTCTCAAACTAGACCAAGTGTGCACTGGTGCCACCTTGCCTCTGGGAGGCATCCTATGAGAGGCGGAATTCCAGGAGTCACCTGGCCATTTAAGGCCTCAGGACCCTGAACCACTGTACAGACTTTTTCCCTAGGAAACGAAACGCACAAGCCACTGTTCTGGGTGTCAGTTTGCAGGACCCACTAGGCACTCTCAAATCAAATTAAGTGGGCATCGGTGCCGCTCAGCGTCTGGGAAACATCCTGCGAGAGGCGGAATTCTAGTAGGCACCCTGAAATTTAAGGCCGCAGGACCCTGAACCATTGTACAGGCTTTTTCCCTGGGAAACAAAACTCACAAGCCACTGTTCTGGGTGTCAGTTTGCAGGACACACTTGGCACTCTCAAACCAGACCAAGTTGGCATGGGTGCCACCTTGCCTCTGAGAGGCATCCTGCGAGAGGTGGAATTCCAGAAGGCACCCAGGAATTTAAGGCCTCAGGACCCTGAACCATTGTACAGTCTTTTTCCCTGGGAAATAAAACTCACAAGCAACTGTTCTGAGTGTAAGTTTGCATGACCCACTTGGTACTCTCAAACCAGACCAAGTTGGCATTAATGCCGCCTTGCGTCTGGCAAACATCCTGCGAGAGGCCGAATTCCAGGAGGCACCCAGTATTTTAAGGCCCCGGGCACCCGAACCATTCTACAGGTTTTTTCCCTGGGAAACAAAACTCAGAAGCCTCTGTTCTTGGTGTCAGTTTTCAGGACCCACTAGGCACGCGCAAACCAGACCAAGTTGGAACTGGTGCTACTTTGGGTCTGGAAGGAATCCTGGGAGTGGCCGGATTCCAGGAGGCACCTGGCCATTTAAGGCCGCAGGCCCCTGAACCGCTGTACAGGCTTTTTCCCTGGAAAAGAGAACTCAGAAGCCACTGTTCTGGGTGTCAGTTTTCAGGACCCACTTGGCACTCAAAACCAGCCTAGAGTGGGCACCGGTGCCGCTTAGCGTCTGGGAGGAATCCTGCGAGAAGCCGAATTACAGTAGGCACCCTGAAATTCATAGACGCAGGACCCTGAACAATTGTAGAGGCTTTTTCCCTGGGAAACAAAACTCACAAGCCACTCTTCTGGGTGTCAATTTGCAGGACCCACTTGACACTCTCAAAACAGACCAAGTTGGCACTGGTGCCACCTTGCGTCTTGGAGGAATCCTGCGAGAGGCGGAATTCCAGGAGGCACCTTGCAATTGAAGGCCTCAGGACCCTGAGCCACTCTACAGGGTATTTCCCTGGAAACAAAACTCAGAAGCCACTTATCTGGGTTTCAATTTTCAGGACCCACATGGCACTCTCAAACCAGATTAATTTGGCACTGGTGCCACCTTGCTTCTGGGAGGCATCCTGCGAGAGGCCCAATTCCAGGAGGCACACTGAAATTTTAGGCCTCAGGACTCTGAACCATTCTACAGGCTTTTTCCCTGGGAAACAAAACTCACAAGCCAGTGTTCTGGGTGTCAGTTTGCAGGACCCACATGGCACTCTCACACCCTACCAAGTTGGCACTGGTGCCACCTTGCGTCTGGGAGGCATCCTGCGAGAGGCCGAATTCCAGGAGGCACCTGGCCATTTTTTGCCTGAGGCCCCTGAAGCCTTCTACAGGCCTATTTCCCAGGGAAACAAAACTCACAAGCCACTGTTCTGGGTGTCAGTTTGCAGGACCCACGAGGCACTCTCAAACTAGATCAAGTGTGCACTGGTGCTTCTTTGGGTTTTGGAAGCATCCTGCGATAGGCGGAATTCCAGGAGGCATCCTGAAATTTAAGGCCGCAGGACCCTGGACAATTTTACATGCCTTTTTACTGGGAAACAAAACTCACAAGCCACTGTTCTGGGTGTCAGTTTAAGGACCCACTGTGCACTCTCAAACCAGACCAAGTGTGCACTGGTGCCACCTTGCCTCTGGGAGGCATCCTATGAGAGGCGGAATTCCAGGAGTCACCTGGCCATTTAAGGCCTCAGGACCCTGAACCACTGTACAGACTTTTTCCCTAGGAAACGAAATGCACATGCCACTGTTCTGGGTGTCAGTTTGCAGGACCCACTAGGCACTCTCAAATCAAATTAAGTGGGCACCGGTGCCGCTCAGCGTCTGGGAAACATCCTGCGAGAGGCGGAATTCTAGTAGGCACCCTGAAATTTAAGGCCGCAGGACCCTGAACCATTGTACAGGCTTTTTCCCTGGGAAACAAAACTCACAAGCCACTGTTCTGGGTGTCAGTTTTCAGGACCCACTTGGCACTCTCAAACCAGACCAAGTTTGCACTGGTGCCACCTTGCGTCTGGGAGGCATCCTGCGAGAGGCGCAATTCCAGGAGGCACCCGGCAGATTAAGGCCACAGACCCTGAACCATTGTACAGGTTTTCCCTGGGAAACAAAACTCACAAGCCACTGTTCAGGGTGTCACTTTTCAGGACACACTTGGCACTCTAAAACCAGACCAAGTTGGCACTGCTGCCACTTTGCATCTGGGAGGCATCCTGCGAGAGGCCGAATTCCAGGAGGCACCCGGCAATTTAAGGCCACAGACCCTGAACCATTTTAAAGGGTTTTCCCCTGGGAAACAAAACTCAAAAGCCACTGTTATGGGTGTCAGTTTGCAGGACCCACTTGGCACTCTCAAACCCTACCAAGTTGGCACTGGTGCCACCTTGCGTCTGGGAGGCATCCTGCAAGAGGCGCAATTCGAGGAGGCGCCCGGCAATTACAGGCTCCAGGACCCTGAACCATTCTACAGGCTTTTTCCCTGGGAAATAAAACTCAGATGCACCTCTTCTGGGTGTCAGTTTGCAGGACTCACTCGGCACTCTCAAACCAGGCCAAGTTGGCACTGGTGCCACCTTGCGTCTGGGAGGCATCCTGCAATAGGTGCAATTCCAGGAGGCACCCGGCAATTTTAGGCTGCAAGACCCTGAACCATTCTACAGGCTTTTTCCCAGGGAAACAAAACTCAAAAGCCACTGTTCTGGGTATCAGTTTGCAGGACCCACTAGGCACTCTCAAACGAGACTAAGTGGGCACCGGTGCCGCTTAGCGTCTGGGAAACATCCTGCGAGAGGGGGATTTCCAGGAGGAACCTGGCTATTAAAGGCCGCAGGACCCTAAACCATTTTTAGGCTTTTTCCCTGGGAAACAAAACTCACAAGCCACTGTTCTGGGTGTCAGTTTGCAGGACCCACTTGGCACTCTCAAACTAGACCAAGTTGGCACTTTTCCCACTTTGCGTCTGGGAGGCATCTTGTGAGACGCCGAATACCAGGAGGCACCTGGCAACTTAGGGCCTCAGCCCCCTGAACCATTGTACAGGCCTTTTTCCCTGGGAAACAAACCTCACAAGCCTCTGTTCTGGGTGTCAGTTTGCAGGACCCACTTGGCACTCTCAAACCAGACCAAGTTGGCACTGGTGCCACCTTGCGTCTGGGAGGCATCCTGCGAGAGGCTGAATTCCAGGAGGCACCCGGAAATTTAAGGTCACAGGACCCTTAACCATTTTACAGGAGTTTCCCCTGGGAAACAAAACTCAAAAGCCACTGTTCTGGGTGTCAGTTTGCAGGACCCACTTGGCACTCTCAAACCAGACCAAGTTGACACTGGTGCCACCTTGCGTCTTGGAGGCATCCTGCGAGAGGCGGATCTCCAGGAGGTAACAGGCTATTTAAGGCCGCAGGACCCTAAACCAATGTACAGGCTTTTTCCCTGGGAAACAAAACTCACAAGCCATTTTTCTGGGTGTCAGTTTGCAGGACCCACTGTGCACTCTCACACCCTACCAAGTTGGCAATAGTGCCGCTTTGCGTCTAAGAGGCATCCTGCGAGAGGCAGAATTCCAGGAGGCACCTGGCAATTTAAAGCCTCAGGACCCTGAGCCATTCTACAGGCCTTTTCCATGGAAACAAAACTCACAAGCCACTGTTCTGGGTGTCAGTTTTCAGGACCCACGAGACACTCTCAAACTAGATCAAGTGTGCACTGGTGCTTCTTTGGGTCTTGGAAGCATCCTGCGATAGGCGGAATTCCAGGAGGCATCCTGAAATTTAAGGCCGCAGGACCCTGGACAATTTTACATGCCTTTTTACTGGGAAACAAAACTCACAAGCCACTGTTCTGGGTGTCAGTTTAAAGACCCACTGTGCACTCTCAAACTAGACCAAGTGTGCACTGGTGCCACCTTGCCTCTGGGAGGCATCCTATGAGAGGCGGAATTCCAGGAGTCACCTGGCCATTTAAGGCCTCAGGACCCTGAACCACTGTACAGACTTTTTCCCTAGGAAACGAAACGCACATGCCACTGTTCTGGGTGTCAGTTTGCAGGACCCACTAGGCACTCTCAAATCAAATTAAGTGGGCACCGGTGCCGCTCAGCGTCTGGGAAACATCCTGCGAGAGGCGGAATTCTAGTAGGCACCCTGAAATTTAAGGCCGCAGGACCCTGAACCATTGTACAGGCTTTTTCCCTGGGAAACAAAACTCACAAGCCACTGTTCTGGGTGTCAGTTTTCAGGACACACTTGGCACTCTCAAACCAGACCAAGTTGGCATGGGTGCCACCTTGCCTCTGAGAGGCATCCTGCGAGAGGTGGAATTCCAGAAGGCACCCAGGAATTTAAGGCCTCAGGACCCTGAACCATTGTACAGTCTTTTTCCCTGGGAAATAAAACTCACAAGCAACTGTTCTGAGTGTAAGTTTGCATGACCCACTTGGTACTCTCAAACCAGACCAAGTTGGCATTAATGCCGCCTTGCGTCTGGCAAACATCCTGCGAGAGGCCGAATTCCAGGAGGCACCCAGTATTTTAAGGCCCCGGGCACCCGAACCATTCTACAGGTTTTTTCCCTGGGAAACAAAACTCAGAAGCCTCTGTTCTTGGTGTCAGTTTTCAGGACCCACTAGGCACGCGCAAACCAGACCAAGTTGGAACTGGTGCTACTTTGGGTCTGGAAGGAATCCTGGGAGTGGCCGGATTCCAGGAGGCACCTGGCCATTTAAGGCCGCAGGCCCCTGAACCGCTGTACAGGCTTTTTCCCTGGAAAAGAGAACTCAGAAGCCACTGTTCTGGGTGTCAGTTTTCAGGACCCACTTGGCACTCAAAACCAGCCTAGAGTGGGCACCGGTGCCGCTTAGCGTCTGGGAGGAATCCTGCGAGAAGCCGAATTACAGTAGGCACCCTGAAATTCATAGACGCAGGACCCTGAACAATTGTAGAGGCTTTTTCCCTGGGAAACAAAACTCACAAGCCACTCTTCTGGGTGTCAATTTGCAGGACCCACTTGACACTCTCAAAACAGACCAAGTTGGCACTGGTGCCACCTTGCGTCTTGGAGGAATCCTGCGAGAGGCGGAATTCCAGGAGGCACCTTGCAATTGAAGGCCTCAGGACCCTGAGCCACTCTACAGGGTATTTCCCTGGAAACAAAACTCAGAAGCCACTTATCTGGGTTTCAATTTTCAGGACCCACATGGCACTCTCAAACCAGATTAATTTGGCACTGGTGCCACCTTGCTTCTGGGAGGCATCCTGCGAGAGGCCCAATTCCAGGAGGCACACTGAAATTTTAGGCCTCAGGACTCTGAACCATTCTACAGGCTTTTTCCCTGGGAAACAAAACTCACAAGCCAGTGTTCTGGGTGTCAGTTTGCAGGACCCACATGGCACTCTCACACCCTACCAAGTTGGCACTGGTGCCACCTTGCGTCTGGGAGGCATCCTGCGAGAGGCCGAATTCCAGGAGGCACCTGGCCATTTTTTGCCTGAGGCCCCTGAAGCCTTCTACAGGCCTATTTCCCAGGGAAACAAAACTCACAAGCCACTGTTCTGGGTGTCAGTTTGCAGGACCCACGAGGCACTCTCAAACTAGATCAAGTGTGCACTGGTGCTTCTTTGGGTTTTGGAAGCATCCTGCGATAGGCGGAATTCCAGGAGGCATCCTGAAATTTAAGGCCGCAGGACCCTGGACAATTTTACATGCCTTTTTACTGGGAAACAAAACTCACAAGCCACTGTTCTGGGTGTCAGTTTAAGGACCCACTGTGCACTCTCAAACCAGACCAAGTGTGCACTGGTGCCACCTTGCCTCTGGGAGGCATCCTATGAGAGGCGGAATTCCAGGAGTCACCTGGCCATTTAAGGCCTCAGGACCCTGAACCACTGTACAGACTTTTTCCCTAGGAAACGAAACGCACATGCCACTGTTCTGGGTGTCAGTTTGCAGGACCCACTAGGCACTCTCAAATCAAATTAAGTGGGCACCGGTGCCGCTCAGCGTCTGGGAAACATCCTGCGAGAGGCGGAATTCTAGTAGGCACCCTGAAATTTAAGGCCGCAGGACCCTGAACCATTGTACAGGCTTTTTCCCTGGGAAACAAAACTCACAAGCCACTGTTCTGGGTGTCAGTTTTCAGGACACACTTGGCACTCTCAAACCAGACCAAGTTTGCACTGGTGCCACCTTGCGTCTGGGAGGCATCCTGCGAGAGGCGCAATTCCAGGAGGCACCCGGCAGATTAAGGCCACAGACCCTGAACCATTGTACAGGTTTTCCCTGGGAAACAAAACTCACAAGCCACTGTTCAGGGTGTCACTTTTCAGGACACACTTGGCACTCTAAAACCAGACCAAGTTGGCACTGCTGCCACTTTGCATCTGGGAGGCATCCTGCGAGAGGCCGAATTCCAGGAGGCACCCGGCAATTTAAGGCCACAGACCCTGAACCATTTTAAAGGGTTTTCCCCTGGGAAACAAAACTCAAAAGCCACTGTTATGGGTGTCAGTTTGCAGGACCCACTTGGCACTCTCAAACCCTACCAAGTTGGCACTGGTGCCACCTTGCGTCTGGGAGGCATCCTGCAAGAGGCGCAATTCGAGGAGGCGCCCGGCAATTACAGGCTCCAGGACCCTGAACCATTCTACAGGCTTTTTCCCTGGGAAATAAAACTCAGATGCACCTCTTCTGGGTGTCAGTTTGCAGGACTCACTCGGCACTCTCAAACCAGGCCAAGTTGGCACTGGTGCCACCTTGCGTCTGGGAGGCATCCTGCAATAGGTGCAATTCCAGGAGGCACCCGGCAATTTTAGGCTGCAAGACCCTGAACCATTCTACAGGCTTTTTCCCAGGGAAACAAAACTCAAAAGCCACTGTTCTGGGTATCAGTTTGCAGGACCCACTAGGCACTCTCAAACGAGACTAAGTGGGCACCGGTGCCGCTTAGCGTCTGGGAAACATCCTGCGAGAGGGGGATTTCCAGGAGGAACCTGGCTATTAAAGGCCGCAGGACCCTAAACCATTTTTAGGCTTTTTCCCAGGGAAACAAAACTCACAAGCCACTGTTCTGGGTGTCAGTTTGCAGGACCCACTTGGCACTCTCAAACTAGACCAAGTTGGCACTTTTCCCACTTTGCGTCTGGGAGGCATCTTGTGAGACGCCGAATACCAGGAGGCACCTGGCAACTTAGGGCCTCAGCCCCCTGAACCATTGTACAGGCCTTTTTCCCTGGGAAACAAACCTCACAAGCCTCTGTTCTGGGTGTCAGTTTGCAGGACCCACTTGGCACTCTCAAACCAGACCAAGTTGGCACTGGTGCCACCTTGCGTCTGGGAGGCATCCTGCGAGAGGCTGAATTCCAGGAGGCACCCGGAAATTTAAGGTCACAGGACCCTTAACCATTTTACAGGAGTTTCCCCTGGGAAACAAAACTCAAAAGCCACTGTTCTGGGTGTCAGTTTGCAGGACCCACTTGGCACTCTCAAACCAGACCAAGTTGACACTGGTGCCACCTTGCGTCTTGGAGGCATCCTGCGAGAGGCGGATCTCCAGGAGGTAACAGGCTATTTAAGGCCGCAGGACCCTAAACCAATGTACAGGCTTTTTCCCTGGGAAACAAAACTCACAAGCCATTTTTCTGGGTGTCAGTTTGCAGGACCCACTGTGCACTCTCACACCCTACCAAGTTGGCAATAGTGCCGCTTTGCGTCTAAGAGGCATCCTGCGAGAGGCAGAATTCCAGGAGGCACCTGGCAATTTAAAGCCTCAGGACCCTGAGCCATTCTACAGGCCTTTTCCATGGAAACAAAACTCACAAGCCACTGTTCTGGGTGTCAGTTTTCAGGACCCACGAGACACTCTCAAACTAGATCAAGTGTGCACTGGTGCTTCTTTGGGTCTTGGAAGCATCCTGCGATAGGCGGAATTCCAGGAGGCATCCTGAAATTTAAGGCCGCAGGACCCTGGACAATTTTACATGCCTTTTTACTGGGAAACAAAACTCACAAGCCACTGTTCTGGGTGTCAGTTTAAAGACCCACTGTGCACTCTCAAACTAGACCAAGTGTGCACTGGTGCCACCTTGCCTCTGGGAGGCATCCTATGAGAGGCGGAATTCCAGGAGTCACCTGGCCATTTAAGGCCTCAGGACCCTGAACCACTGTACAGACTTTTTCCCTAGGAAACGAAACGCACAAGCCACTGTTCTGGGTGTCAGTTTGCAGGACCCACTAGGCACTCTCAAATCAAATTAAGTGGGCATCGGTGCCGCTCAGCGTCTGGGAAACATCCTGCGAGAGGCGGAATTCTAGTAGGCACCCTGAAATTTAAGGCCGCAGGACCCTGAACCATTGTACAGGCTTTTTCCCTGGGAAACAAAACTCACAAGCCACTGTTCTGGGTGTCAGTTTGCAGGACACACTTGGCACTCTCAAACCAGACCAAGTTGGCATGGGTGCCACCTTGCCTCTGAGAGGCATCCTGCGAGAGGTGGAATTCCAGAAGGCACCCAGGAATTTAAGGCCTCAGGACCCTGAACCATTGTACAGTCTTTTTCCCTGGGAAATAAAACTCACAAGCAACTGTTCTGAGTGTAAGTTTGCATGACCCACTTGGTACTCTCAAACCAGACCAAGTTGGCATTAATGCCGCCTTGCGTCTGGCAAACATCCTGCGAGAGGCCGAATTCCAGGAGGCACCCAGTATTTTAAGGCCCCGGGCACCCGAACCATTCTACAGGTTTTTTCCCTGGGAAACAAAACTCAGAAGCCTCTGTTCTTGGTGTCAGTTTTCAGGACCCACTAGGCACGCGCAAACCAGACCAAGTTGGAACTGGTGCTACTTTGGGTCTGGAAGGAATCCTGGGAGTGGCCGGATTCCAGGAGGCACCTGGCCATTTAAGGCCGCAGGCCCCTGAACCGCTGTACAGGCTTTTTCCCTGGAAAAGAGAACTCAGAAGCCACTGTTCTGGGTGTCAGTTTTCAGGACCCACTTGGCACTCAAAACCAGCCTAGAGTGGGCACCGGTGCCGCTTAGCGTCTGGGAGGAATCCTGCGAGAAGCCGAATTACAGTAGGCACCCTGAAATTCATAGACGCAGGACCCTGAACAATTGTAGAGGCTTTTTCCCTGGGAAACAAAACTCACAAGCCACTTATCTGGGTTTCAATTTTCAGGACCCACATGGCACTCTCAAACCAGATTAATTTGGCACTGGTGCCACCTTGCTTCTGGGAGGCATCCTGCGAGAGGCCCAATTCCAGGAGGCACACTGAAATTTTAGGCCTCAGGACTCTGAACCATTCTACAGGCTTTTTCCCTGGGAAACAAAACTCACAAGCCAGTGTTCTGGGTGTCAGTTTGCAGGACCCACATGGCACTCTCACACCCTACCAAGTTGGCACTGGTGCCACCTTGCGTCTGGGAGGCATCCTGCGAGAGGCCGAATTCCAGGAGGCACCTGGCCATTTTTTGCCTGAGGCCCCTGAAGCCTTCTACAGGCCTATTTCCCAGGGAAACAAAACTCACAAGCCACTGTTCTGGGTGTCAGTTTGCAGGACCCACGAGGCACTCTCAAACTAGATCAAGTGTGCACTGGTGCTTCTTTGGGTTTTGGAAGCATCCTGCGATAGGCGGAATTCCAGGAGGCATCCTGAAATTTAAGGCCGCAGGACCCTGGACAATTTTACATGCCTTTTTACTGGGAAACAAAACTCACAAGCCACTGTTCTGGGTGTCAGTTTAAGGACCCACTGTGCACTCTCAAACCAGACCAAGTGTGCACTGGTGCCACCTTGCCTCTGGGAGGCATCCTATGAGAGGCGGAATTCCAGGAGTCACCTGGCCATTTAAGGCCTCAGGACCCTGAACCACTGTACAGACTTTTTCCCTAGGAAACGAAACGCACATGCCACTGTTCTGGGTGTCAGTTTGCAGGACCCACTAGGCACTCTCAAATCAAATTAAGTGGGCACCGGTGCCGCTCAGCGTCTGGGAAACATCCTGCGAGAGGCGGAATTCTAGTAGGCACCCTGAAATTTAAGGCCGCAGGACCCTGAACCATTGTACAGGCTTTTTCCCTGGGAAACAAAACTCACAAGCCACTGTTCTGGGTGTCAGTTTTCAGGACACACTTGGCACTCTCAAACCAGACCAAGTTTGCACTGGTGCCACCTTGCGTCTGGGAGGCATCCTGCGAGAGGCGCAATTCCAGGAGGCACCCGGCAGATTAAGGCCACAGACCCTGAACCATTGTACAGGTTTTCCCTGGGAAACAAAACTCACAAGCCACTGTTCAGGGTGTCACTTTTCAGGACACACTTGGCACTCTAAAACCAGACCAAGTTGGCACTGCTGCCACTTTGCATCTGGGAGGCATCCTGCGAGAGGCCGAATTCCAGGAGGCACCCGGCAATTTAAGGCCACAGACCCTGAACCATTTTAAAGGGTTTTCCCCTGGGAAACAAAACTCAAAAGCCACTGTTATGGGTGTCAGTTTGCAGGACCCACTGTGCACTCTCAAACCCTACCAAGTTGGCACTGGTGCCACCTTGCGTCTGGGAGGCATCCTGCAAGAGGCGCAATTCGAGGAGGCGCCCGGCAATTACAGGCTCCAGGACCCTGAACCATTCTACAGGCTTTTTCCCTGGGAAATAAAACTCAGATGCACCTCTTCTGGGTGTCAGTTTGCAGGACTCACTCGGCACTCTCAAACCAGGCCAAGTTGGCACTGGTGCCACCTTGCGTCTGGGAGGCATCCTGCAATAGGTGCAATTCCAGGAGGCACCCGGCAATTTTAGGCTGCAAGACCCTGAACCATTCTACAGGCTTTTTCCCAGGGAAACAAAACTCAAAAGCCACTGTTCTGGGTATCAGTTTGCAGGACCCACTAGGCACTCTCAAACGAGACTAAGTGGGCACCGGTGCCGCTTAGCGTCTGGGAAACATCCTGCGAGAGGGGGATTTCCAGGAGGAACCTGGCTATTAAAGGCCGCAGGACCCTAAACCATTTTTAGGCTTTTTCCCTGGGAAACAAAACTCACAAGCCACTGTTCTGGGTGTCAGTTTGCAGGACCCACTTGGCACTCTCAAACTAGACCAAGTTGGCACTTTTCCCACTTTGCGTCTGGGAGGCATCTTGTGAGACGCCGAATACCAGGAGGCACCTGGCAACTTAGGGCCTCAGCCCCCTGAACCATTGTACAGGCCTTTTTCCCTGGGAAACAAACCTCACAAGCCTCTGTTCTGGGTGTCAGTTTGCAGGACCCACTTGGCACTCTCAAACCAGACCAAGTTGGCACTGGTGCCACCTTGCGTCTGGGAGGCATCCTGCGAGAGGCTGAATTCCAGGAGGCACCCGGAAATTTAAGGTCACAGGACCCTTAACCATTTTACAGGAGTTTCCCCTGGGAAACAAAACTCAAAAGCCACTGTTCTGGGTGTCAGTTTGCAGGACCCACTTGGCACTCTCAAACCAGACCAAGTTGACACTGGTGCCACCTTGCGTCTTGGAGGCATCCTGCGAGAGGCGGATCTCCAGGAGGTAACAGGCTATTTAAGGCCGCAGGACCCTAAACCAATGTACAGGCTTTTTCCCTGGGAAACAAAACTCACAAGCCATTTTTCTGGGTGTCAGTTTGCAGGACCCACTGTGCACTCTCACACCCTACCAAGTTGGCAATAGTGCCGCTTTGCGTCTAAGAGGCATCCTGCGAGAGGCAGAATTCCAGGAGGCACCTGGCAATTTAAAGCCTCAGGACCCTGAGCCATTCTACAGGCCTTTTCCATGGAAACAAAACTCACAAGCCACTGTTCTGGGTGTCAGTTTTCAGGACCCACGAGACACTCTCAAACTAGATCAAGTGTGCACTGGTGCTTCTTTGGGTCTTGGAAGCATCCTGCGATAGGCGGAATTCCAGGAGGCATCCTGAAATTTAAGGCCGCAGGACCCTGGACAATTTTACATGCCTTTTTACTGGGAAACAAAACTCACAAGCCACTGTTCTGGGTGTCAGTTTAAAGACCCACTGTGCACTCTCAAACTAGACCAAGTGTGCACTGGTGCCACCTTGCCTCTGGGAGGCATCCTATGAGAGGCGGAATTCCAGGAGTCACCTGGCCATTTAAGGCCTCAGGACCCTGAACCACTGTACAGACTTTTTCCCTAGGAAACGAAACGCACATGCCACTGTTCTGGGTGTCAGTTTGCAGGACCCACTAGGCACTCTCAAATCAAATTAAGTGGGCACCGGTGCCGCTCAGCGTCTGGGAAACATCCTGCGAGAGGCGGAATTCTAGTAGGCACCCTGAAATTTAAGGCCGCAGGACCCTGAACCATTGTACAGGCTTTTTCCCTGGGAAACAAAACTCACAAGCCACTGTTCTGGGTGTCAGTTTTCAGGACACACTTGGCACTCTCAAACCAGACCAAGTTGGCATGGGTGCCACCTTGCCTCTGAGAGGCATCCTGCGAGAGGTGGAATTCCAGAAGGCACCCAGGAATTTAAGGCCTCAGGACCCTGAACCATTGTACAGTCTTTTTCCCTGGGAAATAAAACTCACAAGCAACTGTTCTGAGTGTAAGTTTGCATGACCCACTTGGTACTCTCAAACCAGACCAAGTTGGCATTAATGCCGCCTTGCGTCTGGCAAACATCCTGCGAGAGGCCGAATTCCAGGAGGCACCCAGTATTTTAAGGCCCCGGGCACCCGAACCATTCTACAGGTTTTTTCCCTGGGAAACAAAACTCAGAAGCCTCTGTTCTTGGTGTCAGTTTTCAGGACCCACTAGGCACGCGCAAACCAGACCAAGTTGGAACTGGTGCTACTTTGGGTCTGGAAGGAATCCTGGGAGTGGCCGGATTCCAGGAGGCACCTGGCCATTTAAGGCCGCAGGCCCCTGAACCGCTGTACAGGCTTTTTCCCTGGAAAAGAGAACTCAGAAGCCACTGTTCTGGGTGTCAGTTTTCAGGACCCACTTGGCACTCAAAACCAGCCTAGAGTGGGCACCGGTGCCGCTTAGCGTCTGGGAGGAATCCTGCGAGAAGCCGAATTACAGTAGGCACCCTGAAATTCATAGACGCAGGACCCTGAACAATTGTAGAGGCTTTTTCCCTGGGAAACAAAACTCACAAGCCACTCTTCTGGGTGTCAATTTGCAGGACCCACTTGACACTCTCAAAACAGACCAAGTTGGCACTGGTGCCACCTTGCGTCTTGGAGGAATCCTGCGAGAGGCGCAATTCCAGGAGGCACCTTGCAATTGAAGGCCTCAGGACCCTGAGCCACTCTACAGGGTATTTCCCTGGAAACAAAACTCAGAAGCCACTTATCTGGGTTTCAATTTTCAGGACCCACATGGCACTCTCAAACCAGATTAATTTGGCACTGGTGCCACCTTGCTTCTGGGAGGCATCCTGCGAGAGGCCCAATTCCAGGAGGCACACTGAAATTTTAGGCCTCAGGACTCTGAACCATTGTACAGGCTTTTTCCCTGGGAAACAAAACTCACAAGCCAGTGTTCTGGGTGTCAGTTTGCAGGACCCACATGGCACTCTCACACCCTACCAAGTTGGCACTGGTGCCACCTTGCGTCTGGGAGGCATCCTGCGAGAGGCCGAATTCCAGGAGGCACCTGGCCATTTTTTGCCTGAGGCCCCTGAAGCCTTCTACAGGCCTATTTCCCAGGGAAACAAAACTCACAAGCCACTGTTCTGGGTGTCAGTTTGCAGGACCCACGAGGCACTCTCAAACTAGATCAAGTGTGCACTGGTGCTTCTTTGGGTTTTGGAAGCATCCTGCGATAGGCGGAATTCCAGGAGGCATCCTGAAATTTAAGGCCGCAGGACCCTGGACAATTTTACATGCCTTTTTACTGGGAAACAAAACTCACAAGCCACTGTTCTGGGTGTCAGTTTAAGGACCCACTGTGCACTCTCAAACCAGACCAAGTGTGCACTGGTGCCACCTTGCCTCTGGGAGGCATCCTATGAGAGGCAGAATTCCAGGAGTCACCTGGCCATTTAAGGCCTCAGGACCCTGAACCACTGTACAGACTTTTTCCCTAGGAAACGAAACGCACATGCCACTGTTCTGGGTGTCAGTTTGCAGGACCCACTAGGCACTCTCAAATCAAATTAAGTGGGCACCGGTGCCGCTCAGCGTCTGGGAAACATCCTGCGAGAGGCGGAATTCTAGTAGGCACCCTGAAATTTAAGGCCGCAGGACCCTGAACCATTGTACAGGCTTTTTCCCTGGGAAACAAAACTCACAAGCCACTGTTCTGGGTGTCAGTTTTCAGGACACACTTGGCACTCTCAAACCAGACCAAGTTTGCACTGGTGCCACCTTGCGTCTGGGAGGCATCCTGCGAGAGGCGCAATTCCAGGAGGCACCCGGCAGATTAAGGCCACAGACCCTGAACCATTGTACAGGTTTTCCCTGGGAAACAAAACTCACAAGCCACTGTTCAGGGTGTCACTTTTCAGGACACACTTGGCACTCTAAAACCAGACCAAGTTGGCACTGCTGCCACTTTGCATCTGGGAGGCATCCTGCGAGAGGCCGAATTCCAGGAGGCACCCGGCAATTTAAGGCCACAGACCCTGAACCATTTTAAAGGGTTTTCCCCTGGGAAACAAAACTCAAAAGCCACTGTTATGGGTGTCAGTTTGCAGGACCCACTTGGCACTCTCAAACCCTACCAAGTTGGCACTGGTGCCACCTTGCGTCTGGGAGGCATCCTGCAAGAGGCGCAATTCGAGGAGGCGCCCGGCAATTACAGGCTCCAGGACCCTGAACCATTCTACAGGCTTTTTCCCTGGGAAATAAAACTCAGATGCACCTCTTCTGGGTGTCAGTTTGCAGGACTCACTCGGCACTCTCAAACCAGGCCAAGTTGGCACTGGTGCCACCTTGCGTCTGGGAGGCATCCTGCAATAGGTGCAATTCCAGGAGGCACCCGGCAATTTTAGGCTGCAAGACCCTGAACCATTCTACAGGCTTTTTCCCAGGGAAACAAAACTCAAAAGCCACTGTTCTGGGTATCAGTTTGCAGGACCCACTAGGCACTCTCAAACGAGACTAAGTGGGCACCGGTGCCGCTTAGCGTCTGGGAAACATCCTGCGAGAGGGGGATTTCCAGGAGGAACCTGGCTATTAAAGGCCGCAGGACCCTAAACCATTTTTAGGCTTTTTCCCAGGGAAACAAAACTCACAAGCCACTGTTCTGGGTGTCAGTTTGCAGGACCCACTTGGCACTCTCAAACTAGACCAAGTTGGCACTTTTCCCACTTTGCGTCTGGGAGGCATCTTGTGAGACGCCGAATACCAGGAGGCACCTGGCAACTTAGGGCCTCAGCCCCCTGAACCATTGTACAGGCCTTTTTCCCTGGGAAACAAACCTCACAAGCCTCTGTTCTGGGTGTCAGTTTGCAGGACCCACTTGGCACTCTCAAACCAGACCAAGTTGGCACTGGTGCCACCTTGCGTCTGGGAGGCATCCTGCGAGAGGCTGAATTCCAGGAGGCACCCGGAAATTTAAGGTCACAGGACCCTTAACCATTTTACAGGAGTTTCCCCTGGGAAACAAAACTCAAAAGCCACTGTTCTGGGTGTCAGTTTGCAGGACCCACTTGGCACTCTCAAACCAGACCAAGTTGACACTGGTGCCACCTTGCGTCTTGGAGGCATCCTGCGAGAGGCGGATCTCCAGGAGGTAACAGGCTATTTAAGGCCGCAGGACCCTAAACCAATGTACAGGCTTTTTCCCTGGGAAACAAAACTCACAAGCCACTGTTCTGGGTGTCAGTTTAAAGACCCACTGTGCACTCTCAAACTAGACCAAGTGTGCACTGGTGCCACCTTGCCTCTGGGAGGCATCCTATGAGAGGCGGAATTCCAGGAGTCACCTGGCCATTTAAGGCCTCAGGACCCTGAACCACTGTACAGACTTTTTCCCTAGGAAACGAAACGCACATGCCACTGTTCTGGGTGTCAGTTTGCAGGACCCACTAGGCACTCTCAAATCAAATTAAGTGGGCACCGGTGCCGCTCAGCGTCTGGGAAACATCCTGCGAGAGGCGGAATTCTAGTAGGCACCCTGAAATTTAAGGCCGCAGGACCCTGAACCATTGTACAGGCTTTTTCCCTGGGAAACAAAACTCACAAGCCACTGTTCTGGGTGTCAGTTTTCAGGACACACTTGGCACTCTCAAACCAGACCAAGTTGGCATGGGTGCCACCTTGCCTCTGAGAGGCATCCTGCGAGAGGTGGAATTCCAGAAGGCACCCAGGAATTTAAGGCCTCAGGACCCTGAACCATTGTACAGTCTTTTTCCCTGGGAAATAAAACTCACAAGCAACTGTTCTGAGTGTAAGTTTGCATGACCCACTTGGTACTCTCAAACCAGACCAAGTTGGCATTAATGCCGCCTTGCGTCTGGCAAACATCCTGCGAGAGGCCGAATTCCAGGAGGCACCCAGTATTTTAAGGCCCCGGGCACCCGAACCATTCTACAGGTTTTTTCCCTGGGAAACAAAACTCAGAAGCCTCTGTTCTTGGTGTCAGTTTTCAGGACCCACTAGGCACGCGCAAACCAGACCAAGTTGGAACTGGTGCTACTTTGGGTCTGGAAGGAATCCTGGGAGTGGCCGGATTCCAGGAGGCACCTGGCCATTTAAGGCCGCAGGCCCCTGAACCGCTGTACAGGCTTTTTCCCTGGAAAAGAGAACTCAGAAGCCACTGTTCTGGGTGTCAGTTTTCAGGACCCACTTGGCACTCAAAACCAGCCTAGAGTGGGCACCGGTGCCGCTTAGCGTCTGGGAGGAATCCTGCGAGAAGCCGAATTACAGTAGGCACCCTGAAATTCATAGACGCAGGACCCTGAACAATTGTAGAGGCTTTTTCCCTGGGAAACAAAACTCACAAGCCACTCTTCTGGGTGTCAATTTGCAGGACCCACTTGACACTCTCAAAACAGACCAAGTTGGCACTGGTGCCACCTTGCGTCTTGGAGGAATCCTGCGAGAGGCGGAATTCCAGGAGGCACCTTGCAATTGAAGGCCTCAGGACCCTGAGCCACTCTACAGGGTATTTCCCTGGAAACAAAACTCAGAAGCCACTTATCTGGGTTTCAATTTTCAGGACCCACATGGCACTCTCAAACCAGATTAATTTGGCACTGGTGCCACCTTGCTTCTGGGAGGCATCCTGCGAGAGGCCCAATTCCAGGAGGCACACTGAAATTTTAGGCCTCAGGACTCTGAACCATTCTACAGGCTTTTTCCCTGGGAAACAAAACTCACAAGCCAGTGTTCTGGGTGTCAGTTTGCAGGACCCACATGGCACTCTCACACCCTACCAAGTTGGCACTGGTGCCACCTTGCGTCTGGGAGGCATCCTGCGAGAGGCCGAATTCCAGGAGGCACCTGGCCATTTTTTGCCTGAGGCCCCTGAAGCCTTCTACAGGCCTATTTCCCAGG
The DNA here is from genome assembly GCF_963513975.1 of Fringilla coelebs. Lineage (NCBI taxonomy): Eukaryota > Metazoa > Chordata > Aves > Passeriformes > Fringillidae > Fringilla > Fringilla coelebs. Next base: position 2,507,234 of record NW_028167521.1, on the reverse strand, counting down.
GAAACAAAACTCACAAGCCACTGTTCTGGGTGTCAGTTTGCAGGACCCACGAGGCACTCTCAAACTAGATCAAGTGTGCACTGGTGCTTCTTTGGGTTTTGGAAGCATCCTGCGATAGGCGGAATTCCAGGAGGCATCCTGAAATTTAAGGCCGCAGGACCCTGGACAATTTTACATGCCTTTTTACTGGGAAACAAAACTCACAAGCCACTGTTCTGGGTGTCAGTTTAAGGACCCACTGTGCACTCTCAAACCAGACCAAGTGTGCACTGGTGCCACCTTGCCTCTGGGAGGCATCCTATGAGAGGCGGAATTCCAGGAGTCACCTGGCCATTTAAGGCCTCAGGACCCTGAACCACTGTACAGACTTTTTCCCTAGGAAACGAAACGCACATGCCACTGTTCTGGGTGTCAGTTTGCAGGACCCACTAGGCACTCTCAAATCAAATTAAGTGGGCACCGGTGCCGCTCAGCGTCTGGGAAACATCCTGCGAGAGGCGGAATTCTAGTAGGCACCCTGAAATTTAAGGCCGCAGGACCCTGAACCATTGTACAGGCTTTTTCCCTGGGAAACAAAACTCACAAGCCACTGTTCTGGGTGTCAGTTTTCAGGACACACTTGGCACTCTCAAACCAGACCAAGTTTGCACTGGTGCCACCTTGCGTCTGGGAGGCATCCTGCGAGAGGCGCAATTCCAGGAGGCACCCGGCAGATTAAGGCCACAGACCCTGAACCATTGTACAGGTTTTCCCTGGGAAACAAAACTCACAAGCCACTGTTCAGGGTGTCACTTTTCAGGACACACTTGGCACTCTAAAACCAGACCAAGTTGGCACTGCTGCCACTTTGCATCTGGGAGGCATCCTGCGAGAGGCCGAATTCCAGGAGGCACCCGGCAATTTAAGGCCACAGACCCTGAACCATTTTAAAGGGTTTTCCCCTGGGAAACAAAACTCAAAAGCCACTGTTATGGGTGTCAGTTTGCAGGACCCACTTGGCACTCTCAAACCCTACCAAGTTGGCACTGGTGCCACCTTGCGTCTGGGAGGCATCCTGCAAGAGGCGCAATTCGAGGAGGCGCCCGGCAATTACAGGCTCCAGGACCCTGAACCATTCTACAGGCTTTTTCCCTGGGAAATAAAACTCAGATGCACCTCTTCTGGGTGTCAGTTTGCAGGACTCACTCGGCACTCTCAAACCAGGCCAAGTTGGCACTGGTGCCACCTTGCGTCTGGGAGGCATCCTGCAATAGGTGCAATTCCAGGAGGCACCCGGCAATTTTAGGCTGCAAGACCCTGAACCATTCTACAGGCTTTTTCCCAGGGAAACAAAACTCAAAAGCCACTGTTCTGGGTATCAGTTTGCAGGACCCACTAGGCACTCTCAAACGAGACTAAGTGGGCACCGGTGCCGCTTAGCGTCTGGGAAACATCCTGCGAGAGGGGGATTTCCAGGAGGAACCTGGCTATTAAAGGCCGCAGGACCCTAAACCATTTTTAGGCTTTTTCCCTGGGAAACAAAACTCACAAGCCACTGTTCTGGGTGTCAGTTTGCAGGACCCACTTGGCACTCTCAAACTAGACCAAGTTGGCACTTTTCCCACTTTGCGTCTGGGAGGCATCTTGTGAGACGCCGAATACCAGGAGGCACCTGGCAACTTAGGGCCTCAGCCCCCTGAACCATTGTACAGGCCTTTTTCCCTGGGAAACAAACCTCACAAGCCTCTGTTCTGGGTGTCAGTTTGCAGGACCCACTTGGCACTCTCAAAACAGACCAAGTTGGCACTGGTGCCACCTTGCGTCTGGGAGGCATCCTGCGAGAGGCTGAATTCCAGGAGGCACCCGGAAATTTAAGGTCACAGGACCCTTAACCATTTTACAGGAGTTTCCCCTGGGAAACAAAACTCAAAAGCCACTGTTCTGGGTGTCAGTTTGCAGGACCCACTTGGCACTCTCAAACCAGACCAAGTTGACACTGGTGCCACCTTGCGTCTTGGAGGCATCCTGCGAGAGGCGGATCTCCAGGAGGTAACAGGCTATTTAAGGCCGCAGGACCCTAAACCAATGTACAGGCTTTTTCCCTGGGAAACAAAACTCACAAGCCATTTTTCTGGGTGTCAGTTTGCAGGACCCACTGTGCACTCTCACACCCTACCAAGTTGGCAATAGTGCCGCTTTGCGTCTAAGAGGCATCCTGCGAGAGGCAGAATTCCAGGAGGCACCTGGCAATTTAAAGCCTCAGGACCCTGAGCCATTCTACAGGCCTTTTCCATGGAAACAAAACTCACAAGCCACTGTTCTGGGTGTCAGTTTTCAGGACCCACGAGACACTCTCAAACTAGATCAAGTGTGCACTGGTGCTTCTTTGGGTCTTGGAAGCATCCTGCGATAGGCGGAATTCCAGGAGGCATCCTGAAATTTAAGGCCGCAGGACCCTGGACAATTTTACATGCCTTTTTACTGGGAAACAAAACTCACAAGCCACTGTTCTGGGTGTCAGTTTAAAGACCCACTGTGCACTCTCAAACTAGACCAAGTGTGCACTGGTGCCACCTTGCCTCTGGGAGGCATCCTATGAGAGGCGGAATTCCAGGAGTCACCTGGCCATTTAAGGCCTCAGGACCCTGAACCACTGTACAGACTTTTTCCCTAGGAAACGAAACGCACAAGCCACTGTTCTGGGTGTCAGTTTGCAGGACCCACTAGGCACTCTCAAATCAAATTAAGTGGGCATCGGTGCCGCTCAGCGTCTGGGAAACATCCTGCGAGAGGCGGAATTCTAGTAGGCACCCTGAAATTTAAGGCCGCAGGACCCTGAACCATTGTACAGGCTTTTTCCCTGGGAAACAAAACTCACAAGCCACTGTTCTGGGTGTCAGTTTGCAGGACACACTTGGCACTCTCAAACCAGACCAAGTTGGCATGGGTGCCACCTTGCCTCTGAGAGGCATCCTGCGAGAGGTGGAATTCCAGAAGGCACCCAGGAATTTAAGGCCTCAGGACCCTGAACCATTGTACAGTCTTTTTCCCTGGGAAATAAAACTCACAAGCAACTGTTCTGAGTGTAAGTTTGCATGACCCACTTGGTACTCTCAAACCAGACCAAGTTGGCATTAATGCCGCCTTGCGTCTGGCAAACATCCTGCGAGAGGCCGAATTCCAGGAGGCACCCAGTATTTTAAGGCCCCGGGCACCCGAACCATTCTACAGGTTTTTTCCCTGGGAAACAAAACTCAGAAGCCTCTGTTCTTGGTGTCAGTTTTCAGGACCCACTAGGCACGCGCAAACCAGACCAAGTTGGAACTGGTGCTACTTTGGGTCTGGAAGGAATCCTGGGAGTGGCCGGATTCCAGGAGGCACCTGGCCATTTAAGGCCGCAGGCCCCTGAACCGCTGTACAGGCTTTTTCCCTGGAAAAGAGAACTCAGAAGCCACTGTTCTGGGTGTCAGTTTTCAGGACCCACTTGGCACTCAAAACCAGCCTAGAGTGGGCACCGGTGCCGCTTAGCGTCTGGGAGGAATCCTGCGAGAAGCCGAATTACAGTAGGCACCCTGAAATTCATAGACGCAGGACCCTGAACAATTGTAGAGGCTTTTTCCCTGGGAAACAAAACTCACAAGCCACTCTTCTGGGTGTCAATTTGCAGGACCCACTTGACACTCTCAAAACAGACCAAGTTGGCACTGGTGCCACCTTGCGTCTTGGAGGAATCCTGCGAGAGGCGGAATTCCAGGAGGCACCTTGCAATTGAAGGCCTCAGGACCCTGAGCCACTCTACAGGGTATTTCCCTGGAAACAAAACTCAGAAGCCACTTATCTGGGTTTCAATTTTCAGGACCCACATGGCACTCTCAAACCAGATTAATTTGGCACTGGTGCCACCTTGCTTCTGGGAGGCATCCTGCGAGAGGCCCAATTCCAGGAGGCACACTGAAATTTTAGGCCTCAGGACTCTGAACCATTCTACAGGCTTTTTCCCTGGGAAACAAAACTCACAAGCCAGTGTTCTGGGTGTCAGTTTGCAGGACCCACATGGCACTCTCACACCCTACCAAGTTGGCACTGGTGCCACCTTGCGTCTGGGAGGCATCCTGCGAGAGGCCGAATTCCAGGAGGCACCTGGCCATTTTTTGCCTGAGGCCCCTGAAGCCTTCTACAGGCCTATTTCCCAGGGAAACAAAACTCACAAGCCACTGTTCTGGGTGTCAGTTTGCAGGACCCACGAGGCACTCTCAAACTAGATCAAGTGTGCACTGGTGCTTCTTTGGGTTTTGGAAGCATCCTGCGATAGGCGGAATTCCAGGAGGCATCCTGAAATTTAAGGCCGCAGGACCCTGGACAATTTTACATGCCTTTTTACTGGGAAACAAAACTCACAAGCCACTGTTCTGGGTGTCAGTTTAAGGACCCACTGTGCACTCTCAAACCAGACCAAGTGTGCACTGGTGCCACCTTGCCTCTGGGAGGCATCCTATGAGAGGCGGAATTCCAGGAGTCACCTGGCCATTTAAGGCCTCAGGACCCTGAACCACTGTACAGACTTTTTCCCTAGGAAACGAAACGCACATGCCACTGTTCTGGGTGTCAGTTTGCAGGACCCACTAGGCACTCTCAAATCAAATTAAGTGGGCACCGGTGCCGCTCAGCGTCTGGGAAACATCCTGCGAGAGGCGGAATTCTAGTAGGCACCCTGAAATTTAAGGCCGCAGGACCCTGAACCATTGTACAGGCTTTTTCCCTGGGAAACAAAACTCACAAGCCACTGTTCTGGGTGTCAGTTTTCAGGACACACTTGGCACTCTCAAACCAGACCAAGTTTGCACTGGTGCCACCTTGCGTCTGGGAGGCATCCTGCGAGAGGCGCAATTCCAGGAGGCACCCGGCAGATTAAGGCCACAGACCCTGAACCATTGTACAGGTTTTCCCTGGGAAACAAAACTCACAAGCCACTGTTCAGGGTGTCACTTTTCAGGACACACTTGGCACTCTAAAACCAGACCAAGTTGGCACTGCTGCCACTTTGCATCTGGGAGGCATCCTGCGAGAGGCCGAATTCCAGGAGGCACCCGGCAATTTAAGGCCACAGACCCTGAACCATTTTAAAGGGTTTTCCCCTGGGAAACAAAACTCAAAAGCCACTGTTATGGGTGTCAGTTTGCAGGACCCACTTGGCACTCTCAAACCCTACCAAGTTGGCACTGGTGCCACCTTGCGTCTGGGAGGCATCCTGCAAGAGGCGCAATTCGAGGAGGCGCCCGGCAATTACAGGCTCCAGGACCCTGAACCATTCTACAGGCTTTTTCCCTGGGAAATAAAACTCAGATGCACCTCTTCTGGGTGTCAGTTTGCAGGACTCACTCGGCACTCTCAAACCAGGCCAAGTTGGCACTGGTGCCACCTTGCGTCTGGGAGGCATCCTGCAATAGGTGCAATTCCAGGAGGCACCCGGCAATTTTAGGCTGCAAGACCCTGAACCATTCTACAGGCTTTTTCCCAGGGAAACAAAACTCAAAAGCCACTGTTCTGGGTATCAGTTTGCAGGACCCACTAGGCACTCTCAAACGAGACTAAGTGGGCACCGGTGCCGCTTAGCGTCTGGGAAACATCCTGCGAGAAGGGGATTTCCAGGAGGAACCTGGCTATTAAAGGCCGCAGGACCCTAAACCATTTTTAGGCTTTTTCCCAGGGAAACAAAACTCACAAGCCACTGTTCTGGGTGTCAGTTTGCAGGACCCACTTGGCACTCTCAAACTAGACCAAGTTGGCACTTTTCCCACTTTGCGTCTGGGAGGCATCTTGTGAGACGCCGAATACCAGGAGGCACCTGGCAACTTAGGGCCTCAGCCCCCTGAACCATTGTACAGGCCTTTTTCCCTGGGAAACAAACCTCACAAGCCTCTGTTCTGGGTGTCAGTTTGCAGGACCCACCTGGCACTCTCAAACCAGACCAAGTTGGCACTGGTGCCACCTTGCGTCTGGGAGGCATCCTGCGAGAGGCTGAATTCCAGGAGGCACCCGGAAATTTAAGGTCACAGGACCCTTAACCATTTTACAGGAGTTTCCCCTGGGAAACAAAACTCAAAAGCCACTGTTCTGGGTGTCAGTTTGCAGGACCCACTTGGCACTCTCAAACCAGACCAAGTTGACACTGGTGCCACCTTGCGTCTTGGAGGCATCCTGCGAGAGGCGGATCTCCAGGAGGTAACAGGCTATTTAAGGCCGCAGGACCCTAAACCAATGTACAGGCTTTTTCCCTGGGAAACAAAACTCACAAGCCATTTTTCTGGGTGTCAGTTTGCAGGACCCACTGTGCACTCTCACACCCTACCAAGTTGGCAATAGTGCCGCTTTGCGTCTAAGAGGCATCCTGCGAGAGGCAGAATTCCAGGAGGCACCTGGCAATTTAAAGCCTCAGGACCCTGAGCCATTCTACAGGCCTTTTCCATGGAAACAAAACTCACAACCCACTGTTCTGGGTGTCAGTTTTCAGGACCCACGAGACACTCTCAAACTAGATCAAGTGTGCACTGGTGCTTCTTTGGGTCTTGGAAGCATCCTGCGATAGGCGGAATTCCAGGAGGCATCCTGAAATTTAAGGCCGCAGGACCCTGGACAATTTTACATGCCTTTTTACTGGGAAACAAAACTCACAAGCCACTGTTCTGGGTGTCAGTTTAAAGACCCACTGTGCACTCTCAAACTAGACCAAGTGTGCACTGGTGCCACCTTGCCTCTGGGAGGCATCCTATGAGAGGCGGAATTCCAGGAGTCACCTGGCCATTTAAGGCCTCAGGACCCTGAACCACTGTACAGACTTTTTCCCTAGGAAACGAAACGCACAAGCCACTGTTCTGGGTGTCAGTTTGCAGGACCCACTAGGCACTCTCAAATCAAATTAAGTGGGCATCGGTGCCGCTCAGCGTCTGGGAAACATCCTGCGAGAGGCGGAATTCTAGTAGGCACCCTGAAATTTAAGGCCGCAGGACCCTGAACCATTGTACAGGCTTTTTCCCTGGGAAACAAAACTCACAAGCCACTGTTCTGGGTGTCAGTTTGCAGGACACACTTGGCACTCTCAAACCAGACCAAGTTGGCATGGGTGCCACCTTGCCTCTGAGAGGCATCCTGCGAGAGGTGGAATTCCAGAAGGCACCCAGGAATTTAAGGCCTCAGGACCCTGAACCATTGTACAGTCTTTTTCCCTGGGAAATAAAACTCACAAGCAACTGTTCTGAGTGTAAGTTTGCATGACCCACTTGGTACTCTCAAACCAGACCAAGTTGGCATTAATGCCGCCTTGCGTCTGGGAAACATCCTGCGAGAGGCCGAATTCCAGGAGGCACCCAGTATTTTAAGGCCCCGGGCACCCGAACCATTCTACAGGTTTTTTCCCTGGGAAACAAAACTCAGAAGCCTCTGTTCTTGGTGTCAGTTTTCAGGACCCACTAGGCACGCGCAAACCAGACCAAGTTGGAACTGGTGCTACTTTGGGTCTGGAAGGAATCCTGGGAGTGGCCGGATTCCAGGAGGCACCTGGCCATTTAAGGCCGCAGGCCCCTGAACCGCTGTACAGGCTTTTTCCCTGGAAAAGAGAACTCAGAAGCCACTGTTCTGGGTGTCAGTTTTCAGGACCCACTTGGCACTCAAAACCAGCCTAGAGTGGGCACCGGTGCCGCTTAGCGTCTGGGAGGAATCCTGCGAGAAGCCGAATTACAGTAGGCACCCTGAAATTCATAGACGCAGGACCCTGAACAATTGTAGAGGCTTTTTCCCTGGGAAACAAAACTCACAAGCCACTCTTCTGGGTGTCAATTTGCAGGATCCACTTGACACTCTCAAAACAGACCAAGTTGGCACTGGTGCCACCTTGCGTCTTGGAGGAATCCTGCGAGAGGCGGAATTCCAGGAGGCACCTTGCAATTGAAGGCCTCAGGACCCTGAGCCACTCTACAGGGTATTTCCCTGGAAACAAAACTCAGAAGCCACTTATCTGGGTTTCAATTTTCAGGACCCACATGGCACTCTCAAACCAGATTAATTTGGCACTGGTGCCACCTTGCTTCTGGGAGGCATCCTGCGAGAGGCCCAATTCCAGGAGGCACACTGAAATTTTAGGCCTCAGGACTCTGAACCATTCTACAGGCTTTTTCCCTGGGAAACAAAACTCACAAGCCAGTGTTCTGGGTGTCAGTTTGCAGGACCCACATGGCACTCTCACACCCTACCAAGTTGGCACTGGTGCCACCTTGCGTCTGGGAGGCATCCTGCGAGAGGCCGAATTCCAGGAGGCACCTGGCCATTTTTTGCCTGAGGCCCCTGAAGCCTTCTACAGGCCTATTTCCCAGGGAAACAAAACTCACAAGCCACTGTTCTGGGTGTCAGTTTGCAGGACCCACGAGGCACTCTCAAACTAGATCAAGTGTGCACTGGTGCTTCTTTGGGTTTTGGAAGCATCCTGCGATAGGCGGAATTCCAGGAGGCATCCTGAAATTTAAGGCCGCAGGACCCTGGACAATTTTACATGCCTTTTTACTGGGAAACAAAACTCACAAGCCACTGTTCTGGGTGTCAGTTTAAAGACCCACTGTGCACTCTCAAACTAGACCAAGTGTGCACTGGTGCCACCTTGCCTCTGGGAGGCATCCTATGAGAGGCGGAATTCCAGGAGTCACCTGGCCATTTAAGGCCTCAGGACCCTGAACCACTGTACAGACTTTTTCCCTAGGAAACGAAACGCACATGCCACTGTTCTGGGTGTCAGTTTGCAGGACCCACTAGGCACTCTCAAATCAAATTAAGTGGGCACCGGTGCCGCTCAGCGTCTGGGAAACATCCTGCGAGAGGCGGAATTCTAGTAGGCACCCTGAAATTTAAGGCCGCAGGACCCTGAACCATTGTACAGGCTTTTTCCCTGGGAAACAAAACTCACAAGCCACTGTTCTGGGTGTCAGTTTTCAGGACACACTTGGCACTCTCAAACCAGACCAAGTTTGCACTGGTGCCACCTTGCGTCTGGGAGGCATCCTGCGAGAGGCGCAATTCCAGGAGGCACCCGGCAGATTAAGGCCACAGACCCTGAACCATTGTACAGGTTTTCCCTGGGAAACAAAACTCACAAGCCACTGTTCAGGGTGTCACTTTTCAGGACACACTTGGCACTCTAAAACCAGACCAAGTTGGCACTGCTGCCACTTTGCATCTGGGAGGCATCCTGCGAGAGGCCGAATTCCAGGAGGCACCCGGCAATTTAAGGCCACAGACCCTGAACCATTTTAAAGGGTTTTCCCCTGGGAAACAAAACTCAAAAGCCACTGTTATGGGTGTCAGTTTGCAGGACCCACTGTGCACTCTCAAACCCTACCAAGTTGGCACTGGTGCCACCTTGCGTCTGGGAGGCATCCTGCAAGAGGCGCAATTCGAGGAGGCGCCCGGCAATTACAGGCTCCAGGACCCTGAACCATTCTACAGGCTTTTTCCCTGGGAAATAAAACTCAGATGCACCTCTTCTGGGTGTCAGTTTGCAGGACTCACTCGGCACTCTCAAACCAGGCCAAGTTGGCACTGGTGCCACCTTGCGTCTGGGAGGCATCCTGCAATAGGTGCAATTCCAGGAGGCACCCGGCAATTTTAGGCTGCAAGACCCTGAACCATTCTACAGGCTTTTTCCCAGGGAAACAAAACTCAAAAGCCACTGTTCTGGGTATCAGTTTGCAGGACCCACTAGGCACTCTCAAACGAGACTAAGTGGGCACCGGTGCCGCTTAGCGTCTGGGAAACATCCTGCGAGAGGGGGATTTCCAGGAGGAACCTGGCTATTAAAGGCCGCAGGACCCTAAACCATTTTTAGGCTTTTTCCCAGGGAAACAAAACTCACAAGCCACTGTTCTGGGTGTCAGTTTGCAGGACCCACTTGGCACTCTCAAACTAGACCAAGTTGGCACTTTTCCCACTTTGCGTCTGGGAGGCATCTTGTGAGACGCCGAATACCAGGAGGCACCTGGCAACTTAGGGCCTCAGCCCCCTGAACCATTGTACAGGCCTTTTTCCCTGGGAAACAAACCTCACAAGCCTCTGTTCTGGGTGTCAGTTTGCAGGACCCACCTGGCACTCTCAAACCAGACCAAGTTGGCACTGGTGCCACCTTGCGTCTGGGAGGCATCCTGCGAGAGGCTGAATTCCAGGAGGCACCCGGAAATTTAAGGTCACAGGACCCTTAACCATTTTACAGGAGTTTCCCCTGGGAAACAAAACTCAAAAGCCACTGTTCTGGGTGTCAGTTTGCAGGACCCACTTGGCACTCTCAAACCAGACCAAGTTGACACTGGTGCCACCTTGCGTCTTGGAGGCATCCTGCGAGAGGCGGATCTCCAGGAGGTAACAGGCTATTTAAGGCCGCAGGACCCTAAACCAATGTACAGGCTTTTTCCCTGGGAAACAAAACTCAGATGCACCTCTTCTGGGTGTCAGTTTGCAGGACTCACTCGGCACTCTCAAACCAGACCAAGTTGGCACTGGTGCCACCTTGCGTATGGGAGGCATCCTGCAAGAGGTGCAATTCCAGGAGGCACCCGGCAATTTTAGGCTGCAAGACCCTGAACCATTCTACAGGCTTTTTCCCAGGGAAACAAAACTCACAAGCCACTGTTCTGGGTGTCAGTTTGCAGAACCCACTTGGCACTCTCAAACGAGACTAAGTGGGCACCGGTGCCACTTAGCGTCTGGGAAACATCCTGCGAGAGGGGGAATTCCAGGAGGAACCTGGCTATTAAAGGCCGCAGGACCCTAAACCATTTTTAGGCTTTTTCCCAGGGAAACAAACCTCACAAGCCACTGTTCTGGGTGTCAGTTTGCAGGACCCACTTGGCACTCTCAAACCAGACCAAATTGGCACTGGTGCCACCTTGCGTCTGGGAGGCATCCTGCGAGAGGCGGATCTCCAGGAGGTAACAGGCTATTTAAGGCCGCAGGACCCTAAACCAATGTACAGGCTTTTTCCCTGGGAAACAAAACTCACAAGCCATTTTTCTGGGTGTCAGTTTGCAGGACCCGCTGTGCACTCTCACACCCTACCAAGTTGGCAATGGTGCCGCTTTGCGTCTAAGAGGCATCCTGCGAGAGGCAGAATTCCAGGAGGCACCTGGCATTTTAAAGCCTCAGGACCCTGAGCCATTCTACAGGCCTTTTCCATGGAAACAAACCTCACAAGCCATTTTTCTGGGTGTCAGTTTGCAGGACCCACTGTGCACTCTCACACCCTACCAAGTTGGCAATAGTGCCGCTTTGCGTCTAAGAGGCATCCTGCGAGAGGCAGAATTCCAGGAGGCACCTGGCAATTTAAAGCCTCAGGACCCTGAGCCATTCTACAGGCCTATTTCCCAGGGAAACAAAACTCACAAGCCACTGTTCTGGGTGTCAGTTTTCAGGACCCACGAGACACTCTCAAACTAGATCAAGTGTGCACTGGTGCTTCTTTGGGTCTTGGAAGCATCCTGCGATAGGCGGAATTCCAGGAGGCATCCTGAAATTTAAGGCCGCAGGACCCTGGACAATTTTACATGCCTTTTTACTGGGAAACAAAACTCACAAGCCACTGTTCTGGGTGTCAGTTTAAGGACCCACTGTGCACTCTCAAACTAGACCAAGTGTGCACTGGTGCCACCTTGCCTCTGGGAGGCATCCTATGAGAGGCGGAATTCCAGGAGTCACCTGGCCATTTAAGGCCTCAGGACCCTGAACCACTGTACAGACTTTTTCCCTAGGAAACGAAACGCACAAGCCACTGTTCTGGGTGTCAGTTTGCAGGACCCACTAGGCACTCTCAAATCAAATTAAGTGGGCACCGGTGCCGCTCAGCGTCTGGGAAACATCCTGCGAGAGGCGGAATTCTAGTAGGCACCCTAAAATTTAAGGCCGCAGGACCCTGAACCATTGTACAGGCTTTTTCCCTGGGAAACAAAACTCACAAGCCACTGTTCTGGGTGTCAGTTTGCAGGACACACTTGGCACTCTCAAACCAGACCAAGTTGGCATGGGTGCCACCTTGCCTCTGAGAGGCATCCTGCGAGAGGTGGAATTCCAGAAGGCACCCAGGAATTTAAGGCCTCAGGACCCTGAACCATTGTACAGTCTTTTTCCCTGGGAAATAAAACTCACAAGCAACTGTTCTGAGTGTAAGTTTGCATGACCCACTTGGTACTCTCAAACCAGACCAAGTTGGCATTAATGCCGCCTTGCGTCTGGCAAACATCCTGCGAGAGGCCGAATTCCAGGAGGCACCCAGTATTTTAAGGCCCCGGGCACCCGAACCATTCTACAGGTTTTTTCCCTGGGAAACAAAACTCAGAAGCCTCTGTTCCTGGTGTCAGTTTTCAGGACCCACTAGGCACGCGCAAACCAGACCAAGTTGGAACTGGTGCTACTTTGGGTCTGGAAGGAATCCTGGGAGTGGCCGGATTCCAGGAGGCACCTGGCCATTTAAGGCCGCAGGCCCCTGAACCGCTGTACAGGCTTTTTCCCTGGAAAAGAGAACTCAGAAGCCACTGTTCTGGGTGTCAGTTTTCAGGACCCACTTGGCACTCAAAACCAGCCTAGAGTGGGCACCGGTGCCGCTTAGCGTCTGGGAGGAATCCTGCGAGAAGCCGAATTACAGTAGGCACCCTGAAATTCATAGACGCAGGACCCTGAACAATTGTAGAGGCTTTTTCCCTGGGAAACAAAACTCACAAGCCACTGTTCTGGGTGTCAGTTTTCAGACCCACTTGGCACTCTCAAACCAGACCAAGTTGGCACTGGTGCCACCTTGCGTCTGGGAGGCATCCTGCGAGAGGCGGAATTTCAGTAGACACCCCGAAATTTCAGGCCGCAGGACCCTGAACCATTGCACAGGCTTTTTCCCTGGGAAACAAAACTCACAAGCCACTCTTCTGGGTGTCAATTTGCAGGACCCACTTGACACTCTCAAAACAGACCAAGTTGGCACTGGTGCCACCTTGCGTCTTGGAGGAATCCTGCGAGAGGCGGAATTCCAGGAGGCACCTTGCAATTGAAGGCCTCAGGACCCTGAGCCACTCTACAGGGTATTTCCCTGGAAACAAAACTCAGAAGCCACTTATCTGGGTTTCAATTTTCAGGACCCACATGGCACTCTCAAACCAGATTAATTTGGCACTGGTGCCACCTTGCGTCTGGGAGGCATCCTGCGAGAGGCCCAATTCCAGGAGGCACACTGAAATTTTAGGCCTCAGGACTCTGAACCATTCTACAGGCTTTTTCCCTGGGAAACAAAACTCACAAGCCAGTGTTCTGGGTGTCAGTTTGCAGGACCCACATGGCACTCTCACACCCTTCCAAGTTGGCACTGGTGCCACCTTGCGTCTGGGAGGCATCCTGCGAGAGGCCGAATTCCAGGAGGCACCTGGCCATTTTTTGCCTGAGGCCCCTGAAGCCTTCTACAGGCCTATTTCCCAGGGAAACAAAACTCACAAGCCACTGTTCTGGGTGTCAGTTTGCAGGACCCACGAGGCACTCTCAAACTAGATCAAGTGTGCACTGGTGCTTCTTTGGGTTTTGGAAGCATCCTGCGATAGGCGGAATTCCAGGAGGCATCCTGAAATTTAAGGCCGCAGGACCCTGGACAATTTTACATGCCTTTTTACTGGGAAACAAAACTCACAAGCCACTGTTCTGGGTGTCAGTTTAAGGACCCACTGTGCACTCTCAAACCAGACCAAGTTTGCACTGGTGCCACCTTGCCTCTGGGAGGCATCCTATGAGAGGCGGAATTCCAGGAGTCACCTGGCCATTTAAGGCCTCAGGACCCTGAACCACTGTACAGACTTTTTCCCTAGGAAACGAAACGCACATGCCACTGTTCTGGGTGTCAGTTTGCAGGACCCACTAGGCACACTCAAATCAAATTAAGTGGGCACCGGTGCCGCTCAGCGTCTGGGAAACATCCTGCGAGAGGCGGAATTCTAGTAGGCACCCTGAAATTTAAGGCCGCAGGACCCTGAACCATTGTACAGGCTTTTTCCCTGGGAAACAAAACTCACAAGCCACTGTTCTGGGTGTCAGTTTTCAGGACACACTTGGCACTCTCAAACCAGACCAAGTTGGAACTGGTGCTACTTTGGGTCTGGAAGGAATCCTGGGAGTGGCCGGATTCCAGGAGGCACCTGGCAATTTAAGGCCGCAGGCCCCTGAACCGCTGTACAGGCTTTTTCCCTAGGAAACGAAACGCACATGCCACTGTTCTGGGCGTCAGTTTTCAGGACCCACTTGGCACTCAAAACCAGCCTAGAGTGGGCACCAGTGCCGCTTAGCGTCTGGGAGGAATCCTGCAAGAAGCCGAATTACAGTAGGCACCCTGAAATTCATAGACGCAGGACCCTGAACAATTGTAGAGGCTTTTTCCCTGGGAAACAAAACTCACAAGCCACTGTTCTGGGTGTCAGTTTTCAGACCCACTTGGCACTCTCAAACCAGACCAAGTTGGCACTGGTGCCACCTTGCGTCTGGGAGGCATCCTGCGAGAGGCGGAATTTCAGTAGACACCCCGAAATTTCAAGCCGCAGGACCCTGAACCATTCTACAGGTTTTTTCCCTGGGAAACAAAACTCAGATGCACCTCTTCTGGGTGTCAGTTTGCAGGACCCACTGTGCACTCTCACACCCTACCAAGTTGGCAATAGTGCCGCTTTGCGTCTAAGAGGCATCCTGCGAGAGGCAGAATTCCAGGAGGCACCTGGCAATTTAAAGCCTCAGGACCCTGAGCCATTCTACAGGCCTTTTCCATGGAAACAAAACTCACAAGCCACTGTTCTGGGTGTCAGTTTTCAGGACCCACGAGACACTCTCAAACTAGATCAAGTGTGCACTGGTGCTTCTTTGGGTCTTGGAAGCATCCTGCGATAGGCGGAATTCCAGGAGGCATCCTGAAATTTAAGGCCGCAGGACCCTGGACAATTTTACATGCCTTTTTACTGGGAAACAAAACTCACAAGCCACTGTTCTGGGTGTCAGTTTAAAGACCCACTGTGCACTCTCAAACTAGACCAAGTGTGCACTGGTGCCACCTTGCCTCTGGGAGGCATCCTATGAGAGGCGGAATTCCAGGAGTCACCTGGCCATTTAAGGCCTCAGGACCCTGAACCACTGTACAGACTTTTTCCCTAGGAAACGAAACGCACAAGCCACTGTTCTGGGTGTCAGTTTGCAGGACCCACTAGGCACTCTCAAATCAAATTAAGTGGGCATCGGTGCCGCTCAGCGTCTGGGAAACATCCTGCGAGAGGCGGAATTCTAGTAGGCACCCTGAAATTTAAGGCCGCAGGACCCTGAACCATTGTACAGGCTTTTTCCCTGGGAAACAAAACTCACAAGCCACTGTTCTGGGTGTCAGTTTGCAGGACACACTTGGCACTCTCAAACCAGACCAAGTTGGCATGGGTGCCACCTTGCCTCTGAGAGGCATCCTGCGAGAGGTGGAATTCCAGAAGGCACCCAGGAATTTAAGGCCTCAGGACCCTGAACCATTGTACAGTCTTTTTCCCTGGGAAATAAAACTCACAAGCAACTGTTCTGAGTGTAAGTTTGCATGACCCACTTGGTACTCTCAAACCAGACCAAGTTGGCATTAATGCCGCCTTGCGTCTGGGAAACATCCTGCGAGAGGCCGAATTCCAGGAGGCACCCAGTATTTTAAGGCCCCGGGCACCCGAACCATTCTACAGGTTTTTTCCCTGGGAAACAAAACTCAGAAGCCTCTGTTCTTGGTGTCAGTTTTCAGGACCCACTAGGCACGCGCAAACCAGACCAAGTTGGAACTGGTGCTACTTTGGGTCTGGAAGGAATCCTGGGAGTGGCCGGATTCCAGGAGGCACCTGGCCATTTAAGGCCGCAGGCCCCTGAACCGCTGTACAGGCTTTTTCCCTGGAAAAGAGAACTCAGAAGCCACTGTTCTGGGTGTCAGTTTTCAGGACCCACTTGGCACTCAAAACCAGCCTAGAGTGGGCACCGGTGCCGCTTAGCGTCTGGGAGGAATCCTGCGAGAAGCCGAATTACAGTAGGCACCCTGAAATTCATAGACGCAGGACCCTGAACAATTGTAGAGGCTTTTTCCCTGGGAAACAAAACTCACAAGCCACTCTTCTGGGTGTCAATTTGCAGGACCCACTTGACACTCTCAAAACAGACCAAGTTGGCACTGGTGCCACCTTGCGTCTTGGAGGAATCCTGCGAGAGGCGGAATTCCAGGAGGCACCTTGCAATTGAAGGCCTCAGGACCCTGAGCCACTCTACAGGGTATTTCCCTGGAAACAAAACTCAGAAGCCACTTATCTGGGTTTCAATTTTCAGGACCCACATGGCACTCTCAAACCAGATTAATTTGGCACTGGTGCCACCTTGCTTCTGGGAGGCATCCTGCGAGAGGCCCAATTCCAGGAGGCACACTGAAATTTTAGGCCTCAGGACTCTGAACCATTCTACAGGCTTTTTCCCTGGGAAACAAAACTCACAAGCCAGTGTTCTGGGTGTCAGTTTGCAGGACCCACATGGCACTCTCACACCCTACCAAGTTGGCACTGGTGCCACCTTGCGTCTGGGAGGCATCCTGCGAGAGGCCGAATTCCAGGAGGCACCTGGCCATTTTTTGCCTGAGGCCCCTGAAGCCTTCTACAGGCCTATTTCCCAGGGAAACAAAACTCACAAGCCACTGTTCTGGGTGTCAGTTTGCAGGACCCACGAGGCACTCTCAAACTAGATCAAGTGTGCACTGGTGCTTCTTTGGGTTTTGGAAGCATCCTGCGATAGGCGGAATTCCAGGAGGCATCCTGAAATTTAAGGCCGCAGGACCCTGGACAATTTTACATGCCTTTTTACTGGGAAACAAAACTCACAAGCCACTGTTCTGGGTGTCAGTTTAAGGACCCACTGTGCACTCTCAAACCAGACCAAGTGTGCACTGGTGCCACCTTGCCTCTGGGAGGCATCCTATGAGAGGCGGAATTCCAGGAGTCACCTGGCCATTTAAGGCCTCAGGACCCTGAACCACTGTACAGACTTTTTCCCTAGGAAACGAAACGCACATGCCACTGTTCTGGGTGTCAGTTTGCAGGACCCACTAGGCACTCTCAAATCAAATTAAGTGGGCACCGGTGCCGCTCAGCGTCTGGGAAACATCCTGCGAGAGGCGGAATTCTAGTAGGCACCCTGAAATTTAAGGCCGCAGGACCCTGAACCATTGTACAGGCTTTTTCCCTGGGAAACAAAACTCACAAGCCACTGTTCTGGGTGTCAGTTTTCAGGACACACTTGGCACTCTCAAACCAGACCAAGTTGGAACTGGTGCTACTTTGGGTCTGGAAGGAATCCTGGGAGTGGCCGGATTCCAGGAGGCACCTGGCAATTTAAGGCCGCAGGCCCCTGAACCGCTGTACAGGCTTTTTCCCTAGGAAACGAAACGCACATGCCACTGTTCTGGGCGTCAGTTTTCAGGACCCACTTGGCACTCAAAACCAGCCTAGAGTGGGCACCAGTGCCGCTTAGCGTCTGGGAGGAATCCTGCGAGAAGCCGAATTACAGTAGGCACCCTGAAATTCATAGACGCAGGACCCTGAACAATTGTAGAGGCTTTTTCCCTGGGAAACAAAACTCACAAGCCACTGTTCTGGGTGTCAGTTTGCAGGACTCACTCGGCACTCTCAAACCAGACCAAGTTGGCACTGGTGCCACCTTGCGTCTGGGAGGCATCCTGCAATAGGTGCAATTCCAGGAGCCACCCGGCAATTTTAGGCTGCAAGACCCTGAACCATTCTACAGGCTTTTTCCCAGGGAAACAAAACTCACAAGCCACTGTTCTGGGTGTCAGTTTGCAGAACCCACTTGGCACTCTCAAACTAGACTAAGTGGGCACCGGTGCCACTTAGCGTCTGGGAAACATCCTGCGAGAGGGGGATTTCCAGGAGGAACCTGGCAATTAAAGGCCGCAGGACTCTAAACCATTTTTAGGCTTTTCCCAGGGAAACAAAACTCACAAGCCACTGTTCTGGGTGTCAGTTTGCAGGACCCACTTGGCACTCTCAAACTAGACTAAGTGGGCACCGGTGCCGCTTAGCGTCTGGGAAACATCCTGCGAGAGGCCGAATTCCAGGAGGCACCCGGAAATTTAAGGTCGCAGGACCCTGCACCATTGTACAGGCTTTTTCCCTGGGAAACAAAACTCAGAAGCCACTGTTCTGGGTGTCAGTGTGCAGGACCCACTAGGCACTCTCACACCCTACCAAGTTGGCACTGGTGCCACCTTGCGTCTGGGAGGCATCCTGCGAGAGGCCGAATTCCAGGAGGCACCCGGAAATTTAAGGTCGCAGGACCCTGAACCATTTTAAAGGGTTTTCCCCTGGGAAACAAAACTCAAAAGCCACTGTTCTGGGTGTCAGTTTGCAGGACCCACTTGGCACTATCAAACCAGACCAAGTTGGCACTGGTGCCACCTTGCGTCTGGGAGGCATCCTGCGAGAGGCGCAATTCGAGGAGGCACCCGGCAATTTCAGGCTGCAGGACCCTGAACCATTCTACAGGTTTTTTCCCTGGGAAACAAAACTCAGATGCACCTCTTCTGGGTGTCAGTTTGCAGGACTCACTCGGCACTCTCAAACCAGACCAAGTTGGCACTGGTGCCACCTTGCGTATGGGAGGCATCCTGCAAGAGGTGCAATTCCAGGAGGCACCCGGCAATTTTAGGCTGCAAGACCCTGAACCATTCTACAGGCTTTTTCCCAGGGAAACAAAACTCACAAGCCACTGTTCTGGGTGTCAGTTTGCAGAACCCACTTGGCACTCTCAAACGAGACTAAGTGGGCACCGGTGCCACTTAGCGTCTGGGAAACATCCTGCGAGAGGCGGAATTCCAGGAGGAACCTGGCTATTAAAGGCCGCAGGACCCTAAACCATTTTTAGGCTTTTTCCCAGGGAAACAAACCTCACAAGCCACTGTTCTGGGTGTCAGTTTGCAGGACCCACTTGGCACTCTCAAACCAGACCAAATTGGCACTGGTGCCACCTTGCGTCTGGGAGGCATCCTGCGAGAGGCGGATCTCCAGGAGGTAACAGGCTATTTAAGGCCGCAGGACCCTAAACCAATGTACAGGCTTTTTCCCTGGGAAACAAAACTCACAAGCCATTTTTCTGGGTGTCAGTTTGCAGGACCCACTGTGCACTCTCACACCCTACCAAGTTGGCAATGGTGCCGCTTTGCGTCTAAGAGGCATCCTGCGAGAGGCAGAATTCCAGGAGGCACCTGGCATTTTAAAGCCTCAGGACCCTGAGCCATTCTACAGGCCTTTTCCATGGAAACAAACCTCACAAGCCACTGTTCTGGGTGTCAGTTTTAAGGACCCACGAGGCACTCTCAAACTAGATCAAGTGTGCACTGGTGCTTCTTTGGGTCTTGGAAGCATCCTGCGATAGGCGGAATTCCAGGAGGCATCCTGAAATTTAAGGCCGCAGGACCCTGGACAATTTTACATGCCTTTTTACTGGGAAACAAAACTCACAAGCCACTGTTCTGGGTGTCAGTTTAAGGACCCACTGTGCACTCTCAAACTAGACCAAGTGTGCACTGGTGCCACCTTGCCTCTGGGAGGCATCCTATGAGAGGCGGAATTCCAGGAGTCACCTGGCCATTTAAGGCCTCAGGACCCTGAACCACTGTACAGGCTTTTTCCCTAGGAAATGAAACGCACACACCACTGTTCTGGGTGTCAGTTTGCAGGACCCACTAGGCACTCTCAAATCAAATTAAGTGGGCACCGGTGCCGCTCAGCGTCTGGGAAACATCCTGCGAGAGGCGGAATTCTAGTAGGCACCCTGAAATTTAAGGCCGCAGGACCCTGAACCATTGTACAGGCTTTTTCCCTGGGAAAGAAAACTCACAAGCAACTGTTCTGAGTGTAAGTTTGCATGACCCACTTGGTACTCTCAAACCAGACCAAGTTGGCATTAATGCCGCCTTGCGTCTGGGAAACATCCTGCGAGAGGCCGAATTCCAGGAGGCACCCAGTATTTTAAGGCCCCGGGCACCCGAACCATTCTACAGGTTTTTTCCCTGGGAAACAAAACTCAGAAGCCACTGTTCTGGGTGTCAGTTTTCAGGACACACTTGGCACTCTCAAACCAGACCAAGTTGGAACTGGTGCTACTTTGGGTCTGGAAGGAATCCTGGGAGTGGCCGGATTCTAGGAGGCACCTGGCCATTTAAGGCCGCAGGCCCCTGAACCGCTGTACAGGCTTTTTCCCTGGAAAAGAGAACTCAGAAGCCACTGTTCTGGGCGTCAGTTTTCAGGACCCACTTGGCACTCAAAACCAGCCTAGAGTGGGCACCGGTGCCGCTTAGCGTCTGGGAGGAATCCTGCGAGAAGCCGAATTACAGTAGGCACCCTGAAATTCATAGACGCAGGACCCTGAACAATTGTAGAGGCTTTTTCCCTGGGAAACAAAACTCACAAGCCACTGTTCTGGGTGTCAGTTTTCAGACCCACTTGGCACTCTCAAACCAGACCAAGTTGGCACTGGTGCCACCTTGCGTCTGGGAGGCATCCTGCG
Source organism: Fringilla coelebs (assembly GCF_963513975.1). Lineage (NCBI taxonomy): Eukaryota > Metazoa > Chordata > Aves > Passeriformes > Fringillidae > Fringilla > Fringilla coelebs. The sequence goes on along the minus strand of NW_028167521.1, from coordinate 2,486,633 downwards.
AGAGGCGGAATTTCAGTAGACACCCCGAAATTTCAGGCCGCAGGACCCTGAACCATTGCACAGGCTTTTTCCCTGGGAAACAAAATTCACAAGCCACTCTTCTGGGTGTCATTTTGCAGGACCCACTTGACACTCTCAAAACAGACCAAGTTGGCACTGGTGCCACCTTGCGTCTTGGAGGAATCCTGCGAGAGGCGGAATTCCAGGAGGCACCTTGCAATTGAAGGCCTCAGGACCCTGAGCCACTCTACAGGGTATTTCCCTGGAAACAAAACTCAGAAGCCACTTATCTGGGTTTCAATTTTCAGGACCCACATGGCACTCTCAAACCAGATTAATTTGGCACTGGTGCCACCTTGCGTCTGGGAGGCATCCTGCGAGAGGCCCAATTCCAGGAGGCACACTGTAATTTTAGGCCTCAGGACTCTGAACCATTCTACAGGCTTTTCCCCTGGGAAACAAAACTCACAAGCCAGTGTTCTGGGTGTCAGTTTTCAGGACCCACTTGGCACTCTCAAACCAGACCAAGTTGGCACGGCTGCCACCTTCCTTCTGGGAGACATCCTGCGAGACGCGGAATTCCAGAAGGCACCTGGCAATTTCAGGCCGCAGGACCCTGGACTAGTGTACAGGCTTTTACCTTTGGAAACAAAACTCACAAACCACTGTTCTGGGTGTCAGTTTTCAGGACCCACTTGGCACTCTCAAACCAGACAAAGTTGGCACTGGTGCCACGTTGCATCTAAGAGGCATCCTGTGAGAGGCGGAATTCCAGGAGGAGCCCGGCAATTTAAGGACTCAGGACCCTGAACCACTATACAGACCTTTTCCCTGGGAAACAAAACTCACAAGCCACTGTTCTGGGTGGCAGTTTTCAGGACCCACTAGGCACTCTCAAACCACACCAAGTTGGCACTGGTGCCACCTTGCGTCTGAGAGGAAACCTGCGAGCGGCCGCATTCCAGGAGGCACCAGGCCTTTTAAGGCCTCAGGACCCTGAACCACTGTACAGGCTTTTTACCTGGGAAACTAAACTCACAAGCCACTATACTGGGTGTCAGTTTTCAGGACCCACTAGGCACTCTCAAACCACACCAGGTTGGCACTGGTGCCACCTTGCGTCTTGGAGGAATCCTGCGAGAGGCGGAATTCCAGGAGGCACCTTGCAATTGAAGGCCTCAGGACCCTGAGCCACTCTACAGGGTATTTCCCTGGAAACAAAACTCAGAAGCCACTTATCTGGGTTTCAATTTTCAGGACCCACATGGCACTCTCAAACCAGATTAATTTGGCACTGGTGCCACCTTGCTTCTGGGAGGCATCCTGCGAGAGGCCCAATTCCAGGAGGCACACTGAAATTTTAGGCCTCAGGACTCTGAACCATTGTACAGGCTTTTTCCCTTGGAAACAAAACTCAGAAGCCACTGTTCTGGGTGTCAGTTTGCAGGACCCACTTGGCACTCTCACACCCTACCAAGTTGGCACTGGTGCCACCTTGCGTCTGGGAGGCATCCTGCGAGAGGCCGAATTCCAGGAGGCACCTGGCCATTTTTTGCCTGAGGCCCCTGAAGCCTTCTACAGGCCTATTTCCCAGGGAAACAAAACTCACAAGCCACTGTTCTGGGTGTCAGTTTTCAGGACCCACGAGGCACTCTCAAACTAGATCAAGTGTGCACTGGTGCTTCTTTGGGTTTTGGAAGCATCCTGCGATAGGCGGAATTCCAGGAGGCATCCTGAAATTTAAGGCCGCAGGACCCTGGACAATTTTACATGCCTTTTTACTGGGAAACAAAACTCACAAGCCACTGTTCTGGGTGTCAGTTTAAGGACCCACTGTGCACTCTCAAACTAGACCAAGTGTGCACTGGTGCCACCTTGCCTCTGGGAGGCATCCTACAAGAGGCAGAATTCCAGGAGTCACCTGGCCATTTACGGCCTCAGGACCCTGAACCACTGTACAGACTTTTTCCCTAGGAAACGAAACGCACATGCCACTGTTCTGGGTGTCAGTTTGCAGGACCCACTTGGCACTCTCAAATCAAATTAAGTAAGCACCGGTGCCGCTCAGCGTCTGGGAAACATCCTGCGAGAGGCGGAATTCTAGTAGGCACCCTGAAATTTAAGGCCGCAGGACCCTGAACCATTGTACAGGCTTTTTCCCTGGGAAACAAAACTCACAAGCCACTGTTCTGGGTGTCAGTTTTCAGGACACACTTGGCACTCTCAAACCAGACCAAGTTGGAACTGGTGCTACTTTGGGTCTGGAAGGAATCCTGGGAGTGGCCGGATTCCAGGAGGCACCTGGCCATTTAAGGCCGCAGGCCCCTGAACCGCTGTACAGGCTTTTTCCCTGGAAAAGAGAACTCAGAAGCCACTGTTCTGGGCGTCAGTTTTCAGGACCCACTCTGCACTCAAAACCAGCCTAGAGTGGGCACCGGTGCCGCTTAGCGTCTGGGAGGAATCCTGCGAGAAGCCGAATTACAGTAGGCACCCTGAAATTCATAGACGCAGGACCCTGAACAATTGTAGAGGCTTTTTCCCTGGGAAACAAAACTCAGATGCACCTCTTCTGGGTGTCAGTTTGCAGGACTCACTCGGCACTCTCAAACCAGACCAAGTTGGCACTGGTGCCACCTTGCGTCTGGGAGGCATCCTGCAATAGGTGCAATTCCAGGAGGCACCCGGCAATTTTAGGCTGCAAGACCCTGAACCATTCTACAGGCTTTTTCCCAGGGAAACAAAACTCAAAAGCCACTGTTCTGGGTGTCAGTTTGCAGAACCCACTAGGCACTCTCAAACGAGACTAAGTGGGCACCGGTGCAACTCAGCGTCTGGGAAACATCCTGCGAGAGGGGGATTTCCAGGAGGAACCTGGCAATTAAAGGCCGCAGGACTCTAAACCATTTTTAGGCTTTTCCCAGGGAAACAAAACTCACAAGCCACTGTTCTGGGTGTCAGTTTGCAGGACCCACTTGGCACTCTCAAACTAGACTAAGTGGGCACCGGTGCCGCTTAGCGTCTGGGAAACATCCTGCGAGAGGCCGAATTCCAGGAGGCACCCGGAAATTTAAGGTCGCAGGACCCTGCACCATTGTACAGGCTTTTTCCCTGGGAAACAAAACTCAGAAGCCACTGTTCTGGGTGTCAGTGTGCAGGACCCACTTGGCACTCTCACACCCTACCAAGTTGGCACTGGTGCCACCTTGCGTCTGGGAGGCATCCTGCGAGAGGCCGATATCCAGGAGGCACCTGGCCATTATTTGCCTGAGGCCCCTGAAGGCTTCTACAGGCCTTTTTCTCATGGAAACAAAACTCACAAGCCACTGTTCTGGGTGTCAGTTTTCAAAAACCACCTGGCACTCTCAAACCAGACCAAGTTGGCACTGGTGCCACCTTGCCTCTGGGCGGCATCCTGCGAGAGGTGCAATTCCAGGAGGCACCCGGCAATTTTAGGCCAAATTACCCTGAACCATTGTACAGGCTTTTTCCCTGCGAAACAAAACTCACAAGCCACTCTTCTGGGTGTCAATTTGCAGGACCCACTTGACACTCTCAAACTAGACTAAATGGGCACCGGTGCCGCTTAGCGTCTGGGAAACATCCTGCGAGAGGGGGAATTCCAGGAGGCACCTGGCAATTTAAGGCCGCAGGACCCTAAACCATTCAACACGGTTTTCCCATGGGAAACAAAACTCAAAAGCCACTGTTCTGGGTGTCAGTTTTCAGGACCCACTTAGCACTCTCAAACCAGACCAAGTTGGCACTGGTGCAACCTTGCGTCTTGGAGGCATCCTGCGAGAGGCGGATCTCCAGGAGGAAACAGGCTTTTTAAGGCTGCAGGACCCTAAACCATTGTTCAGGCTTTTTCCCTGGGAAACAAAACTCACAAGCCATTGTTCTGGGTGTCAGTTTGCAGGACCCACTGTGCACTCTCACACCCTAACAAGTTGGCAATGGTGCCGCTTTGCGTCTGGGAGGCATTCTGCGAGAGGCCGAATTCCAGGAGGCACCTGGCCATTTTTGGCCTAAGGACCCTGAACCCTTCTACAGGCCTTTTTCCCAGGGAAACAAAACTCACAAGCCCCTGTTCTTGGTGTCAGTTTTCAGGTCCCACCTGGAAATCTCAAACCAGACCAAGTGGGCACTGGTGCCACCTTGCCTTTGGGAGGCATCCTGCAAGATGTGAAATTCCAGGAGGCCCCCGGCAATTTTAGGCCGCATTCCCCAGAACCATTGTAAAGGCTTTTTCCCTGGGAAACAAAACTCACAAGCCACTGTTCTGAATGTCGGTTTGCAGGACCCACTTGGCACTCTCAAACCAGACCAAATGGTCACCGGTGCCACTTAGCGTCTGGGAAACATCCTGCGAGAGGGGGAATTCCAGGAGGCACCTGGCAATTTAAGGCCGCAGGACCCTAAACCATTCTACAGGCTTTTTCCCAGGGAAACAAAACTCACAAACCATTGTTCTGGATGTCAGTTTGCAGGACCCACTGTGCACTCTCAAACCAGACCAAGTTTGCACTGGTGCCACCTTGCGTCTGGGAGGCATCCTGCGAGAAGCGGAATTCCAGGAGGAACCTGGCCATTTTTGGCCTCAGGCCCCTGAACCCTTCTACAGGCCTTTTTCCCTGGGAAACAAACCTCACAAGCCACTGTTCTGGGTGTCAGTTTGCAGGACCCACTTGGCACTCTCAAACTAGACTAAGTGGGCACCGGTGCCACCTTGCGTCTGGGAGGCATCCTGCGAGAGGAGGAATTCCAGGAGGCACCTGGCTATATAAGGCTGCAGGAACCTAAACCATTCTACAGGCTTTTTCCCAGAGAAACAAAACTCACAAGCCACTGTTCTGGGTGTCAGTTTGCAGGACCCACTTGGCACTCTCAAACCAGACCAAGTTGGCACTGGTGCCACCTTGCGTCTGGGAGGCATCCTGCGAGAGGCGCAATTCCAGGAGGCACCCGGCAGATTAAGGCCGCAGACCCTGAAACATTGTACAGGTTTTCCCTGGGAAACAAAACTCACAAGCCACTGTTCAGGGTGTCAGTTTTCAGGACACACTTGGCACTCTCAAACCAGACCAAGTTGGCACTGCTGCCACTCTGCATCTGGGAGGCATCCTGCGAGAGGCCGAATTCCAGGAGGCACCCGGAAATTTAAGGTCGCAGGACCCTGAACCATTTTAAAGGGTTTTCCCCTGGGAAACAAAACTCAAAAGACACTGTTATGGGTGTCAGTTTGCAGGACCCACTTGGCACTCTCAAACCAGACCAAGTGGGCACCGGTGCCACTTAGCGTCTGGGAAACATCCTGCGAGAGGGGGAATTCCAGGAGGAACCTGGCTATTAAAGGCCGCAGGACCCTAAACCATTTTTAGGCTTTTTCCAAGGGAAACAAAACTCACAAGCCACTGTTCTGGGTGTCAGTTTGCAGGACCCACTTGGCACTCTCAAACCAGACCAAATTGGCACTGGTGCCACCTTGCGTCTGGGAGGCATCCTGCGAGAGGCGGATCTCCAGGAGGTAACAGGCTATTTAAGGCCGCAGGACCCTAAACCAATGTACAGGCTTTTTCCCTGGGAAACAAAACTCACAAGCCATTTTTCTGGGTGTCAGTTTGCAGGACCCACTGTGCACTCTCACACCCTACCAAGTTGGCAATGGTGCCGCTTTGCGTCTAAGAGGCATCCTGCGAGAGGCAGAATTCCAGGAGGCACCTGGCATTTTAAAGCCTCACGACCCTGAGCCATTCTACAGGCCTTTGCCATGGAAACAAACCTCACAAGCCACTGTTCTGGGTGTCAGTTTTCAGGACCCACGAGGCACTCTCAAACTAGATCAAGTGTGCACTGGTGCTTCTTTGGGTCTTGGAAGCATCCTGCGATAGGCGGAATTCCAGGAGGCATCCTGAAATTTAAGGCCGCAGGACCCTGGACAATTTTACATGCCTTTTTACTGGGAAACAAAACTCACAAGCCACTGTTCTGGGTGTCAGTTTAAGGACCCACTGTGCACTCTCAAACTAGACCAAGTGTGCACTGGTGCCACCTTGCCTCTGGGAGGCATCCTACGAGAGGCGGAATTCCAGGAGTCACCTGGCCATTTAAGGCCTCAGGACCCTGAACCACTGTACAGGCTTTTTCCCTAGGAAACGAAACGCACAAGCCACTGTTCTGGGTGTCAGTTTGCAGGACCCACTAGGCACTCTCAAATCAAATTAAGTGGGCACCGGTGCCGCTCAGCGTCTGGGAAACATCCTGCGAGAGGCGGAATTCTAGTAGGCACCCTGAAATTTAAGGCCGCAGGACCCTGAACCATTGTACAGGCTTTTTCCCTGGGAAATAAAACTCACAAGCAACTGTTCTGAGTGTAAGTTTGCATGACCCACTTGGTACTCTCAAACCAGACCAAGTTGGCATTAATGCCGCCTTGCGTCTGGGAAACATCCTGCGAGAGGCCGAATTCCAGGAGGCACCCAGTACTTTAAGGCCCCGGGCACCCGAACCATTCTACAGGTTTTTTCCCTGGGAAACAAAACTCAGAAGCCACTGTTCTGGGTGTCAGTTTTCAGGACCTACTAGGCACTCTCAAACCAGACCAAGTTGGAACTGGTGCTACTTTGGGTCTGGAAGGAATCCTGGGAGTGGCCGGATTCCAGGAGGCACCTGGCCATTTAAGGCCGCAGGCCCCTGAACCGCTGTACAGGCTTTTTCCCTGGAAAAGAGAACTCAGAAGCCACTGTTCTGGGTGTCAGTTTTCAGGACCCACTTGGCACTCAAAACCAGCCTAGAGTGGGCACCGGTGCCGCTTAGCGTCTGGGAGGAATCCTGCGAGAAGCCGAATTACAGTAGGCACCCTGAAATTCATAGACGCAGGACCCTGAACAATTGTAGAGGCTTTTTCCCTGGGAAACAAAACTCACAAGCCACTGTTCTGGGTGTCAGTTTTCAGACCCACTTGGCACTCTCAAACCAGACCAAGTTGGCACTGGTGCCACCTTGCGTCTGGGAGGCATCCTGCGAGAGGCGGAATTTCAGTAGACACCCCGAAATTTCAGGCCGCAGGACCCTGAACCATTGCACAGGCTTTTTCCCTGGGAAACAAAACTCACAAGCCACTCTTCTGGGTGTCATTTTGCAGGACCCACTTGACACTCTCAAAACAGACCAAGTTGGCACTGGTGCCACCTTGCGTCTTGGAGGAATCCTGCGAGAGGCGGAATTCCAGGAGGCACCTTGCAATTGAAGGCCTCAGGACCCTGAGCCACTCTACAGGGTATTTCCCTGGAAACAAAACTCAGAAGCCACTTATCTGGGTTTCAATTTTCAGGACCCACATGGCACTCTCAAACCAGATTAATTTGGCACTGGTGCCACCTTGCGTCTGGGAGGCATCCTGCGAGAGGCCCAATTCAAGGAGGCACACTGAAATTTTAGGCCTCAGGACTCTGAACCATTCTACAGGCTTTTCCCCTGGGAAACAAAACTCACAAGCCAGTGTTCTGGGTGTCAGTTTTCAGGACCCACTTGACACTCTCAAACCAGACCAAGTTGGCACGGCTGCCACCTTCCTTCTGGGAGACATCCTGCGAGACGCGGAATTCCAGAAGGCACCTGGCAATTTCAGGCCGCAGGACCCTGGACTAGTGTACAGGCTTTTACCTTTGGAAACAAAACTCACAAACCACTGTTCTGGGTGTCAGTTTTCAGGACCCACTTGGCACTCTCAAACCAGACAAAGTTGGCACTGGTGCCACGTTGCATCTAAGAGGCATCCTGTGAGAGGCGGAATTCCAGGAGGAGCCCGGCAATTTAAGGACTCAGGACCCTGAACCACTATACAGACCTTTTCCCTGGGAAACAAAACTCACAAGCCACTGTTCTGGGTGGCAGTTTTCAGGACCCACTAGGCACTCTCAAACCACACCAAGTTGGCACTGGTGCCACCTTGCGTCTGAGAGGAAACCTGCGAGCGGCCGCATTCCAGGAGGCACCAGGCCTTTTAAGGCCTCAGGACCCTGAACCACTGTACAGGCTTTTTACCTGGGAAACTAAACTCACAAGCCACTATACTGGGTGTCAGTTTTCAGGACCCACTAGGCACTCTCAAACCACACCAAGTTGGCACTGGTGCCACCTTGCATCTGGGCGGAATCCTGCGAGAGGAGGAATTCCAGGAGGCACCTTGCAATTGAAGGCCTCAGGACCATGAACTATTTTACAGGCTTTTCCCTGGGAAACAAAACTCACAAGCAACTGTTCTGGGTGTCAGTTTGCAGGACCCACTTGGCACTCTCAAACTAGACCAAGTTGGCACTGGTGCCACCTTGCGTCTGGGAGGCATCCTGCGAGAGGCCAAATTCCAGAAGGCACCTGGTCATTTAAAGTTTCAGGTCCCTGAACAATTTACAGGCTTTTTTCCTGGGAAACAAAACTCAGAAGCCACTGTTCTGGGTGTCAGTTTGCAGGACCCACTTGGAACTCTCAAACCAGACCAAGTTGGCACTGGTGCCACCTTGCGTCTGGGAGGCATCCTGCGAGAGGCGCAATTCCAGGAGGCACCTGGCTATATAAGGCTGCAGGAACCTAAACCATTCTACAGGCTTTTTCCCAGAGAAACAAAACTCACAAGCCACTGTTCTGGGTGTCAGTTTGCAGGACCCACTTGGCACTCTCAAACCAGACCAAGTTGGCACTGGTGCCACCTTGCGTCTGGGAGGCATCCTGCGAGAGGCGCAATTCCAGGAGGCACCGGGCAGATTAAGGCCGCAGACCCTGAACCATTGTACAGGTTTTCCCTAGGAAACAAAACTCACAAGCCACTGTTCAGGGTGTCAGTTTTCAGGACCCACTTGGCACTATCAAACCAAACCAAGTTGGCACTGGTGCCACCTTGCGTCTGGGAGGCATCCTGCGAGAGGCGCAATTCGAGGAGGCACCCGGCAATTTCAGGCTGCAGGACCCTGAACCATTCTACAGGTTTTTTCCCTGGGAAACAAAACTCAGATGCACCTCTTCTGGGTGTCAGTTTGCAGGACTCACTCGGCACTCTCAAACCAGACCAAGTTGGCACTGGTGCCACCTTGCGTATGGGAGGCATCCTGCAAGAGGTGCAATTCCAGGAGGCACCCGGCAATTTTAGGCTGCAGGACCCTGAACCATTCTACAGGCTTTTTCCCAGGGAAACAAAACTCACAAGCCACTGTTCTGGGTGTCAGTTTGCAGAACCCACTTGGCACTCTCAATTGAGACTAAGTGGGCACCGGTGCCACTTAGCGTCTGGGAAACATCCTGCGAGAGGCGGAATTCCAGGAGGAACCTGGCTATTAAAGGCCGCAGGACCCTAAACCATATTTAGGCTTTTTCCCAGGGAAACAAACCTCACAAGCCACTGTTCTGGGTGTCAGTTTGCAGGACCCACTTGGCACTCTCAAACCAGACCAAATTGGCACTGGTGCCACCTTGCGTCTGGGAGGCATCCTGCGAGAGGCGGATCTCCAGGAGGTAACAGGCTATTTAAGGCCGCAGGACCCTAAACCAATGTACAGGCTTTTTCCCTGGGAAACAAAACTCACAAGCCATTTTTCTGGGTGTCAGTTTGCAGGACCCACTGTGCACTCTCACACCCTACCAAGTTGGCAATGGTGCCGCTTTGCGTCTAAGAGGCATCCTGCGAGAGGCAGAATTCCAGGAGGCACCTGGCATTTTAAAGCCTCAGGACCCTGAGCCATTCTACAGGCCTTTGCCATGGAAACAAACCTCACAAGCCACTGTTCTGGGTGTCAGTTTTCAGGACCCACGAGGCACTCTCAAACTAGATCAAGTGTGCACTGGTGCTTCTTTGGGTCTTGGAAGCATCCTGCGATAGGCGGAATTCCAGGAGGCATCCTGAAATTTAAGGCCGCAGGACCCTGGACAATTTTACATGCCTTTTTACTGGGAAACAAAACTCACAAGCCACTGTTCTGGGTGTCAGTTTAAGGACCCACTGTGCACTCTCAAACTAGACCAAGTGTGCACTGGTGCCACCTTGCCTCTGGGAGGCATCCTACGAGAGGCGGAATTCCAGGAGTCACCTGGCCATTTAAGGCCTCAGGACCCTGAACCACTGTACAGGCTTTTTCCCTAGGAAACGAAACGCACAAGCCACTGTTCTGGGTGTCAGTTTGCAGGACCCACTAGGCACTCTCAAATCAAATTAAGTGGGCACCGGTGCCGCTCAGCGTCTGGGAAACATCCTGCGAGAGGCGGAATTCTAGTAGGCACCCTGAAATTTAAGGCCGCAGGACCCTGAACCATTGTACAGGCTTTTTCCCTGGGAAATAAAACTCACAAGCAACTGTTCTGAGTGTAAGTTTGCATGACCCACTTGGTACTCTCAAACCAGACCAAGTTGGCATTAATGCCGCCTTGCGTCTGGGAAACATCCTGCGAGAGGCCGAATTCCAGGAGGCACCCAGTATTTTAAGGCCCCGGGCACCCGAACCATTCTACAGGTTTTTTCCCTGGGAAACAAAACTCACAAGCCACTGTTCTGAATGTCAGTTTGCAGGACCCACTTGGCACTCTCAAACCAGACCAAGTGGTCACCGGTGCCACTTAGCGTCTGGGAAACATCCTGCGAGAGGGGGAATTCCAGGAGGCACCTGGCAATTTAAGGCCGCAGGACCCTAAACCATTCTACAGGCTTTTTCCCAGGGAAACAAAACTCACAAACCATTGTTCTGGATGTCAGTTTGCAGGACCCACTGTGCACTCTCAAACCAGACCAAGTTTGCACTGGTGCCACCTTGCGTCTGGGAGGCATCCTGCGAGAAGCGGAATTCCAGGAGGCACCTGGCCATTTTTGGCCTCAGGAACCTGAACCCTTCTACAGGCCTTTTTCCCTGGGAAACAAAACTCACAAGCCACTGTTCTGGGTGTCAGTTTGCAGAACCCACTTGGCACTCTCAAACTAGACTAAGTGGGCACCGGTGCCACCTAGCGTCTGGGAGGCATCCTGCGAGAGGAGGAATTCCAGGAGGCACCTGGCTATATAAGGCTGCAGGAACCTAAACCATTCTACAGGCTTTTTCCCAGAGAAACAAAACTCACAAGCCACTGTTCTGGGTGTCAGTTTGCAGGACCCACTTGGCACTCTCAAACCAGACCAAGTTGGCACTGGTGCCACCTTGCGTCTGGGAGGCATCCTGCGAGAGGCGCAATTCCAGGAGGCACCGGGCAGATTAAGGCCGCAGACCCTGAACCATTGTACAGGTTTTCCCTGGGAAACAAAACTCACAAGCCACTGTTCAGGGTGTCAGTTTTCAGGACACACTTGGCACTCTCAAACCAGACCAAGTTGGCACTGCTGCCACTCTGCATCTGGGAGGCATCCTGCGAGAGGCCGAATTCCAGGAGGCACCCGGAAATTTAAGGTCGCAGGACCCTGAACCATTTTAAAGGGTTTTCCCCTGGGAAACAAAACTCAAAAGCCACTGTTATGGGTGTCAGTTTGCAGGACCCACTTGGCACTATCAAACCAGACCAAGTTGGCACTGGTGCCACCTTGCGTCTGGGAGGCATCCTGCAAGAGGTGCAATTCCAGGAGGCACCCGGCAATTTCAGGCTGCAGGACCCTGAACCATTCTACAGGTTTTTTCCCTGGGAAACAAAACTCAGATGCACCTCTCCTGGGTGTCAGTTTGCAGAACCCACTTGGCACTCTCAAACGAGACTAAGTGGGCACCGGTGCCACTTAGCGTCTGGGAAACATCCTGCGAGAGGGGGAATTCCAGGAGGAACCTGGCTATTAAAGGCCGCAGGACCCTAAACCATTTTCAGGCTTTTTCCCAGGGAAACAAAACTCACAAGCCACTGTTCTGGGTGTCAGTTTGCAGGACCCACTTGGCACTCTCAAACCAGACCAAATTGGCACTGGTGCCACCTTGCGTCTGGGAGGCATCCTGCGAGAGGCGGATCTCCAGGAGGTAACAGGCTATTTAAGGCCGCAGGACCCTAAACCAATGTACAGGCTTTTTCCCTGGGAAACAAAACTCACAAGCCATTTTTCTGGGTGTCAGTTTGCAGGACCCACTGTGCACTCTCACACCCTACCAAGTTGGCAATGGTGCCGCTTTGCGTCTAAGAGGCATCCTGCGAGAGGCAGAATTCCAGGAGGCACCTGGCATTTTAAAGCCTCAGGACCCTGAGCCATTCTACAGGCCTTTGCCATGGAAACAAACCTCACAAGCCACTGTTCTGGGTGTCAGTTTTCAGGACCCACGAGGCACTCTCAAACTAGATCAAGTGTGCACTGGTGCTTCTTTGGGTCTTGGAAGCATCCTGCGATAGGCGGAATTCCAGGAGGCATCCTGAAATTTAAGGCCGCAGGACCCTGGACAATTTTACATGCCTTTTTACTGGGAAACAAAACTCACAAGCCACTGTTCTGGGTGTCAGTTTAAGGACCCACTGTGCACTCTCAAACTAGACCAAGTGTGCACTGGTGCCACCTTGCCTCTGGGAGGCATCCTACGAGAGGCGGAATTCCAGGAGTCACCTGGCCATTTAAGGCCTCAGGACCCTGAACCACTGTACAGGCTTTTTCCCTAGGAAACGAAACGCACAAGCCACTGTTCTGGGTGTCAGTTTGCAGGACCCACTAGGCACTCTCAAATCAAATTAAGTGGGCACCGGTGCCGCTCAGCGTCTGGGAAACATCCTGCGAGAGGCGGAATTCTAGTAGGCACCCTGAAATTTAAGGCCGCAGGACCCTGAACCATTGTACAGGCTTTTTCCCTGGGAAATAAAACTCACAAGCAACTGTTCTGAGTGTAAGTTTGCATGACCCACTTGGTACTCTCAAACCAGACCAAGTTGGCATTAATGCCGCCTTGCGTCTGGGAAACATCCTGCGAGAGGCCGAATTCCAGGAGGCACCCAGTATTTTAAGGCCCCGGGCACCCGAACCATTCTACAGGTTTTTTCCCTGGGAAACAAAACTCACAAGCCACTGTTCTGAATGTCAGTTTGCAGGACACACTTGGCACTCTCAAACCAGACCAAGTGGTCACCGGTGCCACTAAGTGTCTGGGAAACATCCTGCGAGAGGGGGAATTCCAGGAGGCACCTGGCAATTTAAGGCCGCAGGCCCCTGAACTGCTGTACAGGCTTTTTCCCTGGAAAAGAGAACTCAGAAGCCACTGTTCTGGGCGTCAGTTTTCAGGACCCACTTGGCACTCAAAACCAGCCTAGAGTGGGCACCGGTGCCGCTTAGCGTCTGGGAGGAATCCTGCGAGAAGCCGAATTACAGTAGGCACCCTGAAATTCATAGACGCAGGACCCTGAACAATTGTAGAGGCTTTTTCCCTGGGAAACAAAACTCACAAGCCACTGTTCTGGGTGTCAGTTTTCAGACCCACTTGGCACTATCAAACCAGACCAAGTTGGCACTGGTGCCACCTTGCGTCTGGGAGGCATCCTGCGAGAGGCGGAATTTCAGTAGACACCCCGAAATTTCAGGCCGCAGGACCCTGAACCATTGCACAGGCTTTTTCCCTGGGAAACAAAACTCACAAGCCACTCTTCTGGGTGTAATTTTGCAGGACCCACTTGACACTCTCAAAACAGACCAAGTTGGCACTGGTGCCACCTTGCGTCTTGGAGGAATCCTGCGAGAGGCGGAATTCCAGGAGGCACCTTGCAATTGAAGGCCTCAGGACCCTGAGCCACTCTACAGGGTATTTCCCTGGAAACAAAACTCAGAAGCCACTTATCTGGGTTTCAATTTTCAGGACCCACATGGCACTCTCAAACCAGATTAATTTGGCACTGGTGCCACCTTGCGTCTGGGAGGCATCCTGCGAGAGGCCCAATTCAAGGAGGCACACTGAAATTTTAGGCCTCAGGACTCTGAACCATTCTACAGGCTTTTCCCCTGGGAAACAAAACTCACAAGCCAGTGTTCTGGGTGTCAGTTTTCAGGACCCACTTGACACTCTCAAACCAGACCAAGTTGGCACGGCTGCCACCTTCCTTCTGGGAGACATCCTGCGAGACGCGGAATTCCAGAAGGCACCTGGCAATTTCAGGCCGCAGGACCCTGGACTAGTGTACAGGCTTTTACCTTTGGAAACAAAACTCACAAACCACTGTTCTGGGTGTCAGTTTTCAGGACCCACTTGGCACTCTCAAACCAGACAAAGTTGGCGCTGGTGCCACGTTGCATCTAAGAGGCATCCTGTGAGAGGCGGAATTCCAGGAGGAGCCCGGCAATTTAAGGACTCAGGACCCTGAACCACTATACAGACCTTTTCCCTGGGAAACAAAACTCACAAGCCACTGTTCTGGGTGGCAGTTTTCAGGACCCACTAGGCACTCTCAAACCACACCAAGTTGGCACTGGTGCCACCTTGCGTCTGAGAGGAAACCTGCGAGCGGCCGCATTCCAGGAGGCACCAGGCCTTTTAAGGCCTCAGGACCCTGAACCACTGTACAGGCTTTTTACCTGGGAAACTAAACTCACAAGCCACTATACTGGGTGTCAGTTTTCAGGACCCACTAGGCACTCTCAAACCACACCAAGTTGCCACTGGTGCCACCTTGCATCTGGGCGGAATCCTGCGAGAGGCGGAATTCCAGGAGGCACCTTGCAATTGAAGGCCTCAGGACCATGAACTATTTTACAGGCTTTTCCCTGGGAAACAAAACTCACAAGCAACTGTTCTGGGTGTCAGTTTGCAGGACCCACTTGGCACTCTCAAACTAGACCAAGTTGGCACTGGTGCCACCTTGCGTCTGGGAGGCATCCTGCGAGAGGCAAAATTCCAGAAGGCACCTGGCCATTTAAAGTTTCAGGTCCCTGAACAATTTACAGGCTTTTTTCCTGGGAAACAAAACTCAGAAGCCACTGTTCTGGGTGTCAGTTTGCAGGACCCACTTGGAACTCTCAAACCAGACCAAGTTGGCACTGGTGCCACCTTGCGTCTGGGAGGCATCCTGCGAGAGGCGCAATTCCAGGAGGCACCTGGCTATATAAGGCTGCAGGAACCTAAACCATTCTACAGGCTTTTTCCCAGAGAAACAAAACTCACAAGCCACTGTTCTGGGTGTCAGTTTGCAGGACCCACTTGGCACTCTCAAACCAGACCAAGTTGGCACTGGTGCCACCTTGCGTCTGGGAGGCATCCTGCGAGAGGCGCAATTCCAGGAGGCACCGGGCAGATTAAGGCCGCAGACCCTGAACCATTGTACAGGTTTTCCCTGGGAAACAAAACTCACAAGCCACTGTTCAGGGTGTCAGTTTTCAGGACCCACTTGGCACTATCAAACCAAACCAAGTTGGCACTGGTGCCACCTTGCGTCTGGGAGGCATCCTGCGAGAGGCGCAATTCGAGGAGGCACCCGGCAATTTCAGGCTGCAGGACCCTGAACCATTCTACAGGTTTTTTCCCTGGGAAACAAAACTCAGATGCACCTCTTCTGGTGTCAGTTTGCAGGACTCACTCGGCACTCTCAAACCAGACCAAGTTGGCACTGGTGCCACCTTGCGTATGGGAGGCATCCTGCAAGAGGTGCAATTCCAGGAGGCACCCGGCAATTTTCGGCTGCAGGACCCTGAACCATTCTACAGGCTTTTTCCCAGGGAAACAAAACTCACAAGCCACTGTTCTGGGTGTCAGTTTGCAGAACCCACTTGGCACTCTCAAACGAGACTAAGTGGGCACCGGTGCCACTTAGCGTCTGGGAAACATCTTGCGAGAGGCGCAATTCCAGGAGGAACCTGGCTATTAAAGGCCGCAGGACCCTAAACCATTTTTAGGCTTTTTCCCAGGGAAACAAACCTCACAAGCCACTGTTCTGGGTGTCAGTTTGCAGGACCCACTTGGCACTCTCAAACCAGACCAAATTGGCACTGGTGCCACCTTGCGTCTGGGAGGCATCCTGCGAGAGGCGGATCTCCAGGAGGTAACAGGCTATTTAAGGCCGCAGGACCCTAAACCAATGTACAGGCTTTTTCCCTGGGAAACAAAACTCACAAGCCATTTTTCTGGGTGTCAGTTTGCAGGACCCACTGTGCACTCTCACACCCTACCAAGTTGGCAATGGTGCCGCTTTGCGTCTAAGAGGCATCCTGCGAGAGGCAGAATTCCAGGAGGCACCTGGCAATTTAAAGCCTCAGGACCCTGAGACATTCTACAGGCCTTTGCCATGGAAACAAACCTCACAAGCCACTGTTCTGGGTGTCAGTTTTCAGGACCCACGAGGCACTCTCAAACTAGATCAAGTGTGCACTGGTGCTTCTTTGGGTCTTGGAAGCATCCTGCGATAGGCGGAATTCCAGGAGGCATCCTGAAATTTAAGGCCGCAGGACCCTGGACAATTTTACATGCCTTTTTACTGGGAAACAAAACTCACAAGCCACTGTTCTGGGTGTCAGTTTAAGGACCCACTGTGCACTCTCAAACTAGACCAAGTGTGCACTGGTGCCACCTTGCCTCTGGGAGGCATCCTACGAGAGGCGGAATTCCAGGAGTCACCTGGCCATTTAAGGCCTCAGGACCCTGAACCACTGTACAGGCTTTTTCCCTAGGAAACGAAACGCACAAGCCACTGTTCTGGGTGTCAGTTTGCAGGACCCACTAGGCACTCTCAAATCAAATTAAGTGGGCACCGGTGCCGCTCAGCGTCTGGGAAACATCCTGCGAGAGGCGGAATTCTAGTAGGCACCCTGAAATTTAAGGCCGCAGGACCCTGAACCATTGTACAGGCTTTTTCCCTGGGAAATAAAACTCACAAGCAACTGTTCTGAGTGTAAGTTTGCATGACCCACTTGGTACTCTCAAACCAGACCAAGTTGGCATTAATGCCGCCTTGCGTCTGGGAAACATCCTGCGAGAGGCCGAATTCCAGGAGGCACCCAGTACTTTAAGGCCCCGGGCACCCGAACCATTCTACAGGTTTTTTCCCTGGGAAACAAAACTCAGAAGCCACTGTTCTGAATGTCAGTTTGCAGGACACACTTGGCACTCTCAAACCAGACCAAGTGGTCACCGGTGCCACTAAGTGTCTGGGAAACATCCTGCGAGAGGGGGAATTCCAGGAGGCACCTGGCAATTTAAGGCCGCAGGCCCCTGAACTGCTGTACAGGCTTTTTCCCTGGAAAAGAGAACTCAGAAGCCACTGTTCTGGGCGTCAGTTTTCAGGACCCACTTGGCACTCAAAACCAGCCTAGAGTGGGCACCGGTGCCGCTTAGCGTCTGGGAGGAATCCTGCGAGAAGCCGAATTACAGTAGGCACCCTGAAATTCATAGACGCAGGACCCTGAACAATTGTAGAGGCTTTTTCCCTGGGAAACAAAACTCACAAGCCACTGTTCTGGGTGTCAGTTTTCAGACCCACTTGGCACTATCAAACCAGACCAAGTTGGCACTGGTGCCACCTTGCGTCTGGGAGGCATCCTGCGAGAGGCGGAATTTCAGTAGACACCCCGAAATTTCAGGCCGCAGGACCCTGAACCATTGCACAGGCTTTTTCCCTGGGAAACAAAACTCACAAGCCACTCTTCTGGGTGTCATTTTGCAGGACCCACTTGACACTCTCAAAACAGACCAAGTTGGCACTGGTGCCACCTTGCGTCTTGGAGGAATCCTGCGAGAGGCGGAATTCCAGGAGGCACCTTGCAATTGAAGGCCTCAGGACCCTGAGCCACTCTACAGGGTATTTCCCTGGAAACAAAACTCAGAAGCCACTTATCTGGGTTTCAATTTTCAGGACCCACATGGCACTCTCAAACCAGATTAATTTGGCACTGGTGCCACCTTGCGTCTGGGAGGCATCCTGCGAGAGGCCCAATTCAAGGAGGCACACTGAAATTTTAGGCCTCAGGACTCTGAACCATTCTACAGGCTTTTCCCCTGGGAAACAAAACTCACAAGCCAGTGTTCTGGGTGTCAGTTTTCAGGACCCACTTGACACTCTCAAACCAGACCAAGTTGGCACGGCTGCCACCTTCCTTCTGGGAGACATCCTGCGAGACGCGGAATTCCAGAAGGCACCTGGCAATTTCAGGCCGCAGGACCCTGGACTAGTGTACAGGCTTTTACCTTTGGAAACAAAACTCACAAACCACTGTTCTGGGTGTCAGTTTTCAGGACCCACTTGGCACTCTCAAACCAGACAAAGTTGGCACTGGTGCCACATTGCATCTAAGAGGCATCCTGTGAGAGGCGGAATTCCAGGAGGAGCCCGGCAATTTAAGGACTCAGGACCCTGAACCACTATACAGACCTTTTCCCTGGGAAACAAAACTCACAAGCCACTGTTCTGGGTGGCAGTTTTCAGGACCCACTAGGCACTCTCAAACCACACCAAGTTGGCACTGGTGCCACCTTGCGTCTGAGAGGAAACCTGCGAGCGGCCGCATTCCAGGAGGCACCAGGCCTTTTAAGGCCTCAGGACCCTGAACCACTGTACAGGCTTTTTACCTGGGAAACTAAACTCACAAGCCACTATACTGGGTGTCAGTTTTCAGGACCCACTAGGCACTCTCAAACCACACCAAGTTGGCACTGGTGCCACCTTGCATCTGGGCGGAATCCTGCGAGAGGCGGAATTCCAGGAGGCACCTTGCAATTGAAGGCCTCAGGACCATGAACTATTTTACAGGCTTTTCCCTGGGAAACAAAACTCACAAGCAACTGTTCTGGGTGTCAGTTTGCAGGACCCACTTGGCACTCTCAAACTAGACCAAGTTGGCACTGGTGCCACCTTGCGTCTGGGAGGCATCCTGCGAGAGGCAAAATTCCAGAAGGCACCTGGCCATTTAAAGTTTCAGGTCCCTGAACAATTTACAGGCTTTTTTCCTGGGAAACAAAACTCAGAAGCCACTGTTCTGGGTGTCAGTTTGCAGGACCCACTTGGAACTCTCAAACCAGACCAAGTTGGCACTGGTGCCACCTTGCGTCTGGGAGGCATCCTGCGAGAGGCGCAATTCCAGGAGGCACCTGGCTATATAAGGCTGCAGGAACCTAAACCATTCTACAGGCTTTTTCCCAGAGAAACAAAACTCACAAGCCACTGTTCTGGGTGTCAGTTTGCAGGACCCACTTGGCACTCTCAAACCAGACCAAGTTGGCACTGGTGCCACCTTGCGTCTGGGAGGCATCCTGCGAGAGGCGCAATTCCAGGAGGCACCGGGCAGATTAAGGCCGCAGACCCTGAACCATTGTACAGGTTTTCCCTGGGAAACAAAACTCACAAGCCACTGTTCAGGGTGTCAGTTTTCAGGACCCACTTGGCACTATCAAACCAAACCAAGTTGGCACTGGTGCCACCTTGCGTCTGGGAGGCATCCTGCGAGAGGCGCAATTCGAGGAGGCACCCGGCAATTTCAGGCTGCAGGACCCTGAACCATTCTACAGGTTTTTTCCCTGGGAAACAAAACTCAGATGCACCTCTTCTGGTGTCAGTTTGCAGGACTCACTCGGCACTCTCAAACCAGACCAAGTTGGCACTGGTGCCACCTTGCGTATGGGAGGCATCCTGCAAGAGGTGCAATTCCAGGAGGCACCCGGCAATTTTCGGTTGCAGGACCCTGAACCATTCTACAGGCTTTTTCCCAGGGAAACAAAACTCACAAACCACTGTTCTGGGTGTCAGTTTGCAGAACCCACTTGGCACTCTCAAACGAGACTAAGTGGGCACCGGTGCCACTTAGCGTCTGGGAAACATCTTGCGAGAGGCGCAATTCCAGGAGGAACCTGGCTATTAAAGGCCGCAGGACCCTAAACCATTTTTAGGCTTTTTCCCAGGGAAACAAACCTCACAAGCCACTGTTCTGGGTGTCAGTTTGCAGGACCCACTTGGCACTCTCAAACCAGACCAAATTGGCACTGGTGCCACCTTGCGTCTGGGAGGCATCCTGCGAGAGGCGGATCTCCAGGAGGTAACAGGCTATTTAAGGCCGCAGGACCCTAAACCAATGTACAGGCTTTTTCCCTGGGAAACAAAACTCACAAGCCATTTTTCTGGGTGTCAGTTTGCAGGACCCACTGTGCACTCTCACACCCTACCAAGTTGGCAATGGTGCCGCTTTGCGTCTAAGAGGCATCCTGCGAGAGGCAGAATTCCAGGAGGCACCTGGCATTTTAAAGCCTCAGGACCCTGAGCCATTCTACAGGCCTTTGCCATGGAAACAAACCTCACAAGCCACTGTTCTGGGTGTCAGTTTTCAGGACCCACGAGGCACTCTCAAACTAGATCAAGTGTGCACTGGTGCCACCTTGCATCTGGGAGGCATCCTACGAGAGGCGGAATTCCAGGAGTCACCTGGCCATTTAAGGCCTCAGGACCCTGAACCACTGTACAGGCTTTTTCCCTAGGAAACGAAACGCACAAGCCACTGTTCTGGGTGTCAGTTTGCAGGACCCACTAGGCACTCTCAAATCAAATTAAGTGGGCACCGGTGCCGCTCAGCGTCTGGGAAACATCCTGCGAGAGGCGGAATTCTAGTAGGCACCCTGAAATTTAAGGCCGCAGGACCCTGAACCATTGTACAGGCTTTTTCCCTGGGAAATAAAACTCACAAGCAACTGTTCTGAGTGTAAGTTTGCATGACCCACTTGGTACTCTCAAACCAGACCAAGTTGGCATTAATGCCGCCTTGCGTCTGGGAAACATCCTGCGAGAGGCCGAATTCCAGGAGGCACCCAGTATTTTAAGGCCCCGGGCACCCGAACCATTCTACAGGTTTTTTCCCTGGGAAACAAAACTCACAAGCCACTGTTCTGAATGTCAGTTTGCAGGACCCACTTGGCACTCTCAAACCAGACCAAGTGGTCACCGGTGCCACTTAGCGTCTGGGAAACATCCTGCGAGAGGGGGAATTCCAGGAGGCACCTGGCAATTTAAGGCCGCAGGACCCTAAACCATTCTACAGGCTTTTTCCCAGGGAAACAAAACTCACAAACCATTGTTCTGGATGTCAGTTTGCAGGACCCACTGTGCACTCTCAAACCAGACCAAGTTTGCACTGGTGCCACCTTGCGTCTGGGAGGCATCATGCGAGAAGCGGAATTCCAGGAGGCACCTGGCCATTTTTGGCCTCAGGCCCCTGAACCCTTCTACAGGCCTTTTTCCCTGGGAAACAAACCTCACAAGCCACTGTTCTGGGTGTCAGTTTGCAGAACCCACTTGGCACTCTCAAACTAGACTAAGTGGGCACCGGTGCCACCTTGCGTCTGGGAGGCATCCTGCGAGAGGAGGAATTCCAGGAGGCACCTGGCTATATAAGGCTGCAGGAACCTAAACCATTCTACAGGCTTTTTCCCAGAGAAACAAAACTCACAAGCCACTGTTCTGGGTGTCAGTTTGCAGGACCCACTTGGCACTCTCAAACCAGACCAAGTTGGCACTGGTGCCACCTTGCGTCTGGGAGGCATCCTGCGAGAGGCGCAATTCCAGGAGGCACCGGGCAGATTAAGGCCGCAGACCCTGAACCACTGTACAGGTTTTCCCTGGGAAACAAAACTCACAAGCCACTGTTCAGGGTGTCACTTTTCAGGACACACTTGGCACTCTCAAACCAGACCAAGTTGGCACTGCTGCCACTTTGCATCTGGGAGGCATCCTGCGAGAGGCCGAATTCCAGGAGGCACCCGGAAAGTTTAGGTCGCAGGACCCTGAACCATTTTAAAGGGTTTTCCCCTGGGAAACAAAACTCAAAAGCCACTGTTATGGGTGTCAGTTTGCAGGACCCACTTGGCACTATCAAACCAGACCAAGTTGGCACTGGTGCCACCTTGCGTCTGGGAGGCATCCTGCAAGAGGTGCAATTCCAGGAGGCACCCGGCAATTTTAGGCTGCAAGACCCTGAACCATTCTACAGGCTTTTTCCCAGGGAAACAAAACTCAGATGCACCTCTTCTGGGTGTCAGTTTGCAGAACCCACTTGGCACTCTCAAACGAGACTAAGTGGGCACCGGTGCCACTTAGTGTCTGGGAAACATCCTGCGAGAGGGGGAATTCCAGGAGGAACCTGGCTATTAAAGGCCGCAGGACCCTAAACCATTTTTAGGCTTTTTCCCAGGGAAACAAACCTCACAAGCCACTGTTCTGGGTGTCAGTTTGCAGGACCCACTTGGCACTCTCAAACCAGACCAAATTGGCACTGGTGCCACCTTGCGTCTGGGAGGCATCCTGCGAGAGGCGGATCTCCAGGAGGTAACAGGCTATTTAAGGCCGCAGGACCCTAAACCAATGTACAGGCTTTTTCCCTGGGAAACAAAACTCACAAGCCATTTTTCTGTGTGTCAGTTTGCAGGACCCACTGTGCACTCTCACACCCTACCAAGTTGGCAATGGTGCTGCTTTGCGTCTAAGAGGCATCCTGCGAGAGGCAGAATTCCAGGAGGCACCTGGCATTTTAAAGCCTCAGGACCCTGAGCCATTCTACAGGCCTTTGCCATGGAAACAAACCTCACAAGCCACTGTTCTGGGTGTCAGTTTTCAGGACCCACGAGGCACTCTCAAACTAGATCAAGTGTGCACTGGTGCTTCTTTGGGTCTTGGAAGCATCCTGCGATAGGCGGAATTCCAGGAGGCATCCTGAAATTTAAGGCCGCAGGACCCTGGACAATTTTACATGCCTTTTTACTGGGAAACAAAACTCACAAGCCACTGTTCTGGGTGTCAGTTTAAGGACCCACTGTGCACTCTCAAACTAGACCAAGTGTGCACTGGTGCCACCTTGCCTCTGGGAGGCATCCTACGAGAGGCGGAATTCCAGGAGTCACCTGGCCATTTAAGGCCTCAGGACCCTGAACCACTGTACAGGCTTTTTCCCTAGGAAACGAAACGCACAAGCCACTGTTCTGGGTGTCAGTTTGCAGGACCCACTAGGCACTCTCAAATCAAATTAAGTGGGCACCGGTGCCGCTCAGCGTCTGGGAAACATCCTGCGAGAGGCGGAATTCTAGTAGGCACCCTGAAATTTAAGGCCGCAGGACCCTGAACCATTGTACAGGCTTTTTCCCTGGGAAATAAAACTCACAAGCAACTGTTCTGAGTGTAAGTTTGCATGACCCACTTGGTACTCTCAAACCAGACCAAGTTGGCATTAATGCCGCCTTGCGTCTGGGAAACATCCTGCGAGAGGCCGAATTCCAGGAGGCACCAAGTACTTTAAGGCCCCGGGCACCCGAACCATTCTACAGTTTTTTTCCCTGGGAAACAAAACTCAGAAGCCACTGTTCTGGGTGTCAGTTTTCAGGACCCACTAGGCACTCTCAAACCAGACCAAGTTGGAACTGGTGCTACTTTGGGTCTGGAAGGAATCCTGGGAGTGGCCGGATTCCAGGAGGCACCTGGCCATTTAAGGCCGCAGGCCCCTGAACCGCTGTACAGGCTTTTTCCCTGGAAAAGAGAACTCAGAAGCCACTGTTCTGGGTGTCAGTTTTCAGGACCCACTTGGCACTCAAAACCAGCCTAGAGTGGGCACCGGTGCCGCTTAGCGTCTGGGAGGAATCCTGCGAGAAGCCGAATTACAGTAGGCACCCTGAAATTCATAGACGCAGGACCCTGAACAATTGTAGAGGCTTTTTCCCTGGGAAACAAAACTCACAAGCCACTGTTCTGGGTGTCAGTTTTCAGACCCACTTGGCACTATCAAACCAGACCAAGTTGGCACTGGTGCCACCTTGCGTCTGGGAGGCATCCTGCGAGAGGCAGAATTTCAGTAGACACCCCGAAATTTCAGGCCGCAGGACCCTGAACCATTGCACAGGCTTTTTCCCTGGGAAACAAAACTCACAAGCCACTCTTCTGGGTGTCATTTTGCAGGACCCACTTGACACTCTCAAAACAGACCAAGTTGGCACTGGTGCCACCTTGCGTCTTGGAGGAATCCTGCGAGAGGCGGAATTCCAGGAGGCACCTTGCAATTGAAGGCCTCAGGACCCTGAGCCACTCTACAGGGTATTTCCCTGGAAACAAAACTCAGAAGCCACTTATCTGGGTTTCAATTTTCAGGACCCACATGGCACTCTCAAACCAGATTAATTTGGCACTGGTGCCACCTTGCGTCTGGGAGGCATCCTGCGAGAGGCCCAATTCCAGGAGGCACACTGAAATTTTAGGCCTCAGGACTCTGAACCATTCTACAGGCTTTTCCCCTGGGAAACAAAACTCACAAGCCAGTGTTCTGGGTGTCAGTTTTCAGGACCCACTTGACACTCTCAAACCAGACCAAGTTGGCACGGCTGCCACCTTCCTTCTGGGAGACATCCTGCGAGACGCGGAATTCCAGAAGGCACCTGGCAATTTCAGGCCGCAGGACCCTGGACTAGTGTACAGGCTTTTACCTTCGGAAACAAAACTCACAAACCACTGTTCTGGGTGTCAGTTTTCAGGACCCACTTGGCACTCTCAAACCAGACAAAGTTGGCACTGGTGCCACGTTGCATCTAAGAGGCATCCTTTGAGAGGCGGAATTCCAGGAGGAGCCCGGCAATTTAAGGCCGCAGGACCCTAAACCAATGTACAGGCTTTTTCCCTGGGAAACAAAACTCACAAGCCATTTTTCTGTGTGTCAGTTTGCAGGACCCACTGTGCACTCTCACACCCTACCAAGTTGGCAATGGTGCCGCTTTGCGTCTAAGAGGCATCCTGCGAGAGGCAGAATTCCAGGAGGCACCTGGCATTTTAAAGCCTCAGGACCCTGAGCCATTCTACAGGCCTTTGCCATGGAAACAAACCTCACAAGCCACTGTTCTGGGTGTCAGTTTTCAGGACCCACGAGGCACTCTCAAACTAGATCAAGTGTGCACTGGTGCTTCTTTGGGTCTTGGAAGCATCCTGCGATAGGCGGAATTCCAGGAGGCATCCTGAAATTTAAGGCCGCAGGACCCTGGACAATTTTACATGCCTTTTTACTGGGAAACAAAACTCACAAGCCACTGTTCTGGGTGTCAGTTTAAGGACCCACTGTGCACTCTCAAACTAGACCAAGTGTGCACTGGTGCCACCTTGCCTCTGGGAGGCATCCTACGAGAGGCGGAATTCCAGGAGTCACCTGGCCATTTAAGGCCTCAGGACCCTGAACCACTGTACAGGCTTTTTCCCTAGGAAACGAAACGCACAAGCCACTGTTCTGGGTGTCAGTTTGCAGGACCCACTAGGCACTCTCAAATCAAATTAAGTGGGCAGCGGTGCCGCTCAGCGTCTGGGAAACATCCTGCGAGAGGCGGAATTCTAGTAGGCACCCTGAAATTTAAGGCCGCAGGACCCTGAACCATTGTACAGGCTTTTTCCCTGGGAAATAAAACTCACAAGCAACTGTTCTGAGTGTAAGTTTGCATGACCCACTTGGTACTCTCAAACCAGACCAAGTTGGCATTAATGCCGCCTTGCGTCTGGGAAACATCCTGCAAGAGGCCGAATTCCAGGAGGCACCCAGTATTTTAAGGCCCCGGGCACCCGAACCATTCTACAGGTTTTTTCCCTGGGAAACAAAACTCACAAGCCACTGTTCTGAATGTCGGTTTGCAGGACCCACTTGGCACTCTCAAACCAGACCAAGTGGTCACCGGTGCCACTTAGCGTCTGGGAAACATCCTGCGAGAGGGGGAATTCCAGGAGGCACCTGGCAATTTAAGGCCGCAGGACCCTAAACCATTCTACAGGCTTTTTCCCAGGGAAACAAACCTCACAAGCCACTGTTCTGGGTGTCAGTTTGCAGAACCCACTTGGCACTCTCAAACTAGACTAAGTGGGCACCGGTGCCGCTTCGCGTCTGGGAAACATCCTGTGAGAGGGGGATTTCCAGGAGGAACCTGGCTATTAAAGGCCGCAGGACCCTAAAACATTCTACAGGCTTTTTCCCTGGGAAACAAAACTCACCAGCCACTGTTCTGGGTGTCAGTTTGCAGGACCCACTTGGCACTCTCAAACCAGACCAAGTTGGCACTGGTGCCACTTTGTGTCTGGGAGGCATCTTGTGAGACGCTGAATTCCAGGAGGCACCTGGCAACTTAGGGCCGCAGGACCCTGAACCATTGTACAGGTTTTTTTCCTGGGAAACAAACCTCACAAGCCACTGTTCTGGGTGTCAGTTTGCAGGACCCACTTGGAACTCTAAAACCAGACCAAGTTGGCACTGGTGCCACCTTGCGTCTGGGAGGCATCCTGCGAGAGGAGGAATTCCAGGAGGCACCTGGCTATATAAGGCTGCAGGAACCTAAACCATTCTACAGGCTTTATCCCTGGGAAACAAAACTCACAAGCCACTGTTCTGGGTGTCAGTTTGCAGGACCCACTTGGCACTCTCAAACCAGACCAAGTTGGCACTGGTGCCACCTTGCGTCTGGGAGGCATCCTGCGAGAGGCGCAATTCCAGGAGGCACCGGGCAGATTAAGGCCGCAGACCCTGAACCATTGTACAGGTTTTCCCTGGGAAACAAAACTCACAAGCCACTGTTCAGGGTGTCAGTTTTCAGGACACACTTGGCACTCTCAAACCAGACCAAGTTGGCACTGCTGCCACTCTGCATCTGGGAGGCATCCTGCGAGAGGCCGAATTCCAGGAGGCACCCGGAAATTTAAGGTCGCAGGACCCTGAACCATTTTAAAGGGTTTTCCCCTGGGAAACAAAACTCAAAAGCCACTGTTATGGGTGTCAGTTTGCAGGACCCACTTGGCACTATCAAACCAGACCAAGTTGGCACTGGTGCCACCTTGCGTCTGGGAGGCATCCTGCAAGAGGTGCAATTCCAGGAGGCACCCGGCAATTTTAGGCTGCAAGACCCTGAACCATTCTACAGGCTTTTTCCCAGGGAAACAAAACTCAGATGCACCTCTTCTGGGTGTCAGTTTGCAGAACCCACTTGGCACTCTCAAACGAGACTAAGTGGGCACCGGTGCCACTTAGCGTCTGGGAAACATCCTGCGAGAGGGGGAATTCCAGGAGGAACCTGGCTATTAAAGGCCGCAGGACCCTAAACCATTTTTAGGCTTTTTCCCAGGGAAACAAACCTCACAAGCCACTGTTCTGGGTGTCAGTTTGCAGGACCCACTTGGCACTCTCAAACCAGACCAAATTGGCACTGGTGCCACCTTGCGTCTGGGAGGCATCCTGCGAGAGGCGGATCTCCAGGAGGTAACAGGCTATTTAAGGCCGCAGGACCCTAAACCAATGTACAGGCTTTTTCCCTGGGAAACAAAACTCACAAGCCATTTTTCTGGGTGTCAGTTTGCAGGACCCACTGTGCACTCTCACACCCTACCAAGTTGGCAATGGTGCCGCTTTGCGTCTGGGAGGCATCCTGCGAGAGGCAGAATTCCAGGAGGCACCTGGCATTTTAAAGCCTCAGGACCCTGAGCCATTCTACAGGCCTTTGCCATGGAAACAAACCTCACAAGCCACTGTTCTGGGTGTCAGTTTTCAGGACCCACGAGGCACTCTCAAACTAGATCAAGTGTGCACTGGTGCTTCTTTGGGTCTTGGAAGCATCCTGCGATAGGCGGAATTCCAGGAGGCATCCTGAAATTTAAGGCCGCAGGACCCTGGACAATTTTACATGCCTTTTTACTGGGAAACAAAACTCACAAGCCACTGTTCTGGGTGTCAGTTTAAGGACCCACTGTGCACTCTCAAACTAGACCAAGTGTGCACTGGTGCCACCTTGCCTCTGGGAGGCATCCTACGAGAGGCGGAATTCCAGGAGTCACCTGGCCATTTAAGGCCTCAGGACCCTGAACCACTGTACAGGCTTTTTCCCTAGGAAACGAAACGCACAAGCCACTGTTCTGGGTGTCAGTTTGCAGGACCCACTAGGCACTCTCAAATCAAATTAAGTGGGCACCGGTGCCGCTCAGCGTCTGGGAAACATCCTGCGAGAGGCGGAATTCTAGTAGGCACCCTGAAATTTAAGGCCGCAGGACCCTGAACCATTGTACAGGCTTTTTCCCTGGGAAATAAAACTCACAAGCAACTGTTCTGAGTGTAAGTTTGCATGACCCACTTGGTACTCTCAAACCAGACCAAGTTGGCATTAATGCCGCCTTGCGTCTGGGAAACATCCTGCGAGAGGCCGAATTCCAGGAGGCACCAAGTACTTTAAGGCCCCGGGCACCCGAACCATTCTACAGTTTTTTTCCCTGGGAAACAAAACTCAGAAGCCACTGTTCTGGGTGTCAGTTTTCAGGACCCACTAGGCACTCTCAAACCAGACCAAGTTGGAACTGGTGCTACTTTGGGTCTGGAAGGAATCCTGGGAGTGGCCGGATTCCAGGAGGCACCTGGCCATTTAAGGCCGCAGGCCCCTGAACCGCTGTACAGGCTTTTTCCCTGGAAAAGAGAACTCAGAAGCCACTGTTCTGGGTGTCAGTTTTCAGGACCCACTTGGCACTCAAAACCAGCCTAGAGTGGGCACCGGTGCCGCTTAGCGTCTGGGAGGAATCCTGCGAGAAGCCGAATTACAGTAGGCACCCTGAAATTCATAGACGCAGGACCCTGAACAATTGTAGAGGCTTTTTCCCTGGGAAACAAAACTCACAAGCCACTGTTCTGGGTGTCAGTTTTCAGACCCACTTGGCACTCTCAAACCAGACCAAGTTGGCACTGGTGCCACCTTGCGTCTGGGAGGCATCCTGCGAGAGGCAGAATTTCAGTAGACACCCCGAAATTTCAGGCCGCAGGACCCTGAACCATTGCACAGGCTTTTTCCCTGGGAAACAAAACTCACAAGCCACTCTTCTGGGTGTCATTTTGCAGGACCCACTTGACACTCTCAAAACAGACCAAGTTGGCACTGGTGCCACCTTGCGTCTTGGAGGAATCCTGCGAGAGGCGGAATTCCAGGAGGCACCTTGCAATTGAAGGCCTCAGGACCCTGAGCCACTCTACAGGGTATTTCCCTGGAAACAAAACTCAGACGCCACTTATCTGGGTTTCAATTTTCAGGACCCACATGGCACTCTCAAACCAGATTAATTTGGCACTGGTGCCACCTTGCGTCTGGGAGGCATCCTGCGAGAGGCCCAATTCCAGGAGGCACACTGAAATTTTAGGCCTCAGGACTCTGAACCATTCTACAGGCTTTTCCCCTGGGAAACAAAACTCACAAGCCAGTGTTCTGGGTGTCAGTTTTCAGGACCCACTTGACACTCTCAAACCAGACCAAGTTGGCACGGCTGCCACCTTCCTTCTGGGAGACATCCTGCGAGACGCGGAATTCCAGAAGGCACCTGGCAATTTCAGGCCGCAGGACCCTGGACTAGTGTACAGGCTTTTACCTTCGGAAACAAAACTCACAAACCACTGTTCTGGGTGTCAGTTTTCAGGACCCACTTGGCACTCTCAAACCAGATTAATTTGGCACTGGTGCCACCTTGCGTCTGAGAGGAAACCTGCGAGCGGCCGCATTCCAGGAGGCACCAGGCCTTTTAAGGCCTCAGGACCCTGAACCACTGTACAGGCTTTTTATCTGGGAAACTAAACTCACAAGCCACTATACTGGGTGTCAGTTTTCAGGACCCACTAGGCACTCTCAAACCACACCAAGTTGGCACTGGTGCCACCTTGCATCTGGGCGGAATCCTGCGAGAGGCGGAATTCCAGGAGGCACCTAGCAATTGAAGGCCTCAGGACCATGAACTATTTTACAGGCTTTTCCCTGGGAAACAAAACTCACAAGCAACTGTTCTGGGTGTCAGTTTGCAGGACCCACTTGGCACTCTCAAACTAGACCAAGTTGGCACTGGTGCCACCTTGCGTCTGGGAGTCATCCTGCGAGAGGCCAAATTCCAGAAGGCACCTGGCCATTTAAAGTTTCAGGTCCCTGAACAATTTACAGGCTTTTTTCCTGGGAAACAAAACTCAGAAGCCACTGTTCTGGGTGTCAGTTTGCAGGACCCACTTGGAACTCTCAAACCAGACCAAGTTGGCACTGGTGCCACCTTGCGTCTGGGAGGCATCCTGCGAGAGGCGCAATTCCAGGAGGCACCTGGCTATATAAGGCTGCAGGAACCTAAACCATTCTACAGGCTTTTTCCCAGAGAAACAAAACTCACAAGCCACTGTTCTGGGTGTCAGTTTGCAGGACCCACTTGGCACTCTCAAACCAGACCAAGTTGGCACTGGTGCCACCTTGCGTCTGGGAGGCATCCTGCGAGAGGCGCAATTCCAGGAGGCACCGGGCAGATTAAGGCCGCAGACCCTGAACCATTGTACAGGTTTTCCCTGGGAAACAAAACTCACAAGCCACTGTTCAGGGTGTCAGTTTTCAGGACCCACTTGGCACTATCAAACCAGACCAAGTTGGCACTGGTGCCACCTTGCGTCTGGGAGGCATCCTGCGAGAGGCGCAATTCGAGGAGGCACCCGGCAATTTCAGGCTGCAGGACCCTGAACCATTCTACAGGTTTTTTCCCTGGGAAACAAAACTCAGATGCACCTCTTCTGGGTGTCAGTTTGCAGGACTCACTCGGCACTCTCAAACCAGACCAAGTTGGCACTGGTGCCACCTTGCGTATGGGAGGCATCCTGCAAGAGGTGCAATTCCAGGAGGCACCCGGCAATTTTAGGCTGCAAGACCCTGAACCATTCTACAGGCTTTTTCCCAGGGAAACAAAACTCACAAGCCACTGTTCTGGGTGTCAGTTTGCAGAACCCACTTGGCACTCTCAAACGAGACTAAGTGGGCACCGGTGCCACTTAGCGTCTGGGAAACATCCTGCGAGAGGGGGAATTCCAGGAGGAACCTGGCTATTAAAGGCCGCAGGACCCTAAACCATTTTTAGGCTTTTTCCCAGGGAAACAAACCTCACAAGCCACTGTTCTGGGTGTCAGTTTGCAGGACCCACTTGGCACTCTCAAACCAGACCAAATTGGCACTGGTGCCACCTTGCGTCTGGGAGGCATCCTGCGAGAGGCGGATCTCCAGGAGGTAACAGGCTATTTAAGGCCGCAGGACCCTAAACCAATGTACAGGCTTTTTCCCTGGGAAACAAAACTCACAAGCCATTTTTCTGGGTGTCAGTTTGCAGGACCCACTGTGCACTCTCACACCCTACCAAGTTGGCAATGGTGCCGCTTTGCGTCTAAGAGGCATCCTGCGAGAGGCAGAATTCCAGGAGGCACCTGGCATTTTAAAGCCTCAGGACCCTGAGCCATTCTACAGGCCTTTGCCATGGAAACAAACCTCACAAGCCACTGTTCTGGGTGTCAGTTTTCAGGACCCACGAGGCACTCTCAAACTAGATCAAGTGTGCACTGGTGCTTCTTTGGGTCTTGGAAGCATCCTGCGATAGGCGGAATTCCAGGAGGCATCCTGAAATTTAAGGCCGCAGGACCCTGGACAATTTTACATGCCTTTTTACTGGGAAACAAAACTCACAAGCCACTGTTCTGGGTGTCAGTTTAAGGACCCACTGTGCACTCTCAAACTAGACCAAGTGTGCACTGGTGCCACCTTGCCTCTGGGAGGCATCCTACGAGAGGCGGAATTCCAGGAGTCACCTGGCCATTTAAGGCCTCAGGACCCTGAACCACTGTACAGGCTTTTTCCCTAGGAAACGAAACGCACAAGCCACTGTTCTGGGTGTCAGTTTGCAGGACCCACTAGGCACTCTCAAATCAAATTAAGTGGGCACCGGTGCCGCTCAGCGTCTGGGAAACATCCTGCGAGAGGCGGAATTCTAGTAGGCACCCTGAAATTTAAGGCCGCAGGACCCTGAACCATTGTACAGGCTTTTTCCCTGGGAAATAAAACTCACAAGCAACTGTTCTGAGTGTAAGTTTGCATGACCCACTTGGTACTCTCAAACCAGACCAAGTTGGCATTAATGCCGCCTTGCGTCTGGCAAACATCCTGCGAGAGGCCGAATTCCAGGAGGCACCCAGTATTTTAAGGCCCCGGGCACCCGAACCATTCTACAGGTTTTTTCCCTGGGAAACAAAACTCACAAGCCACTGTTCTGGGTGTCAGTTTTCAGGACCCACTAGGCACTCTCAAACCAGACCAAGTTGGAACTGGTGCTACTTTGGGTCTGGAAGGAATCCTGGGAGTGGCTGGATTCCAGGAGGCACCTGGCCATTTAAGGCCGCAGGCCCCTGAACCGCTGTACAGGCTTTTTCCCTGGAAAAGAGAACTCAGAAGCCACTGTTCTGGGCGTCAGTTTTCAGGACCCACTTGGCACTCAAAACCAGCCTAGAGTGGGCACCGGTGCCGCTTAGCGTCTGGGAGGAATCCTGCGAGAAGCCGAATTACAGTAGGCACCCTGAAATTCATAGACGCAGGACCCTGAACAATTGTAGAGGCTTTTTCCCTGGGAAACAAAACTCACAAGCCACTGTTCTGGGTGTCAGTTTTCAGACCCACTTGGCACTCTCAAACCAGACCAAGTTGGCACTGGTGCCACCTTGCGTCTGGGAGGCATCCTGCGAGAGGCAGAATTTCAGTAGACACCCCGAAATTTCAGGCCGCAGGACCCTGAACCATTGCACAGGCTTTTTCCCTGGGAAACAAAACTCACAAGCCACTCTTCTGGGTGTCAGTTTTCAGGACCCACTTGACACTCTCAAAACAGACCAAGTTGGCACTGGGGCCACCTTGCGTCTTGGAGGAATCCTGCGAGAGGCGGAATTCCAGGAGGCACCTTGCAATTGAAGGCCTCAGGACCCTGAGCCACTCTACAGGGTATTTCCCTGGAAACAAAACTCAGAAGCCACTTATCTGGGTTTCAATTTTCAGGACCCACATGGCACTCTCAAACCAGATTAATTTGGCACTGGTGCCACCTTGCGTCTGGGAGGCATCCTGCGAGAGGCCCAATTCCAGGAGGCACACTGAAATTTTAGGCCTCAGGACTCTGAACCATTCTACAGGCTTTTCCCCTGGGAAACAAAACTCACAAGCCAGTGTTCTGGGTGTCAGTTTTCAGGACCCACATGGCACTCTCAAACGAGAACAAGTTGGCACTGGTGCCACCGTGCGTCTGGGAGGCATCCTGCGAGAGGCCGAATTCCAGGAGGCACCGGGCAATTTCAGGCCTCAGGCCCCTGGACCAGTGTACAGGCTTTTACCTTTGGAAACAAAACTCACAAGCCACTGTTCTGAGTTTCTGTTTGCAGGGCCCGTTTGGAAATCTCAAACCAGAACAATTTGGAACTGGTGCAACCTTGCATCTGAGAGGCATCGTGGGAGAGGCCAAATTCCAGGAGCCACCCGGCAATGTAAGGCCTCAGGACCATGAACTATTTTACAGGCTTTTCCCTGGGAAACAAAACTCACAAGCCACTGCTGTGGGTGTCAGTTTTCAGGACCCACTTGGCACTCTCAAGCCAGATCAAGTTGGCACTGGTGCCACTTTGCTTCTAGGAAGGCATCCTGAGGGAGACTGACTTCCAGAATGGACCCAGCCATTTAATGTCTCAGGACCCTGAATATCTCCACAGGCCTTTTCCATGGGAAATAAAACTCACAAGCCACTGTTCGGGATGTCAGTTTGAAGGACCCAATTGGCACTCTCAAACCAGACCAAACTTTGAACTGGTGCCAACTTGCGACGGAAAGGCATCCTGCGAGACACAGAAATTCCAGGAAGCACATGGCCATTTAAGGCCTCAGGCCCCTGAGCCACTCTACAGGCTTTTTCCCTGGGAAACAAAACTCACAAGCCGCTGTTCTGGGTGTCAGTTTTCAGGACCCACTTGGCACTCTCAAACCAGACCAAGTTGGCACGGCTGCCACCTTCCTTCTGGGAGACATCCTGCGAGACGCGGAATTCCAGAAGGCACCTGGCAATTTCAGGCCGCAGGACCCTGGACTAGTGTACAGGCTTTTACCTTTGGAAACAAAACTCACAAACCACTGTTCTGGGTGTCAGTTTTCAGGACCCACTTGGCACTCTCAAACCAGACCAAGTTGGCACTGGTGCCACGTTGCATCTAAGAGGCATCCTGTGAGAGGCGGAATTCCAGGAGGAGCCCGGCAATTTAAGGACTCAGGACCCTGAACCACTATACAGACCTTTTCCCTGGGAAACAAAACTCACAAGCCACTGTTCTGGGTGTCAGTTTTCAGGACCCACTAGGCACTCTCAAACCACACCAAGTTGGCACTGGTGCCACCTTGCGTCTGAGAGGAAACCTGCGAGCGGCCGCATTCCAGGAGGCACCAGGCCTTTTAAGGCCTCAGGACCCTGAACCACTGTACAGGCTTTTTACCTGGGAAACTAAACTCACAAGCCACTATACTGGGTGTCAGTTTTCAGGACCCACTAGGCACTCTCAAACCACACCAAGTTGGCACTGGTGCCACCTTGCATCTGGGCGGAATCCTGCGAGAGGCGGAATTCCAGGAGGCACCTTGCAATTGAAGGCCTCAGGACCATGAACTATTTTACAGGCTTTTCCCTGGGAAACAAAACTCACAAGCCACTGTTCTGGGTGTCAGTTTGCAGGACCCACTTGGCACTCTCAAACCAGACCAAGTTGCACTGGTGCCACCTTGCGTCTGGGAGTCATCCTGCGAGAGGCCAAATTCCAGAAGGCACCAGGCCATTTAAAGTTTCAGGTCCCTGAACAATTTACAGGCTTTTTTCCTGGGAAACAAAACTCAGAAGCCACTGTTCTGGGTGTCAGTTTTATGGACCCACTTAGCACTCTCAAACCAGATCAAGTTGGTACTGGCGCCACTTTGCTTCTAGGAAGGCATCCTTAGGGGGTCTGACTTCCAGAAGGGTCCCGGCCATTTAATGTCTCAGGACCCTGAATATCTCCACAGGCCTTTTCCATGGGAAATAAAACTCACAAGCCACTGTTCGGGATGTCAGTTTTCAGGACCCACATGGCACTCTCAAGCCAGATCAAGTTGGCACTGGTGCCACTTTGCTTCTAGGAAGGCATCCTGAGGGAGTCCGACTTCCAGAAGGGACCCGGCCATTTAATGTCTCAGGTCCCTGAATATCTCCACAGGCCTTTTCCATGGGAAATAAAACTCACAAGCCACTGTTCAGGATGTCAGTTTGCCGGGCCCAATTGGCACTCTCAAACCAGACCAAATTTTGAACTGGTGCCACCTTGCGATGGAGAGGCATCCTGAGAGAGGCAGAAATTCCAGGAAGCACATGGCCATTTTAGGCCTCAGGCCCCTGAACCACTCTACAGGCTTTTTCCCTGGGAAACAAAACTCACAAGCCACTGTTCTGGGTGTCAGTTTTCAGGACCCACTTGGCACTCTCAAACCAGACCAAGTTGGTACGGCTGCCACCTTCCTTCTTGGAGTCATCCTGCGAGAGGCGGAATTCCAGAAGGCACCGGGCAATTTCAGGCCTCAGGCCCCTTGACCAGTGTACAGGCTTTTACCTTTGGAAACAAAACTCACAAGCCACTCTTCTGGGTGTCAGTTTTCAGGACCCACTTGACACTCTCAAAACACACCAAGTTGGCACTGGGGCCACCTTGCGTCTTGGAGGAATCCTGCGAGAGGCGGAATTCCAGGAGGCACCTTGCAATTGAAGGCCTCAGGACCCTGAGCCACTCTACAGGGTATTTCCCTGGAAACAAAACTCAGAAGCCACTTATCTGGGTTTCAATTTTCAGGACCCACATGGCACTCTCAAACCAGATTAATTTGGCACTGGTGCCACCTTGCGTCTGGGAGGCATCCTGCGAGAGGCCCAATTCCAGGAGGCACACTGAAATTTTAGGCCTCAGGACTCTGAACCATTCTACAGGCTTTTCCCCTGGGAAACAAAACTCACAAGCCAGTGTTCTGGGTGTCAGTTTTCAGGACCCACATGGCACTCTCAAACGAGAACAAGTTGGCACTGGTGCCACCGTGCGTCTGGGAGGCATCCTGCGAGAGGCCGAATTCCAGGAGGCACCGGGCAATTTCAGGCCTCAGGCCCCTGGACCAGTGTACAGGCTTTTACCTTTGGAAACAAAACTCACAAGCCACTGTTCTGAGTTTCTGTTTGCAGGGCCCATTTGGAAATCTCAAACCAGAACAATTTGGAACTGGTGCAACCTTGCATCTGAGAGGCATCGTGGGAGAGGCCAAATTCCAGGAGCCACCCGGCAATGTAAGGCCTCAGGACCATGAACTATTTTACAGGCTTTTCCCTGGGAAACAAAACTCACAAGCCACTGCTGTGGGTGTCAGTTTTCAGGACCCACTTGGCACTCTCAAGCCAGATCAAGTTGGCACTGGTGCCACTTTGCTTCTAGGAAGGCATCCTGAGGGAGACTGACTTCCAGAATGGACCCAGCCATTTAATGTCTCAGGACCCTGAATATCTCCACAGGCCTTTTCCATGGGAAATAAAACTCACAAGCCACTGTTCGGGATGTCAGTTTGAAGGACCCAATTGGCACTCTCAAACCAGACCAAATTTTGAACTGGTGCCAACTTGCGACGGAAAGGCATCCTGCGAGACACAGAAATTCCAGGAAGCACATGGCCATTTAAGGCCTCAGGCCCCTGAGCCACTCTACAGGCTTTTTCCCTGGGAAACAAAACTCACAAGCCGCTGTTCTGGGTGTCAGTTTTCAGGACCCACTTGGCACTCTCAAACCAGACCAAGTTGGCACGGCTGCCACCTTCCTTCTGGGAGACATCCTGCGAGACGCGGAATTCCAGAAGGCACCTGGCAATTTCAGGCCGCAGGACCCTGGACTAGTGTACAGGCTTTTACCTTTGGAAACAAAACTCACAAACCACTGTTCTGGGTGTCAGTTTTCAGGACCCACTTGGCACTCTCAAACCAGACCAAGTTGGCACTGGTGCCACGTTGCATCTAAGAGGCATCCTGTGAGAGGCGGAATTCCAGGAGGAGCCCGGCAATTTAAGGACTCAGGACCCTGAACCACTATACAGACCTTTTCCCTGGGAAACAAAACTCACAAGCCACTGTTCTGGGTGTCAGTTTTCAGGACCCACTAGGCACTCTCAAACCACACCAAGTTGGCACTGGTGCCACCTTGCGTCTGAGAGGAAACCTGCGAGCGGCCGCATTCCAGGAGGCACCAGGCCTTTTAAGGCCTCAGGACCCTGAACCACTGTACAGGCTTTTTACCTGGGAAACTAAACTCACAAGCCACTATACTGGGTGTCAGTTTTCAGGACCCACTAGGCACTCTCAAACCACACCAAGTTGGCACTGGTGCCACCTTGCATCTGGGCGGAATCCTGCGAGAGGCGGAATTCCAGGAGGCACCTTGCAATTGAAGGCCTCAGGACCATGAACTATTTTACAGGCTTTTCCCTGGGAAACAAAACTCACAAGCCACTGTTCTGGGTGTCAGTTTGCAGGACCCACTTGGCACTCTCAAACCAGACCAAGTTGCACTGGTGCCACCTTGCGTCTGGGAGTCATCCTGCGAGAGGCCAAATTCCAGAAGGCACCTGGCCATTTAAAGTTTCAGGTCCCTGAACAATTTACAGGCTTTTTTCCTGGGAAACAAAACTCAGAAGCCACTGTTCTGGGTGTCAGTTTTATGGACCCACTTAGCACTCTCAAACCAGATCAAGTTGGTACTGGTGCCACTTTGCTTCTAGGAAGGCATCCTTAGGGGGTCTGACTTCCAGAAGGGTCCCGGCCATTTAATGTCTCAGGACCCTGAATATCTCCACAGGCCTTTTCCATGGGAAATAAAACTCACAAGCCACTGTTCGGGATGTCAGTTTTCAGGACCCACATGGCACTCTCAAGCCAGATCAAGTTGGCACTGGTGCCACTTTGCTTCTAGGAAGGCATCCTGAGGGAGTCCGACTTCCAGAAGGGACCCGGCCATTTAATGTCTCAGGTCCCTGAATATCTCCACAGGCCTTTTCCATGGGAAATAAAACTCACAAGCCACTGTTCAGGATGTCAGTTTGCCGGGCCCAATTGGCACTCTCAAACCAGACCAAATTTTGAACTGGTGCCACCTTGCGATGGAGAGGCATCCTGAGAGAGGCAGAAATTCCAGGAAGCACATGGCCATTTTAGGCCTCAGGCCCCTGAACCACTCTACAGGCTTTTTCCCTGGGAAACAAAACTCACAAGCCACTGTTCTGGGTGTCAGTTTTCAGGACCCACTTGGCACTCTCAAACCAGACCAAGTTGGTACGGCTGCCACCTTCCTTCTTGGAGTCATCCTGCGAGAGGCGGAATTCCAGAAGGCACCGGGCAATTTCAGGCCTCAGGCCCCTTGACCAGTGTACAGGCTTTTACCTTTGGAAACAAAACTCACAAGCCACTCTTCTGGGTGTCAGTTTTCAGGACCCACTTGACACTCTCAAAACACACCAAGTTGGCACTGGGGCCACCTTGCGTCTTGGAGGAATCCTGCGAGAGGCGGAATTCCAGGAGGCACCTTGCAATTGAAGGCCTCAGGACCCTGAGCCACTCTACAGGGTATTTCCCTGGAAACAAAACTCAGAAGCCACTTATCTGGGTTTCAATTTTCAGGACCCACATGGCACTCTCAAACCAGATTAATTTGGCACTGGTGCCACCTTGCGTCTGGGAGGCATCCTGCGAGAGGCCCAATTCCAGGAGGCACACTGAAATTTTAGGCCTCAGGACTCTGAACCATTCTACAGGCTTTTCCCCTGGGAAACAAAACTCACAAGCCAGTGTTCTGGGTGTCAGTTTTCAGGACCCACATGGCACTCTCAAACCAGACCAAGTTGGCACTGGTGCCACCTTGCGTCTGGGAGTCATCCTGCGAGAGGCCAAATTCCAGAAGGCACCTGGCCATTTAAAGTTTCAGGTCCCTAAACAATTTACAGGCTTTTTTCCTGGGAAACAAAACTCAGAAGCCACTGTTCTGGGTGTCAGTTTGCAGGACCCACTTGGAACTCTAAAACCAGACCAAGTTGGCACTGGTGCCACCTTGCGTCTGGGAGGCATCCTGCGAGAGGAGGAATTCCAGGAGGCACCTGGCTATATAAGGCTGCAGGAACCTAAACCATTCTACAGGCTTTTTCCCAGAGAAACAAAACTCACAAGCCACTGTTCTGGGTGTCAGTTTGCAGGACCCACTTGACACTCTCAAAACACACCAAGTTGGCACTGGTGCCACCTTGCGTCTTGGAGGAATCCTGCGAGAGGCGCAATTCCAGGAGGCACCTTGCAATTGAAGGCCTCAGGACCCTGAGCCACTCTACAGGGTATTTCCCTGGAAACAAAACTCAGAAGCCACTTATCTGGGTTTCAATTTTCAGGACCCACATGGCACTCTCAAACCAGATTAATTTGGCACTGGTGCCACCTTGCGTCTGGGAGGCATCCTGCGAGAGGCCCAATTCCAGGAGGCACACTGAAATTTTAGGCCTCAGGACTCTGAACCATTCTACAGGCTTTTCCCCTGGGAAACAAAACTCACAAGCCAGTGTTCTGGGTGTCAGTTTTCAGGACCCACATGGCACTCTCAAACGAGAACAAGTTGGCACTGGTGCCACCGTGCGTCTGGGAGGCATCCTGCGAGAGGCCGAATTCCAGGAGGCACCGGGCATTTTCAGGCCTCAGGCCCCTGGACCAGCGTACAGGCTTTTACCTTTGGAAACAAAACTCACAAGCCACTGTTCTGAGTTTCTGTTTGCAGGGCCCATTTGGAAATCTCAAACCAGAACAATTTGGAACTGGTGCAACCTTGCATCTGAGAGGCATCGTGGGAGAGGCCAAATTCCAGGAGCCACCCGGCAATGTAAGGCCTCAGGACCATGAACTATTTTACAGGCTTTTCCCTGGGAAACAAAACTCACAAGCCACTGCTGTGGGTGTCAGTTTTCAGGA
The DNA here is from genome assembly GCF_963513975.1 of Fringilla coelebs. Lineage (NCBI taxonomy): Eukaryota > Metazoa > Chordata > Aves > Passeriformes > Fringillidae > Fringilla > Fringilla coelebs. The sequence goes on along the minus strand of NW_028167521.1, from coordinate 2,446,871 downwards.
CCCACTTGGCACTCTCAAGCCAGATCAAGTTGGCACTGGTGCCACTTTGCTTCTAGGAAGGCATCCTGAGGGAGACTGACTTCCAGAATGGACCCAGCCATTTAATGTCTCAGGACCCTGAATATCTCCACAGGCCTTTTCCATGGGAAATAAAACTCACAAGCCACTGTTCGGGATGTCAGTTTGAAGGACCCAATTGGCACTCTCAAACCAGACCAAATTTTGAACTGGTGCCAACTTGCGACGAAAAGGCATCCTGCGAGACACAGAAATTCCAGGAAGCACATGGCCATTTAAGGCCTCAGGCCCCTGAGCCACTCTACAGGCTTTTTCCCTGGGAAACAAAACTCACAAGCCGCTGTTCTGGGTGTCAGTTTTCAGGACCCACTTGGCACTCTCAAACCAGACCAAGTTGGCACGGCTGCCACCTTCCTTCTTGGAGACATCCTGCGAGACGCGGAATTCCAGAAGGCACCTGGCAATTTCAGGCCGCAGGACCCTGGACTAGTGTACAGGCTTTTACCTTTGGAAACAAAACTCACAAACCACTGTTCTGGGTGTCAGTTTTCAGGACCCACTTGGCACTCTCAAACCAGACCAAGTTGGCACTGGTGCCACGTTGCATCTAAGAGGCATCCTGTGAGAGGCGGAATTCCAGGAGGAGCCCGGCAATTTAAGGACTCAGGACCCTGAACCACTATACAGACCTTTTCCCTGGGAAACAAAACTCACAAGCCACTGTTCTGGGTGTCAGTTTTCAGGACCCACTAGGCACTCTCAAACCACACCAAGTTGGCACTGGTGCCACCTTGCGTCTGAGAGGAAACCTGCGAGCGGCCGCATTCCAGGAGGCACCAGGCCTTTTAAGGCCTCAGGACCCTGAACCACTGTACAGGCTTTTTACCTGGGAAACTAAACTCACAAGCCACTATACTGGGTGTCAGTTTTCAGGACCCACTAGGCACTCTCAAACCACACCAAGTTGCCACTGGTGCCACCTTGCATCTGGGCGGAATCCTGCGAGAGGCGGAATTCCAGGAGGCACCTTGCAATTGAAGGCCTCAGGACCATGAACTATTTTACAGGCTTTTCCCTGGGAAACAAAACTCACAAGCCACTGTTCTGGGTGTCAGTTTGCAGGACCCACTTGGCACTCTCAAACCAGACCAAGTTGCACTGGTGCCACCTTGCGTCTGGGAGTCATCCTGCGAGAGGCCAAATTCCAGAAGGCACCAGGCCATTTAAAGTTTCAGGTCCCTGAACAATTTACAGGCTTTTTTCCTGGGAAACAAAACTCAGAAGCCACTGTTCTGGGTGTCAGTTTTATGGACCCACTTAGCACTCTCAAACCAGATCAAGTTGGTACTGGTGCCACTTTGCTTCTAGGAAGGCATCCTTAGGGGGTCTGACTTCCAGAAGGGTCCCGGCCATTTAATGTCTCAGGACCCTGAATATCTCCACAGGCCTTTTCCATGGGAAATAAAACTCACAAGCCACTGTTCGGGATGTCAGTTTTCAGGACCCACATGGCACTCTCAAGCCAGATCAAGTTGGCACTGGTGCCACTTTGCTTCTAGGAAGGCATCCTGAGGGAGTCCGACTTCCAGAAGGGACCCGGCCATTTAATGTCTCAGGTCCCTGAATATCTCCACAGGCCTTTTCCATGGGAAATAAAACTCACAAGCCACTGTTCAGGATGTCAGTTTGCCGGGCCCAATTGGCACTCTCAAACCAGACCAAATTTTGAACTGGTGCCACCTTGCGATGGAGAGGCATCCTGAGGGAGGCAGAAATTCCAGGAAGCACATGGCCATTTTAGGCCTCAGGCCCCTGAACCACTCTACAGGCTTTTTCCCTGGGAAACAAAACTCACAAGCCACTGTTCTGGGTTTCAGTTTTCAGGACCCACTTGGCACTCTCAAACCAGACCAAGTTGGTACGGCTGCCACCTTCCTTCTTGGAGTCATCCTGCGAGAGGCGGAATTCCAGAAGGCACCGGGCAATTTCAGGCCTCAGGCCCCTTGACCAGTGTACAGGCTTTTACCTTTGGAAACAAAACTCACAAGCCACTCTTCTGGGTGTCAGTTTTCAGGACCCACTTGACACTCTCAAAACACACCAAGTTGGCACTGGGGCCACCTTGCGTCTTGGAGGAATCCTGCGAGAGGCGGAATTCCAGGAGGCACCTTGCAATTGAAGGCCTCAGGACCCTGAGCCACTCTACAGGGTATTTCCCTGGAAACAAAACTCAGAAGCCACTTATCTGGGTTTCAATTTTCAGGACCCACATGGCACTCTCAAACCAGATTAATTTGGCACTGGTGCCACCTTGCGTCTGGGAGGCATCCTGCGAGAGGCCCAATTCCAGGAGGCACACTGAAATTTTAGGCCTCAGGACTCTGAACCATTCTACAGGCTTTTCCCCTGGGAAACAAAACTCACAAGCCAGTGTTCTGGGTGTCAGTTTTCAGGACCCACATGGCACTCTCAAACGAGAACAAGTTGGCACTGGTGCCACCGTGCGTCTGGGAGGCATCCTGCGAGAGGCCGAATTCCAGGAGGCACCGGGCAATTTCAGGCCTCAGGCCCCTGGACCAGTGTACAGGCTTTTACCTTTGGAAACAAAACTCACAAGCCACTGTTCTGAGTTTCTGTTTGCAGGGCCCATTTGGAAATCTCAAACCAGAACAATTTGGAACTGGTGCAACCTTGCATCTGAGAGGCATCGTGGGAGAGGCCAAATTCCAGGAGCCACCCGGCAATGTAAGGCCTCAGGACCATGAACTATTTTACAGGCTTTTCCCTGGGAAACAAAACTCACAAGCCACTGCTGTGGGTGTCAGTTTTCAGGACCCACTTGGCACTCTCAAGCCAGATCAAGTTGGCACTGGTGCCACTTTGCTTCTAGGAAGGCATCCTGAGGGAGACTGACTTCCAGAATGGACCCAGCCATTTAATGTCTCAGGACCCTGAATATCTCCACAGGCCTTTTCCATGGGAAATAAAACTCACAAGCCACTGTTCGGGATGTCAGTTTGAAGGACCCAATTGGCACTCTCAAACCAGACCAAATTTTGAACTGGTGCCAACTTGCGACGGAAAGGCATCCTGCGAGACACAGAAATTCCAGGAAGCACATGGCCATTTAAGGCCTCAGGCCCCTGAGCCACTCTACAGGCTTTTTCCCTGGGAAACAAAACTCACAAGCCGCTGTTCTGGGTGTCAGTTTTCAGGACCCACTTGGCACTCTCAAACCAGACCAAGTTGGCACGGCTGCCACCTTCCTTCTGGGAGACATCCTGCGAGACGCGGAATTCCAGAAGGCACCTGGCAATTTCAGGCCGCAGGACCCTGGACTAGTGTACAGGCTTTTACCTTTGGAAACAAAACTCACAAACCACTGTTCTGGGTGTCAGTTTTCAGGACCCACTTGGCACTCTCAAACCAGACCAAGTTGGCACTGGTGCCACGTTGCATCTAAGAGGCATCCTGTGAGAGGCGGAATTCCAGGAGGAGCCCGGCAATTTAAGGACTCAGGACCCTGAACCACTATACAGACCTTTTCCCTGGGAAACAAAACTCACAAGCCACTGTTCTGGGTGTCAGTTTTCAGGACCCACTAGGCACTCTCAAACCACACCAAGTTGGCACTGGTGCCACCTTGCGTCTGAGAGGAAACCTGCGAGCGGCCGCATTCCAGGAGGCACCAGGCCTTTTAAGGCCTCAGGACCCTGAACCACTGTACAGGCTTTTTACCTGGGAAACTAAACTCACAAGCCACTATACTGGGTGTCAGTTTTCAGGACCCACTAGGCACTCTCAAACCACACCAAGTTGCCACTGGTGCCACCTTGCATCTGGGCGGAATCCTGCGAGAGGCGGAATTCCAGGAGGCACCTTGCAATTGAAGGCCTCAGGACCATGAACTATTTTACAGGCTTTTCCCTGGGAAACAAAACTCACAAGCCACTGTTCTGGGTGTCAGTTTGCAGGACCCACTTGGCACTCTCAAACCAGACCAAGTTGCACTGGTGCCACCTTGCGTCTGGGAGTCATCCTGCGAGAGGCCAAATTCCAGAAGGCACCAGGCCATTTAAAGTTTCAGGTCCCTGAACAATTTACAGGCTTTTTTCCTGGGAAACAAAACTCAGAAGCCACTGTTCTGGGTGTCAGTTTTATGGACCCACTTAGCACTCTCAAACCAGATCAAGTTGGTACTGGCGCCACTTTGCTTCTAGGAAGGCATCCTTAGGGGGTCTGACTTCCAGAAGGGTCCCGGCCATTTAATGTCTCAGGACCCTGAATATCTCCACAGGCCTTTTCCATGGGAAATAAAACTCACAAGCCACTGTTCGGGATGTCAGTTTTCAGGACCCACATGGCACTCTCAAGCCAGATCAAGTTGGCACTGGTGCCACTTTGCTTCTAGGAAGGCATCCTGAGGGAGTCTGACTTCCAGAAGGGACCCGGCCATTTAATGTCTCAGGTCCCTGAATATCTCCACAGGCCTTTTCCATGGGAAATAAAACTCACAAGCCACTGTTCAGGATGTCAGTTTGCCGGGCCCAATTGGCACTCTCAAACCAGACCAAATTTTGAACTGGTGCCACCTTGCGATGGAGAGGCATCCTGAGAGAGGCAGAAATTCCAGGAAGCACATGGCCATTTTAGGCCTCAGGCCCCTGAACCACTCTACAGGCTTTTTCCCTGGGAAACAAAACTCACAAGCCACTGTTCTGGGTGTCAGTTTTCAGGACCCACTTGGCACTCTCAAACCAGACCAAGTTGGTACGGCTGCCACCTTCCTTCTTGGAGTCATCCTGCGAGAGGCGGAATTCCAGAAGGCACCGGGCAATTTCAGGCCTCAGGCCCCTTGACCAGTGTACAGGCTTTTACCTTTGGAAACAAAACTCACAAGCCACTCTTCTGGGTGTCAGTTTTCAGGACCCACTTGACACTCTCAAAACACACCAAGTTGGCACTGGTGCCACCTTGCGTCTTGGAGGAATCCTGCGAGAGGCGGAATTCCAGGAGGCACCTTGCAATTGAAGGCCTCAGGACCCTGAGCCACTCTACAGGGTATTTCCCTGGAAACAAAACTCAGAAGCCACTTATCTGGGTTTCAATTTTCAGGACCCACATGGCACTCTCAAACCAGATTAATTTGGCACTGGTGCCACCTTGCGTCTGGGAGGCATCCTGCGAGAGGCCCAATTCCAGGAGGCACACTGAAATTTTAGGCCTCAGGACTCTGAACCATTCTACAGGCTTTTCCCCTGGGAAACAAAACTCACAAGCCAGTGTTCTGGGTGTCAGTTTTCAGGACCCACATGGCACTCTCAAACCAGACCAAGTTGGCACTGGTGCCACCTTGCGTCTGGGAGTCATCCTGCGAGAGGCCAAATTCCAGAAGGCACCTGGCCATTTAAAGTTTCAGGTCCCTAAACAATTTACAGGCTTTTTTCCTGGGAAACAAAACTCAGAAGCCACTGTTCTGGGTGTCAGTTTGCAGGACCCACTTGGAACTCTAAAACCAGACCAAGTTGGCACTGGTGCCACCTTGCGTCTGGGAGGCATCCTGCGAGAGGAGGAATTCCAGGAGGCACCTGGCTATATAAGGCTGCAGGAACCTAAACCATTCTACAGGCTTTTTCCCAGAGAAACAAAACTCACAAGCCACTGTTCTGGGTGTCAGTTTGCAGGACCCACTTGACACTCTCAAAACACACCAAGTTGGCACTGGTGCCACCTTGCGTCTTGGAGGAATCCTGCGAGAGGCGCAATTCCAGGAGGCACCTTGCAATTGAAGGCCTCAGGACCCTGAGCCACTCTACAGGGTATTTCCCTGGAAACAAAACTCAGAAGCCACTTATCTGGGTTTCAATTTTCAGGACCCACATGGCACTCTCAAACCAGATTAATTTGGCACTGGTGCCACCTTGCGTCTGGGAGGCATCCTGCGAGAGGCCCAATTCCAGGAGGCACACTGAAATTTTAGGCCTCAGGACTCTGAACCATTCTACAGGCTTTTCCCCTGGGAAACAAAACTCACAAGCCAGTGTTCTGGGTGTCAGTTTTCAGGACCCACATGGCACTCTCAAACAAGAACAAGTTGGCACTGGTGCCACCGTGCGTCTGGGAGGCATCCTGCGAGAGGCCGAATTCCAGGAGGCACCGGGCATTTTCAGGCCTCAGGCCCCTGGACCAGTGTACAGGCTTTTACCTTTGGAAACAAAACTCACAAGCCACTGTTCTGAGTTTCTGTTTGCAGGGCCCATTTGGAAATCTCAAACCAGAACAATTTGGAACTGGTGCAACCTTGCATCTGAGAGGCATCGTGGGAGAGGCCAAATTCCAGGAGCCACCCGGCAATGTAAGGCCTCAGGACCATGAACTATTTTACAGGCTTTTCCCTGGGAAACAAAACTCACAAGCCACTGCTGTGGGTGTCAGTTTTCAGGACCCACTTGGCACTCTCAAGCCAGATCAAGTTGGCACTGGTGCCACTTTGCTTCTAGGAAGGCATCCTGAGGGAGACTGACTTCCAGAATGGACCCAGCCATTTAATGTCTCAGGACCCTGAATATCTCCACAGGCCTTTTCCATGGGAAATAAAACTCACAAGCCACTGTTCGGGATGTCAGTTTGAAGGACCCAATTGGCACTCTCAAACCAGACCAAATTTTGAACTGGTGCCAACTTGCGACGGAAAGGCATCCTGCGAGACACAGAAATTCCAGGAAGCACATGGCCATTTAAGGCCTCAGGCCCCTGAGCCACTCTACAGGCTTTTTCCCTGGGAAACAAAACTCACAAGCCGCTGTTCTGGGTGTCAGTTTTCAGGACCCACTTGGCACTCTCAAACCAGACCAAGTTGGCACGGCTGCCACCTTCCTTCTTGGAGACATCCTGCGAGACGCGGAATTCCAGAAGGCACCTGGCAATTTCAGGCCGCAGGACCCTGGACTAGTGTACAGGCTTTTACCTTTGGAAACAAAACTCACAAACCACTGTTCTGGGTGTCAGTTTTCAGGACCCACTTGGCACTCTCAAACCAGACCAAGTTGGCACTGGTGCCACGTTGCATCTAAGAGGCATCCTGTGAGAGGCGGAATTCCAGGAGGAGCCCGGCAATTTAAGGACTCAGGACCCTGAACCACTATACAGACCTTTTCCCTGGGAAACAAAACTCACAAGCCACTGTTCTGGGTGTCAGTTTTCAGGACCCACTAGGCACTCTCAAACCACACCAAGTTGGCACTGGTGCCACCTTGCGTCTGAGAGGAAACCTGCGAGCGGCCGCATTCCAGGAGGCACCAGGCCTTTTAAGGCCTCAGGACCCTGAACCACTGTACAGGCTTTTTACCTGGGAAACTAAACTCACAAGCCACTATACTGGGTGTCAGTTTTCAGGACCCACTAGGCACTCTCAAACCACACCAAGTTGGCACTGGTGCCACCTTGCATCTGGGCGGAATCCTGCGAGAGGCGGAATTCCAGGAGGCACCTTGCAATTGAAGGCCTCAGGACCATGAACTATTTTACAGGCTTTTCCCTGGGAAACAAAACTCACAAGCCACTGTTCTGGGTGTCAGTTTGCAGGACCCACTTGGCACTCTCAAACCAGACCAAGTTGCACTGGTGCCACCTTGCGTCTGGGAGTCATCCTGCGAGAGGCCAAATTCCAGAAGGCACCAGGCCATTTAAAGTTTCAGGTCCCTGAACAATTTACAGGCTTTTTTCCTGGGAAACAAAACTCAGAAGCCACTGTTCTGGGTGTCAGTTTTATGGACCCACTTAGCACTCTCAAACCAGATCAAGTTGGTACTGGTGCCACTTTGCTTCTAGGAAGGCATCCTTAGGGGGTCTGACTTCCAGAAGGGTCCCGGCCATTTAATGTCTCAGGACCCTGAATATCTCCACAGGCCTTTTCCATGGGAAATAAAACTCACAAGCCACTGTTCGGGATGTCAGTTTTCAGGACCCACATGGCACTCTCAAGCCAGATCAAGTTGGCACTGGTGCCACTTTGCTTCTAGGAAGGCATCCTGAGGGAGTCTGACTTCCAGAAGGGACCCGGCCATTTAATGTCTCAGGACCCTGAATATCTCCACAGGCCTTTTCCCTGGGAAATAAAACTCACAAGCCACTGTTCAGGATGTCAGTTTGCCGGGCCCAATTGGCACTCTCAAACCAGACCAAATTTTGAACTGGTGCCACCTTGCGATGGAGAGGCATCCTGAGAGAGGCAGAAATTCCAGGAAGCACATGGCCATTTTAGGCCTCAGGCCCCTGAACCACTCTACAGGCTTTTTCCCTGGGAAACAAAACTCACAAGCCACTGTTCTGGGTGTCAGTTTTCAGGACCCACTTGGCACTCTCAAACCAGACCAAGTTGGTACGGCTGCCACCTTCCTTCTTGGAGTCATCCTGCGAGAGGCGGAATTCCAGAAGGCACCGGGCAATTTCAGGCCTCAGGCCCCTTGACCAGTGTACAGGCTTTTACCTTTGGAAACAAAACTCACAAGCCACTCTTCTGGGTGTCAGTTTTCAGGACCCACATGGCACTCTCAAGCCAGATCAAGTTGGCACTGGTGCCACTTTGCTTCTAGGAAGGCATCCTGAGGGAGTCTGACTTCCAGAAGGGACCCGGCCATTTAATGTCTCAGGTCCCTGAATATCTCCACAGGCCTTTTCCATGGGAAATAAAACTCACAAGCCACTGTTCAGGATGTCAGTTTGCCGGGCCCAATTGGCACTCTCAAACCAGACCAAATTTTGAACTGGTGCCACCTTGCGATGGAGAGGCATCCTGAGAGAGGCAGAAATTCCAGGAAGCACATGGCCATTTTAGGCCTCAGGCCCCTGAACCACTCTACAGGCTTTTTCCCTGGGAAACAAAACTCACAAGCCACTGTTCTGGGTGTCAGTTTTCAGGACCCACTTGGCACTCTCAAACCAGACCAAGTTGGTACGGCTGCCACCTTCCTTCTTGGAGTCATCCTGCGAGAGGCGGAATTCCAGAAGGCACCGGGCAATTTCAGGCCTCAGGCCCCTTGACCAGTGTACAGGCTTTTACCTTTGGAAACAAAACTCACAAGCCACTCTTCTGGGTGTCAGTTTTCAGGACCCACTTGACACTCTCAAAACACACCAAGTTGGCACTGGGGCCACCTTGCGTCTTGGAGGAATCCTGCGAGAGGCGGAATTCCAGGAGGCACCTTGCAATTGAAGGCCTCAGGACCCTGAGCCACTCTACAGGGTATTTCCCTGGAAACAAAACTCAGAAGCCACTTATCTGGGTTTCAATTTTCAGGACCCACATGGCACTCTCAAACCAGATTAATTTGGCACTGGTGCCACCTTGCGTCTGGGAGGCATCCTGCGAGAGGCCCAATTCCAGGAGGCACACTGAAATTTTAGGCCTCAGGACTCTGAACCATTCTACAGGCTTTTCCCCTGGGAAACAAAACTCACAAGCCAGTGTTCTGGGTGTCAGTTTTCAGGACCCACATGGCACTCTCAAACCAGACCAAGTTGGCACTGGTGCCACCTTGCGTCTGGGAGTCATCCTGCGAGAGGCCAAATTCCAGAAGGCACCTGGCCATTTAAAGTTTCAGGTCCCTAAACAATTTACAGGCTTTTTTCCTGGGAAACAAAACTCAGAAGCCACTGTTCTGGGTGTCAGTTTGCAGGACCCACTTGGAACTCTAAAACCAGACCAAGTTGGCACTGGTGCCACCTTGCGTCTGGGAGGCATCCTGCGAGAGGAGGAATTCCAGGAGGCACCTGGCTATATAAGGCTGCAGGAACCTAAACCATTCTACAGGCTTTTTCCCAGAGAAACAAAACTCACAAGCCACTGTTCTGGGTGTCAGTTTGCAGGACCCACTTGACACTCTCAAAACACACCAAGTTGGCACTGGTGCCACCTTGCGTCTTGGAGGAATCCTGCGAGAGGCGCAATTCCAGGAGGCACCTTGCAATTGAAGGCCTCAGGACCCTGAGCCACTCTACAGGGTATTTCCCTGGAAACAAAACTCAGAAGCCACTTATCTGGGTTTCAATTTTCAGGACCCACATGGCACTCTCAAACCAGATTAATTTGGCACTGGTGCCACCTTGCGTCTGGGAGGCATCCTGCGAGAGGCCCAATTCCAGGAGGCACACTGAAATTTTAGGCCTCAGGACTCTGAACCATTCTACAGGCTTTTCCCCTGGGAAACAAAACTCACAAGCCAGTGTTCTGGGTGTCAGTTTTCAGGACCCACATGGCACTCTCAAACGAGAACAAGTTGGCACTGGTGCCACCGTGCGTCTGGGAGGCATCCTGCGAGAGGCCGAATTCCAGGAGGCACCGGGCAATTTCAGGCCTCAGGCCCCTGGACCAGTGTACAGGCTTTTACCTTTGGAAACAAAACTCACAAGCCACTGTTCTGAGTTTCTGTTTGCAGGGCCCATTTGGAAATCTCAAACCAGAACAATTTGGAACTGGTGCAACCTTGCATCTGAGAGGCATTGTGGGAGAGGCCAAATTCCAGGAGCCACCCGGCAATGTAAGGCCTCAGGACCATGAACTATTTTACAGGCTTTTCCCTGGGAAACAAAACTCACAAGCCACTGCTGTGGGTGTCAGTTTTCAGGACCCACTTGGCACTCTCAAGCCAGATCAAGTTGGCACTGGTGCCACTTTGCTTCTAGGAAGGCATCCTGAGGGAGACTGACTTCCAGAATGGACCCAGCCATTTAATGTCTCAGGACCCTGAATATCTCCACAGGCCTTTTCCATGGGAAATAAAACTCACAAGCCACTGTTCGGGATGTCAGTTTGAAGGACCCAATTGGCACTCTCAAACCAGACCAAATTTTGAACTGGTGCCAACTTGCGACGGAAAGGCATCCTGCGAGACACAGAAATTCCAGGAAGCACATGGCCATTTAAGGCCTCAGGCCCCTGAGCCACTCTACAGGCTTTTTCCCTGGGAAACAAAACTCACAAGCCGCTGTTCTGGGTGTCAGTTTTCAGGACCCACTTGGCACTCTCAAACCAGACCAAGTTGGCACGGCTGCCACCTTCCTTCTTGGAGACATCCTGCGAGACGCGGAATTCCAGAAGGCACCTGGCAATTTCAGGCCGCAGGACCCTGGACTAGTGTACAGGCTTTTACCTTTGGAAACAAAACTCACAAACCACTGTTCTGGGTGTCAGTTTTCAGGACCCACTTGGCACTCTCAAACCAGACCAAGTTGGCACAGGTGCCACGTTGCATCTAAGAGGCATCCTGTGAGAGGCGGAATTCCAGGAGGAGCCCGGCAATTTAAGGACTCAGGACCCTGAACCACTATACAGACCTTTTCCCTGGGAAACAAAACTCACAAGCCACTGTTCTGGGTGTCAGTTTTCAGGACCCACTAGGCACTCTCAAACCACACCAAGTTGGCACTGGTGCCACCTTGCGTCTGAGAGGAAACCTGCGAGCGGCCGCATTCCAGGAGGCACCAGGCCTTTTAAGGCCTCAGGACCCTGAACCACTGTACAGGCTTTTTACCTGGGAAACTAAACTCACAAGCCACTATACTGGGTGTCAGTTTTCAGGACCCACTAGGCACTCTCAAACCACACCAAGTTGGCACTGGTGCCACCTTGCATCTGGGCGGAATCCTGCGAGAGGCGGAATTCCAGGAGGCACCTTGCAATTGAAGGCCTCAGGACCATGAACTATTTTACAGGCTTTTCCCTGGGAAACAAAACTCACAAGCCACTGTTCTGGGTGTCAGTTTGCAGGACCCACTTGGCACTCTCAAACCAGACCAAGTTGCACTGGTGCCACCTTGCGTCTGGGAGTCATCCTGCGAGAGGCCAAATTCCAGAAGGCACCAGGCCATTTAAAGTTTCAGGTCCCTGAACAATTTACAGGCTTTTTTCCTGGGAAACAAAACTCAGAAGCCACTGTTCTGGGTGTCAGTTTTATGGACCCACTTAGCACTCTCAAACCAGATCAAGTTGGTACTGGTGCCACTTTGCTTCTAGGAAGGCATCCTTAGGGGGTCTGACTTCCAGAAGGGTCCCGGCCATTTAATGTCTCAGGACCCTGAATATCTCCACAGGCCTTTTCCATGGGAAATAAAACTCACAAGCCACTGTTCGGGATGTCAGTTTTCAGGACCCACATGGCACTCTCAAGCCAGATCAAGTTGGCACTGGTGCCACTTTGCTTCTAGGAAGGCATCCTGAGGGAGTCTGACTTCCAGAAGGGACCCGGCCATTTAATGTCTCAGGTCCCTGAATATCTCCACAGGCCTTTTCCCTGGGAAATAAAACTCACAAGCCACTGTTCAGGATGTCAGTTTGCCGGGCCCAATTGGCACTCTCAAACCAGACCAAATTTTGAACTGGTGCCACCTTGCGATGGAGAGGCATCCTGAGAGAGGCAGAAATTCCAGGAAGCACATGGCCATTTTAGGCCTCAGGCCCCTGAACCACTCTACAGGCTTTTTCCCTGGGAAACAAAACTCACAAGCCACTGTTCTGGGTGTCAGTTTTCAGGACCCACTTGGCACTCTCAAACCAGACCAAGTTGGTACGGCTGCCACCTTCCTTCTTGGAGTCATCCTGCGAGAGGCGGAATTCCAGAAGGCACCGGGCAATTTCAGGCCTCAGGCCCCTTGACCAGTGTACAGGCTTTTACCTTTGGAAACAAAACTCACAAGCCACTCTTCTGGGTGTCAGTTTTCAGGACCCACTTGACACTCTCAAAACACACCAAGTTGGCACTGGGGCCACCTTGCGTCTTGGAGGAATCCTGCGAGAGGCGGAATTCCAGGAGGCACCTTGCAATTGAAGGCCTCAGGACCCTGAGCCACTCTACAGGGTATTTCCCTGGAAACAAAACTCAGAAGCCACTTATCTGGGTTTCAATTTTCAGGACCCACATGGCACTCTCAAACCAGACCAAGTTGGCACTGGTGCCACCTTGCGTCTGGGAGTCATCCTGCGAGAGGCCAAATTCAAGAAGGCACCTGGCCATTTAAAGTTTCAGGTCCCTAAACAATTTACAGGCTTTTTTCCTGGGAAACAAAACTCAGAAGCCACTGTTCTGGGTGTCAGTTTGCAGGACCCACTTGGAACTCTAAAACCAGACCAAGTTGGCACTGGTGCCACCTTGCGTCTGGGAGGCATCCTGCGAGAGGAGGAATTCCAGGAGGCACCTGGCTATATAAGGCTGCAGGAACCTAAACCATTCTACAGGCTTTTTCCCAGAGAAACAAAACTCACAAGCCACTGTTCTGGGTGTCAGTTTGCAGGACCCACTTGACACTCTCAAAACACACCAAGTTGGCACTGGTGCCACCTTGCGTCTTGGAGGAATCCTGCGAGAGGCGCAATTCCAGGAGGCACCTTGCAATTGAAGGCCTCAGGACCCTGAGCCACTCTACAGGGTATTTCCCTGGAAACAAAACTCAGAAGCCACTTATCTGGGTTTCAATTTTCAGGACCCACATGGCACTCTCAAACCAGATTAATTTGGCACTGGTGCCACCTTGCGTCTGGGAGGCATCCTGCGAGAGGCCCAATTCCAGGAGGCACACTGAAATTTTAGGCCTCAGGACTCTGAACCATTCTACAGGCTTTTCCCCTGGGAAACAAAACTCACAAGCCAGTGTTCTGGGTGTCAGTTTTCAGGACCCACATGGCACTCTCAAACGAGAACAAGTTGGCACTGGTGCCACCGTGCGTCTGGGAGGCATCCTGCGAGAGGCCGAATTCCAGGAGGCACCGGGCAATTTCAGGCCTCAGGCCCCTGGACCAGTGTACAGGCTTTTACCTTTGGAAACAAAACTCACAAGCCACTGTTCTGAGTTTCTGTTTGCAGGGCCCATTTGGAAATCTCAAACCAGAACAATTTGGAACTGGTGCAACCTTGCATCTGAGAGGCATCGTGGGAGAGGCCAAATTCCAGGAGCCACCCGGCAATGTAAGGCCTCAGGACCATGAACTATTTTACAGGCTTTTCCCTGGGAAACAAAACTCACAAGCCACTGCTGTGGGTGTCAGTTTTCAGGACCCACTTGGCACTCTCAAGCCAGATCAAGTTGGCACTGGTGCCACTTTGCTTCTAGGAAGGCATCCTGAGGGAGACTGACTTCCAGAATGGACCCAGCCATTTAATGTCTCAGGACCCTGAATATCTCCACAGGCCTTTTCCATGGGAAATAAAACTCACAAGCCACTGTTCGGGATGTCAGTTTGAAGGACCCAATTGGCACTCTCAAACCAGACCAAATTTTGAACTGGTGCCAACTTGCGACGGAAAGGCATCCTGCGAGACACAGAAATTCCAGGAAGCACATGGCCATTTAAGGCCTCAGGCCCCTGAGCCACTCTACAGGCTTTTTCCCTGGGAAACAAAACTCACAAGCCGCTGTTCTGGGTGTCAGTTTTCAGGACCCACTTGGCACTCTCAAACCAGACCAAGTTGGCACGGCTGCCACCTTCCTTCTGGGAGACATCCTGCGAGACGCGGAATTCCAGAAGGCACCTGGCAATTTCAGGCCGCAGGACCCTGGACTAGTGTACAGGCTTTTACCTTTGGAAACAAAACTCACAAACCACTGTTCTGGGTGTCAGTTTTCAGGACCCACTTGGCACTCTCAAACCAGACCAAGTTGGCACTGGTGCCACGTTGCATCTAAGAGGCATCCTGTGAGAGGCGGAATTCCAGGAGGAGCCCGGCAATTTAAGGACTCAGGACCCTGAACCACTATACAGACCTTTTCCCTGGGAAACAAAACTCACAAGCCACTGTTCTGGGTGTCAGTTTTCAGGACCCACTAGGCACTCTCAAACCACACCAAGTTGGCACTGGTGCCACCTTGCGTCTGAGAGGAAACCTGCGAGCGGCCGCATTCCAGGAGGCACCAGGCCTTTTAAGGCCTCAGGACCCTGAACCACTGTACAGGCTTTTTACCTGGGAAACTAAACTCACAAGCCACTATACTGGGTGTCAGTTTTCAGGACCCACTAGGCACTCTCAAACCACACCAAGTTGGCACTGGTGCCACCTTGCATCTGGGCGGAACCCTGCGAGAGGCGGAATTCCAGGAGGCACCTTGCAATTGAAGGCCTCAGGACCATGAACTATTTTACAGGCTTTTCCCTGGGAAACAAAACTCACAAGCCACTGTTCTGGGTGTCAGTTTGCAGGACCCACTTGGCACTCTCAAACCAGACCAAGTTGCACTGGTGCCACCTTGCGTCTGGGAGTCATCCTGCGAGAGGCCAAATTCCAGAAGGCACCAGGCCATTTAAAGTTTCAGGTCCCTGAACAATTTACAGGCTTTTTTCCTGGGAAACAAAACTCAGAAGCCACTGTTCTGGGTGTCAGTTTTATGGACCCACTTAGCACTCTCAAACCAGATCAAGTTGGTACTGGTGCCACTTTGCTTCTAGGAAGGCATCCTTAGGGGGTCTGACTTCCAGAAGGGTCCCGGCCATTTAATGTCTCAGGACCCTGAATATCTCCACAGGCCTTTTCCATGGGAAATAAAACTCACAAGCCACTGTTCGGGATGTCAGTTTTCAGGACCCACATGGCACTCTCAAGCCAGATCAAGTTGGCACTGGTGCCACTTTGCTGCTAGGAAGGCATCCTGAGGGAGTCCGACTTCCAGAAGGGACCCGGCCATTTAATGTCTCAGGTCCCTGAATATCTCCACAGGCCTTTTCCATGGGAAATAAAACTCACAAGCCACTGTTCAGGATGTCAGTTTGCCGGGCCCAATTGGCACTCTCAAACCAGACCAAATTTTGAACTGGTGCCACCTTGCGATGGAGAGGCATCCTGAGAGAGGCAGAAATTCCAGGAAGCACATGGCCATTTTAGGCCTCAGGCCCCTGAACCACTCTACAGGCTTTTTCCCTGGGAAACAAAACTCACAAGCCACTGTTCTGGGTGTCAGTTTTCAGGACCCACTTGGCACTCTCAAACCAGACCAAGTTGGTACGGCTGCCACCTTCCTTCTTGGAGTCATCCTGCGAGAGGCGGAATTCCAGAAGGCACTGGGCAATTTCAGGCCTCAGGCCCCTTGACCAGTGTACAGGCTTTTACCTTTGGAAACAAAACTCACAAGCCACTCTTCTGGGTGTCAGTTTTCAGGACCCACTTGACACTCTCAAAACACACCAAGTTGGCACTGGGGCCACCTTGCGTCTTGGAGGAATCCTGCGAGAGGCGGAATTCCAGGAGGCACCTTGCAATTGAAGGCCTCAGGACCCTGAGCCACTCTACAGGGTATTTCCCTGGAAACAAAACTCAGAAGCCACTTATCTGGGTTTCAATTTTCAGGACCCACATGGCACTCTCAAACCAGATTAATTTGGCACTGGTGCCACCTTGCGTCTGGGAGGCATCCTGCGAGAGGCCCAATTCCAGGAGGCACACTGAAATTTTAGGCCTCAGGACTCTGAACCATTCTACAGGCTTTTCCCCTGGGAAACAAAACTCACAAGCCAGTGTTCTGGGTGTCAGTTTTCAGGACCCACATGGCACTCTCAAACGAGAACAAGTTGGCACTGGTGCCACCGTGCGTCTGGGAGGCATCCTGCGAGAGGCCGAATTCCAGGAGGCACCGGGCATTTTCAGGCCTCAGGCCCCTGGACCAGTGTACAGGCTTTTACCTTTGGAAACAAAACTCACAAGCCACTGTTCTGAGTTTCTGTTTGCAGGGCCCATTTGGAAATCTCAAACCAGAACAATTTGGAACTGGTGCAACCTTGCATCTGAGAGGCATCGTGGGAGAGGCCAAATTCCAGGAGCCACCCGGCAATGTAAGGCCTCAGGACCATGAACTATTTTACAGGCTTTTCCCTGGGAAACAAAACTCACAAGCCACTGCTGTGGGTGTCAGTTTTCAGGACCCACTTGGCACTCTCAAGCCAGATCAAGTTGGCACTGGTGCCACTTTGCTTCTAGGAAGGCATCCTGAGGGAGACTGACTTCCAGAATGGACCCAGCCATTTAATGTCTCAGGACCCTGAATATCTCCACAGGCCTTTTCCATGGGAAATAAAACTCACAAGCCACTGTTCGGGATGTCAGTTTGAAGGACCCAATTGGCACTCTCAAACCAGACCAAATTTTGAACTGGTGCCAACTTGCGACGGAAAGGCATCCTGCGAGACACAGAAATTCCAGGAAGCACATGGCCATTTAAGGCCTCAGGCCCCTGAGCCACTCTACAGGCTTTTTCCCTGGGAAACAAAACTCACAAGCCGCTGTTCTGGGTGTCAGTTTTCAGGACCCACTTGGCACTCTCAAACCAGACCAAGTTGGCACGGCTGCCACCTTCCTTCTGGGAGACATCCTGCGAGACGCGGAATTCCAGAAGGCACCTGGCAATTTCAGGCCGCAGGACCCTGGACTAGTGTACAGGCTTTTACCTTTGGAAACAAAACTCACAAACCACTGTTCTGGGTGTCAGTTTTCAGGACCCACTTGGCACTCTCAAACCAGACCAAGTTGGCACAGGTGCCACGTTGCATCTAAGAGGCATCCTGTGAGAGGCGGAATTCCAGGAGGAGCCCGGCAATTTAAGGACTCAGGACCCTGAACCACTATACAGACCTTTTCCCTGGGAAACAAAACTCACAAGCCACTGTTCTGGGTGTCAGTTTTCAGGACCCACTAGGCACTCTCAAACCACACCAAGTTGGCACTGGTGCCACCTTGCGTCTGAGAGGAAACCTGCGAGCGGCCGCATTCCAGGAGGCACCAGGCCTTTTAAGGCCTCAGGACCCTGAACCACTGTACAGGCTTTTTACCTGGGAAACTAAACTCACAAGCCACTATACTGGGTGTCAGTTTTCAGGACCCACTAGGCACTCTCAAACCACACCAAGTTGGCACTGGTGCCACCTTGCATCTGGGCGGAATCCTGCGAGAGGCGGAATTCCAGGAGGCACCTTGCAATTGAAGGCCTCAGGACCATGAACTATTTTACAGGCTTTTCCCTGGGAAACAAAACTCACAAGCCACTGTTCTGGGTGTCAGTTTGCAGGACCCACTTGGCACTCTCAAACCAGACCAAGTTGCACTGGTGCCACCTTGCGTCTGGGAGTCATCCTGCGAGAGGCCAAATTCCAGAAGGCACCAGGCCATTTAAAGTTTCAGGTCCCTGAACAATTTACAGGCTTTTTTCCTGGGAAACAAAACTCAGAAGCCACTGTTCTGGGTGTCAGTTTTATGGACCCACTTAGCACTCTCAAACCAGATCAAGTTGGTACTGGTGCCACTTTGCTTCTAGGAAGGCATCCTTAGGGGGTCTGACTTCCAGAAGGGTCCCGGCCATTTAATGTCTCAGGACCCTGAATATCTCCACAGGCCTTTTCCATGGGAAATAAAACTCACAAGCCACTGTTCGGGATGTCAGTTTTCAGGACCCACATGGCACTCTCAAGCCAGATCAAGTTGGCACTGGTGCCACTTTGCTTCTAGGAAGGCATCCTGAGGGAGTCTGACTTCCAGAAGGGACCCGGCCATTTAATGTCTCAGGTCCCTGAATATCTCCACAGGCCTTTTCCCTGGGAAATAAAACTCACAAGCCACTGTTCAGGATGTCAGTTTGCCGGGCCCAATTGGCACTCTCAAACCAGACCAAATTTTGAACTGGTGCCACCTTGCGATGGAGAGGCATCCTGAGAGAGGCAGAAATTCCAGGAAGCACATGGCCATTTTAGGCCTCAGGCCCCTGAACCACTCTACAGGCTTTTTCCCTGGGAAACAAAACTCACAAGCCACTGTTCTGGGTGTCAGTTTTCAGGACCCACTTGGCACTCTCAAACCAGACCAAGTTGGTACGGCTGCCACCTTCCTTCTTGGAGTCATCCTGCGAGAGGCGGAATTCCAGAAGGCACCGGGCAATTTCAGGCCTCAGGCCCCTTGACCAGTGTACAGGCTTTTACCTTTGGAAACAAAACTCACAAGCCACTCTTCTGGGTGTCAGTTTTCAGGACCCACTTGACACTCTCAAAACACACCAAGTTGGCACTGGGGCCACCTTGCGTCTTGGAGGAATCCTGCGAGAGGCGGAATTCCAGGAGGCACCTTGCAATTGAAGGCCTCAGGACCCTGAGCCACTCTACAGGGTATTTCCCTGGAAACAAAACTCAGAAGCCACTTATCTGGGTTTCAATTTTCAGGACCCACATGGCACTCTCAAACCAGATTAATTTGGCACTGGTGCCACCTTGCGTCTGGGAGGCATCCTGCGAGAGGCCCAATTCCAGGAGGCACACTGAAATTTTAGGCCTCAGGACTCTGAACCATTCTACAGGCTTTTCCCCTGGGAAACAAAACTCACAAGCCAGTGTTCTGGGTGTCAGTTTTCAGGACCCACATGGCACTCTCAAACCAGACCAAGTTGGCACTGGTGCCACCTTGCGTCTGGGAGTCATCCTGCGAGAGGCCAAATTCAAGAAGGCACCTGGCCATTTAAAGTTTCAGGTCCCTAAACAATTTACAGGCTTTTTTCCTGGGAAACAAAACTCAGAAGCCACTGTTCTGGGTGTCAGTTTGCAGGACCCACTTGGAACTCTAAAACCAGACCAAGTTGGCACTGGTGCCACCTTGCGTCTGGGAGGCATCCTGCGAGAGGAGGAATTCCAGGAGGCACCTGGCTATATAAGGCTGCAGGAACCTAAACCATTCTACAGGCTTTTTCCCAGAGAAACAAAACTCACAAGCCACTGTTCTGGGTGTCAGTTTGCAGGACCCACTTGACACTCTCAAAACACACCAAGTTGGCACTGGTGCCACCTTGTGTCTTGGAGGAATCCTGCGAGAGGCGCAATTCCAGGAGGCACCTTGCAATTGAAGGCCTCAGGACCCTGAGCCACTCTACAGGGTATTTCCCTGGAAACAAAACTCAGAAGCCACTTATCTGGGTTTCAATTTTCAGGACCCACATGGCACTCTCAAACCAGATTAATTTGGCACTGGTGCCACCTTGCGTCTGGGAGGCATCCTGCGAGAGGCCCAATTCCAGGAGGCACACTGAAATTTTAGGCCTCAGGACTCTGAACCATTCTACAGGCTTTTCCCCTGGGAAACAAAACTCACAAGCCAGTGTTCTGGGTGTCAGTTTTCAGGACCCACATGGCACTCTCAAACGAGAACAAGTTGGCACTGGTGCCACCGTGCGTCTGGGAGGCATCCTGCGAGAGGCCGAATTCCAGGAGGCACCGGGCAATTTCAGGCCTCAGGCCCCTGGACCAGTGTACAGGCTTTTACCTTTGGAAACAAAACTCACAAGCCACTGTTCTGAGTTTCTGTTTGCAGGGCCCATTTGGAAATCTCAAACCAGAACAATTTGGAACTGGTGCAACCTTGCATCTGAGAGGCATCGTGGGAGAGGCCAAATTCCAGGAGCCACCCGGCAATGTAAGGCCTCAGGACCATGAACTATTTTACAGGCTTTTCCCTGGGAAACAAAACTCACAAGCCACTGCTGTGGGTGTCAGTTTTCAGGACCCACTTGGCACTCTCAAGCCAGATCAAGTTGGCACTGGTGCCACTTTGCTTCTAGGAAGGCATCCTGAGGGAGACTGACTTCCAGAATGGACCCAGCCATTTAATGTCTCAGGACCCTGAATATCTCCACAGGCCTTTTCCATGGGAAATAAAACTCACAAGCCACTGTTCGGGATGTCAGTTTGAAGGACCCAATTGGCACTCTCAAACCAGACCAAATTTTGAACTGGTGCCAACTTGCGACGGAAAGGCATCCTGCGAGACACAGAAATTCCAGGAAGCACATGGCCATTTAAGGCCTCAGGCCCCTGAGCCACTCTACAGGCTTTTTCCCTGGGAAACAAAACTCACAAGCCGCTGTTCTGGGTGTCAGTTTTCAGGACCCACTTGGCACTCTCAAACCAGACCAAGTTGGCACGGCTGCCACCTTCCTTCTGGGAGACATCCTGCGAGACGCGGAATTCCAGAAGGCACCTGGCAATTTCAGGCCGCAGGACCCTGGACTAGTGTACAGGCTTTTACCTTTGGAAACAAAACTCACAAACCACTGTTCTGGGTGTCAGTTTTCAGGACCCACTTGGCACTCTCAAACCAGACCAAGTTGGCACTGGTGCCACGTTGCATCTAAGAGGCATCCTGTGAGAGGCGGAATTCCAGGAGGAGCCCGGCAATTTAAGGACTCAGGACCCTGAACCACTATACAGACCTTTTCCCTGGGAAACAAAACTCACAAGCCACTGTTCTGGGTGTCAGTTTTCAGGACCCACTAGGCACTCTCAAACCACACCAAGTTGGCACTGGTGCCACCTTGCGTCTGAGAGGAAACCTGCGAGCGGCCGCATTCCAGGAGGCACCAGGCCTTTTAAGGCCTCAGGACCCTGAACCACTGTACAGGCTTTTTACCTGGGAAACTAAACTCACAAGCCACTATACTGGGTGTCAGTTTTCAGGACCCACTAGGCACTCTCAAACCACACCAAGTTGGCACTGGTGCCACCTTGCATCTGGGCGGAACCCTGCGAGAGGCGGAATTCCAGGAGGCACCTTGCAATTGAAGGCCTCAGGACCATGAACTATTTTACAGGCTTTTCCCTGGGAAACAAAACTCACAAGCCACTGTTCTGGGTGTCAGTTTGCAGGACCCACTTGGCACTCTCAAACCAGACCAAGTTGCACTGGTGCCACCTTGCGTCTGGGAGTCATCCTGCGAGAGGCCAAATTCCAGAAGGCACCAGGCCATTTAAAGTTTCAGGTCCCTGAACAATTTACAGGCTTTTTTCCTGGGAAACAAAACTCAGAAGCCACTGTTCTGGGTGTCAGTTTTATGGACCCACTTAGCACTCTCAAACCAGATCAAGTTGGTACTGGTGCCACTTTGCTTCTAGGAAGGCATCCTTAGGGGGTCTGACTTCCAGAAGGGTCCCGGCCATTTAATGTCTCAGGACCCTGAATATCTCCACAGGCCTTTTCCATGGGAAATAAAACTCACAAGCCACTGTTCGGGATGTCAGTTTTCAGGACCCACATGGCACTCTCAAGCCAGATCAAGTTGGCACTGGTGCCACTTTGCTGCTAGGAAGGCATCCTGAGGGAGTCCGACTTCCAGAAGGGACCCGGCCATTTAATGTCTCAGGTCCCTGAATATCTCCACAGGCCTTTTCCATGGGAAATAAAACTCACAAGCCACTGTTCAGGATGTCAGTTTGCCGGGCCCAATTGGCACTCTCAAACCAGACCAAATTTTGAACTGGTGCCACCTTGCGATGGAGAGGCATCCTGAGAGAGGCAGAAATTCCAGGAAGCACATGGCCATTTTAGGCCTCAGGCCCCTGAACCACTCTACAGGCTTTTTCCCTGGGAAACAAAACTCACAAGCCACTGTTCTGGGTGTCAGTTTTCAGGACCCACTTGGCACTCTCAAACCAGACCAAGTTGGTACGGCTGCCACCTTCCTTCTTGGAGTCATCCTGCGAGAGGCGGAATTCCAGAAGGCACTGGGCAATTTCAGGCCTCAGGCCCCTTGACCAGTGTACAGGCTTTTACCTTTGGAAACAAAACTCA
This sequence comes from Fringilla coelebs, assembly GCF_963513975.1. Taxonomy (NCBI): domain Eukaryota; kingdom Metazoa; phylum Chordata; class Aves; order Passeriformes; family Fringillidae; genus Fringilla; species Fringilla coelebs. The sequence goes on along the minus strand of NW_028167521.1, from coordinate 2,424,282 downwards.
CAAGCCACTCTTCTGGGTGTCAGTTTTCAGGACCCACTTGACACTCTCAAAACACACCAAGTTGGCACTGGGGCCACCTTGCGTCTTGGAGGAATCCTGCGAGAGGCGGAATTCCAGGAGGCACCTTGCAATTGAAGGCCTCAGGACCCTGAGCCACTCTACAGGGTATTTCCCTGGAAACAAAACTCAGAAGCCACTTATCTGGGTTTCAATTTTCAGGACCCACATGGCACTCTCAAACCAGATTAATTTGGCACTGGTGCCACCTTGCGTCTGGGAGGCATCCTGCGAGAGGCCCAATTCCAGGAGGCACACTGAAATTTTAGGCCTCAGGACTCTGAACCATTCTACAGGCTTTTCCCCTGGGAAACAAAACTCACAAGCCAGTGTTCTGGGTGTCAGTTTTCAGGACCCACATGGCACTCTCAAACGAGAACAAGTTGGCACTGGTGCCACCGTGCGTCTGGGAGGCATCCTGCGAGAGGCCGAATTCCAGGAGGCACCGGGCATTTTCAGGCCTCAGGCCCCTGGACCAGTGTACAGGCTTTTACCTTTGGAAACAAAACTCACAAGCCACTGTTCTGAGTTTCTGTTTGCAGGGCCCATTTGGAAATCTCAAACCAGAACAATTTGGAACTGGTGCAACCTTGCATCTGAGAGGCATCGTGGGAGAGGCCAAATTCCAGGAGCCACCCGGCAATGTAAGGCCTCAGGACCATGAACTATTTTACAGGCTTTTCCCTGGGAAACAAAACTCACAAGCCACTGCTGTGGGTGTCAGTTTTCAGGACCCACTTGGCACTCTCAAGCCAGATCAAGTTGGCACTGGTGCCACTTTGCTTCTAGGAAGGCATCCTGAGGGAGACTGACTTCCAGAATGGACCCAGCCATTTAATGTCTCAGGACCCTGAATATCTCCACAGGCCTTTTCCATGGGAAATAAAACTCACAAGCCACTGTTCGGGATGTCAGTTTGAAGGACCCAATTGGCACTCTCAAACCAGACCAAATTTTGAACTGGTGCCAACTTGCGACGGAAAGGCATCCTGCGAGACACAGAAATTCCAGGAAGCACATGGCCATTTAAGGCCTCAGGCCCCTGAGCCACTCTACAGGCTTTTTCCCTGGGAAACAAAACTCACAAGCCGCTGTTCTGGGTGTCAGTTTTCAGGACCCACTTGGCACTCTCAAACCAGACCAAGTTGGCACGGCTGCCACCTTCCTTCTGGGAGACATCCTGCGAGACGCGGAATTCCAGAAGGCACCTGGCAATTTCAGGCCGCAGGACCCTGGACTAGTGTACAGGCTTTTACCTTTGGAAACAAAACTCACAAACCACTGTTCTGGGTGTCAGTTTTCAGGACCCACTTGGCACTCTCAAACCAGACCAAGTTGGCACTGGTGCCACGTTGCATCTAAGAGGCATCCTGTGAGAGGCGGAATTCCAGGAGGAGCCCGGCAATTTAAGGACTCAGGACCCTGAACCACTATACAGACCTTTTCCCTGGGAAACAAAACTCACAAGCCACTGTTCTGGGTGTCAGTTTTCAGGACCCACTAGGCACTCTCAAACCACACCAAGTTGGCACTGGTGCCACCTTGCGTCTGAGAGGAAACCTGCGAGCGGCCGCATTCCAGGAGGCACCAGGCCTTTTAAGGCCTCAGGACCCTGAACCACTGTACAGGCTTTTTACCTGGGAAACTAAACTCACAAGCCACTATACTGGGTGTCAGTTTTCAGGACCCACTAGGCACTCTCAAACCACACCAAGTTGGCACTGGTGCCACCTTGCATCTGGGCGGAACCCTGCGAGAGGCGGAATTCCAGGAGGCACCTTGCAATTGAAGGCCTCAGGACCATGAACTATTTTACAGGCTTTTCCCTGGGAAACAAAACTCACAAGCCACTGTTCTGGGTGTCAGTTTGCAGGACCCACTTGGCACTCTCAAACCAGACCAAGTTGCACTGGTGCCACCTTGCGTCTGGGAGTCATCCTGCGAGAGGCCAAATTCCAGAAGGCACCAGGCCATTTAAAGTTTCAGGTCCCTGAACAATTTACAGGCTTTTTTCCTGGGAAACAAAACTCAGAAGCCACTGTTCTGGGTGTCAGTTTTATGGACCCACTTAGCACTCTCAAACCAGATCAAGTTGGTACTGGTGCCACTTTGCTTCTAGGAAGGCATCCTTAGGGGGTCTGACTTCCAGAAGGGTCCCGGCCATTTAATGTCTCAGGACCCTGAATATCTCCACAGGCCTTTTCCATGGGAAATAAAACTCACAAGCCACTGTTCGGGATGTCAGTTTTCAGGACCCACATGGCACTCTCAAGCCAGATCAAGTTGGCACTGGTGCCACTTTGCTTCTAGGAAGGCATCCTGAGGGAGTCTGACTTCCAGAAGGGACCCGGCCATTTAATGTCTCAGGTCCCTGAATATCTCCACAGGCCTTTTCCCTGGGAAATAAAACTCACAAGCCACTGTTCAGGATGTCAGTTTGCCGGGCCCAATTGGCACTCTCAAACCAGACCAAATTTTGAACTGGTGCCACCTTGCGATGGAGAGGCATCCTGAGAGAGGCAGAAATTCCAGGAAGCACATGGCCATTTTAGGCCTCAGGCCCCTGAACCACTCTACAGGCTTTTTCCCTGGGAAACAAAACTCACAAGCCACTGTTCTGGGTGTCAGTTTTCAGGACCCACTTGGCACTCTCAAACCAGACCAAGTTGGTACGGCTGCCACCTTCCTTCTTGGAGTCATCCTGCGAGAGGCGGAATTCCAGAAGGCACCGGGCAATTTCAGGCCTCAGGCCCCTTGACCAGTGTACAGGCTTTTACCTTTGGAAACAAAACTCACAAGCCACTCTTCTGGGTGTCAGTTTTCAGGACCCACTTGACACTCTCAAAACACACCAAGTTGGCACTGGGGCCACCTTGCGTCTTGGAGGAATCCTGCGAGAGGCGGAATTCCAGGAGGCACCTTGCAATTGAAGGCCTCAGGACCCTGAGCCACTCTACAGGGTATTTCCCTGGAAACAAAACTCAGAAGCCACTTATCTGGGTTTCAATTTTCAGGACCCACATGGCACTCTCAAACCAGATTAATTTGGCACTGGTGCCACCTTGCGTCTGGGAGGCATCCTGCGAGAGGCCCAATTCCAGGAGGCACACTGAAATTTTAGGCCTCAGGACTCTGAACCATTCTACAGGCTTTTCCCCTGGGAAACAAAACTCACAAGCCAGTGTTCTGGGTGTCAGTTTTCAGGACCCACATGGCACTCTCAAACCAGACCAAGTTGGCACTGGTGCCACCTTGCGTCTGGGAGTCATCCTGCGAGAGGCCAAATTCAAGAAGGCACCTGGCCATTTAAAGTTTCAGGTCCCTAAACAATTTACAGGCTTTTTTCCTGGGAAACAAAACTCAGAAGCCACTGTTCTGGGTGTCAGTTTGCAGGACCCACTTGGAACTCTAAAACCAGACCAAGTTGGCACTGGTGCCACCTTGCGTCTGGGAGGCATCCTGCGAGAGGAGGAATTCCAGGAGGCACCTGGCTATATAAGGCTGCAGGAACCTAAACCATTCTACAGGCTTTTTCCCAGAGAAACAAAACTCACAAGCCACTGTTCTGGGTGTCAGTTTGCAGGACCCACTTGACACTCTCAAAACACACCAAGTTGGCACTGGTGCCACCTTGCGTCTTGGAGGAATCCTGCGAGAGGCGCAATTCCAGGAGGCACCTTGCAATTGAAGGCCTCAGGACCCTGAGCCACTCTACAGGGTATTTCCCTGGAAACAAAACTCAGAAGCCACTTATCTGGGTTTCAATTTTCAGGACCCACATGGCACTCTCAAACCAGATTAATTTGGCACTGGTGCCACCTTGCGTCTGGGAGGCATCCTGCGAGAGGCCCAATTCCAGGAGGCACACTGAAATTTTAGGCCTCAGGACTCTGAACCATTCTACAGGCTTTTCCCCTGGGAAACAAAACTCACAAGCCAGTGTTCTGGGTGTCAGTTTTCAGGACCCACATGGCACTCTCAAACGAGAACAAGTTGGCACTGGTGCCACCGTGCGTCTGGGAGGCATCCTGCGAGAGGCCGAATTCCAGGAGGCACCGGGCAATTTCAGGCCTCAGGCCCCTGGACCAGTGTACAGGCTTTTACCTTTGGAAACAAAACTCACAAGCCACTGTTCTGAGTTTCTGTTTGCAGGGCCCATTTGGAAATCTCAAACCAGAACAATTTGGAACTGGTGCAACCTTGCATCTGAGAGGCATCGTGGGAGAGGCCAAATTCCAGGAGCCACCCGGCAATGTAAGGCCTCAGGACCATGAACTATTTTACAGGCTTTTCCCTGGGAAACAAAACTCACAAGCCACTGCTGTGGGTGTCAGTTTTCAGGACCCACTTGGCACTCTCAAGCCAGATCAAGTTGGCACTGGTGCCACTTTGCTTCTAGGAAGGCATCCTGAGGGAGACTGACTTCCAGAATGGACCCAGCCATTTAATGTCTCAGGACCCTGAATATCTCCACAGGCCTTTTCCATGGGAAATAAAACTCACAAGCCACTGTTCGGGATGTCAGTTTGAAGGACCCAATTGGCACTCTCAAACCAGACCAAATTTTGAACTGGTGCCAACTTGCGACGGAAAGGCATCCTGCGAGACACAGAAATTCCAGGAAGCACATGGCCATTTAAGGCCTCAGGCCCCTGAGCCACTCTACAGGCTTTTTCCCTGGGAAACAAAACTCACAAGCCGCTGTTCTGGGTGTCAGTTTTCAGGACCCACTTGGCACTCTCAAACCAGACCAAGTTGGCACGGCTGCCACCTTCCTTCTGGGAGACATCCTGCGAGACGCGGAATTCCAGAAGGCACCTGGCAATTTCAGGCCGCAGGACCCTGGACTAGTGTACAGGCTTTTACCTTTGGAAACAAAACTCACAAACCACTGTTCTGGGTGTCAGTTTTCAGGACCCACTTGGCACTCTCAAACCAGACAAAGTTGGCACTGGTGCCACGTTGCATCTAAGAGGCATCCTGTGAGAGGCGGAATTCCAGGAGGAGCCCGGCAATTTAAGGACTCAGGACCCTGAACCACTATACAGACCTTTTCCCTGGGAAACAAAACTCACAAGCCACTGTTCTGGGTGTCAGTTTTCAGGACCCACTAGGCACTCTCAAACCACACCAAGTTGGCACTGGTGCCACCTTGCGTCTGAGAGGAAACCTGCGAGCGGCCGCATTCCAGGAGGCACCAGGCCTTTTAAGGCCTCAGGACCCTGAACCACTGTACAGGCTTTTTACCTGGGAAACTAAACTCACAAGCCACTATACTGGGTGTCAGTTTTCAGGACCCACTAGGCACTCTCAAACCACACCAAGTTGGCACTGGTGCCACCTTGCATCTGGGCGGAATCCTGCGAGAGGCGGAATTCCAGGAGGCACCTTGCAATTGAAGGCCTCAGGACCATGAACTATTTTACAGGCTTTTCCCTGGGAAACAAAACTCACAAGCCACTGTTCTGGGTGTCAGTTTGCAGGACCCACTTGGCACTCTCAAACCAGACCAAGTTGCACTGGTGCCACCTTGCGTCTGGGAGTCATCCTGCGAGAGGCCAAATTCCAGAAGGCACCAGGCCATTTAAAGTTTCAGGTCCCTGAACAATTTACAGGCTTTTTTCCTGGGAAACAAAACTCAGAAGCCACTGTTCTGGGTGTCAGTTTTATGGACCCACTTAGCACTCTCAAACCAGATCAAGTTGGTACTGGTGCCACTTTGCTTCTAGGAAGGCATCCTTAGGGGGTCTGACTTCCAGAAGGGTCCCGGCCATTTAATGTCTCAGGACCCTGAATATCTCCACAGGCCTTTTCCATGGGAAATAAAACTCACAAGCCACTGTTCGGGATGTCAGTTTTCAGGACCCACATGGCACTCTCAAGCCAGATCAAGTTGGCACTGGTGCCACTTTGCTTCTAGGAAGGCATCCTGAGGGAGTCTGACTTCCAGAAGGGACCCGGCCATTTAATGTCTCAGGTCCCTGAATATCTCCACAGGCCTTTTCCCTGGGAAATAAAACTCACAAGCCACTGTTCAGGATGTCAGTTTGCCGGGCCCAATTGGCACTCTCAAACCAGACCAAATTTTGAACTGGTGCCACCTTGCGATGGAGAGGCATCCTGAGAGAGGCAGAAATTCCAGGAAGCACATGGCCATTTTAGGCCTCAGGCCCCTGAACCACTCTACAGGCTTTTTCCCTGGGAAACAAAACTCACAAGCCACTGTTCTGGGTGTCAGTTTTCAGGACCCACTTGGCACTCTCAAACCAGACCAAGTTGGTACGGCTGCCACCTTCCTTCTTGGAGTCATCCTGCGAGAGGCGGAATTCCAGAAGGCACCGGGCAATTTCAGGCCTCAGGCCCCTTGACCAGTGTACAGGCTTTTACCTTTGGAAACAAAACTCACAAGCCACTCTTCTGGGTGTCAGTTTTCAGGACCCACTTGACACTCTCAAAACACACCAAGTTGGCACTGGGGCCACCTTGCGTCTTGGAGGAATCCTGCGAGAGGCGGAATTCCAGGAGGCACCTTGCAATTGAAGGCCTCAGGACCCTGAGCCACTCTACAGGGTATTTCCCTGGAAACAAAACTCAGAAGCCACTTATCTGGGTTTCAATTTTCAGGACCCACATGGCACTCTCAAACCAGATTAATTTGGCACTGGTGCCACCTTGCGTCTGGGAGGCATCCTGCGAGAGGCCCAATTCCAGGAGGCACACTGAAATTTTAGGCCTCAGGACTCTGAACCATTCTACAGGCTTTTCCCCTGGGAAACAAAACTCACAAGCCAGTGTTCTGGGTGTCAGTTTTCAGGACCCACATGGCACTCTCAAACCAGACCAAGTTGGCACTGGTGCCACCTTGCGTCTGGGAGTCATCCTGCGAGAGGCCAAATTCAAGAAGGCACCTGGCCATTTAAAGTTTCAGGTCCCTAAACAATTTACAGGCTTTTTTCCTGGGAAACAAAACTCAGAAGCCACTGTTCTGGGTGTCAGTTTGCAGGACCCACTTGGAACTCTAAAACCAGACCAAGTTGGCACTGGTGCCACCTTGCGTCTGGGAGGCATCCTGCGAGAGGAGGAATTCCAGGAGGCACCTGGCTATATAAGGCTGCAGGAACCTAAACCATTCTACAGGCTTTTTCCCAGAGAAACAAAACTCACAAGCCACTGTTCTGGGTGTCAGTTTGCAGGACCCACTTGACACTCTCAAAACACACCAAGTTGGCACTGGGGCCACCTTGCGTCTTGGAGGAATCCTGCGAGAGGCGCAATTCCAGGAGGCACCTTGCAATTGAAGGCCTCAGGACCCTGAGCCACTCTACAGGGTATTTCCCTGGAAACAAAACTCAGAAGCCACTTATCTGGGTTTCAATTTTCAGGACCCACATGGCACTCTCAAACCAGATTAATTTGGCACTGGTGCCACCTTGCGTCTGGGAGGCATCCTGCGAGAGGCCCAATTCCAGGAGGCACACTGAAATTTTAGGCCTCAGGACTCTGAACCATTCTACAGGCTTTTCCCCTGGGAAACAAAACTCACAAGCCAGTGTTCTGGGTGTCAGTTTTCAGGACCCACATGGCACTCTCAAACGAGAACAAGTTGGCACTGGTGCCACCGTGCGTCTGGGAGGCATCCTGCGAGAGGCCGAATTCCAGGAGGCACCGGGCAATTTCAGGCCTCAGGCCCCTGGACCAGTGTACAGGCTTTTACCTTTGGAAACAAAACTCACAAGCCACTGTTCTGAGTTTCTGTTTGCAGGGCCCATTTGGAAATCTCAAACCAGAACAATTTGGAACTGGTGCAACCTTGCATCTGAGAGGCATTGTGGGAGAGGCCAAATTCCAGGAGCCACCCGGCAATGTAAGGCCTCAGGACCATGAACTATTTTACAGGCTTTTCCCTGGGAAACAAAACTCACAAGCCACTGCTGTGGGTGTCAGTTTTCAGGACCCACTTGGCACTCTCAAGCCAGATCAAGTTGGCACTGGTGCCACTTTGCTTCTAGGAAGGCATCCTGAGGGAGACTGACTTCCAGAATGGACCCAGCCATTTAATGTCTCAGGACCCTGAATATCTCCACAGGCCTTTTCCATGGGAAATAAAACTCACAAGCCACTGTTCGGGATGTCAGTTTGAAGGACCCAATTGGCACTCTCAAACCAGACCAAATTTTGAACTGGTGCCAACTTGCGACGGAAAGGCATCCTGCGAGACACAGAAATTCCAGGAAGCACATGGCCATTTAAGGCCTCAGGCCCCTGAGCCACTCTACAGGCTTTTTCCCTGGGAAACAAAACTCACAAGCCGCTGTTCTGGGTGTCAGTTTTCAGGACCCACTTGGCACTCTCAAACCAGACCAAGTTGGCACGGCTGCCACCTTCCTTCTGGGAGACATCCTGCGAGACGCGGAATTCCAGAAGGCACCTGGCAATTTCAGGCCGCAGGACCCTGGACTAGTGTACAGGCTTTTACCTTTGGAAACAAAACTCACAAACCACTGTTCTGGGTGTCAGTTTTCAGGACCCACTTGGCACTCTCAAACCAGACAAAGTTGGCACTGGTGCCACGTTGCATCTAAGAGGCATCCTGTGAGAGGCGGAATTCCAGGAGGAGCCCGGCAATTTAAGGACTCAGGACCCTGAACCACTATACAGACCTTTTCCCTGGGAAACAAAACTCACAAGCCACTGTTCTGGGTGTCAGTTTTCAGGACCCACTAGGCACTCTCAAACCACACCAAGTTGGCACTGGTGCCACCTTGCGTCTGAGAGGAAACCTGCGAGCGGCCGCATTCCAGGAGGCACCAGGCCTTTTAAGGCCTCAGGACCCTGAACCACTGTACAGGCTTTTTACCTGGGAAACTAAACTCACAAGCCACTATACTGGGTGTCAGTTTTCAGGACCCACTAGGCACTCTCAAACCACACCAAGTTGGCACTGGTGCCACCTTGCATCTGGGCGGAATCCTGCGAGAGGCGGAATTCCAGGAGGCACCTTGCAATTGAAGGCCTCAGGACCATGAACTATTTTACAGGCTTTTCCCTGGGAAACAAAACTCACAAGCCACTGTTCTGGGTGTCAGTTTGCAGGACCCACTTGGCACTCTCAAACCAGACCAAGTTGCACTGGTGCCACCTTGCGTCTGGGAGTCATCCTGCGAGAGGCCAAATTCCAGAAGGCACCAGGCCATTTAAAGTTTCAGGTCCCTGAACAATTTACAGGCTTTTTTCCTGGGAAACAAAACTCAGAAGCCACTGTTCTGGGTGTCAGTTTTATGGACCCACTTAGCACTCTCAAACCAGATCAAGTTGGTACTGGTGCCACTTTGCTTCTAGGAAGGCATCCTTAGGGGGTCTGACTTCCAGAAGGGTCCCGGCCATTTAATGTCTCAGGACCCTGAATATCTCCACAGGCCTTTTCCATGGGAAATAAAACTCACAAGCCACTGTTCGGGATGTCAGTTTTCAGGACCCACATGGCACTCTCAAGCCAGATCAAGTTGGCACTGGTGCCACTTTGCTTCTAGGAAGGCATCCTGAGGGAGTCCGACTTCCAGAAGGGACCCGGCCATTTAATGTCTCAGGTCCCTGAATATCTCCACAGGCCTTTTCCATGGGAAATAAAACTCACAAGCCACTGTTCAGGATGTCAGTTTGCCGGGCCCAATTGGCACTCTCAAACCAGACCAAATTTTGAACTGGTGGCACCTTGCGATGGAGAGGCATCCTGAGAGAGGCAGAAATTCCAGGAAGCACATGGCCATTTTAGGCCTCAGGCCCCTGAACCACTCTACAGGCTTTTTCCCTGGGAAACAAAACTCACAAGCCACTGTTCTGGGTGTCAGTTTTCAGACCCACTTGGCACTCTCAAACCAGACCAAGTTGGTACGGCTGCCACCTTCCTTCTTGGAGTCATCCTGCGAGAGGCGGAATTCCAGAAGGCACCGGGCAATTTCAGGCCTCAGGCCCCTTGACCAGTGTACAGGCTTTTACCTTTGGAAACAAAACTCACAAGCCACTCTTCTGGGTGTCAGTTTTCAGGACCCACTTGACACTCTCAAAACACACCAAGTTGGCACTGGGGCCACCTTGCGTCTTGGAGGAATCCTGCGAGAGGCGGAATTCCAGGAGGCACCTTGCAATTGAAGGCCTCAGGACCCTGAGCCACTCTACAGGGTATTTCCCTGGAAACAAAACTCAGAAGCCACTTATCTGGGTTTCAATTTTCAGGACCCACATGGCACTCTCAAACCAGATTAATTTGGCACTGGTGCCACCTTGCGTCTGGGAGGCATCCTGCGAGAGGCCCAATTCCAGGAGGCACACTGAAATTTTAGGCCTCAGGACTCTGAACCATTCTACAGGCTTTTCCCCTGGGAAACAAAACTCACAAGCCAGTGTTCTGGGTGTCAGTTTTCAGGACCCACATGGCACTCTCAAACCAGACCAAGTTGGCACTGGTGCAACCTTGCGTCTGGGAGTCATCCTGCGAGAGGCCAAATTCCAGAAGGCACCTGGCCATTTAAAGTTCCAGGTCCCTAAAAAATGTACAGGTTTTTTCCTGGGAAACAAAACTCAGAAGCCACTGTTCTGGGTGTCAGTTTGCAGGACCCACTTGGAACTCTAAAACCAGACCAAGTTGGCACTGGTGCCACCTTGCGTCTGGGAGGCATCCTGCGAGAGGAGGAATTCCAGGAGGCACCTGGCTATATAAGGCTGCAGGAACCTAAACCATTCTACAGGCTTTTTCCCAGAGAAACAAAACTCACAAGCCACTGTTCTGGGTGTCAGTTTGCAGGACCCACTTGGCACTCTCAAACCAGACCAAGTTGGCACTGGTGCCACCTTGCGTCTGGGAGGCATCCTGCGAGAGGCGCAATTCCAGGAGGCACCGGGCAGATTAAGGCCGCAGACCCTGAACCATTGTACAGGTTTTCCCTGGGAAACAAAACTCACAAGCCACTGTTCAGGGTGTCAGTTTTCAGGACACACTTGGCACTCTCAAACCAGACCAAGTTGGCACTGCTGCCACTCTGCATCTGGGAGGCATCCTGCGAGAGGCGCAATTCGAGGAGGCACCCGGCAATTTCAGGCTGCAGGACCCTGAACCATTCTACAGGTTTTTTCCCTGGGAAACAAAACTCAGATGCACCTCTTCTGGGTGTCAGTTTGCAGGACTCACTCGGCACTCTCAAACCAGACCAAGTTGGCACTGGTGCCACCTTGCGTATGGGAGGCATCCTGCAAGAGGTGCAATTCCAGGAGGCACCCAGCAATTTTAGGCTGCAAGACCCTGAACCATTCTACAGGCTTTTTCCCAGGGAAACAAAACTCACAAGCCACTGTTCTGGGTGTCAGTTTGCAGAACCCACTTGGCACTCTCAAACGAGACTAAGTGGGCACCGGTGCCACTTAGCGTCTGGGAAACATCCTGCGAGAGGGGGAATTCCAGGAGGAACCTGGCTATTAAAGGCCGCAGGACCCTAAACCATTTTTAGGCTTTTTCCAAGGGAAACAAACCTCACAAGCCACTGTTCTGGGTGTCAGTTTGCAGGACCCACTTGGCACTCTCAAACCAGACCAAATTGGCACTGGTGCCACCTTGCGTCTGGGAGGCATCCTGCGAGAGGCGGATCTCCAGGAGGTAACAGGCTATTTAAGGCCGCAGGACCCTAAACCAATGTACAGGCTTTTTCCCTGGGAAACAAAACTCACAAGCCATTTTTCTGGGTGTCAGTTTGCAGGACCCACTGTGCACTCTCACACCCTACCAAGTTGGCAATGGTGCCGCTTTGCGTCTAAGAGGCATCCTGCGAGAGGCAGAATTCCAGGAGGCACCTGGCATTTTAAAGCCTCAGGACCCTGAGCCATTCTACAGGCCTTTGCCATGGAAACAAACCTCACAAGCCACTGTTCTGGGTGTCAGTTTTCAGGACCCACGAGGCACTCTCAAACTAGATCAAGTGTGCACTGGTGCTTCTTTGGGTCTTGGAAGCATCCTGCGATAGGCGGAATTCCAGGAGGCATCCTGAAATTTAAGGCCGCAGGACCCTGGACAATTTTACATGCCTTTTTACTGGGAAACAAAACTCACAAGCCACTGTTCTGGGTGTCAGTTTAAGGACCCACTGTGCACTCTCAAACTAGACCAAGTGTGCACTGGTGCCACCTTGCCTCTGGGAGGCATCCTACGAGAGGCGGAATTCCAGGAGTCACCTGGCCATTTAAGGCCTCAGGACCCTGAACCACTGTACAAGCTTTTTCCCTAGGAAACGAAACGCACAAGCCACTGTTCTGGGTGTCAGTTTGCAGGACCCACTAGGCACTCTCAAATCAAATTAAGTGGGCACCGGTGCCGCTCAGCGTCTGGGAAACATCCTGCGAGAGGCGGAATTCTAGTAGGCACCCTGAAATTTAAGGCCGCAGGACCCTGAACCATTGTACAGGCTTTTTCCCTGGGAAATAAAACTCACAAGCAACTGTTCTGAGTGTAAGTTTGCATGACCCACTTGGTACTCTCAAACCAGACCAAGTTGGCATTAATGCCGCCTTGCGTCTGGGAAACATCCTGCGAGAGGCCGAATTCCAGGAGGCACCATGTATTTTAAGGCCCCGGGCACCCGAACCATTCTACAGGTTTTTTCCCTGGGAAACAAAACTCACAAGCCACTGTTCTGGGTGTCAGTTTTCAGGACCCACTAGGCACTCTCAAACCAGACCAAGTTGGAACTGGTGCTACTTTGGGTCTGGAAGGAATCCTGGGAGTGGCCGGATTCCAGGAGGCACCTGGCCATTTAAGGCCGCAGGCCCCTGAACCGCTGTACAGGCTTTTTCCCTGGAAAAGAGAACTCAGAAGCCACTGTTCTGGGTGTCAGTTTTCAGGACCCACTTGGCACTCAAAACCAGCCTAGAGTGGGCACCGGTGCCGCTTAGCGTCTGGGAGGAATCCTGCGAGAAGCCGAATTACAGTAGGCACCCTGAAATTCATAGACGCAGGACCCTGAACAATTGTAGAGGCTTTTTCCCTGGGAAACAAAACTCACAAGCCACTGTTCTGGGTGTCAGTTTTCAGACCCACTTGGCACTCTCAAACCAGACCAAGTTGGCACTGGTGCCACCTTGCGTCTGGGAGGCATCCTGCGAGAGGCGGAATTTCAGTAGACACCCCGAAATTTCAGGCCGCAGGACCCTGAACCATTGCACAGGCTTTTTCCCTGGGAAACAAAACTCACAAGCCACTCTTCTGGGGGTCATTTTGCAGGACCCACTTGACACTCTCAAAACAGACCAAGTTGGCACTGGTGCCACCTTGCGTCTTGGAGGAATCCTGCGAGAGGCGGAATTCCAGGAGGCACCTTGCAATTGAAGGCCTCAGGACCCTGAGCCACTCTAAAAGGTATTTCCCTGGAAACAAAACTCAGAAGCCACTTATCTGGGTTTCAATTTTCAGGACCCACATGGCACTCTCAAACCAGATTAATTTGGCACTGGTGCCACCTTGCGTCTGGGAGGCATCCTGCGAGAGGCCCAATTCCAGGAGGCACACTGAAATTTTAGGCCTCAGGACTCTGAACCATTCTACAGGCTTTTCCCCTGGGAAACAAAACTCACAAGCCAGTGTTCTGGGTGTCAGTTTTCAGGACCCACTTGGCACTCTCAAACCAGACCAAGTTGGCACGGCTGCCACCTTCCTTCTGGGAGACATCCCGCGAGACGCGGAATTCCAGAAGGCACCTGGCAATTTCAGGCCGCAGGACCCTGGACTAATGTACAGGCTTTTACCTTTGGAAACAAAACTCACAAACCACTGTTCTGGGTGTCAGTTTTCAGGACCCACTTGGCACTCTCAAACCAGACCAAGTTGGCACTGGTGCCACGTTGCATCTAAGAGGCATCCTGTGAGAGGCGGAATTCCAGGAGGAGCCCGGCAATTTAAGGACTCAGGACCCTGAACCACTATACAGACCTTTTCCCTGGGAAACAAAACTCACAAGCCACTGTTCTGGGTGTCAGTTTTCAGGACCCACTAGGCACTCTCAAACCACACCAAGTTGGCACTGGTGCCACCTTGCGTCTGAGAGGAAACCTGCGAGCGGCCGCATTCCAGGAGGCACCAGGCCTTTTAAGGCCTCAGGACCCTGAACCACTGTACAGGCTTTTTACCTGGGAAACTAAACTCACAAGCCACTATACTGGGTGTCAGTTTTCAGGACCCACTAGGCACTCTCAAACCACACCAAGTTGGCACTGGTGCCACCTTGCATCTGGGCGGAACCCTGCGAGAGGAGGAATTCCAGGAGGCACCTTGCAATTGAAGGCCTCAGGACCATGAACTATTTTACAGGCTTTTCCCTGGGAAACAAAACTCACAAGCAACTGTTCTGGGTGTCAGTTTGCAGGACCCACTTGGCACTCTCAAACTAGACCAAGTTGGCACTGGTGCCACCTTGCGTCTGGGAGTCATCCTGCGAGAGGCCAAATTCCAGAAGGCAACTGGCCATTTAAAGTTTCAGGTCCCTGAACAATTTACAGGCTTTTTTCCTGGGAAACAAAACTCAGAAGCCACTGTTCTGGGTGTCAGTTTGCAGGACCCACTTGGAACTCTAAAACCAGACCAAGTTGGCACTGGTGCCACCTTGCGTCTGGGAGGCATCCTGCGAGAGGAGGAATTCCAGGAGGCACCTGGCTATATAAGGCTGCAGGAACCTAAACCATTCTACAGGCTTTTTCCCAGAGAAACAAAACTCACAAGCCACTGTTCTGGGTGTCAGTTTGCAGGACCCACTTGGCACTCTCAAACCAGACCAAGTTGGCACTGGTGCCACCTTGCGTCTGGGAGGCATCCTGCGAGAGGCGCAATTCCAGGAGGCACCGGGCAGATTAAGGCCGCAGACCCTGAACCATTGTACAGGTTTTCCCTGGGAAACAAAACTCACAAGCCACTGTTCTGGGTGTCAGTTTTCAGGACCCACTTGGCACTCTCAAACCAGACCAAGTTGGTACGGCTGCCACCTTCCTTCTTGGAGTCATCCTGCGAGAGGCGGAATTCCAGAAGGCACCGGGCAATTTCAGGCCTCAGGCCCCTTGACCAGTGTACAGGCTTTTACCTTTGGAAACAAAACTCATAAGCCACTCTTCTGGGTGTCAGTTTTCAGGACCCACTTGACACTCTCAAAACACACCAAGTTGGCACTGGGGCCACCTTGCGTCTTGGAGGAATCCTGCGAGAGGCGGAATTCCAGGAGGCACCTTGCAATTGAAGGCCTCAGGACCCTGAGCCACTCTACAGGGTATTTCCCTGGAAACAAAACTCAGAAGCCACTTATCTGGGTTTCAATTTTCAGGACCCACATGGCACTCTCAAACCAGATTAATTTGGCACTGGTGCCACCTTGCGTCTGGGAGGCATCCTGCGAGAGGCCCAATTCCAGGAGGCACACTGAAATTTTAGGCCTCAGGACTCTGAACCATTCTACAGGCTTTTCCCCTGGGAAACAAAACTCACAAGCCAGTGTTCTGGGTGTCAGTTTTCAGGACCCACATGGCACTCTCAAACAAGAACAAGTTGGCACTGGTGCCACCGTGCGTCTGGGAGGCATCCTGCGAGAGGCCGAATTCCAGGAGGCACCGGGCATTTTCAGGCCTCAGGCCCCTGGACCAGTGTACAGGCTTTTACCTTTGGAAACAAAACTCACAAGCCACTGTTCTGAGTTTCTGTTTGCAGGGCCCATTTGGAAATCTCAAACCAGAACAATTTGGAACTGGTGCAACCTTGCATCTGAGAGGCATCGTGGGAGAGGCCAAATTCCAGGAGCCACCCGGCAATGTAAGGCCTCAGGACCATGAACTATTTTACAGGCTTTTCCCTGGGAAACAAAACTCACAAGCCACTGCTGTGGGTGTCAGTTTTCAGGACCCACTTGGCACTCTCAAGCCAGATCAAGTTGGCACTGGTGCCACTTTGCTTCTAGGAAGGCATCCTGAGGGAGACTGACTTCCAGAATGGACCCAGCCATTTAATGTCTCAGGACCCTGAATATCTCCACAGGCCTTTTCCATGGGAAATAAAACTCACAAGCCACTGTTCGGGATGTCAGTTTGAAGGACCCAATTGGCACTCTCAAACCAGACCAAATTTTGAACTGGTGCCAACTTGCGACGGAAAGGCATCCTGCGAGACACAGAAATTCCAGGAAGCACATGGCCATTTAAGGCCTCAGGCCCCTGAGCCACTCTACAGGCTTTTTCCCTGGGAAACAAAACTCACAAGCCGCTGTTCTGGGTGTCAGTTTTCAGGACCCACTTGGCACTCTCAAACCAGACCAAGTTGGCACGGCTGCCACCTTCCTTCTGGGAGACATCCTGCGAGACGCGGAATTCCAGAAGGCACCTGGCAATTTCAGGCCGCAGGACCCTGGACTAGTGTACAGGCTTTTACCTTTGGAAACAAAACTCACAAACCACTGTTCTGGGTGTCAGTTTTCAGGACCCACTTGGCACTCTCAAACCAGACAAAGTTGGCACTGGTGCCACGTTGCATCTAAGAGGCATCCTGTGAGAGGCGGAATTCCAGGAGGAGCCCGGCAATTTAAGGACTCAGGACCCTGAACCACTATACAGACCTTTTCCCTGGGAAACAAAACTCACAAGCCACTGTTCTGGGTGTCAGTTTTCAGGACCCACTAGGCACTCTCAAACCACACCAAGTTGGCACTGGTGCCACCTTGCGTCTGAGAGGAAACCTGCGAGCGGCCGCATTCCAGGAGGCACCAGGCCTTTTAAGGCCTCAGGACCCTGAACCACTGTACAGGCTTTTTACCTGGGAAACTAAACTCACAAGCCACTATACTGGGTGTCAGTTTTCAGGACCCACTAGGCACTCTCAAACCACACCAAGTTGGCACTGGTGCCACCTTGCATCTGGGCGGAATCCTGCGAGAGGCGGAATTCCAGGAGGCACCCGGCTATTAAAGGCCTCAGGACCATGAACTATTTTACAGGCTTTTCCCTGGGAAACAAAACTCACAAGCCACTGTTCTGGGTGTCAGTTTGCAGGACCCACTTGGCACTCTCAAACCAGACCAAGTTGCACTGGTGCCACCTTGCGTCTGGGAGTCATCCTGCGAGAGGCCAAATTCCAGAAGGCACCAGGCCATTTAAAGTTTCAGGTCCCTGAACAATTTACAGGCTTTTTTCCTGGGAAACAAAACTCAGAAGCCACTGTTCTGGGTGTCAGTTTTATGGACCCACTTAGCACTCTCAAACCAGATCAAGTTGGTACTGGTGCCACTTTGCTTCTAGGAAGGCATCCTTAGGGGGTCTGACTTCCAGAAGGGTCCCGGCCATTTAATGTCTCAGGACCCTGAATATCTCCACAGGCCTTTTCCATGGGAAATAAAACTCACAAGCCACTGTTCGGGATGTCAGTTTTCAGGACCCACATGGCACTCTCAAGCCAGATCAAGTTGGCACTGGTGCCACTTTGCTTCTAGGAAGGCATCCTGAGGGAGTCCGACTTCCAGAAGGGACCCGGCCATTTAATGTCTCAGGTCCCTGAATATCTCCACAGGCCTTTTCCATGGGAAATAAAACTCACAAGCCACTGTTCAGGATGTCAGTTTGCCGGGCCCAATTGGCACTCTCAAACCAGACCAAATTTTGAACTGGTGGCACCTTGCGATGGAGAGGCATCCTGAGAGAGGCAGAAATTCCAGGAAGCACATGGCCATTTTAGGCCTCAGGCCCCTGAACCACTCTACAGGCTTTTTCCCTGGGAAACAAAACTCACAAGCCACTGTTCTGGGTGTCAGTTTTCAGACCCACTTGGCACTCTCAAACCAGACCAAGTTGGTACGGCTGCCACCTTCCTTCTTGGAGTCATCCTGCGAGAGGCGGAATTCCAGAAGGCACCGGGCAATTTCAGGCCTCAGGCCCCTTGACCAGTGTACAGGCTTTTACCTTTGGAAACAAAACTCACAAGCCACTCTTCTGGGTGTCAGTTTTCAGGACCCACTTGACACTCTCAAAACACACCAAGTTGGCACTGGGGCCACCTTGCGTCTTGGAGGAATCCTGCGAGAGGCGGAATTCCAGGAGGCACCTTGCAATTGAAGGCCTCAGGACCCTGAGCCACTCTACAGGGTATTTCCCTGGAAACAAAACTCAGAAGCCACTTATCTGGGTTTCAATTTTCAGGACCCACATGGCACTCTCAAACCAGATTAATTTGGCACTGGTGCCACCTTGCGTCTGGGAGGCATCCTGCGAGAGGCCCAATTCCAGGAGGCACACTGAAATTTTAGGCCTCAGGACTCTGAACCATTCTACAGGCTTTTCCCCTGGGAAACAAAACTCACAAGCCAGTGTTCTGGGTGTCAGTTTTCAGGACCCACATGGCACTCTCAAACCAGACCAAGTTGGCACTGGTGCAACCTTGCGTCTGGGAGTCATCCTGCGAGAGGCCAAATTCCAGAAGGCACCTGGCCATTTAAAGTTCCAGGTCCCTAAAAAATGTACAGGTTTTTTCCTGGGAAACAAAACTCAGAAGCCACTGTTCTGGGTGTCAGTTTGCAGGACCCACTTGGAACTCTAAAACCAGACCAAGTTGGCACTGGTGCCACCTTGCGTCTGGGAGGCATCCTGCGAGAGGAGGAATTCCAGGAGGCACCTGGCTATATAAGGCTGCAGGAACCTAAACCATTCTACAGGCTTTTTCCCAGAGAAACAAAACTCACAAGCCACTGTTCTGGGTGTCAGTTTGCAGGACCCACTTGGCACTCTCAAACCAGACCAAGTTGGCACTGGTGCCACCTTGCGTCTGGGAGGCATCCTGCGAGAGGCGCAATTCCAGGAGGCACCGGGCAGATTAAGGCCGCAGACCCTGAACCATTGTACAGGTTTTCCCTGGGAAACAAAACTCACAAGCCACTGTTCAGGGTGTCAGTTTTCAGGACACACTTGGCACTCTCAAACCAGACCAAGTTGGCACTGCTGCCACTCTGCATCTGGGAGGCATCCTGCGAGAGGCGCAATTCGAGGAGGCACCCGGCAATTTCAGGCTGCAGGACCCTGAACCATTCTACAGGTTTTTTCCCTGGGAAACAAAACTCAGATGCACCTCTTCTGGGTGTCAGTTTGCAGGACTCACTCGGCACTCTCAAACCAGACCAAGTTGGCACTGGTGCCACCTTGCGTATGGGAGGCATCCTGCAAGAGGTGCAATTCCAGGAGGCACCCAGCAATTTTAGGCTGCAAGACCCTGAACCATTCTACAGGCTTTTTCCCAGGGAAACAAAACTCACAAGCCACTGTTCTGGGTGTCAGTTTGCAGAACCCACTTGGCACTCTCAAACGAGACTAAGTGGGCACCGGTGCCACTTAGCGTCTGGGAAACATCCTGCGAGAGGGGGAATTCCAGGAGGAACCTGGCTATTAAAGGCCGCAGGACCCTAAACCATTTTTAGGCTTTTTCCAAGGGAAACAAACCTCACAAGCCACTGTTCTGGGTGTCAGTTTGCAGGACCCACTTGGCACTCTCAAACCAGACCAAATTGGCACTGGTGCCACCTTGCGTCTGGGAGGCATCCTGCGAGAGGCGGATCTCCAGGAGGTAACAGGCTATTTAAGGCCGCAGGACCCTAAACCAATGTACAGGCTTTTTCCCTGGGAAACAAAACTCACAAGCCATTTTTCTGGGTGTCAGTTTGCAGGACCCACTGTGCACTCTCACACCCTACCAAGTTGGCAATGGTGCCGCTTTGCGTCTAAGAGGCATCCTGCGAGAGGCAGAATTCCAGGAGGCACCTGGCATTTTAAAGCCTCAGGACCCTGAGCCATTCTACAGGCCTTTGCCATGGAAACAAACCTCACAAGCCACTGTTCTGGGTGTCAGTTTTCAGGACCCACGAGGCACTCTCAAACTAGATCAAGTGTGCACTGGTGCTTCTTTGGGTCTTGGAAGCATCCTGCGATAGGCGGAATTCCAGGAGGCATCCTGAAATTTAAGGCCGCAGGACCCTGGACAATTTTACATGCCTTTTTACTGGGAAACAAAACTCACAAGCCACTGTTCTGGGTGTCAGTTTAAGGACCCACTGTGCACTCTCAAACTAGACCAAGTGTGCACTGGTGCCACCTTGCCTCTGGGAGGCATCCTACGAGAGGCGGAATTCCAGGAGTCACCTGGCCATTTAAGGCCTCAGGACCCTGAACCACTGTACAAGCTTTTTCCCTAGGAAACGAAACGCACAAGCCACTGTTCTGGGTGTCAGTTTGCAGGACCCACTAGGCACTCTCAAATCAAATTAAGTGGGCACCGGTGCCGCTCAGCGTCTGGGAAACATCCTGCGAGAGGCGGAATTCTAGTAGGCACCCTGAAATTTAAGGCCGCAGGACCCTGAACCATTGTACAGGCTTTTTCCCTGGGAAATAAAACTCACAAGCAACTGTTCTGAGTGTAAGTTTGCATGACCCACTTGGTACTCTCAAACCAGACCAAGTTGGCATTAATGCCGCCTTGCGTCTGGGAAACATCCTGCGAGAGGCCGAATTCCAGGAGGCACCATGTATTTTAAGGCCCCGGGCACCCGAACCATTCTACAGGTTTTTTCCCTGGGAAACAAAACTCAGAAGCCACTGTTCTGGGTGTCAGTTTTCAGGACCCACTAGGCACTCTCAAACCAGACCAAGTTGGAACTGGTGCTACTTTGGGTCTGGAAGGAATCCTGGGAGTGGCCGGATTCCAGGAGGCACCTGGCCATTTAAGGCCGCAGGCCCCTGAACCGCTGTACAGGCTTTTTCCCTGGAAAAGAGAACTCAGAAGCCACTGTTCTGGGTGTCAGTTTTCAGGACCCACTTGGCACTCAAAACCAGCCTAGAGTGGGCACCGGTGCCGCTTAGCGTCTGGGAGGAATCCTGCGAGAAGCCGAATTACAGTAGGCACCCTGAAATTCATAGACGCAGGACCCTGAACAATTGTAGAGGCTTTTTCCCTGGGAAACAAAACTCACAAGCCACTGTTCTGGGTGTCAGTTTTCAGACCCACTTGGCACTCTCAAACCAGACCAAGTTGGCACTGGTGCCACCTTGCGTCTGGGAGGCATCCTGCGAGAGGCGGAATTTCAGTAGACACCCCGAAATTTCAGGCCGCAGGACCCTGAACCATTGCACAGGCTTTTTCCCTGGGAAACAAAACTCACAAGCCACTCTTCTGGGGGTCATTTTGCAGGACCCACTTGACACTCTCAAAACAGACCAAGTTGGCACTGGTGCCACCTTGCGTCTTGGAGGAATCCTGCGAGAGGCGGAATTCCAGGAGGCACCTTGCAATTGAAGGCCTCAGGACCCTGAGCCACTCTAAAAGGTATTTCCCTGGAAACAAAACTCAGAAGCCACTTATCTGGGTTTCAATTTTCAGGACCCACATGGCACTCTCAAACCAGATTAATTTGGCACTGGTGCCACCTTGCGTCTGGGAGGCATCCTGCGAGAGGCCCAATTCCAGGAGGCACACTGAAATTTTAGGCCTCAGGACTCTGAACCATTCTACAGGCTTTTCCCCTGGGAAACAAAACTCACAAGCCAGTGTTCTGGGTGTCAGTTTTCAGGACCCACTTGGCACTCTCAAACCAGACCAAGTTGGCACGGCTGCCACCTTCCTTCTGGGAGACATCCCGCGAGACGCGGAATTCCAGAAGGCACCTGGCAATTTCAGGCCGCAGGACCCTGGACTAATGTACAGGCTTTTACCTTTGGAAACAAAACTCACAAACCACTGTTCTGGGTGTCAGTTTTCAGGACCCACTTGGCACTCTCAAACCAGACCAAGTTGGCACTGGTGCCACGTTGCATCTAAGAGGCATCCTGTGAGAGGCGGAATTCCAGGAGGAGCCCGGCAATTTAAGGACTCAGGACCCTGAACCACTATACAGACCTTTTCCCTGGGAAACAAAACTCACAAGCCACTGTTCTGGGTGTCAGTTTTCAGGACCCACTAGGCACTCTCAAACCACACCAAGTTGGCACTGGTGCCACCTTGCGTCTGAGAGGAAACCTGCGAGCGGCCGCATTCCAGGAGGCACCAGGCCTTTTAAGGCCTCAGGACCCTGAACCACTGTACAGGCTTTTTACCTGGGAAACTAAACTCACAAGCCACTATACTGGGTGTCAGTTTTCAGGACCCACTAGGCACTCTCAAACCACACCAAGTTGGCACTGGTGCCACCTTGCATCTGGGCGGAACCCTGCGAGAGGAGGAATTCCAGGAGGCACCTTGCAATTGAAGGCCTCAGGACCATGAACTATTTTACAGGCTTTTCCCTGGGAAACAAAACTCACAAGCAACTGTTCTGGGTGTCAGTTTGCAGGACCCACTTGGCACTCTCAAACTAGACCAAGTTGGCACTGGTGCCACCTTGCGTCTGGGAGTCATCCTGCGAGAGGCCAAATTCCAGAAGGCAACTGGCCATTTAAAGTTTCAGGTCCCTGAACAATTTACAGGCTTTTTTCCTGGGAAACAAAACTCAGAAGCCACTGTTCTGGGTGTCAGTTTGCAGGACCCACTTGGAACTCTAAAACCAGACCAAGTTGGCACTGGTGCCACCTTGCGTCTGGGAGGCATCCTGCGAGAGGAGGAATTCCAGGAGGCACCTGGCTATATAAGGCTGCAGGAACCTAAACCATTCTACAGGCTTTTTCCCAGAGAAACAAAACTCACAAGCCACTGTTCTGGGTGTCAGTTTGCAGGACCCACTTGGCACTCTCAAACCAGACCAAGTTGGCACTGGTGCCACCTTGCGTCTGGGAGGCATCCTGCGAGAGGCGCAATTCCAGGAGGCACCGGGCAGATTAAGGCCGCAGACCCTGAACCATTGTACAGGTTTTCCCTGGGAAACAAAACTCACAAGCCACTGTTCAGGGTGTCAGTTTTCAGGACCCACTTGGCACTATCAAACCAAACCAAGTTGGCACTGGTGCCACCTTGCGTCTGGGAGGCATCCTGCGAGAGGCGCAATTCGAGGAGGCACCCGGCAATTTCAGGCTGCAGGACCCTGAACCATTCTACAGGTTTTTTCCCTGGGAAACAAAACTCAGATGCACCTCTTCTGGGTGTCAGTTTGCAGGACTCACTCGGCACTCTCAAACCAGACCAAGTTGGCACTGGTGCCACCTTGCGTATGGGAGGCATCCTGCAAGAGGTGCAATTCCAGGAGGCACCCGGCAATTTTAGGCTGCAAGACCCTGAACCATTCTACAGGCTTTTTCCCAGGGAAACAAAACTCACAAGCCACTGTTCTGGGTGTCAGTTTGCAGAACCCACTTGGCACTCTCAAACGAGACTAAGTGGGCACCGGTGCCACTTAGCGTCTGGGAAACATCCTGCGAGAGGGGGAATTCCAGGAGGAACCTGGCTATTAAAGGCCGCAGGACCCTAAACCATTTTTAGGCTTTTTCCCAGGGAAACAAACCTCACAAGCCACTGTTCTGGGTGTCAGTTTGCAGGACCCACTTGGCACTCTCAAACCAGACCAAATTGGCACTGGTGCCACCTTGCGTCTGGGAGGCATCCTGCGAGAGGCGGATCTCCAGGAGGTAACAGGCTATTTAAGGCCGCAGGACCCTAAACCAATGTACAGGCTTTTTCCCTGGGAAACAAAACTCACAAGCCATTTTTCTGGGTGTCAGTTTGCAGGACCCACTGTGCACTCTCACACCCTACCAAGTTGGCAATGGTGCCGCTTTGCGTCTAAGAGGCATCCTGCGAGAGGCAGAATTCCAGGAGGCACCTGGCATTTTAAAGCCTCAGGACCCTGAGCCATTCTACAGGCCTTTGCCATGGAAACAAACCTCACAAGCCACTGTTCTGGGTGTCAGTTTTCAGGACCCACGAGGCACTCTCAAACTAGATCAAGTGTGCACTGGTGCTTCTTTGGGTCTTGGAAGCATCCTGCGATAGGCGGAATTCCAGGAGGCATCCTGAAATTTAAGGCCGCAGGACCCTGGACAATTTTACATGCCTTTTTACTGGGAAACAAAACTCACAAGCCACTGTTCTGGGTGTCAGTTTAAGGAC
The DNA here is from genome assembly GCF_963513975.1 of Fringilla coelebs. Classification (NCBI taxonomy): domain Eukaryota; kingdom Metazoa; phylum Chordata; class Aves; order Passeriformes; family Fringillidae; genus Fringilla; species Fringilla coelebs. Next base: position 2,400,152 of record NW_028167521.1, on the reverse strand, counting down.
CCACTGTGCACTCTCAAACTAGACCAAGTGTGCACTGGTGCCACCTTGCCTCTGGGAGGCATCCTACGAGAGGCGGAATTCCAGGAGTCACCTGGCCATTTAAGGCCTCAGGACCCTGAACCACTGTACAGGCTTTTTCCCTAGGAAACGAAACGCACAAGCCACTGTTCTGGGTGTCAGTTTGCAGGACCCACTAGGCACTCTCAAATCAAATTAAGTGGGCACCGGTGCCGCTCAGCGTCTGGGAAACATCCTGCGAGAGGCGGAATTCTAGTAGGCACCCTGAAATTTAAGGCCGCAGGACCCTGAACCATTGTACAGGCTTTTTCCCTGGGAAATAAAACTCACAAGCAACTGTTCTGAGTGTAAGTTTGCATGACCCACTTGGTACTCTCAAACCAGACCAAGTTGGCATTAATGCCGCCTTGCGTCTGGGAAACATCCTGCGAGAGGCCGAATTCCAGGAGGCACCCAGTATTTTAAGGCCCCGGGCACCCGAACCATTCTACAGGTTTTTTCCCTGGGAAACAAAACTCACAAGCCACTGTTCTGGGTGTCAGTTTTCAGGACCCACTAGGCACTCTCAAACCAGACCAAGTTGGAACTGGTGCTACTTTGGGTCTGGAAGGAATCCTGGGAGTGGCCGGATTCCAGGAGGCACCTGGCCATTTAAGGCCGCAGGCCCCTGAACCGCTGTACAGGCTTTTTCCCTGGAAAAGAGAACTCAGAAGCCACTGTTCTGGGCGTCAGTTTTCAGGACCCACTTGGCACTCAAAACCAGCCTAGAGTGGGCACCGGTGCCGCTTAGCGTCTGGGAGGAATCCTGCGAGAAGCCGAATTACAGTAGGCACCCTGAAATTCATAGACGCAGGACCCTGAACAATTGTAGAGGCTTTTTCCCTGGGAAACAAAACTCACAAGCCACTGTTCTGGGTGTCAGTTTTCAGACCCACTTGGCACTCTCAAACCAGACCAAGTTGGCACTGGTGCCACCTTGCGTCTGGGAGGCATCCTGCGAGAGGCAGAATTTCAGTAGACACCCCGAAATTTCAGGCCGCAGGACCCTGAACCATTGCACAGGCTTTTTCCCTGGGAAACAAAACTCACAAGCCACTCTTCTGGGTGTCATTTTGCAGGACCCACTTGACACTCTCAAAACACACCAAGTTGGCACTGGGGCCACCTTGCGTCTTGGAGGAATCCTGCGAGAGGCGGAATTCCAGGAGGCACCTTGCAATTGAAGGCCTCAGGACCCTGAGCCACTCTACAGGGTATTTCCCTGGAAACAAAACTCAGAAGCCACTTATCTGGGTTTCAATTTTCAGGACCCACATGGCACTCTCAAACCAGATTAATTTGGCACTGGTGCCACCTTGCGTCTGGGAGGCATCCTGCGAGAGGCCCAATTCCAGGAGGCACACTGAAATTTTAGGCCTCAGGACTCTGAACCATTCTACAGGCTTTTCCCCTGGGAAACAAAACTCACAAGCCAGTGTTCTGGGTGTCAGTTTTCAGGACCCACTTGGCACTCTCAAACCAGACCAAGTTGGCACGGCTGCCACCTTCCTTCTGGGAGACATCCTGCGAGACGCGGAATTCCAGAAGGCACCTGGCAATTTCAGGCCGCAGGACCCTGGACTAGTGTACAGGCTTTTACCTTTGGAAAAAAAACTCACAAACCACTGTTCTGGGTGTCAGTTTTCAGGACCCACTTGGCACTCTCAAACCAGACCAAGTTGGCACTGGTGCCACGTTGCATCTAAGAGGCATCCTGTGAGAGGCGGAATTCCAGGAGGAGCCCGGCAATTTAAGGACTCAGGACCCTGAACCACTATACAGACCTTTTCCCTGGGAAACAAAACTCACAAGCCACTGTTCTGGGTGTCAGTTTTCAGGACCCACTAGGCACTCTCAAACCACACCAAGTTGGCACTGGTGCCACCTTGCGTCTGAGAGGAAACCTGCGAGCGGCCGCATTCCAGGAGGCACCAGGCCTTTTAAGGCCTCAGGACCCTGAACCACTGTACAGGCTTTTTACCTGGGAAACTAAACTCACAAGCCACTATACTGGGTGTCAGTTTTCAGGACCCACTAGGCACTCTCAAACCACACCAAGTTGGCACTGGTGCCACCTTGCATCTGGGCGGAATCCTGCGAGAGGCGGAATTCCAGGAGGCACCGGGCAGATTAAGGCCGCAGACCCTGAACCATTGTACAGGTTTTCCCTGGGAAACAAAACTCACAAGCCACTGTTCAGGGTGTCAGTTTTCAGGACCCACTTGGCACTATCAAACCAAACCAAGTTGGCACTGGTGCCACCTTGCGTCTGGGAGGCATCCTGCGAGAGGCGCAATTCGAGGAGGCACCCGGCAATTTCAGGCTGCAGGACCCTGAACCATTCTACAGGTTTTTTCCCTGGGAAACAAAACTCAGATGCACCTCTTCTGGGTGTCAGTTTGCAGGACTCACTCGGCACTCTCAAACCAGACCAAGTTGGCACTGGTGCCACCTTGCGTATGGGAGGCATCCTGCAAGAGGTGCAATTCCAGGAGGCACCCGGCAATTTTAGGCTGCAAGACCCTGAACCATTCTACAGGCTTTTTCCCAGGGAAACAAAACTCACAAGCCACTGTTCTGGGTGTCAGTTTGCAGAACCCACTTGGCACTCTCAAACGAGACTAAGTGGGCACCGGTGCCACTTAGCGTCTGGGAAACATCCTGCGAGAGGGGGAATTCCAGGAGGAACCTGGCTATTAAAGGCCGCAGGACCCTAAACCATTTTTAGGCTTTTTCCCAGGGAAACAAACCTCACAAGCCACTGTTCTGGGTGTCAGTTTGCAGGACCCACTTGGCACTCTCAAACCAGACCAAATTGGCACTGGTGCCACCTTGCGTCTGGGAGGCATCCTGCGAGAGGCGGATCTCCAGGAGGTAACAGGCTATTTAAGGCCGCAGGACCCTAAACCAATGTACAGGCTTTTTCCCTGGGAAACAAAACTCACAAGCCATTTTTCTGGGTGTCAGTTTGCAGGACCAACTGTGCACTCTCACACCCTACCAAGTTGGCAATGGTGCCGCTTTGCGTCTAAGAGGCATCCTGCGAGAGGCAGAATTCCAGGAGGCACCTGGCATTTTAAAGCCTCAGGACCCTGAGCCATTCTACAGGCCTTTGCCATGGAAACAAACCTCACAAGCCACTGTTCTGGGTGTCAGTTTTCAGGACCCACGAGGCACTCTCAAACTAGATCAAGTGTGCACTGGTGCTTCTTTGGGTCTTGGAAGCATCCTGCGATAGGCGGAATTCCAGGAGGCATCCTGAAATTTAAGGCCGCAGGACCCTGGACAATTTTACATGCCTTTTTACTGGGAAACAAAACTCACAAGCCACTGTTCTGGGTGTCAGTTTAAGGACCCACTGTGCACTCTCAAACTAGACCAAGTGTGCACTGGTGCCACCTTGCCTCTGGGAGGCATCCTACGAGAGGCGGAATTCCAGGAGTCACCTGGCCATTTAAGGCCTCAGGACCCTGAACCACTGTACAGGCTTTTTCCCTAGGAAACGAAACGCACAAGCCACTGTTCTGGGTGTCAGTTTGCAGGACCCACTAGGCACTCTCAAATCAAATTAAGTGGGCACCGGTGCCGCTCAGCGTCTGGGAAACATCCTGCGAGAGGCGGAATTCTAGTAGGCACCCTGAAATTTAAGGCCGCAGGACCCTGAACCATTGTACAGGCTTTTTCCCTGGGAAATAAAACTCACAAGCAACTGTTCTGAGTGTAAGTTTGCATGACCCACTTGGTACTCTCAAACCAGACCAAGTTGGCATTAATGCCGCCTTGCGTCTGGGAAACATCCTGCGAGAGGCCGAATTCCAGGAGGCACCCAGTATTTTAAGGCCCCGGGCACCCGAACCATTCTACAGGTTTTTTCCCTGGGAAACAAAACTCACAAGCCACTGTTCTGGGTGTCAGTTTTCAGGACCCACTAGGCACTCTCAAACCAGACCAAGTTGGAACTGGTGCTACTTTGGGTCTGGAAGGAATCCTGGGAGTGGCCGGATTCCAGGAGGCACCTGGCCATTTAAGGCCGCAGGCCCCTGAACCGCTGTACAGGCTTTTTCCCTGGAAAAGAGAACTCAGAAGCCACTGTTCTGGGCGTCAGTTTTCAGGACCCACTTGGCACTCAAAACCAGCCTAGAGTGGGCACCGGTGCCGCTTAGCGTCTGGGAGGAATCCTGCGAGAAGCCGAATTACAGTAGGCACCCTGAAATTCATAGACGCAGGACCCTGAACAATTGTAGAGGCTTTTTCCCTGGGAAACAAAACTCACAAGCCACTGTTCTGGGTGTCAGTTTTCAGACCCACTTGGCACTCTCAAACCAGACCAAGTTGGCACTGGTGCCACCTTGCGTCTGGGAGGCATCCTGCGAGAGGCGGAATTTCAGTAGACACCCCGAAATTTCAGGCCGCAGGACCCTGAACCATTGCACAGGCTTTTTCCCTGGGAAACAAAACTCACAAGCCACTCTTCTGGGTGTCATTTTGCAGGACCCACTTGACACTCTCAAAACACACCAAGTTGGCACTGGGGCCACCTTGCGTCTTGGAGGAATCCTGCGAGAGGCGGAATTCCAGGAGGCACCTTGCAATTGAAGGCCTCAGGACCCTGAGCCACTCTACAGGGTATTTCCCTGGAAACAAAACTCAGAAGCCACTTATCTGGGTTTCAATTTTCAGGACCCACATGGCACTCTCAAACCAGATTAATTTGGCACTGGTGCCACCTTGCGTCTGGGAGGCATCCTGCGAGAGGCCCAATTCCAGGAGGCACACTGAAATTTTAGGCCTCAGGACTCTGAACCATTCTACAGGCTTTTCCCCTGGGAAACAAAACTCACAAGCCAGTGTTCTGGGTGTCAGTTTTCAGGACCCACTTGGCACTCTCAAACCAGACCAAGTTGGCACGGCTGCCACCTTCCTTCTGGGAGACATCCTGCGAGACGCGGAATTCCAGAAGGCACCTGGCAATTTCAGGCCGCAGGACCCTGGACTAGTGTACAGGCTTTTACCTTTGGAAAAAAAACTCACAAACCACTGTTCTGGGTGTCAGTTTTCAGGACCCACTTGGCACTCTCAAACCAGACCAAGTTGGCACTGGTGCCACGTTGCATCTAAGAGGCATCCTGTGAGAGGCGGAATTCCAGGAGGAGCCCGGCAATTTAAGGACTCAGGACCCTGAACCACTATACAGACCTTTTCCCTGGGAAACAAAACTCACAAGCCACTGTTCTGGGTGTCAGTTTTCAGGACCCACTAGGCACTCTCAAACCACACCAAGTTGGCACTGGTGCCACCTTGCGTCTGAGAGGAAACCTGCGAGCGGCCGCATTCCAGGAGGCACCAGGCCTTTTAAGGCCTCAGGACCCTGAACCACTGTACAGGCTTTTTACCTGGGAAACTAAACTCACAAGCCACTATACTGGGTGTCAGTTTTCAGGACCCACTAGGCACTCTCAAACCACACCAAGTTGCCACTGGTGCCACCTTGCATCTGGGCGGAATCCTGCGAGAGGCGGAATTCCAGGAGGCACCTTGCAATTGAAGGCCTCAGGACCATGAACTATTTTACAGGCTTTTCCCTGGGAAACAAAACTCACAAGCAACTGTTCTGGGTGTCAGTTTGCAGGACCCACTTGGCACTCTCAAACTAGACCAAGTTGGCACTGGTGCCACCTTGCGTCTGGGAGTCATCCTGCGAGAGGCCAAATTCCAGAAGGCACCTGGCCATTTAAAGTTTCAGGTCCCTGAACAATTTACAGGCTTTTTTCCTGGGAAACAAAACTCAGAAGCCACTGTTCTGGGTGTCAGTTTGCAGGACCCACTAGGAACTCTAAAACCAGACCAAGTTGGCACTGGTGCCACCTTGCGTCTGGGAGGCATCCTGCGAGAGGAGGAATTCCAGGAGGCACCTGGCTATATAAGGCTGCAGGAACCTAAACCATTCTACAGGCTTTTTCCCAGAGAAACAAAACTCACAAGCCACTGTTCTGGGTGTCAGTTTGCAGGACCCACTTGGCACTCTCAAACCAGACCAAGTTGGCACTGGTGCCACCTTGCGTCTGGGAGGCATCCTGCGAGAGGCGCAATTCCAGGAGGCACCGGGCAGATTAAGGCCGCAGACCCTGAACCATTGCACAGGCTTTTTCCCTGGGAAACAAAACTCACAAGCCACTGTTCTGGGTGTCAGTTTTCAGGACCCACTTGGCACTATCAAACCAGACCAAGTTGGCACTGGTGCCACCTTGCGTCTGGGAGGCATCCTGCGAGAGGCGCAATTCGAGGAGGCACCCGGCAATTTAAGGCTGCAGGACCCTGAACCATTCTACAGGTTTTTTCCCTGGGAAACAAAACTCAGATGCACCTCTTCTGGGTGTCAGTTTGCAGGACCCACTTGGCACTCTCAAACCAGACCAAATTGGCACTGGTGCCACCTTGCGTCTGGGAGGCATCCTGCGAGAGGCGGATCTCCAGGAGGTAACAGGCTATTTAAGGCCGCAGGACCCTAAACCAATGTACAGGCTTTTTCCCTGGGAAACAAAACTCACAAGCCATTTTTCTGGGTGTCAGTTTGCAGGACCAACTGTGCACTCTCACACCCTACCAAGTTGGCAATGGTGCCGCTTTGCGTCTAAGAGGCATCCTGCGAGAGGCAGAATTCCAGGAGGCACCTGGCATTTTAAAGCCTCAGGACCCTGAGCCATTCTACAGGCCTTTGCCATGGAAACAAACCTCACAAGCCACTGTTCTGGGTGTCAGTTTTCAGGACCCACGAGGCACTCTCAAACTAGATCAAGTGTGCACTGGTGCTTCTTTGGGTCTTGGAAGCATCCTGCGATAGGCGGAATTCCAGGAGGCATCCTGAAATTTAAGGCCGCAGGACCCTGGACAATTTTACATGCCTTTTTACTGGGAAACAAAACTCACAAGCCACTGTTCTGGGTGTCAGTTTAAGGACCCACTGTGCACTCTCAAACTAGACCAAGTGTGCACTGGTGCCACCTTGCCTCTGGGAGGCATCCTACGAGAGGCGGAATTCCAGGAGTCACCTGGCCATTTAAGGCCTCAGGACCCTGAACCACTGTACAGGCTTTTTCCCTAGGAAACGAAACGCACAAGCCACTGTTCTGGGTGTCAGTTTGCAGGACCCACTAGGCACTCTCAAATCAAATTAAGTGGGCACCGGTGCCGCTCAGCGTCTGGGAAACATCCTGCGAGAGGCGGAATTCTAGTAGGCACCCTGAAATTTAAGGCCGCAGGACCCTGAACCATTGTACAGGCTTTTTCCCTGGGAAATAAAACTCACAAGCAACTGTTCTGAGTGTAAGTTTGCATGACCCACTTGGTACTCTCAAACCAGACCAAGTTGGCATTAATGCCGCCTTGCGTCTGGGAAACATCCTGCGAGAGGCCGAATTCCAGGAGGCACCCAGTACTTTAAGGCCCCGGGCACCCGAACCATTCTACAGGTTTTTTCCCTGGGAAACAAAACTCAGAAGCCACTGTTCTGGGTGTCAGTTTTCAGGACCCACTAGGCACTCTCAAACCAGACCAAGTTGGAACTGGTGCTACTTTGGGTCTGGAAGGAATCCTGGGAGTGGCCGGATTCCAGGAGGCACCTGGCCATTTAAGGCCGCAGGCCCCTGAACCGCTGTACAGGCTTTTTCCCTGGAAAAGAGAACTCAGAAGCCACTGTTCTGGGCGTCAGTTTTCAGGACCCACTTGGCACTCAAAACCAGCCTAGAGTGGGCACCGGTGCCGCTTAGCGTCTGGAAGGAATCCTGCGAGAAGCCGAATTACAGTAGGCACCCTGAAATTCATAGACGCAGGACCCTGAACAATTGTAGAGGCTTTTTCCCTGGGAAACAAAACTCACAAGCCACTGTTCTGGGTGTCAGTTTTCAGACCCACTTGGCACTCTCAAACCAGACCAAGTTGGCACTGGTGCCACCTTGCGTCTGGGAGGCATCCTGCGAGAGGCGGAATTTCAGTAGACACCCCGAAATTTCAGGCCGCAGGACCCTGAACCATTGCACAGGCTTTTTCCCTGGGAAACAAAACTCACAAGCCACTCTTCTGGGTGTCATTTTGCAGGACCCACTTGACACTCTCAAAACACACCAAGTTGGCACTGGGGCCACCTTGCGTCTTGGAGGAATCCTGCGAGAGGCGGAATTCCAGGAGGCACCTTGCAATTGAAGGCCTCAGGACCCTGAGCCACTCTACAGGGTATTTCCCTGGAAACAAAACTCAGAAGCCACTTATCTGGGTTTCAATTTTCAGGACCCACATGGCACTCTCAAACCAGATTAATTTGGCACTGGTGCCACCTTGCGTCTGGGAGGCATCCTGCGAGAGGCCCAATCCCAGGAGGCACACTGAAATTTTAGGCCTCAGGACTCTGAACCATTCTACAGGCTTTTCCCCTGGGAAACAAAACTCACAAGCCAGTGTTCTGGGTGTCAGTTTTCAAGACCCACTTGGCACTCTCAAACCAGACCAAGTTGGCACGGCTGCCACCTTCCTTCTGGGAGACATCCTGCGAGACGCGGAATTCCAGAAGGCACCTGGCAATTTCAGGCCGCAGGACCCTGGACTATTGTACAGGCTTTTACCTTTGGAAACAAAACTCACAAACCACTGTTCTGGGTGTCAGTTTTCAGGACCCACTTGGCACTCTCAAACCAGACAAAGTTGGCACTGGTGCCACGTTGCATCTAAGAGGCATCCTGTGAGAGGCGGAATTCCAGGAGGAGCCCGGCAATTTAAGGACTCAGGACCCTGAACCACTATACAGACCTTTTCCCTGGGAAACAAAACTCACAAGCCACTGTTCTGGGTGTCAGTTTTCAGGACCCACTAGGCACTCTCAAACCACACCAAGTTGGCACTGGTGCCACCTTGCGTCTGAGAGGCAACCTGCGAGCGGCCGCATTCCAGGAGGCACCAGGCCTTTTAAGGCCTCAGGACCCTGAACCACTGTACAGGCTTTTTACCTGGGAAACTAAACTCACAAGCCACTATACTGGGTGTCAGTTTTCAGGACCCACTAGGCACTCTCAAACCACACCAAGTTGCCACTGGTGCCACCTTGCATCTGGGCGGAATCCTGCGAGAGGCGGAATTCCAGGAGGCACCTTGCAATTGAAGGCCTCAGGACCATGAACTATTTTACAGGCTTTTCCCAGGGAAACAAAACTCACAAGCAACTGTTCTGGGTGTCAGTTTGCAGGACCCACTTGGCACTCTCAAACTAGACCAAGTTGGCACTGGTGCCACCTTGCGTCTGGGAGTCATCCTGCGAGAGGCCAAATTCCAGAAGGCACCAGGCCATTTAAAGTTTCAGGTCCCTGAACAATTTACAGGCTTTTTTCCTGGGAAACAAAACTCAGAAGCCACTGTTCTGGGTGTCAGTTTGCAGGACCCACTTGGAACTCTAAAACCAGACCAAGTTGGCACTGGTGCCACCTTGCGTCTGGGAGGCATCCTGCGAGAGGAGGAATTCCAGGAGGCACCTGGCTATATAAGGCTGCAGGAACCTAAACCATTCTACAGGCTTTTTCCCAGAGAAACAAAACTCACAAGCCACTGTTCTGGGTGTCAGTTTGCAGGACCCACTTGGCACTCTCAAACCAGACCAAGTTGGCACTGGTGCCACCTTGCGTCTGGGAGGCATCCTGCGAGAGGCGCAATTCCAGGAGGCACCGGGCAGATTAAGGCCGCAGACCCTGAACCATTGTACAGGTTTTCCCTGGGAAACAAAACTCACAAGCCACTGTTCAGGGTGTCAGTTTTCAGGACCCACTTGGCACTATCAAACCAGACCAAGTTGGCACTGGTGCCACCTTGCGTCTGGGAGGCATCCTGCGAGAGGCGCAATTCGAGGAGGCACCCGGCAATTTCAGGCTGCAGGACCCTGAACCATTCTACAGGTTTTTTCCCTGGGAAACAAAACTCAGATGCACCTCTTCTGGGTGTCAGTTTGCAGGACTCACTCGGCACTCTCAAACCAGACCAAGTTGGCACTGGTGCCACCTTGCGTCTGGGAGGCATCCTGCAAGAGGTGCAATTCCAGGAGGCACCCGGCAATTTTAGGCTGCAAGACCCTGAACCATTCTACAGGCTTTTTCCCTGCGAAACAAAACTCACAAGCCACTGTTCTGGGTGTCAGTTTGCAGAACCCACTTGGCACTCTCAAACGAGACTAAGTGGGCACCGGTGCCACTTAGCGTCTGGGAAACATCCTGCGAGAGGGGGAATTCCAGGAGGAACCTGGCTATTAAAGGCCGCAGGACCCTAAACCATTTTTAGGCTTTTTCCCAGGGAAACAAACCTCACAAGCCACTGTTCTGGGTGTCAGTTTGCAGGACCCACTTGGCACTCTCAAACCAGACCAAATTGGCACTGGTGCCACCTTGCGTCTGGGAGGCATCCTGCGAGAGGCGGATCTCCAGGAGGTAACAGGCTATTTAAGGCCGCAGGACCCTAAACCAATGTACAGGCTTTTTCCCTGGGAAACAAAACTCACAAGCCATTTTTCTGGGTGTCAGTTTGCAGGACCCACTGTGCACTCTCACACCCTACCAAGTTGGCAATGGTGCCGCTTTGCGTCTAAGAGGCATCCTGCGAGAGGCAGAATTCCAGGAGGCACCTGGCATTTTAAAGCCTCAGGACCCTGAGCCATTCTACAGGCCTTTGCCATGGAAACAAACGTCACAAGCCACTGTTCTGGGTGTCAGTTTTCAGGACCCACGAGGCACTCTCAAACTAGATCAAGTGTGCACTGGTGCTTCTTTGGGTCATGGAAGCATCCTGCGATAGGCGGAATTCCAGGAGGCATCCTGAAATTTAAGGCCGCAGGCCCCTGGACAATTTTACATGCCATTTTACTGGGAAACAAAACTCACAAGCCACTGTTCTGGGTGTCAGTTTTCAGACCCACTTGGCACTCTCAAACCAGACCAAGTTGGCACTGGTGCCACCTTGCGTCTGGGAGGCATCCTGCGAGAGGCAGAATTTCAGTAGACACCCCGAAATTTCAGGCCGCAGGACCCTGAACCATTGCACAGGCTTTTTCCCTGGGAAACAAAACTCACAAGCCACTCTTCTGGGTGTCATTTTGCAGGACCCACTTGACACTCTCAAAACACACCAAGTTGGCACTGGGGCCACCTTGCGTCTTGGAGGAATCCTGCGAGAGGCGGAATTCCAGGAGGCACCTTGCAATTGAAGGCCTCAGGACCCTGAGCCACTCTACAGGGTATTTCCCTGGAAACAAAACTCAGAAGCCACTTATCTGGGTTTCAATTTTCAGGACCCACATGGCACTCTCAAACCAGATTAATTTGGCACTGGTGCCACCTTGCGTCTGGGAGGCATCCTGAGAGAGGCCCAATTCAAGGAGGCACACTGAAATTTTAGGCCTCAGGACTCTGAACCATTCTACAGGCTTTTCCCCTGGGAAACAAAACTCACAAGCCAGTGTTCTGGGTGTCAGTTTTCAGGACCCACATGGCACTCTCAAACGAGAACAAGTTGGCACTGGTGCCACCTTGCGTCTGGGAGGCATCCTGCGAGAGGCCGAATTCCAGGAGGCACCGGGCAATTTCAGGCCTCAGGCCCCTGGACCAGTGTACAGGCTTTTACCTTTGGAAACAAAACTCACAAGCCACTGTTCTGAGTTTCTGTTTGCAGGGCCCATTTGGAAATCTCAAACCAGAACAATTTGGAACTGGTGCAACCTTGCATCTGAGAGGCATCGTGGGAGAGGCCAAATTCCAGGAGCCACCCGGCAATGTAAGGCCTCAGGACCATGAACTATTTTACAGGCTTTTCCCTGGGAAACAAAACTCACAAGCCACTGCTGTGGGTGTCAGTTTTCAGGACCCACTTGGCACTCTCAAGCCAGATCAAGTTGGCACTGGTGCCACTTTGCTTCTAGGAAGGCATCCTGAGGGAGACTGACTTCCAGAATGGACCCAGCCATTTAATGTCTCAGGACCCTGAATATCTCCACAGGCCTTTTCCATGGGAAATAAAACTCACAAGCCACTGTTCGGGATGTCAGTTTTCAGGACCCAATTGGCACTCTCAAACCAGACCAAATTTTGAACTGGTGCCAACTTGCGACGGAAAGGCATCCTGAGAGACACAGAAATTCCAGGAAGCACATGGCCATTTAAGGCCTCAGGCCCCTGAGCCACTCTACAGGCTTTTTCCCTGGGAAACAAAACTGACAAGCCGCTGTTCTGGGTGTCAGTTTTCAGGACCCACTTGGCACTCTCAAACCAGACCAAGTTGGCACGGCTGCCACCTTCCTTCTGGGAGACATCCTGCGAGACGCGGAATTCCAGAAGGCACCTGGCAATTTCAGGCCGCAGGACCCTGGACTAGTGTACAGGCTTTTACCTTTGGAAACAAAACTCACAAACCACTGTTCTGGGTGTCAGTTTTCAGGACCCACTTGGCACTCTCAAACCAGACCAAGTTGGCACAGGTGCCACGTTGCATCTAAGAGGCATCCTGTGAGAGGCGGAATTCCAGGAGGAGCCCGGCAATTTAAGGACTCAGGACCCTGAACCACTATACAGACCTTTTCCCTGGGAAACAAAACTCACAAGCCACTGTTCTGGGTGTCAGTTTGCAGGACCCACTAGGCACTCTCAAACCACACCAAGTTGGCACTGGTGCCACCTTGCGTCTGAGAGGAAACCTGCGAGCGGCCGCATTCCAGGAGGCACCAGGCCTTTTAAGGCCTCAGGACCCTGAACCACTGTACAGGCTTTTTACCTGGGAAACTAAACTCACAAGCCACTATACTGGGTGTCAGTTTTCAGGACCCACTAGGCACTCTCAAACCACACCAAGTTGCCACTGGTGCCACCTTGCATCTGGGCGGAATCCTGCGAGAGGCGGAATTCCAGGAGGCACCTTGCAATTGAAGGCCTCAGGACCATGAACTATTTTACAGGCTTTTCCCTGGGAAACAAAACTCACAAGCCACTGTTCTGGGTGTCAGTTTGCAGGACCCACTTGGCACTCTCAAACCAGACCAAGTTGCACTGGTGCCACCTTGTGTCTGGGAGTCATCCTGCGAGAGGCCAAATTCCAGAAGGCACCAGGCCATTTAAAGTTTCAGGTCCCTGAACAATTTACAGGCTTTTTTCCTGGGAAACAAAACCCAGAAGCCACTGTTCTGGGTGTCAGTTTTATGGACCCACTTAGCACTCTCAAACCAGATCAAGTTGGTACTGGTGCCACTTTGCTTCTAGGAAGGCATCCTTAGGGGGTCTGACTTCCAGAAGGGTCCCGGCCATTTAATGTCTCAGGACCCTGAATATCTCCACAGGCCTTTTCCATGGGAAATAAAACTCACAAGCCACTGTTCGGGATGTCAGTTTTCAGGACCCACATGGCACTCTCAAGCCAGATCAAGTTGGCACTGGTGCCACTTTGCTTCTAGGAAGGCATCCTGAGGGAGTCCGACTTCCAGAAGGGACCCGGCCATTTAATGTCTCAGGTCCCTGAATATCTCCACAGGCCTTTTCCATGGGAAATAAAACTCACAAGCCACTGTTCAGGATGTCAGTTTGCCGGGCCCAATTGGCACTCTCAAATCAGACCAAATTTTGAACTGGTGCCACCTTGCGATGGAGAGGCACCCTGAGAGAGGCAGAAATTCCAGGAAGCACATGGCCATTTTAGGCCTCAGGCCCCTGAACCACTCTACAGGCTTTTTCCCTGGGAAACAAAACTCACAAGCCACTGTTCTGGGTTTCAGTTTTCAGGACCCACTTGGCACTCTCAAACCAGACCAAGTTGGTACGGCTGCCACCTTCCTTCTTGGAGTCATCCTGCGAGAGGCGGAATTCCAGAAGGCACCGGGCAATTTCAGGCCTCAGGCCCCTTGACCAGTGTACAGGCTTTTACCTTTGGAAACAAAACTCACAAGCCACTATACTGGGTGTCAGTTTTCAGGACCCACTTGACACTCTCAAAACACACCAAGTTGGCACTGGGGCCACCTTGCGTCTTGGAGGAATCCTGCGAGAGGCGGAATTCCAGGAGGCACCTTGCAATTGAAGGCCTCAGGACCCTGAGCCACTCTACAGGGTATTTCCCTGGAAACAAAACTCAGAAGCCACTTATCTGGGTTTCAATTTTCAGGACCCACATGGCACTCTCAAACCAGATTAATTTGGCACTGGTGCCACCTTGCGTCTGGGAGGCATCCTGCGAGAGGCCCAATTCCAGGAGGCACACTGAAATTTTAGGCCTCAGGACTCTGAACCATTCTACAGGCTTTTCCCCTGGGAAACAAAACTCACAAGCCAGTGTTCTGGGTGTCAGTTTTCAGGACCCACATGGCACTCTCAAACGAGAACAAGTTGGCACTGGTGCCACCGTGCGTCTGGGAGGCATCCTGCGAGAGGCCGAATTCCAGGAGGCACCGGGCAATTTCAGGCCTCAGGCCCCTGGACCAGTGTACAGGCTTTTACCTTTGGAAACAAAACTCACAAGCCACTGTTCTGAGTTTCTGTTTGCAGGGCCCATTTGGAAATCTCAAACCAGAACAATTTGGAACTGGTGCAACCTTGCATCTGAGAGGCATTGTGGGAGAGGCCAAATTCCAGGAGCCACCCGGCAATGTAAGGCCTCAGGACCATGAACTATTTTACAGGCTTTTCCCTGGGAAACAAAACTCACAAGCCACTGCTGTGGGTGTCAGTTTTCAGGACCCACTTGGCACTCTCAAGCCAGATCAAGTTGGCACTGGTGCCACTTTGCTTCTAGGAAGGCATCCTGAGGGAGACTGACTTCCAGAATGGACCCAGCCATTTAATGTCTCAGGACCCTGAATATCTCCACAGGCCTTTTCCATGGGAAATAAAACTCACAAGCCACTGTTCGGGATGTCAGTTTGAAGGACCCACTAGGCACTCTCAAACCAGACCAAATTTTGAACTGGTGCCAACTTGCGACGGAAAGGCATCCTGAGAGACACAGAAATTCCAGGAAGCACATGGCCATTTAAGGCCTCAGGCCCCTGAGCCACTCTACAGGCTTTTTCCCTGGGAAACAAAACTGACAAGCCGCTGTTCTGGGTGTCAGTTTTCAGGACCCACTTGGCACTCTCAAACCAGACCAAGTTGGCACGGCTGCCACCTTCCTTCTGGGAGACATCCTGCGAGACGCGGAATTCCAGAAGGCACCTGGCAATTTCAGGCCGCAGGACCCTGGACTAGTGTACAGGCTTTTACCTTTGGAAACAAAACTCACAAGCCACTGTTCTGGGTGTCAGTTTGCAGGACCCACTTGGCACTCTCAAACCAGACCAAGTTGCACTGGTGCCACCTTGCGTCTGGGAGTCATCCTGCAAGAGGCCAAATTCCAGAAGGCACCAGGCCATTTAAAGTTTCAGGTCCCTGAACAATTTACAGGCTTTTTTCCTGGGAAACAAAACCCAGAAGCCACTGTTCTGGGTGTCAGTTTTATGGACCCACTTAGCACTCTCAAACCAGATCAAGTTGGTACTGGTGCCACTTTGCTTCTAGGAAGGCATCCTTAGGGGGTCTGACTTCCAGAAGGGTCCCGGCCATTTAATGTCTCAGGACCCTGAATATCTCCACAGGCCTTTTCCATGGGAAATAAAACTCACAAGCCACTGTTCGGGATGTCAGTTTTCAGGACCCACATGGCACTCTCAAGCCAGATCAAGTTGGCACTGGTGCCACTTTGCTTCTAGGAAGGCATCCTGAGGGAGTCCGACTTCCAGAAGGGACCCGGCCATTTAATGTCTCAGGTCCCTGAATATCTCCACAGGCCTTTTCCATGGGAAATAAAACTCACAAGCCACTGTTCAGGATGTCAGTTTGCCGGGCCCAATTGGCACTCTCAAACCAGACCAAATTTTGAACTGGTGCCACCTTGCGATGGAGAGGCATCCTGAGAGAGGCAGAAATTCCAGGAAGCACATGGCCATTTTAGGCCTCAGGCCCCTGAACCACTCTACAGGCTTTTTC
Organism: Fringilla coelebs; assembly: GCF_963513975.1. Taxonomy (NCBI): domain Eukaryota; kingdom Metazoa; phylum Chordata; class Aves; order Passeriformes; family Fringillidae; genus Fringilla; species Fringilla coelebs. The sequence goes on along the minus strand of NW_028167521.1, from coordinate 2,384,073 downwards.
CCTGGGAAACAAAACTCACAAGCCACTGTTCTGGGTTTCAGTTTTCAGGACCCACTTGGCACTCTCAAACCAGACCAAGTTGGTACGGCTGCCACCTTCCTTCTTGGAGTCATCCTGCGAGAGGCGGAATTCCAGAAGGCACCGGGCAATTTCAGGCCTCAGGCCCCTTGACCAGTGTACAGGCTTTTACCTTTGGAAACAAAACTCACAAGCCACTATACTGGGTGTCAGTTTTCAGGACCCACTTGACACTCTCAAAACACACCAAGTTGGCACTGGGGCCACCTTGCGTCTTGGAGGAATCCTGCGAGAGGCGGAATTCCAGGAGGCACCTTGCAATTGAAGGCCTCAGGACCCTGAGCCACTCTACAGGGTATTTCCCTGGAAACAAAACTCAGAAGCCACTTATCTGGGTTTCAATTTTCAGGACCCACATGGCACTCTCAAACCAGATTAATTTGGCACTGGTGCCACCTTGCGTCTGGGAGGCATCCTGCGAGAGGCCCAATTCCAGGAGGCACACTGAAATTTTAGGCCTCAGGACTCTGAACCATTCTACAGGCTTTTCCCCTGGGAAACAAAACTCACAAGCCAGTGTTCTGGGTGTCAGTTTTCAGGACCCACATGGCACTCTCAAACCAGACCAAGTTGGCACTGGTGCCACCTTGCGTCTGGGAGTCATCCTGCGAGAGGCCGAATTCCAGGAGGCACCGGGCAATTTCAGGCCTCAGGCCCCTGGACCAGTGTACAGGCTTTTACCTTTGGAAACAAAACTCACAAGCCACTGTTCTGAGTTTCTGTTTGCAGGGCCCGTTTGGAAATCTCAAACCAGAACAATTTGGAACTGGTGCAACCTTGCATCTGAGAGGCATCGTGGGAGAGGCCAAATTCCAGGAGCCACCCGGCAATGTAAGGCCTCAGGACCATGAACTATTTTACAGGCTTTTCCCTGGGAAACAAAACTCACAAGCCACTGCTGTGGGTGTCAGTTTTCAGGACCCACTTGGCACTCTCAAGCCAGATCAAGTTGGCACTGGTGCCACTTTGCTTCTAGGAAGGCATCCTGAGGGAGACTGACTTCCAGAATGGACCCAGCCATTTAATGTCTCAGGACCCTGAATATCTCCACAGGCCTTTTCCATGGGAAATAAAACTCACAAGCCACTGTTCGGGATGTCAGTTTGAAGGACCCAATTGGCACTCTCAAACCAGACCAAATTTTGAACTGGTGCCAACTTGCGACGGAAAGGCATCCTGAGAGACACAGAAATTCCAGGAAGCACATGGCCATTTAAGGCCTCAGGCCCCTGAGCCACTCTACAGGCTTTTTCCCTGGGAAACAAAACTGACAAGCCGCTGTTCTGGGTGTCAGTTTTCAGGACCCACTTGGCACTCTCAAACCAGACCAAGTTGGCACGGCTGCCACCTTCCTTCTGGGAGACATCCTGCGAGACGCGGAATTCCAGAAGGCACCTGGCAATTTCAGGCCGCAGGACCCTGGACTAGTGTACAGGCTTTTACCTTTGGAAACAAAACTCACAAACCACTGTTCTGGGTGTCAGTTTTCAGGACCCACTTGGCACTCTCAAACCAGACCAAGTTGGCACAGGTGCCACGTTGCATCTAAGAGGCATCCTGTGAGAGGCGGAATTCCAGGAGGAGCCCGGCAATTTAAGGACTCAGGACCCTGAACCACTATACAGACCTTTTCCCTGGGAAACAAAACTCACAAGCCACTGTTCTGGGTGTCAGTTTGCAGGACCCACTAGGCACTCTCAAACCACACCAAGTTGGCACTGGTGCCACCTTGCGTCTGAGAGGAAACCTGCGAGCGGCCGCATTCCAGGAGGCACCAGGCCTTTTAAGGCCTCAGGACCCTGAACCACTGTACAGGCTTTTTACCTGGGAAACTAAACTCACAAGCCACTATACTGGGTGTCAGTTTTCAGGACCCACTAGGCACTCTCAAACCACACCAAGTTGCCACTGGTGCCACCTTGCATCTGGGCGGAATCCTGCGAGAGGCGGAATTCCAGGAGGCACCTTGCAATTGAAGGCCTCAGGACCATGAACTATTTTACAGGCTTTTCCCTGGGAAACAAAACTCACAAGCCACTGTTCTGGGTGTCAGTTTGCAGGACCCACTTGGCACTCTCAAACCAGACCAAGTTGCACTGGTGCCACCTTGCGTCTGGGAGTCATCCTGCGAGAGGCCAAATTCCAGAAGGCACCAGGCCATTTAAAGTTTCAGGTCCCTGAACAATTTACAGGCTTTTTTCCTGGGAAACAAAACCCAGAAGCCACTGTTCTGGGTGTCAGTTTTATGGACCCACTTAGCACTCTCAAACCAGATCAAGTTGGTACTGGTGCCACTTTGCTTCTAGGAAGGCATCCTTAGGGGGTCTGACTTCCAGAAGGGTCCCGGCCATTTAATGTCTCAGGACCCTGAATATCTCCACAGGCCTTTTCCATGGGAAATAAAACTCACAAGCCACTGTTCGGGATGTCAGTTTTCAGGACCCACATGGCACTCTCAAGCCAGATCAAGTTGGCACTGGTGCCACTTTGCTTCTAGGAAGGCATCCTGAGGGAGTCCGACTTCCAGAAGGGACCCGGCCATTTAATGTCTCAGGTCCCTGAATATCTCCACAGGCCTTTTCCATGGGAAATAAAACTCACAAGCCACTGTTCAGGATGTCAGTTTGCCGGGCCCAATTGGCACTCTCAAATCAGACCAAATTTTGAACTGGTGCCACCTTGCGATGGAGAGGCACCCTGAGAGAGGCAGAAATTCCAGGAAGCACATGGCCATTTTAGGCCTCAGGCCCCTGAACCACTCTACAGGCTTTTTCCCTGGGAAACAAAACTCACAAGCCACTGTTCTGGGTTTCAGTTTTCAGGACCCACTTGGCACTCTCAAACCAGACCAAGTTGGTACGGCTGCCACCTTCCTTCTTGGAGTCATCCTGCGAGAGGCGGAATTCCAGAAGGCACCGGGCAATTTCAGGCCTCAGGCCCCTTGACCAGTGTACAGGCTTTTACCTTTGGAAACAAAACTCACAAGCCACTATACTGGGTGTCAGTTTTCAGGACCCACTTGACACTCTCAAAACACACCAAGTTGGCACTGGGGCCACCTTGCGTCTTGGAGGAATCCTGCGAGAGGCGGAATTCCAGGAGGCACCTTGCAATTGAAGGCCTCAGGACCCTGAGCCACTCTACAGGGTATTTCCCTGGAAACAAAACTCAGAAGCCACTTATCTGGGTTTCAATTTTCAGGACCCACATGGCACTCTCAAACCAGATTAATTTGGCACTGGTGCCACCTTGCGTCTGGGAGGCATCCTGAGAGAGGCCCAATTCCAGGAGGCACACTGAAATTTTAGGCCTCAGGACTCTGAACCATTCTACAGGCTTTTCCCCTGGGAAACAAAACTCACAAGCCAGTGTTCTGGGTGTCAGTTTTGCAGGACCCACTTGGCACTCTCAAACCAGACCAAGTTGCACTGGTGCCACCTTGCGTCTGGGAGGCATCCTGCGAGAGGCCGAATTCCAGGAGGCACCGGGCAATTTCAGGCCTCAGGCCCCTGGACCAGTGTACAGGCTTTTACCTTTGGAAACAAAACTCACAAGCCACTGTTCTGAGTTTCTGTTTGCAGGGCCCATTTGGAAATCTCAAACCAGAACAATTTGGAACTGGTGCAACCTTGCATCTGAGAGGCATCGTGGGAGAGGCCAAATTCCAGGAGCCACCCGGCAATGTAAGGCCTCAGGACCATGAACTATTTTACAGGCTTTTCCCTGGGAAACAAAACTCACAAGCCACTGCTGTGGGTGTCAGTTTTCAGGACCCACTTGGCACTCTCAAGCCAGATCAAGTTGGCACTGGTGCCACTTTGCTTCTAGGAAGGCATCCTGAGGGAGACTGACTTCCAGAATGGACCCAGCCATTTAATGTCTCAGGACCCTGAATATCTCCACAGGCCTTTTCCATGGGAAATAAAACTCACAAGCCACTGTTCGGGATGTCAGTTTTCAGGACCCAATTGGCACTCTCAAACCAGACCAAATTTTGAACTGGTGCCAACTTGCGACGGAAAGGCATCCTGAGAGACACAGAAATTCCAGGAAGCACATGGCCATTTAAGGCCTCAGGGCCTTGAGCCACTCTACAGGCTTTTTCCCTGGGAAACAAAACTCACAAGCCGCTGTTCTGGGTGTCAGTTTTCAGGACCCACTTGGCACTCTCAAACCAGACCAAGTTGGCACGGCTGCCACCTTCCTTCTGGGAGACATCCTGCGAGACGCGGAATTCCAGAAGGCACCTGGCAATTTCAGGCCGCAGGACCCAGGACTAGTGTACAGGCTTTTACCTTTGGAAACAAAACTCACAAACCACTGTTCTGGGTGTCAGTTTTCAGGACCCACTTGGCACTCTCAAACCAGACCAAGTTGGCACAGGTGCCACGTTGCATCTAAGAGGCATCCTGTGAGAGGCGGAATTCCAGGAGGAGCCCGGCAATTTAAGGACTCAGGACCCTGAACCACTATACAGACCTTTTCCCTGGGAAACAAAACTCACAAGCCACTATACTGGGTGTCAGTTTTCAGGACCCACTAGGCACTCTCAAACCACACCAAGTTGCCACTGGTGCCACCTTGCATCTGGGCGGAATCCTGCGAGCGGCCGCATTCCAGGAGGCACCAGGCCTTTTAAGGCCTCAGGACCCTGAACCACTGTACAGGCTTTTTACCTGGGAAACTAAACTCACAAGCCACTATACTGGGTGTCAGTTTTCAGGACCCACTAGGCACTCTCAAACCACACCAAGTTGCCACTGGTGCCACCTTGCATCTGGGCAGAATCCTGCGAGAGGCGGAATTCCAGGAGGCACCTTGCAATTGAAGGCCTCAGGACCATGAACTATTTTACAGGCTTTTCCCTGGGAAACAAAACTCACAAGCCACTGTTCTGGGTGTCAGTTTGCAGGACCCACTTGGCACTCTCAAACCAGACCAAGTTGCACTGGTGCCACCTTGCGTCTGGGAGTCATCCTGCGAGAGGCCAAATTCCAGAAGGCACCAGGCCATTTAAAGTTTCAGGTCCCTGAACAATTTACAGGCTTTTTTCCTGGGAAACAAAACTCAGAAGCCACTGTTCTGGGTGTCAGTTTTATGGACCCACTTAGCACTCTCAAACCAGATCAAGTTGGTACTGGTGCCACTTTGCTTCTAGGAAGGCATCCTTAGGGGGTCTGACTTCCAGAAGGGTCCCGGCCATTTAATGTCTCAGGACCCTGAATATCTCCACAGGCCTTTTCCATGGGAAATAAAACTCACAAGCCACTGTTCGGGATGTCAGTTTTCAGGACCCACATGGCACTCTCAAGCCAGATCAAGTTGGCACTGGTGCCACTTTGCTTCTAGGAAGGCATCCTGAGGGAGTCCGACTTCCAGAAGGGACCCGGCCATTTAATGTCTCAGGTCCCTGAATATCTCCACAGGCCTTTTCCATGGGAAATAAAACTCACAAGCCACTGTTCAGGATGTCAGTTTGCCGGGCCCAATTGGCACTCTCAAACCAGACCAAATTTTGAACTGGTGCCACCTTGCGATGGAGAGGCATCCTGAGAGAGGCAGAAATTCCAGGAAGCACATGGCCATTTTAGGCCTCAGGCCCCTGAACCACTCTACAGGCTTTTTCCCTGGGAAACAAAACTCACAAGCCACTGTTCTGGGTTTCAGTTTTCAGGACCCACTTGGCACTCTCAAACCAGACCAAGTTGGTACGGCTGCCACCTTCCTTCTTGGAGTCATCCTGCGAGAGGCGGAATTCCAGAAGGCACCGGGCAATTTCAGGCCTCAGGCCCCTTGACCAGTGTACAGGCTTTTACCTTTGGAAACAAAACTCACAAGCCACTATACTGGGTGTCAGTTTTCAGGACCCACTTGACACTCTCAAAACACACCAAGTTGGCACTGGGGCCACCTTGCGTCTTGGAGGAATCCTGCGAGAGGCGGAATTCCAGGAGGCACCTTGCAATTGAAGGCCTCAGGACCCTGAGCCACTCTACAGGGTATTTCCCTGGAAACAAAACTCAGAAGCCACTTATCTGGGTTTCAATTTTCAGGACCCACATGGCACTCTCAAACCAGATTAATTTGGCACTGGTGCCACCTTGCGTCTGGGAGGCATCCTGAGAGAGGCCCAATTCCAGGAGGCACACTGAAATTTTAGGCCTCAGGACTCTGAACCATTCTACAGGCTTTTCCCCTGGGAAACAAAACTCACAAGCCAGTGTTCTGGGTGTCAGTTTTCAGGACCCACATGGCACTCTCAAACCAGACCAAGTTGGCACTGGTGCCACCTTGCGTCTGGGAGTCATCCTGCGAGAGGCCGAATTCCAGGAGGCACCGGGCAATTTCAGGCCTCAGGCCCCTGGACCAGTGTACAGGCTTTTACCTTTGGAAACAAAACTCACAAGCCACTGTTCTGAGTTTCTGTTTGCAGGGCCCATTTGGAAATCTCAAACCAGAACAATTTGGAACTGGTGCAACCTTGCATCTGAGAGGCATCGTGGGAGAGGCCAAATTCCAGGAGCCACCCGGCAATGTAAGGCCTCAGGACCATGAACTATTTTACAGGCTTTTCCCTGGGAAACAAAACTCACAAGCCACTGCTGTGGGTGTCAGTTTTCAGGACCCACTTGGCACTCTCAAGCCAGATCAAGTTGGCACTGGTGCCACTTTGCTTCTAGGAAGGCATCCTGAGGGAGACTGACTTCCAGAATGGACCCAGCCATTTAATGTCTCAGGACCCTGAATATCTCCACAGGCCTTTTCCATGGGAAATAAAACTCACAAGCCACTGTTCGGGATGTCAGTTTTCAGGACCCAATTGGCACTCTCAAACCAGACCAAATTTTGAACTGGTGCCAACTTGCGACGGAAAGGCATCCTGAGAGACACAGAAATTCCAGGAAGCACATGGCCATTTAAGGCCTCAGGGCCTTGAGCCACTCTACAGGCTTTTTCCCTGGGAAACAAAACTCACAAGCCGCTGTTCTGGGTGTCAGTTTTCAGGACCCACTTGGCACTCTCAAACCAGACCAAGTTGGCACGGCTGCCACCTTCCTTCTGGGAGACATCCTGCGAGACGCGGAATTCCAGAAGGCACCTGGCAATTTCAGGCCGCAGGACCCAGGACTAGTGTACAGGCTTTTACCTTTGGAAACAAAACTCACAAACCACTGTTCTGGGTGTCAGTTTTCAGGACCCACTTGGCACTCTCAAACCAGACCAAGTTGGCACAGGTGCCACGTTGCATCTAAGAGGCATCCTGTGAGAGGCGGAATTCCAGGAGGAGCCCGGCAATTTAAGGACTCAGGACCCTGAACCACTATACAGACCTTTTCCCTGGGAAACAAAACTCACAAGCCACTGTTCTGGGTGTCAGTTTGCAGGACCCACTAGGCACTCTCAAACCACACCAAGTTGGCACTGGTGCCACCTTGCGTCTGAGAGGAAACCTGCGAGCGGCCGCATTCCAGGAGGCACCAGGCCTTTTAAGGCCTCAGGACCCTGAACCACTGTACAGGCTTTTTACCTGGGAAACTAAACTCACAAGCCACTATACTGGGTGTCAGTTTTCAGGACCCACTAGGCACTCTCAAACCACACCAAGTTGCCACTGGTGCCACCTTGCATCTGGGCAGAATCCTGCGAGAGGCGGAATTCCAGGAGGCACCTTGCAATTGAAGGCCTCAGGACCATGAACTATTTTACAGGCTTTTCCCTGGGAAACAAAACTCACAAGCCACTGTTCTGGGTGTCAGTTTGCAGGACCCACTTGGCACTCTCAAACCAGACCAAGTTGCACTGGTGCCACCTTGCGTCTGGGAGTCATCCTGCGAGAGGCCAAATTCCAGAAGGCACCAGGCCATTTAAAGTTTCAGGTCCCTGAACAATTTACAGGCTTTTTTCCTGGGAAACAAAACTCAGAAGCCACTGTTCTGGGTGTCAGTTTTATGGACCCACTTAGCACTCTCAAACCAGATCAAGTTGGTACTGGTGCCACTTTGCTTCTAGGAAGGCATCCTTAGGGGGTCTGACTTCCAGAAGGGTCCCGGCCATTTAATGTCTCAGGACCCTGAATATCTCCACAGGCCTTTTCCATGGGAAATAAAACTCACAAGCCACTGTTCGGGATGTCAGTTTTCAGGACCCACATGGCACTCTCAAGCCAGATCAAGTTGGCACTGGTGCCACTTTGCTTCTAGGAAGGCATCCTGAGGGAGTCCGACTTCCAGAAGGGACCCGGCCATTTAATGTCTCAGGTCCCCGAATATCTCCACAGGCCTTTTCCATGGGAAATAAAACTCACAAGCCACTGTTCAGGATGTCAGTTTGCCGGGCCCAATTGGCACTCTCAAACCAGACCAAATTTTGAACTGGTGCCACCTTGCGATGGAGAGGCATCCTGAGAGAGGCAGAAATTCCAGGAAGCACATGGCCATTTTAGGCCTCAGGCCCCTGAACCACTCTACAGGCTTTTTCCCTGGGAAACAAAACTCACAAGCCACTGATCTGGGTTTCAGTTTTCAGGACTCACTTGGCACTCTCAAACCAGACCAAGTTGGTACGGCTGCCACCTTCCTTCTTGGAGTCATCCTGCGAGAGGCGGAATTCAAGAAGGCATCGGGCAATTTCAGGCCTCAGGCCCCTTGACCAGTGTACAGGCTTTTACCTTTGGAAACAAAACTCACAAGCCACTGTCCTGGGTTTCTGTTTGCAGGACCCATTTGGAAATCTCAAACCAGAACAATTTGGAACTGGTGCAACCTTGCATCTGAGAGGCATCGTGGGAGAGGCCGAATTCCAGGAGCCTCCCGGCAATGTAAGGCCGCAGGACCATGAACTATTTTACAGGCTTTTCCCTGGGAAACAAAACTCACAAGCCACTGTTCTGGGTGGCAGTTTTCAGGACCCACATGGCACTCTCAAACCAGATTAATTTGGCACTGGTGCCACCTTGCGTCTGAGAGGAAACCTGCGAGCGGCCGCATTCCAGGAGGCACCAGGCCTTTTAAGGCCTCAGGACCCTGAACCACTGTACAGGCTTTTTACCTGGGAAACTAAACTCACAAGCCACTATACTGGGTGTCAGTTTTCAGGACCCACTAGGCACTCTCAAACCACACCAAGTTGCCACTGGTGCCACCTTGCATCTGGGCGGAATCCTGCGAGAGGCGGAATTCGAGGAGGCACCTAGCAATTGAAGGCCTCAGGACCATGAACTATTTTACAGGCTTTTCCCTGGGAAACAAAACTCACAAGCCACTGTTCTGGGTGTCAGTTTGCAGGACCCACTTGGCACTCTCAAACTAGACCAAGTTGGCACTGGTGCCACCTTGCGTCTGGGAGTCATCCTGCGAGAGGCCAAATTCCAGAAGGCACCTGGCCATTTAAAGTTTCAGGTCCCTGAACAATTTACAGGCTTTTTTCCTGGGAAACAAAACTCAGAAGCCACTGTTCTGGGTGTCAGTTTTATGGACCCACTTAGCACTCTCAAACCAGATCAAGTTGGTACTGGTGCCACTTTGCTTCTAGGAAGGCATCCTTAGGGGGTCTGACTTCCAGAAGGGTCCCGGCCATTTAATGTCTCAGGACCCTGAATATCTCCACAGGCCTTTTCCATGGGAAATAAAACTCACAAGCCACTGTTCGGGATGTCAGTTTTCAGGACCCACATGGCACTCTCAAGCCAGATCAAGTTGGCACTGGTGCCACTTTGCTTCTAGGAAGGCATCCTGAGGGAGTCCGACTTCCAGAAGGGACCCGGCCATTTAATGTCTCAGGTCCCTGAATATCTCCACAGGCCTTTTCCATGGGAAATAAAACTCACAAGCCACTGTTCAGGATGTCAGTTTGCCGGGCCCAATTGGCACTCTCAAACCAGACCAAATTTTGAACTGGTGCCACCTTGCGATGGAGAGGCATCCTGAGAGAGGCAGAAATTCCAGGAAGCACATGGCCATTTTAGGCCTCAGGCCCCTGAACCACTCTACAGGCTTTCTCCCTGGGAAACAAAACTCACAAGCCACTGTTCTGGGTTTCAGTTTTCAGGACTCACTTGGCACTCTCAAACGAGAACAAGTTGGTACGGCTGCCACCTTCCTTCTTGGAGTCATCCTGCGAGAGGCGGAATTCAAGAAGGCATCGGGCAATTTCAGGCCTCAGGCCCCTTGACCAGTGTACAGGCTTTTACCTTTGGAAACAAAACTCACAAGCCACTGTCCTGGGTTTCTGTTTGCAGGACCCATTTGGAAATCTCAAATCAGAACAATTTGGAACTGGTGCAACCTTGCATCTGAGAGGCATCGTGGGAGAGGCCGAATTCCAGGAGCCTCCCGGCAATGTAAGGCCGCAGGACCATGAACTATTTTACAGGCTTTTCCCTGGGAAACAAAACTCACAAGCCACTGTTGTGGGTGTCAGTTTTCAGGACCCACTTGGCACTCTCAAACCAGACCAAGTTGCACTGGTGCCACCTTGTGTCTGGGAGTCATCCTGCGAGAGGCCAAATTCCAGGAGGCACCAGGCCATTTAAAGTTTCAGGTCCCTGAACAATTTACAGGCTTTTTTCCTGAGAAACAAAACTCAGAAGCCACTGTTCTGGGTGTCAGTTTTATGGACCCACTAAGCACTCTCAAACCAGATCAAGTTGGCACTGGTGCCACTTTGCTTCTAGGAAGGCATCCTTAGGGCGTCTGACTTCCAGAAGGGACCCAGCCATTTAATGTCTCAGGACCCTGAATATCTCCACAGGCTTTTTCCATGGGATATAAAACTCACAAGCCACTGTTCGGGATGTCAGTTTTCAGGACCCACATGGCACTCTCAAACCAGACCAAGTTAGCACTGGTGCCACGTTGCATCTAAGAGGCATCCTGTGAGAGGCGGAATTCCAGGAGGCACCCGGCAATTTAAGGACTCAGGACCCTGAACCACTATACATTCCTTTTCCCTGGGAAACAAAACTCACAAGCCACTGTTCTGGGTGTCAGTTTTCAGGACCCACTTGGCACTCTCAAACCAGATCCAGTTTGCACTGGTGCCACATTGCGTCTGGAAGGCATCCTGTGAGAGGCCGAATTTCAGGAAGCAGCCGGCGATTTTAGGCCTCAGGCTCCTGAACCATTCTACAGGCTTTTTCCCTATGAAAAAATACTCACAAGCCACTGTTCTGGATGTCAGTTTACCGGACCCAGTTGGCACTCTCAAACCAGACCAAATTGGCACTGGTGCTACTTTGGGTCTGGGAGGCATCCTTGGAGTTGCGGGATTCCAGGAGGCACCTGGCCATTTAAGGCCTCAGGACCCTGGACCACTGTACAGGCTTTTTCCCTGGGAAACAAAACTCACAAGCCACTCTCCTGGGTTTCTGTTTGCAGGACCCATTTGGAACTCTCAAACCAGACCAATTTGCAACTGCTGCAACCTTGCGTCTGGGAGGCATCCTGCGAGAGGCCGAATTCCAGGAGCCACCCGGCAATGTAAGGCCTCAGGACCCTGAACTACTTTACCGGCTTTTTCCCTGGGAAACAAAACTCAGAAGCCACTGTTCTGGGTGTCAGTTTTCAGGACCCACTTGACACTCAAAACCAGACCAAGTTGGCACTGGTGCCACCTTGCAACTGGGAGGCATCCTGCGAGAGGCAGAATTCCAGGAGGCACCCGGCAATTTAAAGCCTCACGACTCTGAACCACTCTACAGGCTTTTTCCCTGGGAAACATAACTCCCAATTAACTGTTCTGGGTGTCAGTTTGCAGTTTGTCACTCGGCTATCTCAAACCAAACCAACTTGGCACTGGTGCCACTTTGCGTCTGGAAGGCATTCGGCGAGAGGCCAAATTCCAGAAGGCACCCTGCAATTTAAGGCCTCAGGCCCCTGATCCACTGTAGAGACCTTTTCCATGGGCAACAAAACTGACAAGCCACTGTCGTGGGTGTCAGTTTTCAGGACCCACTTGGCACTCTCAAACCACCCCAGGTTTGCACTGGTGCCTGTCATCTTAGCATGAATTCTAGGGTCATTATAGCGCAAGGGATTTTATATCTCCAGGGCCTCATACCTCCTTGGAGTTATTTCACAATGCAGCTCCTCTATGTGCTGCCTGTCCCAGGTCCTTGCAGCAGTCATCTGACTTCTCTTCTTCACAGCCAAAACATCCATCTTGCTTCACAGTGCTGCCAACAAACACCTTCTCTCTTCTCAGCTTGCTAGCAAACTGCAGCTCTCTCTTCACATCTGGCTAGTATACTGCAGCTCTCTTCACAACTAACCAACCTGCTCTTTTGTAGCACTTGCCCTTATTGGATACAGGTATGGCTTGTTAAGAGCTGGGCCTGTTTCTAATCTCTAGTAATTGGCTCTGCAGCAACTCCTCAGCTGTGAGATTACCTGCTGCACTATTTTCTTACATTCCATCTCGCACAATTCCCCCTTTTCTTTTAATTACAAAGTTGCAGCATCTTTAGAACTATATGTTTGACTAAATTGATAACATTCACAGTATACAAATGCCAAGGCAACACATCACAGTAAGAACATACATTTCTAAGTTCTGATTTAGTTTTGCTTTTCACACTCTAGAACATCAACCCAAGGCTTTTCACAAACTATTGTTGTGTTTTCTATCTTTTGCAGGGCCCTTTGCAAAAGACATCAAATCCAGTACAAATATCTTCTGTGTTATTTCTATTTAATTCAGAATTTCTGTGCACTGACCTTGATTCATTACTCAAACTTACATTACATATTATCAGAAACTCTTATACTTGCACTTCTAGAACATTAACAATATCAATGGCTGTACAACTTTATAAGACAACTCACAAGAATAAGTTAAAGCCTATATATTAGGGTGCTGACAAATCAACAGTTACATAATTTTATCAATAACTGTATGACTTGAACAACATTGCTCTAGTATCCTGGCTCTAGCTGTGGCTGTAGCTCTCTGGCCCAATCCACGGGGAGCTCTGGCTCTCCGGCACTCTGGCCCAATCCACGGGGAGCTCTGGCTCTCCGGCCCTCTGGCCCAATCCACGGGGAGCTCTGGCTCTCCGGCACTCTGGCCCAATCCACGGGGAGCTCTGGCTCTCCGGCACTCTGGCCCAATCCACGGGGAGCTCTGGCTCTCCGGCCCTCTGGCCCAATCCACGGCAAGCTCTGGCTCTCCAGCTCACTGAACGAATCCACGGGGAGCTCTCTGGCTCTCCAGCTCTAAGTTCTAAGGCCAAATCACCATGGGATCACGTCATCCTAAATCACTTCAATATCATGTCGGTATCACGTCTGAATCAGGTCAGTATCACGTCTAAATCACATCGGTATCACGTCGGGATCACCATTTGTCGTCTTAGCACGAATTCTAGAGTCATTATAGCGCAAGGGATTTTATATCTCCAGGGCCTCATACCTCCTTGGAGTTATTTCACAATGCAGCTCCTCTATGTGCTGCCTGTCCCAGGTCCTTGCAGCAGTCATCTGACTCCTCTTCTTCACAGCCAACACATCCATCTTGCTTCACAATGCTGCCAAAAAACACCTTCTCTCTTCTCAGCTAGCTAGCAAACTGCAGCTCTCTTCACATCGGGCTAGTAAACTGCAGCTCTCTTCACAACTAACCAACCTGCTCTTTTGTAGCACTTGCCCCTACTGGATACAGGTATGGCTTGTTAAGAGCTGGGCCTGTTTCTAATCTCTAGTAATTGGCTCTGCAGCAACACCTCAGCTGTGAGATTACCTGCTGCACAATTTTCTTACACTCCATCTCCCCACAGGTTTAACCCTGCGTCTGGGAGGCATCCTGCAAGAGGCGGAATTCCCGGAGGCACCTGGCCATTTAAGGCCTCAGGCCCCTGAACCAATGTACATGCTTTTTCCCAGGGAAACAAAATTCAGAAGCCACTGTCCTAAGTGTCAGTTTTCAGGACCCACTTGGCATACTCAAACCAGACCAAGTTGGCACTAGTGCTACCTTGCATTTGGGAGGCATCCGGCGAGAGGCGGAACTCCAGGAGGCACCTTGCTATTTAAAGCCTCAGGCCCTGGATCCACTGTACAGGCCTTTTCCCTGGGAAACAAAACTCACAAGACACTGTCCTGGGTGTCATTTTTCAGGACCCACTTGGCACTCTCAAACCAGACCAACTTGGCACTGGTGCCACATTGCGTCTCGGATACGTGCTGCGAGAGGCGGAATTCCAGGAGCCACCTGGTTTTAAAGCCTCAGGACCCTGACACACAAACAGTACAGCTTTTTCTCTGGGAAACAAAACTCACAAGCCACTGTTCTGGGTGTCTGTTTGCAGAACCCACTAGGCACTCTCAAACCAGACCAAGTTGGCTCTGGTGCTACTTTGGGTCTGGGAGGCATGCTGTGAGAGGCCGAAATCCAGGAGGCACCCGGCAATTTAAGGCCGCAGGACCCTAAAGCATTGTACCGGCTTTTTCCCTGGGAAACAAAACTCACGAGCCACTGTTCTGGGTGTCAGTTTTCAGGACCCACTAGGCACTCTCAAACCAGACCAAGCTGGCACTGCTGCCACATTGCATCTGGGAGGCATCCTGCGAGAGGCCGAATTCCAGAAGGCACCTGGCCATTTAAAGTTTCAGGCCCCTGAACCAGTGTACAGTCCTTTTCTCTGGGAAACAAAACTTACAAGCCACTGTTCTGGGTGTCAGTTTTTAGGACCTACTTGGCACTCTCAAACCAGACCTAATTGGAACTGGTGCCACCTTGCGTCTGCGAGGAATACTGCGAGACGCGGAATTCCAGGAGGCACCTGGCCATTTAAGGCCTCAGGACCCTCGGCTACTTTACAAGGTATTTCCCTGGAAACAAAACACACAAGCCACTGTTCTGGGTGTCAGTTTTCAGGACCCACTAGGCACTCTCAAACCAGACTAAGTGGGCACCGGTGCCACTTTGTGTCTAGGAGGCATCCTGCGAGTGGCCAAATTCCAGGAGGCACCTGGCCATTTTAGGCTGCAGGACCCTGAACCAGTGTACAGGCTTTTTCCCAGGGAAACAAAACTCAGAAGCCACTGTTCTGGGTGTCAGTTTTCAGGACCCACTTGGCACTCTCAAACCAGACCAAGTTGGCACTTGTGCCATCTTGCGTCTGGGAGGCATCCTGCGAGAGGCGGAATTCCAGTAGGCACCCTGAAATTTCAGTCCTCAGGACCCTGAACCACTCTACAGGCCTTTTCCCTGGGAAACAAAACTCAGAAGCCACTGTTCTGGGTGTCAGTTTGCAGGACCCACTTGGCACTCTCAAACCAGACCAAGTTGGCACTGTTGCCCCCTTGCGTCTTGGAGGCATCCTGCAAGAGGCTGAATTCCAGGAGGCACCTTGCAATTGAAGGCCTCAGGACCCAGAACCATTCTACAGGCCTTTTCCCTGGGAAACAAAACTCACAAGCCACTGTTCTTGGTGTCAGTTTGCAGGACCCACTAGGCATTCTCAGATCAGACCATGTTGGCACTGGTGTCACCTTGCGTCTGGGAGGCATCCTGCGGGACGCCGAATTCCAGGAGGCACCCGGCCATTTAAAGTTTCAGGCCCCTGAACCAGTGTACAGGCCTTTTCCTTGGGAAACAAAACTCAGAAGCCACTGTTCTGGGTGTCAGTTTGCAGGACCCACTTGGTGCCGCTTAGCGTCTGGGAAACATCTTGCGAGAGGCGGATCTCCAGGAGGTACCCTGAAATTTTAAGCCTCAGGACCCTGAACCACTCTAAAGGCTTTTTCCCTGGGAAACAAAACTCACAAGCCACTGTTCTGGGTGTCAATTTTCAGGACCCACTTGGCACTCTCAAACCAGACCAAGTTGGCATATGTGTTATCTTGCGTCTTGGAGGCATCCTGCGAGAGGCGGATTTCCAGGAGGCACCCGGCAATTTAAGGCCTCAGGACCCTTAATATTCTGTGCCTTCAAGACTGGCATATTCAAATTCAGATTGCTGAATGCTGAACAAAAATAGGCTTAAAATAGTTAATTCAAATTCTTCTAATTGAGACAAACTATTTTTATAGCTTTGTTTTGAAGGGTTTTGTTTGCTAAGGAAATGGCAAACATTGATTTATCAAGCTCCCTGCAGGTTTCCTGCTGTCATTCTTGCCAGTGATCCCTACAAGGATAAGTGGTCACTGACCCTCACCAGGGTGAGCTGCAGGAGCCTTGCAGCCGTGCCTCTGATTTCTCACAGTGGCAGAACACCTGCAACAGCACAGGGATGTTTTGCTAAAGCTCCTATTTTTCCCAACAGGTTATCATACAGGCAGAATAAAATGCTTTCATAAGAACCAACCACGTCTTTTGTCTGCCTGAAAGGTCACATTTGTTTGTTTTTTTATCTTGTTTAGGTGAGAGATAAAAAAAATTGTGATGAAACTCAGAGGGAATGCCAAAACTACCAGCTGGCAGTACTTCTGTGGGAGTGTCTCCATTTGCACCTTGAGCTTGCTCTTAGAGGCCTTTGAACTGTATTTAAAAGGTATTTTGGTAGGTGGTGGCTGCTGACTATCTGCATTTCCCCTTCCATTTGTTTTCTGTGCTTGTTTGATATCACTGCTGAATGTCACCAATAAGGGAACTGGTGAGAAAGAGCTGAGGAACCAGCTTTTAAGATTATCAAGCTGATGTGGAGAGTTTTTTTCATATTGGACTTGTAAAAATGGGTATGTCACCAAAGTTAACATTGTTCAGAAAACAGCAAGATTGTCCTCCTTGCAGTGAGGGATCTGTATTTTAACAGAGGTGTTTGATGGTGCTGTTATATATATAAAGTTAATTCTGGCTATTTGTATATATGTGTGTATAAAATATTGTAAAAATCCAACTCATGTCCTTGACCACCCTGGCTGGGAGCAGAGTCCTATTTCTACTCAATTAGGTCCTGGAAAACGCTAAAGATAATATAAATTCTGTTAGCTTAAGAATGAAGCCTTCCAGGACCATGAACATCGACTTCCCAGAAATGCCTAAGCCTCTCAGGAGGACCAGCACTGGGAGCAGATTGCATCTGTCATCTCGAATACTGGCTTTTGCATCCCTATGGACCCAGTGATACATTTAAAAGAAGCTATTCTGGAGAAGCCCAGACAGTCATTGGGACACCTGGACTTGCTTTGTATCTATATGATCCAGCTCTACATGTCAAGGCACCCAAAGGACGTTCTGTCATTCCAGCCCCAGGTGGAATATACGGGATATAAGCTGGCTGTATGAGACAGTTTGGGGGAACCACCAGGGAAATGCTGGCTCTCTGTCAGTTTGATCCAGGTTCACCCAGCACCATATTCCAGAGTTGATGCTGTCTTGGCTGTGGTGGACTTTTTAAAATTATATATTGTTATTGATCAAAGAAATCTTTGTTAATTTTTTTTTTAAATTTGGCTGCAGATTTGATCATTTATAACAGTGCTGTAAAGGAACAAGAAGCAGAATGAGTCAATGAGAAGTCATTTAAGCTGGGACTACCCATGAATTATTCCTAGAAATAAAATGACTAAGGTCTTGTTTTGTAGGAAAATTAAATCTAATCCTATTTTCAGGATCAACAGGATAAATACAAAGAACTAAATACAGATAAATACCAAAACCCCAGAAAGACAGGAAACAGGACTGGGCCTCACCGGACTGATGGCTGCTGCCACAGCCCAGCAGCCCTTGGATGTCTTTGCCTGCTTGAACTCAGCCCTTGCCTGGGCCCCAGGGTGGGCTGCTCTGGGTATTTCTCACAGCATTCCAGAGATGATCCTGCTCCTTCCCTGGTGCCCCAGGGCCCTGCAAGCACCTTCTGGGGCCACCCAGACACCTCCCGGGCCCCCTTGCACAGTGCAGTCAGGGATGGATTCCAAGCTTCCTTGGAAGGTGGCGGCAGGAGAACATTGCCCACTGTCTTCTCTGCAGCCACCCTCCACACTGGTGCAGCCCCTGCTGGGGCACTCAGGCTCTCCATTCCAGGCAGGCCGGAGCTCTCGTGCCAACCCAGCACTCGCCGTGTGCCCTCTCGGATGGAATGTCAAGGAAAGGACACAGCATTGCGTAGAAAACGTGAACTTTATTCTTGACTACTTGAACCTAACTTGACTACTTGCAAAATCTACACTACAGGGTGACTAGAAAACTACAGGGTGTAAGAAACCTATGCCTAAAGTATTTGAACTTTGAGAAAGGGAACACTCAGGGAAAATTCAACTTCTTCTGGAAAAGGTGTCGGGGAATGCTGTGTCGAAGGATGGGTTGCCTCTCACTCCTGAGATGGGGATGTCGCAGCGCCCAGACTGGGCGCTGGTCACACATCCCCACAAGGCTCTGCATAGCGCTGGGGCTGGAGGTCAGCACCGAGGGCGGCCAGAGTCTCCTCCTCTCTCAGCCGGCCCCTGGTGCTGAGGGCGGCCGGAGTCTCCTCCGCTCTCACACGGCGCTCTGTGCTGCTCTCCTGGCTCTGGGTCTCTGCCCAGGGCGGTGCCGCAGGCAGAGCCGCAGCAGGGCGCGGTTGTGCCTCAGCAGCTGGAGCAGCTTCCTGGGGCAGCCGCGGCCTCGGCAGCAGCAGCGGGGCCCTGCCCAGGCCGAGCAGCTCCGGAGCTTCTCCTGCAAGGCAAAGCACCGGGATCCCGATGGGCGGAGCGGGGCCCAGGCCTCTGCCCGAGAGGCTGGGGCCAGGCTGGGCTGCCTGGGGCAGAGGCTGCAGCGAGCAGAGCTCTGGCCGCCTCTGCCCGGTGCCGTCCCTGGGCTCAGCCCTGGGCCCTATTCCTGCCCAGAGGCTCCGCTCCCCTCTGAGGTGGGGCCTTGGCCAAGGGGCTGCCCAGGAGGCCCAGCAGCCTCGGGCTCTGCCCCATGCTGCCGGCTGGCCTCCCTCCCTCACCTGTCTCCAGCGTCTCCTGAGCTTTCTGCCGAGGTACCAACCCAGGACAACGCCCATGGTCAGCAGCTCCACCAGGAAGCACGTCCAGCCCACCAGCATCATGTCCAGCCAGGGGCCGTTCTCAGGGCCCAGGTCCTGCAGCTCCAGGTCCAGGGGATGCAGACCCGAGGTGCCCATGTCCTGCTCAGGACGGCTGGAAGGGTTGAGTGGGTGCACCAGGAGCATCAGCAGGTACACCTGCAGAGTCCAGGAGAAGCCCTGGCCGGCCATGGTGCCCTGCACAAGGAGCTGCCACCACCACATGGACTCTGGATGTCGCTCCTCGCCGAGGTCTGCCCAAGGTCTGGGCACGGAACGGCGGGGGACAGTTGCCAGCCACCGTGCTGTCCCCAGAGCCTGTGATGTCACAAATCACAGAATGCAGTGGCTTGGAAGAGCCCTGTGAGGTCAAGTCCAGCCCGTGGCCACCTGTGACCCATGGCCACCATGGCCAGCAGGCCGGAGCCCAGAGTGCTGCCGCCACGTTTCCCTCAAATTCCTCCCATGATGGTGACTCCACCAGCGCCCCCAGGGCAGAGCATTCCCATATCTAATGCCCCTCTCTGGGCCAAAGTGCTCCCTAATGTCCACTGTAAACCTCTCTTGGCACAGCTTCAACCCTTGTTGGCATCTGCTCTCTGGTGTCCTCGCCCATCGCTGGGAAGGCTGGCGCTGCCGTGTTGGTCACTCGCTGGGAAGGCTGGCGCTGCCGTGTTGGTCACTCGCTGGGTGTGGGAGGAGAGGCTGTGCCAATGAGTGCTGCTCAGCTTTTAGCCTCTCCAAGGAGCTCTGGATTGTGCCTGCTGTGGAAAGGAACATTTGTGCATGTTGCCATTTCTTACAGGTTTTACCCCAGTTTTCATGAACAGCTGTCCTAGTGGAAGCAAGTCTGTTTTCATGAGTATTTAAAGGGTAATAGGCCACACTGTCATCTCAGGGAAATTCTGCTGGTTTCATTTTACTGAGGTTTTGAGATGAGTTGCAAATCCCCAATATTTTCTCCTTGGGGAAGTAGTAATTTCACAATTTCACAGTTTAGGTTGTGGAGATAGCGATTACCCAATGTTGAGGACCTAATGTAACTTTCAGCTCAAAACAATTTAAACATCCAGTGATTGTCCTTGAAACAAAACATTTTACGTCTTTTCTGTGGACAGGAATCGATTCTGTGTTATTTCACATAATCCATTAAAAATTTCACACCTGGAAAAAGTCCATAGTGCTGTGTGATTTCCTTGGTTGTCTGGATTTCCACTGTTCTCTGGAATGGTTTTGCCCCCATTTTCTGAAGCTGCCCACAGACAGGTAATAGATGTGTGGGAAGTTCTGAAAGACAAACTGGTGTAGATCTTTGCCTCCTGTTTAGAGCTCTGTGGTGAGCTGTAAGTGTAACAGCTGATGTTACAGGGTGTTGAGAACAGAATTTAACCTTTTTGCAGCAGGATGTAATGACAGAATCAAAGCAAAGCATGGCTGACACTAGTATATGAATGAAAATGCATATTTGGAATGTGATTGTTATGCTAATATTGTGGTAAATAATTATGATGTCTGAGTACTAACTAACACCTGATTTGTTGTTAATTTTCTGCCTCTAATGTAGGGAACAGGATTTTAAGAATTATGTTTTCTCTCATAGCTGAGGACTGTGTTGTTCCCAGGCTGCATCTTAATATGACTTTGCTTTTGCAGAAGAGCAGTTTCACCTGGAGATGATTTCCCTTGCCCTCACTTTAATTTTTACTTGATGTAATTTTTACTTGATGTGTTATTGTCTGGCAGGTTGACCTTTTCAGATTCTGTGCTGCGACATGTTGCTACTGAGGATAGTTGGTGCTTTTCTAGCTCTAAATATGGAAAACATTGAGAGATGAAAGGTTTCTAATGAGGTTACAGAACAGCATATTATTAGGAACTGAACTTCTTCCCTGCTCGTATCTAGAAAACCAGGTTGGTGCCAATTGAACTCCTGAAATATTATGCAGAGATCAGGAGCAGCCACCCCAAGTGGTATTCAATTCTGGGAAACATAATTTTGGTTAGAAATCATTTTTGCTTTAATCATGCCAGCCTATTCCATCCCAAAACGGGCAAGGTATGTCCTTGACCAGCATTTGTGTTATTATAGTCATGGGGTTCTGTGTTAACCATGGGCTTGAGTTTCCTGCCTTGTTTTCACTTCTTCAAACACCAGGATTATACACTTGCTGGCTTGTTCTTTCTATTTGAAGATGGTGTATCTTAGGCCCAGAACTTGATGTTATTGTCAACTGTGAAAATAACATTTCTGGTCTGTCTTCATTTGGTTAAGGGATGCCTGTGAAAGGACAGAAAAAAAATGAAGAGGAAACTCAGAGGGAATGCTGAAACTACCAGCTGGCAGTACTTCTGTGTGACTGTCTCCATTTACACCTCGAGCTTGCTCTTAGAGGCCTTTGAACTGTATTTGAAAGGTATTTTGGTAGGTGGTGGCTGCTGACTATCTGCATTTCCTCTTCCATTTGTTTTCTGTGCTCATTTGATATCACTGCTGAATGTCACCAATAAGGAAATATTGGTGAAGAAGAGTTGAGGAACCAGCTTTTGAGATTGTCAAGCTGATCTGGAGAGTTTTTTTCATATTGGATTTGTAAAAATGGGTATGACACCAAGGTTAACATTGTTCATGTTATAAATAAGAAGCTTGACTAGGCCAATACTCAAGCAACAATCAATTTAATAATTAATTATGGTAAAGTATGAGAAGAACAGCGCTGGGTACAGTGGAGGCAGTTTTCCCTCCAACTGCAAGCTGATATTTGGGGCTTACAGGTATTTATAGGGGTACTCATAAGCTTTCTCAGCAGTTTTTATTCTAATTTTTTTACTCATCAGCAGTTTGTATTTCCAATTTTTACATCACAATTCTATACACTATTGTGATTTAGTTTTTCTTCAGGATGCGTCCCAAAAGGGAGGATCCCCAGATGGTGATGGAGGTTTCCGAAATTTTGGTCCAGCTCCCCGGATGTGGGTGCCCCTTTTTATTACAATGACTATAAATCTCATAACAGTGATGTCCAGCTTTCCTTGGTTAAAATTATAAATCCTTGAGATGATGTTTATCTTCCTTCCTCAAGCTGTTTTTCTCAGTTTTGTTAAGGCATGAGATAAGCATATTTCCTTTATATATATAGCAAAGTAATAGTTTAATGGATACAAACAATATTTTAATATGATACTTCAAAAGGTTATTATTGCAGCACTCTTTAAGGCCTGACTACAAGCAAAAAGCAACATCCTTAACGCTATAATTCAAATGCTCCTAAATCAATCAAGGTTAATTGCAAATAAAGGCTAGGTTCAAAGGCCCTCTTCCATGCTTTACTTTCCTCAGTTATTATTAGAAATTTCAGCTTTCCCATGGTCGGTGTCCACACATACCTCAATCACAAATACACACATTGCCTGTCTGTACCTGACACGAAACACAGCTTTGTATTTCAAGGCAGGCAGGAAGGAAGGAAGGCAATGCTCGTTTTGCACACTCCCCAAGGGCAGGGGGCTGTTGGCAGTGCGGAGCAGCAGCAGGCAGGAGCGGGGCAGGCCGGCAGGGTCGATGCCAGCGCTGAGCTGCAGCCAGGGCAGTCCCGGGGCCAAGCACACAACCTCCCGCAGCAGCAGTGGCCGAGCTTCGATCCCCGAGCGGGAGGAAGGGAAGCTCCGCTCCCTGCCCAAGCTCAGCTCTGACTGCACAGCCGCCCACGGCATCACGCCACAACTCCCAAAAACCCCGAAGGGAAAAGCCCAGCCACAGGGCCAAAACCCCCCAAAACCCCTCTGCCCCTTCCCAGACCAAGGGCAACATTCACTGCCAAGCCCAAACCCAGAACAATGAAGTTGATGACCTTTTGAAGGAAACTCATTGCCTTTGCTGAGCTGCTTCTTCCCCAGCCTGCATCAGCACAGGGGCACTTGTCAAGTTGCCTTTTGAGGAAATGAAAGAAGAAAGGCAACAGATGGAAATATGGTTCTGTACCAGGAGATTGATCCTGCTAAATCTGATTTCATTCCTAAGGTCTCTCCAGCTGAAGGCAGCTGTTTTATCTTTGCCTCTTTGTAACTGTTGGCTGTTGTGTGCTGACCTCCAGTCTAATTTGAGGTTTTGACATCTGGGTTTGTCCTTTTGTGCCTCTCTTGCCTCCCTGCTGGAGTTACTGCTGGAGCTGGCAGTGGTCACTTGGATGGGCACAGAGCAGGTCTGGGCTGCAGCTGCAGTTGTTTTTTCTGCCCATCTATGCTCCAGTGAGTCTTGGTGAGCAGGCCTGGGGAGAAGTCTCCTCCCCACAGAGCTGGCCAGCCCAGCCAGATGTGCATTGCAGAGCAGGTTGTGGCTGCTCTGCGGGCTCTGCAGGACATGCCCACCATCAGTGGCTGTATCTCTGGCTTTGCAGGATGGAAAGCAAATCCAGAGCTAAAGTGGGGTCAACCCTTGCAGGCAGCAATCCCAGTGAGCAGCATGGGTGTGATGTCCCCGTTTGTTGGGTGAGGTGGGACCTGGTTCCTCATTGCTAATCTCAAAGCAAGGCTCGGGTGTGCCCCCAGTTGAGTGGGTTCTGAGCTGTCACGTGCTCAGTCTGTTTGGCCGAAACCAAGAGATGCCTAAAGGATCCTGCAGAGAGAAGCTGCTTTAGGGTGCTTTGCCTCACGTTCTAGTTCCTGATTCCATCCTCACTTTCTTTTGCTGTAGCTACTTCTCAATGACAACTCACTGTTTATATACCTCTGAAAACGGTGGGAGTGTTGGCAGGCTTCCCAGGGAATTTTCTAGCTTGAATTCTCAGAGTAAATGCTGGGTCTGGGTGCACACTCATCACTGAGAGATAAGTGGTGCTGGTTTGGGGCAGGTGAGGGACCTCGTCCCCATCCCAAAGAGAGAAGCTTGCAGTGTTGAGCAGGGCTAGGAGTGGGCATTTTTAGGGCTGCAGTCTGGAATCTGTGTCAGAGGGAACTAAGTGATGATTAATTCCTCATGCAGCTTCTCGGGGAGCTGTAGTTCAGATAATACAGAGCTGAACTCCAATCCCACTTTCATCCTGGCAGGATATTCACCCCAGGATCATGCCATAGTGGGTGCCTGACTGGATATTTGTTTCCTTTGCCAGGTTTTCCCTACACCCAGTGCTGTCGCCTCACCAACAGCTCCCTGGTGCCCCTGACGTTCCAGCTCCGCATGTCAGACGATGGCACGCCGCCGGCTGAGGACAGCGTGGATCAGATCCACAGGGACAGAGACCCAGCCTGGAGGAAGGGAATCCATTTCTATGTGGAGCCCAGGGAGTTCAGCATCAATCCCAGCCAAGGGACCATCCTCCCCCAGGGACACCAGGACATCGAGGTACGGCAAGAGTCCAGCCACAGACGCTGCAGCAGCAGGGCTGAAGCTGCACTGGAGTGTGGGAGGGCTTCAGCTCTGGTGCCAGCTTTGAGCATGCTGGGAGTGAGAGATCTGCACTGCTGGGAGGCCTCTGCTAGCTGCCTTACTCAGGATGTTCCTCAAGGAGCACTGCTTGGTTTCCAACATCATCTGCTGAGGTCACATACTTTATGGTCAAGGCCTGAAGCCATTCTTGTGTTTTTGAGAGTGATTGATTTGATTGCAAGTGGGCAGAGCAAGGATGAGGGCAGAAGGTGGCTGTTAGAAAGATGTCATTGCATAAAGTAGTTAGCTTTTCTTCTTGGTGTCATTTCCCCCCTCCTGGGAAGCAGAATGATTTGTGTTCACTACAGGAATCTCCAGTGGAGACAAAATACTCTGCAGCCATGAAGTGCCCAGACCTGCTGGGCCACCCTTTGCCCTCAGCTTCCTGCTGTGAAGCTGAACTCATTGTATTCAAGTCAGATTTCCTCTGCATGGATGTCATTGTAGTCAGATGAGAAATTGGTCCCTTAATTTGAATGCAGTGGTGCAGAGAGCTTTAGTCTGATGTTTTAATGTAGCTGACCTCAGCCCTGATAGCAAGGTGTGTTTAACAAGTCTGGTATTGGCAGAAGGCTTTTGTTCCCCTGAGACTGTGCTATACACATGGAGCAGCAGAAGAATTATGGCCAAATCCTCCCTCAAGAACTGGAGGATATCACACGTGGGTAATGAGCTTTTGTAAGGAAGAATTTCCTGTTCTTCTCTTGCACCAGGTGACCCTGTGTTCCAACACAGCGATGGAGTTCTACAGGAGGATGCTGGTGGATCTGGAGGGTATTGGCAAGGGAGTGGCAACACTGATCATCACAGCCAGGTACCAGCCCTTGCTGGCCTCCCCAGGTACTGCCTTGCACAGGCTTTGCTGGCTGCAGCTGCCCAGGAGAAGTGCTGCTCAATGGCCTCATGTTGTGCCAGCTGGACGTGAGAACAGCAGGGCTTGGACAGCAGCCTGTGGTGAAAAGCAGCTCTGCTCACAGCCCAGCACGGCCCTGGCCCTCATCTAAAGGGAGCAGGAATTATATCATTTATGGGCCTGGGTTTTGGTGCTTGAGGTGGAACAAATTTCCCAACGGCCTCCTCTCCTTCTTGCTGCAAGAGGTGGAGTTGTGCTGGTTGTGAGCAGCGTGCGTTGGTTTGGGCCACAGCAAGCAGCCTGCTGAGAGTCAGAGTCTGCTTCTGTTCATGAGGGCACATGGCAGGGGGCAAGTGGCTCCCAGCAAGTGCTGAGGGCAAGGTCTTAGGAGGGGAAAGCAGCCCTGGATGTGGCAGGTCAGCTGCAGTTTTTCTCCTTCCATCTGCTTCCCATTTGGAGCTTTAATGTTCTCAGAGTTGAGACCAAAAGCTGTTGTTGCTGCAGCAGAATTGCATCCTGCTGTGCTGCTGTGGGTGCCAGCTGAATGGCCAGAGGGATGCAGCTCCCTGGTGCTGTTCCCTGTCGCAGGCAGAGCCATGCAGTCAGTGCCTGGGCTGCCATTGTGTACAGCAGGTGGAGCTGGGGCCAGTCAGTGCCTGGAGCTGTGGAGTGAAGGAGCGAGGGAGCTGGAGGGCCTGGGAGGGGGTGATCAGCCACTCTGGAGGGCAGCTGGTGTCTCGTGCCCTCCAGGGCTGGGGCAAAGAGCTGAGTTCTCAGGCAGGGCAGCAGCACCATGGGAGAGAAGGGAGTCATTTTTACTGAGACACTGGAGCTGTGTGTTCCTTGAGCCTTAGTGAGCCCTGATCCTTGTTGGGAAGGCTCCCCCAGAGCTCGTGGATCACTGGGACTGTGACAGGAGTCCTTGCAAGCCTCCCTGGGTGAAGGAGGGGCTGAGGCAGCTGTGGCACCAAGTGCTCTGCCTGGGGCACTTGGCAGCCTCTGGGTGCTGCCTCTCAGGGTTTGGCCCTCCTTGACAAGACCCGTTGGAGTGGGAAGAGGTAGAAGGCAATTTATCCCTGTAGGGCTGTTAAATGTCCATTTGACAGTGACCAATGTGTTCTGCTCCATTTCCCAATCTTTGGGGGTAAATGTTCTCTATTCTCTCAGTACCTCTGATTCCCCTGGGGTCATCTCTTTTCCCAGATGTCTCGTTCCTGAGCTCCAAGTGTCCACCCATGTGCTCCAGTACGATGAGTGCCAGCTGAAGGTGCCCTATGAGAGGAAGATCCTCATCAGGAATCCCAGCCACCTTCCTGGCTGCTATGGGCTTATTCCCCAGGTTTGGCATCACATCCACCTCCTCCTGTCAAATATTATTGAAGAGATTATAAGGGGAAAAAGGGCTTTGGATAAGACCTTGTTAATTTCTATTCAGTCTTAAAGATCTGCTGAGAACAGGATCCTACCAGAATGTAAACCTGAGGAGGCAATTGAAGCTCCTGAGGAAACAGTTGATGTTCTAGTCTTCAGGGTGTTTTCTTGTGGGAGATCTTAGAGGGTTGTGAAAAGCTGCTGCATCCACAGACAGCAATGCCTGTGCTGGCAGCCTCCTTGCAGGATTCCCTGGGAGTGCTAAGCCTCCAATTTTTGCATCTTGTTTGTGCCTTTTACCTTTGTCCTGGGGAGTTTTAAACGTGTGTGTAAGTTGCTGTTGCAGTGGATGTTAAGGAGTCTAAAGTTTCTTCAGAGGTGCCTCTGAAGCTGCATTTCATTCTGTCCCTTCCATAAATGCAAGAAGGACTCTGCTGTGTTCTACTCCAGCCCCAAGCCCTGTGGGATTGTCCAGCCCCAGAGCACAGCAGAGATCCCCGTTGTGGTGGAAGTGCAGGCGCCAGGCGAGCATCGCACCAATGTTCTCATCGGCGTGTTCGGGGATGAGAGAAACCCACGGGTGAGGGCACGGGGAGCTGTGTGCCTGTGTGCAACTGCTCCTGGCAGAGGGCACAGGGCACAGGGATTCTGCCGGGGAAAACAGGCACAGGCTGCTGTGGGAAGGACAGGAGGGATGGGTGGCACCAACAGCTCGTGCCTTAGAGGTGGGAATCTCAGTGTCTGACACAGAATGGAGTTGGGCACAGCTGGAAACCAGGGTCATTTTAGTTCATTATTCTGTAAAATGCTGATAACTTTGGAGACATCTGGTTTAAAATGTCATCTCTCTGAGAACAAAAGAGGATGTCAGAAGACTTCTGGGAACCTTGATCTATCTGTAAAAGAAAGGAAAGCTGGCATTTGAAGAGTGGTTGCAAGAATTGAAACTTATATTAAGATATATGGAAATGATGATGCCAAATTCCCTGGATGGCACCAAACATCTGAACCAGGGCCATTGTGGCACTGCCTGTAAATCAGTGAGCAGGAAGAACAGGCAGTGCAGGATGTGCCGGGGAGCCTGAAGTCTGACAAAACAGTTGCTTTCAACTCTGAGGCTGCTTCCCTTAAAGAGAAGGGTTTCTCCCCACCAGAAGAACCAGTTGTTGAACTATCAGCCTGGACTCTCTGCAAACCTTTCAACTCCCAAAAACAGGCGTATGCAAGGAGCTGCTGCAAAAACCATGCTGTGCTCGCTGCTGCTCCTCCTGAAGCTCTGGCTGCTAAATCTGAGGCTTTCCTTCCAATTTCAAGCTGCAAAGCACTTGCTGAATTGCAGGGAAAGTCCGGGAGGCCTTTGCTGTGCTGGCACACTTTCTCCTTCCTAGACAGAGTGGAGAGGCTTTTCCCTGCCATGTAGGCGACAAGAGACGCATGAGAGGGGAGATCCGGAGCTGTCCGGAGGTAAGCGCCTGTTGCCGGCGTCTTCCGGCACAAGCCCCGCTCCGGAGCGCACCGCGGCCGGCAGGATGCTCTCTGCCGGCGAAGGTGCCGCTTCGGCGGCAAGGAAGCCTCTCCGGCTTCTCCAGCACACGGAGAGCTGAAACGTGAAGAAAGAAGCTGCAGAACACTGGCACTGAGCCTGCAGCTTTCCAGCGGAGAGAAAAAGGTGCTTGAACACTCTGCAAGCCTTTCAACTCCCAAAAACAGGCGTATGCAAGGAGCTGCTGCAAAAACCATGCTGTGCTCGCTGCTGCTCCTCCTGAAGCTCTGGCTGCTAAACCTGAGGCTTTCCTTCCAATTTCAAGCTGCAAAGCACTTGCTGAATTGCAGGGAAAGTGCGGGAGGCGTTTGCTGTGCTGGCACACTTTCTCCTTCCTAGACAGAGTGGAGAGGCTTTTCCCTGCCATGTAGGCGACAAGAGACGCATGAGAGGGGAGATCCGGAGCTGTCCGGAGGTAAGCGCCTGTTGCCGGCGTCTTCCGGCACAAGCCCCGCTCCGGAGCGCACCGCGGCCGGCAGGATGCTCTCTGCCGGCGAAGGTGCCGCTTCGGCGGCAAGGAAGCCTCTCCGGCTTCTCCAGCACACGGAGAGCTGAAACGTGAAGAAAGAAGCTGCAGAACACTGGCACTGAGCCTGCAGCTTTCCAGCGGAGAGAAAAAGGTGCTTGAACACTCTGCAAGCCTTTCAACTCCCAAAAACAGGCGTATGCAAGGAGCTGCTGCAAAAACCATGCTGTGCTCGCTGCTGCTCCTCCTGAAGCTCTGGCTGCTAAATCTGAGGCTTTCCTTCCAATTTCAAGCTGCAAAGCACTTGCTGAATTGCAGGGAAAGTCCGGGAGGCATTTGCTGTGCTGGCACACTTTCTCCTTCCTAGACAGAGTGGAGAGGCTTTTCCCTGCCATGTAGGCGACAAGAGACGCATGAGAGGGGAGATCCGGAGCTGTCCGGAGGTAAGCGCCTGTTGCCGGCGTCTTCCGGCACAAGCCCCGCTCCGGAGCGCACCGCGGCCGGCAGGATGCTCTCTGCCGGCGAAGGTGCCGCTTCGGCGGCAAGGAAGCCTCTCCGGCTTCTCCAGCACACGGAGAGCTGAAACGTGAAGAAAGAAGCTGCAGAACACTGGCACCGAGCCTGCAGCTTTCCAGCGGAGAGAAAAAGGTGCTTGAACACTCTGCAAGCCTTTCAACTCCCAAAAACAGGCGTATGCAAGGAGCTGCTGCAAAAACCATGCTGTGCTCGCTGCTGCTCTTCCTGAAGCTCCGGCTGCTAAATCTGAGGCTTTCCTTCCAATTTCAAGCTGCAAAGCACTTGCTGAATTGCAGGGAAAGTGCGGGAGGCGTTTGCTGTGCTGGCACACTTTCTCCTTCCTAGACAGAGTGGAGAGGCTTTTCCCTGCCATGTAGGCGACAAGAGACGCATGAGAGGGGAGATCCGGAGCTGTCCGGAGGTAAGCGCCTGTTGCCGGCGTCTTCCGGCACAAGCCCCGCTCCGGAGCGCACCGCGGCCGGCAGGATGCTCTCTGCCGGCGAAGGTGCCGCTTCGGCGGCAAGGAAGCCTCTCCGGCTTCTCCAGCACACGGAGAGCTGAAACGTGAAGAAAGAAGCTGCAGAACACTGGCACTGAGCCTGCAGCTTTCCAGCGGAGAGAAAAAGGTGCTTGAACACTCTGCAAGCCTTTCAACTCCCAAAAACAGGCGTATGCAAGGAGCTGCTGCAAAAACCATGCTGTGCTCGCTGCTGCTCCTCCTGAAGCTCTGGCTGCTAAATCTGAGGCTTTCCTTCCAATTTCAAGCTGCAAAGCACTTGCTGAATTGCAGGGAAAGTCCGGGAGGCATTTGCTGTGCTGGCACACTTTCTCCTTCCTAGACAGAGTGGAGAGGCTTTTCCCTGCCATGTAGGCGACAAGAGACGCATGAGAGGGGAGATCCGGAGCTGTCCGGAGGTAAGCGCCTGTTGCCGGCGTCTTCCGGCACAAGCCCCGCTCCGGAGCGCACCGCGGCCGGCAGGATGCTCTCTGCCGGCGAAGGTGCCGCTTCGGCGGCAAGGAAGCCTCTCCGGCTTCTCCAGCACACGGAGAGCTGAAACGTGAAGAAAGAAGCTGCAGAACACTGGCACCGAGCCTGCAGCTTTCCAGCGGAGAGAAAAAGGTGCTTGAACACTCTGCAAGCCTTTCAACTCCCAAAAACAGGCGTATGCAAGGAGCTGCTGCAAAAACCATGCTGTGCTCGCTGCTGCTCTTCCTGAAGCTCCGGCTGCTAAATCTGAGGCTTTCCTTCCAATTTCAAGCTGCAAAGCACTTGCTGAATTGCAGGGAAAGTGCGGGAGGCGTTTGCTGTGCTGGCACACTTTCTCCTTCCTAGACAGAGTGGAGAGGCTTTTCCCTGCCATGTAGGCGACAAGAGACGCATGAGAGGGGAGATCCGGAGCTGTCCGGAGGTAAGCGCCTGTTGCCGGCGTCTTCCGGCACAAGCCCCGCTCCGGAGCGCACCGCGGCCGGCAGGATGCTCTCTGCCGGCGAAGGTGCCGCTTCGGCGGCAAGGAAGCCTCTCCGGCTTCTCCAGCACACGGAGAGCTGAAACGTGAAGAAAGAAGCTGCAGAACACTGGCACTGAGCCTGCAGCTTTCCAGCAGAGAGAAAAAGGTGCTTGAACACTCTGCAAGCCTTTCAACTCCCAAAAACAGGCGTATGCAAGGAGCTGCTGCAAAAACCATGCTGTGCTCGCTGCTGCTCCTCCTGAAGCTCTGGCTGCTAAATCTGAGGCTTTCCTTCCAATTTCAAGCTGCAAAGCACTTGCTGAATTGCAGGGAAAGTCCGGGAGGCCTTTGCTGTGCTGGCACACTTTCTCCTTCCTAGACAGAGTGGAGAGGCTTTTCCCTGCCATGTAGGCGTCAAGAGACGCATGAGAGGGGAGATCCGGAGCTGTCCGGAGGTAAGCGCCTGTTGCCGGCGTCTTCCGGCACAAGCCCCGCTCCGGAGCGCACCGCGGCCGGCAGGATGCTCTCTGCCGGCGAAGGTGCCGCTTCGGCGGCAAGGAAGCCTCTCCGGCTTCTCCAGCACACGGAGAGCTGAAACGTGAAGAAAGAAGCTGCAGAACACTGGCACTGAGCCTGCAGCTTTCCAGCGGAGAGAAAAAGGTGCTTGAACACTCTGCAAGCCTTTCAACTCCCAAAAACAGGCGTATGCAAGGAGCTGCTGCAAAAACCATGCTGTGCTCGCTGCTGCTCTTCCTGAAGCTCCGGCTGCTAAATCTGAGGCTTTCCTTCCAATTTCAAGCTGCAAAGCACTTGCTGAATTGCAGGGAAAGTGCGGGAGGCCTTTGCTGTGCTGGCACACTTTCTCCTTCCTAGACAGAGTGGAGAGGCTTTTCCCTGCCATGTAGGCGACAAGAGACGCATGAGAGGGGAGATCCGGAGCTGTCCGGAGGTAAGCGCCTGTTGCCGGCGTCTTCCGGCACAAGCCCCGCTCCGGAGCGCACCGCGGCCGGCAGGATGCTCTCTGCCGGCGAAGGTGCCGCTTCGGCGGCAAGGAAGCCTCTCCGGCTTCTCCAGCACACGGAGAGCTGAAACGTGAAGAAAGAAGCTGCAGAACACTGGCACTGAGCCTGCAGCTTTCCAGCGGAGAGAAAAAGGTGCTTGAACACTCTGCAAGCCTTTCAACTCCCAAAAACAGGCGTATGCAAGGAGCTGCTGCAAAAACCATGCTGTGCTCGCTGCTGCTCCTCCTGAAGCTCTGGCTGCTAAATCTGAGGCTTTCCTTCCAATTTCAAGCTGCAAAGCACTTGCTGAATTGCAGGGAAAGTGCGGGAGGCGTTTGCTGTGCTGGCACACTTTCTCCTTCCTAGACAGAGTGGAGAGGCTTTTCCCTGCCATGTAGGCGACAAGAGACGCATGAGAGGGGAGATCCGGAGCTGTCCGGAGGTAAGCGCCTGTTGCCGGCGTCTTCCGGCACAAGCCCCGCTCCGGAGCGCACCGCGGCCGGCAGGATGCTCTCTGCCGGCGAAGGTGCCGCTTCGGCGGCAAGGAAGCCTCTCCGGCTTCTCCAGCACACGGAGAGCTGAAACGTGAAGAAAGAAGCTGCAGAACACTGGCACTGAGCCTGCAGCTTTCCAGCGGAGAGAAAAAGGTGCTTGAACACTCTGCAAGCCTTTCAACTCCCAAAAACAGGCGTATGCAAGGAGCTGCTGCAAAAACCATGCTGTGCTCGCTGCTGCTCCTCCTGAAGCTCTGGCTGCTAAATCTGAGGCTTTCCTTCCAATTTCAAGCTGCAAAGCACTTGCTGAATTGCAGGGAAAGTCCGGGAGGCGTTTGCTGTGCTGGCACACTTTCTCCTTCCTAGACAGAGTGGAGAGGCTTTTCCCTGCCATGTAGGCGACAAGAGACGCATGAGAGGGGAGATCCGGAGCTGTCCGGAGGTAAGCGCCTGTTGCCGGCGTCTTCCGGCACAAGCCCCGCTCCGGAGCGCACCGCGGCCGGCAGGATGCTCTCTGCCGGCGAAGGTGCCGCTTCGGCGGCAAGGAAGCCTCTCCGGCTTCTCCAGCACACGGAGAGCTGAAACGTGAAGAAAGAAGCTGCAGAACACTGGCACTGAGCCTGCAGCTTTCCAGCGGAGAGAAAAAGGTGCTTGAACACTCTGCAAGCCTTTCGACTCCCAAAAACAGGCGTATGCAAGGAGCTGCTGCAAAAACCATGCTGTGCTCGCTGCTGCTCCTCCTGAAGCTCTGGCTGCTAAATCTGAGGCTTTCCTTCCAATTTCAAGCTGCAAAGCACTTGCTGAATTGCAGGGAAAGTGCGGGAGGCGTTTGCTGTGCTGGCACACTTTCTCCTTCCTAGACAGAGTGGAGAGGCTTTTCCCTGCCATGTAGGCGACAAGAGACGCATGAGAGGGGAGATCCGGAGCTGTCCGGAGGTAAGCGCCTGTTGCCGGCGTCTTCCGGCACAAGCCCCGCTCCGGAGCGCACCGCGGCCGGCAGGATGCTCTCTGCCGGCGAAGGTGCCGCTTCGGCGGCAAGGAAGCCTCTCCGGCTTCTCCAGCACACGGAGAGCTGAAACGTGAAGAAAGAAGCTGCAGAACACTGGCACTGAGCCTGCAGCTTTCCAGCAGAGAGAAAAAGGTGCTTGAACACTCTGCAAGCCTTTCAACTCCCAAAAACAGGCGTATGCAAGGAGCTGCTGCAAAAACCATGCTGTGCTCGCTGCTGCTCCTCCTGAAGCTCTGGCTGCTAAATCTGAGGCTTTCCTTCCAATTTCAAGCTGCAAAGCACTTGCTGAATTGCAGGGAAAGTCCGGGAGGCCTTTGCTGTGCTGGCACACTTTCTCCTTCCTAGACAGAGTGGAGAGGCTTTTCCCTGCCATGTAGGCGACAAGAGACGCATGAGAGGGGAGATCCGGAGCTGTCCGGAGGTAAGCGCCTGTTGCCGGCGTCTTCCGGCACAAGCCCCGCTCCGGAGCGCACCGCGGCCGGCAGGATGCTCTCTGCCGGCGAAGGTGCCGCTTCGGCGGCAAGGAAGCCTCTCCGGCTTCTCCAGCACACGGAGAGCTGAAACGTGAAGAAAGAAGCTGCAGAACACTGGCACTGAGCCTGCAGCTTTCCAGCGGAGAGAAAAAGGTGCTTGAACACTCTGCAAGCCTTTCAACTCCCAAAAACAGGCGTATGCATGGAGCTGCTGCAAAAACCATGCTGTGCTCGCTGCTGCTCCTCCTGAAGCTCTGGCTGCTAAATCTGAGGCTTTCCTTCCAATTTCAAGCTGCAAAGCACTTGCTGAATTGCAGGGAAAGTGCGGGAGGCGTTTGCTGTGCTGGCACACTTTCTCCTTCCTAGACAGAGTGGAGAGGCTTTTCCCTGCCATGTAGGCGACAAGAGACGCATGAGAGGGGAGATCCGGAGCTGTCCGCAGGTAAGCGCCTGTTGCCGGCGTCTTCCGGCACAAGCCCCGCTCCGGAGCGCACCGCGGCCGGCAGGATGCTCTCTGCCGGCGAAGGTGCCGCTTCGGCGGCAAGGAAGCCTCTCCGGCTTCTCCAGCACACGGAGAGCTGAAACGTGAAGAAAGAAGCTGCAGAACACTGGCACTGAGCCTGCAGCTTTCCAGCAGAGAGAAAAAGGTGCTTGAACACTCTGCAAGCCTTTCAACTCCCAAAAACAGGCGTATGCAAGGAGCTGCTGCAAAAACCATGCTGTGCTCGCTGCTGCTCTTCCTGAAGCTCCGGCTGCTAAATCTGAGGCTTTCCTTCCAATTTCAAGCTGCAAAGCACTTGCTGAATTGCAGGGAAAGTGCGGGAGGCCTTTGCTGTGCTGGCACACTTTCTCCTTCCTAGACAGAGTGGAGAGGCTTTTCCCTGCCATGTAGGCGACAAGAGACGCATGAGAGGGGAGATCCGGAGCTGTCCGGAGGTAAGCGCCTGTTGCCGGCGTCTTCCGGCACAAGCCCCGCTCCGGAGCGCACCGCGGCCGGCAGGATGCTCTCTGCCGGCGAAGGTGCCGCTTCGGCGGCAAGGAAGCCTCTCCGGCTTCTCCAGCACACGGAGAGCTGAAACGTGAAGAAAGAAGCTGCAGAACACTGGCACTGAGCCTGCAGCTTTCCAGCAGAGAGAAAAAGGTGCTTGAACACTCTGCAAGCCTTTCAACTCCCAAAAACAGGCGTATGCAAGGAGCTGCTGCAAAAACCATGCTGTGCTCGCTGCTGCTCCTCCTGAAGCTCTGGCTGCTAAATCTGAGGCTTTCCTTCCAATTTCAAGCTGCAAAGCACTTGCTGAATTGCAGGGAAAGTGCGGGAGGCGTTTGCTGTGCTGGCACACTTTCTCCTTCCTAGACAGAGTGGAGAGGCTTTTCCCTGCCATGTAGGCGACAAGAGACGCATGAGAGGGGAGATCCGGAGCTGTCCGGAGGTAAGCGCCTGTTGCCGGCGTCTTCCGGCACAAGCCCCGCTCCGGAGCGCACCGCGGCCGGCAGGATGCTCTCTGCCGGCGAAGGTGCCGCTTCGGCGGCAAGGAAGCCTCTCCGGCTTCTCCAGCACACGGAGAGCTGAAACGTGAAGAAAGAAGCTGCAGAACACTGGCACTGAGCCTGCAGCTTTCCAGCGGAGAGAAAAAGGTGCTTGAACACTCTGCAAGCCTTTCGACTCCCAAAAACAGGCGTATGCAAGGAGCTGCTGCAAAAACCATGCTGTGCTCGCTGCTGCTCCTCCTGAAGCTCTGGCTGCTAAATCTGAGGCTTTCCTTCCAATTTCAAGCTGCAAAGCACTTGCTGAATTGCAGGGAAAGTCCGGGAGGCCTTTGCTGTGCTGGCACACTTTCTCCTTCCTAGACAGAGTGGAGAGGCTTTTCCCTGCCATGTAGGCGACAAGAGACGCATGAGAGGGGAGATCCGGAGCTGTCCGGAGGTAAGCGCCTGTTGCCGGCGTCTTCCGGCACAAGCCCCGCTCCGGAGCGCACCGCGGCCGGCAGGATGCTCTCTGCCGGCGAAGGTGCCGCTTCGGCGGCAAGGAAGCCTCTCCGGCTTCTCCAGCACACGGAGAGCTGAAACGTGAAGAAAGAAGCTGCAGAACACTGGCACTGAGCCTGCAGCTTTCCAGCGGAGAGAAAAAGGTGCTTGAACACTCTGCAAGCCTTTCAACTCCCAAAAACAGGCGTATGCATGGAGCTGCTGCAAAAACCATGCTGTGCTCGCTGCTGCTCCTCCTGAAGCTCTGGCTGCTAAATCTGAGGCTTTCCTTCCAATTTCAAGCTGCAAAGCACTTGCTGAATTGCAGGGAAAGTGCGGGAGGCGTTTGCTGTGCTGGCACACTTTCTCCTTCCTAGACAGAGTGGAGAGGCTTTTCCCTGCCATGTAGGCGACAAGAGACGCATGAGAGGGGAGATCCGGAGCTGTCCGCAGGTAAGCGCCTGTTGCCGGCGTCTTCCGGCACAAGCCCCGCTCCGGAGCGCACCGCGGCCGGCAGGATGCTCTCTGCCGGCGAAGGTGCCGCTTCGGCGGCAAGGAAGCCTCTCCGGCTTCTCCAGCACACGGAGAGCTGAAACGTGAAGAAAGAAGCTGCAGAACACTGGCACTGAGCCTGCAGCTTTCCAGCGGAGAGAAAAAGGTGCTTGAACACTCTGCAAGCCTTTCAACTCCCAAAAACAGGCGTATGCAAGGAGCTGCTGCAAAAACCATGCTGTGCTCGCTGCTGCTCCTCCTGAAGCTCTGGCTGCTAAATCTGAGGCTTTCCTTCCAATTTCAAGCTGCAAAGCACTTGCTGAATTGCAGGGAAAGTGCGGGAGGCCTTTGCTGTGCTGGCACACTTTCTCCTTCCTAGACAGAGTGGAGAGGCTTTTCCCTGCCATGTAGGCGACAAGAGACGCATGAGAGGGGAGATCCGGAGCTGTCCGGAGGTAAGCGCCTGTTGCCGGCGTCTTCCGGCACAAGCCCCGCTCCGGAGCGCACCGCGGCCGGCAGGATGCTCTCTGCCGGCGAAGGTGCCGCTTCGGCGGCAAGGAAGCCTCTCCGGCTTCTCCAGCACACGGAGAGCTGAAACGTGAAGAAAGAAGCTGCAGAACACTGGCACTGAGCCTGCAGCTTTCCAGCGGAGAGAAAAAGGTGCTTGAACACTCTGCAAGCCTTTCGACTCCCAAAAACAGGCGTATGCAAGGAGCTGCTGCAAAAACCATGCTGTGCTCGCTGCTGCTCCTCCTGAAGCTCTGGCTGCTAAACCTGAGGCTTTCCTTCCAATTTCAAGCTGCAAAGCACTTGCTGAATTGCAGGGAAAGTGCGGGAGGCGTTTGCTGTGCTGGCACACTTTCTCCTTCCTAGACAGAGTGGAGAGGCTTTTCCCTGCCATGTAGGCGACAAGAGACGCATGAGAGGGGAGATCCGGAGCTGTCCGGAGGTAAGCGCCTGTTGCCGGCGTCTTCCGGCACAAGCCCCGCTCCGGAGCGCACCGCGGCCGGCAGGATGCTCTCTGCCGGCGAAGGTGCCGCTTCGGCGGCAAGGAAGCCTCTCCGGCTTCTCCAGCACACGGAGAGCTGAAACGTGAAGAAAGAAGCTGCAGAACACTGGCACTGAGCCTGCAGCTTTCCAGCGGAGAGAAAAAGGTGCTTGAACACTCTGCAAGCCTTTCAACTCCCAAAAACAGGCGTATGCAAGGAGCTGCTGCAAAAACCATGCTGTGCTCGCTGCTGCTCCTCCTGAAGCTCTGGCTGCTAAATCTGAGGCTTTCCTTCCAATTTCAAGCTGCAAAGCACTTGCTGAATTGCAGGGAAAGTGCGGGAGGCCTTTGCTGTGCTGGCACACTTTCTCCTTCCTAGACAGAGTGGAGAGGCTTTTCCCTGCCATGTAGGCGACAAGAGACGCATGAGAGGGGAGATCCGGAGCTGTCCGGAGGTAAGCGCCTGTTGCCGGCGTCTTCCGGCACAAGCCCCGCTCCGGAGCGCACCGCGGCCGGCAGGATGCTCTCTGCCGGCGAAGGTGCCGCTTCGGCGGCAAGGAAGCCTCTCCGGCTTCTCCAGCACACGGAGAGCTGAAACGTGAAGAAAGAAGCTGCAGAACACTGGCACTGAGCCTGCAGCTTTCCAGCAGAGAGAAAAAGGTGCTTGAACACTCTGCAAGCCTTTCAACTCCCAAAAACAGGCGTATGCAAGGAGCTGCTGCAAAAACCATGCTGTGCTCGCTGCTGCTCTTCCTGAAGCTCCGGCTGCTAAATCTGAGGCTTTCCTTCCAATTTCAAGCTGCAAAGCACTTGCTGAATTGCAGGGAAAGTGCGGGAGGCCTTTGCTGTGCTGGCACACTTTCTCCTTCCTAGACAGAGTGGAGAGGCTTTTCCCTGCCATGTAGGCGACAAGAGACGCATGAGAGGGGAGATCCGGAGCTGTCCGGAGGTAAGCGCCTGTTGCCGGCGTCTTCCGGCACAAGCCCCGCTCCGGAGCGCACCGCGGCCGGCAGGATGCTCTCTGCCGGCGAAGGTGCCGCTTCGGCGGCAAGGAAGCCTCTCCGGCTTCTCCAGCACACGGAGAGCTGAAACGTGAAGAAAGAAGCTGCAGAACACTGGCACTGAGCCTGCAGCTTTCCAGCAGAGAGAAAAAGGTGCTTGAACACTCTGCAAGCCTTTCAACTCCCAAAAACAGGCGTATGCAAGGAGCTGCTGCAAAAACCATGCTGTGCTCGCTGCTGCTCCTCCTGAAGCTCTGGCTGCTAAATCTGAGGCTTTCCTTCCAATTTCAAGCTGCAAAGCACTTGCTGAATTGCAGGGAAAGTGCGGGAGGCGTTTGCTGTGCTGGCACACTTTCTCCTTCCTAGACAGAGTGGAGAGGCTTTTCCCTGCCATGTAGGCGACAAGAGACGCATGAGAGGGGAGATCCGGAGCTGTCCGGAGGTAAGCGCCTGTTGCCGGCGTCTTCCGGCACAAGCCCCGCTCCGGAGCGCACCGCGGCCGGCAGGATGCTCTCTGCCGGCGAAGGTGCCGCTTCGGCGGCAAGGAAGCCTCTCCGGCTTCTCCAGCACACGGAGAGCTGAAACGTGAAGAAAGAAGCTGCAGAACACTGGCACTGAGCCTGCAGCTTTCCAGCAGAGAGAAAAAGGTGCTTGAACACTCTGCAAGCCTTTCAACTCCCAAAAACAGGCGTATGCAAGGAGCTGCTGCAAAAACCATGCTGTGCTCGCTGCTGCTCCTCCTGAAGCTCTGGCTGCTAAATCTGAGGCTTTCCTTCCAATTTCAAGCTGCAAAGCACTTGCTGAATTGCAGGGAAAGTGCGGGAGGCGTTTGCTGTGCTGGCACACTTTCTCCTTCCTAGACAGAGTGGAGAGGCTTTTCCCTGCCATGTAGGCGACAAGAGACGCATGAGAGGGGAGATCCGGAGCTGTCCGGAGGTAAGCGCCTGTTGCCGGCGTCTTCCGGCACAAGCCCCGCTCCGGAGCGCACCGCGGCCGGCAGGATGCTCTCTGCCGGCGAAGGTGCCGCTTCGGCGGCAAGGAAGCCTCTCCGGCTTCTCCAGCACACGGAGAGCTGAAACGTGAAGAAAGAAGCTGCAGAACACTGGCACTGAGCCTGCAGCTTTCCAGCGGAGAGAAAAAGGTGCTTGAACACTCTGCAAGCCTTTCAACTCCCAAAAACAGGCGTATGCATGGAGCTGCTGCAAAAACCATGCTGTGCTCGCTGCTGCTCCTCCTGAAGCTCTGGCTGCTAAATCTGAGGCTTTCCTTCCAATTTCAAGCTGCAAAGCACTTGCTGAATTGCAGGGAAAGTGCGGGAGGCGTTTGCTGTGCTGGCACACTTTCTCCTTCCTAGACAGAGTGGAGAGGCTTTTCCCTGCCATGTAGGCGACAAGAGACGCATGAGAGGGGAGATCCGGAGCTGTCCGGAGGTAAGCGCCTGTTGCCGGCGTCTTCCGGCACAAGCCCCGCTCCGGAGCGCACCGCGGCCGGCAGGATGCTCTCTGCCGGCGAAGGTGCCGCTTCGGCGGCAAGGAAGCCTCTCCGGCTTCTCCAGCACACGGAGAGCTGAAACGTGAAGAAAGAAGCTGCAGAACACTGGCACTGAGCCTGCAGCTTTCCAGCAGAGAGAAAAAGGTGCTTGAACACTCTGCAAGCCTTTCAACTCCCAAAAACAGGCGTATGCAAGGAGCTGCTGCAAAAACCATGCTGTGCTCGCTGCTGCTCTTCCTGAAGCTCCGGCTGCTAAATCTGAGGCTTTCCTTCCAATTTCAAGCTGCAAAGCACTTGCTGAATTGCAGGGAAAGTGCGGGAGGCCTTTGCTGTGCTGGCACACTTTCTCCTTCCTAGACAGAGTGGAGAGGCTTTTCCCTGCCATGTAGGCGACAAGAGACGCATGAGAGGGGAGATCCGGAGCTGTCCGGAGGTAAGCGCCTGTTGCCGGCGTCTTCCGGCACAAGCCCCGCTCCGGAGCGCACCGCGGCCGGCAGGATGCTCTCTGCCGGCGAAGGTGCCGCTTCGGCGGCAAGGAAGCCTCTCCGGCTTCTCCAGCACACGGAGAGCTGAAACGTGAAGAAAGAAGCTGCAGAACACTGGCACTGAGCCTGCAGCTTTCCAGCAGAGAGAAAAAGGTGCTTGAACACTCTGCAAGCCTTTCAACTCCCAAAAACAGGCGTATGCAAGGAGCTGCTGCAAAAACCATGCTGTGCTCGCTGCTGCTCCTCCTGAAGCTCTGGCTGCTAAATCTGAGGCTTTCCTTCCAATTTCAAGCTGCAAAGCACTTGCTGAATTGCAGGGAAAGTGCGGGAGGCGTTTGCTGTGCTGGCACACTTTCTCCTTCCTAGACAGAGTGGAGAGGCTTTTCCCTGCCATGTAGGCGACAAGAGACGCATGAGAGGGGAGATCCGGAGCTGTCCGGAGGTAAGCGCCTGTTGCCGGCGTCTTCCGGCACAAGCCCCGCTCCGGAGCGCACCGCGGCCGGCAGGATGCTCTCTGCCGGCGAAGGTGCCGCTTCGGCGGCAAGGAAGCCTCTCCGGCTTCTCCAGCACACGGAGAGCTGAAACGTGAAGAAAGAAGCTGCAGAACACTGGCACTGAGCCTGCAGCTTTCCAGCGGAGAGAAAAAGGTGCTTGAACACTCTGCAAGCCTTTCAACTCCCAAAAACAGGCGTATGCAAGGAGCTGCTGCAAAAACCATGCTGTGCTCGCTGCTGCTCCTCCTGAAGCTCTGGCTGCTAAATCTGAGGCTTTCCTTCCAATTTCAAGCTGCAAAGCACTTGCTGAATTGCAGGGAAAGTCCGGGAGGCGTTTGCTGTGCTGGCACACTTTCTCCTTCCTAGACAGAGTGGAGAGGCTTTTCCCTGCCATGTAGGCGACAAGAGACGCATGAGAGGGGAGATCCGGAGCTGTCCGGAGGTAAGCGCCTGTTGCCGGCGTCTTCCGGCACAAGCCCCGCTCCGGAGCGCACCGCGGCCGGCAGGATGCTCTCTGCCGGCGAAGGTGCCGCTTCGGCGGCAAGGAAGCCTCTCCGGCTTCTCCAGCACACGGAGAGCTGAAACGTGAAGAAAGAAGCTGCAGAACACTGGCACTGAGCCTGCAGCTTTCCAGCGGAGAGAAAAAGGTGCTTGAACACTCTGCAAGCCTTTCGACTCCCAAAAACAGGCGTATGCAAGGAGCTGCTGCAAAAACCATGCTGTGCTCGCTGCTGCTCCTCCTGAAGCTCTGGCTGCTAAATCTGAGGCTTTCCTTCCAATTTCAAGCTGCAAAGCACTTGCTGAATTGCAGGGAAAGTGCGGGAGGCGTTTGCTGTGCTGGCACACTTTCTCCTTCCTAGACAGAGTGGAGAGGCTTTTCCCTGCCATGTAGGCGACAAGAGACGCATGAGAGGGGAGATCCGGAGCTGTCCGCAGGTAAGCGCCTGTTGCCGGCGTCTTCCGGCACAAGCCCCGCTCCGGAGCGCACCGCGGCCGGCAGGATGCTCTCTGCCGGCGAAGGTGCCGCTTCGGCGGCAAGGAAGCCTCTCCGGCTTCTCCAGCACACGGAGAGCTGAAACGTGAAGAAAGAAGCTGCAGAACACTGGCACTGAGCCTGCAGCTTTCCAGCAGAGAGAAAAAGGTGCTTGAACACTCTGCAAGCCTTTCAACTCCCAAAAACAGGCGTATGCAAGGAGCTGCTGCAAAAACCATGCTGTGCTCGCTGCTGCTCCTCCTGAAGCTCTGGCTGCTAAATCTGAGGCTTTCCTTCCAATTTCAAGCTGCAAAGCACTTGCTGAATTGCAGGGAAAGTCCGGGAGGCCTTTGCTGTGCTGGCACACTTTCTCCTTCCTAGACAGAGTGGAGAGGCTTTTCCCTGCCATGTAGGCGACAAGAGACGCATGAGAGGGAAGATCCGGAGCTGTCCGGAGGTAAGCGCCTGTTGCCGGCGTCTTCCGGCACAAGCCCCGCTCCGGAGCGCACCGCGGCCGGCAGGATGCTCTCTGCCGGCGAAGGTGCCGCTTCGGCGGCAAGGAAGCCTCTCCGGCTTCTCCAGCACACGGAGAGCTGAAACGTGAAGAAAGAAGCTGCAGAACACTGGCACTGAGCCTGCAGCTTTCCAGCGGAGAGAAAAAGGTGCTTGAACACTCTGCAAGCCTTTCAACTCCCAAAAACAGGCGTATGCATGGAGCTGCTGCAAAAACCATGCTGTGCTCGCTGCTGCTCCTCCTGAAGCTCTGGCTGCTAAATCTGAGGCTTTCCTTCCAATTTCAAGCTGCAAAGCACTTGCTGAATTGCAGGGAAAGTGCGGGAGGCGTTTGCTGTGCTGGCACACTTTCTCCTTCCTAGACAGAGTGGAGAGGCTTTTCCCTGCCATGTAGGCGACAAGAGACGCATGAGAGGGGAGATCCGGAGCTGTCCGCAGGTAAGCGCCTGTTGCCGGCGTCTTCCGGCACAAGCCCCGCTCCGGAGCGCACCGCGGCCGGCAGGATGCTCTCTGCCGGCGAAGGTGCCGCTTCGGCGGCAAGGAAGCCTCTCCGGCTTCTCCAGCACACGGAGAGCTGAAACGTGAAGAAAGAAGCTGCAGAACACTGGCACTGAGCCTGCAGCTTTCCAGCGGAGAGAAAAAGGTGCTTGAACACTCTGCAAGCCTTTCAACTCCCAAAAACAGGCGTATGCAAGGAGCTGCTGCAAAAACCATGCTGTGCTCGCTGCTGCTCCTCCTGAAGCTCTGGCTGCTAAATCTGAGGCTTTCCTTCCAATTTCAAGCTGCAAAGCACTTGCTGAATTGCAGGGAAAGTCCGGGAGGCCTTTGCTGTGCTGGCACACTTTCTCCTTCCTAGACAGAGTGGAGAGGCTTTTCCCTGCCATGTAGGCGACAAGAGACGCATGAGAGGGGAGATCCGGAGCTGTCCGGAGGTAAGCGCCTGTTGCCGGCGTCTTCCGGCACAAGCCCCGCTCCGGAGCGCACCGCGGCCGGCAGGATGCTCTCTGCCGGCGAAGGTGCCGCTTCGGCGGCAAGGAAGCCTCTCCGGCTTCTCCAGCACACGGAGAGCTGAAACGTGAAGAAAGAAGCTGCAGAACACTGGCACCGAGCCTGCAGCTTTCCAGCGGAGAGAAAAAGGTGCTTGAACACTCTGCAAGCCTTTCAACTCCCAAAAACAGGCGTATGCAAGGAGCTGCTGCAAAAACCATGCTGTGCTCGCTGCTGCTCTTCCTGAAGCTCCGGCTGCTAAATCTGAGGCTTTCCTTCCAATTTCAAGCTGCAAAGCACTTGCTGAATTGCAGGGAAAGTGCGGGAGGCGTTTGCTGTGCTGGCACACTTTCTCCTTCCTAGACAGAGTGGAGAGGCTTTTCCCTGCCATGTAGGCGACAAGAGACGCATGAGAGGGGAGATCCGGAGCTGTCCGGAGGTAAGCGCCTGTTGCCGGCGTCTTCCGGCACAAGCCCCGCTCCGGAGCGCACCGCGGCCGGCAGGATGCTCTCTGCCGGCGAAGGTGCCGCTTCGGCGGCAAGGAAGCCTCTCCGGCTTCTCCAGCACACGGAGAGCTGAAACGTGAAGAAAGAAGCTGCAGAACACTGGCACTGAGCCTGCAGCTTTCCAGCAGAGAGAAAAAGGTGCTTGAACACTCTGCAAGCCTT
This sequence comes from Fringilla coelebs, assembly GCF_963513975.1. Taxonomy (NCBI): domain Eukaryota; kingdom Metazoa; phylum Chordata; class Aves; order Passeriformes; family Fringillidae; genus Fringilla; species Fringilla coelebs. The sequence continues at coordinate 2,340,399 of NW_028167521.1, read as the reverse complement.
TCAACTCCCAAAAACAGGCGTATGCAAGGAGCTGCTGCAAAAACCATGCTGTGCTCGCTGCTGCTCCTCCTGAAGCTCTGGCTGCTAAATCTGAGGCTTTCCTTCCAATTTCAAGCTGCAAAGCACTTGCTGAATTGCAGGGAAAGTGCGGGAGGCGTTTGCTGTGCTGGCACACTTTCTCCTTCCTAGACAGAGTGGAGAGGCTTTTCCCTGCCATGTAGGCGACAAGAGACGCATGAGAGGGGAGATCCGGAGCTGTCCGCAGGTAAGCGCCTGTTGCCGGCGTCTTCCGGCACAAGCCCCGCTCCGGAGCGCACCGCGGCCGGCAGGATGCTCTCTGCCGGCGAAGGTGCCGCTTCGGCGGCAAGGAAGCCTCTCCGGCTTCTCCAGCACACGGAGAGCTGAAACGTGAAGAAAGAAGCTGCAGAACACTGGCACTGAGCCTGCAGCTTTCCAGCGGAGAGAAAAAGGTGCTTGAACACTCAGCAAGCCTTTCAACTCCCAAAAACAGGCGTATGCAAGGAGCTGCTGCAAAAACCATGCTGTGCTCGCTGCTGCTCCTCCTGAAGCTCTGGCTGCTAAATCTGAGGCTTTCCTTCCAATTTCAAGCTGCAAAGCACTTGCTGAATTGCAGGGAAAGTCCGGGAGGCGTTTGCTGTGCTGGCACACTTTCTCCTTCCTAGACAGAGTGGAGAGGCTTTTCCCTGCCATGTAGGCGACAAGAGACGCATGAGAGGGGAGATCCGGAGCTGTCCGGAGGTAAGCGCCTGTTGCCGGCGTCTTCCGGCACAAGCCCCGCTCCGGAGCGCACCGCGGCCGGCAGGATGCTCTCTGCCGGCGAAGGTGCCGCTTCGGCGGCAAGGAAGCCTCTCCGGCTTCTCCAGCACACGGAGAGCTGAAACGTGAAGAAAGAAGCTGCAGAACACTGGCACTGAGCCTGCAGCTTTCCAGCGGAGAGAAAAAGGTGCTTGAACACTCTGCAAGCCTTTCAACTCCCAAAAACAGGCGTATGCATGGAGCTGCTGCAAAAACCATGCTGTGCTCGCTGCTGCTCCTCCTGAAGCTCTGGCTGCTAAATCTGAGGCTTTCCTTCCAATTTCAAGCTGCAAAGCACTTGCTGAATTGCAGGGAAAGTGCGGGAGGCCTTTGCTGTGCTGGCACACTTTCTCCTTCCTAGACAGAGTGGAGAGGCTTTTCCCTGCCATGTAGGCGACAAGAGACGCATGAGAGGGGAGATCCGGAGCTGTCCGCAGGTAAGCGCCTGTTGCCGGCGTCTTCCGGCACAAGCCCCGCTCCGGAGCGCACCGCGGCCGGCAGGATGCTCTCTGCCGGCGAAGGTGCCGCTTCGGCGGCAAGGAAGCCTCTCCGGCTTCTCCAGCACACGGAGAGCTGAAACGTGAAGAAAGAAGCTGCAGAACACTGGCACTGAGCCTGCAGCTTTCCAGCAGAGAGAAAAAGGTGCTTGAACACTCTGCAAGCCTTTCAACTCCCAAAAACAGGCGTATGCAAGGAGCTGCTGCAAAAACCATGCTGTGCTCGCTGCTGCTCTTCCTGAAGCTCCGGCTGCTAAATCTGAGGCTTTCCTTCCAATTTCAAGCTGCAAAGCACTTGCTGAATTGCAGGGAAAGTCCGGGAGGCGTTTGCTGTGCTGGCACACTTTCTCCTTCCTAGACAGAGTGGAGAGGCTTTTCCCTGCCATGTAGGCGACAAGAGACGCATGAGAGGGGAGATCCGGAGCTGTCCGCAGGTAAGCGCCTGTTGCCGGCGTCTTCCGGCACAAGCCCCGCTCCGGAGCGCACCGCGGCCGGCAGGATGCTCTCTGCCGGCGAAGGTGCCGCTTCGGCGGCAAGGAAGCCTCTCCGGCTTCTCCAGCACACGGAGAGCTGAAACGTGAAGAAAGAAGCTGCAGAACACTGGCACTGAGCCTGCAGCTTTCCAGCGGAGAGAAAAAGGTGCTTGAACACTCTGCAAGCCTTTCAACTCCCAAAAACAGGCGTATGCAAGGAGCTGCTGCAAAAACCATGCTGTGCTCGCTGCTGCTCCTCCTGAAGCTCTGGCTGCTAAATCTGAGGCTTTCCTTCCAATTTCAAGCTGCAAAGCACTTGCTGAATTGCAGGGAAAGTGCGGGAGGCGTTTGCTGTGCTGGCACACTTTCTCCTTCCTAGACAGAGTGGAGAGGCTTTTCCCTGCCATGTAGGCGACAAGAGACGCATGAGAGGGGAGATCCGGAGCTGTCCGGAGGTAAGCGCCTGTTGCCGGCGTCTTCCGGCACAAGCCCCGCTCCGGAGCGCACCGCGGCCGGCAGGATGCTCTCTGCCGGCGAAGGTGCCGCTTCGGCGGCAAGGAAGCCTCTCCGGCTTCTCCAGCACACGGAGAGCTGAAACGTGAAGAAAGAAGCTGCAGAACACTGGCACTGAGCCTGCAGCTTTCCAGCGGAGAGAAAAAGGTGCTTGAACACTCTGCAAGCCTTTCGACTCCCAAAAACAGGCGTATGCAAGGAGCTGCTGCAAAAACCATGCTGTGCTCGCTGCTGCTCCTCCTGAAGCTCTGGCTGCTAAATCTGAGGCTTTCCTTCCAATTTCAAGCTGCAAAGCACTTGCTGAATTGCAGGGAAAGTCCGGGAGGCCTTTGCTGTGCTGGCACACTTTCTCCTTCCTAGACAGAGTGGAGAGGCTTTTCCCTGCCATGTAGGCGACAAGAGACGCATGAGAGGGGAGATCCGGAGCTGTCCGCAGGTAAGCGCCTGTTGCCGGCGTCTTCCGGCACAAGCCCCGCTCCGGAGCGCACCGCGGCCGGCAGGATGCTCTCTGCCGGCGAAGGTGCCGCTTCGGCGGCAAGGAAGCCTCTCCGGCTTCTCCAGCACACGGAGAGCTGAAACGTGAAGAAAGAAGCTGCAGAACACTGGCACTGAGCCTGCAGCTTTCCAGCGGAGAGAAAAAGGTGCTTGAACACTCTGCAAGCCTTTCAACTCCCAAAAACAGGCGTATGCAAGGAGCTGCTGCAAAAACCATGCTGTGCTCGCTGCTGCTCTTCCTGAAGCTCCGGCTGCTAAATCTGAGGCTTTCCTTCCAATTTCAAGCTGCAAAGCACTTGCTGAATTGCAGGGAAAGTGCGGGAGGCGTTTGCTGTGCTGGCACACTTTCTCCTTCCTAGACAGAGTGGAGAGGCTTTTCCCTGCCATGTAGGCGACAAGAGACGCATGAGAGGGGAGATCCGGAGCTGTCCGGAGGTAAGCGCCTGTTGCCGGCGTCTTCCGGCACAAGCCCCGCTCCGGAGCGCACCGCGGCCGGCAGGATGCTCTCTGCCGGCGAAGGTGCCGCTTCGGCGGCAAGGAAGCCTCTCCGGCTTCTCCAGCACACGGAGAGCTGAAACGTGAAGAAAGAAGCTGCAGAACACTGGCACTGAGCCTGCAGCTTTCCAGCGGAGAGAAAAAGGTGCTTGAACACTCTGCAAGCCTTTCAACTCCCAAAAACAGGCGTATGCATGGAGCTGCTGCAAAAACCATGCTGTGCTCGCTGCTGCTCCTCCTGAAGCTCTGGCTGCTAAATCTGAGGCTTTCCTTCCAATTTCAAGCTGCAAAGCACTTGCTGAATTGCAGGGAAAGTGCGGGAGGCGTTTGCTGTGCTGGCACACTTTCTCCTTCCTAGACAGAGTGGAGAGGCTTTTCCCTGCCATGTAGGCGACAAGAGACGCATGAGAGGGGAGATCCGGAGCTGTCCGGAGGTAAGCGCCTGTTGCCGGCGTCTTCCGGCACAAGCCCCGCTCCGGAGCGCACCGCGGCCGGCAGGATGCTCTCTGCCGGCGAAGGTGCCGCTTCGGCGGCAAGGAAGCCTCTCCGGCTTCTCCAGCACACGGAGAGCTGAAACGTGAAGAAAGAAGCTGCAGAACACTGGCACTGAGCCTGCAGCTTTCCAGCAGAGAGAAAAAGGTGCTTGAACACTCTGCAAGCCTTTCAACTCCCAAAAACAGGCGTATGCAAGGAGCTGCTGCAAAAACCATGCTGTGCTCGCTGCTGCTCTTCCTGAAGCTCCGGCTGCTAAATCTGAGGCTTTCCTTCCAATTTCAAGCTGCAAAGCACTTGCTGAATTGCAGGGAAAGTGCGGGAGGCGTTTGCTGTGCTGGCACACTTTCTCCTTCCTAGACAGAGTGGAGAGGCTTTTCCCTGCCATGTAGGCGACAAGAGACGCATGAGAGGGGAGATCCGGAGCTGTCCGGAGGTAAGCGCCTGTTGCCGGCGTCTTCCGGCACAAGCCCCGCTCCGGAGCGCACCGCGGCCGGCAGGATGCTCTCTGCCGGCGAAGGTGCCGCTTCGGCGGCAAGGAAGCCTCTCCGGCTTCTCCAGCACACGGAGAGCTGAAACGTGAAGAAAGAAGCTGCAGAACACTGGCACTGAGCCTGCAGCTTTCCAGCGGAGAGAAAAAGGTGCTTGAACACTCTGCAAGCCTTTCAACTCCCAAAAACAGGCGTATGCAAGGAGCTGCTGCAAAAACCATGCTGTGCTCGCTGCTGCTCCTCCTGAAGCTCTGGCTGCTAAATCTGAGGCTTTCCTTCCAATTTCAAGCTGCAAAGCACTTGCTGAATTGCAGGGAAAGTCCGGGAGGCGTTTGCTGTGCTGGCACACTTTCTCCTTCCTAGACAGAGTGGAGAGGCTTTTCCCTGCCATGTAGGCGACAAGAGACGCATGAGAGGGGAGATCCGGAGCTGTCCGCAGGTAAGCGCCTGTTGCCGGCGTCTTCCGGCACAAGCCCCGCTCCGGAGCGCACCGCGGCCGGCAGGATGCTCTCTGCCGGCGAAGGTGCCGCTTCGGCGGCAAGGAAGCCTCTCCGGCTTCTCCAGCACACGGAGAGCTGAAACGTGAAGAAAGAAGCTGCAGAACACTGGCACTGAGCCTGCAGCTTTCCAGCGGAGAGAAAAAGGTGCTTGAACACTCTGCAAGCCTTTCGACTCCCAAAAACAGGCGTATGCAAGGAGCTGCTGCAAAAACCATGCTGTGCTCGCTGCTGCTCCTCCTGAAGCTCTGGCTGCTAAATCTGAGGCTTTCCTTCCAATTTCAAGCTGCAAAGCACTTGCTGAATTGCAGGGAAAGTGCGGGAGGCGTTTGCTGTGCTGGCACACTTTCTCCTTCCTAGACAGAGTGGAGAGGCTTTTCCCTGCCATGTAGGCGACAAGAGACGCATGAGAGGGGAGATCCGGAGCTGTCCGGAGGTAAGCGCCTGTTGCCGGCGTCTTCCGGCACAAGCCCCGCTCCGGAGCGCACCGCGGCCGGCAGGATGCTCTCTGCCGGCGAAGGTGCCGCTTCGGCGGCAAGGAAGCCTCTCCGGCTTCTCCAGCACACGGAGAGCTGAAACGTGAAGAAAGAAGCTGCAGAACACTGGCACTGAGCCTGCAGCTTTCCAGCGGAGAGAAAAAGGTGCTTGAACACTCTGCAAGCCTTTCGACTCCCAAAAACAGGCGTATGCAAGGAGCTGCTGCAAAAACCATGCTGTGCTCGCTGCTGCTCCTCCTGAAGCTCTGGCTGCTAAATCTGAGGCTTTCCTTCCAATTTCAAGCTGCAAAGCACTTGCTGAATTGCAGGGAAAGTCCGGGAGGCCTTTGCTGTGCTGGCACACTTTCTCCTTCCTAGACAGAGTGGAGAGGCTTTTCCCTGCCATGTAGGCGACAAGAGACGCATGAGAGGGGAGATCCGGAGCTGTCCGCAGGTAAGCGCCTGTTGCCGGCGTCTTCCGGCACAAGCCCCGCTCCGGAGCGCACCGCGGCCGGCAGGATGCTCTCTGCCGGCGAAGGTGCCGCTTCGGCGGCAAGGAAGCCTCTCCGGCTTCTCCAGCACACGGAGAGCTGAAACGTGAAGAAAGAAGCTGCAGAACACTGGCACTGAGCCTGCAGCTTTCCAGCGGAGAGAAAAAGGTGCTTGAACACTCTGCAAGCCTTTCAACTCCCAAAAACAGGCGTATGCAAGGAGCTGCTGCAAAAACCATGCTGTGCTCGCTGCTGCTCCTCCTGAAGCTCTGGCTGCTAAATCTGAGGCTTTCCTTCCAATTTCAAGCTGCAAAGCACTTGCTGAATTGCAGGGAAAGTCCGGGAGGCGTTTGCTGTGCTGGCACACTTTCTCCTTCCTAGACAGAGTGGAGAGGCTTTTCCCTGCCATGTAGGCGACAAGAGACGCATGAGAGGGAAGATCCGGAGCTGTCCGGAGGTAAGCGCCTGTTGCCGGCGTCTTCCGGCACAAGCCCCGCTCCGGAGCGCACCGCGGCCGGCAGGATGCTCTCTGCCGGCGAAGGTGCCGCTTCGGCGGCAAGGAAGCCTCTCCGGCTTCTCCAGCACACGGAGAGCTGAAACGTGAAGAAAGAAGCTGCAGAACACTGGCACTGAGCCTGCAGCTTTCCAGCGGAGAGAAAAAGGTGCTTGAACACTCTGCAAGCCTTTCAACTCCCAAAAACAGGCGTATGCATGGAGCTGCTGCAAAAACCATGCTGTGCTCGCTGCTGCTCCTCCTGAAGCTCTGGCTGCTAAATCTGAGGCTTTCCTTCCAATTTCAAGCTGCAAAGCACTTGCTGAATTGCAGGGAAAGTGCGGGAGGCGTTTGCTGTGCTGGCACACTTTCTCCTTCCTAGACAGAGTGGAGAGGCTTTTCCCTGCCATGTAGGCGACAAGAGACGCATGAGAGGGGAGATCCGGAGCTGTCCGCAGGTAAGCGCCTGTTGCCGGCGTCTTCCGGCACAAGCCCCGCTCCGGAGCGCACCGCGGCCGGCAGGATGCTCTCTGCCGGCGAAGGTGCCGCTTCGGCGGCAAGGAAGCCTCTCCGGCTTCTCCAGCACACGGAGAGCTGAAACGTGAAGAAAGAAGCTGCAGAACACTGGCACTGAGCCTGCAGCTTTCCAGCAGAGAGAAAAAGGTGCTTGAACACTCTGCAAGCCTTTCAACTCCCAAAAACAGGCGTATGCAAGGAGCTGCTGCAAAAACCATGCTGTGCTCGCTGCTGCTCCTCCTGAAGCTCTGGCTGCTAAATCTGAGGCTTTCCTTCCAATTTCAAGCTGCAAAGCACTTGCTGAATTGCAGGGAAAGTCCGGGAGGCGTTTGCTGTGCTGGCACACTTTCTCCTTCCTAGACAGAGTGGAGAGGCTTTTCCCTGCCATGTAGGCGACAAGAGACGCATGAGAGGGGAGATCCGGAGCTGTCCGGAGGTAAGCGCCTGTTGCCGGCGTCTTCCGGCACAAGCCCCGCTCCGGAGCGCACCGCGGCCGGCAGGATGCTCTCTGCCGGCGAAGGTGCCGCTTCGGCGGCAAGGAAGCCTCTCCGGCTTCTCCAGCACACGGAGAGCTGAAACGTGAAGAAAGAAGCTGCAGAACACTGGCACTGAGCCTGCAGCTTTCCAGCGGAGAGAAAAAGGTGCTTGAACACTCTGCAAGCCTTTCAACTCCCAAAAACAGGCGTATGCATGGAGCTGCTGCAAAAACCATGCTGTGCTCGCTGCTGCTCCTCCTGAAGCTCTGGCTGCTAAATCTGAGGCTTTCCTTCCAATTTCAAGCTGCAAAGCACTTGCTGAATTGCAGGGAAAGTGCGGGAGGCGTTTGCTGTGCTGGCACACTTTCTCCTTCCTAGACAGAGTGGAGAGGCTTTTCCCTGCCATGTAGGCGACAAGAGACGCATGAGAGGGGAGATCCGGAGCTGTCCGGAGGTAAGCGCCTGTTGCCGGCGTCTTCCGGCACAAGCCCCGCTCCGGAGCGCACCGCGGCCGGCAGGATGCTCTCTGCCGGCGAAGGTGCCGCTTCGGCGGCAAGGAAGCCTCTCCGGCTTCTCCAGCACACGGAGAGCTGAAACGTGAAGAAAGAAGCTGCAGAACACTGGCACTGAGCCTGCAGCTTTCCAGCAGAGAGAAAAAGGTGCTTGAACACTCTGCAAGCCTTTCAACTCCCAAAAACAGGCGTATGCAAGGAGCTGCTGCAAAAACCATGCTGTGCTCGCTGCTGCTCTTCCTGAAGCTCCGGCTGCTAAATCTGAGGCTTTCCTTCCAATTTCAAGCTGCAAAGCACTTGCTGAATTGCAGGGAAAGTGCGGGAGGCCTTTGCTGTGCTGGCACACTTTCTCCTTCCTAGACAGAGTGGAGAGGCTTTTCCCTGCCATGTAGGCGACAAGAGACGCATGAGAGGGGAGATCCGGAGCTGTCCGGAGGTAAGCGCCTGTTGCCGGCGTCTTCCGGCACAAGCCCCGCTCCGGAGCGCACCGCGGCCGGCAGGATGCTCTCTGCCGGCGAAGGTGCCGCTTCGGCGGCAAGGAAGCCTCTCCGGCTTCTCCAGCACACGGAGAGCTGAAACGTGAAGAAAGAAGCTGCAGAACACTGGCACTGAGCCTGCAGCTTTCCAGCAGAGAGAAAAAGGTGCTTGAACACTCTGCAAGCCTTTCAACTCCCAAAAACAGGCGTATGCAAGGAGCTGCTGCAAAAACCATGCTGTGCTCGCTGCTGCTCCTCCTGAAGCTCTGGCTGCTAAATCTGAGGCTTTCCTTCCAATTTCAAGCTGCAAAGCACTTGCTGAATTGCAGGGAAAGTGCGGGAGGCGTTTGCTGTGCTGGCACACTTTCTCCTTCCTAGACAGAGTGGAGAGGCTTTTCCCTGCCATGTAGGCGACAAGAGACGCATGAGAGGGGAGATCCGGAGCTGTCCGCAGGTAAGCGCCTGTTGCCGGCGTCTTCCGGCACAAGCCCCGCTCCGGAGCGCACCGCGGCCGGCAGGATGCTCTCTGCCGGCGAAGGTGCCGCTTCGGCGGCAAGGAAGCCTCTCCGGCTTCTCCAGCACACGGAGAGCTGAAACGTGAAGAAAGAAGCTGCAGAACACTGGCACTGAGCCTGCAGCTTTCCAGCGGAGAGAAAAAGGTGCTTGAACACTCTGCAAGCCTTTCAACTCCCAAAAACAGGCGTATGCAAGGAGCTGCTGCAAAAACCATGCTGTGCTCGCTGCTGCTCCTCCTGAAGCTCTGGCTGCTAAATCTGAGGCTTTCCTTCCAATTTCAAGCTGCAAAGCACTTGCTGAATTGCAGGGAAAGTCCGGGAGGCGTTTGCTGTGCTGGCACACTTTCTCCTTCCTAGACAGAGTGGAGAGGCTTTTCCCTGCCATGTAGGCGACAAGAGACGCATGAGAGGGGAGATCCGGAGCTGTCCGGAGGTAAGCGCCTGTTGCCGGCGTCTTCCGGCACAAGCCCCGCTCCGGAGCGCACCGCGGCCGGCAGGATGCTCTCTGCCGGCGAAGGTGCCGCTTCGGCGGCAAGGAAGCCTCTCCGGCTTCTCCAGCACACGGAGAGCTGAAACGTGAAGAAAGAAGCTGCAGAACACTGGCACTGAGCCTGCAGCTTTCCAGCGGAGAGAAAAAGGTGCTTGAACACTCTGCAAGCCTTTCGACTCCCAAAAACAGGCGTATGCAAGGAGCTGCTGCAAAAACCATGCTGTGCTCGCTGCTGCTCCTCCTGAAGCTCTGGCTGCTAAATCTGAGGCTTTCCTTCCAATTTCAAGCTGCAAAGCACTTGCTGAATTGCAGGGAAAGTCCGGGAGGCGTTTGCTGTGCTGGCACACTTTCTCCTTCCTAGACAGAGTGGAGAGGCTTTTCCCTGCCATGTAGGCGACAAGAGACGCATGAGAGGGGAGATCCGGAGCTGTCCGGAGGTAAGCGCCTGTTGCCGGCGTCTTCCGGCACAAGCCCCGCTCCGGAGCGCACCGCGGCCGGCAGGATGCTCTCTGCCGGCGAAGGTGCCGCTTCGGCGGCAAGGAAGCCTCTCCGGCTTCTCCAGCACACGGAGAGCTGAAACGTGAAGAAAGAAGCTGCAGAACACTGGCACTGAGCCTGCAGCTTTCCAGCGGAGAGAAAAAGGTGCTTGAACACTCTGCAAGCCTTTCAACTCCCAAAAACAGGCGTATGCAAGGAGCTGCTGCAAAAACCATGCTGTGCTCGCTGCTGCTCCTCCTGAAGCTCTGGCTGCTAAATCTGAGGCTTTCCTTCCAATTTCAAGCTGCAAAGCACTTGCTGAATTGCAGGGAAAGTCCGGGAGGCGTTTGCTGTGCTGGCACACTTTCTCCTTCCTAGACAGAGTGGAGAGGCTTTTCCCTGCCATGTAGGCGACAAGAGACGCATGAGAGGGGAGATCCGGAGCTGTCCGGAGGTAAGCGCCTGTTGCCGGCGTCTTCCGGCACAAGCCCCGCTCCGGAGCGCACCGCGGCCGGCAGGATGCTCTCTGCCGGCGAAGGTGCCGCTTCGGCGGCAAGGAAGCCTCTCCGGCTTCTCCAGCACACGGAGAGCTGAAACGTGAAGAAAGAAGCTGCAGAACACTGGCACTGAGCCTGCAGCTTTCCAGCGGAGAGAAAAAGGTGCTTGAACACTCTGCAAGCCTTTCAACTCCCAAAAACAGGCGTATGCAAGGAGCTGCTGCAAAAACCATGCTGTGCTCGCTGCTGCTCCTCCTGAAGCTCTGGCTGCTAAATCTGAGGCTTTCCTTCCAATTTCAAGCTGCAAAGCACTTGCTGAATTGCAGGGAAAGTCCGGGAGGCGTTTGCTGTGCTGGCACACTTTCTCCTTCCTAGACAGAGTGGAGAGGCTTTTCCCTGCCATGTAGGCGACAAGAGACGCATGAGAGGGGAGATCCGGAGCTGTCCGCAGGTAAGCGCCTGTTGCCGGCGTCTTCCGGCACAAGCCCCGCTCCGGAGCGCACCGCGGCCGGCAGGATGCTCTCTGCCGGCGAAGGTGCCGCTTCGGCGGCAAGGAAGCCTCTCCGGCTTCTCCAGCACACGGAGAGCTGAAACGTGAAGAAAGAAGCTGCAGAACACTGGCACTGAGCCTGCAGCTTTCCAGCGGAGAGAAAAAGGTGCTTGAACACTCTGCAAGCCTTTCGACTCCCAAAAACAGGCGTATGCAAGGAGCTGCTGCAAAAACCATGCTGTGCTCGCTGCTGCTCCTCCTGAAGCTCTGGCTGCTAAATCTGAGGCTTTCCTTCCAATTTCAAGCTGCAAAGCACTTGCTGAATTGCAGGGAAAGTCCGGGAGGCGTTTGCTGTGCTGGCACACTTTCTCCTTCCTAGACAGAGTGGAGAGGCTTTTCCCTGCCATGTAGGCGACAAGAGACGCATGAGAGGGGAGATCCGGAGCTGTCCGGAGGTAAGCGCCTGTTGCCGGCGTCTTCCGGCACAAGCCCCGCTCCGGAGCGCACCGCGGCCGGCAGGATGCTCTCTGCCGGCGAAGGTGCCGCTTCGGCGGCAAGGAAGCCTCTCCGGCTTCTCCAGCACACGGAGAGCTGAAACGTGAAGAAAGAAGCTGCAGAACACTGGCACTGAGCCTGCAGCTTTCCAGCGGAGAGAAAAAGGTGCTTGAACACTCTGCAAGCCTTTCAACTCCCAAAAACAGGCGTATGCAAGGAGCTGCTGCAAAAACCATGCTGTGCTCGCTGCTGCTCCTCCTGAAGCTCTGGCTGCTAAATCTGAGGCTTTCCTTCCAATTTCAAGCTGCAAAGCACTTGCTGAATTGCAGGGAAAGTCCGGGAGGCCTTTGCTGTGCTGGCACACTTTCTCCTTCCTAGACAGAGTGGAGAGGCTTTTCCCTGCCATGTAGGCGACAAGAGACGCATGAGAGGGGAGATCCGGAGCTGTCCGCAGGTAAGCGCCTGTTGCCGGCGTCTTCCGGCACAAGCCCCGCTCCGGAGCGCACCGCGGCCGGCAGGATGCTCTCTGCCGGCGAAGGTGCCGCTTCGGCGGCAAGGAAGCCTCTCCGGCTTCTCCAGCACACGGAGAGCTGAAACGTGAAGAAAGAAGCTGCAGAACACTGGCACTGAGCCTGCAGCTTTCCAGCGGAGAGAAAAAGGTGCTTGAACACTCTGCAAGCCTTTCAACTCCCAAAAACAGGCGTATGCAAGGAGCTGCTGCAAAAACCATGCTGTGCTCGCTGCTGCTCCTCCTGAAGCTCTGGCTGCTAAATCTGAGGCTTTCCTTCCAATTTCAAGCTGCAAAGCACTTGCTGAATTGCAGGGAAAGTGCGGGAGGCGTTTGCTGTGCTGGCACACTTTCTCCTTCCTAGACAGAGTGGAGAGGCTTTTCCCTGCCATGTAGGCGACAAGAGACGCATGAGAGGGGAGATCCGGAGCTGTCCGCAGGTAAGCGCCTGTTGCCGGCGTCTTCCGGCACAAGCCCCGCTCCGGAGCGCACCGCGGCCGGCAGGATGCTCTCTGCCGGCGAAGGTGCCGCTTCGGCGGCAAGGAAGCCTCTCCGGCTTCTCCAGCACACGGAGAGCTGAAACGTGAAGAAAGAAGCTGCAGAACACTGGCACTGAGCCTGCAGCTTTCCAGCGGAGAGAAAAAGGTGCTTGAACACTCGGCAAGCCTTTCAACTCCCAAAAACAGGCGTATGCAAGGAGCTGCTGCAAAAACCATGCTGTGCTCGCTGCTGCTCCTCCTGAAGCTCTGGCTGCTAAATCTGAGGCTTTCCTTCCAATTTCAAGCTGCAAAGCACTTGCTGAATTGCAGGGAAAGTGCGGGAGGCCTTTGCTGTGCTGGCACACTTTCTCCTTCCTAGACAGAGTGGAGAGGCTTTTCCCTGCCATGTAGGCGACAAGAGACGCATGAGAGGGGAGATCCGGAGCTGTCCGGAGGTAAGCGCCTGTTGCCGGCGTCTTCCGGCACAAGCCCCGCTCCGGAGCGCACCGCGGCCGGCAGGATGCTCTCTGCCGGCGAAGGTGCCGCTTCGGCGGCAAGGAAGCCTCTCCGGCTTCTCCAGCACAAGGAGAGCTGAAACGTGAAGAAAGAAGCTGCAGAACACTGGCACTGAGCCTGCAGCTTTCCAGCGGAGAGAAAAAGGTGCTTGAACACTCTGCAAGCCTTTCGACTCCCAAAAACAGGCGTATGCAAGGAGCTGCTGCAAAAACCATGCTGTGCTCGCTGCTGCTCCTCCTGAAGCTCTGGCTGCTAAATCTGAGGCTTTCCTTCCAATTTCAAGCTGCAAAGCACTTGCTGAATTGCAGGGAAAGTGCGGGAGGCCTTTGCTGTGCTGGCACACTTTCTCCTTCCTAGACAGATTGGAGAGGCTTTTCCCTGCCATGTGGGCGACAAGAGACGCATGAGAGGGGAGATCCGGAGCTGTCCGGAGGTAAGCGCCTGTTGCCGGCGTCTTCCGGCACAAGCCCCGCTCCGGAGCGCACCGCGGCCGGCAGGATGCTCTCTGCCGGCGAAGGTGCCGCTTCGGCGGCAAGGAAGCCTCTCCGGCTTCTCCAGCACACGGAGAGCTGAAACGTGAAGAAAGAAGCTGCAGAACACTGGCACTGAGCCTGCAGCTTTCCAGCGGAGAGAAAAAGGTGCTTGAACACTCTGCAAGCCTTTCAACTCCCAAAAACAGGCGTATGCAAGGAGCTGCTGCAAAAACCATGCTGTGCTCGCTGCTGCTCCTCCTGAAGCTCTGGCTGCTAAATCTGAGGCTTTCCTTCCAATTTCAAGCTGCAAAGCACTTGCTGAATTGCAGGGAAAGTCCGGGAGGCCTTTGCTGTGCTGGCACACTTTCTCCTTCCTAGACAGAGTGGAGAGGCTTTTCCCTGCCATGTAGGCGACAAGAGACGCATGAGAGGGGAGATCCGGAGCTGTCCGCAGGTAAGCGCCTGTTGCCGGCGTCTTCCGGCACAAGCCCCGCTCCGGAGCGCACCGCGGCCGGCAGGATGCTCTCTGCCGGCGAAGGTGCCGCTTCGGCGGCAAGGAAGCCTCTCCGGCTTCTCCAGCACACGGAGAGCTGAAACGTGAAGAAAGAAGCTGCAGAACACTGGCACTGAGCCTGCAGCTTTCCAGCGGAGAGAAAAAGGTGCTTGAACACTCTGCAAGCCTTTCGACTCCCAAAAACAGGCGTATGCAAGGAGCTGCTGCAAAAACCATGCTGTGCTCGCTGCTGCTCCTCCTGAAGCTCTGGCTGCTAAATCTGAGGCTTTCCTTCCAATTTCAAGCTGCAAAGCACTTGCTGAATTGCAGGGAAAGTGCGGGAGGCGTTTGCTGTGCTGGCACACTTTCTCCTTCCTAGACAGAGTGGAGAGGCTTTTCCCTGCCATGTAGGCGACAAGAGACGCATGAGAGGGGAGATCCGGAGCTGTCCGCAGGTAAGCGCCTGTTGCCGGCGTCTTCCGGCACAAGCCCCGCTCCGGAGCGCACCGCGGCCGGCAGGATGCTCTCTGCCGGCGAAGGTGCCGCTTCGGCGGCAAGGAAGCCTCTCCGGCTTCTCCAGCACACGGAGAGCTGAAACGTGAAGAAAGAAGCTGCAGAACACTGGCACTGAGCCTGCAGCTTTCCAGCGGAGAGAAAAAGGTGCTTGAACACTCTGCAAGCCTTTCGACTCCCAAAAACAGGCGTATGCAAGGAGCTGCTGCAAAAACCATGCTGTGCTCGCTGCTGCTCCTCCTGAAGCTCTGGCTGCTAAATCTGAGGCTTTCCTTCCAATTTCAAGCTGCAAAGCACTTGCTGAATTGCAGGGAAAGTCCGGGAGGCCTTTGCTGTGCTGGCACACTTTCTCCTTCCTAGACAGAGTGGAGAGGCTTTTCCCTGCCATGTAGGCGACAAGAGACGCATGAGAGGGAAGATCCGGAGCTGTCCGGAGGTAAGCGCCTGTTGCCGGCGTCTTCCGGCACAAGCCCCGCTCCGGAGCGCACCGCGGCCGGCAGGATGCTCTCTGCCGGCGAAGGTGCCGCTTCGGCGGCAAGGAAGCCTCTCCGGCTTCTCCAGCACACGGAGAGCTGAAACGTGAAGAAAGAAGCTGCAGAACACTGGCACTGAGCCTGCAGCTTTCCAGCGGAGAGAAAAAGGTGCTTGAACACTCTGCAAGCCTTTCAACTCCCAAAAACAGGCGTATGCATGGAGCTGCTGCAAAAACCATGCTGTGCTCGCTGCTGCTCCTCCTGAAGCTCTGGCTGCTAAATCTGAGGCTTTCCTTCCAATTTCAAGCTGCAAAGCACTTGCTGAATTGCAGGGAAAGTGCGGGAGGCGTTTGCTGTGCTGGCACACTTTCTCCTTCCTAGACAGAGTGGAGAGGCTTTTCCCTGCCATGTAGGCGACAAGAGACGCATGAGAGGGGAGATCCGGAGCTGTCCGGAGGTAAGCGCCTGTTGCCGGCGTCTTCCGGCACAAGCCCCGCTCCGGAGCGCACCGCGGCCGGCAGGATGCTCTCTGCCGGCGAAGGTGCCGCTTCGGCGGCAAGGAAGCCTCTCCGGCTTCTCCAGCACACGGAGAGCTGAAACGTGAAGAAAGAAGCTGCAGAACACTGGCACTGAGCCTGCAGCTTTCCAGCGGAGAGAAAAAGGTGCTTGAACACTCTGCAAGCCTTTCAACTCCCAAAAACAGGCGTATGCAAGGAGCTGCTGCAAAAACCATGCTGTGCTCGCTGCTGCTCCTCCTGAAGCTCTGGCTGCTAAATCTGAGGCTTTCCTTCCAATTTCAAGCTGCAAAGCACTTGCTGAATTGCAGGGAAAGTCCGGGAGGCGTTTGCTGTGCTGGCACACTTTCTCCTTCCTAGACAGAGTGGAGAGGCTTTTCCCTGCCATGTAGGCGACAAGAGACGCATGAGAGGGGAGATCCGGAGCTGTCCGGAGGTAAGCGCCTGTTGCCGGCGTCTTCCGGCACAAGCCCCGCTCCGGAGCGCACCGCGGCCGGCAGGATGCTCTCTGCCGGCGAAGGTGCCGCTTCGGCGGCAAGGAAGCCTCTCCGGCTTCTCCAGCACACGAAGAGCTGAAACGTGAAGAAAGAAGCTGCAGAACACTGGCACTGAGCCTGCAGCTTTCCAGCGGAGAGAAAAAGGTGCTTGAACACTCTGCAAGCCTTTCGACTCCCAAAAACAGGCGTATGCAAGGAGCTGCTGCAAAAACCATGCTGTGCTCGCTGCTGCTCCTCCTGAAGCTCTGGCTGCTAAATCTGAGGCTTTCCTTCCAATTTCAAGCTGCAAAGCACTTGCTGAATTGCAGGGAAAGTCCGGGAGGCGTTTGCTGTGCTGGCACACTTTCTCCTTCCTAGACAGAGTGGAGAGGCTTTTCCCTGCCATGTAGGCGACAAGAGACGCATGAGAGGGGAGATCCGGAGCTGTCCGGAGGTAAGCGCCTGTTGCCGGCGTCTTCCGGCACAAGCCCCGCTCCGGAGCGCACCGCGGCCGGCAGGATGCTCTCTGCCGGCGAAGGTGCCGCTTCGGCGGCAAGGAAGCCTCTCCGGCTTCTCCAGCACACGGAGAGCTGAAACGTGAAGAAAGAAGCTGCAGAACACTGGCACTGAGCCTGCAGCTTTCCAGCGGAGAGAAAAAG
This sequence comes from Fringilla coelebs, assembly GCF_963513975.1. NCBI lineage: Eukaryota > Metazoa > Chordata > Aves > Passeriformes > Fringillidae > Fringilla > Fringilla coelebs. The sequence continues at coordinate 2,324,121 of NW_028167521.1, read as the reverse complement.
GTGCTTGAACACTCTGCAAGCCTTTCAACTCCCAAAAACAGGCGTATGCAAGGAGCTGCTGCAAAAACCATGCTGTGCTCGCTGCTGCTCCTCCTGAAGCTCTGGCTGCTAAATCTGAGGCTTTCCTTCCAATTTCAAGCTGCAAAGCACTTGCTGAATTGCAGGGAAAGTCCGGGAGGCGTTTGCTGTGCTGGCACACTTTCTCCTTCCTAGACAGAGTGGAGAGGCTTTTCCCTGCCATGTAGGCGACAAGAGACGCATGAGAGGGGAGATCCGGAGCTGTCCGGAGGTAAGCGCCTGTTGCCGGCGTCTTCCGGCACAAGCCCCGCTCCGGAGCGCACCGCGGCCGGCAGGATGCTCTCTGCCGGCGAAGGTGCCGCTTCGGCGGCAAGGAAGCCTCTCCGGCTTCTCCAGCACACGGAGAGCTGAAACGTGAAGAAAGAAGCTGCAGAACACTGGCACTGAGCCTGCAGCTTTCCAGCGGAGAGAAAAAGGTGCTTGAACACTCTGCAAGCCTTTCGACTCCCAAAAACAGGCGTATGCAAGGAGCTGCTGCAAAAACCATGCTGTGCTCGCTGCTGCTCCTCCTGAAGCTCTGGCTGCTAAATCTGAGGCTTTCCTTCCAATTTCAAGCTGCAAAGCACTTGCTGAATTGCAGGGAAAGTCCGGGAGGCCTTTGCTGTGCTGGCACACTTTCTCCTTCCTAGACAGAGTGGAGAGGCTTTTCCCTGCCATGTAGGCGACAAGAGACGCATGAGAGGGGAGATCCGGAGCTGTCCGGAGGTAAGCGCCTGTTGCCGGCGTCTTCCGGCACAAGCCCCGCTCCGGAGCGCACCGCGGCCGGCAGGATGCTCTCTGCCGGCGAAGGTGCCGCTTCGGCGGCAAGGAAGCCTCTCCGGCTTCTCCAGCACACGGAGAGCTGAAACGTGAAGAAAGAAGCTGCAGAACACTGGCACTGAGCCTGCAGCTTTCCAGCGGAGAGAAAAAGGTGCTTGAACACTCTGCAAGCCTTTCAACTCCCAAAAACAGGCGTATGCAAGGAGCTGCTGCAAAAACCATGCTGTGCTCGCTGCTGCTCCTCCTGAAGCTCTGGCTGCTAAATCTGAGGCTTTCCTTCCAATTTCAAGCTGCAAAGCACTTGCTGAATTGCAGGGAAAGTCCGGGAGGCCTTTGCTGTGCTGGCACACTTTCTCCTTCCTAGACAGAGTGGAGAGGCTTTTCCCTGCCATGTAGGCGACAAGAGACGCATGAGAGGGGAGATCCGGAGCTGTCCGGAGGTAAGCGCCTGTTGCCGGCGTCTTCCGGCACAAGCCCCGCTCCGGAGCGCACCGCGGCCGGCAGGATGCTCTCTGCCGGCGAAGGTGCCGCTTCGGCGGCAAGGAAGCCTCTCCGGCTTCTCCAGCACACGGAGAGCTGAAACGTGAAGAAAGAAGCTGCAGAACACTGGCACTGAGCCTGCAGCTTTCCAGCGGAGAGAAAAAGGTGCTTGAACACTCTGCAAGCCTTTCAACTCCCAAAAACAGGCGTATGCAAGGAGCTGCTGCAAAAACCATGCTGTGCTCGCTGCTGCTCCTCCTGAAGCTCTGGCTGCTAAATCTGAGGCTTTCCTTCCAATTTCAAGCTGCAAAGCACTTGCTGAATTGCAGGGAAAGTCCGGGAGGCCTTTGCTGTGCTGGCACACTTTCTCCTTCCTAGACAGAGTGGAGAGGCTTTTCCCTGCCATGTAGGCGACAAGAGACGCATGAGAGGGGAGATCCGGAGCTGTCCGGAGGTAAGCGCCTGTTGCCGGCGTCTTCCGGCACAAGCCCCGCTCCGGAGCGCACCGCGGCCGGCAGGATGCTCTCTGCCGGCGAAGGTGCCGCTTCGGCGGCAAGGAAGCCTCTCCGGCTTCTCCAGCACACGGAGAGCTGAAACGTGAAGAAAGAAGCTGCAGAACACTGGCACTGAGCCTGCAGCTTTCCAGCGGAGAGAAAAAGGTGCTTGAACACTCTGCAAGCCTTTCAACTCCCAAAAACAGGCGTATGCAAGGAGCTGCTGCAAAAACCATGCTGTGCTCGCTGCTGCTCCTCCTGAAGCTCTGGCTGCTAAATCTGAGGCTTTCCTTCCAATTTCAAGCTGCAAAGCACTTGCTGAATTGCAGGGAAAGTGCGGGAGGCCTTTGCTGTGCTGGCACACTTTCTCCTTCCTAGACAGAGTGGAGAGGCTTTTCCCTGCCATGTGGGCGACAAGAGACGCATGAGAGGGGAGATCCGGAGCTGTCCGGAGGTAAGCGCCTGTTGCCGGCGTCTTCCGGCACAAGCCCCGCTCCGGAGCGCACCGCGGCCGGCAGGATGCTCTCTGCCGGCGAAGGTGCCGCTTCGGCGGCAAGGAAGCCTCTCCGGCTTCTCCAGCACACGGAGAGCTGAAACGTGAAGAAAGAAGCTGCAGAACACTGGCACTGAGCCTGCAGCTTTCCAGCGGAGAGAAAAAGGTGCTTGAACACTCTGCAAGCCTTTCAACTCCCAAAAACAGGCGTATGCAAGGAGCTGCTGCAAAAACCATGCTGTGCTCGCTGCTGCTCCTCCTGAAGCTCTGGCTGCTAAATCTGAGGCTTTCCTTCCAATTTCAAGCTGCAAAGCACTTGCTGAATTGCAGGGAAAGTCCGGGAGGCCTTTGCTGTGCTGGCACACTTTCTCCTTCCTAGACAGAGTGGAGAGGCTTTTCCCTGCCATGTAGGCGACAAGAGACGCATGAGAGGGGAGATCCGGAGCTGTCCGGAGGTAAGCGCCTGTTGCCGGCGTCTTCCGGCACAAGCCCCGCTCCGGAGCGCACCGCGGCCGGCAGGATGCTCTCTGCCGGCGAAGGTGCCGCTTCGGCGGCAAGGAAGCCTCTCCGGCTTCTCCAGCACACGGAGAGCTGAAACGTGAAGAAAGAAGCTGCAGAACACTGGCACTGAGCCTGCAGCTTTCCAGCGGAGAGAAAAAGGTGCTTGAACACTCTGCAAGCCTTTCGACTCCCAAAAACAGGCGTATGCAAGGAGCTGCTGCAAAAACCATGCTGTGCTCGCTGCTGCTCCTCCTGAAGCTCTGGCTGCTAAATCTGAGGCTTTCCTTCCAATTTCAAGCTGCAAAGCACTTGCTGAATTGCAGGGAAAGTGCGGGAGGCGTTTGCTGTGCTGGCACACTTTCTCCTTCCTAGACAGAGTGGAGAGGCTTTTCCCTGCCATGTAGGCGACAAGAGACGCATGAGAGGGGAGATCCGGAGCTGTCCGCAGGTAAGCGCCTGTTGCCGGCGTCTTCCGGCACAAGCCCCGCTCCGGAGCGCACCGCGGCCGGCAGGATGCTCTCTGCCGGCGAAGGTGCCGCTTCGGCGGCAAGGAAGCCTCTCCGGCTTCTCCAGCACACGGAGAGCTGAAACGTGAAGAAAGAAGCTGCAGAACACTGGCACTGAGCCTGCAGCTTTCCAGCGGAGAGAAAAAGGTGCTTGAACACTCTGCAAGCCTTTCAACTCCCAAAAACAGGCGTATGCAAGGAGCTGCTGCAAAAACCATGCTGTGCTCGCTGCTGCTCCTTCTGAAGCTCTGGCTGCTAAATCTGAGGCTTTCCTTCCAATTTCAAGCTGCAAAGCACTTGCTGAATTGCAGGGAAAGTCCGGGAGGCCTTTGCTGTGCTGGCACACTTTCTCCTTCCTAGACAGAGTGGAGAGGCTTTTCCCTGCCATGTAGGCGACAAGAGACGCATGAGAGGGAAGATCCGGAGCTGTCCGGAGGTAAGCGCCTGTTGCCGGCGTCTTCCGGCACAAGCCCCGCTCCGGAGCGCACCGCGGCCGGCAGGATGCTCTCTGCCGGCGAAGGTGCCGCTTCGGCGGCAAGGAAGCCTCTCCGGCTTCTCCAGCACACGGAGAGCTGAAACGTGAAGAAAGAAGCTGCAGAACACTGGCACTGAGCCTGCAGCTTTCCAGCGGAGAGAAAAAGGTGCTTGAACACTCTGCAAGCCTTTCAACTCCCAAAAACAGGCGTATGCATGGAGCTGCTGCAAAAACCATGCTGTGCTCGCTGCTGCTCCTCCTGAAGCTCTGGCTGCTAAATCTGAGGCTTTCCTTCCAATTTCAAGCTGCAAAGCACTTGCTGAATTGCAGGGAAAGTGCGGGAGGCGTTTGCTGTGCTGGCACACTTTCTCCTTCCTAGACAGAGTGGAGAGGCTTTTCCCTGCCATGTAGGCGACAAGAGACGCATGAGAGGGGAGATCCGGAGCTGTCCGGAGGTAAGCGCCTGTTGCCGGCGTCTTCCGGCACAAGCCCCGCTCCGGAGCGCACCGCGGCCGGCAGGATGCTCTCTGCCGGCGAAGGTGCCGCTTCGGCGGCAAGGAAGCCTCTCCGGCTTCTCCAGCACACGGAGAGCTGAAACGTGAAGAAAGAAGCTGCAGAACACTGGCACTGAGCCTGCAGCTTTCCAGCGGAGAGAAAAAGGTGCTTGAACACTCTGCAAGCCTTTCAACTCCCAAAAACAGGCGTATGCAAGGAGCTGCTGCAAAAACCATGCTGTGCTCGCTGCTGCTCCTCCTGAAGCTCTGGCTGCTAAATCTGAGGCTTTCCTTCCAATTTCAAGCTGCAAAGCACTTGCTGAATTGCAGGGAAAGTCCGGGAGGCCTTTGCTGTGCTGGCACACTTTCTCCTTCCTAGACAGAGTGGAGAGGCTTTTCCCTGCCATGTAGGCGACAAGAGACGCATGAGAGGGGAGATCCGGAGCTGTCCGGAGGTAAGCGCCTGTTGCCGGCGTCTTCCGGCACAAGCCCCGCTCCGGAGCGCACCGCGGCCGGCAGGATGCTCTCTGCCGGCGAAGGTGCCGCTTCGGCGGCAAGGAAGCCTCTCCGGCTTCTCCAGCACACGGAGAGCTGAAACGTGAAGAAAGAAGCTGCAGAACACTGGCACTGAGCCTGCAGCTTTCCAGCGGAGAGAAAAAGGTGCTTGAACACTCTGCAAGCCTTTCAACTCCCAAAAACAGGCGTATGCAAGGAGCTGCTGCAAAAACCATGCTGTGCTCGCTGCTGCTCCTCCTGAAGCTCCGGCTGCTAAATCTGAGGCTTTCCTTCCAATTTCAAGCTGCGAAGCACTTGCTGAATTGCAGGGAAAGTGCGGGAGGCGTTTGCTGTGCTGGCACACTTTCTCCTTCCTAGACAGAGTGGAGAGGCTTTTCCCTGCCATGTAGGCGACAAGAGACGCATGAGAGGGGAGATCCGGAGCTGTCCGGAGGTAAGCGCCTGTTGCCGGCGTCTTCCGGCACAAGCCCCGCTCCGGAGCGCACCGCGGCCGGCAGGATGCTCTCTGCCGGCGAAGGTGCCGCTTCGGCGGCAAGGAAGCCTCTCCGGCTTCTCCAGCACACGGAGAGCTGAAACGTGAAGAAAGAAGCTGCAGAACACTGGCACTGAGCCTGCAGCTTTCCAGCGGAGAGAAAAAGGTGCTTGAACACTCTGCAAGCCTTTCAACTCCCAAAAACAGGCGTATGCAAGGAGCTGCTGCAAAAACCATGCTGTGCTCGCTGCTGCTCCTCCTGAAGCTCTGGCTGCTAAATCTGAGGCTTTCCTTCCAATTTCAAGCTGCAAAGCACTTGCTGAATTGCAGGGAAAGTGCGGGAGGCGTTTGCTGTGCTGGCACACTTTCTCCTTCCTAGACAGAGTGGAGAGGCTTTTCCCTGCCATGTAGGCGACAAGAGACGCATGAGAGGGGAGATCCGGAGCTGTCCGGAGGTAAGCGCCTGTTGCCGGCGTCTTCCGGCACAAGCCCCGCTCCGGAGCGCACCGCGGCCGGCAGGATGCTCTCTGCCGGCGAAGGTGCCGCTTCGGCGGCAAGGAAGCCTCTCCGGCTTCTCCAGCACACGGAGAGCTGAAACGTGAAGAAAGAAGCTGCAGAACACTGGCACTGAGCCTGCAGCTTTCCAGCGGAGAGAAAAAGGTGCTTGAACACTCTGCAAGCCTTTCAACTCCCAAAAACAGGCGTATGCAAGGAGCTGCTGCAAAAACCATGCTGTGCTCGCTGCTGCTCCTCCTGAAGCTCTGGCTGCTAAATCTGAGGCTTTCCTTCCAATTTCAAGCTGCAAAGCACTTGCTGAATTGCAGGGAAAGTGCGGGAGGCGTTTGCTGTGCTGGCACACTTTCTCCTTCCTAGACAGAGTGGAGAGGCTTTTCCCTGCCATGTAGGCGACAAGAGACGCATGAGAGGGGAGATCCGGAGCTGTCCGGAGGTAAGCGCCTGTTGCCGGCGTCTTCCGGCACAAGCCCCGCTCCGGAGCGCACCGCGGCCGGCAGGATGCTCTCTGCCGGCGAAGGTGCCGCTTCGGCGGCAAGGAAGCCTCTCCGGCTTCTCCAGCACACGGAGAGCTGAAACGTGAAGAAAGAAGCTGCAGAACACTGGCACTGAGCCTGCAGCTTTCCAGCGGAGAGAAAAAGGTGCTTGAACACTCTGCAAGCCTTTCAACTCCCAAAAACAGGCGTATGCAAGGAGCTGCTGCAAAAACCATGCTGTGCTCGCTGCTGCTCCTCCTGAAGCTCCGGCTGCTAAATCTGAGGCTTTCCTTCCAATTTCAAGCTGCAAAGCACTTGCTGAATTGCAGGGAAAGTCCGGGAGGCGTTTGCTGTGCTGGCACACTTTCTCCTTCCTAGACAGAGTGGAGAGGCTTTTCCCTGCCATGTAGGCGACAAGAGACGCATGAGAGGGGAGATCCGGAGCTGTCCGGAGGTAAGCGCCTGTTGCCGGCGTCTTCCGGCACAAGCCCCGCTCCGGAGCGCACCGCGGCCGGCAGGATGCTCTCTGCCGGCGAAGGTGCCGCTTCGGCGGCAAGGAAGCCTCTCCGGCTTCTCCAGCACACGGAGAGCTGAAACGTGAAGAAAGAAGCTGCAGAACACTGGCACTGAGCCTGCAGCTTTCCAGCGGAGAGAAAAAGGTGCTTGAACACTCTGCAAGCCTTTCAACTCCCAAAAACAGGCGTATGCAAGGAGCTGCTGCAAAAACCATGCTGTGCTCGCTGCTGCTCCTCCTGAAGCTCCGGCTGCTAAATCTGAGGCTTTCCTTCCAATTTCAAGCTGCAAAGCACTTGCTGAATTGCAGGGAAAGTCCGGGAGGCGTTTGCTGTGCTGGCACACTTTCTCCTTCCTAGACAGAGTGGAGAGGCTTTTCCCTGCCATGTAGGCGACAAGAGACGCATGAGAGGGGAGATCCGGAGCTGTCCGGAGGTAAGCGCCTGTTGCCGGCGTCTTCCGGCACAAGCCCCGCTCCGGAGCGCACCGCGGCCGGCAGGATGCTCTCTGCCGGCGAAGGTGCCGCTTCGGCGGCAAGGAAGCCTCTCCGGCTTCTCCAGCACACGGAGAGCTGAAACGTGAAGAAAGAAGCTGCAGAACACTGGCACTGAGCCTGCAGCTTTCCAGCGGAGAGAAAAAGGTGCTTGAACACTCTGCAAGCCTTTCAACTCCCAAAAACAGGCGTATGCAAGGAGCTGCTGCAAAAACCATGCTGTGCTCGCTGCTGCTCCTCCTGAAGCTCCGGCTGCTAAATCTGAGGCTTTCCTTCCAATTTCAAGCTGCGAAGCACTTGCTGAATTGCAGGGAAAGTGCGGGAGGCGTTTGCTGTGCTGGCACACTTTCTCCTTCCTAGACAGAGTGGAGAGGCTTTTCCCTGCCATGTAGGCGACAAGAGACGCATGAGAGGGGAGATCCGGAGCTGTCCGGAGGTAAGCGCCTGTTGCCGGCGTCTTCCGGCACAAGCCCCGCTCCGGAGCGCACCGCGGCCGGCAGGATGCTCTCTGCCGGCGAAGGTGCCGCTTCGGCGGCAAGGAAGCCTCTCCGGCTTCTCCAGCACACGGAGAGCTGAAACGTGAAGAAAGAAGCTGCAGAACACTGGCACTGAGCCTGCAGCTTTCCAGCGGAGAGAAAAAGGTGCTTGAACACTCTGCAAGCCTTTCAACTCCCAAAAACAGGCGTATGCAAGGAGCTGCTGCAAAAACCATGCTGTGCTCGCTGCTGCTCCTCCTGAAGCTCTGGCTGCTAAATCTGAGGCTTTCCTTCCAATTTCAAGCTGCAAAGCACTTGCTGAATTGCAGGGAAAGTGCGGGAGGCGTTTGCTGTGCTGGCACACTTTCTCCTTCCTAGACAGAGTGGAGAGGCTTTTCCCTGCCATGTAGGCGACAAGAGACGCATGAGAGGGGAGATCCGGAGCTGTCCGGAGGTAAGCGCCTGTTGCCGGCGTCTTCCGGCACAAGCCCCGCTCCGGAGCGCACCGCGGCCGGCAGGATGCTCTCTGCCGGCGAAGGTGCCGCTTCGGCGGCAAGGAAGCCTCTCCGGCTTCTCCAGCACACGGAGAGCTGAAACGTGAAGAAAGAAGCTGCAGAACACTGGCACTGAGCCTGCAGCTTTCCAGCGGAGAGAAAAAGGTGCTTGAACACTCTGCAAGCCTTTCAACTCCCAAAAACAGGCGTATGCAAGGAGCTGCTGCAAAAACCATGCTGTGCTCGCTGCTGCTCCTCCTGAAGCTCTGGCTGCTAAATCTGAGGCTTTCCTTCCAATTTCAAGCTGCAAAGCACTTGCTGAATTGCAGGGAAAGTGCGGGAGGCGTTTGCTGTGCTGGCACACTTTCTCCTTCCTAGACAGAGTGGAGAGGCTTTTCCCTGCCATGTAGGCGACAAGAGACGCATGAGAGGGGAGATCCGGAGCTGTCCGGAGGTAAGCGCCTGTTGCCGGCGTCTTCCGGCACAAGCCCCGCTCCGGAGCGCACCGCGGCCGGCAGGATGCTCTCTGCCGGCGAAGGTGCCGCTTCGGCGGCAAGGAAGCCTCTCCGGCTTCTCCAGCACACGGAGAGCTGAAACGTGAAGAAAGAAGCTGCAGAACACTGGCACTGAGCCTGCAGCTTTCCAGCGGAGAGAAAAAGGTGCTTGAACACTCTGCAAGCCTTTCAACTCCCAAAAACAGGCGTATGCAAGGAGCTGCTGCAAAAACCATGCTGTGCTCGCTGCTGCTCCTCCTGAAGCTCCGGCTGCTAAATCTGAGGCTTTCCTTCCAATTTCAAGCTGCAAAGCACTTGCTGAATTGCAGGGAAAGTGCGGGAGGCGTTTGCTGTGCTGGCACACTTTCTCCTTCCTAGACAGAGTGGAGAGGCTTTTCCCTGCCATGTAGGCGACAAGAGACGCATGAGAGGGGAGATCCGGAGCTGTCCGGAGGTAAGCGCCTGTTGCCGGCGTCTTCCGGCACAAGCCCCGCTCCGGAGCGCACCGCGGCCGGCAGGATGCTCTCTGCCGGCGAAGGTGCCGCTTCGGCGGCAAGGAAGCCTCTCCGGCTTCTCCAGCACACGGAGAGCTGAAACGTGAAGAAAGAAGCTGCAGAACACTGGCACTGAGCCTGCAGCTTTCCAGCGGAGAGAAAAAGGTGCTTGAACACTCTGCAAGCCTTTCAACTCCCAAAAACAGGCGTATGCAAGGAGCTGCTGCAAAAACCATGCTGTGCTCGCTGCTGCTCCTCCTGAAGCTCCGGCTGCTAAATCTGAGGCTTTCCTTCCAATTTCAAGCTGCAAAGCACTTGCTGAATTGCAGGGAAAGTCCGGGAGGCGTTTGCTGTGCTGGCACACTTTCTCCTTCCTAGACAGAGTGGAGAGGCTTTTCCCTGCCATGTAGGCGACAAGAGACGCATGAGAGGGGAGATCCGGAGCTGTCCGGAGGTAAGCGCCTGTTGCCGGCGTCTTCCGGCACAAGCCCCGCTCCGGAGCGCACCGCGGCCGGCAGGATGCTCTCTGCCGGCGAAGGTGCCGCTTCGGCGGCAAGGAAGCCTCTCCGGCTTCTCCAGCACACGGAGAGCTGAAACGTGAAGAAAGAAGCTGCAGAACACTGGCACTGAGCCTGCAGCTTTCCAGCGGAGAGAAAAAGGTGCTTGAACACTCTGCAAGCCTTTCAACTCCCAAAAACAGGCGTATGCATGGAGCTGCTGCAAAAACCATGCTGTGCTCGCTGCTGCTCCTCCTGAAGCTCTGGCTGCTAAATCTGAGGCTTTCCTTCCAATTTCAAGCTGCAAAGCACTTGCTGAATTGCAGGGAAAGTGCGGGAGGCGTTTGCTGTGCTGGCACACTTTCTCCTTCCTAGACAGAGTGGAGAGGCTTTTCCCTGCCATGTAGGCGACAAGAGACGCATGAGAGGGGAGATCCGGAGCTGTCCGGAGGTAAGCGCCTGTTGCCGGCGTCTTCCGGCACAAGCCCCGCTCCGGAGCGCACCGCGGCCGGCAGGATGCTCTCTGCCGGCGAAGGTGCCGCTTCGGCGGCAAGGAAGCCTCTCCGGCTTCTCCAGCACACGGAGAGCTGAAACGTGAAGAAAGAAGCTGCAGAACACTGGCACTGAGCCTGCAGCTTTCCAGCGGAGAGAAAAAGGTGCTTGAACACTCTGCAAGCCTTTCAACTCCCAAAAACAGGCGTATGCAAGGAGCTGCTGCAAAAACCATGCTGTGCTCGCTGCTGCTCCTCCTGAAGCTCTGGCTGCTAAATCTGAGGCTTTCCTTCCAATTTCAAGCTGCAAAGCACTTGCTGAATTGCAGGGAAAGTGCGGGAGGCGTTTGCTGTGCTGGCACACTTTCTCCTTCCTAGACAGAGTGGAGAGGCTTTTCCCTGCCATGTAGGCGACAAGAGACGCATGAGAGGGGAGATCCGGAGCTGTCCGGAGGTAAGCGCCTGTTGCCGGCGTCTTCCGGCACAAGCCCCGCTCCGGAGCGCACCGCGGCCGGCAGGATGCTCTCTGCCGGCGAAGGTGCCGCTTCGGCGGCAAGGAAGCCTCTCCGGCTTCTCCAGCACACGGAGAGCTGAAACGTGAAGAAAGAAGCTGCAGAACACTGGCACTGAGCCTGCAGCTTTCCAGCGGAGAGAAAAAGGTGCTTGAACACTCTGCAAGCCTTTCAACTCCCAAAAACAGGCGTATGCAAGGAGCTGCTGCAAAAACCATGCTGTGCTCGCTGCTGCTCCTCCTGAAGCTCTGGCTGCTAAATCTGAGGCTTTCCTTCCAATTTCAAGCTGCAAAGCACTTGCTGAATTGCAGGGAAAGTGCGGGAGGCGTTTGCTGTGCTGGCACACTTTCTCCTTCCTAGACAGAGTGGAGAGGCTTTTCCCTGCCATGTAGGCGACAAGAGACGCATGAGAGGGGAGATCCGGAGCTGTCCGGAGGTAAGCGCCTGTTGCCGGCGTCTTCCGGCACAAGCCCCGCTCCGGAGCGCACCGCGGCCGGCAGGATGCTCTCTGCCGGCGAAGGTGCCGCTTCGGCGGCAAGGAAGCCTCTCCGGCTTCTCCAGCACACGGAGAGCTGAAACGTGAAGAAAGAAGCTGCAGAACACTGGCACTGAGCCTGCAGCTTTCCAGCAGAGAGAAAAAGGTGCTTGAACACTCTGCAAGCCTTTCAACTCCCAAAAACAGGCGTATGCAAGGAGCTGCTGCAAAAACCATGCTGTGCTCGCTGCTGCTCCTCCTGAAGCTCTGGCTGCTAAATCTGAGGCTTTCCTTCCAATTTCAAGCTGCAAAGCACTTGCTGAATTGCAGGGAAAGTCCGGGAGGCGTTTGCTGTGCTGGCACACTTTCTCCTTCCTAGACAGAGTGGAGAGGCTTTTCCCTGCCATGTAGGCGACAAGAGACGCATGAGAGGGGAGATCCGGAGCTGTCCGGAGGTAAGCGCCTGTTGCCGGCGTCTTCCGGCACAAGCCCCGCTCCGGAGCGCACCGCGGCCGGCAGGATGCTCTCTGCCGGCGAAGGTGCCGCTTCGGCGGCAAGGAAGCCTCTCCGGCTTCTCCAGCACACGGAGAGCTGAAACGTGAAGAAAGAAGCTGCAGAACACTGGCACTGAGCCTGCAGCTTTCCAGCGGAGAGAAAAAGCTGCTTGAACACTCGGCAAGCCTTTCAACTCCCAAAAACAGGCGTATGCAAGGAGCTGCTGCAAAAACCATGCTGTGCTCGCTGCTGCTCCTCCTGAAGCTCTGGCTGCTAAATCTGAGGCTTTCCTTCCAATTTCAAGCTGCAAAGCACTTGCTGAATTGCAGGGAAAGTGCGGGAGGCGTTTGCTGTGCTGGCACACTTTCTCCTTCCTAGACAGAGTGGAGAGGCTTTTCCCTGCCATGTAGGCGACAAGAGACGCATGAGAGGGGAGATCCGGAGCTGTCCGGAGGTAAGCGCCTGTTGCCGGCGTCTTCCGGCACAAGCCCCGCTCCGGAGCGCACCGCGGCCGGCAGGATGCTCTCTGCCGGCGAAGGTGCCGCTTCGGCGGCAAGGAAGCCTCTCCGGCTTCTCCAGCACACGGAGAGCTGAAACGTGAAGAAAGAAGCTGCAGAACACTGGCACTGAGCCTGCAGCTTTCCAGCGGAGAGAAAAAGGTGCTTGAACACTCTGCAAGCCTTTCGACTCCCAAAAACAGGCGTATGCAAGGAGCTGCTGCAAAAACCATGCTGTGCTCGCTGCTGCTCCTCCTGAAGCTCTGGCTGCTAAATCTGAGGCTTTCCTTCCAATTTCAAGCTGCAAAGCACTTGCTGAATTGCAGGGAAAGTGCGGGAGGCCTTTGCTGTGCTGGCACACTTTCTCCTTCCTAGACAGATTGGAGAGGCTTTTCCCTGCCATGTGGGCGACAAGAGACGCATGAGAGGGGAGATCCGGAGCTGTCCGGAGGTAAGCGCCTGTTGCCGGCGTCTTCCGGCACAAGCCCCGCTCCGGAGCGCACCGCGGCCGGCAGGATGCTCTCTGCCGGCGAAGGTGCCGCTTCGGCGGCAAGGAAGCCTCTCCGGCTTCTCCAGCACACGGAGAGCTGAAACGTGAAGAAAGAAGCTGCAGAACACTGGCACTGAGCCTGCAGCTTTCCAGCGGAGAGAAAAAGGTGCTTGAACACTCTGCAAGCCTTTCAACTCCCAAAAACAGGCGTATGCAAGGAGCTGCTGCAAAAACCATGCTGTGCTCGCTGCTGCTCCTCCTGAAGCTCTGGCTGCTAAATCTGAGGCTTTCCTTCCAATTTCAAGCTGCAAAGCACTTGCTGAATTGCAGGGAAAGTCCGGGAGGCCTTTGCTGTGCTGGCACACTTTCTCCTTCCTAGACAGAGTGGAGAGGCTTTTCCCTGCCATGTAGGCGACAAGAGACGCATGAGAGGGGAGATCCGGAGCTGTCCGCAGGTAAGCGCCTGTTGCCGGCGTCTTCCGGCACAAGCCCCGCTCCGGAGCGCACCGCGGCCGGCAGGATGCTCTCTGCCGGCGAAGGTGCCGCTTCGGCGGCAAGGAAGCCTCTCCGGCTTCTCCAGCACACGGAGAGCTGAAACGTGAAGAAAGAAGCTGCAGAACACTGGCACTGAGCCTGCAGCTTTCCAGCGGAGAGAAAAAGGTGCTTGAACACTCTGCAAGCCTTTCAACTCCCAAAAACAGGCGTATGCAAGGAGCTGCTGCAAAAACCATGCTGTGCTCGCTGCTGCTCCTCCTGAAGCTCTGGCTGCTAAATCTGAGGCTTTCCTTCCAATTTCAAGCTGCAAAGCACTTGCTGAATTGCAGGGAAAGTGCGGGAGGCGTTTGCTGTGCTGGCACACTTTCTCCTTCCTAGACAGAGTGGAGAGGCTTTTCCCTGCCATGTAGGCGACAAGAGACGCATGAGAGGGGAGATCCGGAGCTGTCCGGAGGTAAGCGCCTGTTGCCGGCGTCTTCCGGCACAAGCCCCGCTCCGGAGCGCACCGCGGCCGGCAGGATGCTCTCTGCCGGCGAAGGTGCCGCTTCGGCGGCAAGGAAGCCTCTCCGGCTTCTCCAGCACACGGAGAGCTGAAACGTGAAGAAAGAAGCTGCAGAACACTGGCACTGAGCCTGCAGCTTTCCAGCGGAGAGAAAAAGGTGCTTGAACACTCTGCAAGCCTTTCAACTCCCAAAAACAGGCGTATGCAAGGAGCTGCTGCAAAAACCATGCTGTGCTCGCTGCTGCTCCTCCTGAAGCTCCGGCTGCTAAATCTGAGGCTTTCCTTCCAATTTCAAGCTGCGAAGCACTTGCTGAATTGCAGGGAAAGTGCGGGAGGCGTTTGCTGTGCTGGCACACTTTCTCCTTCCTAGACAGAGTGGAGAGGCTTTTCCCTGCCATGTAGGCGACAAGAGACGCATGAGAGGGGAGATCCGGAGCTGTCCGGAGGTAAGCGCCTGTTGCCGGCGTCTTCCGGCACAAGCCCCGCTCCGGAGCGCACCGCGGCCGGCAGGATGCTCTCTGCCGGCGAAGGTGCCGCTTCGGCGGCAAGGAAGCCTCTCCGGCTTCTCCAGCACACGGAGAGCTGAAACGTGAAGAAAGAAGCTGCAGAACACTGGCACTGAGCCTGCAGCTTTCCAGCGGAGAGAAAAAGGTGCTTGAACACTCTGCAAGCCTTTCAACTCCCAAAAACAGGCGTATGCAAGGAGCTGCTGCAAAAACCATGCTGTGCTCGCTGCTGCTCCTCCTGAAGCTCTGGCTGCTAAATCTGAGGCTTTCCTTCCAATTTCAAGCTGCAAAGCACTTGCTGAATTGCAGGGAAAGTGCGGGAGGCGTTTGCTGTGCTGGCACACTTTCTCCTTCCTAGACAGAGTGGAGAGGCTTTTCCCTGCCATGTAGGCGACAAGAGACGCATGAGAGGGGAGATCCGGAGCTGTCCGGAGGTAAGCGCCTGTTGCCGGCGTCTTCCGGCACAAGCCCCGCTCCGGAGCGCACCGCGGCCGGCAGGATGCTCTCTGCCGGCGAAGGTGCCGCTTCGGCGGCAAGGAAGCCTCTCCGGCTTCTCCAGCACACGGAGAGCTGAAACGTGAAGAAAGAAGCTGCAGAACACTGGCACTGAGCCTGCAGCTTTCCAGCGGAGAGAAAAAGGTGCTTGAACACTCTGCAAGCCTTTCAACTCCCAAAAACAGGCGTATGCAAGGAGCTGCTGCAAAAACCATGCTGTGCTCGCTGCTGCTCCTCCTGAAGCTCTGGCTGCTAAATCTGAGGCTTTCCTTCCAATTTCAAGCTGCAAAGCACTTGCTGAATTGCAGGGAAAGTGCGGGAGGCGTTTGCTGTGCTGGCACACTTTCTCCTTCCTAGACAGAGTGGAGAGGCTTTTCCCTGCCATGTAGGCGACAAGAGACGCATGAGAGGGGAGATCCGGAGCTGTCCGGAGGTAAGCGCCTGTTGCCGGCGTCTTCCGGCACAAGCCCCGCTCCGGAGCGCACCGCGGCCGGCAGGATGCTCTCTGCCGGCGAAGGTGCCGCTTCGGCGGCAAGGAAGCCTCTCCGGCTTCTCCAGCACACGGAGAGCTGAAACGTGAAGAAAGAAGCTGCAGAACACTGGCACTGAGCCTGCAGCTTTCCAGCGGAGAGAAAAAGGTGCTTGAACACTCTGCAAGCCTTTCAACTCCCAAAAACAGGCGTATGCAAGGAGCTGCTGCAAAAACCATGCTGTGCTCGCTGCTGCTCCTCCTGAAGCTCCGGCTGCTAAATCTGAGGCTTTCCTTCCAATTTCAAGCTGCAAAGCACTTGCTGAATTGCAGGGAAAGTCCGGGAGGCGTTTGCTGTGCTGGCACACTTTCTCCTTCCTAGACAGAGTGGAGAGGCTTTTCCCTGCCATGTAGGCGACAAGAGACGCATGAGAGGGGAGATCCGGAGCTGTCCGGAGGTAAGCGCCTGTTGCCGGCGTCTTCCGGCACAAGCCCCGCTCCGGAGCGCACCGCGGCCGGCAGGATGCTCTCTGCCGGCGAAGGTGCCGCTTCGGCGGCAAGGAAGCCTCTCCGGCTTCTCCAGCACACGGAGAGCTGAAACGTGAAGAAAGAAGCTGCAGAACACTGGCACTGAGCCTGCAGCTTTCCAGCGGAGAGAAAAAGGTGCTTGAACACTCTGCAAGCCTTTCAACTCCCAAAAACAGGCGTATGCAAGGAGCTGCTGCAAAAACCATGCTGTGCTCGCTGCTGCTCCTCCTGAAGCTCCGGCTGCTAAATCTGAGGCTTTCCTTCCAATTTCAAGCTGCAAAGCACTTGCTGAATTGCAGGGAAAGTCCGGGAGGCGTTTGCTGTGCTGGCACACTTTCTCCTTCCTAGACAGAGTGGAGAGGCTTTTCCCTGCCATGTAGGCGACAAGAGACGCATGAGAGGGGAGATCCGGAGCTGTCCGGAGGTAAGCGCCTGTTGCCGGCGTCTTCCGGCACAAGCCCCGCTCCGGAGCGCACCGCGGCCGGCAGGATGCTCTCTGCCGGCGAAGGTGCCGCTTCGGCGGCAAGGAAGCCTCTCCGGCTTCTCCAGCACACGGAGAGCTGAAACGTGAAGAAAGAAGCTGCAGAACACTGGCACTGAGCCTGCAGCTTTCCAGCGGAGAGAAAAAGGTGCTTGAACACTCTGCAAGCCTTTCAACTCCCAAAAACAGGCGTATGCATGGAGCTGCTGCAAAAACCATGCTGTGCTCGCTGCTGCTCCTCCTGAAGCTCTGGCTGCTAAATCTGAGGCTTTCCTTCCAATTTCAAGCTGCAAAGCACTTGCTGAATTGCAGGGAAAGTGCGGGAGGCGTTTGCTGTGCTGGCACACTTTCTCCTTCCTAGACAGAGTGGAGAGGCTTTTCCCTGCCATGTAGGCGACAAGAGACGCATGAGAGGGGAGATCCGGAGCTGTCCGGAGGTAAGCGCCTGTTGCCGGCGTCTTCCGGCACAAGCCCCGCTCCGGAGCGCACCGCGGCCGGCAGGATGCTCTCTGCCGGCGAAGGTGCCGCTTCGGCGGCAAGGAAGCCTCTCCGGCTTCTCCAGCACACGGAGAGCTGAAACGTGAAGAAAGAAGCTGCAGAACACTGGCACTGAGCCTGCAGCTTTCCAGCGGAGAGAAAAAGGTGCTTGAACACTCTGCAAGCCTTTCAACTCCCAAAAACAGGCGTATGCAAGGAGCTGCTGCAAAAACCATGCTGTGCTCGCTGCTGCTCCTCCTGAAGCTCTGGCTGCTAAATCTGAGGCTTTCCTTCCAATTTCAAGCTGCAAAGCACTTGCTGAATTGCAGGGAAAGTGCGGGAGGCGTTTGCTGTGCTGGCACACTTTCTCCTTCCTAGACAGAGTGGAGAGGCTTTTCCCTGCCATGTAGGCGACAAGAGACGCATGAGAGGGGAGATCCGGAGCTGTCCGGAGGTAAGCGCCTGTTGCCGGCGTCTTCCGGCACAAGCCCCGCTCCGGAGCGCACCGCGGCCGGCAGGATGCTCTCTGCCGGCGAAGGTGCCGCTTCGGCGGCAAGGAAGCCTCTCCGGCTTCTCCAGCACACGGAGAGCTGAAACGTGAAGAAAGAAGCTGCAGAACACTGGCACTGAGCCTGCAGCTTTCCAGCGGAGAGAAAAAGGTGCTTGAACACTCTGCAAGCCTTTCAACTCCCAAAAACAGGCGTATGCAAGGAGCTGCTGCAAAAACCATGCTGTGCTCGCTGCTGCTCCTCCTGAAGCTCTGGCTGCTAAATCTGAGGCTTTCCTTCCAATTTCAAGCTGCAAAGCACTTGCTGAATTGCAGGGAAAGTGCGGGAGGCGTTTGCTGTGCTGGCACACTTTCTCCTTCCTAGACAGAGTGGAGAGGCTTTTCCCTGCCATGTAGGCGACAAGAGACGCATGAGAGGGGAGATCCGGAGCTGTCCGGAGGTAAGCGCCTGTTGCCGGCGTCTTCCGGCACAAGCCCCGCTCCGGAGCGCACCGCGGCCGGCAGGATGCTCTCTGCCGGCGAAGGTGCCGCTTCGGCGGCAAGGAAGCCTCTCCGGCTTCTCCAGCACACGGAGAGCTGAAACGTGAAGAAAGAAGCTGCAGAACACTGGCACTGAGCCTGCAGCTTTCCAGCAGAGAGAAAAAGGTGCTTGAACACTCTGCAAGCCTTTCAACTCCCAAAAACAGGCGTATGCAAGGAGCTGCTGCAAAAACCATGCTGTGCTCGCTGCTGCTCCTCCTGAAGCTCTGGCTGCTAAATCTGAGGCTTTCCTTCCAATTTCAAGCTGCAAAGCACTTGCTGAATTGCAGGGAAAGTCCGGGAGGCGTTTGCTGTGCTGGCACACTTTCTCCTTCCTAGACAGAGTGGAGAGGCTTTTCCCTGCCATGTAGGCGACAAGAGACGCATGAGAGGGGAGATCCGGAGCTGTCCGGAGGTAAGCGCCTGTTGCCGGCGTCTTCCGGCACAAGCCCCGCTCCGGAGCGCACCGCGGCCGGCAGGATGCTCTCTGCCGGCGAAGGTGCCGCTTCGGCGGCAAGGAAGCCTCTCCGGCTTCTCCAGCACACGGAGAGCTGAAACGTGAAGAAAGAAGCTGCAGAACACTGGCACTGAGCCTGCAGCTTTCCAGCGGAGAGAAAAAGCTGCTTGAACACTCGGCAAGCCTTTCAACTCCCAAAAACAGGCGTATGCAAGGAGCTGCTGCAAAAACCATGCTGTGCTCGCTGCTGCTCCTCCTGAAGCTCTGGCTGCTAAATCTGAGGCTTTCCTTCCAATTTCAAGCTGCAAAGCACTTGCTGAATTGCAGGGAAAGTGCGGGAGGCGTTTGCTGTGCTGGCACACTTTCTCCTTCCTAGACAGAGTGGAGAGGCTTTTCCCTGCCATGTAGGCGACAAGAGACGCATGAGAGGGGAGATCCGGAGCTGTCCGGAGGTAAGCGCCTGTTGCCGGCGTCTTCCGGCACAAGCCCCGCTCCGGAGCGCACCGCGGCCGGCAGGATGCTCTCTGCCGGCGAAGGTGCCGCTTCGGCGGCAAGGAAGCCTCTCCGGCTTCTCCAGCACACGGAGAGCTGAAACGTGAAGAAAGAAGCTGCAGAACACTGGCACTGAGCCTGCAGCTTTCCAGCGGAGAGAAAAAGGTGCTTGAACACTCTGCAAGCCTTTCGACTCCCAAAAACAGGCGTATGCAAGGAGCTGCTGCAAAAACCATGCTGTGCTCGCTGCTGCTCCTCCTGAAGCTCTGGCTGCTAAATCTGAGGCTTTCCTTCCAATTTCAAGCTGCAAAGCACTTGCTGAATTGCAGGGAAAGTGCGGGAGGCCTTTGCTGTGCTGGCACACTTTCTCCTTCCTAGACAGATTGGAGAGGCTTTTCCCTGCCATGTGGGCGACAAGAGACGCATGAGAGGGGAGATCCGGAGCTGTCCGGAGGTAAGCGCCTGTTGCCGGCGTCTTCCGGCACAAGCCCCGCTCCGGAGCGCACCGCGGCCGGCAGGATGCTCTCTGCCGGCGAAGGTGCCGCTTCGGCGGCAAGGAAGCCTCTCCGGCTTCTCCAGCACACGGAGAGCTGAAACGTGAAGAAAGAAGCTGCAGAACACTGGCACTGAGCCTGCAGCTTTCCAGCGGAGAGAAAAAGGTGCTTGAACACTCTGCAAGCCTTTCAACTCCCAAAAACAGGCGTATGCAAGGAGCTGCTGCAAAAACCATGCTGTGCTCGCTGCTGCTCCTCCTGAAGCTCTGGCTGCTAAATCTGAGGCTTTCCTTCCAATTTCAAGCTGCAAAGCACTTGCTGAATTGCAGGGAAAGTCCGGGAGGCCTTTGCTGTGCTGGCACACTTTCTCCTTCCTAGACAGAGTGGAGAGGCTTTTCCCTGCCATGTAGGCGACAAGAGACGCATGAGAGGGGAGATCCGGAGCTGTCCGCAGGTAAGCGCCTGTTGCCGGCGTCTTCCGGCACAAGCCCCGCTCCGGAGCGCACCGCGGCCGGCAGGATGCTCTCTGCCGGCGAAGGTGCCGCTTCGGCGGCAAGGAAGCCTCTCCGGCTTCTCCAGCACACGGAGAGCTGAAACGTGAAGAAAGAAGCTGCAGAACACTGGCACTGAGCCTGCAGCTTTCCAGCGGAGAGAAAAAGGTGCTTGAACACTCTGCAAGCCTTTCAACTCCCAAAAACAGGCGTATGCAAGGAGCTGCTGCAAAAACCATGCTGTGCTCGCTGCTGCTCCTCCTGAAGCTCTGGCTGCTAAATCTGAGGCTTTCCTTCCAATTTCAAGCTGCAAAGCACTTGCTGAATTGCAGGGAAAGTGCGGGAGGCGTTTGCTGTGCTGGCACACTTTCTCCTTCCTAGACAGAGTGGAGAGGCTTTTCCCTGCCATGTAGGCGACAAGAGACGCATGAGAGGGGAGATCCGGAGCTGTCCGGAGGTAAGCGCCTGTTGCCGGCGTCTTCCGGCACAAGCCCCGCTCCGGAGCGCACCGCGGCCGGCAGGATGCTCTCTGCCGGCGAAGGTGCCGCTTCGGCGGCAAGGAAGCCTCTCCGGCTTCTCCAGCACACGGAGAGCTGAAACGTGAAGAAAGAAGCTGCAGAACACTGGCACTGAGCCTGCAGCTTTCCAGCGGAGAGAAAAAGGTGCTTGAACACTCTGCAAGCCTTTCGACTCCCAAAAACAGGCGTATGCAAGGAGCTGCTGCAAAAACCATGCTGTGCTCGCTGCTGCTCCTCCTGAAGCTCTGGCTGCTAAATCTGAGGCTTTCCTTCCAATTTCAAGCTGCAAAGCACTTGCTGAATTGCAGGGAAAGTGCGGGAGGCCTTTGCTGTGCTGGCACACTTTCTCCTTCCTAGACAGATTGGAGAGGCTTTTCCCTGCCATGTGGGCGACAAGAGACGCATGAGAGGGGAGATCCGGAGCTGTCCGGAGGTAAGCGCCTGTTGCCGGCGTCTTCCGGCACAAGCCCCGCTCCGGAGCGCACCGCGGCCGGCAGGATGCTCTCTGCCGGCGAAGGTGCCGCTTCGGCGGCAAGGAAGCCTCTCCGGCTTCTCCAGCACACGGAGAGCTGAAACGTGAAGAAAGAAGCTGCAGAACACTGGCACTGAGCCTGCAGCTTTCCAGCGGAGAGAAAAAGGTGCTTGAACACTCTGCAAGCCTTTCAACTCCCAAAAACAGGCGTATGCAAGGAGCTGCTGCAAAAACCATGCTGTGCTCGCTGCTGCTCCTCCTGAAGCTCTGGCTGCTAAATCTGAGGCTTTCCTTCCAATTTCAAGCTGCAAAGCACTTGCTGAATTGCAGGGAAAGTGCGGGAGGCGTTTGCTGTGCTGGCACACTTTCTCCTTCCTAGACAGAGTGGAGAGGCTTTTCCCTGCCATGTAGGCGACAAGAGACGCATGAGAGGGGAGATCCGGAGCTGTCCGGAGGTAAGCGCCTGTTGCCGGCGTCTTCCGGCACAAGCCCCGCTCCGGAGCGCACCGCGGCCGGCAGGATGCTCTCTGCCGGCGAAGGTGCCGCTTCGGCGGCAAGGAAGCCTCTCCGGCTTCTCCAGCACACGGAGAGCTGAAACGTGAAGAAAGAAGCTGCAGAACACTGGCACTGAGCCTGCAGCTTTCCAGCGGAGAGAAAAAGGTGCTTGAACACTCTGCAAGCCTTTCAACTCCCAAAAACAGGCGTATGCAAGGAGCTGCTGCAAAAACCATGCTGTGCTCGCTGCTGCTCCTCCTGAAGCTCTGGCTGCTAAATCTGAGGCTTTCCTTCCAATTTCAAGCTGCAAAGCACTTGCTGAATTGCAGGGAAAGTGCGGGAGGCGTTTGCTGTGCTGGCACACTTTCTCCTTCCTAGACAGAGTGGAGAGGCTTTTCCCTGCCATGTAGGCGACAAGAGACGCATGAGAGGGGAGATCCGGAGCTGTCCGGAGGTAAGCGCCTGTTGCCGGCGTCTTCCGGCACAAGCCCCGCTCCGGAGCGCACCGCGGCCGGCAGGATGCTCTCTGCCGGCGAAGGTGCCGCTTCGGCGGCAAGGAAGCCTCTCCGGCTTCTCCAGCACACGGAGAGCTGAAACGTGAAGAAAGAAGCTGCAGAACACTGGCACTGAGCCTGCAGCTTTCCAGCGGAGAGAAAAAGGTGCTTGAACACTCTGCAAGCCTTTCAACTCCCAAAAACAGGCGTATGCAAGGAGCTGCTGCAAAAACCATGCTGTGCTCGCTGCTGCTCCTCCTGAAGCTCCGGCTGCTAAATCTGAGGCTTTCCTTCCAATTTCAAGCTGCAAAGCACTTGCTGAATTGCAGGGAAAGTCCGGGAGGCCTTTGCTGTGCTGGCACACTTTCTCCTTCCTAGACAGAGTGGAGAGGCTTTTCCCTGCCATGTAGGCGACAAGAGACGCATGAGAGGGGAGATCCGGAGCTGTCCGGAGGTAAGCGCCTGTTGCCGGCGTCTTCCGGCACAAGCCCCGCTCCGGAGCGCACCGCGGCCGGCAGGATGCTCTCTGCCGGCGAAGGTGCCGCTTCGGCGGCAAGGAAGCCTCTCCGGCTTCTCCAGCACACGGAGAGCTGAAACGTGAAGAAAGAAGCTGCAGAACACTGGCACTGAGCCTGCAGCTTTCCAGCGGAGAGAAAAAGGTGCTTGAACACTCGGCAAGCCTTTCAACTCCCAAAAACAGGCGTATGCAAGGAGCTGCTGCAAAAACCATGCTGTGCTCGCTGCTGCTCCTCCTGAAGCTCTGGCTGCTAAATCTGAGGCTTTCCTTCCAATTTCAAGCTGCAAAGCACTTGCTGAATTGCAGGGAAAGTCCGGGAGGCCTTTGCTGTGCTGGCACACTTTCTCCTTCCTAGACAGAGTGGAGAGGCTTTTCCCTGCCATGTAGGCGACAAGAGACGCATGAGAGGGGAGATCCGGAGCTGTCCGGAGGTAAGCGCCTGTTGCCGGCGTCTTCCGGCACAAGCCCCGCTCCGGAGCGCACCGCGGCCGGCAGGATGCTCTCTGCCGGCGAAGGTGCCGCTTCGGCGGCAAGGAAGCCTCTCCGGCTTCTCCAGCACACGGAGAGCTGAAACGTGAAGAAAGAAGCTGCAGAACACTGGCACTGAGCCTGCAGCTTTCCAGCGGAGAGAAAAAGGTGCTTGAACACTCGGCAAGCCTTTCAACTCCCAAAAACAGGCGTATGCAAGGAGCTGCTGCAAAAACCATGCTGTGCTCGCTGCTGCTCCTCCTGAAGCTCTGGCTGCTAAATCTGAGGCTTTCCTTCCAATTTCAAGCTGCAAAGCACTTGCTGAATTGCAGGGAAAGTGCGGGAGGCGTTTGCTGTGCTGGCACACTTTCTCCTTCCTAGACAGAGTGGAGAGGCTTTTCCCTGCCATGTAGGCGACAAGAGACGCATGAGAGGGGAGATCCGGAGCTGTCCGGAGGTAAGCGCCTGTTGCCGGCGTCTTCCGGCACAAGCCCCGCTCCGGAGCGCACCGCGGCCGGCAGGATGCTCTCTGCCGGCGAAGGTGCCGCTTCGGCGGCAAGGAAGCCTCTCCGGCTTCTCCAGCACACGGAGAGCTGAAACGTGAAGAAAGAAGCTGCAGAACACTGGCACTGAGCCTGCAGCTTTCCAGCGGAGAGAAAAAGGTGCTTGAACACTCTGCAAGCCTTTCAACTCCCAAAAACAGGCGTATGCAAGGAGCTGCTGCAAAAACCATGCTGTGCTCGCTGCTGCTCCTCCTGAAGCTCCGGCTGCTAAATCTGAGGCTTTCCTTCCAATTTCAAGCTGCAAAGCACTTGCTGAATTGCAGGGAAAGTGCGGGAGGCGTTTGCTGTGCTGGCACACTTTCTCCTTCCTAGACAGAGTGGAGAGGCTTTTCCCTGCCATGTAGGCGACAAGAGACGCATGAGAGGGGAGATCCGGAGCTGTCCGGAGGTAAGCGCCTGTTGCCGGCGTCTTCCGGCACAAGCCCCGCTCCGGAGCGCACCGCGGCCGGCAGGATGCTCTCTGCCGGCGAAGGTGCCGCTTCGGCGGCAAGGAAGCCTCTCCGGCTTCTCCAGCACACGGAGAGCTGAAACGTGAAGAAAGAAGCTGCAGAACACTGGCACTGAGCCTGCAGCTTTCCAGCGGAGAGAAAAAGCTGCTTGAACACTCTGCAAGCCTTTCAACTCCCAAAAACAGGCGTATGCAAGGAGCTGCTGCAAAAACCATGCTGTGCTCGCTGCTGCTCCTCCTGAAGCTCTGGCTGCTAAATCTGAGGCTTTCCTTCCAATTTCAAGCTGCAAAGCACTTGCTGAATTGCAGGGAAAGTCCGGGAGGCGTTTGCTGTGCTGGCACACTTTCTCCTTCCTAGACAGAGTGGAGAGGCTTTTCCCTGCCATGTAGGCGACAAGAGACGCATGAGAGGGGAGATCCGAAGCTGTCCGGAGGTAAGCGCCTGTTGCCGGCGTCTTCCGGCACAAGCCCCGCTCCGGAGCGCACCGCGGCCGGCAGGATGCTCTCTGCCGGCGAAGGTGCCGCTTCGGCGGCAAGGAAGCCTCTCCGGCTTCTCCAGCACACGGAGAGCTGAAACGTGAAGAAAGAAGCTGCAGAACACTGGCACTGAGCCTGCAGCTTTCCAGCGGAGAGAAAAAGGTGCTTGAACACTCTGCAAGCCTTTCAACTCCCAAAAACAGGCGTATGCAAGGAGCTGCTGCAAAAACCATGCTGTGCTCGCTGCTGCTCCTCCTGAAGCTCTGGCTGCTAAATCTGAGGCTTTCCTTCCAATTTCAAGCTGCAAAGCACTTGCTGAATTGCAGGGAAAGTGCGGGAGGCGTTTGCTGTGCTGGCACACTTTCTCCTTCCTAGACAGAGTGGAGAGGCTTTTCCCTGCCATGTAGGCGACAAGAGACGCATGAGAGGGGAGATCCGGAGCTGTCCGGAGGTAAGCGCCTGTTGCCGGCGTCTTCCGGCACAAGCCCCGCTCCGGAGCGCACCGCGGCCGGCAGGATGCTCTCTGCCGGCGAAGGTGCCGCTTCGGCGGCAAGGAAGCCTCTCCGGCTTCTCCAGCACACGGAGAGCTGAAACGTGAAGAAAGAAGCTGCAGAACACTGGCACTGAGCCTGCAGCTTTCCAGCGGAGAGAAAAAGGTGCTTGAACACTCTGCAAGCCTTTCAACTCCCAAAAACAGGCGTATGCAAGGAGCTGCTGCAAAAACCATGCTGTGCTCGCTGCTGCTCCTCCTGAAGCTCCGGCTGCTAAATCTGAGGCTTTCCTTCCAATTTCAAGCTGCAAAGCACTTGCTGAATTGCAGGGAAAGTCCGGGAGGCCTTTGCTGTGCTGGCACACTTTCTCCTTCCTAGACAGAGTGGAGAGGCTTTTCCCTGCCATGTAGGCGACAAGAGACGCATGAGAGGGGAGATCCGGAGCTGTCCGGAGGTAAGCGCCTGTTGCCGGCGTCTTCCGGCACAAGCCCCGCTCCGGAGCGCACCGCGGCCGGCAGGATGCTCTCTGCCGGCGAAGGTGCCGCTTCGGCGGCAAGGAAGCCTCTCCGGCTTCTCCAGCACACGGAGAGCTGAAACGTGAAGAAAGAAGCTGCAGAACACTGGCACTGAGCCTGCAGCTTTCCAGCGGAGAGAAAAAGCTGCTTGAACACTCTGCAAGCCTTTCAACTCCCAAAAACAGGCGTATGCAAGGAGCTGCTGCAAAAACCATGCTGTGCTCGCTGCTGCTCCTCCTGAAGCTCTGGCTGCTAAACCTGAGGCTTTCCTTCCAATTTCAAGCTGCAAAGCACTTGCTGAATTGCAGGGAAAGTCCGGGAGGCCTTTGCTGTGCTGGCACACTTTCTCCTTCCTAGACAGAGTGGAGAGGCTTTTCCCTGCCATGTAGGCGACAAGAGACGCATGAGAGGGGAGATCCGGAGCTGTCCGGAGGTAAGCGCCTGTTGCCGGCGTCTTCCGGCACAAGCCCCGCTCCGGAGCGCACCGCGGCCGGCAGGATGCTCTCTGCCGTCGAAGGTGCCGCTTCGGCGGCAAGGAAGCCTCTCCGGCTTCTCCAGCACACGGAGAGCTGAAACGTGAAGAAAGAAGCTGCAGAACACTGGCACTGAGCCTGCAGCTTTCCAGCGGAGAGAAAAAGGTGCTTGAACACTCGGCAAGCCTTTCAACTCCCAAAAACAGGCGTATGCAAGGAGCTGCTGCAAAAACCATGCTGTGCTCGCTGCTGCTCCTCCTGAAGCTCTGGCTGCTAAATCTGAGGCTTTCCTTCCAATTTCAAGCTGCAAAGCACTTGCTGAATTGCAGGGAAAGTCCGGGAGGCCTTTGCTGTGCTGGCACACTTTCTCCTTCCTAGACAGAGTGGAGAGGCTTTTCCCTGCCATGTAGGCGACAAGAGACGCATGAGAGGGGAGATCCGGAGCTGTCCGGAGGTAAGCGCCTGTTGCCGGCGTCTTCCGGCACAAGCCCCGCTCCGGAGCGCACCGCGGCCGGCAGGATGCTCTCTGCCGGCGAAGGTGCCGCTTCGGCGGCAAGGAAGCCTCTCCGGCTTCTCCAGCACACGGAGAGCTGAAACGTGAAGAAAGAAGCTGCAGAACACTGGCACTGAGCCTGCAGCTTTCCAGCGGAGAGAAAAAGCTGCTTGAACACTCTGCAAGCCTTTCAACTCCCAAAAACAGGCGTATGCAAGGAGCTGCTGCAAAAACCATGCTGTGCTCGCTGCTGCTCCTCCTGAAGCTCTGGCTGCTAAATCTGAGGCTTTCCTTCCAATTTCAAGCTGCAAAGCACTTGCTGAATTGCAGGGAAAGTGCGGGAGGCGTTTGCTGTGCTGGCACACTTTCTCCTTCCTAGACAGAGTGGAGAGGCTTTTCCCTGCCATGTAGGCGACAAGAGACGCATGAGAGGGGAGATCCGGAGCTGTCCGGAGGTAAGCGCCTGTTGCCGGCGTCTTCCGGCACAAGCCCCGCTCCGGAGCGCACCGCGGCCGGCAGGATGCTCTCTGCCGGCGAAGGTGCCGCTTCGGCGGCAAGGAAGCCTCTCCGGCTTCTCCAGCACACGGAGAGCTGAAACGTGAAGAAAGAAGCTGCAGAACACTGGCACTGAGCCTGCAGCTTTCCAGCGGAGAGAAAAAGGTGCTTGAACACTCTGCAAGCCTTTCAACTCCCAAAAACAGGCGTATGCAAGGAGCTGCTGCAAAAACCATGCTGTGCTCGCTGCTGCTCCTCCTGAAGCTCTGGCTGCTAAATCTGAGGCTTTCCTTCCAATTTCAAGCTGCAAAGCACTTGCTGAATTGCAGGGAAAGTGCGGGAGGCGTTTGCTGTGCTGGCACACTTTCTCCTTCCTAGACAGAGTGGAGAGGCTTTTCCCTGCCATGTAGGCGACAAGAGACGCATGAGAGGGGAGATCCGGAGCTGTCCGGAGGTAAGCGCCTGTTGCCGGCGTCTTCCGGCACAAGCCCCGCTCCGGAGCGCACCGCGGCCGGCAGGATGCTCTCTGCCGGCGAAGGTGCCGCTTCGGCGGCAAGGAAGCCTCTCCGGCTTCTCCAGCACACGGAGAGCTGAAACGTGAAGAAAGAAGCTGCAGAACACTGGCACTGAGCCTGCAGCTTTCCAGCGGAGAGAAAAAGGTGCTTGAACACTCGGCAAGCCTTTCAACTCCCAAAAACAGGCGTATGCAAGGAGCTGCTGCAAAAACCATGCTGTGCTCGCTGCTGCTCCTCCTGAAGCTCCGGCTGCTAAATCTGAGGCTTTCCTTCCAATTTCAAGCTGCAAAGCACTGGCTGAATTGCAGGGAAAGTCCGGGAGGCCTTTGCTGTGCTGGCACACTTTCTCCTTCCTAGACAGAGTGGAGAGGCTTTTCCCTGCCATGTAGGCGACAAGAGACGCATGAGAGGGGAGATCCGGAGCTGTCCGGAGGTAAGCGCCTGTTGCCGGCGTCTTCCGGCACAAGCCCCGCTCCGGAGCGCACCGCGGCCGGCAGGATGCTCTCTGCCGGCGAAGGTGCCGCTTCGGCGGCAAGGAAGCCTCTCCGGCTTCTCCAGCACACGGAGAGCTGAAACGTGAAGAAAGAAGCTGCAGAACACTGGCACTGAGCCTGCAGCTTTCCAGCGGAGAGAAAAAGGTGCTTGAACACTCTGCAAGCCTTTCAACTCCCAAAAACAGGCGTATGCAAGGAGCTGCTGCAAAAACCATGCTGTGCTCGCTGCTGCTCCTCCTGAAGCTCCGGCTGCTAAATCTGAGGCTTTCCTTCCAATTTCAAGCTGCAAAGCACTTGCTGAATTGCAGGGAAAGTGCGGGAGGCGTTTGCTGTGCTGGCACACTTTCTCCTTCCTAGACAGAGTGGGGAGGCTTTTCCCTGCCATGTAGGCGACAAGAGACGCATGAGAGGGGAGATCCGGAGCTGTCCGGAGGTAAGCGCCTGTTGCCGGCGTCTTCCGGCACAAGCCCCGCTCCGGAGCGCACCGCGGCCGGCAGGATGCTCTCTGCCGGCGAAGGTGCCGCTTCGGCGGCAAGGAAGCCTCTCCGGCTTCTCCAGCACACGGAGAGCTGAAACGTGAAGAAAGAAGCTGCAGAACACTGGCACTGAGCCTGCAGCTTTCCAGCGGAGAGAAAAAGGTGCTTGAACACTCTGCAAGCCTTTCAACTCCCAAAAACAGGCGTATGCAAGGAGCTGCTGCAAAAACCATGCTGTGCTCGCTGCTGCTCCTCCTGAAGCTCTGGCTGCTAAATCTGAGGCTTTCCTTCCAATTTCAAGCTGCAAAGCACTTGCTGAATTGCAGGGAAAGTGCGGGAGGCGTTTGCTGTGCTGGCACACTTTCTCCTTCCTAGACAGAGTGGAGAGGCTTTTCCCTGCCATGTAGGCGACAAGAGACGCATGAGAGGGGAGATCCGGAGCTGTCCGGAGGTAAGCGCCTGTTGCCGGCGTCTTCCGGCACAAGCCCCGCTCCGGAGCGCACCGCGGCCGGCAGGATGCTCTCTGCCGGCGAAGGTGCCGCTTCGGCGGCAAGGAAGCCTCTCCGGCTTCTCCAGCACACGGAGAGCTGAAACGTGAAGAAAGAAGCTGCAGAACACTGGCACCGAGCCTGCAGCTTTCCAGCGGAGAGAAAAAGGTGCTTGAACACTCTGCAAGCCTTTCAACTCCCAAAAACAGGCGTATGCAAGGAGCTGCTGCAAAAACCATGCTGTGCTCGCTGCTGCTCCTCCTGAAGCTCTGGCTGCTAAATCTGAGGCTTTCCTTCCAATTTCAAGCTGCAAAGCACTTGCTGAATTGCAGGGAAAGTGCGGGAGGCGTTTGCTGTGCTGGCACACTTTCTCCTTCCTAGACAGAGTGGAGAGGCTTTTCCCTGCCATGTAGGCGACAAGAGACGCATGAGAGGGGAGATCCGGAGCTGTCCGGAGGTAAGCGCCTGTTGCCGGCGTCTTCCGGCACAAGCCCCGCTCCGGAGCGCACCGCGGCCGGCAGGATGCTCTCTGCCGGCGAAGGTGCCGCTTCGGCGGCAAGGAAGTCTCTCCGGCTTCTCCAGCACACGGAGAGCTGAAACGTGAAGAAAGAAGCTGCAGAACACTGGCACTGAGCCTGCAGCTTTCCAGCGGAGAGAAAAAGCTGCTTGAACACTCTGCAAGCCTTTCGACTCCCAAAAACAGGCGTATGCAAGGAGCTGCTGCAAAAACCATGCTGTGCTCGCTGCTGCTCCTCCTGAAGCTCTGGCTGCTAAATCTGAGGCTTTCCTTCCAATTTCAAGCTGCAAAGCACTTGCTGAATTGCAGGGAAAGTGCGGGAGGCGTTTGCTGTGCTGGCACACTTTCTCCTTCCTAGACAGAGTGGAGAGGCTTTTCCCTGCCATGTAGGCGACAAGAGACGCATGAGAGGGGAGATCCGGAGCTGTCCGGAGGTAAGCGCCTGTTGCCGGCGTCTTCCGGCACAAGCCCCGCTCCGGAGCGCACCGCGGCCGGCAGGATGCTCTCTGCCGGCGAAGGTGCCGCTTCGGCGGCAAGGAAGCCTCTCCGGCTTCTCCAGCACACGGAGAGCTGAAACGTGAAGAAAGAAGCTGCAGAACACTGGCACTGAGCCTGCAGCTTTCCAGCGGAGAGAAAAAGGTGCTTGAACACTCTGCAAGCCTTTCGACTCCCAAAAACAGGCGTATGCAAGGAGCTGCTGCAAAAACCATGCTGTGCTCGCTGCTGCTCCTCCTGAAGCTCTGGCTGCTAAATCTGAGGCTTTCCTTCCAATTTCAAGCTGCAAAGCACTTGCTGAATTGCAGGGAAAGTGCGGGAGGCGTTTGCTGTGCTGGCACACTTTCTCCTTCCTAGACAGAGTGGAGAGGCTTTTCCCTGCCATGTAGGCGACAAGAGACGCATGAGAGGGGAGATCCGGAGCTGTCCGGAGGTAAGCGCCTGTTGCCGGCGTCTTCCGGCACAAGCCCCGCTCCGGAGCGCACCGCGGCCGGCAGGATGCTCTCTGCCGGCGAAGGTGCCGCTTCGGCGGCAAGGAAGCCTCTCCGGCTTCTCCAGCACACGGAGAGCTGAAACGTGAAGAAAGAAGCTGCAGAACACTGGCACCGAGCCTGCAGCTTTCCAGCGGAGAGAAAAAGGTGCTTGAACACTCTGCAAGCCTTTCAACTCCCAAAAACAGGCGTATGCAAGGAGCTGCTGCAAAAACCATGCTGTGCTCGCTGCTGCTCCTCCTGAAGCTCTGGCTGCTAAATCTGAGGCTTTCCTTCCAATTTCAAGCTGCAAAGCACTTGCTGAATTGCAGGGAAAGTGCGGGAGGCGTTTGCTGTGCTGGCACACTTTCTCCTTCCTAGACAGAGTGGAGAGGCTTTTCCCTGCCATGTAGGCGACAAGAGACGCATGAGAGGGGAGATCCGGAGCTGTCCGCAGGTAAGCGCCTGTTGCCGGCGTCTTCCGGCACAAGCCCCGCTCCGGAGCGCACCGCGGCCGGCAGGATGCTCTCTGCCGGCGAAGGTGCCGCTTCGGCGGCAAGGAAGCCTCTCCGGCTTCTCCAGCACACGGAGAGCTGAAACGTGAAGAAAGAAGCTGCAGAACACTGGCACCGAGCCTGCAGCTTTCCAGCGGAGAGAAAAAGGTGCTTGAACACTCTGCAAGCCTTTCAACTCCCAAAAACAGGCGTATGCAAGGAGCTGCTGCAAAAACCATGCTGTGCTCGCTGCTGCTCCTCCTGAAGCTCTGGCTGCTAAATCTGAGGCTTTCCTTCCAATTTCAAGCTGCAAAGCACTTGCTGAATTGCAGGGAAAGTCCGGGAGGCGTTTGCTGTGCTGGCACACTTTCTCCTTCCTAGACAGAGTGGAGAGGCTTTTCCCTGCCATGTAGGCGACAAGAGACGCATGAGAGGGGAGATCCGGAGCTGTCCGGAGGTAAGCGCCTGTTGCCGGCGTCTTCCGGCACAAGCCCCGCTCCGGAGCGCACCGCGGCCGGCAGGATGCTCTCTGCCGGCGAAGGTGCCGCTTCGGCGGCAAGGAAGCCTCTCCGGCTTCTCCAGCACACGGAGAGCTGAAACGTGAAGAAAGAAGCTGCAGAACACTGGCACTGAGCCTGCAGCTTTCCAGCGGAGAGAAAAAGGTGCTTGAACACTCTGCAAGCCTTTCAACTCCCAAAAACAGGCGTATGCAAGGAGCTGCTGCAAAAACCATGCTGTGCTCGCTGCTGCTCCTCCTGAAGCTCTGGCTGCTAAATCTGAGGCTTTCCTCCCAATTTCAAGCTGCAAAGCACTTGCTGAATTGCAGGGAAAGTGCGGGAGGCCTTTGCTGTGCTGGCACACTTTCTCCTTCCTAGACAGAGTGGAGAGGCATTTCCCTGCCATGTAGGCGACAAGAGACGCATGAGAGGGGAGATCCGGAGCTGTCCGGAGGTAAGCGCCTGTTGCCGGCGTCTTCCGGCACAAGCCCCGCTCCGGAGCGCACCGCGGCCGGCAGGATGCTCTCTGCCGGCGAAGGTGCCGCTTCGGCGGCAAGGAAGCCTCTCCGGCTTCTCCAGCACACGGAGAGCTGAAACGTGAAGAAAGAAGCTGCAGAACACTGGCACTGAGCCTGCAGCTTTCCAGCGGAGAGAAAAAGCTGCTTGAACACTCTGCAAGCCTTTCAACTCCCAAAAACAGGCGTATGCAAGGAGCTGCTGCAAAAACCATGCTGTGCTCGCTGCTGCTCCTCCTGAAGCTCTGGCTGCTAAATCTGAGGCTTTCCTTCCAATTTCAAGCTGCAAAGCACTTGCTGAATTGCAGGGAAAGTGCGGGAGGCGTTTGCTGTGCTGGCACACTTTCTCCTTCCTAGACAGAGTGGAGAGGCTTTTCCCTGCCATGTAGGCGACAAGAGACGCATGAGAGGGGAGATCCGGAGCTGTCCGGAGGTAAGCGCCTGTTGCCGGCGTCTTCCGGCACAAGCCCCGCTCCGGAGCGCACCGCGGCCGGCAGGATGCTCTCTGCCGGCGAAGGTGCCGCTTCGGCGGCAAGGAAGCCTCTCCGGCTTCTCCAGCACACGGAGAGCTGAAACGTGAAGAAAGAAGCTGCAGAACACTGGCACTGAGCCTGCAGCTTTCCAGCAGAGAGAAAAAGGTGCTTGAACACTCTGCAAGCCTTTCAACTCCCAAAAACAGGCGTATGCAAGGAGCTGCTGCAAAAACCATGCTGTGCTCGCTGCTGCTCCTCCTGAAGCTCTGGCTGCTTAATCTGAGGCTTTCCTTCCAATTTCAAGCTGCAAAGCACTTGCTGAATTGCAGGGAAAGTGCGGGAGGCGTTTGCTGTGCTAGCACATTTTCTCCTTCCTAGACAGAGTGGAGAGGCTTTTCCCTGCCATGCGGGCGACAAGAGACGCATGAGAGGGGAGATCCGGAGCTGTCCGGAGGTAAGCGCCTGTTGCCGGCGTCTTCCGGCACAAGCCCCGCTCCGGAGCGCACCGCGGCCGGCAGGATGCTCTCTGCCGGCGAAGGTGCCGCTTCGGCGGCAAGGAAGCCTCTCCGGCTTCTCCAGCACACGGAGAGCTGAATCGTGAAGAAAGAAGCTGCAGAACACTGGCACCGAGCCTGCAGCTTTCCAGCGGAGAGAAAAAGGTGCTTGAACACTCTGCAAGCCTTTCAACTCCCAAAAACAGGCGTATGCAAGGAGCTGCTGCAAAAACCATGCTGTGCTCGCTGCTGCTCCTCCTGAAGCTCTGGCTGCTAAATCTGAGGCTTTCCTTCCAATTTCAAGCTGCAAAGCACTTGCTGAATTGCAGGGAAAGTGCGGGAGGCGTTTGCTGTGCTGGCACACTTTCTCCTTCCTAGACAGAGTGGAGAGGCTTTTCCCTGCCATGTAGGCGACAAGAGACGCATGAGAGGGGAGATCCGGAGCTGTCCGGAGGTAAGCGCCTGTTGCCGGCGTCTTCCGGCACAAGCCCCGCTCCGGAGCGCACCGCGGCCGGCAGGATGCTCTCTGCCGGCGAAGGTGCCGCTTCGGCGGCAAGGAAGCCTCTCCGGCTTCTCCAGCACACGGAGAGCTGAAACGTGAAGAAAGAAGCTGCAGAACACTGGCACCGAGCCTGCAGCTTTCCAGCGGAGAGAAAAAGGTGCTTGAACACTCTGCAAGCCTTTCGACTCCCAAAAACAGGCGTATGCAAGGAGCTGCTGCAAAAACCATGCTGTGCTCGCTGCTGCTCCTCCTGAAGCTCTGGCTGCTAAATCTGAGGCTTTCCTTCCAATTTCAAGCTGCAAAGCACTTGCTGAATTGCAGGGAAAGTGCGGGAGGCGTTTGCTGTGCTGGCACACTTTCTCCTTCCTAGACAGAGTGGAGAGGCTTTTCCCTGCCATGTAGGCGACAAGAGACGCATGAGAGGGGAGATCCGGAGCTGTCCGGAGGTAAGCGCCTGTTGCCGGCGTCTTCCGGCACAAGCCCCGCTCCGGAGCGCACCGCGGCCGGCAGGATGCTCTCTGCCGGCGAAGGTGCCGCTTCGGCGGCAAGGAAGCCTCTCGGGCTTCTCCAGCACACGGAGAGCTGAAACGTGAAGAAAGAAGCTGCAGAACACTGGCACTGAGCCTGCAGCTTTCCAGCGGAGAGAAAAAGGTGCTTGAACACTCTGCAAGCCTTTCGACTCCCAAAAACAGGCGTATGCAAGGAGCTGCTGCAAAAACCATGCTGTGCTCGCTGCTGCTCCTCCTGAAGCTCTGGCTGCTAAATCTGAGGCTTTCCTTCCAATTTCAAGCTGCAAAGCACTTGCTGAATTGCAGGGAAAGTCCGGGAGGCCTTTGCTGTGCTGGCACACTTTCTCCTTCCTAGACAGAGTGGAGAGGCATTTCCCTGCCATGTAGGCGACAAGAGACGCATGAGAGGGGAGATCCGGAGCTGTCCGGAGGTAAGCGCCTGTTGCCGGCGTCTTCCGGCACAAGCCCCGCTCCGGAGCGCACCGCGGCCGGCAGGATGCTCTCTGCCGGCGAAGGTGCCGCTTCGGCGGCAAGGAAGCCTCTCCGGCTTCTCCAGCACACGGAGAGCTGAAACGTGAAGAAAGAAGCTGCAGAACACTGGCACCGAGCCTGCAGCTTTCCAGCGGAGAGAAAAAGGTGCTTGAACACTCTGCAAGCCTTTCAACTCCCAAAAACAGGCGTATGCAAGGAGCTGCTGCAAAAACCATGCTGTGCTCGCTGCTGCTCCTCCTGAAGCTCTGGCTGCTAAATCTGAGGCTTTCCTTCCAATTTCAAGCTGCAAAGCACTTGCTGAATTGCAGGGAAAGTGCGGGAGGCGTTTGCTGTGCTGGCACACTTTCTCCTTCCTAGACAGAGTGGGGAGGCTTTTCCCTGCCATGTAGGCGACAAGAGACGCATGAGAGGGGAGATCCGGAGCTGTCCGGAGGTAAGCGCCTGTTGCCGGCGTCTTCCGGCACAAGCCCCGCTCCGGAGCGCACCGCGGCCGGCAGGATGCTCTCTGCCGGCGAAGGTGCCGCTTCGGCGGCAAGGAAGTCTCTCCGGCTTCTCCAGCACACGGAGAGCTGAAACGTGAAGAAAGAAGCTGCAGAACACTGGCACTGAGCCTGCAGCTTTCCAGCGGAGAGAAAAAGGTGCTTGAACACTCTGCAAGCCTTTCGACTCCCAAAAACAGGCGTATGCAAGGAGCTGCTGCAAAAACCATGCTGTGCTCGCTGCTGCTCCTCCTGAAGCTCTGGCTGCTAAATCTGAGGCTTTCCTTCCAATTTCAAGCTGCAAAGCACTTGCTGAATTGCAGGGAAAGTGCGGGAGGCGTTTGCTGTGCT
The DNA here is from genome assembly GCF_963513975.1 of Fringilla coelebs. Classification (NCBI taxonomy): domain Eukaryota; kingdom Metazoa; phylum Chordata; class Aves; order Passeriformes; family Fringillidae; genus Fringilla; species Fringilla coelebs. The sequence goes on along the minus strand of NW_028167521.1, from coordinate 2,289,349 downwards.
GGCACACTTTCTCCTTCCTAGACAGAGTGGAGAGGCTTTTCCCTGCCATGTAGGCGACAAGAGACGCATGAGAGGGGAGATCCGGAGCTGTCCGGAGGTAAGCGCCTGTTGCCGGCGTCTTCCGGCACAAGCCCCGCTCCGGAGCGCACCGCGGCCGGCAGGATGCTCTCTGCCGGCGAAGGTGCCGCTTCGGCGGCAAGGAAGCCTCTCCTGCTTCTCCAGCACACGGAGAGCTGAAACGTGAAGAAAGAAGCTGCAGAACACTGGCACCGAGCCTGCAGCTTTCCAGCGGAGAGAAAAAGGTGCTTGAACACTCTGCAAGCCTTTCAACTCCCAAAAACAGGCGTATGCAAGGAGCTGCTGCAAAAACCATGCTGTGCTCGCTGCTGCTCCTCCTGAAGCTCTGGCTGCTAAATCTGAGGCTTTCCTTCCAATTTCAAGCTGCAAAGCACTTGCTGAATTGCAGGGAAAGTGCGGGAGGCGTTTGCTGTGCTGGCACACTTTCTCCTTCCTAGACAGAGTGGAGAGGCTTTTCCCTGCCATGTAGGCGACAAGAGACGCATGAGAGGGGAGATCCGGAGCTGTCCGGAGGTAAGCGCCTGTTGCCGGCGTCTTCCGGCACAAGCCCCGCTCCGGAGCGCACCGCGGCCGGCAGGATGCTCTCTGCCGGCGAAGGTGCCGCTTCGGCGGCAAGGAAGCCTCTCCGGCTTCTCCAGCACACGGAGAGCTGAAACGTGAAGAAAGAAGCTGCAGAACACTGGCACTGAGCCTGCAGCTTTCCAGCGGAGAGAAAAAGGTGCTTGAACACTCTGCAAGCCTTTCGACTCCCAAAAACAGGCGTATGCAAGGAGCTGCTGCAAAAACCATGCTGTGCTCGCTGCTGCTCCTCCTGAAGCTCTGGCTGCTAAATCTGAGGCTTTCCTTCCAATTTCAAGCTGCAAAGCACTTGCTGAATTGCAGGGAAAGTGCGGGAGGCGTTTGCTGTGCTGGCACACTTTCTCCTTCCTAGACAGAGTGGAGAGGCTTTTCCCTGCCATGTAGGCGACAAGAGACGCATGAGAGGGGAGATCCGGAGCTGTCCGGAGGTAAGCGCCTGTTGCCGGCGTCTTCCGGCACAAGCCCCGCTCCGGAGCGCACCGCGGCCGGCAGGATGCTCTCTGCCGGCGAAGGTGCCGCTTCGGCGGCAAGGAAGCCTCTCCGGCTTCTCCAGCACACGGAGAGCTGAAACGTGAAGAAAGAAGCTGCAGAACACTGGCACCGAGCCTGCAGCTTTCCAGCGGAGAGAAAAAGGTGCTTGAACACTCTGCAAGCCTTTCAACTCCCAAAAACAGGCGTATGCAAGGAGCTGCTGCAAAAACCATGCTGTGCTCGCTGCTGCTCCTCCTGAAGCTCTGGCTGCTAAATCTGAGGCTTTCCTTCCAATTTCAAGCTGCAAAGCACTTGCTGAATTGCAGGGAAAGTGCGGGAGGCGTTTGCTGTGCTGGCACACTTTCTCCTTCCTAGACAGAGTGGAGAGGCTTTTCCCTGCCATGTAGGCGACAAGAGACGCATGAGAGGGGAGATCCGGAGCTGTCCGGAGGTAAGCGCCTGTTGCCGGCGTCTTCCGGCACAAGCCCCGCTCCGGAGCGCACCGCGGCCGGCAGGATGCTCTCTGCCGGCGAAGGTGCCGCTTCGGCGGCAAGGAAGCCTCTCCGGCTTCTCCAGTACACGGAGAGCTGAAACGTGAAGAAAGAAGCTGCAGAACACTGGCACCGAGCCTGCAGCTTTCCAGCAGAGAGAAAAAGGTGCTTGAACACTCTGCAAGCCTTTCGACTCCCAAAAACAGGCGTATGCAAGGAGCTGCTGCAAAAACCATGCTGTGCTCGCTGCTGCTCCTCCTGAAGCTCTGGCTGCTAAATCTGAGGCTTTCCTTCCAATTTCAAGCTGCAAAGCACTTGCTGAATTGCAGGGAAAGTGCGGGAGGCCTTTGCTGTGCTGGCACACTTTCTCCTTCCTAGACAGAGTGGAGAGGCTTTTCCCTGCCATGTAGGCGACAAGAGACGCATGAGAGGGGAGATCCGGAGCTGTCCGGAGGTAAGCGCCTGTTGCCGGCGTCTTCCGGCACAAGCCCCGCTCCGGAGCGCACCGCGGCCGGCAGGATGCTCTCTGCCGGCGAAGGTGCCGCTTCGGCGGCAAGGAAGCCTCTCCGGCTTCTCCAGCACACGGAGAGCTGAAACGTGAAGAAAGAAGCTGCAGAACACTGGCACCGAGCCTGCAGCTTTCCAGCGGAGAGAAAAAGGTACTTGAACACTCTGCAAGCCTTTCGACTCCCAAAAACAGGCGTATGCAAGGAGCTGCTGCAAAAACCATGCTGTGCTCGCTGCTGCTCCTCCTGAAGCTCTGGCTGCTAAATCTGAGGCTTTCCTTCCAATTTCAAGCTGCAAAGCACTTGCTGAATTGCAGGGAAAGTCCGGGAGGCCTTTGCTGTGCTGGCACATTTTCTCCTTCCTAGACAGAGTGGAGAGGCTTTTCCCTGCCATGCGGGCGACAAGAGACGCATGAGAGGGGAGATCCGGAGCTGTCCGGAGGTAAGCGCCTGTTGCCGGCGTCTTCCGGCACAAGCCCCGCTCCGGAGCGCACCGCGGCCGGCAGGATGCTCTCTGCCGGCGAAGGTGCCGCTTCGGCGGCAAGGAAGCCTCTCCGGCTTCTCCAGCACACGGAGAGCTGAAACGTGAAGAAAGAAGCTGCAGAACACTGGCACTGAGCCTGCAGCTTTCCAGCGGAGAGAAAAAGGTGCTTGAACACTCTGCAAGCCTTTCGACTCCCAAAAACAGGCGTATGCAAGGAGCTGCTGCAAAAACCATGCTGTGCTCGCTGCTGCTCCTCCTGAAGCTCTGGCTGCTAAATCTGAGGCTTTCCTTCCAATTTCAAGCTGCAAAGCACTTGCTGAATTGCAGGGAAAGTGCGGGAGGCGTTTGCTGTGCTGGCACACTTTCTCCTTCCTAGACAGAGTGGGGAGGCTTTTCCCTGCCATGTAGGTGACAAGAGACGCATGAGAGGGGAGATCCGGAGCTGTCCGGAGGTAAGCGCCTGTTGCCGGCGTCTTCCGGCACAAGCCCCGCTCCGGAGCGCACCGCGGCCGGCAGGATGCTCTCTGCCGGCGAAGGTGCCGCTTCGGCGGCAAGGAAGCCTCTCCTGCTTCTCCAGCACACGGAGAGCTGAAACGTGAAGAAAGAAGCTGCAGAACACTGGCACCGAGCCTGCAGCTTTCCAGCGGAGAGAAAAAGGTGCTTTAACACTCTGCAAGCCTTTCGACTCCCAAAAACAGGCGTATGCAAGGAGCTGCTGCAAAAACCATGCTGTGCTCGCTGCTGCTCCTCCTGAAGCTCTGGCTGCTAAATCTGAGGCTTTCCTTCCAATTTCAAGCTGCAAAGCACTTGCTGAATTGCAGGGAAAGTGCGGGAGGCGTTTGCTGTGCTGGCACACTTTCTCCTTCCTAGACAGAGTGGGGAGGCTTTTCCCTGCCATGTAGGCGACAAGAGACGCATGAGAGGGGAGATCCGGAGCTGTCCGGAGGTAAGCGCCTGTTGCCGGCGTCTTCCGGCACAAGCCCCGCTCCGGAGCGCACCGCGGCCGGCAGGATGCTCTCTGCCGGCGAAGGTGCCGCTTCGGCGGCAAGGAAGCCTCTCCGGCTTCTCCAGCACACGGAGAGCTGAAACGTGAAGAAAGAAGCTGCAGAACACTGGCACTGAGCCTGCAGCTTTCCAGCGGAGAGAAAAAGGTGCTTGAACACTCTGCAAGCCTTTCGACTCCCAAAAACAGGCGTATGCAAGGAGCTGCTGCAAAAACCATGCTGTGCTCGCTGCTGCTCCTCCTGAAGCTCTGGCTGCTAAATCTGAGGCTTTCCTTCCAATTTCAAGCTGCAAAGCACTTGCTGAATTGCAGGGAAGGTGCGGGAGGCGTTTGCTTTGCTGGCACACTTTCTCCTTCCTAGACAGAGTGGAGAGGCTTTTCCCTGCCATGTAGGCGACAAGAGACGCATGAGAGGGGAGATCCGGAGCTGTCCGGAGGTAAGCGCCTGTTGCCGGCGTCTTCCGGCACAAGCCCCGCTCCGGAGCGCACCGCGGCCGGCAGGATGCTCTCTGCCGGCGAAGGTGCCGCTTCGGCGGCAAGGAAGCCTCTCCTGCTTCTCCAGCACACGGAGAGCTGAAACGTGAAGAAAGAAGCTGCAGAACACTGGCACTGAGCCTGCAGCTTTCCAGCGGAGAGAAAAAGGTGCTTGAACACTCTGCAAGCCTTTCAACTCCCAAAAACAGGCGTATGCAAGGAGCTGCTGCAAAAACCATGCTGTGCTCGCTGCTGCTCCTCCTGAAGCTCTGGCTGCTAAATCTGAGGCTTTCCTTCCAATTTCAAGCTGCAAAGCACTTGCTGAATTGCAGGGAAAGTCCGGGAGGCCTTTGCTTTGCTGGCACACTTTCTCCTTCCTAGACAGAGTGGGGAGGCTTTTCCCTGCCATGTAGGCGACAAGAGACGCATGAGAGGGGAGATCCGGAGCTGTCCGGAGGTAAGCGCCTGTTGCCGGCGTCTTCCGGCACAAGCCCCGCTCCGGAGCGCACCGCGGCCGGCAGGATGCTCTCTGCCGGCGAAGGTGCCGCTTCGGCGGCAAGGAAGCCTCTCCGGCTTCTCCAGCACACGGAGAGCTGAAACGTGAAGAAAGAAGCTGCAGAACACTGGCACCGAGCCTGCAGCTTTCCAGCGGAGAGAAAATGTGCTTGAACACTCTGCAAGCCTTTCAACTCCCAAAAACAGGCGTATGCAAGGAGCTGCTGCAAAAACCATGCTGTGCTCGCTGCTGCTCCTCCTGAAGCTCTGGCTGCTAAATCTGAGGCTTTCCTTCCAATTTCAAGCTGCAAAGCACTTGCTGAATTGCAGGGAAAGTGCGGGAGGCGTTTGCTGTGCTGGCACACTTTCTCCTTCCTAGACAGAGTGGGGAGGCTTTTCCCTGCCATGTAGGCGACAAGAGACGCATGAGAGGGGAGATCCGGAGCTGTCCGGAGGTAAGCGCCTGTTGCCGGCGTCTTCCGGCACAAGCCCCGCTCCGGAGCGCACCGCGGCCGGCAGGATGCTCTCTGCCGGCGAAGGTGCCGCTTCGGCGGCAAGGAAGCCTCTCCGGCTTCTCCAGCACACGGAGAGCTGAAACGTGAAGAAAGAAGCTGCAGAACACTGGCACCGAGCCTGCAGCTTTCCAGCGGAGAGAAAAAGGTGCTTGAACACTCTGCAAGCCTTTCGACTCCCAAAAACAGGCGTATGCAAGGAGCTGCTGCAAAAACCATGCTGTGCTCGCTGCTGCTCCTCCTGAAGCTCTGGCTGCTAAATCTGAGGCTTTCCTTCCAATTTCAAGCTGCAAAGCACTTGCTGAATTGCAGGGAAAGTGCGGGAGGCGTTTGCTGTGCTGGCACACTTTCTCCTTCCTAGACAGAGTGGAGAGGCTTTTCCCTGCCATGTAGGCGACAAGAGACGCATGAGAGGGGAGATCCGGAGCTGTCCGGAGGTAAGCGCCTGTTGCCGGCGTCTTCCGGCACAAGCCCCGCTCCGGAGCGCACCGCGGCCGGCAGGATGCTCTCTGCCGGCGAAGGTGCCGCTTCGGCGGCAAGGAAGCCTCTCCGGCTTCTCCAGCACACGGAGAGCTGAAACGTGAAGAAAGAAGCTGCAGAACACTGGCACTGAGCCTGCAGCTTTCCAGCGGAGAGAAAAAGGTGCTTGAACACTCTGCAAGCCTTTCGACTCCCAAAAACAGGCGTATGCAAGGAGCTGCTGCAAAAACCATGCTGTGCTCGCTGCTGCTCCTCCTGAAGCTCTGGCTGCTAAATCTGAGGCTTTCCTTCCAATTTCAAGCTGCAAAGCACTTGCTGAATTGCAGGGAAAGTGCGGGAGGCGTTTGCTGTGCTGGCACACTTTCTCCTTCCTAGACAGAGTGGAGAGGCTTTTCCCTGCCATGTAGGCGACAAGAGACGCATGAGAGGGGAGATCCGGAGCTGTCCGGAGGTAAGCGCCTGTTGCCGGCGTCTTCCGGCACAAGCCCCGCTCCGGAGCGCACCGCGGCCGGCAGGATGCTCTCTGCCGGCGAAGGTGCCGCTTCGGCGGCAAGGAAGCCTCTCCGGCTTCTCCAGCACACGGAGAGCTGAAACGTGAAGAAAGAAGCTGCAGAACACTGGCACCGAGCCTGCAGCTTTCCAGCGGAGAGAAAAAGGTGCTTGAACACTCTGCAAGCCTTTCAACTCCCAAAAACAGGCGTATGCAAGGAGCTGCTGCAAAAACCATGCTGTGCTCGCTGCTGCTCCTCCTGAAGCTCTGGCTGCTAAATCTGAGGCTTTCCTTCCAATTTCAAGCTGCAAAGCACTTGCTGAATTGCAGGGAAAGTGCGGGAGGCGTTTGCTGTGCTGGCACACTTTCTCCTTCCTAGACAGAGTGGAGAGGCTTTTCCCTGCCATGTAGGCGACAAGAGACGCATGAGAGGGGAGATCCGGAGCTGTCCGGAGGTAAGCGCCTGTTGCCGGCGTCTTCCGGCACAAGCCCCGCTCCGGAGCGCACCGCGGCCGGCAGGATGCTCTCTGCCGGCGAAGGTGCCGCTTCGGCGGCAAGGAAGCCTCTCCGGCTTCTCCAGTACACGGAGAGCTGAAACGTGAAGAAAGAAGCTGCAGAACACTGGCACTGAGCCTGCAGCTTTCCAGCGGAGAGAAAAAGGTGCTTGAACACTCTGCAAGCCTTTCGACTCCCAAAAACAGGCGTATGCAAGGAGCTGCTGCAAAAACCATGCTGTGCTCGCTGCTGCTCCTCCTGAAGCTCTGGCTGCTAAATCTGAGGCTTTCCTTCCAATTTCAAGCTGCAAAGCACTTGCTGAATTGCAGGGAAAGTGCGGGAGGCGTTTGCTGTGCTGGCACACTTTCTCCTTCCTAGACAGAGTGGAGAGGCTTTTCCCTGCCATGTAGGCGACAAGAGACGCATGAGAGGGGAGATCCGGAGCTGTCCGGAGGTAAGCGCCTGTTGCCGGCGTCTTCCGGCACAAGCCCCGCTCCGGAGCGCACCGCGGCCGGCAGGATGCTCTCTGCCGGCGAAGGTGCCGCTTCGGCGGCAAGGAAGCCTCTCCGGCTTCTCCAGCACACGGAGAGCTGAAACGTGAAGAAAGAAGCTGCAGAACACTGGCACCGAGCCTGCAGCTTTCCAGCGGAGAGAAAAAGGTGCTTGAACACTCTGCAAGCCTTTCGACTCCCAAAAACAGGCGTATGCAAGGAGCTGCTGCAAAAACCATGCTGTGCTCGCTGCTGCTCCTCCTGAAGCTCTGGCTGCTTAATCTGAGGCTTTCCTTCCAATTTCAAGCTGCAAAGCACTTGCTGAATTGCAGGGAAAGTGCGGGAGGCGTTTGCTGTGCTGGCACATTTTCTCCTTCCTAGACAGAGTGGAGAGGCTTTTCCCTGCCATGTAGGCGACAAGAGACGCATGAGAGGGGAGATCCGGAGCTGTCCGGAGGTAAGCGCCTGTTGCCGGCGTCTTCCGGCACAAGCCCCGCTCCGGAGCGCACCGCGGCCGGCAGGATGCTCTCTGCCGGCGAAGGTGCCGCTTCGGCGGCAAGGAAGCCTCTCCGGCTTCTCCAGCACACGGAGAGCTGAAACGTGAAGAAAGAAGCTGCAGAACACTGGCACCGAGCCTGCAGCTTTCCAGCGGAGAGAAAAAGGTGCTTGAACACTCTGCAAGCCTTTCAACTCCCAAAAACAGGCGTATGCAAGGAGCTGCTGCAAAAACCATGCTGTGCTCGCTGCTGCTCCTCCTGAAGCTCTGGCTGCTAAATCTGAGGCTTTCCTTCCAATTTCAAGCTGCAAAGCACTTGCTGAATTGCAGGGAAAGTGCGGGAGGCGTTTGCTGTGCTGGCACACTTTCTCCTTCCTAGACAGAGTGGAGAGGCTTTTCCCTGCCATGTAGGCGACAAGAGACGCATGAGAGGGGAGATCCGGAGCTGTCCGGAGGTAAGCGCCTGTTGCCGGCGTCTTCCGGCACAAGCCCCGCTCCGGAGCGCACCGCGGCCGGCAGGATGCTCTCTGCCGGCGAAGGTGCCGCTTCGGCGGCAAGGAAGCCTCTCCGGCTTCTCCAGCACACGGAGAGCTGAATCGTGAAGAAAGAAGCTGCAGAACACTGGCACCGAGCCTGCAGCTTTCCAGCGGAGAGAAAAAGGTGCTTGAACACTCTGCAAGCCTTTCAACTCCCAAAAACAGGCGTATGCAAGGAGCTGCTGCAAAAACCATGCTGTGCTCGCTGCTGCTCCTCCTGAAGCTCTGGCTGCTAAATCTGAGGCTTTCCTTCCAATTTCAAGCTGTAAAGCACTTGCTGAATTGCAGGGAAAGTGCGGGAGGCCTTTGCTGTGCTGGCACACTTTCTCTTTCCTAGACAGAGTGGGGAGGCTTTTCCCTGCCATGTAGGCGACAAGAGACGCATGAGAGGGGAGATCCGGAGCTGTCCGGAGGTAAGCGCCTGTTGCCGGCGTCTTCCGGCACAAGCCCCGCTCCGGAGCGCACCGCGGCCGGCAGGATGCTCTCTGCCGGCGAAGGTGCCGCTTCGGCGGCAAGGAAGCCTCTCCGGCTTCTCCAGCACACGGAGAGCTGAAACGTGAAGAAAGAAGCTGCAGAACACTGGCACTGAGCCTGCAGCTTTCCAGCGGAGAGAAAAAGGTGCTTGAACACTCTGCAAGCCTTTCGACTCCCAAAAACAGGCGTATGCAAGGAGCTGCTGCAAAAACCATGCTGTGCTCGCTGCTGCTCCTCCTGAAGCTCTGGCTGCTAAATCTGAGGCTTTCCTTCCAATTTCAAGCTGCAAAGCACTTGCTGAATTGCAGGGAAAGTCCGGGAGGCCTTTGCTGTGCTGGCACATTTTCTCCTTCCTAGACAGAGTGGAGAGGCTTTTCCCTGCCATGCGGGCGACAAGAGACGCATGAGAGGGGAGATCCGGAGCTGTCCGGAGGTAAGCGCCTGTTGCCGGCGTCTTCCGGCACAAGCCCCGCTCCGGAGCGCACCGCGGCCGGCAGGATGCTCTCTGCCGGCGAAGGTGCCGCTTCGGCGGCAAGGAAGCCTCTCCGGCTTCTCCAGCACACGGAGAGCTGAAACGTGAAGAAAGAAGCTGCAGAACACTGGCACCGAGCCTGCAGCTTTCCAGCGGAGAGAAAAAGGTGCTTGAACACTCTGCAAGCCTTTCAACTCCCAAAAACAGGCGTATGCAAGGAGCTGCTGCAAAAACCATGCTGTGCTCGCTGCTGCTCCTCCTGAAGCTCTGGCTGCTAAATCTGAGGCTTTCCTTCCAATTTCAAGCTGCAAAGCACTTGCTGAATTGCAGGGAAAGTGCGGGAGGCGTTTGCTGTGCTGGCACACTTTCTCCTTCCTAGACAGAGTGGGGAGGCTTTTCCCTGCCATGTAGGTGACAAGAGACGCATGAGAGGGGAGATCCGGAGCTGTCCGGAGGTAAGCGCCTGTTGCCGGCGTCTTCCGGCACAAGCCCCGCTCCGGAGCGCACCGCGGCCGGCAGGATGCTCTCTGCCGGCGAAGGTGCCGCTTCGGCGGCAAGGAAGCCTCTCCTGCTTCTCCAGCACACGGAGAGCTGAAACGTGAAGAAAGAAGCTGCAGAACACTGGCACCGAGCCTGCAGCTTTCCAGCGGAGAGAAAAAGGTGCTTGAACACTCTGCAAGCCTTTCGACTCCCAAAAACAGGCGTATGCAAGGAGCTGCTGCAAAAACCATGCTGTGCTCGCTGCTGCTCCTCCTGAAGCTCTGGCTGCTAAATCTGAGGCTTTCCTTCCATTTTCAAGCTGCAAAGCACTTGCTGAATTGCAGGGAAAGTGCGGGAGGCGCTTGCTGTGCTGGCACACTTTCTCCTTCCTAGACAGAGTGGAGAGGCTTTTCCCTGCCATGTAGGCGACAAGAGACGCATGAGAGGGGAGATCCGGAGCTGTCCGGAGGTAAGCGCCTGTTGCCGGCGTCTTCCGGCACAAGCCCCGCTCCGGAGCGCACCGCGGCCGGCAGGATGCTCTCTGCCGGCGAAGGTGCCGCTTCGGCGGCAAGGAAGCCTCTCCTGCTTCTCCAGCACACGGAGAGCTGAAACGTGAAGAAAGAAGCTGCAGAACACTGGCACTGAGCCTGCAGCTTTCCAGCGGAGAGAAAAAGGTGCTTGAACACTCTGCAAGCCTTTCAACTCCCAAAAACAGGCGTATGCAAGGAGCTGCTGCAAAAACCATGCTGTGCTCGCTGCTGCTCCTCCTGAAGCTCTGGCTGCTAAATCTGAGGCTTTCCTTCCAATTTCAAGCTGCAAAGCACTTGCTGAATTGCAGGGAAAGTGCGGGAGGCGTTTGCTGTGCTGGCACACTTTCTCCTTCCTAGACAGAGTGGGGAGGCTTTTCCCTGCCATGTGGGCGACAAGAGACGCATGAGAGGGGAGATCCGGAGCTGTCCGGAGGTAAGCGCCTGTTGCCGGCGTCTTCCGGCACAAGCCCCGCTCCGGAGCGCACCGCGGCCGGCAGGATGCTCTCTGCCGGCGAAGGTGCCGCTTCGGCGGCAAGGAAGCCTCTCCGGCTTCTCCAGCACACGGAGAGCTGAAACGTGAAGAAAGAAGCTGCAGAACACTGGCACCGAGCCTGCAGCTTTCCAGCGGAGAGAAAAAGGTGCTTGAACACTCTGCAAGCCTTTCGACTCCCAAAAACAGGCGTATGCAAGGAGCTGCTGCAAAAACCATGCTGTGCTCGCTGCTGCTCCTCCTGAAGCTCTGGCTGCTAAATCTGAGGCTTTCCTTCCATTTTCAAGCTGCAAAGCACTTGCTGAATTGCAGGGAAAGTGCGGGAGGCGCTTGCTGTGCTGGCACACTTTCTCCTTCCTAGACAGAGTGGAGAGGCTTTTCCCTGCCATGTAGGCGACAAGAGACGCATGAGAGGGGAGATCCGGAGCTGTCCGGAGGTAAGCGCCTGTTGCCGGCGTCTTCCGGCACAAGCCCCGCTCCGGAGCGCACCGCGGCCGGCAGGATGCTCTCTGCCGGCGAAGGTGCCGCTTCGGCGGCAAGGAAGCCTCTCCTGCTTCTCCAGCACACGGAGAGCTGAAACGTGAAGAAAGAAGCTGCAGAACACTGGCACTGAGCCTGCAGCTTTCCAGCGGAGAGAAAAAGGTGCTTGAACACTCTGCAAGCCTTTCGACTCCCAAAAACAGGCGTATGCAAGGAGCTGCTGCAAAAACCATGCTGTGCTCGCTGCTGCTCCTCCTGAAGCTCTGGCTGCTAAATCTGAGGCTTTCCTTCCAATTTCAAGCTGCAAAGCACTTGCTGAATTGCAGGGAAAGTGCGGGAGGCGTTTGCTGTGCTGGCACACTTTCTCCTTCCTAGACAGAGTGGAGAGGCTTTTCCCTGCCATGTAGGCGACAAGAGACGCATGAGAGGGGAGATCCGGAGCTGTCCGGAGGTAAGCGCCTGTTGCCGGCGTCTTCCGGCACAAGACCCGCTCCGGAGCGCACCGCGGCCGGCAGGATGCTCTCTGCCGGCGAAGGTGCCGCTTCGGCGGCAAGGAAGCCTCTCCGGCTTCTCCAGCACACGGAGAGCTGAAACGTGAAGAAAGAAGCTGCAGAACACTGGCACTGAGCCTGCAGCTTTCCAGCGGAGAGAAAAAGGTGCTTGAACACTCTGCAAGCCTTTCGACTCCCAAAAACAGGCGTATGCAAGGAGCTGCTGCAAAAACCATGCTGTGCTCGCTGCTGCTCCTCCTGAAGCTCTGGCTGCTAAATCTGAGGCTTTCCTTCCAATTTCAAGCTGCAAAGCACTTGCTGAATTGCAGGGAAAGTGCGGGAGGCCTTTGCTGTGCTGGCACATTATCTCCTTCCTAGACAGAGTGGAGAGGCTTTTCCCTGCCATGCGGGCGACAAGAGACGCATGAGAGGGGAGATCCGGAGCTGTCCGGAGGTAAGCGCCTGTTGCCGGCGTCTTCCGGCACAAGCCCCGCTCCGGAGCGCACCGCGGCCGGCAGGATGCTCTCTGCCGGCGAAGGTGCCGCTTCGGCGGCAAGGAAGCCTCTCCGGCTTCTCCAGCACACGGAGAGCTGAAACGTGAAGAAAGAAGCTGCAGAACACTGGCACCGAGCCTGCAGCTTTCCAGCGGAGAGAAAAAGGTGCTTGAACACTCTGCAAGCCTTTCAACTCCCAAAAACAGGCGTATGCAAGGAGCTGCTGCAAAAACCATGCTGTGCTCGCTGCTGCTCCTCCTGAAGCTCTGGCTGCTAAATCTGAGGCTTTCCTTCCAATTTCAAGCTGCAAAGCACTTGCTGAATTGCAGGGAAAGTGCGGGAGGCGTTTGCTGTGCTGGCACACTTTCTCCTTCCTAGACAGAGTGGAGAGGCTTTTCCCTGCCATGTAGGCGACAAGAGACGCATGAGAGGGGAGATCCGGAGCTGTCCGGAGGTAAGCGCCTGTTGCCGGCGTCTTCCGGCACAAGCCCCGCTCCGGAGCGCACCGCGGCCGGCAGGATGCTCTCTGCCGGCGAAGGTGCCGCTTCGGCGGCAAGGAAGCCTCTCCGGCTTCTCCAGCACACGGAGAGCTGAAACGTGAAGAAAGAAGCTGCAGAACACTGGCACCGAGCCTGCAGCTTTCCAGCGGAGAGAAAAAGGTGCTTGAACACTCTGCAAGCCTTTCAACTCCCAAAAACAGGCGTATGCAAGGAGCTGCTGCAAAAACCATGCTGTGCTCGCTGCTGCTCCTCCTGAAGCTCTGGCTGCTAAATCTGAGGCTTTCCTTCCAATTTCAAGCTGCAAAGCACTTGCTGAATTGCAGGGAAAGTGCGGGAGGCCTTTGATGTGCTGGCACACTTTCTCCTTCCTAGACAGAGTGGGGAGGCTTTTCCCTGCCATGTAGGCGACAAGAGACGCATGAGAGGGGAGATCCGGAGCTGTCCGGAGGTAAGCGCCTGTTGCCGGCGTCTTCCGGCACAAGCCCCGCTCCGGAGCGCACCGCGGCCGGCAGGATGCTCTCTGCCGGCGAAGGTGCCGCTTCGGCGGCAAGGAAGCCTCTCCGGCTTCTCCAGCACACGGAGAGCTGAAACGTGAAGAAAGAAGCTGCAGAACACTGGCACCGAGCCTGCAGCTTTCCAGCGGAGAGAAAAAGGTGCTTGAACACTCTGCAAGCCTTTCAACTCCCAAAAACAGGCGTATGCAAGGAGCTGCTGCAAAAACCATGCTGTGCTCGCTGCTGCTCCTCCTGAAGCTCTGGCTGCTAAATCTGAGGCTTTCCTTCCAATTTCAAGCTGCAAAGCACTTGCTGAATTGCAGGGAAAGTGCGGGAGGCGTTTGCTGTGCTGGCACACTTTCTCCTTCCTAGACAGAGTGGAGAGGCTTTTCCCTGCCATGTAGGCGACAAGAGACGCATGAGAGGGGAGATCCGGAGCTGTCCGGAGGTAAGCGCCTGTTGCCGGCGTCTTCCGGCACAAGCCCCGCTCCGGAGCGCACCGCGGCCGGCAGGATGCTCTCTGCCGGCGAAGGTGCCGCTTCGGCGGCAAGGAAGCCTCTCCTGCTTCTCCAGCACACGGAGAGCTGAAACGTGAAGAAAGAAGCTGCAGAACACTGGCACTGAGCCTGCAGCTTTCCAGCGGAGAGAAAAAGGTGCTTGAACACTCTGCAAGCCTTTCGACTCCCAAAAACAGGCGTATGCAAGGAGCTGCTGCAAAAACCATGCTGTGCTCGCTGCTGCTCCTCCTGAAGCTCTGGCTGCTAAATCTGAGGCTTTCCTTCCAATTTCAAGCTGCAAAGCACTTGCTGAATTGCAGGGAAAGTGCGGGAGGCCTTTGCTGTGCTGGCACATTATCTCCTTCCTAGACAGAGTGGAGAGGCTTTTCCCTGCCATGCGGGCGACAAGAGACGCATGAGAGGGGAGATCCGGAGCTGTCCGGAGGTAAGCGCCTGTTGCCGGCGTCTTCCGGCACAAGCCCCGCTCCGGAGCGCACCGCGGCCGGCAGGATGCTCTCTGCCGGCGAAGGTGCCGCTTCGGCGGCAAGGAAGCCTCTCCGGCTTCTCCAGCACACGGAGAGCTGAAACGTGAAGAAAGAAGCTGCAGAACACTGGCACCGAGCCTGCAGCTTTCCAGCGGAGAGAAAAAGGTGCTTGAACACTCTGCAAGCCTTTCAACTCCCAAAAACAGGCGTATGCAAGGAGCTGCTGCAAAAACCATGCTGTGCTCGCTGCTGCTCCTCCTGAAGCTCTGGCTGCTAAATCTGAGGCTTTCCTTCCAATTTCAAGCTGCAAAGCACTTGCTGAATTGCAGGGAAAGTGCGGGAGGCGTTTGCTGTGCTGGCACACTTTCTCCTTCCTAGACAGAGTGGAGAGGCTTTTCCCTGCCATGTAGGCGACAAGAGACGCATGAGAGGGGAGATCCGGAGCTGTCCGGAGGTAAGCGCCTGTTGCCGGCGTCTTCCGGCACAAGCCCCGCTCCGGAGCGCACCGCGGCCGGCAGGATGCTCTCTGCCGGCGAAGGTGCCGCTTCGGCGGCAAGGAAGCCTCTCCGGCTTCTCCAGCACACGGAGAGCTGAAACGTGAAGAAAGAAGCTGCAGAACACTGGCACCGAGCCTGCAGCTTTCCAGCGGAGAGAAAAAGGTGCTTGAACACTCTGCAAGCCTTTCAACTCCCAAAAACAGGCGTATGCAAGGAGCTGCTGCAAAAACCATGCTGTGCTCGCTGCTGCTCCTCCTGAAGCTCTGGCTGCTAAATCTGAGGCTTTCCTTCCAATTTCAAGCTGCAAAGCACTTGCTGAATTGCAGGGAAAGTCCGGGAGGCCTTTGATGTGCTGGCACACTTTCTCCTTCCTAGACAGAGTGGGGAGGCTTTTCCCTGCCATGTAGGCGACAAGAGACGCATGAGAGGGGAGATCCGGAGCTGTCCGGAGGTAAGCGCCTGTTGCCGGCGTCTTCCGGCACAAGCCCCGCTCCGGAGCGCACCGCGGCCGGCAGGATGCTCTCTGCCGGCGAAGGTGCCGCTTCGGCGGCAAGGAAGCCTCTCCGGCTTCTCCAGCACACGGAGAGCTGAAACGTGAAGAAAGAAGCTGCAGAACACTGGCACTGAGCCTGCAGCTTTCCAGCGGAGAGAAAAAGGTGCTTGAACACTCTGCAAGCCTTTCAACTCCCAAAAACAGGCGTATGCAAGGAGCTGCTGCAAAAACCATGCTGTGCTCGCTGCTGCTCCTCCTGAAGCTCTGGCTGCTAAATCTGAGGCTTTCCTTCCAATTTCAAGCTGCAAAGCACTTGCTGAATTGCAGGGAAAGTGCGGGAGGCGTTTGCTGTGCTGGCACACTTTCTCCTTCCTAGACAGAGTGGGGAGGCTTTTCCCTGCCATGTAGGCGACAAGAGACGCATGAGAGGGGAGATCCGGAGCTGTCCGGAGGTAAGCGCCTGTTGCCGGCGTCTTCCGGCACAAGCCCCGCTCCGGAGCGCACCGCGGCCGGCAGGATGCTCTCTGCCGGCGAAGGTGCCGCTTCGGCAGCAAGGAAGCCTCTCCGGCTTCTCCAGCACACGGAGAGCTGAAACGTGAAGAAAGAAGCTGCAGAACACTGGCACCGAGCCTGCAGCTTTCCAGCGGAGAGAAAAAGGTGCTTGAACACTCTGCAAGCCTTTCGACTCCCAAAAACAGGCGTATGCAAGGAGCTGCTGCAAAAACCATGCTGTGCTCGCTGCTGCTCCTCCTGAAGCTCTGGCTGCTAAATCTGAGGCTTTCCTTCCATTTTCAAGCTGCAAAGCACTTGCTGAATTGCAGGGAAAGTGCGGGAGGCGCTTGCTGTGCTGGCACACTTTCTCCTTCCTAGACAGAGTGGAGAGGCTTTTCCCTGCCATGTAGGCGACAAGAGACGCATGAGAGGGGAGATCCGGAGCTGTCCGGAGGTAAGCGCCTGTTGCCGGCGTCTTCCGGCACAAGCCCCGCTCCGGAGCGCACCGCGGCCGGCAGGATGCTCTCTGCCGGCGAAGGTGCCGCTTCGGCGGCAAGGAAGCCTCTCCGGCTTCTCCAGCACACGGAGAGCTGAAACGTGAAGAAAGAAGCTGCAGAACACTGGCACTGAGCCTGCAGCTTTCCAGCGGAGAGAAAAAGGTGCTTGAACACTCTGCAAGCCTTTCAACTCCCAAAAACAGGCGTATGCAAGGAGCTGCTGCAAAAACCATGCTGTGCTCGCTGCTGCTCCTCCTGAAGCTCTGGCTGCTAAATCTGAGGCTTTCCTTCCAATTTCAAGCTGCAAAGCACTTGCTGAATTGCAGGGAAAGTGCGGGAGGCCTTTGCTGTGCTGGCACACTTTCTCCTTCCTAGACAGATTGGAGAGGCTTTTCCCTGCCATGTGGGCGACAAGAGACGCATGAGAGGGGAGATCCGGAGCTGTCCGGAGGTAAGCGCCTGTTGCCGGCGTCTTCCGGCACAAGCCCCGCTCCGGAGCGCACCGCGGCCGGCAGGATGCTCTCTGCCGGCGAAGGTGCCGCTTCGGCGGCAAGGAAGCCTCTCCTGCTTCTCCAGCACACGGAGAGCTGAAACGTGAAGAAAGAAGCTGCAGAACACTGGCACCGAGCCTGCAGCTTTCCAGCGGAGAGAAAAAGGTGCTTGAACACTCTGCAAGACTTTCGACTCCCAAAAACAGGCGTATGCAAGGAGCTGCTGCAAAAACCATGCTGTGCTCGCTGCTGCTCCTCCTGAAGCTCTGGCTGCTAAATCTGAGGCTTTCCTTCCAATTTCAAGCTGCAAAGCACTTGCTGAATTGCAGGGAAAGTGCGGGAGGCCTTTGCTGTGCTGGCACATTTTCTCCATCCTAGACAGAGTGGAGAGGCTTTTCCCTGCCATGCGGGCGACAAGAGACGCATGAGAGGGGAGATCCGGAGCTGTCCGGAGGTAAGCGCCTGTTGCCGGCGTCTTCCGGCACAAGCCCCGCTCCGGAGCGCACCGCGGCCGGCAGGATGCTCTCTGCCGGCGAAGGTGCCGCTTCGGCGGCAAGGAAGCCTCTCCTGCTTCTCCAGCACACGGAGAGCTGAAACGTGAAGAAAGAAGCTGCAGAACACTGGCACCGAGCCTGCAGCTTTCCAGCGGAGAGAAAAAGGTGCTTGAACACTCTGCAAGCCTTTCAACTCCCAAAAACAGGCGTATGCAAGGAGCTGCTGCAAAAACCATGCTGTGCTCGCTGCTGCTCCTCCTGAAGCTCTGGCTGCTAAATCTGAGGCTTTCCTTCTAATTTCAAGCTGCAAAGCACTTGCTGAATTGCAGGGAAAGTGCGGGAGGCGCTTGCTGTGCTGGCACACTTTCTCCTTCCTAGACAGAGTGGAGAGGCTTTTCCCTGCCATGTAGGCGACAAGAGACGCATGAGAGGGGAGATCCGGAGCTGTCCGGAGGTAAGCGCCTGTTGCCGGCGTCTTCCGGCACAAGCCCCGCTCCGGAGCGCACCGCGGCCGGCAGGATGCTCTCTGCCGGCGAAGGTGCCGCTTCGGCGGCAAGGAAGCCTCTCCGGCTTCTCCAGCACACGGAGAGCTGAAACGTGAAGAAAGAAGCTGCAGAACACTGGCACCGAGCCTGCAGCTTTCCAGCGGAGAGAAAAAGGTGCTTGAACACTCTGCAAGCCTTTCAACTCCCAAAAACAGGCGTATGCAAGGAGCTGCTGCAAAAACCATGCTGTGCTCGCTGCTGCTCCTCCTGAAGCTCTGGCTGCTAAATCTGAGGCTTTCCTTCCAATTTCAAGCTGCAAAGCACTTGCTGAATTGCAGGGAAAGTGCGGGAGGCGTTTGCTGTGCTGGCACATTTTCTCCTTCCTAGACAGAGTGGAGAGGCTTTTCCCTGCCATGTAGGCGACAAGAGACGCATGAGAGGGGAGATCCGGAGCTGTCCGGAGGTAAGCGCCTGTTGCCGGCGTCTTCCGGCACAAGCCCCGCTCCGGAGCGCACCGCGGCCGGCAGGATGCTCTCTGCCGGCGAAGGTGCCGCTTCGGCGGCAAGGAAGCCTCTCCGGCTTCTCCAGCACACGGAGAGCTGAAACGTGAAGAAAGAAGCTGCAGAACACTGGCACCGAGCCTGCAGCTTTCCAGCGGAGAGAAAAAGGTGCTTGAACACTCTGCAAGCCTTTCAACTCCCAAAAACAGGCGTATGCAAGGAGCTGCTGCAAAAACCATGCTGTGCTCGCTGCTGCTCCTCCTAAAGCTCTGGCTGCTAAATCTGAGGCTTTCCTTCCAATTTCAAGCTGCAAAGCACTTGCTGAATTGCAGGGAAAGTGCGGGAGGCGTTTGCTGTGCTGGCACACTTTCTCCTTCCTAGACAGAGTGGGGAGGCTTTTCCCTGCCATGTAGGCGACAAGAGACGCATGAGAGGGGAGATCCGGAGCTGTCCGGAGGTAAGCGCCTGTTGCCGGCGTCTTCCGGCACAAGCCCCGCTCCGGAGCGCACCGCGGCCGGCAGGATGCTCTCTGCCGGCGAAGGTGCCGCTTCGGCGGCAAGGAAGCCTCTCCGGCTTCTCCAGCACACGGAGAGCTGAAACGTGAAGAAAGAAGCTGCAGAACACTGGCACCGAGCCTGCAGCTTTCCAGCGGAGAGAAAAAGGTGCTTGAACACTCTGCAAGCCTTTCAACTCCCAAAAACAGGCGTATGCAAGGAGCTGCTGCAAAAACCATGCTGTGCTCGCTGCTGCTCCTCCTGAAGCTCTGGCTGCTAAATCTGAGGCTTTCCTTCCAATTTCAAGCTGCAAAGCACTTGCTGAATTGCAGGGAAAGTCCGGGAGGCCTTTGCTGTGCTGGCACACTTTCTCCTTCCTAGACAGAGTGGGGAGGCTTTTCCCTGCCATGTAGGCGACAAGAGACGCATGAGAGGGGAGATCCGGAGCTGTCCGGAGGTAAGCGCCTGTTGCCGGCGTCTTCCGGCACAAGCCCCGCTCCGGAGCGCACCGCGGCCGGCAGGATGCTCTCTGCCGGCGAAGGTGCCGCTTCGGCGGCAAGGAAGCCTCTCCTGCTTCTCCAGCACACGGAGAGCTGAATCGTGAAGAAAGAAGCTGCAGAACACTGGCACCGAGCCTGCAGCTTTCCAGCGGAGAGAAAAAGGTGCTTGAACACTCTGCAAGCCTTTCAACTCCCAAAAACAGGCGTATGCAAGGAGCTGCTGCAAAAACCATGCTGTGCTCGCTGCTGCTCCTCCTGAAGCTCTGGCTGCTAAATCTGAGGCTTTCCTTCCAATTTCAAGCTGCAAAGCACTTGCTGAATTGCAGGGAAAGTGCGGGAGGCGTTTGCTGTGCTGGCACACTTTCTCCTTCCTAGACAGAGTGGGGAGGATTTTCCCTGCCATGTAGGCGACAAGAGACGCATGAGAGGGGAGATCCGGAGCTGTCCGGAGGTAAGCGCCTGTTGCCGGCGTCTTCCGGCACAAGCCCCGCTCCGGAGCGCACCGCGGCCGGCAGGATGCTCTCTGCCGGCGAAGGTGCCGCTTCGGCGGCAAGGAAGCCTCTCCGGCTTCTCCAGCACACGGAGAGCTGAAACGTGAAGAAAGAAGCTGCAGAACACTGGCACTGAGCCTGCAGCTTTCCAGCGGAGAGAAAAAGGTGCTTGAACACTCTGCAAGCCTTTCAACTCCCAAAAACAGGCGTATGCAAGGAGCTGCTGCAAAAACCATGCTGTGCTCGCTGCTGCTCCTCCTGAAGCTCTGGCTGCTAAATCTGAGGCTTTCCTTCCAATTTCAAGCTGCAAAGCACTTGCTGAATTGCAGGGAAAGTCCGGGAGGCCTTTGCTGTGCTGGCACACTTTCGCCTTCCTAGACAGAGTGGGGAGGCTTTTCCCTGCCATGTAGGCGACAAGAGACGCATGAGAGGGGAGATCCGGAGCTGTCCGGAGGTAAGCGCCTGTTGCCGGCGTCTTCCGGCACAAGCCCCGCTCCGGAGCGCACCGCGGCCGGCAGGATGCTCTCTGCCGGCGAAGGTGCCGCTTCGGCGGCAAGGAAGCCTCTCCTGCTTCTCCAGCACACGGAGAGCTGAAACGTGAAGAAAGAAGCTGCAGAACACTGGCACCGAGCCTGCAGCTTTCCAGCGGAGAGAAAAAGGTGCTTGAACACTCTGCAAGCCTTTCGACTCCCAAAAACAGGCGTATGCAAGGAGCTGCTGCAAAAACCATGCTGTGCTCGCTGCTGCTCCTCCTGAAGCTCTGGCTGCTAAATCTGAGGCTTTCCTTCCAATTTCAAGCTGCAAAGCACTTGCTGAATTGCAGGGAAAGTGCGGGAGGCGTTTGCTGTGCTGGCACACTTTCTCCTTCCTAGACAGAGTGGAGAGGCTTTTCCCTGCCATGTAGGCGACAAGAGACGCATGAGAGGGGAGATCCGGAGCTGTCCGGAGGTAAGCGCCTGTTGCCGGCGTCTTCCGGCACAAGCCCCGCTCCGGAGCGCACCGCGGCCGGCAGGATGCTCTCTGCCGGCGAAGGTGCCGCTTCGGCGGCAAGGAAGTCTCTCCGGCTTCTCCAGCACACGGAGAGCTGAAACGTGAAGAAAGAAGCTGCAGAACACTGGCACCGAGCCTGCAGCTTTCCAGCGGAGAGAAAAAGGTGCTTGAACACTCTGCAAGCCTTTCAACTCCCAAAAACAGGCGTATGCAAGGAGCTGCTGCAAAAACCATGCTGTGCTCGCTGCTGCTCCTCCTGAAGCTCTGGCTGCTAAATCTGAGGCTTTCCTTCCAATTTCAAGCTGCAAAGCACTTGCTGAATTGCAGGGAAAGTGCGGGAGGCGTTTGCTGTGCTGGCACACTTTCTCCTTCCTAGACAGATTGGAGAGGCTTTTCCCTGCCATGTAGGCGACAAGAGACGCATGAGAGGGGAGATCCGGAGCTGTCCGGAGGTAAGCGCCTGTTGCCGGCGTCTTCCGGCACAAGCCCCGCTCCGGAGCGCACCGCGGCCGGCAGGATGCTCTCTGCCGGCGAAGGTGCCGCTTCGGCGGCAAGGAAGCCTCTCCGGCTTCTCCAGCACACGGAGAGCTGAAACGTGAAGAAAGAAGCTGCAGAACACTGGCACCGAGCCTGCAGCTTTCCAGCGGAGAGAAAAAGGTGCTTGAACACTCTGCAAGCCTTTCGACTCCCAAAAACAGGCGTATGCAAGGAGCTGCTGCAAAAACCATGCTGTGCTCGCTGCTGCTCCTCCTGAAGCTCTGGCTGCTAAATCTGAGGCTTTCCTTCCAATTTCAAGCTGCAAAGCACTTGCTGAATTGCAGGGAAAGTCCGGGAGGCCTTTGCTGTGCTGGCACACTTTCTCCTTCCTAGACAGAGTGGGGAGGCTTTTCCCTGCCATGTAGGCGACAAGAGACGCATGAGAGGGGAGATCCGGAGCTGTCCGGAGGTAAGCGCCTGTTGCCGGCGTCTTCCGGCACAAGCCCCGCTCCGGAGCGCACCGCGGCCGGCAGGATGCTCTCTGCCGGCGAAGGTGCCGCTTCGGCGGCAAGGAAGCCTCTCCTGCTTCTCCAGCACACGGAGAGCTGAAACGTGAAGAAAGAAGCTGCAGAACACTGGCACCGAGCCTGCAGCTTTCCAGCGGAGAGAAAAAGGTGCTTGAACACTCTGCAAGCCTTTCAACTCCCAAAAACAGGCGTATGCAAGGAGCTGCTGCAAAAACCATGCTGTGCTCGCTGCTGCTCCTCCTGAAGCTCTGGCTGCTAAATCTGAGGCTTTCCTTCCAATTTCAAGCTGCAAAGCACTTGCTGAATTGCAGGGAAAGTCCGGGAGGCGTTTGCTGTGCTGGCACACTTTCTCCTTCCTAGACAGAGTGGAGAGGCTTTTCCCTGCCATGTAGGCGACAAGAGACGCATGAGAGGGGAGATCTGGAGCTGTCCGGAGGTAAGCGCCTGTTGCCGGCGTCTTCCGGCACAAGCCCCGCTCCGGAGCGCACCGCGGCCGGCAGGATGCTCTCTGCCGGCGAAGGTGCCGCTTCGGCGGCAAGGAAGTCTCTCCGGCTTCTCCAGCACACGGAGAGCTGAAACGTGAAGAAAGAAGCTGCAGAACACTGGCACCGAGCCTGCAGCTTTCCAGCGGAGAGAAAAAGGTGCTTGAACACTCTGCAAGCCTTTCAACTCCCAAAAACAGGCGTATGCAAGGAGCTGCTGCAAAAACCATGCTGTGCTCGCTGCTGCTCTTCCTGAAGCTCTGGCTGCTAAATCTGAGGCTTTCCTTCCAATTTCAAGCTGCAAAGCACTTGCTGAATTGCAGGGAAAGTGCGGGAGGCCTTTGCTGTGCTGGCACACTTTCTCCTTCCTAGACAGAGTGGGGAGGCTTTTCCCTGCCATGTAGGCGACAAGAGACGCATGAGAGGGGAGATCCGGAGCTGTCCGGAGGTAAGCGCCTGTTGCCGGCGTCTTCCGGCACAAGCCCCGCTCCGGAGCGCACCGCGGCCGGCAGGATGCTCTCTGCCGGCGAAGGTGCCGCTTCGGCGGCAAGGAAGCCTCTCCTGCTTCTCCAGCACACGGAGAGCTGAAACGTGAAGAAAGAAGCTGCAGAACACTGGCACCGAGCCTGCAGCTTTCCAGCGGAGAGAAAAAGGTGCTTGAACACTCTGCAAGCCTTTCAACTCCCAAAAACAGGCGTATGCAAGGAGCTGCTGCAAAAACCATGCTGTGCTCGCTGCTGCTCCTCCTGAAGCTCTGGCTGCTAAATCTGAGGCTTTCCTTCCAATTTCAAGCTGCAAAGCACTTGCTGAATTGCAGGGAAAGTCCGGGAGGCCTTTGATGTGCTGGCACACTTTCTCCTTCCTAGACAGAGTGGGGAGGCTTTTCCCTGCCATGTAGGCGACAAGAGACGCATGAGAGGGGAGATCCGGAGCTGTCCGGAGGTAAGCGCCTGTTGCCGGCGTCTTCCGGCACAAGCCCCGCTCCGGAGCGCACCGCGGCCGGCAGGATGCTCTCTGCCGGCGAAGGTGCCGCTTCGGCGGCAAGGAAGCCTCTCCGGCTTCTCCAGCACACGGAGAGCTGAAACGTGAAGAAAGAAGCTGCAGAACACTGGCACCGAGCCTGCAGCTTTCCAGCGGAGAGAAAAAGGTGCTTGAACACTCTGCAAGCCTTTCGACTCCCAAAAACAGGCGTATGCAAGGAGCTGCTGCAAAAACCATGCTGTGCTCGCTGCTGCTCCTCCTGAAGCTCTGGCTGCTAAATCTGAGGCTTTCCTTCCAATTTCAAGCTGCAAAGCACTTGCTGAATTGCAGGGAAAGTGCGGGAGGCGTTTGCTGTGCTGGCACACTTTCTCCTTCCTAGACAGAGTGGAGAGGCTTTTCCCTGCCATGTAGGCGACAAGAGACGCATGAGAGGGGAGATCCGGAGCTGTCCGGAGGTAAGCGCCTGTTGCCGGCGTCTTCCGGCACAAGCCCCGCTCCGGAGCGCACCGCGGCCGGCAGGATGCTCTCTGCCGGCGAAGGTGCCGCTTCGGCGGCAAGGAAGCCTCTCCGGCTTCTCCAGCACACGGAGAGCTGAAACGTGAAGAAAGAAGCTGCAGAACACTGGCACCGAGCCTGCAGCTTTCCAGCGGAGAGAAAAAGGTGCTTGAACACTCTGCAAGCCTTTCAACTCCCAAAAACAGGCGTATGCAAGGAGCTGCTGCAAAAACCATGCTGTGCTCGCTGCTGCTCCTCCTGAAGCTCTGGCTGCTAAATCTGAGGCTTTCCTTCCAATTTCAAGCTGCAAAGCACTTGCTGAATTGCAGGGAAAGTGCGGGAGGCGTTTGCTGTGCTGGCACACTTTCTCCTTCCTAGACAGAGTGGAGAGGCTTTTCCCTGCCATGTAGGCGACAAGAGACGCATGAGAGGGGAGATCTGGAGCTGTCCGGAGGTAAGCGCCTGTTGCCGGCGTCTTCCGGCACAAGCCCCGCTCCGGAGCGCACCGCGGCCGGCAGGATGCTCTCTGCCGGCGAAGGTGCCGCTTCGGCGGCAAGGAAGTCTCTCCGGCTTCTCCAGCACACGGAGAGCTGAAACGTGAAGAAAGAAGCTGCAGAACACTGGCACCGAGCCTGCAGCTTTCCAGCGGAGAGAAAAAGGTGCTTGAACACTCTGCAAGCCTTTCAACTCCCAAAAACAGGCGTATGCAAGGAGCTGCTGCAAAAACCATGCTGTGCTCGCTGCTGCTCCTCCTGAAGCTCTGGCTGCTAAATCTGAGGCTTTCCTTCCAATTTCAAGCTGCAAAGCACTTGCTGAATTGCAGGGAAAGTGCGGGAGGCGTTTGCTGTGCTGGCACACTTTCTCCTTCCTAGACAGAGTGGGGAGGCTTTTCCCTGCCATGTAGGCGACAAGAGACGCATGAGAGGGGAGATCCGGAGCTGTCCGGAGGTAAGCGCCTGTTGCCGGCGTCTTCCGGCACAAGCCCCGCTCCGGAGCGCACCGCGGCCGGCAGGATGCTCTCTGCCGGCGAAGGTGCCGCTTCGGCGGCAAGGAAGCCTCTCCGGCTTCTCCAGCACACGGAGAGCTGAAACGTGAAGAAAGAAGCTGCAGAACACTGGCACTGAGCCTGCAGCTTTCCAGCGGAGAGAAAAAGGTGCTTGAACACTCTGCAAGCCTTTCGACTCCCAAAAACAGGCGTATGCAAGGAGCTGCTGCAAAAACCATGCTGTGCTCGCTGCTGCTCCTCCTGAAGCTCTGGCTGCTAAATCTGAGGCTTTCCTTCCAATTTCAAGCTGCAAAGCACTTGCTGAATTGCAGGGAAAGTCCGGGAGGCCTTTGCTGTGCTGGCACACTTTCTCCTTCCTAGACAGAGTGGGGAGGCTTTTCCCTGCCATGTAGGCGACAAGAGACGCATGAGAGGGGAGATCCGGAGCTGTCCGGAGGTAAGCGCCTGTTGCCGGCGTCTTCCGGCACAAGCCCCGCTCCGGAGCGCACCGCGGCCGGCAGGATGCTCTCTGCCGGCGAAGGTGCCGCTTCGGCGGCAAGGAAGCCTCTCCTGCTTCTCCAGCACACGGAGAGCTGAAACGTGAAGAAAGAAGCTGCAGAACACTGGCACCGAGCCTGCAGCTTTCCAGCGGAGAGAAAAAGGTGCTTGAACACTCTGCAAGCCTTTCGACTCCCAAAAACAGGCGTATGCAAGGAGCTGCTGCAAAAACCATGCTGTGCTCGCTGCTGCTCCTCCTGAAGCTCTGGCTGCTAAATCTGAGGCTTTCCTTCCAATTTCAAGCTGCAAAGCACTTGCTGAATTGCAGGGAAAGTCCGGGAGGCCTTTGATGTGCTGGCACACTTTCTCCTTCCTAGACAGAGTGGGGAGGCTTTTCCCTGCCATGTAGGCGACAAGAGACGCATGAGAGGGGAGATCCGGAGCTGTCCGGAGGTAAGCGCCTGTTGCCGGCGTCTTCCGGCACAAGCCCCGCTCCGGAGCGCACCGCGGCCGGCAGGATGCTCTCTGCCGGCGAAGGTGCCGCTTCGGCGGCAAGGAAGCCTCTCCGGCTTCTCCAGCACACGGAGAGCTGAAACGTGAAGAAAGAAGCTGCAGAACACTGGCACCGAGCCTGCAGCTTTCCAGCGGAGAGAAAAAGGTGCTTGAACACTCTGCAAGCCTTTCGACTCCCAAAAACAGGCGTATGCAAGGAGCTGCTGCAAAAACCATGCTGTGCTCGCTGCTGCTCCTCCTGAAGCTCTGGCTGCTAAATCTGAGGCTTTCCTTCCAATTTCAAGCTGCAAAGCACTTGCTGAATTGCAGGGAAAGTGCGGGAGGCGTTTGCTGTGCTGGCACACTTTCTCCTTCCTAGACAGAGTGGAGAGGCTTTTCCCTGCCATGTAGGCGACAAGAGACGCATGAGAGGGGAGATCCGGAGCTGTCCGGAGGTAAGCGCCTGTTGCCGGCGTCTTCCGGCACAAGCCCCGCTCCGGAGCGCACCGCGGCCGGCAGGATGCTCTCTGCCGGCGAAGGTGCCGCTTCGGCGGCAAGGAAGTCTGTCCGGCTTCTCCAGCACACGGAGAGCTGAAACGTGAAGAAAGAAGCTGCAGAACACTGGCACTGAGCCTGCAGCTTTCCAGCGGAGAGAAAAAGGTGCTTGAACACTCTGCAAGCCTTTCAACTCCCAAAAACAGGCGTATGCAAGGAGCTGCTGCAAAAACCATGCTGTGCTCGCTGCTGCTCCTCCTGAAGCTCTGGCTGCTAAATCTGAGGCTTTCCTTCCAATTTCAAGCTGCAAAGCACTTGCTGAATTGCAGGGAAAGTCCGGGAGGCCTTTGCTGTGCTGGCACATTTTCTCCTTCCTAGACAGAGTGGAGAGGCTTTTCCCTGCCATGCGGGCGACAAGAGACGCATGAGAGGGGAGATCCGGAGCTGTCCGGAGGTAAGCGCCTGTTGCCGGCGTCTTCCGGCACAAGCCCCGCTCCGGAGCGCACCGCGGCCGGCAGGATGCTCTCTGCCGGCGAAGGTGCCGCTTCGGCGGCAAGGAAGCCTCTCCTGCTTCTCCAGCACACGGAGAGCTGAAACGTGAAGAAAGAAGCTGCAGAACACTGGCACCGAGCCTGCAGCTTTCCAGCGGAGAGAAAAAGGTGCTTGAACACTCTGCAAGCCTTTCAACTCCCAAAAACAGGCGTATGCAAGGAGCTGCTGCAAAAACCATGCTGTGCTCGCTGCTGCTCCTCCTGAAGCTCTGGCTGCTAAATCTGAGGCTTTCCTTCCAATTTCAAGCTGCAAAGCACTTGCTGAATTGCAGGGAAAGTCCGGGAGGCCTTTGATGTGCTGGCACACTTTCTCCTTCCTAGACAGAGTGGGGAGGCTTTTCCCTGCCATGTAGGCGACAAGAGACGCATGAGAGGGGAGATCCGGAGCTGTCTGGAGGTAAGCGCCTGTTGCCGGCGTCTTCCGGCACAAGCCCCGCTCCGGAGCGCACCGCGGCCGGCAGGATGCTCTCTGCCGGCGAAGGTGCCGCTTCGGCGGCAAGGAAGCCTCTCCGGCTTCTCCAGCACACGGAGAGCTGAAACGTGAAGAAAGAAGCTGCAGAACACTGGCACCGAGCCTGCAGCTTTCCAGCGGAGAGAAAAAGGTGCTTGAACACTCTGCAAGCCTTTCGACTCCCAAAAACAGGCGTATGCAAGGAGCTGCTGCAAAAACCATGCTGTGCTCGCTGCTGCTCCTCCTGAAGCTCTGGCTGCTAAATCTGAGGCTTTCCTTCCAATTTCAAGCTGCAAAGCACTTGCTGAATTGCAGGGAAAGTGCGGGAGGCGTTTGCTGTGCTGGCACACTTTCTCCTTCCTAGACAGAGTGGAGAGGCTTTTCCCTGCCATGTAGGCGACAAGAGACGCATGAGAGGGGAGATCCGGAGCTGTCCGGAGGTAAGCGCCTGTTGCCGGCGTCTTCCGGCACAAGCCCCGCTCCGGAGCGCACCGCGGCCGGCAGGATGCTCTCTGCCGGCGAAGGTGCCGCTTCGGCGGCAAGGAAGCCTCTCCGGCTTCTCCAGCACACGGAGAGCTGAAACGTGAAGAAAGAAGCTGCAGAACACTGGCACCGAGCCTGCAGCTTTCCAGCGGAGAGAAAAAGGTGCTTGAACACTCTGCAAGCCTTTCAACTCCCAAAAACAGGCGTATGCAAGGAGCTGCTGCAAAAACCATGCTGTGCTCGCTGCTGCTCCTCCTGAAGCTCTGGCTGCTAAATCTGAGGCTTTCCTTCCAATTTCAAGCTGCAAAGCACTTGCTGAATTGCAGGGAAAGTGCGGGAGGCGTTTGCTGTGCTGGCACACTTTCTCCTTCCTAGACAGAGTGGAGAGGCTTTTCCCTGCCATGTAGGCGACAAGAGACGCATGAGAGGGGAGATCTGGAGCTGTCCGGAGGTAAGCGCCTGTTGCCGGCGTCTTCCGGCACAAGCCCCGCTCCGGAGCGCACCGCGGCCGGCAGGATGCTCTCTGCCGGCGAAGGTGCCGCTTCGGCGGCAAGGAAGTCTCTCCGGCTTCTCCAGCACACGGAGAGCTGAAACGTGAAGAAAGAAGCTGCAGAACACTGGCACCGAGCCTGCAGCTTTCCAGCGGAGAGAAAAAGGTGCTTGAACACTCTGCAAGCCTTTCAACTCCCAAAAACAGGCGTATGCAAGGAGCTGCTGCAAAAACCATGCTGTGCTCGCTGCTGCTCCTCCTGAAGCTCTGGCTGCTAAATCTGAGGCTTTCCTTCCAATTTCAAGCTGCAAAGCACTTGCTGAATTGCAGGGAAAGTGCGGGAGGCGTTTGCTGTGCTGGCACACTTTCTCCTTCCTAGACAGAGTGGGGAGGCTTTTCCCTGCCATGTAGGCGACAAGAGACGCATGAGAGGGGAGATCCGGAGCTGTCCGGAGGTAAGCGCCTGTTGCCGGCGTCTTCCGGCACAAGCCCCGCTCCGGAGCGCACCGCGGCCGGCAGGATGCTCTCTGCCGGCGAAGGTGCCGCTTCGGCGGCAAGGAAGCCTCTCCGGCTTCTCCAGCACACGGAGAGCTGAAACGTGAAGAAAGAAGCTGCAGAACACTGGCACTGAGCCTGCAGCTTTCCAGCGGAGAGAAAAAGGTGCTTGAACACTCTGCAAGCCTTTCGACTCCCAAAAACAGGCGTATGCAAGGAGCTGCTGCAAAAACCATGCTGTGCTCGCTGCTGCTCCTCCTGAAGCTCTGGCTGCTAAATCTGAGGCTTTCCTTCCAATTTCAAGCTGCAAAGCACTTGCTGAATTGCAGGGAAAGTCCGGGAGGCCTTTGCTGTGCTGGCACACTTTCTCCTTCCTAGACAGAGTGGGGAGGCTTTTCCCTGCCATGTAGGCGACAAGAGACGCATGAGAGGGGAGATCCGGAGCTGTCCGGAGGTAAGCGCCTGTTGCCGGCGTCTTCCGGCACAAGCCCCGCTCCGGAGCGCACCGCGGCCGGCAGGATGCTCTCTGCCGGCGAAGGTGCCGCTTCGGCGGCAAGGAAGCCTCTCCTGCTTCTCCAGCACACGGAGAGCTGAAACGTGAAGAAAGAAGCTGCAGAACACTGGCACCGAGCCTGCAGCTTTCCAGCGGAGAGAAAAAGGTGCTTGAACACTCTGCAAGCCTTTCGACTCCCAAAAACAGGCGTATGCAAGGAGCTGCTGCAAAAACCATGCTGTGCTCGCTGCTGCTCCTCCTGAAGCTCTGGCTGCTAAATCTGAGGCTTTCCTTCCAATTTCAAGCTGCAAAGCACTTGCTGAATTGCAGGGAAAGTCCGGGAGGCCTTTGATGTGCTGGCACACTTTCTCCTTCCTAGACAGAGTGGGGAGGCTTTTCCCTGCCATGTAGGCGACAAGAGACGCATGAGAGGGGAGATCCGGAGCTGTCCGGAGGTAAGCGCCTGTTGCCGGCGTCTTCCGGCACAAGCCCCGCTCCGGAGCGCACCGCGGCCGGCAGGATGCTCTCTGCCGGCGAAGGTGCCGCTTCGGCGGCAAGGAAGCCTCTCCGGCTTCTCCAGCACACGGAGAGCTGAAACGTGAAGAAAGAAGCTGCAGAACACTGGCACCGAGCCTGCAGCTTTCCAGCGGAGAGAAAAAGGTGCTTGAACACTCTGCAAGCCTTTCGACTCCCAAAAACAGGCGTATGCAAGGAGCTGCTGCAAAAACCATGCTGTGCTCGCTGCTGCTCCTCCTGAAGCTCTGGCTGCTAAATCTGAGGCTTTCCTTCCAATTTCAAGCTGCAAAGCACTTGCTGAATTGCAGGGAAAGTCCGGGAGGCCTTTGCTGTGCTGGCACACTTTCTCCTTCCTAGACAGAGTGGAGAGGCTTTTCCCTGCCATGTAGGCGACAAGAGACGCATGAGAGGGGAGATCCGGAGCTGTCCGGAGGTAAGCGCCTGTTGCCGGCGTCTTCCGGCACAAGCCCCGCTCCGGAGCGCACCGCGGCCGGCAGGATGCTCTCTGCCGGCGAAGGTGCCGCTTCGGCGGCAAGGAAGCCTCTCCGGCTTCGCCAGCACACGGAGAGCTGAAACGTGAAGAAAGAAGCTGCAGAACACTGGCACTGAGCCTGCAGCTTTCCAGCGGAGAGAAAAAGGTGCTTGAACACTCTGCAAGCCTTTCGACTCCCAAAAACAGGCGTATGCAAGGAGCTGCTGCAAAAACCATGCTGTGCTCGCTGCTGCTCCTCCTGAAGCTCTGGCTGCTAAATCTGAGGCTTTCCTTCCAATTTCAAGCTGCAAAGCACTTGCTGAATTGCAGGGAAAGTCCGGGAGGCCTTTGCTGTGCTGGCACACTTTCTCCTTCCTAGACAGATTGGAGAGGCTTTTCCCTGCCATGTGGGCGACAAGAGACGCATGAGAGGGGAGATCCGGAGCTGTCCGGAGGTAAGCGCCTGTTGCCGGCGTCTTCCGGCACAAGCCCCGCTCCGGAGCGCACCGCGGCCGGCAGGATGCTCTCTGCCGGCGAAGGTGCCGCTTCGGCGGCAAGGAAGCCTCTCCGGCTTCTCCAGCACACGGAGAGCTGAAACGTGAAGAAAGAAGCTGCAGAACACTGGCACCGAGCCTGCAGCTTTCCAGCGGAGAGAAAAAGGTGCTTGAACACTCTGCAAGCCTTTCAACTCCCAAAAACAGGCGTATGCAAGGAGCTGCTGCAAAAACCATGCTGTGCTCGCTGCTGCTCCTCCTGAAGCTCTGGCTGCTAAATCTGAGGCTTTCCTTCCAATTTCAAGCTGCAAAGCACTTGCTGAATTGCAGGGAAAGTGCGGGAGGCCTTTGCTGTGCTGGCACATTTTCTCCATCCTAGACAGAGTGGAGAGGCTTTTCCCTGCCATGCGGGCGACAAGAGACGCATGAGAGGGGAGATCCGGAGCTGTCCGGAGGTAAGCGCCTGTTGCCGGCGTCTTCCGGCACAAGCCCCGCTCCGGAGCGCACCGCGGCCGGCAGGATGCTCTCTGCCGGCGAAGGTGCCGCTTCGGCGGCAAGGAAGCCTCTCCGGCTTCTCCAGCACACGGAGAGCTGAAACGTGAAGAAAGAAGCTGCAGAACACTGGCACCGAGCCTGCAGCTTTCCAGCGGAGAGAAAAAGGTGCTTGAACACTCTGCAAGCCTTTCAACTCCCAAAAACAGGCGTATGCAAGGAGCTGCTGCAAAAACCATGCTGTGCTCGCTGCTGCTCCTCCTGAAGCTCTGGCTGCTAAATCTGAGGCTTTCCTTCCAATTTCAAGCTGCAAAGCACTTGCTGAATTGCAGGGAAAGTCCGGGAGGCCTTTGCTGTGCTGGCACACTTTCTCCTTCCTAGACAGAGTGGGGAGGCTTTTCCCTGCCATGTAGGCGACAAGAGACGCATGAGAGGGGAGATCCGGAGCTGTCCGGAGGTAAGCGCCTGTTGCCGGCGTCTTCCGGCACAAGCCCCGCTCCGGAGCGCACCGCGGCCGGCAGGATGCTCTCTGCCGGCGAAGGTGCCGCTTCGGCGGCAAGGAAGCCTCTCCTGCTTCTCCAGCACACGGAGAGCTGAAACGTGAAGAAAGAAGCTGCAGAACACTGGCACCGAGCCTGCAGCTTTCCAGCGGAGAGAAAAAGGTGCTTGAACACTCTGCAAGCCTTTCAACTCCCAAAAACAGGCGTATGCAAGGAGCTGCTGCAAAAACCATGCTGTGCTCGCTGCTGCTCCTCCTGAAGCTCTGGCTGCTAAATCTGAGGCTTTCCTTCCAATTTCAAGCTGCAAAGCACTTGCTGAATTGCAGGGAAAGTCCGGGAGGCGTTTGCTGTGCTGGCACACTTTCTCCTTCCTAGACAGAGTGGAGAGGCTTTTCCCTGCCATGTAGGCGACAAGAGACGCATGAGAGGGGAGATCCGGAGCTGTCCGGAGGTAAGCGCCTGTTGCCGGCGTCTTCCGGCACAAGCCCCGCTCCGGAGCGCACCGCGGCCGGCAGGATGCTCTCTGCCGGCGAAGGTGCCGCTTCGGCGGCAAGGAAGCCTCTCCGGCTTCTCCAGCACACGGAGAGCTGAAACGTGAAGAAAGAAGCTGCAGAACACTGGCACTGAGCCTGCAGCTTTCCAGCGGAGAGAAAAAGGTGCTTGAACACTCTGCAAGCCTTTCGACTCCCAAAAACAGGCGTATGCAAGGAGCTGCTGCAAAAACCATGCTGTGCTCGCTGCTGCTCCTCCTGAAGCTCTGGCTGCTAAATCTGAGGCTTTCCTTCCAATTTCAAGCTGCAAAGCACTTGCTGAATTGCAGGGAAAGTCCGGGAGGCCTTTGCTGTGCTGGCACACTTTCTCCTTCCTAGACAGATTGGAGAGGCTTTTCCCTGCCATGTGGGCGACAAGAGACGCATGAGAGGGGAGATCCGGAGCTGTCCGGAGGTAAGCGCCTGTTGCCGGCGTCTTCCGGCACAAGCCCCGCTCCGGAGCGCACCGCGGCCGGCAGGATGCTCTCTGCCGGCGAAGGTGCCGCTTCGGCGGCAAGGAAGCCTCTCCTGCTTCTCCAGCACACGGAGAGCTGAAACGTGAAGAAAGAAGCTGCAGAACACTGGCACCGAGCCTGCAGCTTTCCAGCGGAGAGAAAAAGGTGCTTGAACACTCTGCAAGCCTTTCAACTCCCAAAAACAGGCGTATGCAAGGAGCTGCTGCAAAAACCATGCTGTGCTCGCTGCTGCTCCTCCTGAAGCTCTGGCTGCTAAATCTGAGGCTTTCCTTCCAATTTCAAGCTGCAAAGCACTTGCTGAATTGCAGGGAAAGTGCGGGAGGCCTTTGCTGTGCTGGCACATTTTCTCCATCCTAGACAGAGTGGGGAGGCTTTTCCCTGCCATGCGGGCGACAAGAGACGCATGAGAGGGGAGATCCGGAGCTGTCCGGAGGTAAGCGCCTGTTGCCGGCGTCTTCCGGCACAAGCCCCGCTCCGGAGCGCACCGCGGCCGGCAGGATGCTCTCTGCCGGCGAAGGTGCCGCTTCGGCGGCAAGGAAGCCTCTCCGGCTTCTCCAGCACACGGAGAGCTGAAACGTGAAGAAAGAAGCTGCAGAACACTGGCACCGAGCCTGCAGCTTTCCAGCGGAGAGAAAAAGGTGCTTGAACACTCTGCAAGCCTTTCGACTCCCAAAAACAGGCGTATGCAAGGAGCTGCTGCAAAAACCATGCTGTGCTCGCTGCTGCTCCTCCTGAAGCTCTGGCTGCTAAATCTGAGGCTTTCCTTCCAATTTCAAGCTGCAAAGCACTTGCTGAATTGCAGGGAAAGTCCGGGAGGCCTTTGCTGTGCTGGCACACTTTCTCCTTCCTAGACAGAGTGGGGAGGCTTTTCCCTGCCATGTAGGCGACAAGAGACGCATGAGAGGGGAGATCCGGAGCTGTCCGGAGGTAAGCGCCTGTTGCCGGCGTCTTCCGGCACAAGCCCCGCTCCGGAGCGCACCGCGGCCGGCAGGATGCTCTCTGCCGGCGAAGGTGCCGCTTCGGCGGCAAGGAAGCCTCTCCTGCTTCTCCAGCACACGGAGAGCTGAAACGTGAAGAAAGAAGCTGCAGAACACTGGCACCGAGCCTGCAGCTTTCCAGCGGAGAGAAAAAGGTGCTTGAACACTCTGCAAGCCTTTCAACTCCCAAAAACAGGCGTATGCAAGGAGCTGCTGCAAAAACCATGCTGTGCTCGCTGCTGCTCCTCCTGAAGCTCTGGCTGCTAAATCTGAGGCTTTCCTTCCAATTTCAAGCTGCAAAGCACTTGCTGAATTGCAGGGAAAGTCCGGGAGGCGTTTGCTGTGCTGGCACACTTTCTCCTTCCTAGACAGAGTGGAGAGGCTTTTCCCTGCCATGTAGGCGACAAGAGACGCATGAGAGGGGAGATCCGGAGCTGTCCGGAGGTAAGCGCCTGTTGCCGGCGTCTTCCGGCACAAGCCCCGCTCCGGAGCGCACCGCGGCCGGCAGGATGCTCTCTGCCGGCGAAGGTGCCGCTTCGGCGGCAAGGAAGTCTCTCCGGCTTCTCCAGCACACGGAGAGCTGAAACGTGAAGAAAGAAGCTGCAGAACACTGGCACCGAGCCTGCAGCTTTCCAGCGGAGAGAAAAAGGTGCTTGAACACTCTGCAAGCCTTTCAACTCCCAAAAACAGGCGTATGCAAGGAGCTGCTGCAAAAACCATGCTGTGCTCGCTGCTGCTCCTCCTGAAGCTCTGGCTGCTAAATCTGAGGCTTTCCTTCCAATTTCAAGCTGCAAAGCACTTGCTGAATTGCAGGGAAAGTCCGGGAGGCCTTTGCTGTGCTGGCACACTTTCTCCTTCCTAGACAGAGTGGGGAGGCTTTTCCCTGCCATGTAGGCGACAAGAGACGCATGAGAGGGGAGATCCGGAGCTGTCCGGAGGTAAGCGCCTGTTGCCGGCGTCTTCCGGCACAAGCCCCGCTCCGGAGCGCACCGCGGCCGGCAGGATGCTCTCTGCCGGCGAAGGTGCCGCTTCGGCGGCAAGGAAGCCTCTCCTGCTTCTCCAGCACACGGAGAGCTGAAACGTGAAGAAAGAAGCTGCAGAACACTGGCACCGAGCCTGCAGCTTTCCAGCGGAGAGAAAAAGGTGCTTGAACACTCTGCAAGCCTTTCAACTCCCAAAAACAGGCGTATGCAAGGAGCTGCTGCAAAAACCATGCTGTGCTCGCTGCTGCTCCTCCTGAAGCTCTGGCTGCTAAATCTGAGGCTTTCCTTCCAATTTCAAGCTGCAAAGCACTTGCTGAATTGCAGGGAAAGTGCGGGAGGCGTTTGCTGTGCTGGCACACTTTCTCCTTCCTAGACAGAGTGGAGAGGCTTTTCCCTGCCATGTAGGCGACAAGAGACGCATGAGAGGGGAGATCCGGAGCTGTCCGGAGGTAAGCGCCTGTTGCCGGCGTCTTCCGGCACAAGCCCCGCTCCGGAGCGCACCGCGGCCGGCAGGATGCTCTCTGCCGGCGAAGGTGCCGCTTCGGCGGCAAGGAAGTCTCTCCGGCTTCTCCAGCACACGGAGAGCTGAAACGTGAAGAAAGAAGCTGCAGAACACTGGCACCGAGCCTGCAGCTTTCCAGCGGAGAGAAAAAGGTGCTTGAACACTCTGCAAGCCTTTCAACTCCCAAAAACAGGCGTATGCAAGGAGCTGCTGCAAAAACCATGCTGTGCTCGCTGCTGCTCCTCCTGAAGCTCTGGCTGCTAAATCTGAGGCTTTCCTTCCAATTTCAAGCTGCAAAGCACTTGCTGAATTGCAGGGAAAGTCCGGGAGGCCTTTGCTGTGCTGGCACACTTTCTCCTTCCTAGACAGAGTGGGGAGGCTTTTCCCTGCCATGTAGGCGACAAGAGACGCATGAGAGGGGAGATCCGGAGCTGTCCGGAGGTAAGCGCCTGTTGCCGGCGTCTTCCGGCACAAGCCCCGCTCCGGAGCGCACCGCGGCCGGCAGGATGCTCTCTGCCGGCGAAGGTGCCGCTTCGGCGGCAAGGAAGCCTCTCCGGCTTCTCCAGCACACGGAGAGCTGAAACGTGAAGAAAGAAGCTGCAGAACACTGGCACTGAGCCTGCAGCTTTCCAGCGGAGAGAAAAAGGTGCTTGAACACTCTGCAAGCCTTTCGACTCCCAAAAACAGGCGCATGCAAGGAGCTGCTGCAAAAACCATGCTGTGCTCGCTGCTGCTCCTCCTGAAGCTCTGGCTGCTAAATCTGAGGCTTTCCTTCCAATTTCAAGCTGCAAAGCACTTGCTGAATTGCAGGGAAAGTCCGGGAGGCCTTTGCTGTGCTGGCACACTTTCTCCTTCCTAGACAGAGTGGAGAGGCTTTTCCCTGCCATGTAGGCGACAAGAGACGCATGAGAGGGGAGATCCGGAGCTGTCCGGAGGTAAGCGCCTGTTGCCGGCGTCTTCCGGCACAAGCCCCGCTCCGGAGCGCACCGCGGCCGGCAGGATGCTCTCTGCCGGCGAAGGTGCCGCTTCGGCGGCAAGGAAGCCTCTCCTGCTTCTCCAGCACACGGAGAGCTGAAACGTGAAGAAAGAAGCTGCAGAACACTGGCACCGAGCCTGCAGCTTTCCAGCGGAGAGAAAAAGGTGCTTGAACACTCTGCAAGCCTTTCGACTCCCAAAAACAGGCGTATGCAAGGAGCTGCTGCAAAAACCATGCTGTGCTCGCTGCTGCTCCTCCTGAAGCTCTGGCTGCTAAATCTGAGGCTTTCCTTCCAATTTCAAGCTGCAAAGCACTTGCTGAATTGCAGGGAAAGTGCGGGAGGCCTTTGCTGTGCTGGCACACTTTCTCCTTCCTAGACAGAGTGGGGAGGCTTTTCCCTGCCATGTAGGCGACAAGAGACGCATGAGAGGGGAGATCCGGAGCTGTCCGGAGGTAAGCGCCTGTTGCCGGCGTCTTCCGGCACAAGCCCCGCTCCGGAGCGCACCGCGGCCGGCAGGATGCTCTCTGCCGGCGAAGGTGCCGCTTCGGCGGCAAGGAAGCCTCTCCGGCTTCTCCAGCACACGGAGAGCTGAAACGTGAAGAAAGAAGCTGCAGAACACTGGCACCGAGCCTGCAGCTTTCCAGCGGAGAGAAAAAGGTGCTTGAACACTCTGCAAGCCTTTCAACTCCCAAAAACAGGCGTATGCAAGGAGCTGCTGCAAAAACCATGCTGTGCTCGCTGCTGCTCCTCCTGAAGCTCTGGCTGCTAAATCTGAGGCTTTCCTTCCAATTTCAAGCTGCAAAGCACTTGCTGAATTGCAGGGAAAGTGCGGGAGGCGTTTGCTGTGCTGGCACACTTTCTCCTTCCTAGACAGAGTGGAGAGGCTTTTCCCTGCCATGTAGGCGACAAGAGACGCATGAGAGGGGAGATCTGGAGCTGTCCGGAGGTAAGCGCCTGTTGCCGGCGTCTTCCGGCACAAGCCCCGCTCCGGAGCGCACCGCGGCCGGCAGGATGCTCTCTGCCGGCGAAGGTGCCGCTTCGGCGGCAAGGAAGTCTCTCCGGCTTCTCCAGCACACGGAGAGCTGAAACGTGAAGAAAGAAGCTGCAGAACACTGGCACCGAGCCTGCAGCTTTCCAGCGGAGAGAAAAAGGTGCTTGAACACTCTGCAAGCCTTTCAACTCCCAAAAACAGGCGTATGCAAGGAGCTGCTGCAAAAACCATGCTGTGCTCGCTGCTGCTCCTCCTGAAGCTCTGGCTGCTAAATCTGAGGCTTTCCTTCCAATTTCAAGCTGCAAAGCACTTGCTGAATTGCAGGGAAAGTGCGGGAGGCGTTTGCTGTGCTGGCACACTTTCTCCTTCCTAGACAGAGTGGGGAGGCTTTTCCCTGCCATGTAGGCGACAAGAGACGCATGAGAGGGGAGATCCGGAGCTGTCCGGAGGTAAGCGCCTGTTGCCGGCGTCTTCCGGCACAAGCCCCGCTCCGGAGCGCACCGCGGCCGGCAGGATGCTCTCTGCCGGCGAAGATGCCGCTTCGGCGGCAAGGAAGCCTCTCCGGCTTCTCC
This sequence comes from Fringilla coelebs, assembly GCF_963513975.1. Taxonomy (NCBI): domain Eukaryota; kingdom Metazoa; phylum Chordata; class Aves; order Passeriformes; family Fringillidae; genus Fringilla; species Fringilla coelebs. Next base: position 2,252,080 of record NW_028167521.1, on the reverse strand, counting down.
AGCACACGGAGAGCTGAAACGTGAAGAAAGAAGCTGCAGAACACTGGCACTGAGCCTGCAGCTTTCCAGCGGAGAGAAAAAGGTGCTTGAACACTCTGCAAGCCTTTCGACTCCCAAAAACAGGCGTATGCAAGGAGCTGCTGCAAAAACCATGCTGTGCTCGCTGCTGCTCCTCCTGAAGCTCTGGCTGCTAAATCTGAGGCTTTCCTTCCAATTTCAAGCTGCAAAGCACTTGCTGAATTGCAGGGAAAGTCCGGGAGGCCTTTGCTGTGCTGGCACACTTTCTCCTTCCTAGACAGAGTGGGGAGGCTTTTCCCTGCCATGTAGGCGACAAGAGACGCATGAGAGGGGAGATCCGGAGCTGTCCGGAGGTAAGCGCCTGTTGCCGGCGTCTTCCGGCACAAGCCCCGCTCCGGAGCGCACCGCGGCCGGCAGGATGCTCTCTGCCGGCGAAGGTGCCGCTTCGGCGGCAAGGAAGTCTCTCCGGCTTCTCCAGCACACGGAGAGCTGAAACGTGAAGAAAGAAGCTGCAGAACACTGGCACTGAGCCTGCAGCTTTCCAGCGGAGAGAAAAAGGTGCTTGAACACTCTGCAAGCCTTTCAACTCCCAAAAACAGGCGTATGCAAGGAGCTGCTGCAAAAACCATGCTGTGCTCGCTGCTGCTCCTCCTGAAGCTCTGGCTGCTAAATCTGAGGCTTTCCTTCCAATTTCAAGCTGCAAAGCACTTGCTGAATTGCAGGGAAAGTCCGGGAGGCCTTTGCTGTGCTGGCACATTTTCTCCTTCCTAGACAGAGTGGAGAGGCTTTTCCCTGCCATGCGGGCGACAAGAGACGCATGAGAGGGGAGATCCGGAGCTGTCCGGAGGTAAGCGCCTGTTGCCGGCGTCTTCCGGCACAAGCCCCGCTCCGGAGCGCACCGCGGCCGGCAGGATGCTCTCTGCCGGCGAAGGTGCCGCTTCGGCGGCAAGGAAGCCTCTCCTGCTTCTCCAGCACACGGAGAGCTGAAACGTGAAGAAAGAAGCTGCAGAACACTGGCACTGAGCCTGCAGCTTTCCAGCGGAGAGAAAAAGGTGCTTGAACACTCTGCAAGCCTTTCAACTCCCAAAAACAGGCGTATGCAAGGAGCTGCTGCAAAAACCATGCTGTGCTCGCTGCTGCTCCTCCTGAAGCTCTGGCTGCTAAATCTGAGGCTTTCCTTCCAATTTCAAGCTGCAAAGCACTTGCTGAATTGCAGGGAAAGTCCGGGAGGCCTTTGCTGTGCTGGCACATTTTCTCCTTCCTAGACAGAGTGGAGAGGCTTTTCCCTGCCATGTAGGCGACAAGAGACGCATGAGAGGGGAGATCCGGAGCTGTCCGGAGGTAAGCGCCTGTTGCCGGCGTCTTCCGGCACAAGCCCCGCTCCGGAGCGCACCGCGGCCGGCAGGATGCTCTCTGCCGGCGAAGGTGCCGCTTCGGCGGCAAGGAAGCCTCTCCGGCTTCTCCAGCACACGGAGAGCTGAAACGTGAAGAAAGAAGCTGCAGAACACTGGCACTGAGCCTGCAGCTTTCCAGCGGAGAGAAAAAGGTGCTTGAACACTCTGCAAGCCTTTCGACTCCCAAAAACAGGCGTATGCAAGGAGCTGCTGCAAAAACCATGCTGTGCTCGCTGCTGCTCCTCCTGAAGCTCTGGCTGCTAAATCTGAGGCTTTCCTTCCAATTTCAAGCTGCAAAGCACTTGCTGAATTGCAGGGAAAGTCCGGGAGGCCTTTGCTGTGCTGGCACACTTTCTCCTTCCTAGACAGATTGGAGAGGCTTTTCCCTGCCATGTGGGCGACAAGAGACGCATGAGAGGGGAGATCCGGAGCTGTCCGGAGGTAAGCGCCTGTTGCCGGCGTCTTCCGGCACAAGCCCCGCTCCGGAGCGCACCGCGGCCGGCAGGATGCTCTCTGCCGGCGAAGGTGCCGCTTCGGCGGCAAGGAAGCCTCTCCTGCTTCTCCAGCACACGGAGAGCTGAAACGTGAAGAAAGAAGCTGCAGAACACTGGCACCGAGCCTGCAGCTTTCCAGCGGAGAGAAAAAGGTGCTTGAACACTCTGCAAGCCTTTCAACTCCCAAAAACAGGCGTATGCAAGGAGCTGCTGCAAAAACCATGCTGTGCTCGCTGCTGCTCCTCCTGAAGCTCTGGCTGCTAAATCTGAGGCTTTCCTTCCAATTTCAAGCTGCAAAGCACTTGCTGAATTGCAGGGAAAGTGCGGGAGGCCTTTGCTGTGCTGGCACATTTTCTCCATCCTAGACAGAGTGGAGAGGCTTTTCCCTGCCATGCGGGCGACAAGAGACGCATGAGAGGGGAGATCCGGAGCTGTCCGGAGGTAAGCGCCTGTTGCCGGCGTCTTCCGGCACAAGCCCCGCTCCGGAGCGCACCGCGGCCGGCAGGATGCTCTCTGCCGGCGAAGGTGCCGCTTCGGCGGCAAGGAAGCCTCTCCGGCTTCTCCAGCACACGGAGAGCTGAAACGTGAAGAAAGAAGCTGCAGAACACTGGCACCGAGCCTGCAGCTTTCCAGCGGAGAGAAAAAGGTGCTTGAACACTCTGCAAGCCTTTCGACTCCCAAAAACAGGCGTATGCAAGGAGCTGCTGCAAAAACCATGCTGTGCTCGCTGCTGCTCCTCCTGAAGCTCTGGCTGCTAAATCTGAGGCTTTCCTTCCAATTTCAAGCTGCAAAGCACTTGCTGAATTGCAGGGAAAGTCCGGGAGGCCTTTGCTGTGCTGGCACACTTTCTCCTTCCTAGACAGAGTGGGGAGGCTTTTCCCTGCCATGTAGGCGACAAGAGACGCATGAGAGGGGAGATCCGGAGCTGTCCGGAGGTAAGCGCCTGTTGCCGGCGTCTTCCGGCACAAGCCCCGCTCCGGAGCGCACCGCGGCCGGCAGGATGCTCTCTGCCGGCGAAGGTGCCGCTTCGGCGGCAAGGAAGCCTCTCCTGCTTCTCCAGCACACGGAGAGCTGAAACGTGAAGAAAGAAGCTGCAGAACACTGGCACCGAGCCTGCAGCTTTCCAGCGGAGAGAAAAAGGTGCTTGAACACTCTGCAAGCCTTTCAACTCCCAAAAACAGGCGTATGCAAGGAGCTGCTGCAAAAACCATGCTGTGCTCGCTGCTGCTCCTCCTGAAGCTCTGGCTGCTAAATCTGAGGCTTTCCTTCCAATTTCAAGCTGCAAAGCACTTGCTGAATTGCAGGGAAAGTGCGGGAGGCCTTTGCTGTGCTGGCACACTTTCTCCTTCCTAGACAGAGTGGAGAGGCTTTTCCCTGCCATGTAGGCGACAAGAGACGCATGAGAGGGGAGATCCGGAGCTGTCCGGAGGTAAGCGCCTGTTGCCGGCGTCTTCCGGCACAAGCCCCGCTCCGGAGCGCACCGCGGCCGGCAGGATGCTCTCTGCCGGCGAAGGTGCCGCTTCGGCGGCAAGGAAGCCTCTCCGGCTTCTCCAGCACACGGAGAGCTGAAACGTGAAGAAAGAAGCTGCAGAACACTGGCACTGAGCCTGCAGCTTTCCAGCGGAGAGAAAAAGGTGCTTGAACACTCTGCAAGCCTTTCGACTCCCAAAAACAGGCGTATGCAAGGAGCTGCTGCAAAAACCATGCTGTGCTCGCTGCTGCTCCTCCTGAAGCTCTGGCTGCTAAATCTGAGGCTTTCCTTCCAATTTCAAGCTGCAAAGCACTTGCTGAATTGCAGGGAAAGTGCGGGAGGCCTTTGCTGTGCTGGCACACTTTCTCCTTCCTAGACAGATTGGAGAGGCTTTTCCCTGCCATGTGGGCGACAAGAGACGCATGAGAGGGGAGATCCGGAGCTGTCCGGAGGTAAGCGCCTGTTGCCGGCGTCTTCCGGCACAAGCCCCGCTCCGGAGCGCACCGCGGCCGGCAGGATGCTCTCTGCCGGCGAAGGTGCCGCTTCGGCGGCAAGGAAGCCTCTCCTGCTTCTCCAGCACACGGAGAGCTGAAACGTGAAGAAAGAAGCTGCAGAACACTGGCACCGAGCCTGCAGCTTTCCAGCGGAGAGAAAAAGGTGCTTGAACACTCTGCAAGCCTTTCGACTCCCAAAAACAGGCGTATGCAAGGAGCTGCTGCAAAAACCATGCTGTGCTCGCTGCTGCTCCTCCTGAAGCTCTGGCTGCTAAATCTGAGGCTTTCCTTCCAATTTCAAGCTGCAAAGCACTTGCTGAATTGCAGGGAAAGTGCGGGAGGCCTTTGCTGTGCTGGCACATTTTCTCCATCCTAGACAGAGTGGGGAGGCTTTTCCCTGCCATGCGGGCGACAAGAGACGCATGAGAGGGGAGATCCGGAGCTGTCCGGAGGTAAGCGCCTGTTGCCGGCGTCTTCCGGCACAAGCCCCGCTCCGGAGCGCACCGCGGCCGGCAGGATGCTCTCTGCCGGCGAAGGTGCCGCTTCGGCGGCAAGGAAGTCTCTCCGGCTTCTCCAGCACACGGAGAGCTGAAACGTGAAGAAAGAAGCTGCAGAACACTGGCACCGAGCCTGCAGCTTTCCAGCGGAGAGAAAAAGGTGCTTGAACACTCTGCAAGCCTTTCAACTCCCAAAAACAGGCGTATGCAAGGAGCTGCTGCAAAAACCATGCTGTGCTCGCTGCTGCTCCTCCTGAAGCTCTGGCTGCTAAATCTGAGGCTTTCCTTCCAATTTCAAGCTGCAAAGCACTTGCTGAATTGCAGGGAAAGTCCGGGAGGCCTTTGCTGTGCTGGCACACTTTCTCCTTCCTAGACAGAGTGGGGAGGCTTTTCCCTGCCATGTAGGCGACAAGAGACGCATGAGAGGGGAGATCCGGAGCTGTCCGGAGGTAAGCGCCTGTTGCCGGCGTCTTCCGGCACAAGCCCCGCTCCGGAGCGCACCGCGGCCGGCAGGATGCTCTCTGCCGGCGAAGGTGCCGCTTCGGCGGCAAGGAAGCCTCTCCTGCTTCTCCAGCACACGGAGAGCTGAAACGTGAAGAAAGAAGCTGCAGAACACTGGCACCGAGCCTGCAGCTTTCCAGCGGAGAGAAAAAGGTGCTTGAACACTCTGCAAGCCTTTCAACTCCCAAAAACAGGCGTATGCAAGGAGCTGCTGCAAAAACCATGCTGTGCTCGCTGCTGCTCCTCCTGAAGCTCTGGCTGCTAAATCTGAGGCTTTCCTTCCAATTTCAAGCTGCAAAGCACTTGCTGAATTGCAGGGAAAGTGCGGGAGGCGTTTGCTGTGCTGGCACACTTTCTCCTTCCTAGACAGAGTGGAGAGGCTTTTCCCTGCCATGTAGGCGACAAGAGACGCATGAGAGGGGAGATCCGGAGCTGTCCGGAGGTAAGCGCCTGTTGCCGGCGTCTTCCGGCACAAGCCCCGCTCCGGAGCGCACCGCGGCCGGCAGGATGCTCTCTGCCGGCGAAGGTGCCGCTTCGGCGGCAAGGAAGTCTCTCCGGCTTCTCCAGCACACGGAGAGCTGAAACGTGAAGAAAGAAGCTGCAGAACACTGGCACCGAGCCTGCAGCTTTCCAGCGGAGAGAAAAAGGTGCTTGAACACTCTGCAAGCCTTTCAACTCCCAAAAACAGGCGTATGCAAGGAGCTGCTGCAAAAACCATGCTGTGCTCGCTGCTGCTCCTCCTGAAGCTCTGGCTGCTAAATCTGAGGCTTTCCTTCCAATTTCAAGCTGCAAAGCACTTGCTGAATTGCAGGGAAAGTCCGGGAGGCCTTTGCTGTGCTGGCACACTTTCTCCTTCCTAGACAGATTGGAGAGGCTTTTCCCTGCCATGTAGGCGACAAGAGACGCATGAGAGGGGAGATCCGGAGCTGTCCGGAGGTAAGCGCCTGTTGCCGGCGTCTTCCGGCACAAGCCCCGCTCCGGAGCGCACCGCGGCCGGCAGGATGCTCTCTGCCGGCGAAGGTGCCGCTTCGGCGGCAAGGAAGCCTCTCCTGCTTCTCCAGCACACGGAGAGCTGAAACGTGAAGAAAGAAGCTGCAGAACACTGGCACCGAGCCTGCAGCTTTCCAGCGGAGAGAAAAAGGTGCTTGAACACTCTGCAAGCCTTTCAACTCCCAAAAACAGGCGTATGCAAGGAGCTGCTGCAAAAACCATGCTGTGCTCGCTGCTGCTCCTCCTGAAGCTCTGGCTGCTAAATCTGAGGCTTTCCTTCCAATTTCAAGCTGCAAAGCACTTGCTGAATTGCAGGGAAAGTGCGGGAGGCCTTTGCTGTGCTGGCACATTTTCTCCATCCTAGACAGAGTGGAGAGGCTTTTCCCTGCCATGCGGGCGACAAGAGACGCATGAGAGGGGAGATCCGGAGCTGTCCGGAGGTAAGCGCCTGTTGCCGGCGTCTTCCGGCACAAGCCCCGCTCCGGAGCGCACCGCGGCCGGCAGGATGCTCTCTGCCGGCGAAGGTGCCGCTTCGGCGGCAAGGAAGCCTCTCCGGCTTCTCCAGCACACGGAGAGCTGAAACGTGAAGAAAGAAGCTGCAGAACACTGGCACCGAGCCTGCAGCTTTCCAGCGGAGAGAAAAAGGTGCTTGAACACTCTGCAAGCCTTTCGACTCCCAAAAACAGGCGTATGCAAGGAGCTGCTGCAAAAACCATGCTGTGCTCGCTGCTGCTCCTCCTGAAGCTCTGGCTGCTAAATCTGAGGCTTTCCTTCCAATTTCAAGCTGCAAAGCACTTGCTGAATTGCAGGGAAAGTCCGGGAGGCCTTTGCTGTGCTGGCACACTTTCTCCTTCCTAGACAGAGTGGGGAGGCTTTTCCCTGCCATGTAGGCGACAAGAGACGCATGAGAGGGGAGATCCGGAGCTGTCCGGAGGTAAGCGCCTGTTGCCGGCGTCTTCCGGCACAAGCCCCGCTCCGGAGCGCACCGCGGCCGGCAGGATGCTCTCTGCCGGCGAAGGTGCCGCTTCGGCGGCAAGGAAGCCTCTCCTGCTTCTCCAGCACACGGAGAGCTGAAACGTGAAGAAAGAAGCTGCAGAACACTGGCACCGAGCCTGCAGCTTTCCAGCGGAGAGAAAAAGGTGCTTGAACACTCTGCAAGCCTTTCAACTCCCAAAAACAGGCGTATGCAAGGAGCTGCTGCAAAAACCATGCTGTGCTCGCTGCTGCTCCTCCTGAAGCTCTGGCTGCTAAATCTGAGGCTTTCCTTCCAATTTCAAGCTGCAAAGCACTTGCTGAATTGCAGGGAAAGTGCGGGAGGCCTTTGCTGTGCTGGCACACTTTCTCCTTCCTAGACAGAGTGGAGAGGCTTTTCCCTGCCATGTAGGCGACAAGAGACGCATGAGAGGGGAGATCCGGAGCTGTCCGGAGGTAAGCGCCTGTTGCCGGCGTCTTCCGGCACAAGCCCCGCTCCGGAGCGCACCGCGGCCGGCAGGATGCTCTCTGCCGGCGAAGGTGCCGCTTCGGCGGCAAGGAAGCCTCTCCGGCTTCTCCAGCACACGGAGAGCTGAAACGTGAAGAAAGAAGCTGCAGAACACTGGCACTGAGCCTGCAGCTTTCCAGCGGAGAGAAAAAGGTGCTTGAACACTCTGCAAGCCTTTCGACTCCCAAAAACAGGCGTATGCAAGGAGCTGCTGCAAAAACCATGCTGTGCTCGCTGCTGCTCCTCCTGAAGCTCTGGCTGCTAAATCTGAGGCTTTCCTTCCAATTTCAAGCTGCAAAGCACTTGCTGAATTGCAGGGAAAGTGCGGGAGGCCTTTGCTGTGCTGGCACACTTTCTCCTTCCTAGACAGATTGGAGAGGCTTTTCCCTGCCATGTGGGCGACAAGAGACGCATGAGAGGGGAGATCCGGAGCTGTCCGGAGGTAAGCGCCTGTTGCCGGCGTCTTCCGGCACAAGCCCCGCTCCGGAGCGCACCGCGGCCGGCAGGATGCTCTCTGCCGGCGAAGGTGCCGCTTCGGCGGCAAGGAAGCCTCTCCTGCTTCTCCAGCACACGGAGAGCTGAAACGTGAAGAAAGAAGCTGCAGAACACTGGCACCGAGCCTGCAGCTTTCCAGCGGAGAGAAAAAGGTGCTTGAACACTCTGCAAGCCTTTCGACTCCCAAAAACAGGCGTATGCAAGGAGCTGCTGCAAAAACCATGCTGTGCTCGCTGCTGCTCCTCCTGAAGCTCTGGCTGCTAAATCTGAGGCTTTCCTTCCAATTTCAAGCTGCAAAGCACTTGCTGAATTGCAGGGAAAGTGCGGGAGGCCTTTGCTGTGCTGGCACATTTTCTCCATCCTAGACAGAGTGGGGAGGCTTTTCCCTGCCATGCGGGCGACAAGAGACGCATGAGAGGGGAGATCCGGAGCTGTCCGGAGGTAAGCGCCTGTTGCCGGCGTCTTCCGGCACAAGCCCCGCTCCGGAGCGCACCGCGGCCGGCAGGATGCTCTCTGCCGGCGAAGGTGCCGCTTCGGCGGCAAGGAAGTCTCTCCGGCTTCTCCAGCACACGGAGAGCTGAAACGTGAAGAAAGAAGCTGCAGAACACTGGCACCGAGCCTGCAGCTTTCCAGCGGAGAGAAAAAGGTGCTTGAACACTCTGCAAGCCTTTCAACTCCCAAAAACAGGCGTATGCAAGGAGCTGCTGCAAAAACCATGCTGTGCTCGCTGCTGCTCCTCCTGAAGCTCTGGCTGCTAAATCTGAGGCTTTCCTTCCAATTTCAAGCTGCAAAGCACTTGCTGAATTGCAGGGAAAGTCCGGGAGGCCTTTGCTGTGCTGGCACACTTTCTCCTTCCTAGACAGAGTGGGGAGGCTTTTCCCTGCCATGTAGGCGACAAGAGACGCATGAGAGGGGAGATCCGGAGCTGTCCGGAGGTAAGCGCCTGTTGCCGGCGTCTTCCGGCACAAGCCCCGCTCCGGAGCGCACCGCGGCCGGCAGGATGCTCTCTGCCGGCGAAGGTGCCGCTTCGGCGGCAAGGAAGCCTCTCCTGCTTCTCCAGCACACGGAGAGCTGAAACGTGAAGAAAGAAGCTGCAGAACACTGGCACCGAGCCTGCAGCTTTCCAGCGGAGAGAAAAAGGTGCTTGAACACTCTGCAAGCCTTTCAACTCCCAAAAACAGGCGTATGCAAGGAGCTGCTGCAAAAACCATGCTGTGCTCGCTGCTGCTCCTCCTGAAGCTCTGGCTGCTAAATCTGAGGCTTTCCTTCCAATTTCAAGCTGCAAAGCACTTGCTGAATTGCAGGGAAAGTGCGGGAGGCGTTTGCTGTGCTGGCACACTTTCTCCTTCCTAGACAGAGTGGAGAGGCTTTTCCCTGCCATGTAGGCGACAAGAGACGCATGAGAGGGGAGATCCGGAGCTGTCCGGAGGTAAGCGCCTGTTGCCGGCGTCTTCCGGCACAAGCCCCGCTCCGGAGCGCACCGCGGCCGGCAGGATGCTCTCTGCCGGCGAAGGTGCCGCTTCGGCGGCAAGGAAGTCTCTCCGGCTTCTCCAGCACACGGAGAGCTGAAACGTGAAGAAAGAAGCTGCAGAACACTGGCACCGAGCCTGCAGCTTTCCAGCGGAGAGAAAAAGGTGCTTGAACACTCTGCAAGCCTTTCAACTCCCAAAAACAGGCGTATGCAAGGAGCTGCTGCAAAAACCATGCTGTGCTCGCTGCTGCTCCTCCTGAAGCTCTGGCTGCTAAATCTGAGGCTTTCCTTCCAATTTCAAGCTGCAAAGCACTTGCTGAATTGCAGGGAAAGTCCGGGAGGCCTTTGCTGTGCTGGCACACTTTCTCCTTCCTAGACAGAGTGGGGAGGCTTTTCCCTGCCATGTAGGCGACAAGAGACGCATGAGAGGGGAGATCCGGAGCTGTCCGGAGGTAAGCGCCTGTTGCCGGCGTCTTCCGGCACAAGCCCCGCTCCGGAGCGCACCGCGGCCGGCAGGATGCTCTCTGCCGGCGAAGGTGCCGCTTCGGCGGCAAGGAAGCCTCTCCTGCTTCTCCAGCACACGGAGAGCTGAAACGTGAAGAAAGAAGCTGCAGAACACTGGCACCGAGCCTGCAGCTTTCCAGCGGAGAGAAAAAGGTGCTTGAACACTCTGCAAGCCTTTCAACTCCCAAAAACAGGCGTATGCAAGGAGCTGCTGCAAAAACCATGCTGTGCTCGCTGCTGCTCCTCCTGAAGCTCTGGCTGCTAAATCTGAGGCTTTCCTTCCAATTTCAAGCTGCAAAGCACTTGCTGAATTGCAGGGAAAGTGCGGGAGGCGTTTGCTGTGCTGGCACACTTTCTCCTTCCTAGACAGAGTGGAGAGGCTTTTCCCTGCCATGTAGGCGACAAGAGACGCATGAGAGGGGAGATCCGGAGCTGTCCGGAGGTAAGCGCCTGTTGCCGGCGTCTTCCGGCACAAGCCCCGCTCCGGAGCGCACCGCGGCCGGCAGGATGCTCTCTGCCGGCGAAGGTGCCGCTTCGGCGGCAAGGAAGTCTCTCCGGCTTCTCCAGCACACGGAGAGCTGAAACGTGAAGAAAGAAGCTGCAGAACACTGGCACCGAGCCTGCAGCTTTCCAGCGGAGAGAAAAAGGTGCTTGAACACTCTGCAAGCCTTTCAACTCCCAAAAACAGGCGTATGCAAGGAGCTGCTGCAAAAACCATGCTGTGCTCGCTGCTGCTCCTCCTGAAGCTCTGGCTGCTAAATCTGAGGCTTTCCTTCCAATTTCAAGCTGCAAAGCACTTGCTGAATTGCAGGGAAAGTGCGGGAGGCGTTTGCTGTGCTGGCACACTTTCTCCTTCCTAGACAGAGTGGAGAGGCTTTTCCCTGCCATGTAGGCGACAAGAGACGCATGAGAGGGGAGATCCGGAGCTGTCCGGAGGTAAGCGCCTGTTGCCGGCGTCTTCCGGCACAAGCCCCGCTCCGGAGCGCACCGCGGCCGGCAGGATGCTCTCTGCCGGCGAAGGTGCCGCTTCGGCGGCAAGGAAGCCTCTCCGGCTTCTCCAGCACACGGAGAGCTGAAACGTGAAGAAAGAAGCTGCAGAACACTGGCACTGAGCCTGCAGCTTTCCAGCGGAGAGAAAAAGGTGCTTGAACACTCTGCAAGCCTTTCGACTCCCAAAAACAGGCGTATGCAAGGAGCTGCTGCAAAAACCATGCTGTGCTCGCTGCTGCTCCTCCTGAAGCTCTGGCTGCTAAATCTGAGGCTTTCCTTCCAATTTCAAGCTGCAAAGCACTTGCTGAATTGCAGGGAAAGTCCGGGAGGCCTTTGCTGTGCTGGCACACTTTCTCCTTCCTAGACAGAGTGGGGAGGCTTTTCCCTGCCATGTAGGCGACAAGAGACGCATGAGAGGGGAGATCCGGAGCTGTCCGGAGGTAAGCGCCTGTTGCCGGCGTCTTCCGGCACAAGCCCCGCTCCGGAGCGCACCGCGGCCGGCAGGATGCTCTCTGCCGGCGAAGGTGCCGCTTCGGCGGCAAGGAAGCCTCTCCTGCTTCTCCAGCACACGGAGAGCTGAAACGTGAAGAAAGAAGCTGCAGAACACTGGCACCGAGCCTGCAGCTTTCCAGCGGAGAGAAAAAGGTGCTTGAACACTCTGCAAGCCTTTCGACTCCCAAAAACAGGCGTATGCAAGGAGCTGCTGCAAAAACCATGCTGTGCTCGCTGCTGCTCCTCCTGAAGCTCTGGCTGCTAAATCTGAGGCTTTCCTTCCAATTTCAAGCTGCAAAGCACTTGCTGAATTGCAGGGAAAGTGCGGGAGGCCTTTGCTGTGCTGGCACACTTTCTCCTTCCTAGACAGAGTGGGGAGGCTTTTCCCTGCCATGTAGGCGACAAGAGACGCATGAGAGGGGAGATCCGGAGCTGTCCGGAGGTAAGCGCCTGTTGCCGGCGTCTTCCGGCACAAGCCCCGCTCCGGAGCGCACCGCGGCCGGCAGGATGCTCTCTGCCGGCGAAGGTGCCGCTTCGGCGGCAAGGAAGCCTCTCCGGCTTCTCCAGCACACGGAGAGCTGAAACGTGAAGAAAGAAGCTGCAGAACACTGGCACCGAGCCTGCAGCTTTCCAGCGGAGAGAAAAAGGTGCTTGAACACTCTGCAAGCCTTTCAACTCCCAAAAACAGGCGTATGCAAGGAGCTGCTGCAAAAACCATGCTGTGCTCGCTGCTGCTCCTCCTGAAGCTCTGGCTGCTAAATCTGAGGCTTTCCTTCCAATTTCAAGCTGCAAAGCACTTGCTGAATTGCAGGGAAAGTGCGGGAGGCGTTTGCTGTGCTGGCACACTTTCTCCTTCCTAGACAGAGTGGAGAGGCTTTTCCCTGCCATGTAGGCGACAAGAGACGCATGAGAGGGGAGATCTGGAGCTGTCCGGAGGTAAGCGCCTGTTGCCGGCGTCTTCCGGCACAAGCCCCGCTCCGGAGGGCACCGCGGCCGGCAGGATGCTCTCTGCCGGCGAAGGTGCCGCTTCGGCGGCAAGGAAGTCTCTCCGGCTTCTCCAGCACACGGAGAGCTGAAACGTGAAGAAAGAAGCTGCAGAACACTGGCACCGAGCCTGCAGCTTTCCAGCGGAGAGAAAAAGGTGCTTGAACACTCTGCAAGCCTTTCAACTCCCAAAAACAGGCGTATGCAAGGAGCTGCTGCAAAAACCATGCTGTGCTCGCTGCTGCTCCTCCTGAAGCTCTGGCTGCTAAATCTGAGGCTTTCCTTCCAATTTCAAGCTGCAAAGCACTTGCTGAATTGCAGGGAAAGTGCGGGAGGCGTTTGCTGTGCTGGCACACTTTCTCCTTCCTAGACAGAGTGGAGAGGCTTTTCCCTGCCATGTAGGCGACAAGAGACGCATGAGAGGGGAGATCTGGAGCTGTCCGGAGGTAAGCGCCTGTTGCCGGCGTCTTCCGGCACAAGCCCCGCTCCGGAGCGCACCGCGGCCGGCAGGATGCTCTCTGCCGGCGAAGGTGCCGCTTCGGCGGCAAGGAAGTCTCTCCGGCTTCTCCAGCACACGGAGAGCTGAAACGTGAAGAAAGAAGCTGCAGAACACTGGCACCGAGCCTGCAGCTTTCCAGCGGAGAGAAAAAGGTGCTTGAACACTCTGCAAGCCTTTCAACTCCCAAAAACAGGCGTATGCAAGGAGCTGCTGCAAAAACCATGCTGTGCTCGCTGCTGCTCCTCCTGAAGCTCTGGCTGCTAAATCTGAGGCTTTCCTTCCAATTTCAAGCTGCAAAGCACTTGCTGAATTGCAGGGAAAGTGCGGGAGGCGTTTGCTGTGCTGGCACACTTTCTCCTTCCTAGACAGAGTGGGGAGGCTTTTCCCTGCCATGTAGGCGACAAGAGACGCTTGAGAGGGGAGATCCGGAGCTGTCCGGAGGTAAGCGCCTGTTGCCGGCGTCTTCCGGCACAAGCCCCGCTCCGGAGCGCACCGCGGCCGGCAGGATGCTCTCTGCCGGCGAAGATGCCGCTTCGGCGGCAAGGAAGTCTCTCCGGCTTCTCCAGCACACGGAGAGCTGAAACGTGAAGAAAGAAGCTGCAGAACACTGGCACTGAGCCTGCAGCTTTCCAGCGGAGAGAAAAAGGTGCTTGAACACTCTGCAAGCCTTTCAACTCCCAAAAACAGGCGTATGCAAGGAGCTGCTGCAAAAACCATGCTGTGCTCGCTGCTGCTCCTCCTGAAGCTCTGGCTGCTAAATCTGAGGCTTTCCTTCCAATTTCAAGCTGCAAAGCACTTGCTGAATTGCAGGGAAAGTCCGGGAGGCCTTTGCTGTGCTGGCACATTTTCTCCTTCCTAGACAGAGTGGAGAGGCTTTTCCCTGCCATGCGGGCGACAAGAGACGCATGAGAGGGGAGATCCGGAGCTGTCCGGAGGTAAGCGCCTGTTGCCGGCGTCTTCCGGCACAAGCCCCGCTCCGGAGCGCACCGCGGCCGGCAGGATGCTCTCTGCCGGCGAAGGTGCCGCTTCGGCGGCAAGGAAGCCTCTCCTGCTTCTCCAGCACACGGAGAGCTGAAACGTGAAGAAAGAAGCTGCAGAACACTGGCACTGAGCCTGCAGCTTTCCAGCGGAGAGAAAAAGGTGCTTGAACACTCTGCAAGCCTTTCAACTCCCAAAAACAGGCGTATGCAAGGAGCTGCTGCAAAAACCATGCTGTGCTCGCTGCTGCTCCTCCTGAAGCTCTGGCTGCTAAATCTGAGGCTTTCCTTCCAATTTCAAGCTGCAAAGCACTTGCTGAATTGCAGGGAAAGTCCGGGAGGCCTTTGCTGTGCTGGCACATTTTCTCCTTCCTAGACAGAGTGGAGAGGCTTTTCCCTGCCATGTAGGCGACAAGAGACGCATGAGAGGGGAGATCCGGAGCTGTCCGGAGGTAAGCGCCTGTTGCCGGCGTCTTCCGGCACAAGCCCCGCTCCGGAGCGCACCGCGGCCGGCAGGATGCTCTCTGCCGGCGAAGGTGCCGCTTCGGCGGCAAGGAAGCCTCTCCGGCTTCTCCAGCACACGGAGAGCTGAAACGTGAAGAAAGAAGCTGCAGAACACTGGCACTGAGCCTGCAGCTTTCCAGCGGAGAGAAAAAGGTGCTTGAACACTCTGCAAGCCTTTCGACTCCCAAAAACAGGCGTATGCAAGGAGCTGCTGCAAAAACCATGCTGTGCTCGCTGCTGCTCCTCCTGAAGCTCTGGCTGCTAAATCTGAGGCTTTCCTTCCAATTTCAAGCTGCAAAGCACTTGCTGAATTGCAGGGAAAGTCCGGGAGGCCTTTGCTGTGCTGGCACACTTTCTCCTTCCTAGACAGATTGGAGAGGCTTTTCCCTGCCATGTGGGCGACAAGAGACGCATGAGAGGGGAGATCCGGAGCTGTCCGGAGGTAAGCGCCTGTTGCCGGCGTCTTCCGGCACAAGCCCCGCTCCGGAGCGCACCGCGGCCGGCAGGATGCTCTCTGCCGGCGAACGTGCCGCTTCGGCGGCAAGGAAGCCTCTCCTGCTTCTCCAGCACACGGAGAGCTGAAACGTGAAGAAAGAAGCTGCAGAACACTGGCACCGAGCCTGCAGCTTTCCAGCGGAGAGAAAAAGGTGCTTGAACACTCTGCAAGCCTTTCAACTCCCAAAAACAGGCGTATGCAAGGAGCTGCTGCAAAAACCATGCTGTGCTCGCTGCTGCTCCTCCTGAAGCTCTGGCTGCTAAATCTGAGGCTTTCCTTCCAATTTCAAGCTGCAAAGCACTTGCTGAATTGCAGGGAAAGTGCGGGAGGCCTTTGCTGTGCTGGCACATTTTCTCCATCCTAGACAGAGTGGAGAGGCTTTTCCCTGCCATGCGGGCGACAAGAGACGCATGAGAGGGGAGATCCGGAGCTGTCCGGAGGTAAGCGCCTGTTGCCGGCGTCTTCCGGCACAAGCCCCGCTCCGGAGCGCACCGCGGCCGGCAGGATGCTCTCTGCCGGCGAAGGTGCCGCTTCGGCGGCAAGGAAGCCTCTCCGGCTTCTCCAGCACACGGAGAGCTGAAACGTGAAGAAAGAAGCTGCAGAACACTGGCACCGAGCCTGCAGCTTTCCAGCGGAGAGAAAAAGGTGCTTGAACACTCTGCAAGCCTTTCGACTCCCAAAAACAGGCGTATGCAAGGAGCTGCTGCAAAAACCATGCTGTGCTCGCTGCTGCTCCTCCTGAAGCTCTGGCTGCTAAATCTGAGGCTTTCCTTCCAATTTCAAGCTGCAAAGCACTTGCTGAATTGCAGGGAAAGTCCGGGAGGCCTTTGCTGTGCTGGCACACTTTCTCCTTCCTAGACAGAGTGGGGAGGCTTTTCCCTGCCATGTAGGCGACAAGAGACGCATGAGAGGGGAGATCCGGAGCTGTCCGGAGGTAAGCGCCTGTTGCCGGCGTCTTCCGGCACAAGCCCCGCTCCGGAGCGCACCGCGGCCGGCAGGATGCTCTCTGCCGGCGAAGGTGCCGCTTCGGCGGCAAGGAAGCCTCTCCGGCTTCTCCAGCACACGGAGAGCTGAAACGTGAAGAAAGAAGCTGCAGAACACTGGCACCGAGCCTGCAGCTTTCCAGCGGAGAGAAAAAGGTGCTTGAACACTCTGCAAGCCTTTCAACTCCCAAAAACAGGCGTATGCAAGGAGCTGCTGCAAAAACCATGCTGTGCTCGCTGCTGCTCCTCCTGAAGCTCTGGCTGCTAAATCTGAGGCTTTCCTTCCAATTTCAAGCTGCAAAGCACTTGCTGAATTGCAGGGAAAGTGCGGGAGGCGTTTGCTGTGCTGGCACACTTTCTCCTTCCTAGACAGAGTGGAGAGGCTTTTCCCTGCCATGTAGGCGACAAGAGACGCATGAGAGGGGAGATCTGGAGCTGTCCGGAGGTAAGCGCCTGTTGCCGGCGTCTTCCGGCACAAGCCCCGCTCCGGAGCGCACCGCGGCCGGCAGGATGCTCTCTGCCGGCGAAGGTGCCGCTTCGGCGGCAAGGAAGTCTCTCCGGCTTCTCCAGCACACGGAGAGCTGAAACGTGAAGAAAGAAGCTGCAGAACACTGGCACCGAGCCTGCAGCTTTCCAGCGGAGAGAAAAAGGTGCTTGAACACTCTGCAAGCCTTTCAACTCCCAAAAACAGGCGTATGCAAGGAGCTGCTGCAAAAACCATGCTGTGCTCGCTGCTGCTCCTCCTGAAGCTCTGGCTGCTAAATCTGAGGCTTTCCTTCCAATTTCAAGCTGCAAAGCACTTGCTGAATTGCAGGGAAAGTGCGGGAGGCGTTTGCTGTGCTGGCACACTTTCTCCTTCCTAGACAGAGTGGAGAGGCTTTTCCCTGCCATGTAGGCGACAAGAGACGCATGAGAGGGGAGATCTGGAGCTGTCCGGAGGTAAGCGCCTGTTGCCGGCGTCTTCCGGCACAAGCCCCGCTCCGGAGCGCACCGCGGCCGGCAGGATGCTCTCTGCCGGCGAAGGTGCCGCTTCGGCGGCAAGGAAGTCTCTCCGGCTTCTCCAGCACACGGAGAGCTGAAACGTGAAGAAAGAAGCTGCAGAACACTGGCACCGAGCCTGCAGCTTTCCAGCGGAGAGAAAAAGGTGCTTGAACACTCTGCAAGCCTTTCAACTCCCAAAAACAGGCGTATGCAAGGAGCTGCTGCAAAAACCATGCTGTGCTCGCTGCTGCTCCTCCTGAAGCTCTGGCTGCTAAATCTGAGGCTTTCCTTCCAATTTCAAGCTGCAAAGCACTTGCTGAATTGCAGGGAAAGTGCGGGAGGCGTTTGCTGTGCTGGCACACTTTCTCCTTCCTAGACAGAGTGGGGAGGCTTTTCCCTGCCATGTAGGCGACAAGAGACGCTTGAGAGGGGAGATCCGGAGCTGTCCGGAGGTAAGCGCCTGTTGCCGGCGTCTTCCGGCACAAGCCCCGCTCCGGAGCGCACCGCGGCCGGCAGGATGCTCTCTGCCGGCGAAGATGCCGCTTCGGCGGCAAGGAAGTCTCTCCGGCTTCTCCAGCACACGGAGAGCTGAAACGTGAAGAAAGAAGCTGCAGAACACTGGCACTGAGCCTGCAGCTTTCCAGCGGAGAGAAAAAGGTGCTTGAACACTCTGCAAGCCTTTCAACTCCCAAAAACAGGCGTATGCAAGGAGCTGCTGCAAAAACCATGCTGTGCTCGCTGCTGCTCCTCCTGAAGCTCTGGCTGCTAAATCTGAGGCTTTCCTTCCAATTTCAAGCTGCAAAGCACTTGCTGAATTGCAGGGAAAGTCCGGGAGGCCTTTGCTGTGCTGGCACATTTTCTCCTTCCTAGACAGAGTGGAGAGGCTTTTCCCTGCCATGCGGGCGACAAGAGACGCATGAGAGGGGAGATCCGGAGCTGTCCGGAGGTAAGCGCCTGTTGCCGGCGTCTTCCGGCACAAGCCCCGCTCCGGAGCGCACCGCGGCCGGCAGGATGCTCTCTGCCGGCGAAGGTGCCGCTTCGGCGGCAAGGAAGCCTCTCCTGCTTCTCCAGCACACGGAGAGCTGAAACGTGAAGAAAGAAGCTGCAGAACACTGGCACTGAGCCTGCAGCTTTCCAGCGGAGAGAAAAAGGTGCTTGAACACTCTGCAAGCCTTTCAACTCCCAAAAACAGGCGTATGCAAGGAGCTGCTGCAAAAACCATGCTGTGCTCGCTGCTGCTCCTCCTGAAGCTCTGGCTGCTAAATCTGAGGCTTTCCTTCCAATTTCAAGCTGCAAAGCACTTGCTGAATTGCAGGGAAAGTCCGGGAGGCCTTTGCTGTGCTGGCACATTTTCTCCTTCCTAGACAGAGTGGAGAGGCTTTTCCCTGCCATGTAGGCGACAAGAGACGCATGAGAGGGGAGATCCGGAGCTGTCCGGAGGTAAGCGCCTGTTGCCGGCGTCTTCCGGCACAAGCCCCGCTCCGGAGCGCACCGCGGCCGGCAGGATGCTCTCTGCCGGCGAAGGTGCCGCTTCGGCGGCAAGGAAGCCTCTCCGGCTTCTCCAGCACACGGAGAGCTGAAACGTGAAGAAAGAAGCTGCAGAACACTGGCACTGAGCCTGCAGCTTTCCAGCGGAGAGAAAAAGGTGCTTGAACACTCTGCAAGCCTTTCGACTCCCAAAAACAGGCGTATGCAAGGAGCTGCTGCAAAAACCATGCTGTGCTCGCTGCTGCTCCTCCTGAAGCTCTGGCTGCTAAATCTGAGGCTTTCCTTCCAATTTCAAGCTGCAAAGCACTTGCTGAATTGCAGGGAAAGTCCGGGAGGCCTTTGCTGTGCTGGCACACTTTCTCCTTCCTAGACAGATTGGAGAGGCTTTTCCCTGCCATGTGGGCGACAAGAGACGCATGAGAGGGGAGATCCGGAGCTGTCCGGAGGTAAGCGCCTGTTGCCGGCGTCTTCCGGCACAAGCCCCGCTCCGGAGCGCACCGCGGCCGGCAGGATGCTCTCTGCCGGCGAAGGTGCCGCTTCGGCGGCAAGGAAGCCTCTCCTGCTTCTCCAGCACACGGAGAGCTGAAACGTGAAGAAAGAAGCTGCAGAACACTGGCACCGAGCCTGCAGCTTTCCAGCGGAGAGAAAAAGGTGCTTGAACACTCTGCAAGCCTTTCAACTCCCAAAAACAGGCGTATGCAAGGAGCTGCTGCAAAAACCATGCTGTGCTCGCTGCTGCTCCTCCTGAAGCTCTGGCTGCTAAATCTGAGGCTTTCCTTCCAATTTCAAGCTGCAAAGCACTTGCTGAATTGCAGGGAAAGTGCGGGAGGCCTTTGCTGTGCTGGCACATTTTCTCCATCCTAGACAGAGTGGAGAGGCTTTTCCCTGCCATGCGGGCGACAAGAGACGCATGAGAGGGGAGATCCGGAGCTGTCCGGAGGTAAGCGCCTGTTGCCGGCGTCTTCCGGCACAAGCCCCGCTCCGGAGCGCACCGCGGCCGGCAGGATGCTCTCTGCCGGCGAAGGTGCCGCTTCGGCGGCAAGGAAGCCTCTCCGGCTTCTCCAGCACACGGAGAGCTGAAACGTGAAGAAAGAAGCTGCAGAACACTGGCACCGAGCCTGCAGCTTTCCAGCGGAGAGAAAAAGGTGCTTGAACACTCTGCAAGCCTTTCGACTCCCAAAAACAGGCGTATGCAAGGAGCTGCTGCAAAAACCATGCTGTGCTCGCTGCTGCTCCTCCTGAAGCTCTGGCTGCTAAATCTGAGGCTTTCCTTCCAATTTCAAGCTGCAAAGCACTTGCTGAATTGCAGGGTAAGTCCGGGAGGCCTTTGCTGTGCTGGCACACTTTCTCCTTCCTAGACAGAGTGGGGAGGCTTTTCCCTGCCATGTAGGCGACAAGAGACGCATGAGAGGGGAGATCCGGAGCTGTCCGGAGGTAAGCGCCTGTTGCCGGCGTCTTCCGGCACAAGCCCCGCTCCGGAGCGCACCGCGGCCGGCAGGATGCTCTCTGCCGGCGAAGGTGCCGCTTCGGCGGCAAGGAAGCCTCTCCTGCTTCTCCAGCACACGGAGAGCTGAAACGTGAAGAAAGAAGCTGCAGAACACTGGCACCGAGCCTGCAGCTTTCCAGCGGAGAGAAAAAGGTGCTTGAACACTCTGCAAGCCTTTCAACTCCCAAAAACAGGCGTATGCAAGGAGCTGCTGCAAAAACCATGCTGTGCTCGCTGCTGCTCCTCCTGAAGCTCTGGCTGCTAAATCTGAGGCTTTCCTTCCAATTTCAAGCTGCAAAGCACTTGCTGAATTGCAGGGAAAGTCCGGGAGGCGTTTGCTGTGCTGGCACACTTTCTCCTTCCTAGACAGAGTGGAGAGGCTTTTCCCTGCCATGTAGGCGACAAGAGACGCATGAGAGGGGAGATCCGGAGCTGTCCGGAGGTAAGCGCCTGTTGCCGGCGTCTTCCGGCACAAGCCCCGCTCCGGAGCGCACCGCGGCCGGCAGGATGCTCTCTGCCGGCGAAGGTGCCGCTTCGGCGGCAAGGAAGCCTCTCCGGCTTCTCCAGCACACGGAGAGCTGAAACGTGAAGAAAGAAGCTGCAGAACACTGGCACTGAGCCTGCAGCTTTCCAGCGGAGAGAAAAAGGTGCTTGAACACTCTGCAAGCCTTTCGACTCCCAAAAACAGGCGTATGCAAGGAGCTGCTGCAAAAACCATGCTGTGCTCGCTGCTGCTCCTCCTGAAGCTCTGGCTGCTAAATCTGAGGCTTTCCTTCCAATTTCAAGCTGCAAAGCACTTGCTGAATTGCAGGGAAAGTGCGGGAGGCCTTTGCTGTGCTGGCACACTTTCTCCTTCCTAGACAGATTGGAGAGGCTTTTCCCTGCCATGTGGGCGACAAGAGACGCATGAGAGGGGAGATCCGGAGCTGTCCGGAGGTAAGCGCCTGTTGCCGGCGTCTTCCGGCACAAGCCCCGCTCCGGAGCGCACCGCGGCCGGCAGGATGCTCTCTGCCGGCGAAGGTGCCGCTTCGGCGGCAAGGAAGCCTCTCCTGCTTCTCCAGCACACGGAGAGCTGAAACGTGAAGAAAGAAGCTGCAGAACACTGGCACCGAGCCTGCAGCTTTCCAGCGGAGAGAAAAAGGTGCTTGAACACTCTGCAAGCCTTTCAACTCCCAAAAACAGGCGTATGCAAGGAGCTGCTGCAAAAACCATGCTGTGCTCGCTGCTGCTCCTCCTGAAGCTCTGGCTGCTAAATCTGAGGCTTTCCTTCCAATTTCAAGCTGCAAAGCACTTGCTGAATTGCAGGGAAAGTGCGGGAGGCCTTTGCTGTGCTGGCACATTTTCTCCATCCTAGACAGAGTGGGGAGGCTTTTCCCTGCCATGCGGGCGACAAGAGACGCATGAGAGGGGAGATCCGGAGCTGTCCGGAGGTAAGCGCCTGTTGCCGGCGTCTTCCGGCACAAGCCCCGCTCCGGAGCGCACCGCGGCCGGCAGGATGCTCTCTGCCGGCGAAGGTGCCGCTTCGGCGGCAAGGAAGCCTCTCCGGCTTCTCCAGCACACGGAGAGCTGAAACGTGAAGAAAGAAGCTGCAGAACACTGGCACCGAGCCTGCAGCTTTCCAGCGGAGAGAAAAAGGTGCTTGAACACTCTGCAAGCCTTTCGACTCCCAAAAACAGGCGTATGCAAGGAGCTGCTGCAAAAACCATGCTGTGCTCGCTGCTGCTCCTCCTGAAGCTCTGGCTGCTAAATCTGAGGCTTTCCTTCCAATTTCAAGCTGCAAAGCACTTGCTGAATTGCAGGGAAAGTCCGGGAGGCCTTTGCTGTGCTGGCACACTTTCTCCTTCCTAGACAGAGTGGAGAGGCTTTTCCCTGCCATGTAGGCGACAAGAGACGCATGAGAGGGGAGATCCGGAGCTGTCCGGAGGTAAGCGCCTGTTGCCGGCGTCTTCCGGCACAAGCCCCGCTCCGGAGCGCACCGCGGCCGGCAGGATGCTCTCTGCCGGCGAAGGTGCCGCTTCGGCGGCAAGGAAGCCTCTCCTGCTTCTCCAGCACACGGAGAGCTGAAACGTGAAGAAAGAAGCTGCAGAACACTGGCACCGAGCCTGCAGCTTTCCAGCGGAGAGAAAAAGGTGCTTGAACACTCTGCAAGCCTTTCAACTCCCAAAAACAGGCGTATGCAAGGAGCTGCTGCAAAAACCATGCTGTGCTCGCTGCTGCTCCTCCTGAAGCTCTGGCTGCTAAATCTGAGGCTTTCCTTCCAATTTCAAGCTGCAAAGCACTTGCTGAATTGCAGGGAAAGTGCGGGAGGCGTTTGCTGTGCTGGCACACTTTCTCCTTCCTAGACAGAGTGGAGAGGCTTTTCCCTGCCATGTAGGCGACAAGAGACGCATGAGAGGGGAGATCCGGAGCTGTCCGGAGGTAAGCGCCTGTTGCCGGCGTCTTCCGGCACAAGCCCCGCTCCGGAGCGCACCGCGGCCGGCAGGATGCTCTCTGCCGGCGAAGGTGCCGCTTCGGCGGCAAGGAAGCCTCTCCGGCTTCTCCAGCACACGGAGAGCTGAAACGTGAAGAAAGAAGCTGCAGAACACTGGCACCGAGCCTGCAGCTTTCCAGCGGAGAGAAAAAGGTGCTTGAACACTCTGCAAGCCTTTCAACTCCCAAAAACAGGCGTATGCAAGGAGCTGCTGCAAAAACCATGCTGTGCTCGCTGCTGCTCCTCCTGAAGCTCTGGCTGCTAAATCTGAGGCTTTCCTTCCAATTTCAAGCTGCAAAGCACTTGCTGAATTGCAGGGAAAGTGCGGGAGGCGTTTGCTGTGCTGGCACACTTTCTCCTTCCTAGACAGAGTGGAGAGGCTTTTCCCTGCCATGTAGGCGACAAGAGACGCATGAGAGGGGAGATCCGGAGCTGTCCGGAGGTAAGCGCCTGTTGCCGGCGTCTTCCGGCACAAGCCCCGCTCCGGAGCGCACCGCGGCCGGCAGGATGCTCTCTGCCGGCGAAGGTGCCGCTTCGGCGGCAAGGAAGTCTCTCCGGCTTCTCCAGCACACGGAGAGCTGAAACGTGAAGAAAGAAGCTGCAGAACACTGGCACCGAGCCTGCAGCTTTCCAGCGGAGAGAAAAAGGTGCTTGAACACTCTGCAAGCCTTTCAACTCCCAAAAACAGGCGTATGCAAGGAGCTGCTGCAAAAACCATGCTGTGCTCGCTGCTGCTCCTCCTGAAGCTCTGGCTGCTAAATCTGAGGCTTTCCTTCCAATTTCAAGCTGCAAAGCACTTGCTGAATTGCAGGGAAAGTGCGGGAGGCGTTTGCTGTGCTGGCACACTTTCTCCTTCCTAGACAGAGTGGAGAGGCTTTTCCCTGCCATGTAGGCGACAAGAGACGCATGAGAGGGGAGATCCGGAGCTGTCCGGAGGTAAGCGCCTGTTGCCGGCGTCTTCCGGCACAAGCCCCGCTCCGGAGCGCACCGCGGCCGGCAGGATGCTCTCTGCCGGCGAAGGTGCCGCTTCGGCGGCAAGGAAGTCTCTCCGGCTTCTCCAGCACACGGAGAGCTGAAACGTGAAGAAAGAAGCTGCAGAACACTGGCACCGAGCCTGCAGCTTTCCAGCGGAGAGAAAAAGGTGCTTGAACACTCTGCAAGCCTTTCAACTCCCAAAAACAGGCGTATGCAAGGAGCTGCTGCAAAAACCATGCTGTGCTCGCTGCTGCTCCTCCTGAAGCTCTGGCTGCTAAATCTGAGGCTTTCCTTCCAATTTCAAGCTGCAAAGCACTTGCTGAATTGCAGGGAAAGTCCGGGAGGCCTTTGCTGTGCTGGCACACTTTCTCCTTCCTAGACAGAGTGGGGAGGCTTTTCCCTGCCATGTAGGCGACAAGAGACGCATGAGAGGGGAGATCCGGAGCTGTCCGGAGGTAAGCGCCTGTTGCCGGCGTCTTCCGGCACAAGCCCCGCTCCGGAGCGCACCGCGGCCGGCAGGATGCTCTCTGCCGGCGAAGGTGCCGCTTCGGCGGCAAGGAAGCCTCTCCGGCTTCTCCAGCACACGGAGAGCTGAAACGTGAAGAAAGAAGCTGCAGAACACTGGCACTGAGCCTGCAGCTTTCCAGCGGAGAGAAAAAGGTGCTTGAACACTCTGCAAGCCTTTCGACTCCCAAAAACAGGCGTATGCAAGGAGCTGCTGCAAAAACCATGCTGTGCTCGCTGCTGCTCCTCCTGAAGCTCTGGCTGCTAAATCTGAGGCTTTCCTTCCAATTTCAAGCTGCAAAGCACTTGCTGAATTGCAGGGAAAGTCCGGGAGGCCTTTGCTGTGCTGGCACACTTTCTCCTTCCTAGACAGAGTGGGGAGGCTTTTCCCTGCCATGTAGGCGACAAGAGACGCATGAGAGGGGAGATCCGGAGCTGTCCGGAGGTAAGCGCCTGTTGCCGGCGTCTTCCGGCACAAGCCCCGCTCCGGAGCGCACCGCGGCCGGCAGGATGCTCTCTGCCGGCGAAGGTGCCGCTTCGGCGGCAAGGAAGCCTCTCCTGCTTCTCCAGCACACGGAGAGCTGAAACGTGAAGAAAGAAGCTGCAGAACACTGGCACCGAGCCTGCAGCTTTCCAGCGGAGAGAAAAAGGTGCTTGAACACTCTGCAAGCCTTTCAACTCCCAAAAACAGGCGTATGCAAGGAGCTGCTGCAAAAACCATGCTGTGCTCGCTGCTGCTCCTCCTGAAGCTCTGGCTGCTAAATCTGAGGCTTTCCTTCCAATTTCAAGCTGCAAAGCACTTGCTGAATTGCAGGGAAAGTGCGGGAGGCGTTTGCTGTGCTGGCACACTTTCTCCTTCCTAGACAGAGTGGAGAGGCTTTTCCCTGCCATGTAGGCGACAAGAGACGCATGAGAGGGGAGATCCGGAGCTGTCCGGAGGTAAGCGCCTGTTGCCGGCGTCTTCCGGCACAAGCCCCGCTCCGGAGCGCACCGCGGCCGGCAGGATGCTCTCTGCCGGCGAAGGTGCCGCTTCGGCGGCAAGGAAGCCTCTCCTGCTTCTCCAGCACACGGAGAGCTGAAACGTGAAGAAAGAAGCTGCAGAACACTGGCACCGAGCCTGCAGCTTTCCAGCGGAGAGAAAAAGGTGCTTGAACACTCTGCAAGCCTTTCAACTCCCAAAAACAGGCGTATGCAAGGAGCTGCTGCAAAAACCATGCTGTGCTCGCTGCTGCTCCTCCTGAAGCTCTGGCTGCTAAATCTGAGGCTTTCCTTCCAATTTCAAGCTGCAAAGCACTTGCTGAATTGCAGGGAAAGTGCGGGAGGCCTTTGCTGTGCTGGCACATTTTCTCCATCCTAGACAGAGTGGGGAGGCTTTTCCCTGCCATGCGGGCGACAAGAGACGCATGAGAGGGGAGATCCGGAGCTGTCCGGAGGTAAGCGCCTGTTGCCGGCGTCTTCCGGCACAAGCCCCGCTCCGGAGCGCACCGCGGCCGGCAGGATGCTCTCTGCCGGCGAAGGTGCCGCTTCGGCGGCAAGGAAGTCTCTCCGGCTTCTCCAGCACACGGAGAGCTGAAACGTGAAGAAAGAAGCTGCAGAACACTGGCACCGAGCCTGCAGCTTTCCAGCGGAGAGAAAAAGGTGCTTGAACACTCTGCAAGCCTTTCAACTCCCAAAAACAGGCGTATGCAAGGAGCTGCTGCAAAAACCATGCTGTGCTCGCTGCTGCTCCTCCTGAAGCTCTGGCTGCTAAATCTGAGGCTTTCCTTCCAATTTCAAGCTGCAAAGCACTTGCTGAATTGCAGGGAAAGTGCGGGAGGCGTTTGCTGTGCTGGCACACTTTCTCCTTCCTAGACAGAGTGGGGAGGCTTTTCCCTGCCATGTAGGCGACAAGAGACGCATGAGAGGGGAGATCCGGAGCTGTCCGGAGGTAAGCGCCTGTTGCCGGCGTCTTCCGGCACAAGCCCCGCTCCGGAGCGCACCGCGGCCGGCAGGATGCTCTCTGCCGGCGAAGATGCCGCTTCGGCGGCAAGGAAGCCTCTCCGGCTTCTCCAGCACACGGAGAGCTGAAACGTGAAGAAAGAAGCTGCAGAACACTGGCACTGAGCCTGCAGCTTTCCAGCGGAGAGAAAAAGGTGCTTGAACACTCTGCAAGCCTTTCGACTCCCAAAAACAGGCGTATGCAAGGAGCTGCTGCAAAAACCATGCTGTGCTCGCTGCTGCTCCTCCTGAAGCTCTGGCTGCTAAATCTGAGGCTTTCCTTCCAATTTCAAGCTGCAAAGCACTTGCTGAATTGCAGGGAAAGTCCGGGAGGCCTTTGCTGTGCTGGCACACTTTCTCCTTCCTAGACAGAGTGGGGAGGCTTTTCCCTGCCATGTAGGCGACAAGAGACGCATGAGAGGGGAGATCCGGAGCTGTCCGGAGGTAAGCGCCTGTTGCCGGCGTCTTCCGGCACAAGCCCCGCTCCGGAGCGCACCGCGGCCGGCAGGATGCTCTCTGCCGGCGAAGGTGCCGCTTCGGCGGCAAGGAAGCCTCTCCTGCTTCTCCAGCACACGGAGAGCTGAAACGTGAAGAAAGAAGCTGCAGAACACTGGCACCGAGCCTGCAGCTTTCCAGCGGAGAGAAAAAGGTGCTTGAACACTCTGCAAGCCTTTCAACTCCCAAAAACAGGCGTATGCAAGGAGCTGCTGCAAAAACCATGCTGTGCTCGCTGCTGCTCCTCCTGAAGCTCTGGCTGCTAAATCTGAGGCTTTCCTTCCAATTTCAAGCTGCAAAGCACTTGCTGAATTGCAGGGAAAGTGCGGGAGGCCTTTGCTGTGCTGGCACATTTTCTCCATCCTAGACAGAGTGGGGAGGCTTTTCCCTGCCATGCGGGCGACAAGAGACGCATGAGAGGGGAGATCCGGAGCTGTCCGGAGGTAAGCGCCTGTTGCCGGCGTCTTCCGGCACAAGCCCCGCTCCGGAGCGCACCGCGGCCGGCAGGATGCTCTCTGCCGGCGAAGGTGCCGCTTCGGCGGCAAGGAAGCCTCTCCGGCTTCTCCAGCACACGGAGAGCTGAAACGTGAAGAAAGAAGCTGCAGAACACTGGCACCGAGCCTGCAGCTTTCCAGCGGAGAGAAAAAGGTGCTTGAACACTCTGCAAGCCTTTCGACTCCCAAAAACAGGCGTATGCAAGGAGCTGCTGCAAAAACCATGCTGTGCTCGCTGCTGCTCCTCCTGAAGCTCTGGCTGCTAAATCTGAGGCTTTCCTTCCAATTTCAAGCTGCAAAGCACTTGCTGAATTGCAGGGAAAGTCCGGGAGGCCTTTGCTGTGCTGGCACACTTTCT
This sequence comes from Fringilla coelebs, assembly GCF_963513975.1. Lineage (NCBI taxonomy): Eukaryota > Metazoa > Chordata > Aves > Passeriformes > Fringillidae > Fringilla > Fringilla coelebs. Next base: position 2,225,118 of record NW_028167521.1, on the reverse strand, counting down.
CCTTCCTAGACAGAGTGGAGAGGCTTTTCCCTGCCATGTAGGCGACAAGAGACGCATGAGAGGGGAGATCCGGAGCTGTCCGGAGGTAAGCGCCTGTTGCCGGCGTCTTCCGGCACAAGCCCCGCTCCGGAGCGCACCGCGGCCGGCAGGATGCTCTCTGCCGGCGAAGGTGCCGCTTCGGCGGCAAGGAAGCCTCTCCTGCTTCTCCAGCACACGGAGAGCTGAAACGTGAAGAAAGAAGCTGCAGAACACTGGCACCGAGCCTGCAGCTTTCCAGCGGAGAGAAAAAGGTGCTTGAACACTCTGCAAGCCTTTCAACTCCCAAAAACAGGCGTATGCAAGGAGCTGCTGCAAAAACCATGCTGTGCTCGCTGCTGCTCCTCCTGAAGCTCTGGCTGCTAAATCTGAGGCTTTCCTTCCAATTTCAAGCTGCAAAGCACTTGCTGAATTGCAGGGAAAGTGCGGGAGGCGTTTGCTGTGCTGGCACACTTTCTCCTTCCTAGACAGAGTGGAGAGGCTTTTCCCTGCCATGTAGGCGACAAGAGACGCATGAGAGGGGAGATCCGGAGCTGTCCGGAGGTAAGCGCCTGTTGCCGGCGTCTTCCGGCACAAGCCCCGCTCCGGAGCGCACCGCGGCCGGCAGGATGCTCTCTGCCGGCGAAGGTGCCGCTTCGGCGGCAAGGAAGCCTCTCCGGCTTCTCCAGCACACGGAGAGCTGAAACGTGAAGAAAGAAGCTGCAGAACACTGGCACCGAGCCTGCAGCTTTCCAGCGGAGAGAAAAAGGTGCTTGAACACTCTGCAAGCCTTTCAACTCCCAAAAACAGGCGTATGCAAGGAGCTGCTGCAAAAACCATGCTGTGCTCGCTGCTGCTCCTCCTGAAGCTCTGGCTGCTAAATCTGAGGCTTTCCTTCCAATTTCAAGCTGCAAAGCACTTGCTGAATTGCAGGGAAAGTGCGGGAGGCGTTTGCTGTGCTGGCACACTTTCTCCTTCCTAGACAGAGTGGAGAGGCTTTTCCCTGCCATGTAGGCGACAAGAGACGCATGAGAGGGGAGATCCGGAGCTGTCCGGAGGTAAGCGCCTGTTGCCGGCGTCTTCCGGCACAAGCCCCGCTCCGGAGCGCACCGCGGCCGGCAGGATGCTCTCTGCCGGCGAAGGTGCCGCTTCGGCGGCAAGGAAGTCTCTCCGGCTTCTCCAGCACACGGAGAGCTGAAACGTGAAGAAAGAAGCTGCAGAACACTGGCACCGAGCCTGCAGCTTTCCAGCGGAGAGAAAAAGGTGCTTGAACACTCTGCAAGCCTTTCAACTCCCAAAAACAGGCGTATGCAAGGAGCTGCTGCAAAAACCATGCTGTGCTCGCTGCTGCTCCTCCTGAAGCTCTGGCTGCTAAATCTGAGGCTTTCCTTCCAATTTCAAGCTGCAAAGCACTTGCTGAATTGCAGGGAAAGTGCGGGAGGCGTTTGCTGTGCTGGCACACTTTCTCCTTCCTAGACAGAGTGGAGAGGCTTTTCCCTGCCATGTAGGCGACAAGAGACGCATGAGAGGGGAGATCCGGAGCTGTCCGGAGGTAAGCGCCTGTTGCCGGCGTCTTCCGGCACAAGCCCCGCTCCGGAGCGCACCGCGGCCGGCAGGATGCTCTCTGCCGGCGAAGGTGCCGCTTCGGCGGCAAGGAAGTCTCTCCGGCTTCTCCAGCACACGGAGAGCTGAAACGTGAAGAAAGAAGCTGCAGAACACTGGCACCGAGCCTGCAGCTTTCCAGCGGAGAGAAAAAGGTGCTTGAACACTCTGCAAGCCTTTCAACTCCCAAAAACAGGCGTATGCAAGGAGCTGCTGCAAAAACCATGCTGTGCTCGCTGCTGCTCCTCCTGAAGCTCTGGCTGCTAAATCTGAGGCTTTCCTTCCAATTTCAAGCTGCAAAGCACTTGCTGAATTGCAGGGAAAGTCCGGGAGGCCTTTGCTGTGCTGGCACACTTTCTCCTTCCTAGACAGAGTGGGGAGGCTTTTCCCTGCCATGTAGGCGACAAGAGACGCATGAGAGGGGAGATCCGGAGCTGTCCGGAGGTAAGCGCCTGTTGCCGGCGTCTTCCGGCACAAGCCCCGCTCCGGAGCGCACCGCGGCCGGCAGGATGCTCTCTGCCGGCGAAGGTGCCGCTTCGGCGGCAAGGAAGCCTCTCCGGCTTCTCCAGCACACGGAGAGCTGAAACGTGAAGAAAGAAGCTGCAGAACACTGGCACTGAGCCTGCAGCTTTCCAGCGGAGAGAAAAAGGTGCTTGAACACTCTGCAAGCCTTTCGACTCCCAAAAACAGGCGTATGCAAGGAGCTGCTGCAAAAACCATGCTGTGCTCGCTGCTGCTCCTCCTGAAGCTCTGGCTGCTAAATCTGAGGCTTTCCTTCCAATTTCAAGCTGCAAAGCACTTGCTGAATTGCAGGGAAAGTCCGGGAGGCCTTTGCTGTGCTGGCACACTTTCTCCTTCCTAGACAGAGTGGGGAGGCTTTTCCCTGCCATGTAGGCGACAAGAGACGCATGAGAGGGGAGATCCGGAGCTGTCCGGAGGTAAGCGCCTGTTGCCGGCGTCTTCCGGCACAAGCCCCGCTCCGGAGCGCACCGCGGCCGGCAGGATGCTCTCTGCCGGCGAAGGTGCCGCTTCGGCGGCAAGGAAGCCTCTCCTGCTTCTCCAGCACACGGAGAGCTGAAACGTGAAGAAAGAAGCTGCAGAACACTGGCACCGAGCCTGCAGCTTTCCAGCGGAGAGAAAAAGGTGCTTGAACACTCTGCAAGCCTTTCAACTCCCAAAAACAGGCGTATGCAAGGAGCTGCTGCAAAAACCATGCTGTGCTCGCTGCTGCTCCTCCTGAAGCTCTGGCTGCTAAATCTGAGGCTTTCCTTCCAATTTCAAGCTGCAAAGCACTTGCTGAATTGCAGGGAAAGTGCGGGAGGCGTTTGCTGTGCTGGCACACTTTCTCCTTCCTAGACAGAGTGGAGAGGCTTTTCCCTGCCATGTAGGCGACAAGAGACGCATGAGAGGGGAGATCCGGAGCTGTCCGGAGGTAAGCGCCTGTTGCCGGCGTCTTCCGGCACAAGCCCCGCTCCGGAGCGCACCGCGGCCGGCAGGATGCTCTCTGCCGGCGAAGGTGCCGCTTCGGCGGCAAGGAAGCCTCTCCTGCTTCTCCAGCACACGGAGAGCTGAAACGTGAAGAAAGAAGCTGCAGAACACTGGCACCGAGCCTGCAGCTTTCCAGCGGAGAGAAAAAGGTGCTTGAACACTCTGCAAGCCTTTCAACTCCCAAAAACAGGCGTATGCAAGGAGCTGCTGCAAAAACCATGCTGTGCTCGCTGCTGCTCCTCCTGAAGCTCTGGCTGCTAAATCTGAGGCTTTCCTTCCAATTTCAAGCTGCAAAGCACTTGCTGAATTGCAGGGAAAGTGCGGGAGGCCTTTGCTGTGCTGGCACATTTTCTCCATCCTAGACAGAGTGGGGAGGCTTTTCCCTGCCATGCGGGCGACAAGAGACGCATGAGAGGGGAGATCCGGAGCTGTCCGGAGGTAAGCGCCTGTTGCCGGCGTCTTCCGGCACAAGCCCCGCTCCGGAGCGCACCGCGGCCGGCAGGATGCTCTCTGCCGGCGAAGGTGCCGCTTCGGCGGCAAGGAAGTCTCTCCGGCTTCTCCAGCACACGGAGAGCTGAAACGTGAAGAAAGAAGCTGCAGAACACTGGCACCGAGCCTGCAGCTTTCCAGCGGAGAGAAAAAGGTGCTTGAACACTCTGCAAGCCTTTCAACTCCCAAAAACAGGCGTATGCAAGGAGCTGCTGCAAAAACCATGCTGTGCTCGCTGCTGCTCCTCCTGAAGCTCTGGCTGCTAAATCTGAGGCTTTCCTTCCAATTTCAAGCTGCAAAGCACTTGCTGAATTGCAGGGAAAGTGCGGGAGGCGTTTGCTGTGCTGGCACACTTTCTCCTTCCTAGACAGAGTGGGGAGGCTTTTCCCTGCCATGTAGGCGACAAGAGACGCATGAGAGGGGAGATCCGGAGCTGTCCGGAGGTAAGCGCCTGTTGCCGGCGTCTTCCGGCACAAGCCCCGCTCCGGAGCGCACCGCGGCCGGCAGGATGCTCTCTGCCGGCGAAGATGCCGCTTCGGCGGCAAGGAAGCCTCTCCGGCTTCTCCAGCACACGGAGAGCTGAAACGTGAAGAAAGAAGCTGCAGAACACTGGCACTGAGCCTGCAGCTTTCCAGCGGAGAGAAAAAGGTGCTTGAACACTCTGCAAGCCTTTCGACTCCCAAAAACAGGCGTATGCAAGGAGCTGCTGCAAAAACCATGCTGTGCTCGCTGCTGCTCCTCCTGAAGCTCTGGCTGCTAAATCTGAGGCTTTCCTTCCAATTTCAAGCTGCAAAGCACTTGCTGAATTGCAGGGAAAGTCCGGGAGGCCTTTGCTGTGCTGGCACACTTTCTCCTTCCTAGACAGAGTGGGGAGGCTTTTCCCTGCCATGTAGGCGACAAGAGACGCATGAGAGGGGAGATCCGGAGCTGTCCGGAGGTAAGCGCCTGTTGCCGGCGTCTTCCGGCACAAGCCCCGCTCCGGAGCGCACCGCGGCCGGCAGGATGCTCTCTGCCGGCGAAGGTGCCGCTTCGGCGGCAAGGAAGTCTCTCCGGCTTCTCCAGCACACGGAGAGCTGAAACGTGAAGAAAGAAGCTGCAGAACACTGGCACCGAGCCTGCAGCTTTCCAGCGGAGAGAAAAAGGTGCTTGAACACTCTGCAAGCCTTTCAACTCCCAAAAACAGGCGTATGCAAGGAGCTGCTGCAAAAACCATGCTGTGCTCGCTGCTGCTCCTCCTGAAGCTCTGGCTGCTAAATCTGAGGCTTTCCTTCCAATTTCAAGCTGCAAAGCACTTGCTGAATTGCAGGGAAAGTGCGGGAGGCGTTTGCTGTGCTGGCACACTTTCTCCTTCCTAGACAGAGTGGGGAGGCTTTTCCCTGCCATGTAGGCGACAAGAGACGCATGAGAGGGGAGATCCGGAGCTGTCCGGAGGTAAGCGCCTGTTGCCGGCGTCTTCCGGCACAAGCCCCGCTCCGGAGCGCACCGCGGCCGGCAGGATGCTCTCTGCCGGCGAAGGTGCCGCTTCGGCGGCAAGGAAGCCTCTCCGGCTTCTCCAGCACACGGAGAGCTGAAACGTGAAGAAAGAAGCTGCAGAACACTGGCACTGAGCCTGCAGCTTTCCAGCGGAGAGAAAAAGGTACTTGAACACTCTGCAAGCCTTTCAACTCCCAAAAACAGGCGTATGCAAGGAGCTGCTGCAAAAACCATGCTGTGCTCGCTGCTGCTCCTCCTGAAGCTCTGGCTGCTAAATCTGAGGCTTTCCTTCCAATTTCAAGCTGCAAAGCACTTGCTGAATTGCAGGGAAAGTCCGGGAGGCCTTTGCTGTGCTGGCACATTTTCTCCTTCCTAGACAGAGTGGAGAGGCTTTTCCCTGCCATGCGGGCGACAAGAGACGCATGAGAGGGGAGATCCGGAGCTGTCCGGAGGTAAGCGCCTGTTGCCGGCGTCTTCCGGCACAAGCCCCGCTCCGGAGCGCACCGCGGCCGGCAGGATGCTCTCTGCCGGCGAAGGTGCCGCTTCGGCGGCAAGGAAGCCTCTCCGGCTTCTCCAGCACACGGAGAGCTGAAACGTGAAGAAAGAAGCTGCAGAACACTGGCACTGAGCCTGCAGCTTTCCAGCGGAGAGAAAAAGGTGCTTGAACACTCTGCAAGCCTTTCGACCCCCAAAAACAGGCGTATGCAAGGAGCTGCTGCAAAAACCATGCTGTGCTCGCTGCTGCTCCTCCTGAAGCTCTGGCTGCTAAATCTGAGGCTTTCCTTCCAATTTCAAGCTGCAAAGCACTTGCTGAATTGCAGGGAAAGTCCGGGAGGCCTTTGCTGTGCTGGCACATTTTCTCCTTCCTAGACAGAGTGGAGAGGCTTTTCCCTGCCATGCGGGCGACAAGAGACGCATGAGAGGGGAGATCCGGAGCTGTCCGGAGGTAAGCGCCTGTTGCCGGCGTCTTCCGGCACAAGCCCCGCTCCGGAGCGCACCGCGGCCGGCAGGATGCTCTCTGCCGGCGAAGGTGCCGCTTCGGCGGCAAGGAAGCCTCTCCGGCTTCTCCAGCACACGGAGAGCTGAATCGTGAAGAAAGAAGCTGCAGAACACTGGCACCGAGCCTGCAGCTTTCCAGCGGAGAGAAAAAGGTGCTTGAACACTCTGCAAGCCTTTCAACTCCCAAAAACAGGCGTATGCAAGGAGCTGCTGCAAAAACCATGCTGTGCTCGCTGCTGCTCCTCCTGAAGCTCTGGCTGCTAAATCTGAGGCTTTCCTTCCAATTTCAAGCTGTAAAGCACTTGCTGAATTGCAGGGAAAGTGCGGGAGGCCTTTGCTGTGCTGGCACACTTTCTCTTTCCTAGACAGAGTGGGGAGGCTTTTCCCTGCCATGTAGGCGACAAGAGACGCATGAGAGGGGAGATCCGGAGCTGTCCGGAGGTAAGCGCCTGTTGCCGGCGTCTTCCGGCACAAGCCCCGCTCCGGAGCGCACCGCGGCCGGCAGGATGCTCTCTGCCGGCGAAGGTGCCGCTTCGGCGGCAAGGAAGCCTCTCCGGCTTCTCCAGCACACGGAGAGCTGAAACGTGAAGAAAGAAGCTGCAGAACACTGGCACCGAGCCTGCAGCTTTCCAGCGGAGAGAAAAAGGTGCTTGAACACTCTGCAAGCCTTTCAACTCCCAAAAACAGGCGTATGCAAGGAGCTGCTGCAAAAACCATGCTGTGCTCGCTGCTGCTCCTCCTGAAGCTCTGGCTGCTAAATCTGAGGCTTTCCTTCCAATTTCAAGCTGCAAAGCACTTGCTGAATTGCAGGGAAAGTCCGGGAGGCCTTTGCTGTGCTGGCACATTTTCTCCTTCCTAGACAGAGTGGAGAGGCTTTTCCCTGCCATGCGGGCGACAAGAGACGCATGAGAGGGGAGATCCGGAGCTGTCCGGAGGTAAGCGCCTGTTGCCGGCGTCTTCCGGCACAAGCCCCGCTCCGGAGCGCACCGCGGCCGGCAGGATGCTCTCTGCCGGCGAAGGTGCCGCTTCGGCGGCAAGGAAGCCTCTCCGGCTTCTCCAGCACACGGAGAGCTGAAACGTGAAGAAAGAAGCTGCAGAACACTGGCACCGAGCCTGCAGCTTTCCAGCGGAGAGAAAAAGGTTCTTGAACACTCTGCAAGCCTTTCGACTCCCAAAAACAGGCGTATGCAAGGAGCTGCTGCAAAAACCATGCTGTGCTCGCTGCTGCTCCTCCTGAAGCTCTGGCTGCTAAATCTGAGGCTTTCCTTCCAATTTCAAGCTGCAAAGCACTTGCTGAATTGCAGGGAAAGTGCGGGAGGCGTTTGCTGTGCTGGCACACTTTCTCCTTCCTAGACAGAGTGGGGAGGCTTTTCCCTGCCATGTAGGTGACAAGAGACGCATGAGAGGGGAGATCCGGAGCTGTCCGGAGGTAAGCGCCTGTTGCCGGCGTCTTCCGGCACAAGCCCCGCTCCGGAGCGCACCGCGGCCGGCAGGATGCTCTCTGCCGGCGAAGGTGCCGCTTCGGCGGCAAGGAAGCCTCTCCTGCTTCTCCAGCACACGGAGAGCTGAAACGTGAAGAAAGAAGCTGCAGAACACTGGCACCGAGCCTGCAGCTTTCCAGCGGAGAGAAAAAGGTGCTTGAACACTCTGCAAGCCTTTCAACTCCCAAAAACAGGCGTATGCAAGGAGCTGCTGCAAAAACCATGCTGTGCTCGCTGCTGCTCCTCCTGAAGCTCTGGCTGCTAAATCTGAGGCTTTCCTTCCAATTTCAAGCTGCAAAGCACTTGCTGAATTGCAGGGAAAGTGCGGGAGGCGTTTGCTGTGCTGGCACATTTTCTCCTTCCTAGACAGAGTGGGGAGGCTTTTCCCTGCCATGTAGGCGACAAGAGACGCATGAGAGGGGAGATCCGGAGCTGTCCGGAGGTAAGCGCCTGTTGCCGGCGTCTTCCGGCACAAGCCCCGCTCCGGAGCGCACCGCGGCCGGCAGGATGCTCTCTGCCGGCGAAGGTGCCGCTTCGGCGGCAAGGAAGCCTCTCCGGCTTCTCCAGCACACGGAGAGCTGAAACGTGAAGAAAGAAGCTGCAGAACACTGGCACTGAGCCTGCAGCTTTCCAGCGGAGAGAAAAAGGTGCTTGAACACTCTGCAAGCCTTTCGACTCCCAAAAACAGGCGTATGCAAGGAGCTGCTGCAAAAACCATGCTGTGCTCGCTGCTGCTCCTCCTGAAGCTCTGGCTGCTAAATCTGAGGCTTTCCTTCCAATTTCAAGCTGCAAAGCACTTGCTGAATTGCAGGGAAGGTGCGGGAGGCGTTTGCTTTGCTGGCACACTTTCTCCTTCCTAGACAGAGTGGAGAGGCTTTTCCCTGCCATGTAGGCGACAAGAGACGCATGAGAGGGGAGATCCGGAGCTGTCCGGAGGTAAGCGCCTGTTGCCGGCGTCTTCCGGCACAAGCCCCGCTCCGGAGCGCACCGCGGCCGGCAGGATGCTCTCTGCCGGCGAAGGTGCCGCTTCGGCGGCAAGGAAGCCTCTCCTGCTTCTCCAGCACACGGAGAGCTGAAACGTGAAGAAAGAAGCTGCAGAACACTGGCACTGAGCCTGCAGCTTTCCAGCGGAGAGAAAAAGGTGCTTGAACACTCTGCAAGCCTTTCAACTCCCAAAAACAGGCGTATGCAAGGAGCTGCTGCAAAAACCATGCTGTGCTCGCTGCTGCTCCTCCTGAAGCTCTGGCTGCTAAATCTGAGGCTTTCCTTCCAATTTCAAGCTGCAAAGCACTTGCTGAATTGAAGGGAAAGTCCGGGAGGCCTTTGCTTTGCTGGCACACTTTCTCCTTCCTAGACAGAGTGGGGAGGCTTTTCCCTGCCATGTAGGCGACAAGAGACGCATGAGAGGGGAGATCCGGAGCTGTCCGGAGGTAAGCGCCTGTTGCCGGCGTCTTCCGGCACAAGCCCCGCTCCGGAGCGCACCGCGGCCGGCAGGATGCTCTCTGCCGGCGAAGGTGCCGCTTCGGCGGCAAGGAAGCCTCTCCGGCTTCTCCAGCACACGGAGAGCTGAAACGTGAAGAAAGAAGCTGCAGAACACTGGCACCGAGCCTGCAGCTTTCCAGCGGAGAGAAAAAGGTGCTTGAACACTCTGCAAGCCTTTCAACTCCCAAAAACAGGCGTATGCAAGGAGCTGCTGCAAAAACCATGCTGTGCTCGCTGCTGCTCCTCCTGAAGCTCTGGCTGCTAAATCTGAGGCTTTCCTTCCAATTTCAAGCTGCAAAGCACTTGCTGAATTGCAGGGAAAGTGCGGGAGGCGTTTGCTGTGCTGGCACACTTTCTCCTTCCTAGACAGAGTGGGGAGGCTTTTCCCTGCCATGTAGGCGACAAGAGACGCATGAGAGGGGAGATCCGGAGCTGTCCGGAGGTAAGCGCCTGTTGCCGGCGTCTTCCGGCACAAGCCCCGCTCCGGAGCGCACCGCGGCCGGCAGGATGCTCTCTGCCGGCGAAGGTGCCGCTTCGGCGGCAAGGAAGTCTCTCCGGCTTCTCCAGCACACGGAGAGCTGAAACGTGAAGAAAGAAGCTGCAGAACACTGGCACCGAGCCTGCAGCTTTCCAGCGGAGAGAAAAAGGTGCTTGAACACTCTGCAAGCCTTTCAACTCCCAAAAACAGGCGTATGCAAGGAGCTGCTGCAAAAACCATGCTGTGCTCGCTGCTGCTCCTCCTGAAGCTCTGGCTGCTAAATCTGAGGCTTTCCTTCCAATTTCAAGCTGCAAAGCACTTGCTGAATTGCAGGGAAAGTCCGGGAGGCGTTTCCTGTGCTGGCACACTTTCTCCTTCCTAGACAGAGTGGGGAGGCTTTTCCCTGCCATGTAGGCGACAAGAGACGCATGAGAGGGGAGATCCGGAGCTGTCCGGAGGTAAGCGCCTGTTGCCGGCGTCTTCCGGCACAAGCCCCGCTCCGGAGCGCACCGCGGCCGGCAGGATGCTCTCTGCCGGCGAAGGTGCCGCTTCGGCGGCAAGGAAGCCTCTCCTGCTTCTCCAGCACACGGAGAGCTGAAACGTGAAGAAAGAAGCTGCAGAACACTGGCACCGAGCCTGCAGCTTTCCAGCGGAGAGAAAAAGGTGCTTGAACACTCTGCAAGCCTTTCGACTCCCAAAAACAGGCGTATGCAAGGAGCTGCTGCAAAAACCATGCTGTGCTCGCTGCTGCTCCTCCTGAAGCTCTGGCTGCTAAATCTGAGGCTTTCCTTCCAATTTCAAGCTGCAAAGCACTTGCTGAATTGCAGGGAAAGTCCGGGAGGCCTTTGATGTGCTGGCACACTTTCTCCTTCCTAGACAGAGTGGGGAGGCTTTTCCCTGCCATGTAGGCGACAAGAGACGCATGAGAGGGGAGATCCGGAGCTGTCCGGAGGTAAGCGCCTGTTGCCGGCGTCTTCCGGCACAAGCCCCGCTCCGGAGCGCACCGCGGCCGGCAGGATGCTCTCTGCCGGCGAAGGTGCCGCTTCGGCGGCAAGGAAGCCTCTCCGGCTTCTCCAGCACACGGAGAGCTGAAACGTGAAGAAAGAAGCTGCAGAACACTGGCACCGAGCCTGCAGCTTTCCAGCGGAGAGAAAAAGGTGCTTGAACACTCTGCAAGCCTTTCGACTCCCAAAAACAGGCGTATGCAAGGAGCTGCTGCAAAAACCATGCTGTGCTCGCTGCTGCTCCTCCTGAAGCTCTGGCTGCTAAATCTGAGGCTTTCCTTCCAATTTCAAGCTGCAAAGCACTTGCTGAATTGCAGGGAAAGTGCGGGAGGCGTTTGCTGTGCTGGCACACTTTCTCCTTCCTAGACAGAGTGGAGAGGCTTTTCCCTGCCATGTAGGCGACAAGAGACGCATGAGAGGGGAGATCCGGAGCTGTCCGGAGGTAAGCGCCTGTTGCCGGCGTCTTCCGGCACAAGCCCCGCTCCGGAGCGCACCGCGGCCGGCAGGATGCTCTCTGCCGGCGAAGGTGCCGCTTCGGCGGCAAGGAAGTCTCTCCGGCTTCTCCAGCACACGGAGAGCTGAAACGTGAAGAAAGAAGCTGCAGAACACTGGCACCGAGCCTGCAGCTTTCCAGCGGAGAGAAAAAGGTGCTTGAACACTCTGCAAGCCTTTCAACTCCCAAAAACAGGCGTATGCAAGGAGCTGCTGCAAAAACCATGCTGTGCTCGCTGCTGCTCCTCCTGAAGCTCTGGCTGCTAAATCTGAGGCTTTCCTTCCAATTTCAAGCTGCAAAGCACTTGCTGAATTGCAGGGAAAGTGCGGGAGGCGCTTGCTGTGCTGGCACACTTTCTCCTTCCTAGACAGAGTGGGGAGGCTTTTCCCTGCCATGTAGGCGACAAGAGACGCATGAGAGGGGAGATCCGGAGCTGTCCGGAGGTAAGCGCCTGTTGCCGGCGTCTTCCGGCACAAGCCCCGCTCCGGAGCGCACCGCGGCCGGCAGGATGCTCTCTGCCGGCGAAGGTGCCGCTTCGGCGGCAAGGAAGCCTCTCCGGCTTCTCCAGCACACGGAGAGCTGAAACGTGAAGAAAGAAGCTGCAGAACACTGGCACTGAGCCTGCAGCTTTCCAGCGGAGAGAAAAAGGTGCTTGAACACTCTGCAAGACTTTCGACTCCCAAAAACAGGCGTATGCAAGGAGCTGCTGCAAAAACCATGCTGTGCTCGCTGCTGCTCCTCCTGAAGCTCTGGCTGCTAAATCTGAGGCTTTCCTTCCAATTTCAAGCTGCAAAGCACTTGCTGAATTGCAGGGAAAGTCCGGGAGGCCTTTGCTGTGCTGGCACACTTTCTCCTTCCTAGACAGAGTGGGGAGGCTTTTCCCTGCCATGTAGGCGACAAGAGACGCATGAGAGGGGAGATCCGGAGCTGTCCGGAGGTAAGCGCCTGTTGCCGGCGTCTTCCGGCACAAGCCCCGCTCCGGAGCGCACCGCGGCCGGCAGGATGCTCTCTGCCGGCGAAGGTGCCGCTTCGGCGGCAAGGAAGCCTCTCCTGCTTCTCCAGCACACGGAGAGCTGAAACGTGAAGAAAGAAGCTGCAGAACACTGGCACCGAGCCTGCAGCTTTCCAGCGGAGAGAAAAAGGTGCTTGAACACTCTGCAAGCCTTTCAACTCCCAAAAACAGGCGTATGCAAGGAGCTGCTGCAAAAACCATGCTGTGCTCGCTGCTGCTCCTCCTGAAGCTCTGGCTGCTAAATCTGAGGCTTTCCTTCCAATTTCAAGCTGCAAAGCACTTGCTGAATTGCAGGGAAAGTGCGGGAGGCGTTTGCTGTGCTGGCACATTTTCTCCTTCCTAGACAGAGTGGGGAGGCTTTTCCCTGCCATGTAGGCGACAAGAGACGCATGAGAGGGGAGATCCGGAGCTGTCCGGAGGTAAGCGCCTGTTGCCGGCGTCTTCCGGCACAAGCCCCGCTCCGGAGCGCACCGCGGCCGGCAGGATGCTCTCTGCCGGCGAAGGTGCCGCTTCGGCGGCAAGGAAGCCTCTCCTGCTTCTCCAGCACACGGAGAGCTGAAACGTGAAGAAAGAAGCTGCAGAACACTGGCACCGAGCCTGCAGCTTTCCAGCGGAGAGAAAAAGGTGCTTGAACACTCTGCAAGCCTTTCGACTCCCAAAAACAGGCGTATGCAAGGAGCTGCTGCAAAAACCATGCTGTGCTCGCTGCTGCTCCTCCTGAAGCTCTGGCTGCTAAATCTGAGGCTTTCCTTCCAATTTCAAGCTGCAAAGCACTTGCTGAATTGCAGGGAAAGTCCGGGAGGCCTTTGATGTGCTGGCACACTTTCTCCTTCCTAGACAGAGTGGGGAGGCTTTTCCCTGCCATGTAGGCGACAAGAGACGCATGAGAGGGGAGATCCGGAGCTGTCCGGAGGTAAGCGCCTGTTGCCGGCGTCTTCCGGCACAAGCCCCGCTCCGGAGCGCACCGCGGCCGGCAGGATGCTCTCTGCCGGCGAAGGTGCCGCTTCGGCGGCAAGGAAGCCTCTCCGGCTTCTCCAGCACACGGAGAGCTGAAACGTGAAGAAAGAAGCTGCAGAACACTGGCACCGAGCCTGCAGCTTTCCAGCGGAGAGAAAAAGGTGCTTGAACACTCTGCAAGCCTTTCGACTCCCAAAAACAGGCGTATGCAAGGAGCTGCTGCAAAAACCATGCTGTGCTCGCTGCTGCTCCTCCTGAAGCTCTGGCTGCTAAATCTGAGGCTTTCCTTCCAATTTCAAGCTGCAAAGCACTTGCTGAATTGCAGGGAAAGTGCGGGAGGCGTTTGCTGTGCTGGCACACTTTCTCCTTCCTAGACAGAGTGGAGAGGCTTTTCCCTGCCATGTAGGCGACAAGAGACGCATGAGAGGGGAGATCCGGAGCTGTCCGGAGGTAAGCGCCTGTTGCCGGCGTCTTCCGGCACAAGCCCCGCTCCGGAGCGCACCGCGGCCGGCAGGATGCTCTCTGCCGGCGAAGGTGCCGCTTCGGCGGCAAGGAAGTCTCTCCGGCTTCTCCAGCACACGGAGAGCTGAAACGTGAAGAAAGAAGCTGCAGAACACTGGCACCGAGCCTGCAGCTTTCCAGCGGAGAGAAAAAGGTGCTTGAACACTCTGCAAGCCTTTCAACTCCCAAAAACAGGCGTATGCAAGGAGCTGCTGCAAAAACCATGCTGTGCTCGCTGCTGCTCCTCCTGAAGCTCTGGCTGCTAAATCTGAGGCTTTCCTTCCAATTTCAAGCTGCAAAGCACTTGCTGAATTGCAGGGAAAGTGCGGGAGGCGCTTGCTGTGCTGGCACACTTTCTCCTTCCTAGACAGAGTGGGGAGGCTTTTCCCTGCCATGTAGGCGACAAGAGACGCATGAGAGGGGAGATCCGGAGCTGTCCGGAGGTAAGCGCCTGTTGCCGGCGTCTTCCGGCACAAGCCCCGCTCCGGAGCGCACCGCGGCCGGCAGGATGCTCTCTGCCGGCGAAGGTGCCGCTTCGGCGGCAAGGAAGCCTCTCCGGCTTCTCCAGCACACGGAGAGCTGAAACGTGAAGAAAGAAGCTGCAGAACACTGGCACTGAGCCTGCAGCTTTCCAGCGGAGAGAAAAAGGTGCTTGAACACTCTGCAAGACTTTCGACTCCCAAAAACAGGCGTATGCAAGGAGCTGCTGCAAAAACCATGCTGTGCTCGCTGCTGCTCCTCCTGAAGCTCTGGCTGCTAAATCTGAGGCTTTCCTTCCAATTTCAAGCTGCAAAGCACTTGCTGAATTGCAGGGAAAGTCCGGGAGGCCTTTGCTGTGCTGGCACACTTTCTCCTTCCTAGACAGAGTGGGGAGGCTTTTCCCTGCCATGTAGGCGACAAGAGACGCATGAGAGGGGAGATCCGGAGCTGTCCGGAGGTAAGCGCCTGTTGCCGGCGTCTTCCGGCACAAGCCCCGCTCCGGAGCGCACCGCGGCCGGCAGGATGCTCTCTGCCGGCGAAGGTGCCGCTTCGGCGGCAAGGAAGCCTCTCCTGCTTCTCCAGCACACGGAGAGCTGAAACGTGAAGAAAGAAGCTGCAGAACACTGGCACCGAGCCTGCAGCTTTCCAGCGGAGAGAAAAAGGTGCTTGAACACTCTGCAAGCCTTTCAACTCCCAAAAACAGGCGTATGCAAGGAGCTGCTGCAAAAACCATGCTGTGCTCGCTGCTGCTCCTCCTGAAGCTCTGGCTGCTAAATCTGAGGCTTTCCTTCCAATTTCAAGCTGCAAAGCACTTGCTGAATTGCAGGGAAAGTCCGGGAGGCCTTTGCTGTGCTGGCACATTTTCTCCTTCCTAGACAGAGTGGGGAGGCTTTTCCCTGCCATGTAGGCGACAAGAGACGCATGAGAGGGGAGATCCGGAGCTGTCCGGAGGTAAGCGCCTGTTGCCGGCGTCTTCCGGCACAAGCCCCGCTCCGGAGCGCACCGCGGCCGGCAGGATGCTCTCTGCCGGCGAAGGTGCCGCTTCGGCGGCAAGGAAGCCTCTCCGGCTTCTCCAGCACACGGAGAGCTGAAACGTGAAGAAAGAAGCTGCAGAACACTGGCACTGAGCCTGCAGCTTTCCAGCGGAGAGAAAAAGGTGCTTGAACACTCTGCAAGCCTTTCGACTCCCAAAAACAGGCGTATGCAAGGAGCTGCTGCAAAAACCATGCTGTGCTCGCTGCTGCTCCTCCTGAAGCTCTGGCTGCTAAATCTGAGGCTTTCCTTCCAATTTCAAGCTGCAAAGCACTTGCTGAATTGCAGGGAAGGTGCGGGAGGCGTTTGCTTTGCTGGCACACTTTCTCCTTCCTAGACAGAGTGGAGAGGCTTTTCCCTGCCATGTAGGCGACAAGAGACGCATGAGAGGGGAGATCCGGAGCTGTCCGGAGGTAAGCGCCTGTTGCCGGCGTCTTCCGGCACAAGCCCCGCTCCGGAGCGCACCGCGGCCGGCAGGATGCTCTCTGCCGGCGAAGGTGCCGCTTCGGCGGCAAGGAAGCCTCTCCTGCTTCTCCAGCACACGGAGAGCTGAAACGTGAAGAAAGAAGCTGCAGAACACTGGCACTGAGCCTGCAGCTTTCCAGCGGAGAGAAAAAGGTGCTTGAACACTCTGCAAGCCTTTCAACTCCCAAAAACAGGCGTATGCAAGGAGCTGCTGCAAAAACCATGCTGTGCTCGCTGCTGCTCCTCCTGAAGCTCTGGCTGCTAAATCTGAGGCTTTCCTTCCAATTTCAAGCTGCAAAGCACTTGCTGAATTGAAGGGAAAGTCCGGGAGGCCTTTGCTTTGCTGGCACACTTTCTCCTTCCTAGACAGAGTGGGGAGGCTTTTCCCTGCCATGTAGGCGACAAGAGACGCATGAGAGGGGAGATCCGGAGCTGTCCGGAGGTAAGCGCCTGTTGCCGGCGTCTTCCGGCACAAGCCCCGCTCCGGAGCGCACCGCGGCCGGCAGGATGCTCTCTGCCGGCGAAGGTGCCGCTTCGGCGGCAAGGAAGCCTCTCCGGCTTCTCCAGCACACGGAGAGCTGAAACGTGAAGAAAGAAGCTGCAGAACACTGGCACCGAGCCTGCAGCTTTCCAGCGGAGAGAAAAAGGTGCTTGAACACTCTGCAAGCCTTTCAACTCCCAAAAACAGGCGTATGCAAGGAGCTGCTGCAAAAACCATGCTGTGCTCGCTGCTGCTCCTCCTGAAGCTCTGGCTGCTAAATCTGAGGCTTTCCTTCCAATTTCAAGCTGCAAAGCACTTGCTGAATTGCAGGGAAAGTGCGGGAGGCGTTTGCTGTGCTGGCACACTTTCTCCTTCCTAGACAGAGTGGGGAGGCTTTTCCCTGCCATGTAGGCGACAAGAGACGCATGAGAGGGGAGATCCGGAGCTGTCCGGAGGTAAGCGCCTGTTGCCGGCGTCTTCCGGCACAAGCCCCGCTCCGGAGCGCACCGCGGCCGGCAGGATGCTCTCTGCCGGCGAAGGTGCCGCTTCGGCGGCAAGGAAGTCTCTCCGGCTTCTCCAGCACACGGAGAGCTGAAACGTGAAGAAAGAAGCTGCAGAACACTGGCACCGAGCCTGCAGCTTTCCAGCGGAGAGAAAAAGGTGCTTGAACACTCTGCAAGCCTTTCAACTCCCAAAAACAGGCGTATGCAAGGAGCTGCTGCAAAAACCATGCTGTGCTCGCTGCTGCTCCTCCTGAAGCTCTGGCTGCTAAATCTGAGGCTTTCCTTCCAATTTCAAGCTGCAAAGCACTTGCTGAATTGCAGGGAAAGTCCGGGAGGCGTTTCCTGTGCTGGCACACTTTCTCCTTCCTAGACAGAGTGGAAAGGCTTTTCCCTGCCATGTAGGCGACAAGAGACGCATGAGAGGGGAGATCCGGAGCTGTCCGGAGGTAAGCGCCTGTTGCCGGCGTCTTCCGGCACAAGCCCCGCTCCGGAGCGCACCGCGGCCGGCAGGATGCTCTCTGCCGGCGAAGGTGCCGCTTCGGCGGCAAGGAAGCCTCTCCTGCTTCTCCAGCACACGGAGAGCTGAAACGTGAAGAAAGAAGCTGCAGAACACTGGCACCGAGCCTGCAGCTTTCCAGCGGAGAGAAAAAGGTGCTTGAACACTCTGCAAGCCTTTCGACTCCCAAAAACAGGCGTATGCAAGGAGCTGCTGCAAAAACCATGCTGTGCTCGCTGCTGCTCCTCCTGAAGCTCTGGCTGCTAAATCTGAGGCTTTCCTTCCAATTTCAAGCTGCAAAGCACTTGCTGAATTGCAGGGAAAGTCCGGGAGGCCTTTGATGTGCTGGCACACTTTCTCCTTCCTAGACAGAGTGGGGAGGCTTTTCCCTGCCATGTAGGCGACAAGAGACGCATGAGAGGGGAGATCCGGAGCTGTCCGGAGGTAAGCGCCTGTTGCCGGCGTCTTCCGGCACAAGCCCCGCTCCGGAGCGCACCGCGGCCGGCAGGATGCTCTCTGCCGGCGAAGGTGCCGCTTCGGCGGCAAGGAAGCCTCTCCGGCTTCTCCAGCACACGGAGAGCTGAAACGTGAAGAAAGAAGCTGCAGAACACTGGCACCGAGCCTGCAGCTTTCCAGCGGAGAGAAAAAGGTGCTTGAACACTCTGCAAGCCTTTCGACTCCCAAAAACAGGCGTATGCAAGGAGCTGCTGCAAAAACCATGCTGTGCTCGCTGCTGCTCCTCCTGAAGCTCTGGCTGCTAAATCTGAGGCTTTCCTTCCAATTTCAAGCTGCAAAGCACTTGCTGAATTGCAGGGAAAGTGCGGGAGGCGTTTGCTGTGCTGGCACACTTTCTCCTTCCTAGACAGAGTGGAGAGGCTTTTCCCTGCCATGTAGGCGACAAGAGACGCATGAGAGGGGAGATCCGGAGCTGTCCGGAGGTAAGCGCCTGTTGCCGGCGTCTTCCGGCACAAGCCCCGCTCCGGAGCGCACCGCGGCCGGCAGGATGCTCTCTGCCGGCGAAGGTGCCGCTTCGGCGGCAAGGAAGTCTCTCCGGCTTCTCCAGCACACGGAGAGCTGAAACGTGAAGAAAGAAGCTGCAGAACACTGGCACCGAGCCTGCAGCTTTCCAGCGGAGAGAAAAAGGTGCTTGAACACTCTGCAAGCCTTTCAACTCCCAAAAACAGGCGTATGCAAGGAGCTGCTGCAAAAACCATGCTGTGCTCGCTGCTGCTCCTCCTGAAGCTCTGGCTGCTAAATCTGAGGCTTTCCTTCCAATTTCAAGCTGCAAAGCACTTGCTGAATTGCAGGGAAAGTGCGGGAGGCGTTTGCTGTGCTGGCACACTTTCTCCTTCCTAGACAGATTGGAGAGGCTTTTCCCTGCCATGTAGGCGACAAGAGACGCATGAGAGGGGAGATCCGGAGCTGTCCGGAGGTAAGCGCCTGTTGCCGGCGTCTTCCGGCACAAGCCCCGCTCCGGAGCGCACCGCGGCCGGCAGGATGCTCTCTGCCGGCGAAGGTGCCGCTTCGGCGGCAAGGAAGCCTCTCCGGCTTCTCCAGCACACGGAGAGCTGAAACGTGAAGAAAGAAGCTGCAGAACACTGGCACTGAGCCTGCAGCTTTCCAGCGGAGAGAAAAAGGTGCTTGAACACTCTGCAAGCCTTTCAACTCCCAAAAACAGGCGTATGCAAGGAGCTGCTGCAAAAACCATGCTGTGCTCGCTGCTGCTCCTCCTGAAGCTCTGGCTGCTAAATCTGAGGCTTTCCTTCCAATTTCAAGCTGCAAAGCACTTGCTGAATTGCAGGGAAAGTCCGGGAGGCCTTTGCTGTGCTGGCACATTTTCTCCTTCCTAGACAGAGTGGAGAGGCTTTTCCCTGCCATGCGGGCGACAAGAGACGCATGAGAGGGGAGATCCGGAGCTGTCCGGA
Organism: Fringilla coelebs; assembly: GCF_963513975.1. Classification (NCBI taxonomy): domain Eukaryota; kingdom Metazoa; phylum Chordata; class Aves; order Passeriformes; family Fringillidae; genus Fringilla; species Fringilla coelebs. Next base: position 2,206,262 of record NW_028167521.1, on the reverse strand, counting down.
GGTAAGCGCCTGTTGCCGGCGTCTTCCGGCACAAGCCCCGCTCCGGAGCGCACCGCGGCCGGCAGGATGCTCTCTGCCGGCGAAGGTGCCGCTTCGGCGGCAAGGAAGCCTCTCCTGCTTCTCCAGCACACGGAGAGCTGAAACGTGAAGAAAGAAGCTGCAGAACACTGGCACTGAGCCTGCAGCTTTCCAGCGGAGAGAAAAAGGTGCTTGAACACTCTGCAAGCCTTTCGACTCCCAAAAACAGGCGTATGCAAGGAGCTGCTGCAAAAACCATGCTGTGCTCGCTGCTGCTCCTCCTGAAGCTCTGGCTGCTAAATCTGAGGCTTTCCTTCCAATTTCAAGCTGCAAAGCACTTGCTGAATTGCAGGGAAAGTCCGGGAGGCCTTTGCTGTGCTGGCACATTTTCTCCTTCCTAGACAGAGTGGAGAGGCTTTTCCCTGCCATGTAGGCGACAAGAGACGCATGAGAGGGGAGATCCGGAGCTGTCCGGAGGTAAGCGCCTGTTGCCGGCGTCTTCCGGCACAAGCCCCGCTCCGGAGCGCACCGCGGCCGGCAGGATGCTCTCTGCCGGCGAAGGTGCCGCTTCGGCGGCAAGGAAGCCTCTCCTGCTTCTCCAGCACACGGAGAGCTGAAACGTGAAGAAAGAAGCTGCAGAACACTGGCACTGAGCCTGCAGCTTTCCAGCGGAGAGAAAAAGGTGCTTGAACACTCTGCAAGCCTTTCAACTCCCAAAAACAGGCGTATGCAAGGAGCTGCTGCAAAAACCATGCTGTGCTCGCTGCTGCTCCTCCTGAAGCTCTGGCTGCTAAATCTGAGGCTTTCCTTCCAATTTCAAGCTGCAAAGCACTTGCTGAATTGCAGGGAAAGTGCGGGAGGCGTTTGCTGTGCTGGCACACTTTCTCCTTCCTAGACAGAGTGGGGAGGCTTTTCCCTGCCATGTAGGCGACAAGAGACGCATGAGAGGGGAGATCCGGAGCTGTCCGGAGGTAAGCGCCTGTTGCCGGCGTCTTCCGGCACAAGCCCCGCTCCGGAGCGCACCGCGGCCGGCAGGATGCTCTCTGCCGGCGAAGGTGCCGCTTCGGCGGCAAGGAAGCCTCTCCGGCTTCTCCAGCACACGGAGAGCTGAAACGTGAAGAAAGAAGCTGCAGAACACTGGCACCGAGCCTGCAGCTTTCCAGCGGAGAGAAAAAGGTGCTTGAACACTCTGCAAGCCTTTCAACTCCCAAAAACAGGCGTATGCAAGGAGCTGCTGCAAAAACCATGCTGTGCTCGCTGCTGCTCCTCCTGAAGCTCTGGCTGCTAAATCTGAGGCTTTCCTTCCAATTTCAAGCTGCAAAGCACTTGCTGAATTGCAGGGAAAGTGCGGGAGGCGTTTGCTGTGCTGGCACACTTTCTCCTTCCTAGACAGAGTGGAGAGGCTTTTCCCTACCATGTAGGCGACAAGAGACGCATGAGAGGGGAGATCCGGAGCTGTCCGGAGGTAAGCGCCTGTTGCCGGCGTCTTCCGGCACAAGCCCCGCTCCGGAGCGCACCGCGGCCGGCAGGATGCTCTCTGCCGGCGAAGGTGCCGCTTCGGCGGCAAGGAAGCCTCTCCGGCTTCTCCAGCACACGGAGAGCTGAAACGTGAAGAAAGAAGCTGCAGAACACTGGCACCGAGCCTGCAGCTTTCCAGCGGAGAGAAAAAGGTACTTGAACACTCTGCAAGCCTTTCAACTCCCAAAAACAGGCGTATGCAAGGAGCTGCTGCAAAAACCATGCTGTGCTCGCTGCTGCTCCTCCTGAAGCTCTGGCTGCTAAATCTGAGGCTTTCCTTCCAATTTCAAGCTGCAAAGCACTTGCTGAATTGCAGGGAAAGTCCGGGAGGCCTTTGCTGTGCTGGCACATTTTCTCCTTCCTAGACAGAGTGGAGAGGCTTTTCCCTGCCATGCGGGCGACAAGAGACGCATGAGAGGGGAGATCCGGAGCTGTCCGGAGGTAAGCGCCTGTTGCCGGCGTCTTCCGGCACAAGCCCCGCTCCGGAGCGCACCGCGGCCGGCAGGATGCTCTCTGCCGGCGAAGGTGCCGCTTCGGCGGCAAGGAAGCCTCTCCGGCTTCTCCAGCACACGGAGAGCTGAAACGTGAAGAAAGAAGCTGCAGAACACTGGCACTGAGCCTGCAGCTTTCCAGCGGAGAGAAAAAGGTGCTTGAACACTCTGCAAGCCTTTCGACTCCCAAAAACAGGCGTATGCAAGGAGCTGCTGCAAAAACCATGCTGTGCTCGCTGCTGCTCCTCCTGAAGCTCTGGCTGCTAAATCTGAGGCTTTCCTTCCAATTTCAAGCTGCAAAGCACTTGCTGAATTGCAGGGAAAGTGCGGGAGGCGTTTGCTGTGCTGGCACACTTTCTCCTTCCTAGACAGAGTGGGGAGGCTTTTCCCTGCCATGTAGGCGACAAGAGACGCATGAGAGGGGAGATCCGGAGCTGTCCGGAGGTAAGCGCCTGTTGCCGGCGTCTTCCGGCACAAGCCCCGCTCCGGAGCGCACCGCGGCCGGCAGGATGCTCTCTGCCGGCGAAGGTGCCGCTTCGGCAGCAAGGAAGCCTCTCCGGCTTCTCCAGCACACGGAGAGCTGAAACGTGAAGAAAGAAGCTGCAGAACACTGGCACCGAGCCTGCAGCTTTCCAGCGGAGAGAAAAAGGTGCTTGAACACTCTGCAAGCCTTTCGACTCCCAAAAACAGGCGTATGCAAGGAGCTGCTGCAAAAACCATGCTGTGCTCGCTGCTGCTCCTCCTGAAGCTCTGGCTGCTAAATCTGAGGCTTTCCTTCCATTTTCAAGCTGCAAAGCACTTGCTGAATTGCAGGGAAAGTGCGGGAGGCGCTTGCTGTGCTGGCACACTTTCTCCTTCCTAGACAGAGTGGAGAGGCTTTTCCCTGCCATGTAGGCGACAAGAGACGCATGAGAGGGGAGATCCGGAGCTGTCCGGAGGTAAGCGCCTGTTGCCGGCGTCTTCCGGCACAAGCCCCGCTCCGGAGCGCACCGCGGCCGGCAGGATGCTCTCTGCCGGCGAAGGTGCCGCTTCGGCGGCAAGGAAGCCTCTCCGGCTTCTCCAGCACACGGAGAGCTGAAACGTGAAGAAAGAAGCTGCAGAACACTGGCACCGAGCCTGCAGCTTTCCAGCGGAGAGAAAAAGGTGCTTGAACACTCTGCAAGCCTTTCAACTCCCAAAAACAGGCGTATGCAAGGAGCTGCTGCAAAAACCATGCTGTGCTCGCTGCTGCTCCTCCTGAAGCTCTGGCTGCTAAATCTGAGGCTTTCCTTCCAATTTCAAGCTGCAAAGCACTTGCTGAATTGCAGGGAAAGTGCGGGAGGCCTTTGCTGTGCTGGCACACTTTCTCCTTCCTAGACAGATTGGAGAGGCTTTTCCCTGCCATGTGGGCGACAAGAGACGCATGAGAGGGGAGATCCGGAGCTGTCCGGAGGTAAGCGCCTGTTGCCGGCGTCTTCCGGCACAAGCCCCGCTCCGGAGCGCACCGCGGCCGGCAGGATGCTCTCTGCCGGCGAAGGTGCCGCTTCGGCGGCAAGGAAGCCTCTCCTGCTTCTCCAGCACACGGAGAGCTGAAACGTGAAGAAAGAAGCTGCAGAACACTGGCACCGAGCCTGCAGCTTTCCAGCGGAGAGAAAAAGGTGCTTGAACACTCTGCAAGACTTTCGACTCCCAAAAACAGGCGTATGCAAGGAGCTGCTGCAAAAACCATGCTGTGCTCGCTGCTGCTCCTCCTGAAGCTCTGGCTGCTAAATCTGAGGCTTTCCTTCCAATTTCAAGCTGCAAAGCACTTGCTGAATTGCAGGGAAAGTGCGGGAGGCCTTTGCTGTGCTGGCACATTTTCTCCATCCTAGACAGAGTGGAGAGGCTTTTCCCTGCCATGCGGGCGACAAGAGACGCATGAGAGGGGAGATCCGGAGCTGTCCGGAGGTAAGCGCCTGTTGCCGGCGTCTTCCGGCACAAGCCCCGCTCCGGAGCGCACCGCGGCCGGCAGGATGCTCTCTGCCGGCGAAGGTGCCGCTTCGGCGGCAAGGAAGCCTCTCCGGCTTCTCCAGCACACGGAGAGCTGAAACGTGAAGAAAGAAGCTGCAGAACACTGGCACCGAGCCTGCAGCTTTCCAGCGGAGAGAAAAAGGTGCTTGAACACTCTGCAAGCCTTTCGACTCCCAAAAACAGGCGTATGCAAGGAGCTGCTGCAAAAACCATGCTGTGCTCGCTGCTGCTCCTCCTGAAGCTCTGGCTGCTAAATCTGAGGCTTTCCTTCCAATTTCAAGCTGCAAAGCACTTGCTGAATTGCAGGGAAAGTGCGGGAGGCCTTTGCTGTGCTGGCACACTTTCTCCTTCCTAGACAGAGTGGGGAGGCTTTTCCCTGCCATGTAGGCGACAAGAGACGCATGAGAGGGGAGATCCGGAGCTGTCCGGAGGTAAGCGCCTGTTGCCGGCGTCTTCCGGCACAAGCCCCGCTCCGGAGCGCACCGCGGCCGGCAGGATGCTCTCTGCCGGCGAAGGTGCCGCTTCGGCGGCAAGGAAGCCTCTCCTGCTTCTCCAGCACACGGAGAGCTGAAACGTGAAGAAAGAAGCTGCAGAACACTGGCACCGAGCCTGCAGCTTTCCAGCGGAGAGAAAAAGGTGCTTGAACACTCTGCAAGCCTTTCAACTCCCAAAAACAGGCGTATGCAAGGAGCTGCTGCAAAAACCATGCTGTGCTCGCTGCTGCTCCTCCTGAAGCTCTGGCTGCTAAATCAGAGGCTTTCCTTCTAATTTCAAGCTGCAAAGCACTTGCTGAATTGCAGGGAAAGTGCGGGAGGCGCTTGCTGTGCTGGCACACTTTCTCCTTCCTAGACAGAGTGGAGAGGCTTTTCCCTGCCATGTAGGCGACAAGAGACGCATGAGAGGGGAGATCCGGAGCTGTCCGGAGGTAAGCGCCTGTTGCCGGCGTCTTCCGGCACAAGCCCCGCTCCGGAGCGCACCGCGGCCGGCAGGATGCTCTCTGCCGGCGAAGGTGCCGCTTCGGCGGCAAGGAAGCCTCTCCGGCTTCTCCAGCACACGGAGAGCTGAAACGTGAAGAAAGAAGCTGCAGAACACTGGCACCGAGCCTGCAGCTTTCCAGCGGAGAGAAAAAGGTGCTTGAACACTCTGCAAGCCTTTCAACTCCCAAAAACAGGCGTATGCAAGGAGCTGCTGCAAAAACCATGCTGTGCTCGCTGCTGCTCCTCCTGAAGCTCTGGCTGCTAAATCTGAGGCTTTCCTTCCAATTTCAAGCTGCAAAGCACTTGCTGAATTGCAGGGAAAGTGCGGGAGGCGTTTGCTGTGCTGGCACACTTTCTCCTTCCTAGACAGATTGGAGAGGCTTTTCCCTGCCATGTAGGCGACAAGAGACGCATGAGAGGGGAGATCTGGAGCTGTCCGGAGGTAAGCGCCTGTTGCCGGCGTCTTCCGGCACAAGCCCCGCTCCGGAGCGCACCGCGGCCGGCAGGATGCTCTCTGCCGGCGAAGGTGCCGCTTCGGCGGCAAGGAAGTCTCTCCGGCTTCTCCAGCACACGGAGAGCTGAAACGTGAAGAAAGAAGCTGCAGAACACTGGCACCGAGCCTGCAGCTTTCCAGCGGAGAGAAAAAGGTGCTTGAACACTCTGCAAGCCTTTCAACTCCCAAAAACAGGCGTATGCAAGGAGCTGCTGCAAAAACCATGCTGTGCTCGCTGCTGCTCCTCCTGAAGCTCTGGCTGCTAAATCTGAGGCTTTCCTTCCAATTTCAAGCTGCAAAGCACTTGCTGAATTGCAGGGAAAGTGCGGGAGGCGTTTGCTGTGCTGGCACACTTTCTCCTTCCTAGACAGAGTGGGGAGGATTTTCCCTGCCATGTAGGCGACAAGAGACGCATGAGAGGGGAGATCCGGAGCTGTCCGGAGGTAAGCGCCTGTTGCCGGCGTCTTCCGGCACAAGCCCCGCTCCGGAGCGCACCGCGGCCGGCAGGATGCTCTCTGCCGGCGAAGGTGCCGCTTCGGCGGCAAGGAAGCCTCTCCGGCTTCTCCAGCACACGGAGAGCTGAAACGTGAAGAAAGAAGCTGCAGAACACTGGCACTGAGCCTGCAGCTTTCCAGCGGAGAGAAAAAGCTACTTGAACACTCTGCAAGCCTTTCGACTCCCAAAAACAGGCGTATGCAAGGAGCTGCTGCAAAAACCATGCTGTGCTCGCTGCTGCTCCTCCTGAAGCTCTGGCTGCTAAATCTGAGGCTTTCCTTCCAATTTCAAGCTGCAAAGCACTTGCTGAATTGCAGGGAAAGTCCGGGAGGCCTTTGCTGTGCTGGCACACTTTCGCCTTCCTAGACAGAGTGGGGAGGCTTTTCCCTGCCATGTAGGCGACAAGAGACGCATGAGAGGGGAGATCCGGAGCTGTCCGGAGGTAAGCGCCTGTTGCCGGCGTCTTCCGGCACAAGCCCCGCTCCGGAGCGCACCGCGGCCGGCAGGATGCTCTCTGCCGGCGAAGGTGCCGCTTCGGCGGCAAGGAAGCCTCTCCTGCTTCTCCAGCACACGGAGAGCTGAAACGTGAAGAAAGAAGCTGCAGAACACTGGCACCGAGCCTGCAGCTTTCCAGCGGAGAGAAAAAGGTGCTTGAACACTCTGCAAGCCTTTCGACTCCCAAAAACAGGCGTATGCAAGGAGCTGCTGCAAAAACCATGCTGTGCTCGCTGCTGCTCCTCCTGAAGCTCTGGCTGCTAAATCTGAGGCTTTCCTTCCAATTTCAAGCTGCAAAGCACTTGCTGAATTGCAGGGAAAGTGCGGGAGGCGTTTGCTGTGCTGGCACACTTTCTCCTTCCTAGACAGAGTGGAGAGGCTTTTCCCTGCCATGTAGGCGACAAGAGACGCATGAGAGGGGAGATCCGGAGCTGTCCGGAGGTAAGCGCCTGTTGCCGGCGTCTTCCGGCACAAGCCCCGCTCCGGAGCGCACCGCGGCCGGCAGGATGCTCTCTGCCGGCGAAGGTGCCGCTTCGGCGGCAAGGAAGTCTCTCCGGCTTCTCCAGCACACGGAGAGCTGAAACGTGAAGAAAGAAGCTGCAGAACACTGGCACCGAGCCTGCAGCTTTCCAGCGGAGAGAAAAAGGTGCTTGAACACTCTGCAAGCCTTTCAACTCCCAAAAACAGGCGTATGCAAGGAGCTGCTGCAAAAACCATGCTGTGCTCGCTGCTGCTCCTCCTGAAGCTCTGGCTGCTAAATCTGAGGCTTTCCTTCCAATTTCAAGCTGCAAAGCACTTGCTGAATTGCAGGGAAAGTGCGGGAGGCGTTTGCTGTGCTGGCACACTTTCTCCTTCCTAGACAGATTGGAGAGGCTTTTCCCTGCCATGTAGGCGACAAGAGACGCATGAGAGGGGAGATCCGGAGCTGTCCGGAGGTAAGCGCCTGTTGCCGGCGTCTTCCGGCACAAGCCCCGCTCCGGAGCGCACCGCGGCCGGCAGGATGCTCTCTGCCGGCGAAGGTGCCGCTTCGGCGGCAAGGAAGCCTCTCCGGCTTCTCCAGCACACGGAGAGCTGAAACGTGAAGAAAGAAGCTGCAGAACACTGGCACCGAGCCTGCAGCTTTCCAGCGGAGAGAAAAAGGTGCTTGAACACTCTGCAAGCCTTTCGACTCCCAAAAACAGGCGTATGCAAGGAGCTGCTGCAAAAACCATGCTGTGCTCGCTGCTGCTCCTCCTGAAGCTCTGGCTGCTAAATCTGAGGCTTTCCTTCCAATTTCAAGCTGCAAAGCACTTGCTGAATTGCAGGGAAAGTCCGGGAGGCCTTTGCTGTGCTGGCACACTTTCTCCTTCCTAGACAGAGTGGGGAGGCTTTTCCCTGCCATGTAGGCGACAAGAGACGCATGAGAGGGGAGATCCGGAGCTGTCCGGAGGTAAGCGCCTGTTGCCGGCGTCTTCCGGCACAAGCCCCGCTCCGGAGCGCACCGCGGCCGGCAGGATGCTCTCTGCCGGCGAAGGTGCCGCTTCGGCGGCAAGGAAGCCTCTCCTGCTTCTCCAGCACACGGAGAGCTGAAACGTGAAGAAAGAAGCTGCAGAACACTGGCACCGAGCCTGCAGCTTTCCAGCGGAGAGAAAAAGGTGCTTGAACACTCTGCAAGCCTTTCAACTCCCAAAAACAGGCGTATGCAAGGAGCTGCTGCAAAAACCATGCTGTGCTCGCTGCTGCTCCTCCTGAAGCTCTGGCTGCTAAATCTGAGGCTTTCCTTCCAATTTCAAGCTGCAAAGCACTTGCTGAATTGCAGGGAAAGTCCGGGAGGCGTTTGCTGTGCTGGCACACTTTCTCCTTCCTAGACAGAGTGGAGAGGCTTTTCCCTGCCATGTAGGCGACAAGAGACGCATGAGAGGGGAGATCTGGAGCTGTCCGGAGGTAAGCGCCTGTTGCCGGCGTCTTCCGGCACAAGCCCCGCTCCGGAGCGCACCGCGGCCGGCAGGATGCTCTCTGCCGGCGAAGGTGCCGCTTCGGCGGCAAGGAAGTCTCTCCGGCTTCTCCAGCACACGGAGAGCTGAAACGTGAAGAAAGAAGCTGCAGAACACTGGCACCGAGCCTGCAGCTTTCCAGCGGAGAGAAAAAGGTGCTTGAACACTCTGCAAGCCTTTCAACTCCCAAAAACAGGCGTATGCAAGGAGCTGCTGCAAAAACCATGCTGTGCTCGCTGCTGCTCTTCCTGAAGCTCTGGCTGCTAAATCTGAGGCTTTCCTTCCAATTTCAAGCTGCAAAGCACTTGCTGAATTGCAGGGAAAGTGCGGGAGGCCTTTGCTGTGCTGGCACACTTTCTCCTTCCTAGACAGAGTGGGGAGGCTTTTCCCTGCCATGTAGGCGACAAGAGACGCATGAGAGGGGAGATCCGGAGCTGTCCGGAGGTAAGCGCCTGTTGCCGGCGTCTTCCGGCACAAGCCCCGCTCCGGAGCGCACCGCGGCCGGCAGGATGCTCTCTGCCGGCGAAGGTGCCGCTTCGGCGGCAAGGAAGCCTCTCCTGCTTCTCCAGCACACGGAGAGCTGAAACGTGAAGAAAGAAGCTGCAGAACACTGGCACCGAGCCTGCAGCTTTCCAGCGGAGAGAAAAAGGTGCTTGAACACTCTGCAAGCCTTTCAACTCCCAAAAACAGGCGTATGCAAGGAGCTGCTGCAAAAACCATGCTGTGCTCGCTGCTGCTCCTCCTGAAGCTCTGGCTGCTAAATCTGAGGCTTTCCTTCCAATTTCAAGCTGCAAAGCACTTGCTGAATTGCAGGGAAAGTCCGGGAGGCCTTTGATGTGCTGGCACACTTTCTCCTTCCTAGACAGAGTGGGGAGGCTTTTCCCTGCCATGTAGGCGACAAGAGACGCATGAGAGGGGAGATCCGGAGCTGTCCGGAGGTAAGCGCCTGTTGCCGGCGTCTTCCGGCACAAGCCCCGCTCCGGAGCGCACCGCGGCCGGCAGGATGCTCTCTGCCGGCGAAGGTGCCGCTTCGGCGGCAAGGAAGCCTCTCCGGCTTCTCCAGCACACGGAGAGCTGAAACGTGAAGAAAGAAGCTGCAGAACACTGGCACCGAGCCTGCAGCTTTCCAGCGGAGAGAAAAAGGTGCTTGAACACTCTGCAAGCCTTTCGACTCCCAAAAACAGGCGTATGCAAGGAGCTGCTGCAAAAACCATGCTGTGCTCGCTGCTGCTCCTCCTGAAGCTCTGGCTGCTAAATCTGAGGCTTTCCTTCCAATTTCAAGCTGCAAAGCACTTGCTGAATTGCAGGGAAAGTGCGGGAGGCGTTTGCTGTGCTGGCACACTTTCTCCTTCCTAGACAGAGTGGAGAGGCTTTTCCCTGCCATGTAGGCGACAAGAGACGCATGAGAGGGGAGATCCGGAGCTGTCCGGAGGTAAGCGCCTGTTGCCGGCGTCTTCCGGCACAAGCCCCGCTCCGGAGCGCACCGCGGCCGGCAGGATGCTCTCTGCCGGCGAAGGTGCCGCTTCGGCGGCAAGGAAGCCTCTCCGGCTTCTCCAGCACACGGAGAGCTGAAACGTGAAGAAAGAAGCTGCAGAACACTGGCACCGAGCCTGCAGCTTTCCAGCGGAGAGAAAAAGGTGCTTGAACACTCTGCAAGCCTTTCAACTCCCAAAAACAGGCGTATGCAAGGAGCTGCTGCAAAAACCATGCTGTGCTCGCTGCTGCTCCTCCTGAAGCTCTGGCTGCTAAATCTGAGGCTTTCCTTCCAATTTCAAGCTGCAAAGCACTTGCTGAATTGCAGGGAAAGTGCGGGAGGCCTTTGCTGTGCTGGCACACTTTCTCCTTCCTAGACAGAGTGGAGAGGCTTTTCCCTGCCATGTAGGCGACAAGAGACGCATGAGAGGGGAGATCTGGAGCTGTCCGGAGGTAAGCGCCTGTTGCCGGCGTCTTCCGGCACAAGCCCCGCTCCGGAGCGCACCGCGGCCGGCAGGATGCTCTCTGCCGGCGAAGGTGCCGCTTCGGCGGCAAGGAAGTCTCTCCGGCTTCTCCAGCACACGGAGAGCTGAAACGTGAAGAAAGAAGCTGCAGAACACTGGCACCGAGCCTGCAGCTTTCCAGCGGAGAGAAAAAGGTGCTTGAACACTCTGCAAGCCTTTCAACTCCCAAAAACAGGCGTATGCAAGGAGCTGCTGCAAAAACCATGCTGTGCTCGCTGCTGCTCCTCCTGAAGCTCTGGATGCTAAATCTGAGGCTTTCCTTCCAATTTCAAGCTGCAAAGCACTTGCTGAATTGCAGGGAAGGTGCGGGAGGCGTTTGCTTTGCTGGCACACTTTCTCCTTCCTAGACAGAGTGGAGAGGCTTTTCCCTGCCATGTAGGCGACAAGAGACGCATGAGAGGGGAGATCCGGAGCTGTCCGGAGGTAAGCGCCTGTTGCCGGCGTCTTCCGGCACAAGCCCCGCTCCGGAGCGCACCGCGGCCGGCAGGATGCTCTCTGCCGGCGAAGGTGCCGCTTCGGCGGCAAGGAAGCCTCTCCTGCTTCTCCAGCACACGGAGAGCTGAAACGTGAAGAAAGAAGCTGCAGAACACTGGCACTGAGCCTGCAGCTTTCCAGCGGAGAGAAAAAGGTGCTTGAACACTCTGCAAGCCTTTCAACTCCCAAAAACAGGCGTATGCAAGGAGCTGCTGCAAAAACCATGCTGTGCTCGCTGCTGCTCCTCCTGAAGCTCTGGCTGCTAAATCTGAGGCTTTCCTTCCAATTTCAAGCTGCAAAGCACTTGCTGAATTGCAGGGAAAGTCCGGGAGGCCTTTGCTGTGCTGGCACACTTTCTCCTTCCTAGACAGAGTGGGGAGGCTTTTCCCTGCCATGTAGGCGACAAGAGACGCATGAGAGGGGAGATCCGGAGCTGTCCGGAGGTAAGCGCCTGTTGCCGGCGTCTTCCGGCACAAGCCCCGCTCCGGAGCGCACCGCGGCCGGCAGGATGCTCTCTGCCGGCGAAGGTGCCGCTTCGGCGGCAAGGAAGCCTCTCCGGCTTCTCCAGCACACGGAGAGCTGAAACGTGAAGAAAGAAGCTGCAGAACACTGGCACCGAGCCTGCAGCTTTCCAGCGGAGAGAAAAAGGTGCTTGAACACTCTGCAAGCCTTTCAACTCCCAAAAACAGGCGTATGCAAGGAGCTGCTGCAAAAACCATGCTGTGCTCGCTGCTGCTCCTCCTGAAGCTCTGGCTGCTAAATCTGAGGCTTTCCTTCCAATTTCAAGCTGCAAAGCACTTGCTGAATTGCAGGGAAAGTGCGGGAGGCGTTTGCTGTGCTGGCACACTTTCTCCTTCCTAGACAGAGTGGAGAGGCTTTTCCCTACCATGTAGGCGACAAGAGACGCATGAGAGGGGAGATCCGGAGCTGTCCGGAGGTAAGCGCCTGTTGCCGGCGTCTTCCGGCACAAGCCCCGCTCCGGAGCGCACCGCGGCCGGCAGGATGCTCTCTGCCGGCGAAGGTGCCGCTTCGGCGGCAAGGAAGCCTCTCCGGCTTCTCCAGCACACGGAGAGCTGAAACGTGAAGAAAGAAGCTGCAGAACACTGGCACCGAGCCTGCAGCTTTCCAGCGGAGAGAAAAAGGTACTTGAACACTCTGCAAGCCTTTCAACTCCCAAAAACAGGCGTATGCAAGGAGCTGCTGCAAAAACCATGCTGTGCTCGCTGCTGCTCCTCCTGAAGCTCTGGCTGCTAAATCTGAGGCTTTCCTTCCAATTTCAAGCTGCAAAGCACTTGCTGAATTGCAGGGAAAGTCCGGGAGGCCTTTGCTGTGCTGGCACATTTTCTCCTTCCTAGACAGAGTGGAGAGGCTTTTCCCTGCCATGCGGGCGACAAGAGACGCATGAGAGGGGAGATCCGGAGCTGTCCGGAGGTAAGCGCCTGTTGCCGGCGTCTTCCGGCACAAGCCCCGCTCCGGAGCGCACCGCGGCCGGCAGGATGCTCTCTGCCGGCGAAGGTGCCGCTTCGGCGGCAAGGAAGCCTCTCCGGCTTCTCCAGCACACGGAGAGCTGAAACGTGAAGAAAGAAGCTGCAGAACACTGGCACTGAGCCTGCAGCTTTCCAGCGGAGAGAAAAAGGTGCTTGAACACTCTGCAAGCCTTTCGACTCCCAAAAACAGGCGTATGCAAGGAGCTGCTGCAAAAACCATGCTGTGCTCGCTGCTGCTCCTCCTGAAGCTCTGGCTGCTAAATCTGAGGCTTTCCTTCCAATTTCAAGCTGCAAAGCACTTGCTGAATTGCAGGGAAAGTGCGGGAGGCGTTTGCTGTGCTGGCACACTTTCTCCTTCCTAGACAGAGTGGGGAGGCTTTTCCCTGCCATGTAGGCGACAAGAGACGCATGAGAGGGGAGATCCGGAGCTGTCCGGAGGTAAGCGCCTGTTGCCGGCGTCTTCCGGCACAAGCCCCGCTCCGGAGCGCACCGCGGCCGGCAGGATGCTCTCTGCCGGCGAAGGTGCCGCTTCGGCAGCAAGGAAGCCTCTCCGGCTTCTCCAGCACACGGAGAGCTGAAACGTGAAGAAAGAAGCTGCAGAACACTGGCACCGAGCCTGCAGCTTTCCAGCGGAGAGAAAAAGGTGCTTGAACACTCTGCAAGCCTTTCAACTCCCAAAAACAGGCGTATGCAAGGAGCTGCTGCAAAAACCATGCTGTGCTCGCTGCTGCTCCTCCTGAAGCTCTGGCTGCTAAATCTGAGGCTTTCCTTCCATTTTCAAGCTGCAAAGCACTTGCTGAATTGCAGGGAAAGTGCGGGAGGCGCTTGCTGTGCTGGCACACTTTCTCCTTCCTAGACAGAGTGGAGAGGCTTTTCCCTGCCATGTAGGCGACAAGAGACGCATGAGAGGGGAGATCCGGAGCTGTCCGGAGGTAAGCGCCTGTTGCCGGCGTCTTCCGGCACAAGCCCCGCTCCGGAGCGCACCGCGGCCGGCAGGATGCTCTCTGCCGGCGAAGGTGCCGCTTCGGCGGCAAGGAAGCCTCTCCGGCTTCTCCAGCACACGGAGAGCTGAAACGTGAAGAAAGAAGCTGCAGAACACTGGCACCGAGCCTGCAGCTTTCCAGCGGAGAGAAAAAGGTGCTTGAACACTCTGCAAGCCTTTCAACTCCCAAAAACAGGCGTATGCAAGGAGCTGCTGCAAAAACCATGCTGTGCTCGCTGCTGCTCCTCCTGAAGCTCTGGCTGCTAAATCTGAGGCTTTCCTTCCAATTTCAAGCTGCAAAGCACTTGCTGAATTGCAGGGAAAGTGCGGGAGGCCTTTGCTGTGCTGGCACACTTTCTCCTTCCTAGACAGATTGGAGAGGCTTTTCCCTGCCATGTGGGCGACAAGAGACGCATGAGAGGGGAGATCCGGAGCTGTCCGGAGGTAAGCGCCTGTTGCCGGCGTCTTCCGGCACAAGCCCCGCTCCGGAGCGCACCGCGGCCGGCAGGATGCTCTCTGCCGGCGAAGGTGCCGCTTCGGCGGCAAGGAAGCCTCTCCTGCTTCTCCAGCACACGGAGAGCTGAAACGTGAAGAAAGAAGCTGCAGAACACTGGCACCGAGCCTGCAGCTTTCCAGCGGAGAGAAAAAGGTGCTTGAACACTCTGCAAGACTTTCGACTCCCAAAAACAGGCGTATGCAAGGAGCTGCTGCAAAAACCATGCTGTGCTCGCTGCTGCTCCTCCTGAAGCTCTGGCTGCTAAATCTGAGGCTTTCCTTCCAATTTCAAGCTGCAAAGCACTTGCTGAATTGCAGGGAAAGTGCGGGAGGCCTTTGCTGTGCTGGCACATTTTCTCCATCCTAGACAGAGTGGAGAGGCTTTTCCCTGCCATGCGGGCGACAAGAGACGCATGAGAGGGGAGATCCGGAGCTGTCCGGAGGTAAGCGCCTGTTGCCGGCGTCTTCCGGCACAAGCCCCGCTCCGGAGCGCACCGCGGCCGGCAGGATGCTCTCTGCCGGCGAAGGTGCCGCTTCGGCGGCAAGGAAGCCTCTCCGGCTTCTCCAGCACACGGAGAGCTGAAACGTGAAGAAAGAAGCTGCAGAACACTGGCACCGAGCCTGCAGCTTTCCAGCGGAGAGAAAAAGGTGCTTGAACACTCTGCAAGCCTTTCGACTCCCAAAAACAGGCGTATGCAAGGAGCTGCTGCAAAAACCATGCTGTGCTCGCTGCTGCTCCTCCTGAAGCTCTGGCTGCTAAATCTGAGGCTTTCCTTCCAATTTCAAGCTGCAAAGCACTTGCTGAATTGCAGGGAAAGTGCGGGAGGCCTTTGCTGTGCTGGCACACTTTCTCCTTCCTAGACAGATTGGAGAGGCTTTTCCCTGCCATGTGGGCGACAAGAGACGCATGAGAGGGGAGATCCGGAGCTGTCCGGAGGTAAGCGCCTGTTGCCGGCGTCTTCCGGCACAAGCCCCGCTCCGGAGCGCACCGCGGCCGGCAGGATGCTCTCTGCCGGCGAAGGTGCCGCTTCGGCGGCAAGGAAGCCTCTCCTGCTTCTCCAGCACACGGAGAGCTGAAACGTGAAGAAAGAAGCTGCAGAACACTGGCACCGAGCCTGCAGCTTTCCAGCGGAGAGAAAAAGGTGCTTGAACACTCTGCAAGACTTTCGACTCCCAAAAACAGGCGTATGCAAGGAGCTGCTGCAAAAACCATGCTGTGCTCGCTGCTGCTCCTCCTGAAGCTCTGGCTGCTAAATCTGAGGCTTTCCTTCCAATTTCAAGCTGCAAAGCACTTGCTGAATTGCAGGGAAAGTGCGGGAGGCCTTTGCTGTGCTGGCACATTTTCTCCATCCTAGACAGAGTGGAGAGGCTTTTCCCTGCCATGCGGGCGACAAGAGACGCATGAGAGGGGAGATCCGGAGCTGTCCGGAGGTAAGCGCCTGTTGCCGGCGTCTTCCGGCACAAGCCCCGCTCCGGAGCGCACCGCGGCCGGCAGGATGCTCTCTGCCGGCGAAGGTGCCGCTTCGGCGGCAAGGAAGCCTCTCCGGCTTCTCCAGCACACGGAGAGCTGAAACGTGAAGAAAGAAGCTGCAGAACACTGGCACCGAGCCTGCAGCTTTCCAGCGGAGAGAAAAAGGTGCTTGAACACTCTGCAAGCCTTTCGACTCCCAAAAACAGGCGTATGCAAGGAGCTGCTGCAAAAACCATGCTGTGCTCGCTGCTGCTCCTCCTGAAGCTCTGGCTGCTAAATCTGAGGCTTTCCTTCCAATTTCAAGCTGCAAAGCACTTGCTGAATTGCAGGGAAAGTGCGGGAGGCGTTTGCTGTGCTGGCACACTTTCTCCTTCCTAGACAGAGTGGGGAGGCTTTTCCCTGCCATGTAGGCGACAAGAGACGCATGAGAGGGGAGATCCGGAGCTGTCCGGAGGTAAGCGCCTGTTGCCGGCGTCTTCCGGCACAAGCCCCGCTCCGGAGCGCACCGCGGCCGGCAGGATGCTCTCTGCCGGCGAAGGTGCCGCTTCGGCGGCAAGGAAGCCTCTCCTGCTTCTCCAGCACACGGAGAGCTGAAACGTGAAGAAAGAAGCTGCAGAACACTGGCACCGAGCCTGCAGCTTTCCAGCGGAGAGAAAAAGGTGCTTGAACACTCTGCAAGACTTTCGACTCCCAAAAACAGGCGTATGCAAGGAGCTGCTGCAAAAACCATGCTGTGCTCGCTGCTGCTCCTCCTGAAGCTCTGGCTGCTAAATCTGAGGCTTTCCTTCTAATTTCAAGCTGCAAAGCACTTGCTGAATTGCAGGGAAAGTGCGGGAGGCGCTTGCTGTGCTGGCACACTTTCTCCTTCCTAGACAGAGTGGAGAGGCTTTTCCCTGCCATGTAGGCGACAAGAGACGCATGAGAGGGGAGATCCGGAGCTGTCCGGAGGTAAGCGCCTGTTGCCGGCGTCTTCCGGCACAAGCCCCGCTCCGGAGCGCACCGCGGCCGGCAGGATGCTCTCTGCCGGCGAAGGTGCCGCTTCGGCGGCAAGGAAGCCTCTCCGGCTTCTCCAGCACACGGAGAGCTGAAACGTGAAGAAAGAAGCTGCAGAACACTGGCACCGAGCCTGCAGCTTTCCAGCGGAGAGAAAAAGGTGCTTGAACACTCTGCAAGCCTTTCAACTCCCAAAAACAGGCGTATGCAAGGAGCTGCTGCAAAAACCATGCTGTGCTCGCTGCTGCTCCTCCTGAAGCTCTGGCTGCTAAATCTGAGGCTTTCCTTCCAATTTCAAGCTGCAAAGCACTTGCTGAATTGCAGGGAAAGTGCGGGAGGCGTTTGCTGTGCTGGCACATTTTCTCCTTCCTAGACAGAGTGGAGAGGCTTTTCCCTGCCATGTAGGCGACAAGAGACGCATGAGAGGGGAGATCCGGAGCTGTCCGGAGGTAAGCGCCTGTTGCCGGCGTCTTCCGGCACAAGCCCCGCTCCGGAGCGCACCGCGGCCGGCAGGATGCTCTCTGCCGGCGAAGGTGCCGCTTCGGCGGCAAGGAAGCCTCTCCGGCTTCTCCAGCACACGGAGAGCTGAAACGTGAAGAAAGAAGCTGCAGAACACTGGCACCGAGCCTGCAGCTTTCCAGCGGAGAGAAAAAGGTGCTTGAACACTCTGCAAGCCTTTCAACTCCCAAAAACAGGCGTATGCAAGGAGCTGCTGCAAAAACCATGCTGTGCTCGCTGCTGCTCCTCCTAAAGCTCTGGCTGCTAAATCTGAGGCTTTCCTTCCAATTTCAAGCTGCAAAGCACTTGCTGAATTGCAGGGAAAGTGCGGGAGGCGTTTGCTGTGCTGGCACACTTTCTCCTTCCTAGACAGAGTGGGGAGGCTTTTCCCTGCCATGTAGGCGACAAGAGACGCATGAGAGGGGAGATCCGGAGCTGTCCGGAGGTAAGCGCCTGTTGCCGGCGTCTTCCGGCACAAGCCCCGCTCCGGAGCGCACCGCGGCCGGCAGGATGCTCTCTGCCGGCGAAGGTGCCGCTTCGGCGGCAAGGAAGCCTCTCCGGCTTCTCCAGCACACGGAGAGCTGAAACGTGAAGAAAGAAGCTGCAGAACACTGGCACCGAGCCTGCAGCTTTCCAGCGGAGAGAAAAAGGTGCTTGAACACTCTGCAAGCCTTTCAACTCCCAAAAACAGGCGTATGCAAGGAGCTGCTGCAAAAACCATGCTGTGCTCGCTGCTGCTCCTCCTGAAGCTCTGGCTGCTAAATCTGAGGCTTTCCTTCCAATTTCAAGCTGCAAAGCACTTGCTGAATTGCAGGGAAAGTCCGGGAGGCCTTTGCTGTGCTGGCACACTTTCTCCTTCCTAGACAGAGTGGGGAGGCTTTTCCCTGCCATGTAGGCGACAAGAGACGCATGAGAGGGGAGATCCGGAGCTGTCCGGAGGTAAGCGCCTGTTGCCGGCGTCTTCCGGCACAAGCCCCGCTCCGGAGCGCACCGCGGCCGGCAGGATGCTCTCTGCCGGCGAAGGTGCCGCTTCGGCGGCAAGGAAGCCTCTCCGGCTTCTTCAGCACACGGAGAGCTGAAACGTGAAGAAAGAAGCTGCAGAACACTGGCACCGAGCCTGCAGCTTTCCAGCGGAGAGAAAAAGGTGCTTGAACACTCTGCAAGCCTTTCGACTCCCAAAAACAGGCGTATGCAAGGAGCTGCTGCAAAAACCATGCTGTGCTCGCTGCTGCTCCTCCTGAAGCTCTGGCTGCTAAATCTGAGGCTTTCCTTCCAATTTCAAGCTGCAAAGCACTTGCTGAATTGCAGGGAAAGTGCGGGAGGCGTTTGCTGTGCTGGCACACTTTCTCCTTCCTAGACAGATTGGAGAGGCTTTTCCCTGCCATGTAGGCGACAAGAGACGCATGAGAGGGGAGATCTGGAGCTGTCCGGAGGTAAGCGCCTGTTGCCGGCGTCTTCCGGCACAAGCCCCGCTCCGGAGCGCACCGCGGCCGGCAGGATGCTCTCTGCCGGCGAAGGTGCCGCTTCGGCGGCAAGGAAGCCTCTCCGGCTTCTCCAGCACACGGAGAGCTGAAACGTGAAGAAAGAAGCTGCAGAACACTGGCACTGAGCCTGCAGCTTTCCAGCGGAGAGAAAAAGCTACTTGAACACTCTGCAAGCCTTTCGACTCCCAAAAACAGGCGTATGCAAGGAGCTGCTGCAAAAACCATGCTGTGCTCGCTGCTGCTCCTCCTGAAGCTCTGGCTGCTAAATCTGAGGCTTTCCTTCCAATTTCAAGCTGCAAAGCACTTGCTGAATTGCAGGGAAAGTCCGGGAGGCCTTTGCTGTGCTGGCACACTTTCGCCTTCCTAGACAGAGTGGGGAGGCTTTTCCCTGCCATGTAGGCGACAAGAGACGCATGAGAGGGGAGATCCGGAGCTGTCCGGAGGTAAGCGCCTGTTGCCGGCGTCTTCCGGCACAAGCCCCGCTCCGGAGCGCACCGCGGCCGGCAGGATGCTCTCTGCCGGCGAAGGTGCCGCTTCGGCGGCAAGGAAGCCTCTCCTGCTTCTCCAGCACACGGAGAGCTGAAACGTGAAGAAAGAAGCTGCAGAACACTGGCACCGAGCCTGCAGCTTTCCAGCGGAGAGAAAAAGGTGCTTGAACACTCTGCAAGCCTTTCGACTCCCAAAAACAGGCGTATGCAAGGAGCTGCTGCAAAAACCATGCTGTGCTCGCTGCTGCTCCTCCTGAAGCTCTGGCTGCTAAATCTGAGGCTTTCCTTCCAATTTCAAGCTGCAAAGCACTTGCTGAATTGCAGGGAAAGTGCGGGAGGCGTTTGCTGTGCTGGCACACTTTCTCCTTCCTAGACAGAGTGGAGAGGCTTTTCCCTGCCATGTAGGCGACAAGAGACGCATGAGAGGGGAGATCCGGAGCTGTCCGGAGGTAAGCGCCTGTTGCCGGCGTCTTCCGGCACAAGCCCCGCTCCGGAGCGCACCGCGGCCGGCAGGATGCTCTCTGCCGGCGAAGGTGCCGCTTCGGCGGCAAGGAAGTCTCTCCGGCTTCTCCAGCACACGGAGAGCTGAAACGTGAAGAAAGAAGCTGCAGAACACTGGCACCGAGCCTGCAGCTTTCCAGCGGAGAGAAAAAGGTGCTTGAACACTCTGCAAGCCTTTCAACTCCCAAAAACAGGCGTATGCAAGGAGCTGCTGCAAAAACCATGCTGTGCTCGCTGCTGCTCCTCCTGAAGCTCTGGCTGCTAAATCTGAGGCTTTCCTTCCAATTTCAAGCTGCAAAGCACTTGCTGAATTGCAGGGAAAGTGCGGGAGGCGTTTGCTGTGCTGGCACACTTTCTCCTTCCTAGACAGATTGGAGAGGCTTTTCCCTGCCATGTAGGCGACAAGAGACGCATGAGAGGGGAGATCCGGAGCTGTCCGGAGGTAAGCGCCTGTTGCCGGCGTCTTCCGGCACAAGCCCCGCTCCGGAGCGCACCGCGGCCGGCAGGATGCTCTCTGCCGGCGAAGGTGCCGCTTCGGCGGCAAGGAAGCCTCTCCGGCTTCTCCAGCACACGGAGAGCTGAAACGTGAAGAAAGAAGCTGCAGAACACTGGCACTGAGCCTGCAGCTTTCCAGCGGAGAGAAAAAGGTGCTTGAACACTCGGCAAGCCTTTCAACTCCCAAAAACAGGCGTATGCAAGGAGCTGCTGCAAAAACCATGCTGTGCTCGCTGCTGCTCCTCCTGAAGCTCTGGCTGCTAAATCTGAGGCTTTCCTTCCAATTTCAAGCTGCAAAGCACTTGCTGAATTGCAGGGAAAGTCCGGGAGGCCTTTGCTGTGCTGGCACATTTTCTCCTTCCTAGACAGAGTGGAGAGGCTTTTCCCTGCCATGCGGGCGACAAGAGACGCATGAGAGGGGAGATCCGGAGCTGTCCGGAGGTAAGCGCCTGTTGCCGGCGTCTTCCGGCACAAGCCCCGCTCCGGAGCGCACCGCGGCCGGCAGGATGCTCTCTGCCGGCGAAGGTGCCGCTTCGGCGGCAAGGAAGCCTCTCCGGCTTCTCCAGCACACGGAGAGCTGAAACGTGAAGAAAGAAGCTGCAGAACACTGGCACCGAGCCTGCAGCTTTCCAGCGGAGAGAAAAAGGTGCTTGAACACTCTGCAAGCCTTTCGACTCCCAAAAACAGGCGTATGCAAGGAGCTGCTGCAAAAACCATGCTGTGCTCGCTGCTGCTCCTCCTGAAGCTCTGGCTGCTAAATCTGAGGCTTTCCTTCCAATTTCAAGCTGCAAAGCACTTGCTGAATTGCAGGGAAAGTGCGGGAGGCGTTTGCTGTGCTGGCACACTTTCTCCTTCCTAGACAGAGTGGGGAGGCTTTTCCCTGCCATGTAGGCGACAAGAGACGCATGAGAGGGGAGATCCGGAGCTGTCCGGAGGTAAGCGCCTGTTGCCGGCGTCTTCCGGCACAAGCCCCGCTCCGGAGCGCACCGCGGCCGGCAGGATGCTCTCTGCCGGCGAAGGTGCCGCTTCGGCGGCAAGGAAGCCTCTCCTGCTTCTCCAGCACACGGAGAGCTGAAACGTGAAGAAAGAAGCTGCAGAACACTGGCACCGAGCCTGCAGCTTTCCAGCGGAGAGAAAAAGGTGCTTGAACACTCTGCAAGCCTTTCAACTCCCAAAAACAGGCGTATGCAAGGAGCTGCTGCAAAAACCATGCTGTGCTCGCTGCTGCTCCTCCTGAAGCTCTGGCTGCTAAATCTGAGGCTTTCCTTCCAATTTCAAGCTGCAAAGCACTTGCTGAATTGCAGGGAAAGTCCGGGAGGCGTTTGCTGTGCTGGCACACTTTCTCCTTCCTAGACAGAGTGGAGAGGCTTTTCCCTGCCATGTAGGCGACAAGAGACGCATGAGAGGGGAGATCTGGAGCTGTCCGGAGGTAAGCGCCTGTTGCCGGCGTCTTCCGGCACAAGCCCCGCTCCGGAGCGCACCGCGGCCGGCAGGATGCTCTCTGCCGGCGAAGGTGCCGCTTCGGCGGCAAGGAAGTCTCTCCGGCTTCTCCAGCACACGGAGAGCTGAAACGTGAAGAAAGAAGCTGCAGAACACTGGCACCGAGCCTGCAGCTTTCCAGCGGAGAGAAAAAGGTGCTTGAACACTCTGCAAGCCTTTCAACTCCCAAAAACAGGCGTATGCAAGGAGCTGCTGCAAAAACCATGCTGTGCTCGCTGCTGCTCTTCCTGAAGCTCTGGCTGCTAAATCTGAGGCTTTCCTTCCAATTTCAAGCTGCAAAGCACTTGCTGAATTGCAGGGAAAGTGCGGGAGGCCTTTGCTGTGCTGGCACACTTTCTCCTTCCTAGACAGAGTGGGGAGGCTTTTCCCTGCCATGTAGGCGACAAGAGACGCATGAGAGGGGAGATCCGGAGCTGTCCGGAGGTAAGCGCCTGTTGCCGGCGTCTTCCGGCACAAGCCCCGCTCCGGAGCGCACCGCGGCCGGCAGGATGCTCTCTGCCGGCGAAGGTGCCGCTTCGGCGGCAAGGAAGCCTCTCCTGCTTCTCCAGCACACGGAGAGCTGAAACGTGAAGAAAGAAGCTGCAGAACACTGGCACCGAGCCTGCAGCTTTCCAGCGGAGAGAAAAAGGTGCTTGAACACTCTGCAAGCCTTTCAACTCCCAAAAACAGGCGTATGCAAGGAGCTGCTGCAAAAACCATGCTGTGCTCGCTGCTGCTCCTCCTGAAGCTCTGGCTGCTAAATCTGAGGCTTTCCTTCCAATTTCAAGCTGCAAAGCACTTGCTGAATTGCAGGGAAAGTCCGGGAGGCCTTTGATGTGCTGGCACACTTTCTCCTTCCTAGACAGAGTGGGGAGGCTTTTCCCTGCCATGTAGGCGACAAGAGACGCATGAGAGGGGAGATCCGGAGCTGTCCGGAGGTAAGCGCCTGTTGCCGGCGTCTTCCGGCACAAGCCCCGCTCCGGAGCGCACCGCGGCCGGCAGGATGCTCTCTGCCGGCGAAGGTGCCGCTTCGGCGGCAAGGAAGCCTCTCCGGCTTCTCCAGCACACGGAGAGCTGAAACGTGAAGAAAGAAGCTGCAGAACACTGGCACCGAGCCTGCAGCTTTCCAGCGGAGAGAAAAAGGTGCTTGAACACTCTGCAAGCCTTTCGACTCCCAAAAACAGGCGTATGCAAGGAGCTGCTGCAAAAACCATGCTGTGCTCGCTGCTGCTCCTCCTGAAGCTCTGGCTGCTAAATCTGAGGCTTTCCTTCCAATTTCAAGCTGCAAAGCACTTGCTGAATTGCAGGGAAAGTCCGGGAGGCCTTTGCTGTGCTGGCACACTTTCTCCTTCCTAGACAGAGTGGAGAGGCTTTTCCCTGCCATGTAGGCGACAAGAGACGCATGAGAGGGGAGATCCGGAGCTGTCCGGAGGTAAGCGCCTGTTGCCGGCGTCTTCCGGCACAAGCCCCGCTCCGGAGCGCACCGCGGCCGGCAGGATGCTCTCTGCCGGCGAAGGTGCCGCTTCGGCGGCAAGGAAGCCTCTCCGGCTTCTCCAGCACACGGAGAGCTGAAACGTGAAGAAAGAAGCTGCAGAACACTGGCACCGAGCCTGCAGCTTTCCAGCGGAGAGAAAAAGGTGCTTGAACACTCTGCAAGCCTTTCAACTCCCAAAAACAGGCGTATGCAAGGAGCTGCTGCAAAAACCATGCTGTGCTCGCTGCTGCTCCTCCTGAAGCTCTGGCTGCTAAATCTGAGGCTTTCCTTCCAATTTCAAGCTGCAAAGCACTTGCTGAATTGCAGGGAAAGTGCGGGAGGCCTTTGCTGTGCTGGCACACTTTCTCCTTCCTAGACAGAGTGGAGAGGCTTTTCCCTGCCATGTAGGCGACAAGAGACGCATGAGAGGGGAGATCTGGAGCTGTCCGGAGGTAAGCGCCTGTTGCCGGCGTCTTCCGGCACAAGCCCCGCTCCGGAGCGCACCGCGGCCGGCAGGATGCTCTCTGCCGGCGAAGGTGCCGCTTCGGCGGCAAGGAAGTCTCTCCGGCTTCTCCAGCACACGGAGAGCTGAAACGTGAAGAAAGAAGCTGCAGAACACTGGCACCGAGCCTGCAGCTTTCCAGCGGAGAGAAAAAGGTGCTTGAACACTCTGCAAGCCTTTCAACTCCCAAAAACAGGCGTATGCAAGGAGCTGCTGCAAAAACCATGCTGTGCTCGCTGCTGCTCCTCCTGAAGCTCTGGCTGCTAAATCTGAGGCTTTCCTTCCAATTTCAAGCTGCAAAGCACTTGCTGAATTGCAGGGAAAGTGCGGGAGGCGTTTGCTGTGCTGGCACACTTTCTCCTTCCTAGACAGAGTGGGGAGGCTTTTCCCTGCCATGTAGGCGACAAGAGACGCATGAGAGGGGAGATCCGGAGCTGTCCGGAGGTAAGCGCCTGTTGCCGGCGTCTTCCGGCACAAGCCCCGCTCCGGAGCGCACCGCGGCCGGCAGGATGCTCTCTGCCGGCGAAGGTGCCGCTTCGGCGGCAAGGAAGCCTCTCCGGCTTCTCCAGCACACGGAGAGCTGAAACGTGAAGAAAGAAGCTGCAGAACACTGGCACTGAGCCTGCAGCTTTCCAGCGGAGAGAAAAAGGTGCTTGAACACTCTGCAAGCCTTTCGACTCCCAAAAACAGGCGTATGCAAGGAGCTGCTGCAAAAACCATGCTGTGCTCGCTGCTGCTCCTCCTGAAGCTCTGGCTGCTAAATCTGAGGCTTTCCTTCCAATTTCAAGCTGCAAAGCACTTGCTGAATTGCAGGGAAAGTCCGGGAGGCCTTTGATGTGCTGGCACACTTTCTCCTTCCTAGACAGAGTGGGGAGGCTTTTCCCTGCCATGTAGGCGACAAGAGACGCATGAGAGGGGAGATCCGGAGCTGTCCGGAGGTAAGCGCCTGTTGCCGGCGTCTTCCGGCACAAGCCCCGCTCCGGAGCGCACCGCGGCCGGCAGGATGCTCTCTGCCGGCGAAGGTGCCGCTTCGGCGGCAAGGAAGCCTCTCCGCCTTCTCCAGCACACGGAGAGCTGAAACGTGAAGAAAGAAGCTGCAGAACACTGGCACCGAGCCTGCAGCTTTCCAGCGGAGAGAAAAAGGTGCTTGAACACTCTGCAAGCCTTTCGACTCCCAAAAACAGGCGTATGCAAGGAGCTGCTGCAAAAACCATGCTGTGCTCGCTGCTGCTCCTCCTGAAGCTCTGGCTGCTAAATCTGAGGCTTTCCTTCCAATTTCAAGCTGCAAAGCACTTGCTGAATTGCAGGGAAAGTGCGGGAGGCGTTTGCTGTGCTGGCACACTTTCTCCTTCCTAGACAGAGTGGAGAGGCTTTTCCCTGCCATGTAGGCGACAAGAGACGCATGAGAGGGGAGATCCGGAGCTGTCCGGAGGTAAGCGCCTGTTGCCGGCGTCTTCCGGCACAAGCCCCGCTCCGGAGCGCACCGCGGCCGGCAGGATGCTCTCTGCCGGCGAAGGTGCCGCTTCGGCGGCAAGGAAGTCTGTCCGGCTTCTCCAGCACACGGAGAGCTGAAACGTGAAGAAAGAAGCTGCAGAACACTGGCACTGAGCCTGCA
This sequence comes from Fringilla coelebs, assembly GCF_963513975.1. Lineage (NCBI taxonomy): Eukaryota > Metazoa > Chordata > Aves > Passeriformes > Fringillidae > Fringilla > Fringilla coelebs. Next base: position 2,181,378 of record NW_028167521.1, on the reverse strand, counting down.
GCTTTCCAGCGGAGAGAAAAAGGTGCTTGAACACTCTGCAAGCCTTTCAACTCCCAAAAACAGGCGTATGCAAGGAGCTGCTGCAAAAACCATGCTGTGCTCGCTGCTGCTCCTCCTGAAGCTCTGGCTGCTAAATCTGAGGCTTTCCTTCCAATTTCAAGCTGCAAAGCACTTGCTGAATTGCAGGGAAAGTCCGGGAGGCCTTTGCTGTGCTGGCACATTTTCTCCTTCCTAGACAGAGTGGAGAGGCTTTTCCCTGCCATGCGGGCGACAAGAGACGCATGAGAGGGGAGATCCGGAGCTGTCCGGAGGTAAGCGCCTGTTGCCGGCGTCTTCCGGCACAAGCCCCGCTCCGGAGCGCACCGCGGCCGGCAGGATGCTCTCTGCCGGCGAAGGTGCCGCTTCGGCGGCAAGGAAGCCTCTCCTGCTTCTCCAGCACACGGAGAGCTGAAACGTGAAGAAAGAAGCTGCAGAACACTGGCACTGAGCCTGCAGCTTTCCAGCGGAGAGAAAAAGGTGCTTGAACACTCTGCAAGCCTTTCAACTCCCAAAAACAGGCGTATGCAAGGAGCTGCTGCAAAAACCATGCTGTGCTCGCTGCTGCTCCTCCTGAAGCTCTGGCTGCTAAATCTGAGGCTTTCCTTCCAATTTCAAGCTGCAAAGCACTTGCTGAATTGCAGGGAAAGTGCGGGAGGCCTTTGCTGTGCTGGCACACTTTCTCCTTCCTAGACAGAGTGGGGAGGCTTTTCCCTGCCATGTAGGCGACAAGAGACGCATGAGAGGGGAGATCCGGAGCTGTCCGGAGGTAAGCGCCTGTTGCCGGCGTCTTCCGGCACAAGCCCCGCTCCGGAGCGCACCGCGGCCGGCAGGATGCTCTCTGCCGGCGAAGGTGCCGCTTCGGCGGCAAGGAAGCCTCTCCTGCTTCTCCAGCACACGGAGAGCTGAAACGTGAAGAAAGAAGCTGCAGAACACTGGCACCGAGCCTGCAGCTTTCCAGCGGAGAGAAAAAGGTGCTTGAACACTCTGCAAGCCTTTCAACTCCCAAAAACAGGCGTATGCAAGGAGCTGCTGCAAAAACCATGCTGTGCTCGCTGCTGCTCCTCCTGAAGCTCTGGCTGCTAAATCTGAGGCTTTCCTTCCAATTTCAAGCTGCAAAGCACTTGCTGAATTGCAGGGAAAGTCCGGGAGGCCTTTGATGTGCTGGCACACTTTCTCCTTCCTAGACAGAGTGGGGAGGCTTTTCCCTGCCATGTAGGCGACAAGAGACGCATGAGAGGGGAGATCCGGAGCTGTCCGGAGGTAAGCGCCTGTTGCCGGCGTCTTCCGGCACAAGCCCCGCTCCGGAGCGCACCGCGGCCGGCAGGATGCTCTCTGCCGGCGAAGGTGCCGCTTCGGCGGCAAGGAAGCCTCTCCGGCTTCTCCAGCACACGGAGAGCTGAAACGTGAAGAAAGAAGCTGCAGAACACTGGCACCGAGCCTGCAGCTTTCCAGCGGAGAGAAAAAGGTGCTTGAACACTCTGCAAGCCTTTCGACTCCCAAAAACAGGCGTATGCAAGGAGCTGCTGCAAAAACCATGCTGTGCTCGCTGCTGCTCCTCCTGAAGCTCTGGCTGCTAAATCTGAGGCTTTCCTTCCAATTTCAAGCTGCAAAGCACTTGCTGAATTGCAGGGAAAGTGCGGGAGGCGTTTGCTGTGCTGGCACACTTTCTCCTTCCTAGACAGAGTGGAGAGGCTTTTCCCTGCCATGTAGGCGACAAGAGACGCATGAGAGGGGAGATCCGGAGCTGTCCGGAGGTAAGCGCCTGTTGCCGGCGTCTTCCGGCACAAGCCCCGCTCCGGAGCGCACCGCGGCCGGCAGGATGCTCTCTGCCGGCGAAGGTGCCGCTTCGGCGGCAAGGAAGCCTCTCCGGCTTCTCCAGCACACGGAGAGCTGAAACGTGAAGAAAGAAGCTGCAGAACACTGGCACCGAGCCTGCAGCTTTCCAGCGGAGAGAAAAAGGTGCTTGAACACTCTGCAAGCCTTTCAACTCCCAAAAACAGGCGTATGCAAGGAGCTGCTGCAAAAACCATGCTGTGCTCGCTGCTGCTCCTCCTGAAGCTCTGGCTGCTAAATCTGAGGCTTTCCTTCCAATTTCAAGCTGCAAAGCACTTGCTGAATTGCAGGGAAAGTGCGGGAGGCGTTTGCTGTGCTGGCACACTTTCTCCTTCCTAGACAGAGTGGAGAGGCTTTTCCCTGCCATGTAGGCGACAAGAGACGCATGAGAGGGGAGATCTGGAGCTGTCCGGAGGTAAGCGCCTGTTGCCGGCGTCTTCCGGCACAAGCCCCGCTCCGGAGCGCACCGCGGCCGGCAGGATGCTCTCTGCCGGCGAAGGTGCCGCTTCGGCGGCAAGGAAGTCTCTCCGGCTTCTCCAGCACACGGAGAGCTGAAACGTGAAGAAAGAAGCTGCAGAACACTGGCACCGAGCCTGCAGCTTTCCAGCGGAGAGAAAAAGGTGCTTGAACACTCTGCAAGCCTTTCAACTCCCAAAAACAGGCGTATGCAAGGAGCTGCTGCAAAAACCATGCTGTGCTCGCTGCTGCTCCTCCTGAAGCTCTGGCTGCTAAATCTGAGGCTTTCCTTCCAATTTCAAGCTGCAAAGCACTTGCTGAATTGCAGGGAAAGTGCGGGAGGCGTTTGCTGTGCTGGCACACTTTCTCCTTCCTAGACAGAGTGGGGAGGCTTTTCCCTGCCATGTAGGCGACAAGAGACGCATGAGAGGGGAGATCCGGAGCTGTCCGGAGGTAAGCGCCTGTTGCCGGCGTCTTCCGGCACAAGCCCCGCTCCGGAGCGCACCGCGGCCGGCAGGATGCTCTCTGCCGGCGAAGGTGCCGCTTCGGCGGCAAGGAAGCCTCTCCGGCTTCTCCAGCACACGGAGAGCTGAAACGTGAAGAAAGAAGCTGCAGAACACTGGCACTGAGCCTGCAGCTTTCCAGCGGAGAGAAAAAGGTGCTTGAACACTCTGCAAGCCTTTCGACTCCCAAAAACAGGCGTATGCAAGGAGCTGCTGCAAAAACCATGCTGTGCTCGCTGCTGCTCCTCCTGAAGCTCTGGCTGCTAAATCTGAGGCTTTCCTTCCAATTTCAAGCTGCAAAGCACTTGCTGAATTGCAGGGAAAGTCCGGGAGGCCTTTGCTGTGCTGGCACACTTTCTCCTTCCTAGACAGAGTGGGGAGGCTTTTCCCTGCCATGTAGGCGACAAGAGACGCATGAGAGGGGAGATCCGGAGCTGTCCGGAGGTAAGCGCCTGTTGCCGGCGTCTTCCGGCACAAGCCCCGCTCCGGAGCGCACCGCGGCCGGCAGGATGCTCTCTGCCGGCGAAGGTGCCGCTTCGGCGGCAAGGAAGCCTCTCCTGCTTCTCCAGCACACGGAGAGCTGAAACGTGAAGAAAGAAGCTGCAGAACACTGGCACCGAGCCTGCAGCTTTCCAGCGGAGAGAAAAAGGTGCTTGAACACTCTGCAAGCCTTTCGACTCCCAAAAACAGGCGTATGCAAGGAGCTGCTGCAAAAACCATGCTGTGCTCGCTGCTGCTCCTCCTGAAGCTCTGGCTGCTAAATCTGAGGCTTTCCTTCCAATTTCAAGCTGCAAAGCACTTGCTGAATTGCAGGGAAAGTCCGGGAGGCCTTTGATGTGCTGGCACACTTTCTCCTTCCTAGACAGAGTGGGGAGGCTTTTCCCTGCCATGTAGGCGACAAGAGACGCATGAGAGGGGAGATCCGGAGCTGTCCGGAGGTAAGCGCCTGTTGCCGGCGTCTTCCGGCACAAGCCCCGCTCCGGAGCGCACCGCGGCCGGCAGGATGCTCTCTGCCGGCGAAGGTGCCGCTTCGGCGGCAAGGAAGCCTCTCCGGCTTCTCCAGCACACGGAGAGCTGAAACGTGAAGAAAGAAGCTGCAGAACACTGGCACCGAGCCTGCAGCTTTCCAGCGGAGAGAAAAAGGTGCTTGAACACTCTGCAAGCCTTTCGACTCCCAAAAACAGGCGTATGCAAGGAGCTGCTGCAAAAACCATGCTGTGCTCGCTGCTGCTCCTCCTGAAGCTCTGGCTGCTAAATCTGAGGCTTTCCTTCCAATTTCAAGCTGCAAAGCACTTGCTGAATTGCAGGGAAAGTCCGGGAGGCCTTTGCTGTGCTGGCACACTTTCTCCTTCCTAGACAGAGTGGAGAGGCTTTTCCCTGCCATGTAGGCGACAAGAGACGCATGAGAGGGGAGATCCGGAGCTGTCCGGAGGTAAGCGCCTGTTGCCGGCGTCTTCCGGCACAAGCCCCGCTCCGGAGCGCACCGCGGCCGGCAGGATGCTCTCTGCCGGCGAAGGTGCCGCTTCGGCGGCAAGGAAGCCTCTCCGGCTTCGCCAGCACACGGAGAGCTGAAACGTGAAGAAAGAAGCTGCAGAACACTGGCACTGAGCCTGCAGCTTTCCAGCGGAGAGAAAAAGGTGCTTGAACACTCTGCAAGCCTTTCGACTCCCAAAAACAGGCGTATGCAAGGAGCTGCTGCAAAAACCATGCTGTGCTCGCTGCTGCTCCTCCTGAAGCTCTGGCTGCTAAATCTGAGGCTTTCCTTCCAATTTCAAGCTGCAAAGCACTTGCTGAATTGCAGGGAAAGTCCGGGAGGCCTTTGCTGTGCTGGCACACTTTCTCCTTCCTAGACAGATTGGAGAGGCTTTTCCCTGCCATGTGGGCGACAAGAGACGCATGAGAGGGGAGATCCGGAGCTGTCCGGAGGTAAGCGCCTGTTGCCGGCGTCTTCCGGCACAAGCCCCGCTCCGGAGCGCACCGCGGCCGGCAGGATGCTCTCTGCCGGCGAAGGTGCCGCTTCGGCGGCAAGGAAGCCTCTCCGGCTTCTCCAGCACACGGAGAGCTGAAACGTGAAGAAAGAAGCTGCAGAACACTGGCACCGAGCCTGCAGCTTTCCAGCGGAGAGAAAAAGGTGCTTGAACACTCTGCAAGCCTTTCGACTCCCAAAAACAGGCGTATGCAAGGAGCTGCTGCAAAAACCATGCTGTGCTCGCTGCTGCTCCTCCTGAAGCTCTGGCTGCTAAATCTGAGGCTTTCCTTCCAATTTCAAGCTGCAAAGCACTTGCTGAATTGCAGGGAAAGTCCGGGAGGCCTTTGCTGTGCTGGCACACTTTCTCCTTCCTAGACAGAGTGGGGAGGCTTTTCCCTGCCATGTAGGCGACAAGAGACGCATGAGAGGGGAGATCCGGAGCTGTCCGGAGGTAAGCGCCTGTTGCCGGCGTCTTCCGGCACAAGCCCCGCTCCGGAGCGCACCGCGGCCGGCAGGATGCTCTCTGCCGGCGAAGGTGCCGCTTCGGCGGCAAGGAAGCCTCTCCTGCTTCTCCAGCACACGGAGAGCTGAAACGTGAAGAAAGAAGCTGCAGAACACTGGCACCGAGCCTGCAGCTTTCCAGCGGAGAGAAAAAGGTGCTTGAACACTCTGCAAGCCTTTCAACTCCCAAAAACAGGCGTATGCAAGGAGCTGCTGCAAAAACCATGCTGTGCTCGCTGCTGCTCCTCCTGAAGCTCTGGCTGCTAAATCTGAGGCTTTCCTTCCAATTTCAAGCTGCAAAGCACTTGCTGAATTGCAGGGAAAGTCCGGGAGGCGTTTGCTGTGCTGGCACACTTTCTCCTTCCTAGACAGAGTGGAGAGGCTTTTCCCTGCCATGTAGGCGACAAGAGACGCATGAGAGGGGAGATCCGGAGCTGTCCGGAGGTAAGCGCCTGTTGCCGGCGTCTTCCGGCACAAGCCCCGCTCCGGAGCGCACCGCGGCCGGCAGGATGCTCTCTGCCGGCGAAGGTGCCGCTTCGGCGGCAAGGAAGCCTCTCCGGCTTCTCCAGCACACGGAGAGCTGAAACGTGAAGAAAGAAGCTGCAGAACACTGGCACTGAGCCTGCAGCTTTCCAGCGGAGAGAAAAAGGTGCTTGAACACTCTGCAAGCCTTTCGACTCCCAAAAACAGGCGTATGCAAGGAGCTGCTGCAAAAACCATGCTGTGCTCGCTGCTGCTCCTCCTGAAGCTCTGGCTGCTAAATCTGAGGCTTTCCTTCCAATTTCAAGCTGCAAAGCACTTGCTGAATTGCAGGGAAAGTCCGGGAGGCCTTTGCTGTGCTGGCACACTTTCTCCTTCCTAGACAGAGTGGAGAGGCTTTTCCCTGCCATGTGGGCGACAAGAGACGCATGAGAGGGGAGATCCGGAGCTGTCCGGAGGTAAGCGCCTGTTGCCGGCGTCTTCCGGCACAAGCCCCGCTCCGGAGCGCACCGCGGCCGGCAGGATGCTCTCTGCCGGCGAAGGTGCCGCTTCGGCGGCAAGGAAGCCTCTCCTGCTTCTCCAGCACACGGAGAGCTGAAACGTGAAGAAAGAAGCTGCAGAACACTGGCACCGAGCCTGCAGCTTTCCAGCGGAGAGAAAAAGGTGCTTGAACACTCTGCAAGCCTTTCAACTCCCAAAAACAGGCGTATGCAAGGAGCTGCTGCAAAAACCATGCTGTGCTCGCTGCTGCTCCTCCTGAAGCTCTGGCTGCTAAATCTGAGGCTTTCCTTCCAATTTCAAGCTGCAAAGCACTTGCTGAATTGCAGGGAAAGTGCGGGAGGCCTTTGCTGTGCTGGCACATTTTCTCCATCCTAGACAGAGTGGGGAGGCTTTTCCCTGCCATGCGGGCGACAAGAGACGCATGAGAGGGGAGATCCGGAGCTGTCCGGAGGTAAGCGCCTGTTGCCGGCGTCTTCCGGCACAAGCCCCGCTCCGGAGCGCACCGCGGCCGGCAGGATGCTCTCTGCCGGCGAAGGTGCCGCTTCGGCGGCAAGGAAGCCTCTCCGGCTTCTCCAGCACACGGAGAGCTGAAACGTGAAGAAAGAAGCTGCAGAACACTGGCACCGAGCCTGCAGCTTTCCAGCGGAGAGAAAAAGGTGCTTGAACACTCTGCAAGCCTTTCGACTCCCAAAAACAGGCGTATGCAAGGAGCTGCTGCAAAAACCATGCTGTGCTCGCTGCTGCTCCTCCTGAAGCTCTGGCTGCTAAATCTGAGGCTTTCCTTCCAATTTCAAGCTGCAAAGCACTTGCTGAATTGCAGGGAAAGTCCGGGAGGCCTTTGCTGTGCTGGCACACTTTCTCCTTCCTAGACAGAGTGGGGAGGCTTTTCCCTGCCATGTAGGCGACAAGAGACGCATGAGAGGGGAGATCCGGAGCTGTCCGGAGGTAAGCGCCTGTTGCCGGCGTCTTCCGGCACAAGCCCCGCTCCGGAGCGCACCGCGGCCGGCAGGATGCTCTCTGCCGGCGAAGGTGCCGCTTCGGCGGCAAGGAAGCCTCTCCTGCTTCTCCAGCACACGGAGAGCTGAAACGTGAAGAAAGAAGCTGCAGAACACTGGCACCGAGCCTGCAGCTTTCCAGCGGAGAGAAAAAGGTGCTTGAACACTCTGCAAGCCTTTCAACTCCCAAAAACAGGCGTATGCAAGGAGCTGCTGCAAAAACCATGCTGTGCTCGCTGCTGCTCCTCCTGAAGCTCTGGCTGCTAAATCTGAGGCTTTCCTTCCAATTTCAAGCTGCAAAGCACTTGCTGAATTGCAGGGAAAGTGCGGGAGGCGTTTGCTGTGCTGGCACACTTTCTCCTTCCTAGACAGAGTGGAGAGGCTTTTCCCTGCCATGTAGGCGACAAGAGACGCATGAGAGGGGAGATCCGGAGCTGTCCGGAGGTAAGCGCCTGTTGCCGGCGTCTTCCGGCACAAGCCCCGCTCCGGAGCGCACCGCGGCCGGCAGGATGCTCTCTGCCGGCGAAGGTGCCGCTTCGGCGGCAAGGAAGTCTCTCCGGCTTCTCCAGCACACGGAGAGCTGAAACGTGAAGAAAGAAGCTGCAGAACACTGGCACCGAGCCTGCAGCTTTCCAGCGGAGAGAAAAAGGTGCTTGAACACTCTGCAAGCCTTTCAACTCCCAAAAACAGGCGTATGCAAGGAGCTGCTGCAAAAACCATGCTGTGCTCGCTGCTGCTCCTCCTGAAGCTCTGGCTGCTAAATCTGAGGCTTTCCTTCCAATTTCAAGCTGCAAAGCACTTGCTGAATTGCAGGGAAAGTCCGGGAGGCCTTTGCTGTGCTGGCACACTTTCTCCTTCCTAGACAGAGTGGGGAGGCTTTTCCCTGCCATGTAGGCGACAAGAGACGCATGAGAGGGGAGATCCGGAGCTGTCCGGAGGTAAGCGCCTGTTGCCGGCGTCTTCCGGCACAAGCCCCGCTCCGGAGCGCACCGCGGCCGGCAGGATGCTCTCTGCCGGCGAAGGTGCCGCTTCGGCGGCAAGGAAGCCTCTCCTGCTTCTCCAGCACACGGAGAGCTGAAACGTGAAGAAAGAAGCTGCAGAACACTGGCACCGAGCCTGCAGCTTTCCAGCGGAGAGAAAAAGGTGCTTGAACACTCTGCAAGCCTTTCAACTCCCAAAAACAGGCGTATGCAAGGAGCTGCTGCAAAAACCATGCTGTGCTCGCTGCTGCTCCTCCTGAAGCTCTGGCTGCTAAATCTGAGGCTTTCCTTCCAATTTCAAGCTGCAAAGCACTTGCTGAATTGCAGGGAAAGTGCGGGAGGCGTTTGCTGTGCTGGCACACTTTCTCCTTCCTAGACAGAGTGGAGAGGCTTTTCCCTGCCATGTAGGCGACAAGAGACGCATGAGAGGGGAGATCCGGAGCTGTCCGGAGGTAAGCGCCTGTTGCCGGCGTCTTCCGGCACAAGCCCCGCTCCGGAGCGCACCGCGGCCGGCAGGATGCTCTCTGCCGGCGAAGGTGCCGCTTCGGCGGCAAGGAAGTCTCTCCGGCTTCTCCAGCACACGGAGAGCTGAAACGTGAAGAAAGAAGCTGCAGAACACTGGCACCGAGCCTGCAGCTTTCCAGCGGAGAGAAAAAGGTGCTTGAACACTCTGCAAGCCTTTCAACTCCCAAAAACAGGCGTATGCAAGGAGCTGCTGCAAAAACCATGCTGTGCTCGCTGCTGCTCCTCCTGAAGCTCTGGCTGCTAAATCTGAGGCTTTCCTTCCAATTTCAAGCTGCAAAGCACTTGCTGAATTGCAGGGAAAGTCCGGGAGGCCTTTGCTGTGCTGGCACACTTTCTCCTTCCTAGACAGAGTGGGGAGGCTTTTCCCTGCCATGTAGGCGACAAGAGACGCATGAGAGGGGAGATCCGGAGCTGTCCGGAGGTAAGCGCCTGTTGCCGGCGTCTTCCGGCACAAGCCCCGCTCCGGAGCGCACCGCGGCCGGCAGGATGCTCTCTGCCGGCGAAGGTGCCGCTTCGGCGGCAAGGAAGTCTCTCCGGCTTCTCCAGCACACGGAGAGCTGAAACGTGAAGAAAGAAGCTGCAGAACACTGGCACTGAGCCTGCAGCTTTCCAGCGGAGAGAAAAAGGTGCTTGAACACTCTGCAAGCCTTTCGACTCCCAAAAACAGGCGTATGCAAGGAGCTGCTGCAAAAACCATGCTGTGCTCGCTGCTGCTCCTCCTGAAGCTCTGGCTGCTAAATCTGAGGCTTTCCTTCCAATTTCAAGCTGCAAAGCACTTGCTGAATTGCAGGGAAAGTCCGGGAGGCCTTTGCTGTGCTGGCACACTTTCTCCTTCCTAGACAGAGTGGGGAGGCTTTTCCCTGCCATGTAGGCGACAAGAGACGCATGAGAGGGGAGATCCGGAGCTGTCCGGAGGTAAGCGCCTGTTGCCGGCGTCTTCCGGCACAAGCCCCGCTCCGGAGCGCACCGCGGCCGGCAGGATGCTCTCTGCCGGCGAAGGTGCCGCTTCGGCGGCAAGGAAGCCTCTCCTGCTTCTCCAGCACACGGAGAGCTGAAACGTGAAGAAAGAAGCTGCAGAACACTGGCACCGAGCCTGCAGCTTTCCAGCGGAGAGAAAAAGGTGCTTGAACACTCTGCAAGCCTTTCGACTCCCAAAAACAGGCGTATGCAAGGAGCTGCTGCAAAAACCATGCTGTGCTCGCTGCTGCTCCTCCTGAAGCTCTGGCTGCTAAATCTGAGGCTTTCCTTCCAATTTCAAGCTGCAAAGCACTTGCTGAATTGCAGGGAAAGTGCGGGAGGCCTTTGCTGTGCTGGCACACTTTCTCCTTCCTAGACAGAGTGGAGAGGCTTTTCCCTGCCATGTAGGCGACAAGAGACGCATGAGAGGGGAGATCTGGAGCTGTCCGGAGGTAAGCGCCTGTTGCCGGCGTCTTCCGGCACAAGCCCCGCTCCGGAGCGCACCGCGGCCGGCAGGATGCTCTCTGCCGGCGAAGGTGCCGCTTCGGCGGCAAGGAAGTCTCTCCGGCTTCTCCAGCACACGGAGAGCTGAAACGTGAAGAAAGAAGCTGCAGAACACTGGCACCGAGCCTGCAGCTTTCCAGCGGAGAGAAAAAGGTGCTTGAACACTCTGCAAGCCTTTCAACTCCCAAAAACAGGCGTATGCAAGGAGCTGCTGCAAAAACCATGCTGTGCTCGCTGCTGCTCCTCCTGAAGCTCTGGCTGCTAAATCTGAGGCTTTCCTTCCAATTTCAAGCTGCAAAGCACTTGCTGAATTGCAGGGAAAGTGCGGGAGGCGTTTGCTGTGCTGGCACACTTTCTCCTTCCTAGACAGAGTGGGGAGGCTTTTCCCTGCCATGTAGGCGACAAGAGACGCATGAGAGGGGAGATCCGGAGCTGTCCGGAGGTAAGCGCCTGTTGCCGGCGTCTTCCGGCACAAGCCCCGCTCCGGAGCGCACCGCGGCCGGCAGGATGCTCTCTGCCGGCGAAGATGCCGCTTCGGCGGCAAGGAAGCCTCTCCGGCTTCTCCAGCACACGGAGAGCTGAAACGTGAAGAAAGAAGCTGCAGAACACTGGCACTGAGCCTGCAGCTTTCCAGCGGAGAGAAAAAGGTGCTTGAACACTCTGCAAGCCTTTCGACTCCCAAAAACAGGCGTATGCAAGGAGCTGCTGCAAAAACCATGCTGTGCTCGCTGCTGCTCCTCCTGAAGCTCTGGCTGCTAAATCTGAGGCTTTCCTTCCAATTTCAAGCTGCAAAGCACTTGCTGAATTGCAGGGAAAGTCCGGGAGGCCTTTGCTGTGCTGGCACACTTTCTCCTTCCTAGACAGAGTGGGGAGGCTTTTCCCTGCCATGTAGGCGACAAGAGACGCATGAGAGGGGAGATCCGGAGCTGTCCGGAGGTAAGCGCCTGTTGCCGGCGTCTTCCGGCACAAGCCCCGCTCCGGAGCGCACCGCGGCCGGCAGGATGCTCTCTGCCGGCGAAGGTGCCGCTTCGGCGGCAAGGAAGTCTCTCCGGCTTCTCCAGCACACGGAGAGCTGAAACGTGAAGAAAGAAGCTGCAGAACACTGGCACTGAGCCTGCAGCTTTCCAGCGGAGAGAAAAAGGTGCTTGAACACTCTGCAAGCCTTTCAACTCCCAAAAACAGGCGTATGCAAGGAGCTGCTGCAAAAACCATGCTGTGCTCGCTGCTGCTCCTCCTGAAGCTCTGGCTGCTAAATCTGAGGCTTTCCTTCCAATTTCAAGCTGCAAAGCACTTGCTGAATTGCAGGGAAAGTGCGGGAGGCGTTTGCTGTGCTGGCACACTTTCTCCTTCCTAGACAGAGTGGGGAGGCTTTTCCCTGCCATGTAGGCGACAAGAGACGCATGAGAGGGGAGATCCGGAGCTGTCCGGAGGTAAGCGCCTGTTGCCGGCGTCTTCCGGCACAAGCCCCGCTCCGGAGCGCACCGCGGCCGGCAGGATGCTCTCTGCCGGCGAAGGTGCCGCTTCGGCGGCAAGGAAGCCTCTCCGGCTTCTCCAGCACACGGAGAGCTGAAACGTGAAGAAAGAAGCTGCAGAACACTGGCACCGAGCCTGCAGCTTTCCAGCGGAGAGAAAAAGGTGCTTGAACACTCTGCAAGCCTTTCAACTCCCAAAAACAGGCGTATGCAAGGAGCTGCTGCAAAAACCATGCTGTGCTCGCTGCTGCTCCTCCTGAAGCTCTGGCTGCTAAATCTGAGGCTTTCCTTCCAATTTCAAGCTGCAAAGCACTTGCTGAATTGCAGGGAAAGTGCGGGAGGCGTTTGCTGTGCTGGCACACTTTCTCCTTCCTAGACAGAGTGGAGAGGCTTTTCCCTACCATGTAGGCGACAAGAGACGCATGAGAGGGGAGATCCGGAGCTGTCCGGAGGTAAGCGCCTGTTGCCGGCGTCTTCCGGCACAAGCCCCGCTCCGGAGCGCACCGCGGCCGGCAGGATGCTCTCTGCCGGCGAAGGTGCCGCTTCGGCGGCAAGGAAGCCTCTCCGGCTTCTCCAGCACACGGAGAGCTGAAACGTGAAGAAAGAAGCTGCAGAACACTGGCACCGAGCCTGCAGCTTTCCAGCGGAGAGAAAAAGGTACTTGAACACTCTGCAAGCCTTTCAACTCCCAAAAACAGGCGTATGCAAGGAGCTGCTGCAAAAACCATGCTGTGCTCGCTGCTGCTCCTCCTGAAGCTCTGGCTGCTAAATCTGAGGCTTTCCTTCCAATTTCAAGCTGCAAAGCACTTGCTGAATTGCAGGGAAAGTCCGGGAGGCCTTTGCTGTGCTGGCACATTTTCTCCTTCCTAGACAGAGTGGAGAGGCTTTTCCCTGCCATGCGGGCGACAAGAGACGCATGAGAGGGGAGATCCGGAGCTGTCCGGAGGTAAGCGCCTGTTGCCGGCGTCTTCCGGCACAAGCCCCGCTCCGGAGCGCACCGCGGCCGGCAGGATGCTCTCTGCCGGCGAAGGTGCCGCTTCGGCGGCAAGGAAGCCTCTCCGGCTTCTCCAGCACACGGAGAGCTGAAACGTGAAGAAAGAAGCTGCAGAACACTGGCACTGAGCCTGCAGCTTTCCAGCGGAGAGAAAAAGGTGCTTGAACACTCTGCAAGCCTTTCGACTCCCAAAAACAGGCGTATGCAAGGAGCTGCTGCAAAAACCATGCTGTGCTCGCTGCTGCTCCTCCTGAAGCTCTGGCTGCTAAATCTGAGGCTTTCCTTCCAATTTCAAGCTGCAAAGCACTTGCTGAATTGCAGGGAAAGTGCGGGAGGCGTTTGCTGTGCTGGCACACTTTCTCCTTCCTAGACAGAGTGGGGAGGCTTTTCCCTGCCATGTAGGCGACAAGAGACGCATGAGAGGGGAGATCCGGAGCTGTCCGGAGGTAAGCGCCTGTTGCCGGCGTCTTCCGGCACAAGCCCCGCTCCGGAGCGCACCGCGGCCGGCAGGATGCTCTCTGCCGGCGAAGGTGCCGCTTCGGCAGCAAGGAAGCCTCTCCGGCTTCTCCAGCACACGGAGAGCTGAAACGTGAAGAAAGAAGCTGCAGAACACTGGCACCGAGCCTGCAGCTTTCCAGCGGAGAGAAAAAGGTGCTTGAACACTCTGCAAGCCTTTCGACTCCCAAAAACAGGCGTATGCAAGGAGCTGCTGCAAAAACCATGCTGTGCTCGCTGCTGCTCCTCCTGAAGCTCTGGCTGCTAAATCTGAGGCTTTCCTTCCATTTTCAAGCTGCAAAGCACTTGCTGAATTGCAGGGAAAGTGCGGGAGGCGCTTGCTGTGCTGGCACACTTTCTCCTTCCTAGACAGAGTGGAGAGGCTTTTCCCTGCCATGTAGGCGACAAGAGACGCATGAGAGGGGAGATCCGGAGCTGTCCGGAGGTAAGCGCCTGTTGCCGGCGTCTTCCGGCACAAGCCCCGCTCCGGAGCGCACCGCGGCCGGCAGGATGCTCTCTGCCGGCGAAGGTGCCGCTTCGGCGGCAAGGAAGCCTCTCCGGCTTCTCCAGCACACGGAGAGCTGAAACGTGAAGAAAGAAGCTGCAGAACACTGGCACCGAGCCTGCAGCTTTCCAGCGGAGAGAAAAAGGTGCTTGAACACTCTGCAAGCCTTTCAACTCCCAAAAACAGGCGTATGCAAGGAGCTGCTGCAAAAACCATGCTGTGCTCGCTGCTGCTCCTCCTGAAGCTCTGGCTGCTAAATCTGAGGCTTTCCTTCCAATTTCAAGCTGCAAAGCACTTGCTGAATTGCAGGGAAAGTGCGGGAGGCGTTTGCTGTGCTGGCACACTTTCTCCTTCCTAGACAGAGTGGAGAGGCTTTTCCCTACCATGTAGGCGACAAGAGACGCATGAGAGGGGAGATCCGGAGCTGTCCGGAGGTAAGCGCCTGTTGCCGGCGTCTTCCGGCACAAGCCCCGCTCCGGAGCGCACCGCGGCCGGCAGGATGCTCTCTGCCGGCGAAGGTGCCGCTTCGGCGGCAAGGAAGCCTCTCCGGCTTCTCCAGCACACGGAGAGCTGAAACGTGAAGAAAGAAGCTGCAGAACACTGGCACCGAGCCTGCAGCTTTCCAGCGGAGAGAAAAAGGTACTTGAACACTCTGCAAGCCTTTCAACTCCCAAAAACAGGCGTATGCAAGGAGCTGCTGCAAAAACCATGCTGTGCTCGCTGCTGCTCCTCCTGAAGCTCTGGCTGCTAAATCTGAGGCTTTCCTTCCAATTTCAAGCTGCAAAGCACTTGCTGAATTGCAGGGAAAGTCCGGGAGGCCTTTGCTGTGCTGGCACATTTTCTCCTTCCTAGACAGAGTGGAGAGGCTTTTCCCTGCCATGCGGGCGACAAGAGACGCATGAGAGGGGAGATCCGGAGCTGTCCGGAGGTAAGCGCCTGTTGCCGGCGTCTTCCGGCACAAGCCCCGCTCCGGAGCGCACCGCGGCCGGCAGGATGCTCTCTGCCGGCGAAGGTGCCGCTTCGGCGGCAAGGAAGCCTCTCCGGCTTCTCCAGCACACGGAGAGCTGAAACGTGAAGAAAGAAGCTGCAGAACACTGGCACTGAGCCTGCAGCTTTCCAGCGGAGAGAAAAAGGTGCTTGAACACTCTGCAAGCCTTTCGACTCCCAAAAACAGGCGTATGCAAGGAGCTGCTGCAAAAACCATGCTGTGCTCGCTGCTGCTCCTCCTGAAGCTCTGGCTGCTAAATCTGAGGCTTTCCTTCCAATTTCAAGCTGCAAAGCACTTGCTGAATTGCAGGGAAAGTGCGGGAGGCGTTTGCTGTGCTGGCACACTTTCTCCTTCCTAGACAGAGTGGGGAGGCTTTTCCCTGCCATGTAGGCGACAAGAGACGCATGAGAGGGGAGATCCGGAGCTGTCCGGAGGTAAGCGCCTGTTGCCGGCGTCTTCCGGCACAAGCCCCGCTCCGGAGCGCACCGCGGCCGGCAGGATGCTCTCTGCCGGCGAAGGTGCCTCTTCGGCAGCAAGGAAGCCTCTCCGGCTTCTCCAGCACACGGAGAGCTGAAACGTGAAGAAAGAAGCTGCAGAACACTGGCACCGAGCCTGCAGCTTTCCAGCGGAGAGAAAAAGGTGCTTGAACACTCTGCAAGCCTTTCGACTCCCAAAAACAGGCGTATGCAAGGAGCTGCTGCAAAAACCATGCTGTGCTCGCTGCTGCTCCTCCTGAAGCTCTGGCTGCTAAATCTGAGGCTTTCCTTCCATTTTCAAGCTGCAAAGCACTTGCTGAATTGCAGGGAAAGTGCGGGAGGCGCTTGCTGTGCTGGCACACTTTCTCCTTCCTAGACAGAGTGGAGAGGCTTTTCCCTGCCATGTAGGCGACAAGAGACGCATGAGAGGGGAGATCCGGAGCTGTCCGGAGGTAAGCGCCTGTTGCCGGCGTCTTCCGGCACAAGCCCCGCTCCGGAGCGCACCGCGGCCGGCAGGATGCTCTCTGCCGGCGAAGGTGCCGCTTCGGCGGCAAGGAAGCCTCTCCGGCTTCTCCAGCACACGGAGAGCTGAAACGTGAAGAAAGAAGCTGCAGAACACTGGCACCGAGCCTGCAGCTTTCCAGCGGAGAGAAAAAGGTGCTTGAACACTCTGCAAGCCTTTCAACTCCCAAAAACAGGCGTATGCAAGGAGCTGCTGCAAAAACCATGCTGTGCTCGCTGCTGCTCCTCCTGAAGCTCTGGCTGCTAAATCTGAGGCTTTCCTTCCAATTTCAAGCTGCAAAGCACTTGCTGAATTGCAGGGAAAGTGCGGGAGGCCTTTGCTGTGCTGGCACACTTTCTCCTTCCTAGACAGATTGGAGAGGCTTTTCCCTGCCATGTGGGCGACAAGAGACGCATGAGAGGGGAGATCCGGAGCTGTCCGGAGGTAAGCGCCTGTTGCCGGCGTCTTCCGGCACAAGCCCCGCTCCGGAGCGCACCGCGGCCGGCAGGATGCTCTCTGCCGGCGAAGGTGCCGCTTCGGCGGCAAGGAAGCCTCTCCTGCTTCTCCAGCACACGGAGAGCTGAAACGTGAAGAAAGAAGCTGCAGAACACTGGCACCGAGCCTGCAGCTTTCCAGCGGAGAGAAAAAGGTGCTTGAACACTCTGCAAGACTTTCGACTCCCAAAAACAGGCGTATGCAAGGAGCTGCTGCAAAAACCATGCTGTGCTCGCTGCTGCTCCTCCTGAAGCTCTGGCTGCTAAATCTGAGGCTTTCCTTCCAATTTCAAGCTGCAAAGCACTTGCTGAATTGCAGGGAAAGTGCGGGAGGCCTTTGCTGTGCTGGCACATTTTCTCCATCCTAGACAGAGTGGAGAGGCTTTTCCCTGCCATGCGGGCGACAAGAGACGCATGAGAGGGGAGATCCGGAGCTGTCCGGAGGTAAGCGCCTGTTGCCGGCGTCTTCCGGCACAAGCCCCGCTCCGGAGCGCACCGCGGCCGGCAGGATGCTCTCTGCCGGCGAAGGTGCCGCTTCGGCGGCAAGGAAGCCTCTCCGGCTTCTCCAGCACACGGAGAGCTGAAACGTGAAGAAAGAAGCTGCAGAACACTGGCACCGAGCCTGCAGCTTTCCAGCGGAGAGAAAAAGGTGCTTGAACACTCTGCAAGCCTTTCGACTCCCAAAAACAGGCGTATGCAAGGAGCTGCTGCAAAAACCATGCTGTGCTCGCTGCTGCTCCTCCTGAAGCTCTGGCTGCTAAATCTGAGGCTTTCCTTCCAATTTCAAGCTGCAAAGCACTTGCTGAATTGCAGGGAAAGTGCGGGAGGCGTTTGCTGTGCTGGCACACTTTCTCCTTCCTAGACAGAGTGGGGAGGCTTTTCCCTGCCATGTAGGCGACAAGAGACGCATGAGAGGGGAGATCCGGAGCTGTCCGGAGGTAAGCGCCTGTTGCCGGCGTCTTCCGGCACAAGCCCCGCTCCGGAGCGCACCGCGGCCGGCAGGATGCTCTCTGCCGGCGAAGGTGCCGCTTCGGCGGCAAGGAAGCCTCTCCTGCTTCTCCAGCACACGGAGAGCTGAAACGTGAAGAAAGAAGCTGCAGAACACTGGCACCGAGCCTGCAGCTTTCCAGCGGAGAGAAAAAGGTGCTTGAACACTCTGCAAGCCTTTCAACTCCCAAAAACAGGCGTATGCAAGGAGCTGCTGCAAAAACCATGCTGTGCTCGCTGCTGCTCCTCCTGAAGCTCTGGCTGCTAAATCTGAGGCTTTCCTTCTAATTTCAAGCTGCAAAGCACTTGCTGAATTGCAGGGAAAGTGCGGGAGGCGCTTGCTGTGCTGGCACACTTTCTCCTTCCTAGACAGAGTGGAGAGGCTTTTCCCTGCCATGTAGGCGACAAGAGACGCATGAGAGGGGAGATCCGGAGCTGTCCGGAGGTAAGCGCCTGTTGCCGGCGTCTTCCGGCACAAGCCCCGCTCCGGAGCGCACCGCGGCCGGCAGGATGCTCTCTGCCGGCGAAGGTGCCGCTTCGGCGGCAAGGAAGCCTCTCCGGCTTCTCCAGCACACGGAGAGCTGAAACGTGAAGAAAGAAGCTGCAGAACACTGGCACCGAGCCTGCAGCTTTCCAGCGGAGAGAAAAAGGTGCTTGAACACTCTGCAAGCCTTTCAACTCCCAAAAACAGGCGTATGCAAGGAGCTGCTGCAAAAACCATGCTGTGCTCGCTGCTGCTCCTCCTGAAGCTCTGGCTGCTAAATCTGAGGCTTTCCTTCCAATTTCAAGCTGCAAAGCACTTGCTGAATTGCAGGGAAAGTGCGGGAGGCGTTTGCTGTGCTGGCACACTTTCTCCTTCCTAGACAGAGTGGGGAGGCTTTTCCCTGCCATGTAGGCGACAAGAGACGCATGAGAGGGGAGATCCGGAGCTGTCCGGAGGTAAGCGCCTGTTGCCGGCGTCTTCCGGCACAAGCCCCGCTCCGGAGCGCACCGCGGCCGGCAGGATGCTCTCTGCCGGCGAAGGTGCCGCTTCGGCGGCAAGGAAGCCTCTCCTGCTTCTCCAGCACACGGAGAGCTGAATCGTGAAGAAAGAAGCTGCAGAACACTGGCACCGAGCCTGCAGCTTTCCAGCGGAGAGAAAAAGGTGCTTGAACACTCTGCAAGCCTTTCAACTCCCAAAAACAGGCGTATGCAAGGAGCTGCTGCAAAAACCATGCTGTGCTCGCTGCTGCTCCTCCTGAAGCTCTGGCTGCTAAATCTGAGGCTTTCCTTCCAATTTCAAGCTGCAAAGCACTTGCTGAATTGCAGGGAAAGTCCGGGAGGCCTTTGATGTGCTGGCACACTTTCTCCTTCCTAGACAGAGTCGGGAGGCTTTTCCCTGCCATGTAGGCGACAAGAGACGCATGAGAGGGGAGATCCGGAGCTGTCCGGAGGTAAGCGCCTGTTGCCGGCGTCTTCCGGCACAAGCCCCGCTCCGGAGCGCACCGCGGCCGGCAGGATGCTCTCTGCCGGCGAAGGTGCCGCTTCGGCGGCAAGGAAGCCTCTCCGGCTTCTTCAGCACACGGAGAGCTGAAACGTGAAGAAAGAAGCTGCAGAACACTGGCACCGAGCCTGCAGCTTTCCAGCGGAGAGAAAAAGGTGCTTGAACACTCTGCAAGCCTTTCGACTCCCAAAAACAGGCGTATGCAAGGAGCTGCTGCAAAAACCATGCTGTGCTCGCTGCTGCTCCTCCTGAAGCTCTGGCTGC
The DNA here is from genome assembly GCF_963513975.1 of Fringilla coelebs. NCBI lineage: Eukaryota > Metazoa > Chordata > Aves > Passeriformes > Fringillidae > Fringilla > Fringilla coelebs. Next base: position 2,162,475 of record NW_028167521.1, on the reverse strand, counting down.
TAAATCTGAGGCTTTCCTTCCAATTTCAAGCTGCAAAGCACTTGCTGAATTGCAGGGAAAGTGCGGGAGGCGTTTGCTGTGCTGGCACACTTTCTCCTTCCTAGACAGATTGGAGAGGCTTTTCCCTGCCATGTAGGCGACAAGAGACGCATGAGAGGGGAGATCTGGAGCTGTCCGGAGGTAAGCGCCTGTTGCCGGCGTCTTCCGGCACAAGCCCCGCTCCGGAGCGCACCGCGGCCGGCAGGATGCTCTCTGCCGGCGAAGGTGCCGCTTCGGCGGCAAGGAAGTCTCTCCGGCTTCTCCAGCACACGGAGAGCTGAAACGTGAAGAAAGAAGCTGCAGAACACTGGCACCGAGCCTGCAGCTTTCCAGCGGAGAGAAAAAGGTGCTTGAACACTCTGCAAGCCTTTCAACTCCCAAAAACAGGCGTATGCAAGGAGCTGCTGCAAAAACCATGCTGTGCTCGCTGCTGCTCCTCCTGAAGCTCTGGCTGCTAAATCTGAGGCTTTCCTTCCAATTTCAAGCTGCAAAGCACTTGCTGAATTGCAGGGAAAGTGCGGGAGGCGTTTGCTGTGCTGGCACACTTTCTCCTTCCTAGACAGAGTGGGGAGGATTTTCCCTGCCATGTAGGCGACAAGAGACGCATGAGAGGGGAGATCCGGAGCTGTCCGGAGGTAAGCGCCTGTTGCCGGCGTCTTCCGGCACAAGCCCCGCTCCGGAGCGCACCGCGGCCGGCAGGATGCTCTCTGCCGGCGAAGGTGCCGCTTCGGCGGCAAGGAAGCCTCTCCGGCTTCTCCAGCACACGGAGAGCTGAAACGTGAAGAAAGAAGCTGCAGAACACTGGCACTGAGCCTGCAGCTTTCCAGCGGAGAGAAAAAGCTACTTGAACACTCTGCAAGCCTTTCGACTCCCAAAAACAGGCGTATGCAAGGAGCTGCTGCAAAAACCATGCTGTGCTCGCTGCTGCTCCTCCTGAAGCTCTGGCTGCTAAATCTGAGGCTTTCCTTCCAATTTCAAGCTGCAAAGCACTTGCTGAATTGCAGGGAAAGTGCGGGAGGCCTTTGCTGTGCTGGCACACTTTCGCCTTCCTAGACAGAGTGGGGAGGCTTTTCCCTGCCATGTAGGCGACAAGAGACGCATGAGAGGGGAGATCCGGAGCTGTCCGGAGGTAAGCGCCTGTTGCCGGCGTCTTCCGGCACAAGCCCCGCTCCGGAGCGCACCGCGGCCGGCAGGATGCTCTCTGCCGGCGAAGGTGCCGCTTCGGCGGCAAGGAAGCCTCTCCTGCTTCTCCAGCACACGGAGAGCTGAAACGTGAAGAAAGAAGCTGCAGAACACTGGCACCGAGCCTGCAGCTTTCCAGCGGAGAGAAAAAGGTGCTTGAACACTCTGCAAGCCTTTCGACTCCCAAAAACAGGCGTATGCAAGGAGCTGCTGCAAAAACCATGCTGTGCTCGCTGCTGCTCCTCCTGAAGCTCTGGCTGCTAAATCTGAGGCTTTCCTTCCAATTTCAAGCTGCAAAGCACTTGCTGAATTGCAGGGAAAGTGCGGGAGGCCTTTGCTGTGCTGGCACACTTTCTCCTTCCTAGACAGAGTGGAGAGGCTTTTCCCTGCCATGTAGGCGACAAGAGACGCATGAGAGGGGAGATCCGGAGCTGTCCGGAGGTAAGCGCCTGTTGCCGGCGTCTTCCGGCACAAGCCCCGCTCCGGAGCGCACCGCGGCCGGCAGGATGCTCTCTGCCGGCGAAGGTGCCGCTTCGGCGGCAAGGAAGTCTCTCCGGCTTCTCCAGCACACGGAGAGCTGAAACGTGAAGAAAGAAGCTGCAGAACACTGGCACCGAGCCTGCAGCTTTCCAGCGGAGAGAAAAAGGTGCTTGAACACTCTGCAAGCCTTTCAACTCCCAAAAACAGGCGTATGCAAGGAGCTGCTGCAAAAACCATGCTGTGCTCGCTGCTGCTCCTCCTGAAGCTCTGGCTGCTAAATCTGAGGCTTTCCTTCCAATTTCAAGCTGCAAAGCACTTGCTGAATTGCAGGGAAAGTGCGGGAGGCGTTTGCTGTGCTGGCACACTTTCTCCTTCCTAGACAGATTGGAGAGGCTTTTCCCTGCCATGTAGGCGACAAGAGACGCATGAGAGGGGAGATCCGGAGCTGTCCGGAGGTAAGCGCCTGTTGCCGGCGTCTTCCGGCACAAGCCCCGCTCCGGAGCGCACCGCGGCCGGCAGGATGCTCTCTGCCGGCGAAGGTGCCGCTTCGGCGGCAAGGAAGTCTCTCCGGCTTCTCCAGCACACGGAGAGCTGAAACGTGAAGAAAGAAGCTGCAGAACACTGGCACCGAGCCTGCAGCTTTCCAGCGGAGAGAAAAAGGTGCTTGAACACTCTGCAAGCCTTTCGACTCCCAAAAACAGGCGTATGCAAGGAGCTGCTGCAAAAACCATGCTGTGCTCGCTGCTGCTCTTCCTGAAGCTCTGGCTGCTAAATCTGAGGCTTTCCTTCCAATTTCAAGCTGCAAAGCACTTGCTGAATTGCAGGGAAAGTGCGGGAGGCCTTTGCTGTGCTGGCACACTTTCTCCTTCCTAGACAGAGTGGGGAGGCTTTTCCCTGCCATGTAGGCGACAAGAGACGCATGAGAGGGGAGATCCGGAGCTGTCCGGAGGTAAGCGCCTGTTGCCGGCGTCTTCCGGCACAAGCCCCGCTCCGGAGCGCACCGCGGCCGGCAGGATGCTCTCTGCCGGCGAAGGTGCCGCTTCGGCGGCAAGGAAGCCTCTCCGGCTTCTCCAGCACACGGAGAGCTGAAACGTGAAGAAAGAAGCTGCAGAACACTGGCACTGAGCCTGCAGCTTTCCAGCGGAGAGAAAAAGGTGCTTGAACACTCGGCAAGCCTTTCAACTCCCAAAAACAGGCGTATGCAAGGAGCTGCTGCAAAAACCATGCTGTGCTCGCTGCTGCTCCTCCTGAAGCTCTGGCTGCTAAATCTGAGGCTTTCCTTCCAATTTCAAGCTGCAAAGCACTTGCTGAATTGCAGGGAAAGTCCGGGAGGCCTTTGCTGTGCTGGCACATTTTCTCCTTCCTAGACAGAGTGGAGAGGCTTTTCCCTGCCATGCGGGCGACAAGAGACGCATGAGAGGGGAGATCCGGAGCTGTCCGGAGGTAAGCGCCTGTTGCCGGCGTCTTCCGGCACAAGCCCCGCTCCGGAGCGCACCGCGGCCGGCAGGATGCTCTCTGCCGGCGAAGGTGCCGCTTCGGCGGCAAGGAAGCCTCTCCGGCTTCTCCAGCACACGGAGAGCTGAAACGTGAAGAAAGAAGCTGCAGAACACTGGCACCGAGCCTGCAGCTTTCCAGCGGAGAGAAAAAGGTGCTTGAACACTCTGCAAGCCTTTCGACTCCCAAAAACAGGCGTATGCAAGGAGCTGCTGCAAAAACCATGCTGTGCTCGCTGCTGCTCCTCCTGAAGCTCTGGCTGCTAAATCTGAGGCTTTCCTTCCAATTTCAAGCTGCAAAGCACTTGCTGAATTGCAGGGAAAGTCCGGGAGGCCTTTGCTGTGCTGGCACACTTTCTCCTTCCTAGACAGAGTGGGGAGGCTTTTCCCTGCCATGTAGGCGACAAGAGACGCATGAGAGGGGAGATCCGGAGCTGTCCGGAGGTAAGCGCCTGTTGCCGGCGTCTTCCGGCACAAGCCCCGCTCCGGAGCGCACCGCGGCCGGCAGGATGCTCTCTGCCGGCGAAGGTGCCGCTTCGGCGGCAAGGAAGCCTCTCCTGCTTCTCCAGCACACGGAGAGCTGAAACGTGAAGAAAGAAGCTGCAGAACACTGGCACCGAGCCTGCAGCTTTCCAGCGGAGAGAAAAAGGTGCTTGAACACTCTGCAAGCCTTTCAACTCCCAAAAACAGGCGTATGCAAGGAGCTGCTGCAAAAACCATGCTGTGCTCGCTGCTGCTCCTCCTGAAGCTCTGGCTGCTAAATCTGAGGCTTTCCTTCCAATTTCAAGCTGCAAAGCACTTGCTGAATTGCAGGGAAAGTCCGGGAGGCGTTTGCTGTGCTGGCACACTTTCTCCTTCCTAGACAGAGTGGAGAGGCTTTTCCCTGCCATGTAGGCGACAAGAGACGCATGAGAGGGGAGATCTGGAGCTGTCCGGAGGTAAGCGCCTGTTGCCGGCGTCTTCCGGCACAAGCCCCGCTCCGGAGCGCACCGCGGCCGGCAGGATGCTCTCTGCCGGCGAAGGTGCCGCTTCGGCGGCAAGGAAGTCTCTCCGGCTTCTCCAGCACACGGAGAGCTGAAACGTGAAGAAAGAAGCTGCAGAACACTGGCACCGAGCCTGCAGCTTTCCAGCGGAGAGAAAAAGGTGCTTGAACACTCTGCAAGCCTTTCAACTCCCAAAAACAGGCGTATGCAAGGAGCTGCTGCAAAAACCATGCTGTGCTCGCTGCTGCTCTTCCTGAAGCTCTGGCTGCTAAATCTGAGGCTTTCCTTCCAATTTCAAGCTGCAAAGCACTTGCTGAATTGCAGGGAAAGTGCGGGAGGCCTTTGCTGTGCTGGCACACTTTCTCCTTCCTAGACAGAGTGGGGAGGCTTTTCCCTGCCATGTAGGCGACAAGAGACGCATGAGAGGGGAGATCCGGAGCTGTCCGGAGGTAAGCGCCTGTTGCCGGCGTCTTCCGGCACAAGCCCCGCTCCGGAGCGCACCGCGGCCGGCAGGATGCTCTCTGCCGGCGAAGGTGCCGCTTCGGCGGCAAGGAAGCCTCTCCTGCTTCTCCAGCACACGGAGAGCTGAAACGTGAAGAAAGAAGCTGCAGAACACTGGCACCGAGCCTGCAGCTTTCCAGCGGAGAGAAAAAGGTGCTTGAACACTCTGCAAGCCTTTCAACTCCCAAAAACAGGCGTATGCAAGGAGCTGCTGCAAAAACCATGCTGTGCTCGCTGCTGCTCCTCCTGAAGCTCTGGCTGCTAAATCTGAGGCTTTCCTTCCAATTTCAAGCTGCAAAGCACTTGCTGAATTGCAGGGAAAGTCCGGGAGGCCTTTGATGTGCTGGCACACTTTCTCCTTCCTAGACAGAGTGGGGAGGCTTTTCCCTGCCATGTAGGCGACAAGAGACGCATGAGAGGGGAGATCCGGAGCTGTCCGGAGGTAAGCGCCTGTTGCCGGCGTCTTCCGGCACAAGCCCCGCTCCGGAGCGCACCGCGGCCGGCAGGATGCTCTCTGCCGGCGAAGGTGCCGCTTCGGCGGCAAGGAAGCCTCTCCGGCTTCTCCAGCACACGGAGAGCTGAAACGTGAAGAAAGAAGCTGCAGAACACTGGCACCGAGCCTGCAGCTTTCCAGCGGAGAGAAAAAGGTGCTTGAACACTCTGCAAGCCTTTCGACTCCCAAAAACAGGCGTATGCAAGGAGCTGCTGCAAAAACCATGCTGTGCTCGCTGCTGCTCCTCCTGAAGCTCTGGCTGCTAAATCTGAGGCTTTCCTTCCAATTTCAAGCTGCAAAGCACTTGCTGAATTGCAGGGAAAGTGCGGGAGGCGTTTGCTGTGCTGGCACACTTTCTCCTTCCTAGACAGAGTGGAGAGGCTTTTCCCTGCCATGTAGGCGACAAGAGACGCATGAGAGGGGAGATCCGGAGCTGTCCGGAGGTAAGCGCCTGTTGCCGGCGTCTTCCGGCACAAGCCCCGCTCCGGAGCGCACCGCGGCCGGCAGGATGCTCTCTGCCGGCGAAGGTGCCGCTTCGGCGGCAAGGAAGCCTCTCCGGCTTCTCCAGCACACGGAGAGCTGAAACGTGAAGAAAGAAGCTGCAGAACACTGGCACCGAGCCTGCAGCTTTCCAGCGGAGAGAAAAAGGTGCTTGAACACTCTGCAAGCCTTTCAACTCCCAAAAACAGGCGTATGCAAGGAGCTGCTGCAAAAACCATGCTGTGCTCGCTGCTGCTCCTCCTGAAGCTCTGGCTGCTAAATCTGAGGCTTTCCTTCCAATTTCAAGCTGCAAAGCACTTGCTGAATTGCAGGGAAAGTGCGGGAGGCGTTTGCTGTGCTGGCACACTTTCTCCTTCCTAGACAGAGTGGAGAGGCTTTTCCCTGCCATGTAGGCGACAAGAGACGCATGAGAGGGGAGATCTGGAGCTGTCCGGAGGTAAGCGCCTGTTGCCGGCGTCTTCCGGCACAAGCCCCGCTCCGGAGCGCACCGCGGCCGGCAGGATGCTCTCTGCCGGCGAAGGTGCCGCTTCGGCGGCAAGGAAGTCTCTCCGGCTTCTCCAGCACACGGAGAGCTGAAACGTGAAGAAAGAAGCTGCAGAACACTGGCACCGAGCCTGCAGCTTTCCAGCGGAGAGAAAAAGGTGCTTGAACACTCTGCAAGCCTTTCAACTCCCAAAAACAGGCGTATGCAAGGAGCTGCTGCAAAAACCATGCTGTGCTCGCTGCTGCTCCTCCTGAAGCTCTGGCTGCTAAATCTGAGGCTTTCCTTCCAATTTCAAGCTGCAAAGCACTTGCTGAATTGCAGGGAAAGTGCGGGAGGCGTTTGCTGTGCTGGCACACTTTCTCCTTCCTAGACAGAGTGGGGAGGCTTTTCCCTGCCATGTAGGCGACAAGAGACGCATGAGAGGGGAGATCCGGAGCTGTCCGGAGGTAAGCGCCTGTTGCCGGCGTCTTCCGGCACAAGCCCCGCTCCGGAGCGCACCGCGGCCGGCAGGATGCTCTCTGCCGGCGAAGGTGCCGCTTCGGCGGCAAGGAAGCCTCTCCGGCTTCTCCAGCACACGGAGAGCTGAAACGTGAAGAAAGAAGCTGCAGAACACTGGCACTGAGCCTGCAGCTTTCCAGCGGAGAGAAAAAGGTGCTTGAACACTCTGCAAGCCTTTCGACTCCCAAAAACAGGCGTATGCAAGGAGCTGCTGCAAAAACCATGCTGTGCTCGCTGCTGCTCCTCCTGAAGCTCTGGCTGCTAAATCTGAGGCTTTCCTTCCAATTTCAAGCTGCAAAGCACTTGCTGAATTGCAGGGAAAGTCCGGGAGGCCTTTGCTGTGCTGGCACACTTTCTCCTTCCTAGACAGAGTGGGGAGGCTTTTCCCTGCCATGTAGGCGACAAGAGACGCATGAGAGGGGAGATCCGGAGCTGTCCGGAGGTAAGCGCCTGTTGCCGGCGTCTTCCGGCACAAGCCCCGCTCCGGAGCGCACCGCGGCCGGCAGGATGCTCTCTGCCGGCGAAGGTGCCGCTTCGGCGGCAAGGAAGCCTCTCCTGCTTCTCCAGCACACGGAGAGCTGAAACGTGAAGAAAGAAGCTGCAGAACACTGGCACCGAGCCTGCAGCTTTCCAGCGGAGAGAAAAAGGTGCTTGAACACTCTGCAAGCCTTTCGACTCCCAAAAACAGGCGTATGCAAGGAGCTGCTGCAAAAACCATGCTGTGCTCGCTGCTGCTCCTCCTGAAGCTCTGGCTGCTAAATCTGAGGCTTTCCTTCCAATTTCAAGCTGCAAAGCACTTGCTGAATTGCAGGGAAAGTCCGGGAGGCCTTTGATGTGCTGGCACACTTTCTCCTTCCTAGACAGAGTGGGGAGGCTTTTCCCTGCCATGTAGGCGACAAGAGACGCATGAGAGGGGAGATCCGGAGCTGTCCGGAGGTAAGCGCCTGTTGCCGGCGTCTTCCGGCACAAGCCCCGCTCCGGAGCGCACCGCGGCCGGCAGGATGCTCTCTGCCGGCGAAGGTGCCGCTTCGGCGGCAAGGAAGCCTCTCCGGCTTCTCCAGCACACGGAGAGCTGAAACGTGAAGAAAGAAGCTGCAGAACACTGGCACCGAGCCTGCAGCTTTCCAGCGGAGAGAAAAAGGTGCTTGAACACTCTGCAAGCCTTTCGACTCCCAAAAACAGGCGTATGCAAGGAGCTGCTGCAAAAACCATGCTGTGCTCGCTGCTGCTCCTCCTGAAGCTCTGGCTGCTAAATCTGAGGCTTTCCTTCCAATTTCAAGCTGCAAAGCACTTGCTGAATTGCAGGGAAAGTGCGGGAGGCGTTTGCTGTGCTGGCACACTTTCTCCTTCCTAGACAGAGTGGAGAGGCTTTTCCCTGCCATGTAGGCGACAAGAGACGCATGAGAGGGGAGATCCGGAGCTGTCCGGAGGTAAGCGCCTGTTGCCGGCGTCTTCCGGCACAAGCCCCGCTCCGGAGCGCACCGCGGCCGGCAGGATGCTCTCTGCCGGCGAAGGTGCCGCTTCGGCGGCAAGGAAGTCTGTCCGGCTTCTCCAGCACACGGAGAGCTGAAACGTGAAGAAAGAAGCTGCAGAACACTGGCACTGAGCCTGCAGCTTTCCAGCGGAGAGAAAAAGGTGCTTGAACACTCTGCAAGCCTTTCAACTCCCAAAAACAGGCGTATGCAAGGAGCTGCTGCAAAAACCATGCTGTGCTCGCTGCTGCTCCTCCTGAAGCTCTGGCTGCTAAATCTGAGGCTTTCCTTCCAATTTCAAGCTGCAAAGCACTTGCTGAATTGCAGGGAAAGTGCGGGAGGCCTTTGCTGTGCTGGCACACTTTCTCCTTCCTAGACAGAGTGGGGAGGCTTTTCCCTGCCATGTAGGCGACAAGAGACGCATGAGAGGGGAGATCCGGAGCTGTCCGGAGGTAAGCGCCTGTTGCCGGCGTCTTCCGGCACAAGCCCCGCTCCGGAGCGCACCGCGGCCGGCAGGATGCTCTCTGCCGGCGAAGGTGCCGCTTCGGCGGCAAGGAAGCCTCTCCTGCTTCTCCAGCACACGGAGAGCTGAAACGTGAAGAAAGAAGCTGCAGAACACTGGCACCGAGCCTGCAGCTTTCCAGCGGAGAGAAAAAGGTGCTTGAACACTCTGCAAGCCTTTCAACTCCCAAAAACAGGCGTATGCAAGGAGCTGCTGCAAAAACCATGCTGTGCTCGCTGCTGCTCCTCCTGAAGCTCTGGCTGCTAAATCTGAGGCTTTCCTTCCAATTTCAAGCTGCAAAGCACTTGCTGAATTGCAGGGAAAGTCCGGGAGGCCTTTGATGTGCTGGCACACTTTCTCCTTCCTAGACAGAGTGGGGAGGCTTTTCCCTGCCATGTAGGCGACAAGAGACGCATGAGAGGGGAGATCCGGAGCTGTCCGGAGGTAAGCGCCTGTTGCCGGCGTCTTCCGGCACAAGCCCCGCTCCGGAGCGCACCGCGGCCGGCAGGATGCTCTCTGCCGGCGAAGGTGCCGCTTCGGCGGCAAGGAAGCCTCTCCGGCTTCTCCAGCACACGGAGAGCTGAAACGTGAAGAAAGAAGCTGCAGAACACTGGCACCGAGCCTGCAGCTTTCCAGCGGAGAGAAAAAGGTGCTTGAACACTCTGCAAGCCTTTCGACTCCCAAAAACAGGCGTATGCAAGGAGCTGCTGCAAAAACCATGCTGTGCTCGCTGCTGCTCCTCCTGAAGCTCTGGCTGCTAAATCTGAGGCTTTCCTTCCAATTTCAAGCTGCAAAGCACTTGCTGAATTGCAGGGAAAGTGCGGGAGGCGTTTGCTGTGCTGGCACACTTTCTCCTTCCTAGACAGAGTGGAGAGGCTTTTCCCTGCCATGTAGGCGACAAGAGACGCATGAGAGGGGAGATCCGGAGCTGTCCGGAGGTAAGCGCCTGTTGCCGGCGTCTTCCGGCACAAGCCCCGCTCCGGAGCGCACCGCGGCCGGCAGGATGCTCTCTGCCGGCGAAGGTGCCGCTTCGGCGGCAAGGAAGCCTCTCCGGCTTCTCCAGCACACGGAGAGCTGAAACGTGAAGAAAGAAGCTGCAGAACACTGGCACCGAGCCTGCAGCTTTCCAGCGGAGAGAAAAAGGTGCTTGAACACTCTGCAAGCCTTTCAACTCCCAAAAACAGGCGTATGCAAGGAGCTGCTGCAAAAACCATGCTGTGCTCGCTGCTGCTCCTCCTGAAGCTCTGGCTGCTAAATCTGAGGCTTTCCTTCCAATTTCAAGCTGCAAAGCACTTGCTGAATTGCAGGGAAAGTCCGGGAGGCCTTTGCTGTGCTGGCACATTTTCTCCTTCCTAGACAGAGTGGAGAGGCTTTTCCCTGCCATGTAGGCGACAAGAGACGCATGAGAGGGGAGATCTGGAGCTGTCCGGAGGTAAGCGCCTGTTGCCGGCGTCTTCCGGCACAAGCCCCGCTCCGGAGCGCACCGCGGCCGGCAGGATGCTCTCTGCCGGCGAAGGTGCCGCTTCGGCGGCAAGGAAGTCTCTCCGGCTTCTCCAGCACACGGAGAGCTGAAACGTGAAGAAAGAAGCTGCAGAACACTGGCACCGAGCCTGCAGCTTTCCAGCGGAGAGAAAAAGGTGCTTGAACACTCTGCAAGCCTTTCAACTCCCAAAAACAGGCGTATGCAAGGAGCTGCTGCAAAAACCATGCTGTGCTCGCTGCTGCTCCTCCTGAAGCTCTGGCTGCTAAATCTGAGGCTTTCCTTCCAATTTCAAGCTGCAAAGCACTTGCTGAATTGCAGGGAAAGTGCGGGAGGCGTTTGCTGTGCTGGCACACTTTCTCCTTCCTAGACAGAGTGGGGAGGCTTTTCCCTGCCATGTAGGCGACAAGAGACGCATGAGAGGGGAGATCCGGAGCTGTCCGGAGGTAAGCGCCTGTTGCCGGCGTCTTCCGGCACAAGCCCCGCTCCGGAGCGCACCGCGGCCGGCAGGATGCTCTCTGCCGGCGAAGGTGCCGCTTCGGCGGCAAGGAAGCCTCTCCGGCTTCTCCAGCACACGGAGAGCTGAAACGTGAAGAAAGAAGCTGCAGAACACTGGCACTGAGCCTGCAGCTTTCCAGCGGAGAGAAAAAGGTGCTTGAACACTCTGCAAGCCTTTCGACTCCCAAAAACAGGCGTATGCAAGGAGCTGCTGCAAAAACCATGCTGTGCTCGCTGCTGCTCCTCCTGAAGCTCTGGCTGCTAAATCTGAGGCTTTCCTTCCAATTTCAAGCTGCAAAGCACTTGCTGAATTGCAGGGAAAGTCCGGGAGGCCTTTGCTGTGCTGGCACACTTTCTCCTTCCTAGACAGAGTGGGGAGGCTTTTCCCTGCCATGTAGGCGACAAGAGACGCATGAGAGGGGAGATCCGGAGCTGTCCGGAGGTAAGCGCCTGTTGCCGGCGTCTTCCGGCACAAGCCCCGCTCCGGAGCGCACCGCGGCCGGCAGGATGCTCTCTGCCGGCGAAGGTGCCGCTTCGGCGGCAAGGAAGCCTCTCCTGCTTCTCCAGCACACGGAGAGCTGAAACGTGAAGAAAGAAGCTGCAGAACACTGGCACCGAGCCTGCAGCTTTCCAGCGGAGAGAAAAAGGTGCTTGAACACTCTGCAAGCCTTTCGACTCCCAAAAACAGGCGTATGCAAGGAGCTGCTGCAAAAACCATGCTGTGCTCGCTGCTGCTCCTCCTGAAGCTCTGGCTGCTAAATCTGAGGCTTTCCTTCCAATTTCAAGCTGCAAAGCACTTGCTGAATTGCAGGGAAAGTCCGGGAGGCCTTTGATGTGCTGGCACACTTTCTCCTTCCTAGACAGAGTGGGGAGGCTTTTCCCTGCCATGTAGGCGACAAGAGACGCATGAGAGGGGAGATCCGGAGCTGTCCGGAGGTAAGCGCCTGTTGCCGGCGTCTTCCGGCACAAGCCCCGCTCCGGAGCGCACCGCGGCCGGCAGGATGCTCTCTGCCGGCGAAGGTGCCGCTTCGGCGGCAAGGAAGCCTCTCCGGCTTCTCCAGCACACGGAGAGCTGAAACGTGAAGAAAGAAGCTGCAGAACACTGGCACCGAGCCTGCAGCTTTCCAGCGGAGAGAAAAAGGTGCTTGAACACTCTGCAAGCCTTTCGACTCCCAAAAACAGGCGTATGCAAGGAGCTGCTGCAAAAACCATGCTGTGCTCGCTGCTGCTCCTCCTGAAGCTCTGGCTGCTAAATCTGAGGCTTTCCTTCCAATTTCAAGCTGCAAAGCACTTGCTGAATTGCAGGGAAAGTCCGGGAGGCCTTTGCTGTGCTGGCACACTTTCTCCTTCCTAGACAGAGTGGAGAGGCTTTTCCCTGCCATGTAGGCGACAAGAGACGCATGAGAGGGGAGATCCGGAGCTGTCCGGAGGTAAGCGCCTGTTGCCGGCGTCTTCCGGCACAAGCCCCGCTCCGGAGCGCACCGCGGCCGGCAGGATGCTCTCTGCCGGCGAAGGTGCCGCTTCGGCGGCAAGGAAGCCTCTCCGGCTTCGCCAGCACACGGAGAGCTGAAACGTGAAGAAAGAAGCTGCAGAACACTGGCACTGAGCCTGCAGCTTTCCAGCGGAGAGAAAAAGGTGCTTGAACACTCTGCAAGCCTTTCGACTCCCAAAAACAGGCGTATGCAAGGAGCTGCTGCAAAAACCATGCTGTGCTCGCTGCTGCTCCTCCTGAAGCTCTGGCTGCTAAATCTGAGGCTTTCCTTCCAATTTCAAGCTGCAAAGCACTTGCTGAATTGCAGGGAAAGTCCGGGAGGCCTTTGCTGTGCTGGCACACTTTCTCCTTCCTAGACAGATTGGAGAGGCTTTTCCCTGCCATGTGGGCGACAAGAGACGCATGAGAGGGGAGATCCGGAGCTGTCCGGAGGTAAGCGCCTGTTGCCGGCGTCTTCCGGCACAAGCCCCGCTCCGGAGCGCACCGCGGCCGGCAGGATGCTCTCTGCCGGCGAAGGTGCCGCTTCGGCGGCAAGGAAGCCTCTCCGGCTTCTCCAGCACACGGAGAGCTGAAACGTGAAGAAAGAAGCTGCAGAACACTGGCACCGAGCCTGCAGCTTTCCAGCGGAGAGAAAAAGGTGCTTGAACACTCTGCAAGCCTTTCAACTCCCAAAAACAGGCGTATGCAAGGAGCTGCTGCAAAAACCATGCTGTGCTCGCTGCTGCTCCTCCTGAAGCTCTGGCTGCTAAATCTGAGGCTTTCCTTCCAATTTCAAGCTGCAAAGCACTTGCTGAATTGCAGGGAAAGTGCGGGAGGCCTTTGCTGTGCTGGCACATTTTCTCCATCCTAGACAGAGTGGAGAGGCTTTTCCCTGCCATGCGGGCGACAAGAGACGCATGAGAGGGGAGATCCGGAGCTGTCCGGAGGTAAGCGCCTGTTGCCGGCGTCTTCCGGCACAAGCCCCGCTCCGGAGCGCACCGCGGCCGGCAGGATGCTCTCTGCCGGCGAAGGTGCCGCTTCGGCGGCAAGGAAGCCTCTCCGGCTTCTCCAGCACACGGAGAGCTGAAACGTGAAGAAAGAAGCTGCAGAACACTGGCACCGAGCCTGCAGCTTTCCAGCGGAGAGAAAAAGGTGCTTGAACACTCTGCAAGCCTTTCGACTCCCAAAAACAGGCGTATGCAAGGAGCTGCTGCAAAAACCATGCTGTGCTCGCTGCTGCTCCTCCTGAAGCTCTGGCTGCTAAATCTGAGGCTTTCCTTCCAATTTCAAGCTGCAAAGCACTTGCTGAATTGCAGGGAAAGTCCGGGAGGCCTTTGCTGTGCTGGCACACTTTCTCCTTCCTAGACAGAGTGGGGAGGCTTTTCCCTGCCATGTAGGCGACAAGAGACGCTTGAGAGGGGAGATCCGGAGCTGTCCGGAGGTAAGCGCCTGTTGCCGGCGTCTTCCGGCACAAGCCCCGCTCCGGAGCGCACCGCGGCCGGCAGGATGCTCTCTGCCGGCGAAGGTGCCGCTTCGGCGGCAAGGAAGCCTCTCCGGCTTCTCCAGCACACGGAGAGCTGAAACGTGAAGAAAGAAGCTGCAGAACACTGGCACCGAGCCTGCAGCTTTCCAGCGGAGAGAAAAAGCTACTTGAACACTCTGCAAGCCTTTCAACTCCCAAAAACAGGCGTATGCAAGGAGCTGCTGCAAAAACCATGCTGTGCTCGCTGCTGCTCCTCCTGAAGCTCTGGCTGCTAAATCTGAGGCTTTCCTTCCAATTTCAAGCTGCAAAGCACTTGCTGAATTGCAGGGAAAGTCCGGGAGGCGTTTGCTGTGCTGGCACACTTTCTCCTTCCTAGACAGAGTGGAGAGGCTTTTCCCTGCCATGTAGGCGACAAGAGACGCATGAGAGGGGAGATCCGGAGCTGTCCGGAGGTAAGCGCCTGTTGCCGGCGTCTTCCGGCACAAGCCCCGCTCCGGAGCGCACCGCGGCCGGCAGGATGCTCTCTGCCGGCGAAGGTGCCGCTTCGGCGGCAAGGAAGCCTCTCCGGCTTCTCCAGCACACGGAGAGCTGAAACGTGAAGAAAGAAGCTGCAGAACACTGGCACTGAGCCTGCAGCTTTCCAGCGGAGAGAAAAAGGTGCTTGAACACTCTGCAAGCCTTTCGACTCCCAAAAACAGGCGTATGCAAGGAGCTGCTGCAAAAACCATGCTGTGCTCGCTGCTGCTCCTCCTGAAGCTCTGGCTGCTAAATCTGAGGCTTTCCTTCCAATTTCAAGCTGCAAAGCACTTGCTGAATTGCAGGGAAAGTCCGGGAGGCCTTTGCTGTGCTGGCACACTTTCTCCTTCCTAGACAGATTGGAGAGGCTTTTCCCTGCCATGTGGGCGACAAGAGACGCATGAGAGGGGAGATCCGGAGCTGTCCGGAGGTAAGCGCCTGTTGCCGGCGTCTTCCGGCACAAGCCCCGCTCCGGAGCGCACCGCGGCCGGCAGGATGCTCTCTGCCGGCGAAGGTGCCGCTTCGGCGGCAAGGAAGCCTCTCCTGCTTCTCCAGCACACGGAGAGCTGAAACGTGAAGAAAGAAGCTGCAGAACACTGGCACCGAGCCTGCAGCTTTCCAGCGGAGAGAAAAAGGTGCTTGAACACTCTGCAAGCCTTTCAACTCCCAAAAACAGGCGTATGCAAGGAGCTGCTGCAAAAACCATGCTGTGCTCGCTGCTGCTCCTCCTGAAGCTCTGGCTGCTAAATCTGAGGCTTTCCTTCCAATTTCAAGCTGCAAAGCACTTGCTGAATTGCAGGGAAAGTGCGGGAGGCCTTTGCTGTGCTGGCACATTTTCTCCATCCTAGACAGAGTGGGGAGGCTTTTCCCTGCCATGCGGGCGACAAGAGACGCATGAGAGGGGAGATCCGGAGCTGTCCGGAGGTAAGCGCCTGTTGCCGGCGTCTTCCGGCACAAGCCCCGCTCCGGAGCGCACCGCGGCCGGCAGGATGCTCTCTGCCGGCGAAGGTGCCGCTTCGGCGGCAAGGAAGCCTCTCCTGCTTCTCCAGCACACGGAGAGCTGAAACGTGAAGAAAGAAGCTGCAGAACACTGGCACCGAGCCTGCAGCTTTCCAGCGGAGAGAAAAAGGTGCTTGAACACTCTGCAAGCCTTTCAACTCCCAAAAACAGGCGTATGCAAGGAGCTGCTGCAAAAACCATGCTGTGCTCGCTGCTGCTCCTCCTGAAGCTCTGGCTGCTAAATCTGAGGCTTTCCTTCCAATTTCAAGCTGCAAAGCACTTGCTGAATTGCAGGGAAAGTGCGGGAGGCGTTTGCTGTGCTGGCACACTTTCTCCTTCCTAGACAGAGTGGAGAGGCTTTTCCCTGCCATGTAGGCGACAAGAGACGCATGAGAGGGGAGATCCGGAGCTGTCCGGAGGTAAGCGCCTGTTGCCGGCGTCTTCCGGCACAAGCCCCGCTCCGGAGCGCACCGCGGCCGGCAGGATGCTCTCTGCCGGCGAAGGTGCCGCTTCGGCGGCAAGGAAGTCTCTCCGGCTTCTCCAGCACACGGAGAGCTGAAACGTGAAGAAAGAAGCTGCAGAACACTGGCACCGAGCCTGCAGCTTTCCAGCGGAGAGAAAAAGGTGCTTGAACACTCTGCAAGCCTTTCAACTCCCAAAAACAGGCGTATGCAAGGAGCTGCTGCAAAAACCATGCTGTGCTCGCTGCTGCTCCTCCTGAAGCTCTGGCTGCTAAATCTGAGGCTTTCCTTCCAATTTCAAGCTGCAAAGCACTTGCTGAATTGCAGGGAAAGTCCGGGAGGCCTTTGCTGTGCTGGCACACTTTCTCCTTCCTAGACAGAGTGGGGAGGCTTTTCCCTGCCATGTAGGCGACAAGAGACGCATGAGAGGGGAGATCCGGAGCTGTCCGGAGGTAAGCGCCTGTTGCCGGCGTCTTCCGGCACAAGCCCCGCTCCGGAGCGCACCGCGGCCGGCAGGATGCTCTCTGCCGGCGAAGGTGCCGCTTCGGCGGCAAGGAAGCCTCTCCTGCTTCTCCAGCACACGGAGAGCTGAAACGTGAAGAAAGAAGCTGCAGAACACTGGCACCGAGCCTGCAGCTTTCCAGCGGAGAGAAAAAGGTGCTTGAACACTCTGCAAGCCTTTCAACTCCCAAAAACAGGCGTATGCAAGGAGCTGCTGCAAAAACCATGCTGTGCTCGCTGCTGCTCCTCCTGAAGCTCTGGCTGCTAAATCTGAGGCTTTCCTTCCAATTTCAAGCTGCAAAGCACTTGCTGAATTGCAGGGAAAGTGCGGGAGGCGTTTGCTGTGCTGGCACACTTTCTCCTTCCTAGACAGAGTGGAGAGGCTTTTCCCTGCCATGTAGGCGACAAGAGACGCATGAGAGGGGAGATCCGGAGCTGTCCGGAGGTAAGCGCCTGTTGCCGGCGTCTTCCGGCACAAGCCCCGCTCCGGAGCGCACCGCGGCCGGCAGGATGCTCTCTGCCGGCGAAGGTGCCGCTTCGGCGGCAAGGAAGTCTCTCCGGCTTCTCCAGCACACGGAGAGCTGAAACGTGAAGAAAGAAGCTGCAGAACACTGGCACCGAGCCTGCAGCTTTCCAGCGGAGAGAAAAAGGTGCTTGAACACTCTGCAAGCCTTTCAACTCCCAAAAACAGGCGTATGCAAGGAGCTGCTGCAAAAACCATGCTGTGCTCGCTGCTGCTCCTCCTGAAGCTCTGGCTGCTAAATCTGAGGCTTTCCTTCCAATTTCAAGCTGCAAAGCACTTGCTGAATTGCAGGGAAAGTCCGGGAGGCCTTTGCTGTGCTGGCACACTTTCTCCTTCCTAGACAGAGTGGGGAGGCTTTTCCCTGCCATGTAGGCGACAAGAGACGCATGAGAGGGGAGATCCGGAGCTGTCCGGAGGTAAGCGCCTGTTGCCGGCGTCTTCCGGCACAAGCCCCGCTCCGGAGCGCACCGCGGCCGGCAGGATGCTCTCTGCCGGCGAAGGTGCCGCTTCGGCGGCAAGGAAGCCTCTCCGGCTTCTCCAGCACACGGAGAGCTGAAACGTGAAGAAAGAAGCTGCAGAACACTGGCACTGAGCCTGCAGCTTTCCAGCGGAGAGAAAAAGGTGCTTGAACACTCTGCAAGCCTTTCGACTCCCAAAAACAGGCGTATGCAAGGAGCTGCTGCAAAAACCATGCTGTGCTCGCTGCTGCTCCTCCTGAAGCTCTGGCTGCTAAATCTGAGGCTTTCCTTCCAATTTCAAGCTGCAAAGCACTTGCTGAATTGCAGGGAAAGTCCGGGAGGCCTTTGCTGTGCTGGCACACTTTCTCCTTCCTAGACAGAGTGGGGAGGCTTTTCCCTGCCATGTAGGCGACAAGAGACGCATGAGAGGGGAGATCCGGAGCTGTCCGGAGGTAAGCGCCTGTTGCCGGCGTCTTCCGGCACAAGCCCCGCTCCGGAGCGCACCGCGGCCGGCAGGATGCTCTCTGCCGGCGAAGGTGCCGCTTCGGCGGCAAGGAAGCCTCTCCTGCTTCTCCAGCACACGGAGAGCTGAAACGTGAAGAAAGAAGCTGCAGAACACTGGCACCGAGCCTGCAGCTTTCCAGCGGAGAGAAAAAGGTGCTTGAACACTCTGCAAGCCTTTCGACTCCCAAAAACAGGCGTATGCAAGGAGCTGCTGCAAAAACCATGCTGTGCTCGCTGCTGCTCCTCCTGAAGCTCTGGCTGCTAAATCTGAGGCTTTCCTTCCAATTTCAAGCTGCAAAGCACTTGCTGAATTGCAGGGAAAGTGCGGGAGGCCTTTGCTGTGCTGGCACACTTTCTCCTTCCTAGACAGAGTGGGGAGGCTTTTCCCTGCCATGTAGGCGACAAGAGACGCATGAGAGGGGAGATCCGGAGCTGTCCGGAGGTAAGCGCCTGTTGCCGGCGTCTTCCGGCACAAGCCCCGCTCCGGAGCGCACCGCGGCCGGCAGGATGCTCTCTGCCGGCGAAGGTGCCGCTTCGGCGGCAAGGAAGCCTCTCCGGCTTCTCCAGCACACGGAGAGCTGAAACGTGAAGAAAGAAGCTGCAGAACACTGGCACCGAGCCTGCAGCTTTCCAGCGGAGAGAAAAAGGTGCTTGAACACTCTGCAAGCCTTTCAACTCCCAAAAACAGGCGTATGCAAGGAGCTGCTGCAAAAACCATGCTGTGCTCGCTGCTGCTCCTCCTGAAGCTCTGGCTGCTAAATCTGAGGCTTTCCTTCCAATTTCAAGCTGCAAAGCACTTGCTGAATTGCAGGGAAAGTGCGGGAGGCGTTTGCTGTGCTGGCACACTTTCTCCTTCCTAGACAGAGTGGAGAGGCTTTTCCCTGCCATGTAGGCGACAAGAGACGCATGAGAGGGGAGATCTGGAGCTGTCCGGAGGTAAGCGCCTGTTGCCGGCGTCTTCCGGCACAAGCCCCGCTCCGGAGCGCACCGCGGCCGGCAGGATGCTCTCTGCCGGCGAAGGTGCCGCTTCGGCGGCAAGGAAGTCTCTCCGGCTTCTCCAGCACACGGAGAGCTGAAACGTGAAGAAAGAAGCTGCAGAACACTGGCACCGAGCCTGCAGCTTTCCAGCGGAGAGAAAAAGGTGCTTGAACACTCTGCAAGCCTTTCAACTCCCAAAAACAGGCGTATGCAAGGAGCTGCTGCAAAAACCATGCTGTGCTCGCTGCTGCTCCTCCTGAAGCTCTGGCTGCTAAATCTGAGGCTTTCCTTCCAATTTCAAGCTGCAAAGCACTTGCTGAATTGCAGGGAAAGTGCGGGAGGCGTTTGCTGTGCTGGCACACTTTCTCCTTCCTAGACAGAGTGGGGAGGCTTTTCCCTGCCATGTAGGCGACAAGAGACGCATGAGAGGGGAGATCCGGAGCTGTCCGGAGGTAAGCGCCTGTTGCCGGCGTCTTCCGGCACAAGCCCCGCTCCGGAGCGCACCGCGGCCGGCAGGATGCTCTCTGCCGGCGAAGATGCCGCTTCGGCGGCAAGGAAGCCTCTCCGGCTTCTCCAGCACACGGAGAGCTGAAACGTGAAGAAAGAAGCTGCAGAACACTGGCACTGAGCCTGCAGCTTTCCAGCGGAGAGAAAAAGGTGCTTGAACACTCTGCAAGCCTTTCGACTCCCAAAAACAGGCGTATGCAAGGAGCTGCTGCAAAAACCATGCTGTGCTCGCTGCTGCTCCTCCTGAAGCTCTGGCTGCTAAATCTGAGGCTTTCCTTCCAATTTCAAGCTGCAAAGCACTTGCTGAATTGCAGGGAAAGTCCGGGAGGCCTTTGCTGTGCTGGCACACTTTCTCCTTCCTAGACAGAGTGGGGAGGCTTTTCCCTGCCATGTAGGCGACAAGAGACGCATGAGAGGGGAGATCCGGAGCTGTCCGGAGGTAAGCGCCTGTTGCCGGCGTCTTCCGGCACAAGCCCCGCTCCGGAGCGCACCGCGGCCGGCAGGATGCTCTCTGCCGGCGAAGGTGCCGCTTCGGCGGCAAGGAAGTCTCTCCGGCTTCTCCAGCACACGGAGAGCTGAAACGTGAAGAAAGAAGCTGCAGAACACTGGCACTGAGCCTGCAGCTTTCCAGCGGAGAGAAAAAGGTGCTTGAACACTCTGCAAGCCTTTCAACTCCCAAAAACAGGCGTATGCAAGGAGCTGCTGCAAAAACCATGCTGTGCTCGCTGCTGCTCCTCCTGAAGCTCTGGCTGCTAAATCTGAGGCTTTCCTTCCAATTTCAAGCTGCAAAGCACTTGCTGAATTGCAGGGAAAGTGCGGGAGGCGTTTGCTGTGCTGGCACACTTTCTCCTTCCTAGACAGAGTGGAGAGGCTTTTCCCTGCCATGTAGGCGACAAGAGACGCATGAGAGGGGAGATCCGGAGCTGTCCGGAGGTAAGCGCCTGTTGCCGGCGTCTTCCGGCACAAGCCCCGCTCCGGAGCGCACCGCGGCCGGCAGGATGCTCTCTGCCGGCGAAGGTGCCGCTTCGGCGGCAAGGAAGTCTCTCCGGCTTCTCCAGCACACGGAGAGCTGAAACGTGAAGAAAGAAGCTGCAGAACACTGGCACCGAGCCTGCAGCTTTCCAGCGGAGAGAAAAAGGTGCTTGAACACTCTGCAAGCCTTTCAACTCCCAAAAACAGGCGTATGCAAGGAGCTGCTGCAAAAACCATGCTGTGCTCGCTGCTGCTCCTCCTGAAGCTCTGGCTGCTAAATCTGAGGCTTTCCTTCCAATTTCAAGCTGCAAAGCACTTGCTGAATTGCAGGGAAAGTCCGGGAGGCCTTTGCTGTGCTGGCACACTTTCTCCTTCCTAGACAGAGTGGGGAGGCTTTTCCCTGCCATGTAGGCGACAAGAGACGCATGAGAGGGGAGATCCGGAGCTGTCCGGAGGTAAGCGCCTGTTGCCGGCGTCTTCCGGCACAAGCCCCGCTCCGGAGCGCACCGCGGCCGGCAGGATGCTCTCTGCCGGCGAAGGTGCCGCTTCGGCGGCAAGGAAGCCTCTCCGGCTTCTCCAGCACACGGAGAGCTGAAACGTGAAGAAAGAAGCTGCAGAACACTGGCACTGAGCCTGCAGCTTTCCAGCGGAGAGAAAAAGGTGCTTGAACACTCTGCAAGCCTTTCGACTCCCAAAAACAGGCGTATGCAAGGAGCTGCTGCAAAAACCATGCTGTGCTCGCTGCTGCTCCTCCTGAAGCTCTGGCTGCTAAATCTGAGGCTTTCCTTCCAATTTCAAGCTGCAAAGCACTTGCTGAATTGCAGGGAAAGTCCGGGAGGCCTTTGCTGTGCTGGCACACTTTCTCCTTCCTAGACAGAGTGGGGAGGCTTTTCCCTGCCATGTAGGCGACAAGAGACGCATGAGAGGGGAGATCCGGAGCTGTCCGGAGGTAAGCGCCTGTTGCCGGCGTCTTCCGGCACAAGCCCCGCTCCGGAGCGCACCGCGGCCGGCAGGATGCTCTCTGCCGGCGAAGGTGCCGCTTCGGCGGCAAGGAAGCCTCTCCTGCTTCTCCAGCACACGGAGAGCTGAAACGTGAAGAAAGAAGCTGCAGAACACTGGCACCGAGCCTGCAGCTTTCCAGCGGAGAGAAAAAGGTGCTTGAACACTCTGCAAGCCTTTCGACTCCCAAAAACAGGCGTATGCAAGGAGCTGCTGCAAAAACCATGCTGTGCTCGCTGCTGCTCCTCCTGAAGCTCTGGCTGCTAAATCTGAGGCTTTCCTTCCAATTTCAAGCTGCAAAGCACTTGCTGAATTGCAGGGAAAGTGCGGGAGGCCTTTGCTGTGCTGGCACACTTTCTCCTTCCTAGACAGAGTGGGGAGGCTTTTCCCTGCCATGTAGGCGACAAGAGACGCATGAGAGGGGAGATCCGGAGCTGTCCGGAGGTAAGCGCCTGTTGCCGGCGTCTTCCGGCACAAGCCCCGCTCCGGAGCGCACCGCGGCCGGCAGGATGCTCTCTGCCGGCGAAGGTGCCGCTTCGGCGGCAAGGAAGCCTCTCCGGCTTCTCCAGCACACGGAGAGCTGAAACGTGAAGAAAGAAGCTGCAGAACACTGGCACCGAGCCTGCAGCTTTCCAGCGGAGAGAAAAAGGTGCTTGAACACTCTGCAAGCCTTTCAACTCCCAAAAACAGGCGTATGCAAGGAGCTGCTGCAAAAACCATGCTGTGCTCGCTGCTGCTCCTCCTGAAGCTCTGGCTGCTAAATCTGAGGCTTTCCTTCCAATTTCAAGCTGCAAAGCACTTGCTGAATTGCAGGGAAAGTGCGGGAGGCGTTTGCTGTGCTGGCACACTTTCTCCTTCCTAGACAGAGTGGAGAGGCTTTTCCCTGCCATGTAGGCGACAAGAGACGCATGAGAGGGGAGATCTGGAGCTGTCCGGAGGTAAGCGCCTGTTGCCGGCGTCTTCCGGCACAAGCCCCGCTCCGGAGCGCACCGCGGCCGGCAGGATGCTCTCTGCCGGCGAAGGTGCCGCTTCGGCGGCAAGGAAGTCTCTCCGGCTTCTCCAGCACACGGAGAGCTGAAACGTGAAGAAAGAAGCTGCAGAACACTGGCACCGAGCCTGCAGCTTTCCAGCGGAGAGAAAAAGGTGCTTGAACACTCTGCAAGCCTTTCAACTCCCAAAAACAGGCGTATGCAAGGAGCTGCTGCAAAAACCATGCTGTGCTCGCTGCTGCTCCTCCTGAAGCTCTGGCTGCTAAATCTGAGGCTTTCCTTCCAATTTCAAGCTGCAAAGCACTTGCTGAATTACAGGGAAAGTGCGGGAGGCGTTTGCTGTGCTGGCACACTTTCTCCTTCCTAGACAGAGTGGGGAGGCTTTTCCCTGCCATGTAGGCGACAAGAGACGCATGAGAGGGGAGATCCGGAGCTGTCCGGAGGTAAGCGCCTGTTGCCGGCGTCTTCCGGCACAAGCCCCGCTCCGGAGCGCACCGCGGCCGGCAGGATGCTCTCTGCCGGCGAAGATGCCGCTTCGGCGGCAAGGAAGCCTCTCCGGCTTCTCCAGCACACGGAGAGCTGAAACGTGAAGAAAGAAGCTGCAGAACACTGGCACTGAGCCTGCAGCTTTCCAGCGGAGAGAAAAAGGTGCTTGAACACTCTGCAAGCCTTTCGACTCCCAAAAACAGGCGTATGCAAGGAGCTGCTGCAAAAACCATGCTGTGCTCGCTGCTGCTCCTCCTGAAGCTCTGGCTGCTAAATCTGAGGCTTTCCTTCCAATTTCAAGCTGCAAAGCACTTGCTGAATTGCAGGGAAAGTCCGGGAGGCCTTTGCTGTGCTGGCACACTTTCTCCTTCCTAGACAGAGTGGGGAGGCTTTTCCCTGCCATGTAGGCGACAAGAGACGCATGAGAGGGGAGATCCGGAGCTGTCCGGAGGTAAGCGCCTGTTGCCGGCGTCTTCCGGCACAAGCCCCGCTCCGGAGCGCACCGCGGCCGGCAGGATGCTCTCTGCCGGCGAAGGTGCCGCTTCGGCGGCAAGGAAGTCTCTCCGGCTTCTCCAGCACACGGAGAGCTGAAACGTGAAGAAAGAAGCTGCAGAACACTGGCACTGAGCCTGCAGCTTTCCAGCGGAGAGAAAAAGGTGCTTGAACACTCTGCAAGCCTTTCAACTCCCAAAAACAGGCGTATGCAAGGAGCTGCTGCAAAAACCATGCTGTGCTCGCTGCTGCTCCTCCTGAAGCTCTGGCTGCTAAATCTGAGGCTTTCCTTCCAATTTCAAGCTGCAAAGCACTTGCTGAATTGCAGGGAAAGTCCGGGAGGCCTTTGCTGTGCTGGCACATTTTCTCCTTCCTAGACAGAGTGGAGAGGCTTTTCCCTGCCATGCGGGCGACAAGAGACGCATGAGAGGGGAGATCCGGAGCTGTCCGGAGGTAAGCGCCTGTTGCCGGCGTCTTCCGGCACAAGCCCCGCTCCGGAGCGCACCGCGGCCGGCAGGATGCTCTCTGCCGGCGAAGGTGCCGCTTCGGCGGCAAGGAAGCCTCTCCTGCTTCTCCAGCACACGGAGAGCTGAAACGTGAAGAAAGAAGCTGCAGAACACTGGCACTGAGCCTGCAGCTTTCCAGCGGAGAGAAAAAGGTGCTTGAACACTCTGCAAGCCTTTCAACTCCCAAAAACAGGCGTATGCAAGGAGCTGCTGCAAAAACCATGCTGTGCTCGCTGCTGCTCCTCCTGAAGCTCTGGCTGCTAAATCTGAGGCTTTCCTTCCAATTTCAAGCTGCAAAGCACTTGCTGAATTGCAGGGAAAGTCCGGGAGGCCTTTGCTGTGCTGGCACACTTTCTCCTTCCTAGACAGAGTGGAGAGGCTTTTCCCTGCCATGTAGGCGACAAGAGACGCATGAGAGGGGAGATCCGGAGCTGTCCGGAGGTAAGCGCCTGTTGCCGGCGTCTTCCGGCACAAGCCCCGCTCCGGAGCGCACCGCGGCCGGCAGGATGCTCTCTGCCGGCGAAGGTGCCGCTTCGGCGGCAAGGAAGCCTCTCCGGCTTCTCCAGCACACGGAGAGCTGAAACGTGAAGAAAGAAGCTGCAGAACACTGGCACTGAGCCTGCAGCTTTCCAGCGGAGAGAAAAAGGTGCTTGAACACTCTGCAAGCCTTTCGACTCCCAAAAACAGGCGTATGCAAGGAGCTGCTGCAAAAACCATGCTGTGCTCGCTGCTGCTCCTCCTGAAGCTCTGGCTGCTAAATCTGAGGCTTTCCTTCCAATTTCAAGCTGCAAAGCACTTGCTGAATTGCAGGGAAAGTCCGGGAGGCCTTTGCTGTGCTGGCACACTTTCTCCTTCCTAGACAGATTGGAGAGGCTTTTCCCTGCCATGTGGGCGACAAGAGACGCATGAGAGGGGAGATCCGGAGCTGTCCGGAGGTAAGCGCCTGTTGCCGGCGTCTTCCGGCACAAGCCCCGCTCCGGAGCGCACCGCGGCCGGCAGGATGCTCTCTGCCGGCGAAGGTGCCGCTTCGGCGGCAAGGAAGCCTCTCCTGCTTCTCCAGCACACGGAGAGCTGAAACGTGAAGAAAGAAGCTGCAGAACACTGGCACCGAGCCTGCAGCTTTCCAGCGGAGAGAAAAAGGTGCTTGAACACTCTGCAAGCCTTTCAACTCCCAAAAACAGGCGTATGCAAGGAGCTGCTGCAAAAACCATGCTGTGCTCGCTGCTGCTCCTCCTGAAGCTCTGGCTGCTAAATCTGAGGCTTTCCTTCCAATTTCAAGCTGCAAAGCACTTGCTGAATTGCAGGGAAAGTGCGGGAGGCCTTTGCTGTGCTGGCACATTTTCTCCATCCTAGACAGAGTGGAGAGGCTTTTCCCTGCCATGCGGGCGACAAGAGACGCATGAGAGGGGAGATCCGGAGCTGTCCGGAGGTAAGCGCCTGTTGCCGGCGTCTTCCGGCACAAGCCCCGCTCCGGAGCGCACCGCGGCCGGCAGGATGCTCTCTGCCGGCGAAGGTGCCGCTTCGGCGGCAAGGAAGCCTCTCCGGCTTCTCCAGCACACGGAGAGCTGAAACGTGAAGAAAGAAGCTGCAGAACACTGGCACCGAGCCTGCAGCTTTCCAGCGGAGAGAAAAAGGTGCTTGAACACTCTGCAAGCCTTTCGACTCCCAAAAACAGGCGTATGCAAGGAGCTGCTGCAAAAACCATGCTGTGCTCGCTGCTGCTCCTCCTGAAGCTCTGGCTGCTAAATCTGAGGCTTTCCTTCCAATTTCAAGCTGCAAAGCACTTGCTGAATTGCAGGGAAAGTCCGGGAGGCCTTTGCTGTGCTGGCACACTTTCTCCTTCCTAGACAGAGTGGGGAGGCTTTTCCCTGCCATGTAGGCGACAAGAGACGCATGAGAGGGGAGATCCGGAGCTGTCCGGAGGTAAGCGCCTGTTGCCGGCGTCTTCCGGCACAAGCCCCGCTCCGGAGCGCACCGCGGCCGGCAGGATGCTCTCTGCCGGCGAAGGTGCCGCTTCGGCGGCAAGGAAGCCTCTCCTGCTTCTCCAGCACACGGAGAGCTGAAACGTGAAGAAAGAAGCTGCAGAACACTGGCACCGAGCCTGCAGCTTTCCAGCGGAGAGAAAAAGGTGCTTGAACACTCTGCAAGCCTTTCAACTCCCAAAAACAGGCGTATGCAAGGAGCTGCTGCAAAAACCATGCTGTGCTCGCTGCTGCTCCTCCTGAAGCTCTGGCTGCTAAATCTGAGGCTTTCCTTCCAATTTCAAGCTGCAAAGCACTTGCTGAATTGCAGGGAAAGTCCGGGAGGCGTTTGCTGTGCTGGCACACTTTCTCCTTCCTAGACAGAGTGGAGAGGCTTTTCCCTGCCATGTAGGCGACAAGAGACGCATGAGAGGGGAGATCCGGAGCTGTCCGGAGGTAAGCGCCTGTTGCCGGCGTCTTCCGGCACAAGCCCCGCTCCGGAGCGCACCGCGGCCGGCAGGATGCTCTCTGCCGGCGAAGGTGCCGCTTCGGCGGCAAGGAAGCCTCTCCGGCTTCTCCAGCACACGGAGAGCTGAAACGTGAAGAAAGAAGCTGCAGAACACTGGCACTGAGCCTGCAGCTTTCCAGCGGAGAGAAAAAGGTGCTTGAACACTCTGCAAGCCTTTCGACTCCCAAAAACAGG
The DNA here is from genome assembly GCF_963513975.1 of Fringilla coelebs. Taxonomy (NCBI): domain Eukaryota; kingdom Metazoa; phylum Chordata; class Aves; order Passeriformes; family Fringillidae; genus Fringilla; species Fringilla coelebs. The sequence goes on along the minus strand of NW_028167521.1, from coordinate 2,136,360 downwards.
CGTATGCAAGGAGCTGCTGCAAAAACCATGCTGTGCTCGCTGCTGCTCCTCCTGAAGCTCTGGCTGCTAAATCTGAGGCTTTCCTTCCAATTTCAAGCTGCAAAGCACTTGCTGAATTGCAGGGAAAGTGCGGGAGGCCTTTGCTGTGCTGGCACACTTTCTCCTTCCTAGACAGATTGGAGAGGCTTTTCCCTGCCATGTGGGCGACAAGAGACGCATGAGAGGGGAGATCCGGAGCTGTCCGGAGGTAAGCGCCTGTTGCCGGCGTCTTCCGGCACAAGCCCCGCTCCGGAGCGCACCGCGGCCGGCAGGATGCTCTCTGCCGGCGAAGGTGCCGCTTCGGCGGCAAGGAAGCCTCTCCTGCTTCTCCAGCACACGGAGAGCTGAAACGTGAAGAAAGAAGCTGCAGAACACTGGCACCGAGCCTGCAGCTTTCCAGCGGAGAGAAAAAGGTGCTTGAACACTCTGCAAGCCTTTCAACTCCCAAAAACAGGCGTATGCAAGGAGCTGCTGCAAAAACCATGCTGTGCTCGCTGCTGCTCCTCCTGAAGCTCTGGCTGCTAAATCTGAGGCTTTCCTTCCAATTTCAAGCTGCAAAGCACTTGCTGAATTGCAGGGAAAGTGCGGGAGGCCTTTGCTGTGCTGGCACATTTTCTCCATCCTAGACAGAGTGGGGAGGCTTTTCCCTGCCATGCGGGCGACAAGAGACGCATGAGAGGGGAGATCCGGAGCTGTCCGGAGGTAAGCGCCTGTTGCCGGCGTCTTCCGGCACAAGCCCCGCTCCGGAGCGCACCGCGGCCGGCAGGATGCTCTCTGCCGGCGAAGGTGCCGCTTCGGCGGCAAGGAAGTCTCTCCGGCTTCTCCAGCACACGGAGAGCTGAAACGTGAAGAAAGAAGCTGCAGAACACTGGCACCGAGCCTGCAGCTTTCCAGCGGAGAGAAAAAGGTGCTTGAACACTCTGCAAGCCTTTCAACTCCCAAAAACAGGCGTATGCAAGGAGCTGCTGCAAAAACCATGCTGTGCTCGCTGCTGCTCCTCCTGAAGCTCTGGCTGCTAAATCTGAGGCTTTCCTTCCAATTTCAAGCTGCAAAGCACTTGCTGAATTGCAGGGAAAGTCCGGGAGGCCTTTGCTGTGCTGGCACACTTTCTCCTTCCTAGACAGAGTGGAGAGGCTTTTCCCTGCCATGTAGGCGACAAGAGACGCATGAGAGGGGAGATCCGGAGCTGTCCGGAGGTAAGCGCCTGTTGCCGGCGTCTTCCGGCACAAGCCCCGCTCCGGAGCGCACCGCGGCCGGCAGGATGCTCTCTGCCGGCGAAGGTGCCGCTTCGGCGGCAAGGAAGCCTCTCCTGCTTCTCCAGCACACGGAGAGCTGAAACGTGAAGAAAGAAGCTGCAGAACACTGGCACCGAGCCTGCAGCTTTCCAGCGGAGAGAAAAAGGTGCTTGAACACTCTGCAAGCCTTTCAACTCCCAAAAACAGGCGTATGCAAGGAGCTGCTGCAAAAACCATGCTGTGCTCGCTGCTGCTCCTCCTGAAGCTCTGGCTGCTAAATCTGAGGCTTTCCTTCCAATTTCAAGCTGCAAAGCACTTGCTGAATTGCAGGGAAAGTGCGGGAGGCGTTTGCTGTGCTGGCACACTTTCTCCTTCCTAGACAGAGTGGAGAGGCTTTTCCCTGCCATGTAGGCGACAAGAGACGCATGAGAGGGGAGATCCGGAGCTGTCCGGAGGTAAGCGCCTGTTGCCGGCGTCTTCCGGCACAAGCCCCGCTCCGGAGCGCACCGCGGCCGGCAGGATGCTCTCTGCCGGCGAAGGTGCCGCTTCGGCGGCAAGGAAGTCTCTCCGGCTTCTCCAGCACACGGAGAGCTGAAACGTGAAGAAAGAAGCTGCAGAACACTGGCACCGAGCCTGCAGCTTTCCAGCGGAGAGAAAAAGGTGCTTGAACACTCTGCAAGCCTTTCAACTCCCAAAAACAGGCGTATGCAAGGAGCTGCTGCAAAAACCATGCTGTGCTCGCTGCTGCTCCTCCTGAAGCTCTGGCTGCTAAATCTGAGGCTTTCCTTCCAATTTCAAGCTGCAAAGCACTTGCTGAATTGCAGGGAAAGTCCGGGAGGCCTTTGCTGTGCTGGCACACTTTCTCCTTCCTAGACAGAGTGGGGAGGCTTTTCCCTGCCATGTAGGCGACAAGAGACGCATGAGAGGGGAGATCCGGAGCTGTCCGGAGGTAAGCGCCTGTTGCCGGCGTCTTCCGGCACAAGCCCCGCTCCGGAGCGCACCGCGGCCGGCAGGATGCTCTCTGCCGGCGAAGGTGCCGCTTCGGCGGCAAGGAAGCCTCTCCTGCTTCTCCAGCACACGGAGAGCTGAAACGTGAAGAAAGAAGCTGCAGAACACTGGCACCGAGCCTGCAGCTTTCCAGCGGAGAGAAAAAGGTGCTTGAACACTCTGCAAGCCTTTCAACTCCCAAAAACAGGCGTATGCAAGGAGCTGCTGCAAAAACCATGCTGTGCTCGCTGCTGCTCCTCCTGAAGCTCTGGCTGCTAAATCTGAGGCTTTCCTTCCAATTTCAAGCTGCAAAGCACTTGCTGAATTGCAGGGAAAGTGCGGGAGGCGTTTGCTGTGCTGGCACACTTTCTCCTTCCTAGACAGAGTGGAGAGGCTTTTCCCTGCCATGTAGGCGACAAGAGACGCATGAGAGGGGAGATCCGGAGCTGTCCGGAGGTAAGCGCCTGTTGCCGGCGTCTTCCGGCACAAGCCCCGCTCCGGAGCGCACCGCGGCCGGCAGGATGCTCTCTGCCGGCGAAGGTGCCGCTTCGGCGGCAAGGAAGTCTCTCCGGCTTCTCCAGCACACGGAGAGCTGAAACGTGAAGAAAGAAGCTGCAGAACACTGGCACCGAGCCTGCAGCTTTCCAGCGGAGAGAAAAAGGTGCTTGAACACTCTGCAAGCCTTTCAACTCCCAAAAACAGGCGTATGCAAGGAGCTGCTGCAAAAACCATGCTGTGCTCGCTGCTGCTCCTCCTGAAGCTCTGGCTGCTAAATCTGAGGCTTTCCTTCCAATTTCAAGCTGCAAAGCACTTGCTGAATTGCAGGGAAAGTCCGGGAGGCCTTTGCTGTGCTGGCACACTTTCTCCTTCCTAGACAGAGTGGAGAGGCTTTTCCCTGCCATGTAGGCGACAAGAGACGCATGAGAGGGGAGATCCGGAGCTGTCCGGAGGTAAGCGCCTGTTGCCGGCGTCTTCCGGCACAAGCCCCGCTCCGGAGCGCACCGCGGCCGGCAGGATGCTCTCTGCCGGCGAAGGTGCCGCTTCGGCGGCAAGGAAGCCTCTCCGGCTTCTCCAGCACACGGAGAGCTGAAACGTGAAGAAAGAAGCTGCAGAACACTGGCACTGAGCCTGCAGCTTTCCAGCGGAGAGAAAAAGGTGCTTGAACACTCTGCAAGCCTTTCGACTCCCAAAAACAGGCGTATGCAAGGAGCTGCTGCAAAAACCATGCTGTGCTCGCTGCTGCTCCTCCTGAAGCTCTGGCTGCTAAATCTGAGGCTTTCCTTCCAATTTCAAGCTGCAAAGCACTTGCTGAATTGCAGGGAAAGTCCGGGAGGCCTTTGCTGTGCTGGCACACTTTCTCCTTCCTAGACAGAGTGGGGAGGCTTTTCCCTGCCATGTAGGCGACAAGAGACGCATGAGAGGGGAGATCCGGAGCTGTCCGGAGGTAAGCGCCTGTTGCCGGCGTCTTCCGGCACAAGCCCCGCTCCGGAGCGCACCGCGGCCGGCAGGATGCTCTCTGCCGGCGAAGGTGCCGCTTCGGCGGCAAGGAAGCCTCTCCTGCTTCTCCAGCACACGGAGAGCTGAAACGTGAAGAAAGAAGCTGCAGAACACTGGCACCGAGCCTGCAGCTTTCCAGCGGAGAGAAAAAGGTGCTTGAACACTCTGCAAGCCTTTCGACTCCCAAAAACAGGCGTATGCAAGGAGCTGCTGCAAAAACCATGCTGTGCTCGCTGCTGCTCCTCCTGAAGCTCTGGCTGCTAAATCTGAGGCTTTCCTTCCAATTTCAAGCTGCAAAGCACTTGCTGAATTGCAGGGAAAGTGCGGGAGGCCTTTGCTGTGCTGGCACACTTTCTCCTTCCTAGACAGAGTGGGGAGGCTTTTCCCTGCCATGTAGGCGACAAGAGACGCATGAGAGGGGAGATCCGGAGCTGTCCGGAGGTAAGCGCCTGTTGCCGGCGTCTTCCGGCACAAGCCCCGCTCCGGAGCGCACCGCGGCCGGCAGGATGCTCTCTGCCGGCGAAGGTGCCGCTTCGGCGGCAAGGAAGCCTCTCCGGCTTCTCCAGCACACGGAGAGCTGAAACGTGAAGAAAGAAGCTGCAGAACACTGGCACCGAGCCTGCAGCTTTCCAGCGGAGAGAAAAAGGTGCTTGAACACTCTGCAAGCCTTTCAACTCCCAAAAACAGGCGTATGCAAGGAGCTGCTGCAAAAACCATGCTGTGCTCGCTGCTGCTCCTCCTGAAGCTCTGGCTGCTAAATCTGAGGCTTTCCTTCCAATTTCAAGCTGCAAAGCACTTGCTGAATTGCAGGGAAAGTGCGGGAGGCGTTTGCTGTGCTGGCACACTTTCTCCTTCCTAGACAGAGTGGGGAGGCTTTTCCCTGCCATGTAGGCGACAAGAGACGCATGAGAGGGGAGATCTGGAGCTGTCCGGAGGTAAGCGCCTGTTGCCGGCGTCTTCCGGCACAAGCCCCGCTCCGGAGCGCACCGCGGCCGGCAGGATGCTCTCTGCCGGCGAAGGTGCCGCTTCGGCGGCAAGGAAGTCTCTCCGGCTTCTCCAGCACACGGAGAGCTGAAACGTGAAGAAAGAAGCTGCAGAACACTGGCACCGAGCCTGCAGCTTTCCAGCGGAGAGAAAAAGGTGCTTGAACACTCTGCAAGCCTTTCAACTCCCAAAAACAGGCGTATGCAAGGAGCTGCTGCAAAAACCATGCTGTGCTCGCTGCTGCTCCTCCTGAAGCTCTGGCTGCTAAATCTGAGGCTTTCCTTCCAATTTCAAGCTGCAAAGCACTTGCTGAATTGCAGGGAAAGTGCGGGAGGCGTTTGCTGTGCTGGCACACTTTCTCCTTCCTAGACAGAGTGGAGAGGCTTTTCCCTGCCATGTAGGCGACAAGAGACGCATGAGAGGGGAGATCTGGAGCTGTCCGGAGGTAAGCGCCTGTTGCCGGCGTCTTCCGGCACAAGCCCCGCTCCGGAGCGCACCGCGGCCGGCAGGATGCTCTCTGCCGGCGAAGGTGCCGCTTCGGCGGCAAGGAAGTCTCTCCGGCTTCTCCAGCACACGGAGAGCTGAAACGTGAAGAAAGAAGCTGCAGAACACTGGCACCGAGCCTGCAGCTTTCCAGCGGAGAGAAAAAGGTGCTTGAACACTCTGCAAGCCTTTCAACTCCCAAAAACAGGCGTATGCAAGGAGCTGCTGCAAAAACCATGCTGTGCTCGCTGCTGCTCCTCCTGAAGCTCTGGCTGCTAAATCTGAGGCTTTCCTTCCAATTTCAAGCTGCAAAGCACTTGCTGAATTGCAGGGAAAGTGCGGGAGGCGTTTGCTGTGCTGGCACACTTTCTCCTTCCTAGACAGAGTGGGGAGGCTTTTCCCTGCCATGTAGGCGACAAGAGACGCTTGAGAGGGGAGATCCGGAGCTGTCCGGAGGTAAGCGCCTGTTGCCGGCGTCTTCCGGCACAAGCCCCGCTCCGGAGCGCACCGCGGCCGGCAGGATGCTCTCTGCCGGCGAAGATGCCGCTTCGGCGGCAAGGAAGTCTCTCCGGCTTCTCCAGCACACGGAGAGCTGAAACGTGAAGAAAGAAGCTGCAGAACACTGGCACTGAGCCTGCAGCTTTCCAGCGGAGAGAAAAAGGTGCTTGAACACTCTGCAAGCCTTTCAACTCCCAAAAACAGGCGTATGCAAGGAGCTGCTGCAAAAACCATGCTGTGCTCGCTGCTGCTCCTCCTGAAGCTCTGGCTGCTAAATCTGAGGCTTTCCTTCCAATTTCAAGCTGCAAAGCACTTGCTGAATTGCAGGGAAAGTGCGGGAGGCCTTTGCTGTGCTGGCACATTTTCTCCTTCCTAGACAGAGTGGAGAGGCTTTTCCCTGCCATGCGGGCGACAAGAGACGCATGAGAGGGGAGATCCGGAGCTGTCCGGAGGTAAGCGCCTGTTGCCGGCGTCTTCCGGCACAAGCCCCGCTCCGGAGCGCACCGCGGCCGGCAGGATGCTCTCTGCCGGCGAAGGTGCCGCTTCGGCGGCAAGGAAGCCTCTCCTGCTTCTCCAGCACACGGAGAGCTGAAACGTGAAGAAAGAAGCTGCAGAACACTGGCACTGAGCCTGCAGCTTTCCAGCGGAGAGAAAAAGGTGCTTGAACACTCTGCAAGCCTTTCAACTCCCAAAAACAGGCGTATGCAAGGAGCTGCTGCAAAAACCATGCTGTGCTCGCTGCTGCTCCTCCTGAAGCTCTGGCTGCTAAATCTGAGGCTTTCCTTCCAATTTCAAGCTGCAAAGCACTTGCTGAATTGCAGGGAAAGTCCGGGAGGCCTTTGCTGTGCTGGCACATTTTCTCCTTCCTAGACAGAGTGGAGAGGCTTTTCCCTGCCATGTAGGCGACAAGAGACGCATGAGAGGGGAGATCCGGAGCTGTCCGGAGGTAAGCGCCTGTTGCCGGCGTCTTCCGGCACAAGCCCCGCTCCGGAGCGCACCGCGGCCGGCAGGATGCTCTCTGCCGGCGAAGGTGCCGCTTCGGCGGCAAGGAAGCCTCTCCGGCTTCTCCAGCACACGGAGAGCTGAAACGTGAAGAAAGAAGCTGCAGAACACTGGCACTGAGCCTGCAGCTTTCCAGCGGAGAGAAAAAGGTGCTTGAACACTCTGCAAGCCTTTCGACTCCCAAAAACAGGCGTATGCAAGGAGCTGCTGCAAAAACCATGCTGTGCTCGCTGCTGCTCCTCCTGAAGCTCTGGCTGCTAAATCTGAGGCTTTCCTTCCAATTTCAAGCTGCAAAGCACTTGCTGAATTGCAGGGAAAGTCCGGGAGGCCTTTGCTGTGCTGGCACACTTTCTCCTTCCTAGACAGATTGGAGAGGCTTTTCCCTGCCATGTGGGCGACAAGAGACGCATGAGAGGGGAGATCCGGAGCTGTCCGGAGGTAAGCGCCTGTTGCCGGCGTCTTCCGGCACAAGCCCCGCTCCGGAGCGCACCGCGGCCGGCAGGATGCTCTCTGCCGGCGAAGGTGCCGCTTCGGCGGCAAGGAAGCCTCTCCTGCTTCTCCAGCACACGGAGAGCTGAAACGTGAAGAAAGAAGCTGCAGAACACTGGCACCGAGCCTGCAGCTTTCCAGCGGAGAGAAAAAGGTGCTTGAACACTCTGCAAGCCTTTCAACTCCCAAAAACAGGCGTATGCAAGGAGCTGCTGCAAAAACCATGCTGTGCTCGCTGCTGCTCCTCCTGAAGCTCTGGCTGCTAAATCTGAGGCTTTCCTTCCAATTTCAAGCTGCAAAGCACTTGCTGAATTGCAGGGAAAGTGCGGGAGGCCTTTGCTGTGCTGGCACATTTTCTCCATCCTAGACAGAGTGGAGAGGCTTTTCCCTGCCATGCGGGCGACAAGAGACGCATGAGAGGGGAGATCCGGAGCTGTCCGGAGGTAAGCGCCTGTTGCCGGCGTCTTCCGGCACAAGCCCCGCTCCGGAGCGCACCGCGGCCGGCAGGATGCTCTCTGCCGGCGAAGGTGCCGCTTCGGCGGCAAGGAAGCCTCTCCGGCTTCTCCAGCACACGGAGAGCTGAAACGTGAAGAAAGAAGCTGCAGAACACTGGCACCGAGCCTGCAGCTTTCCAGCGGAGAGAAAAAGGTGCTTGAACACTCTGCAAGCCTTTCGACTCCCAAAAACAGGCGTATGCAAGGAGCTGCTGCAAAAACCATGCTGTGCTCGCTGCTGCTCCTCCTGAAGCTCTGGCTGCTAAATCTGAGGCTTTCCTTCCAATTTCAAGCTGCAAAGCACTTGCTGAATTGCAGGGAAAGTCCGGGAGGCCTTTGCTGTGCTGGCACACTTTCTCCTTCCTAGACAGAGTGGAGAGGCTTTTCCCTGCCATGTAGGCGACAAGAGACGCATGAGAGGGGAGATCCGGAGCTGTCCGGAGGTAAGCGCCTGTTGCCGGCGTCTTCCGGCACAAGCCCCGCTCCGGAGCGCACCGCGGCCGGCAGGATGCTCTCTGCCGGCGAAGGTGCCGCTTCGGCGGCAAGGAAGCCTCTCCTGCTTCTCCAGCACACGGAGAGCTGAAACGTGAAGAAAGAAGCTGCAGAACACTGGCACCGAGCCTGCAGCTTTCCAGCGGAGAGAAAAAGGTGCTTGAACACTCTGCAAGCCTTTCAACTCCCAAAAACAGGCGTATGCAAGGAGCTGCTGCAAAAACCATGCTGTGCTCGCTGCTGCTCCTCCTGAAGCTCTGGCTGCTAAATCTGAGGCTTTCCTTCCAATTTCAAGCTGCAAAGCACTTGCTGAATTGCAGGGAAAGTCCGGGAGGCGTTTGCTGTGCTGGCACACTTTCTCCTTCCTAGACAGAGTGGAGAGGCTTTTCCCTGCCATGTAGGCGACAAGAGACGCATGAGAGGGGAGATCCGGAGCTGTCCGGAGGTAAGCGCCTGTTGCCGGCGTCTTCCGGCACAAGCCCCGCTCCGGAGCGCACCGCGGCCGGCAGGATGCTCTCTGCCGGCGAAGGTGCCGCTTCGGCGGCAAGGAAGCCTCTCCGGCTTCTCCAGCACACGGAGAGCTGAAACGTGAAGAAAGAAGCTGCAGAACACTGGCACTGAGCCTGCAGCTTTCCAGCGGAGAGAAAAAGGTGCTTGAACACTCTGCAAGCCTTTCGACTCCCAAAAACAGGCGTATGCAAGGAGCTGCTGCAAAAACCATGCTGTGCTCGCTGCTGCTCCTCCTGAAGCTCTGGCTGCTAAATCTGAGGCTTTCCTTCCAATTTCAAGCTGCAAAGCACTTGCTGAATTGCAGGGAAAGTGCGGGAGGCGTTTGCTGTGCTGGCACACTTTCTCCTTCCTAGACAGATTGGAGAGGCTTTTCCCTGCCATGTGGGCGACAAGAGACGCATGAGAGGGGAGATCCGGAGCTGTCCGGAGGTAAGCGCCTGTTGCCGGCGTCTTCCGGCACAAGCCCCGCTCCGGAGCGCACCGCGGCCGGCAGGATGCTCTCTGCCGGCGAAGGTGCCGCTTCGGCGGCAAGGAAGCCTCTCCTGCTTCTCCAGCACACGGAGAGCTGAAACGTGAAGAAAGAAGCTGCAGAACACTGGCACCGAGCCTGCAGCTTTCCAGCGGAGAGAAAAAGGTGCTTGAACACTCTGCAAGCCTTTCAACTCCCAAAAACAGGCGTATGCAAGGAGCTGCTGCAAAAACCATGCTGTGCTCGCTGCTGCTCCTCCTGAAGCTCTGGCTGCTAAATCTGAGGCTTTCCTTCCAATTTCAAGCTGCAAAGCACTTGCTGAATTGCAGGGAAAGTGCGGGAGGCCTTTGCTGTGCTGGCACATTTTCTCCATCCTAGACAGAGTGGGGAGGCTTTTCCCTGCCATGCGGGCGACAAGAGACGCATGAGAGGGGAGATCCGGAGCTGTCCGGAGGTAAGCGCCTGTTGCCGGCGTCTTCCGGCACAAGCCCCGCTCCGGAGCGCACCGCGGCCGGCAGGATGCTCTCTGCCGGCGAAGGTGCCGCTTCGGCGGCAAGGAAGCCTCTCCGGCTTCTCCAGCACACGGAGAGCTGAAACGTGAAGAAAGAAGCTGCAGAACACTGGCACCGAGCCTGCAGCTTTCCAGCGGAGAGAAAAAGGTGCTTGAACACTCTGCAAGCCTTTCGACTCCCAAAAACAGGCGTATGCAAGGAGCTGCTGCAAAAACCATGCTGTGCTCGCTGCTGCTCCTCCTGAAGCTCTGGCTGCTAAATCTGAGGCTTTCCTTCCAATTTCAAGCTGCAAAGCACTTGCTGAATTGCAGGGAAAGTCCGGGAGGCCTTTGCTGTGCTGGCACACTTTCTCCTTCCTAGACAGAGTGGAGAGGCTTTTCCCTGCCATGTAGGCGACAAGAGACGCATGAGAGGGGAGATCCGGAGCTGTCCGGAGGTAAGCGCCTGTTGCCGGCGTCTTCCGGCACAAGCCCCGCTCCGGAGCGCACCGCGGCCGGCAGGATGCTCTCTGCCGGCGAAGGTGCCGCTTCGGCGGCAAGGAAGCCTCTCCTGCTTCTCCAGCACACGGAGAGCTGAAACGTGAAGAAAGAAGCTGCAGAACACTGGCACCGAGCCTGCAGCTTTCCAGCGGAGAGAAAAAGGTGCTTGAACACTCTGCAAGCCTTTCAACTCCCAAAAACAGGCGTATGCAAGGAGCTGCTGCAAAAACCATGCTGTGCTCGCTGCTGCTCCTCCTGAAGCTCTGGCTGCTAAATCTGAGGCTTTCCTTCCAATTTCAAGCTGCAAAGCACTTGCTGAATTGCAGGGAAAGTGCGGGAGGCGTTTGCTGTGCTGGCACACTTTCTCCTTCCTAGACAGAGTGGAGAGGCTTTTCCCTGCCATGTAGGCGACAAGAGACGCATGAGAGGGGAGATCCGGAGCTGTCCGGAGGTAAGCGCCTGTTGCCGGCGTCTTCCGGCACAAGCCCCGCTCCGGAGCGCACCGCGGCCGGCAGGATGCTCTCTGCCGGCGAAGGTGCCGCTTCGGCGGCAAGGAAGTCTCTCCGGCTTCTCCAGCACACGGAGAGCTGAAACGTGAAGAAAGAAGCTGCAGAACACTGGCACCGAGCCTGCAGCTTTCCAGCGGAGAGAAAAAGGTGCTTGAACACTCTGCAAGCCTTTCAACTCCCAAAAACAGGCGTATGCAAGGAGCTGCTGCAAAAACCATGCTGTGCTCGCTGCTGCTCCTCCTGAAGCTCTGGCTGCTAAATCTGAGGCTTTCCTTCCAATTTCAAGCTGCAAAGCACTTGCTGAATTGCAGGGAAAGTCCGGGAGGCCTTTGCTGTGCTGGCACACTTTCTCCTTCCTAGACAGAGTGGGGAGGCTTTTCCCTGCCATGTAGGCGACAAGAGACGCATGAGAGGGGAGATCCGGAGCTGTCCGGAGGTAAGCGCCTGTTGCCGGCGTCTTCCGGCACAAGCCCCGCTCCGGAGCGCACCGCGGCCGGCAGGATGCTCTCTGCCGGCGAAGGTGCCGCTTCGGCGGCAAGGAAGCCTCTCCTGCTTCTCCAGCACACGGAGAGCTGAAACGTGAAGAAAGAAGCTGCAGAACACTGGCACCGAGCCTGCAGCTTTCCAGCGGAGAGAAAAAGGTGCTTGAACACTCTGCAAGCCTTTCAACTCCCAAAAACAGGCGTATGCAAGGAGCTGCTGCAAAAACCATGCTGTGCTCGCTGCTGCTCCTCCTGAAGCTCTGGCTGCTAAATCTGAGGCTTTCCTTCCAATTTCAAGCTGCAAAGCACTTGCTGAATTGCAGGGAAAGTGCGGGAGGCGTTTGCTGTGCTGGCACACTTTCTCCTTCCTAGACAGAGTGGAGAGGCTTTTCCCTGCCATGTAGGCGACAAGAGACGCATGAGAGGGGAGATCCGGAGCTGTCCGGAGGTAAGCGCCTGTTGCCGGCGTCTTCCGGCACAAGCCCCGCTCCGGAGCGCACCGCGGCCGGCAGGATGCTCTCTGCCGGCGAAGGTGCCGCTTCGGCGGCAAGGAAGTCTCTCCGGCTTCTCCAGCACACGGAGAGCTGAAACGTGAAGAAAGAAGCTGCAGAACACTGGCACCGAGCCTGCAGCTTTCCAGCGGAGAGAAAAAGGTGCTTGAACACTCTGCAAGCCTTTCAACTCCCAAAAACAGGCGTATGCAAGGAGCTGCTGCAAAAACCATGCTGTGCTCGCTGCTGCTCCTCCTGAAGCTCTGGCTGCTAAATCTGAGGCTTTCCTTCCAATTTCAAGCTGCAAAGCACTTGCTGAATTGCAGGGAAAGTCCGGGAGGCCTTTGCTGTGCTGGCACACTTTCTCCTTCCTAGACAGAGTGGAGAGGCTTTTCCCTGCCATGTAGGCGACAAGAGACGCATGAGAGGGGAGATCCGGAGCTGTCCGGAGGTAAGCGCCTGTTGCCGGCGTCTTCCGGCACAAGCCCCGCTCCGGAGCGCACCGCGGCCGGCAGGATGCTCTCTGCCGGCGAAGGTGCCGCTTCGGCGGCAAGGAAGCCTCTCCGGCTTCTCCAGCACACGGAGAGCTGAAACGTGAAGAAAGAAGCTGCAGAACACTGGCACTGAGCCTGCAGCTTTCCAGCGGAGAGAAAAAGGTGCTTGAACACTCTGCAAGCCTTTCGACTCCCAAAAACAGGCGTATGCAAGGAGCTGCTGCAAAAACCATGCTGTGCTCGCTGCTGCTCCTCCTGAAGCTCTGGCTGCTAAATCTGAGGCTTTCCTTCCAATTTCAAGCTGCAAAGCACTTGCTGAATTGCAGGGAAAGTCCGGGAGGCCTTTGCTGTGCTGGCACACTTTCTCCTTCCTAGACAGAGTGGGGAGGCTTTTCCCTGCCATGTAGGCGACAAGAGACGCATGAGAGGGGAGATCCGGAGCTGTCCGGAGGTAAGCGCCTGTTGCCGGCGTCTTCCGGCACAAGCCCCGCTCCGGAGCGCACCGCGGCCGGCAGGATGCTCTCTGCCGGCGAAGGTGCCGCTTCGGCGGCAAGGAAGCCTCTCCTGCTTCTCCAGCACACGGAGAGCTGAAACGTGAAGAAAGAAGCTGCAGAACACTGGCACCGAGCCTGCAGCTTTCCAGCGGAGAGAAAAAGGTGCTTGAACACTCTGCAAGCCTTTCAACTCCCAAAAACAGGCGTATGCAAGGAGCTGCTGCAAAAACCATGCTGTGCTCGCTGCTGCTCCTCCTGAAGCTCTGGCTGCTAAATCTGAGGCTTTCCTTCCAATTTCAAGCTGCAAAGCACTTGCTGAATTGCAGGGAAAGTGCGGGAGGCGTTTGCTGTGCTGGCACACTTTCTCCTTCCTAGACAGAGTGGAGAGGCTTTTCCCTGCCATGTAGGCGACAAGAGACGCATGAGAGGGGAGATCCGGAGCTGTCCGGAGGTAAGCGCCTGTTGCCGGCGTCTTCCGGCACAAGCCCCGCTCCGGAGCGCACCGCGGCCGGCAGGATGCTCTCTGCCGGCGAAGGTGCCGCTTCGGCGGCAAGGAAGCCTCTCCTGCTTCTCCAGCACACGGAGAGCTGAAACGTGAAGAAAGAAGCTGCAGAACACTGGCACCGAGCCTGCAGCTTTCCAGCGGAGAGAAAAAGGTGCTTGAACACTCTGCAAGCCTTTCGACTCCCAAAAACAGGCGTATGCAAGGAGCTGCTGCAAAAACCATGCTGTGCTCGCTGCTGCTCCTCCTGAAGCTCTGGCTGCTAAATCTGAGGCTTTCCTTCCAATTTCAAGCTGCAAAGCACTTGCTGAATTGCAGGGAAAGTGCGGGAGGCCTTTGCTGTGCTGGCACATTTTCTCCATCCTAGACAGAGTGGGGAGGCTTTTCCCTGCCATGCGGGCGACAAGAGACGCATGAGAGGGGAGATCCGGAGCTGTCCGGAGGTAAGCGCCTGTTGCCGGCGTCTTCCGGCACAAGCCCCGCTCCGGAGCGCACCGCGGCCGGCAGGATGCTCTCTGCCGGCGAAGGTGCCGCTTCGGCGGCAAGGAAGTCTCTCCGGCTTCTCCAGCACACGGAGAGCTGAAACGTGAAGAAAGAAGCTGCAGAACACTGGCACCGAGCCTGCAGCTTTCCAGCGGAGAGAAAAAGGTGCTTGAACACTCTGCAAGCCTTTCAACTCCCAAAAACAGGCGTATGCAAGGAGCTGCTGCAAAAACCATGCTGTGCTCGCTGCTGCTCCTCCTGAAGCTCTGGCTGCTAAATCTGAGGCTTTCCTTCCAATTTCAAGCTGCAAAGCACTTGCTGAATTGCAGGGAAAGTGCGGGAGGCGTTTGCTGTGCTGGCACACTTTCTCCTTCCTAGACAGAGTGGGGAGGCTTTTCCCTGCCATGTAGGCGACAAGAGACGCATGAGAGGGGAGATCCGGAGCTGTCCGGAGGTAAGCGCCTGTTGCCGGCGTCTTCCGGCACAAGCCCCGCTCCGGAGCGCACCGCGGCCGGCAGGATGCTCTCTGCCGGCGAAGATGCCGCTTCGGCGGCAAGGAAGCCTCTCCGGCTTCTCCAGCACACGGAGAGCTGAAACGTGAAGAAAGAAGCTGCAGAACACTGGCACTGAGCCTGCAGCTTTCCAGCGGAGAGAAAAAGGTGCTTGAACACTCTGCAAGCCTTTCGACTCCCAAAAACAGGCGTATGCAAGGAGCTGCTGCAAAAACCATGCTGTGCTCGCTGCTGCTCCTCCTGAAGCTCTGGCTGCTAAATCTGAGGCTTTCCTTCCAATTTCAAGCTGCAAAGCACTTGCTGAATTGCAGGGAAAGTCCGGGAGGCCTTTGCTGTGCTGGCACACTTTCTCCTTCCTAGACAGAGTGGGGAGGCTTTTCCCTGCCATGTAGGCGACAAGAGACGCATGAGAGGGGAGATCCGGAGCTGTCCGGAGGTAAGCGCCTGTTGCCGGCGTCTTCCGGCACAAGCCCCGCTCCGGAGCGCACCGCGGCCGGCAGGATGCTCTCTGCCGGCGAAGGTGCCGCTTCGGCGGCAAGGAAGTCTCTCCGGCTTCTCCAGCACACGGAGAGCTGAAACGTGAAGAAAGAAGCTGCAGAACACTGGCACCGAGCCTGCAGCTTTCCAGCGGAGAGAAAAAGGTGCTTGAACACTCTGCAAGCCTTTCAACTCCCAAAAACAGGCGTATGCAAGGAGCTGCTGCAAAAACCATGCTGTGCTCGCTGCTGCTCCTCCTGAAGCTCTGGCTGCTAAATCTGAGGCTTTCCTTCCAATTTCAAGCTGCAAAGCACTTGCTGAATTGCAGGGAAAGTGCGGGAGGCGTTTGCTGTGCTGGCACACTTTCTCCTTCCTAGACAGAGTGGGGAGGCTTTTCCCTGCCATGTAGGCGACAAGAGACGCATGAGAGGGGAGATCCGGAGCTGTCCGGAGGAAAGCGCCTGTTGCCGGCGTCTTCCGGCACAAGCCCCGCTCCGGAGCGCACCGCGGCCGGCAGGATGCTCTCTGCCGGCGAAGGTGCCGCTTCGGCGGCAAGGAAGCCTCTCCGGCTTCTCCAGCACACGGAGAGCTGAAACGTGAAGAAAGAAGCTGCAGAACACTGGCACTGAGCCTGCAGCTTTCCAGCGGAGAGAAAAAGGTACTTGAACACTCTGCAAGCCTTTCAACTCCCAAAAACAGGCGTATGCAAGGAGCTGCTGCAAAAACCATGCTGTGCTCGCTGCTGCTCCTCCTGAAGCTCTGGCTGCTAAATCTGAGGCTTTCCTTCCAATTTCAAGCTGCAAAGCACTTGCTGAATTGCAGGGAAAGTCCGGGAGGCCTTTGCTGTGCTGGCACATTTTCTCCTTCCTAGACAGAGTGGAGAGGCTTTTCCCTGCCATGCGGGCGACAAGAGACGCATGAGAGGGGAGATCCGGAGCTGTCCGGAGGTAAGCGCCTGTTGCCGGCGTCTTCCGGCACAAGCCCCGCTCCGGAGCGCACCGCGGCCGGCAGGATGCTCTCTGCCGGCGAAGGTGCCGCTTCGGCGGCAAGGAAGCCTCTCCGGCTTCTCCAGCACACGGAGAGCTGAAACGTGAAGAAAGAAGCTGCAGAACACTGGCACTGAGCCTGCAGCTTTCCAGCGGAGAGAAAAAGGTGCTTGAACACTCTGCAAGCCTTTCGACTCCCAAAAACAGGCGTATGCAAGGAGCTGCTGCAAAAACCATGCTGTGCTCGCTGCTGCTCCTCCTGAAGCTCTGGCTGCTAAATCTGAGGCTTTCCTTCCAATTTCAAGCTGCAAAGCACTTGCTGAATTGCAGGGAAAGTCCGGGAGGCCTTTGCTGTGCTGGCACATTTTCTCCTTCCTAGACAGAGTGGAGAGGCTTTTCCCTGCCATGCGGGCGACAAGAGACGCATGAGAGGGGAGATCCGGAGCTGTCCGGAGGTAAGCGCCTGTTGCCGGCGTCTTCCGGCACAAGCCCCGCTCCGGAGCGCACCGCGGCCGGCAGGATGCTCTCTGCCGGCGAAGGTGCCGCTTCGGCGGCAAGGAAGCCTCTCCGGCTTCTCCAGCACACGGAGAGCTGAATCGTGAAGAAAGAAGCTGCAGAACACTGGCACCGAGCCTGCAGCTTTCCAGCGGAGAGAAAAAGGTGCTTGAACACTCTGCAAGCCTTTCAACTCCCAAAAACAGGCGTATGCAAGGAGCTGCTGCAAAAACCATGCTGTGCTCGCTGCTGCTCCTCCTGAAGCTCTGGCTGCTAAATCTGAGGCTTTCCTTCCAATTTCAAGCTGTAAAGCACTTGCTGAATTGCAGGGAAAGTGCGGGAGGCCTTTGCTGTGCTGGCACACTTTCTCTTTCCTAGACAGAGTGGGGAGGCTTTTCCCTGCCATGTAGGCGACAAGAGACGCATGAGAGGGGAGATCCGGAGCTGTCCGGAGGTAAGCGCCTGTTGCCGGCGTCTTCCGGCACAAGCCCCGCTCCGGAGCGCACCGCGGCCGGCAGGATGCTCTCTGCCGGCGAAGGTGCCGCTTCGGCGGCAAGGAAGCCTCTCCGGCTTCTCCAGCACACGGAGAGCTGAAACGTGAAGAAAGAAGCTGCAGAACACTGGCACCGAGCCTGCAGCTTTCCAGCGGAGAGAAAAAGGTGCTTGAACACTCTGCAAGCCTTTCGACTCCCAAAAACAGGCGTATGCAAGGAGCTGCTGCAAAAACCATGCTGTGCTCGCTGCTGCTCCTCCTGAAGCTCTGGCTGCTAAATCTGAGGCTTTCCTTCCAATTTCAAGCTGCAAAGCACTTGCTGAATTGCAGGGAAAGTCCGGGAGGCCTTTGCTGTGCTGGCACATTTTCTCCTTCCTAGACAGAGTGGAGAGGCTTTTCCCTGCCATGCGGGCGACAAGAGACGCATGAGAGGGGAGATCCGGAGCTGTCCGGAGGTAAGCGCCTGTTGCCGGCGTCTTCCGGCACAAGCCCCGCTCCGGAGCGCACCGCGGCCGGCAGGATGCTCTCTGCCGGCGAAGGTGCCGCTTCGGCGGCAAGGAAGCCTCTCCGGCTTCTCCAGCACACGGAGAGCTGAAACGTGAAGAAAGAAGCTGCAGAACACTGGCACCGAGCCTGCAGCTTTCCAGCGGAGAGAAAAAGGTTCTTGAACACTCTGCAAGCCTTTCGACTCCCAAAAACAGGCGTATGCAAGGAGCTGCTGCAAAAACCATGCTGTGCTCGCTGCTGCTCCTCCTGAAGCTCTGGCTGCTAAATCTGAGGCTTTCCTTCCAATTTCAAGCTGCAAAGCACTTGCTGAATTGCAGGGAAAGTGCGGGAGGCGTTTGCTGTGCTGGCACACTTTCTCCTTCCTAGACAGAGTGGGGAGGCTTTTCCCTGCCATGTAGGTGACAAGAGACGCATGAGAGGGGAGATCCGGAGCTGTCCGGAGGTAAGCGCCTGTTGCCGGCGTCTTCCGGCACAAGCCCCGCTCCGGAGCGCACCGCGGCCGGCAGGATGCTCTCTGCCGGCGAAGGTGCCGCTTCGGCGGCAAGGAAGCCTCTCCTGCTTCTCCAGCACACGGAGAGCTGAAACGTGAAGAAAGAAGCTGCAGAACACTGGCACCGAGCCTGCAGCTTTCCAGCGGAGAGAAAAAGGTGCTTGAACACTCTGCAAGCCTTTCAACTCCCAAAAACAGGCGTATGCAAGGAGCTGCTGCAAAAACCATGCTGTGCTCGCTGCTGCTCCTCCTGAAGCTCTGGCTGCTAAATCTGAGGCTTTCCTTCCAATTTCAAGCTGCAAAGCACTTGCTGAATTGCAGGGAAAGTGCGGGAGGCCTTTGCTGTGCTGGCACATTTTCTCCTTCCTAGACAGAGTGGGGAGGCTTTTCCCTGCCATGTAGGCGACAAGAGACGCATGAGAGGGGAGATCCGGAGCTGTCCGGAGGTAAGCGCCTGTTGCCGGCGTCTTCCGGCACAAGCCCCGCTCCGGAGCGCACCGCGGCCGGCAGGATGCTCTCTGCCGGCGAAGGTGCCGCTTCGGCGGCAAGGAAGCCTCTCCGGCTTCTCCAGCACACGGAGAGCTGAAACGTGAAGAAAGAAGCTGCAGAACACTGGCACTGAGCCTGCAGCTTTCCAGCGGAGAGAAAAAGGTGCTTGAACACTCTGCAAGCCTTTCGACTCCCAAAAACAGGCGTATGCAAGGAGCTGCTGCAAAAACCATGCTGTGCTCGCTGCTGCTCCTCCTGAAGCTCTGGCTGCTAAATCTGAGGCTTTCCTTCCAATTTCAAGCTGCAAAGCACTTGCTGAATTGCAGGGAAGGTGCGGGAGGCGTTTGCTTTGCTGGCACACTTTCTCCTTCCTAGACAGAGTGGAGAGGCTTTTCCCTGCCATGTAGGCGACAAGAGACGCATGAGAGGGGAGATCCGGAGCTGTCCGGAGGTAAGCGCCTGTTGCCGGCGTCTTCCGGCACAAGCCCCGCTCCGGAGCGCACCGCGGCCGGCAGGATGCTCTCTGCCGGCGAAGGTGCCGCTTCGGCGGCAAGGAAGCCTCTCCTGCTTCTCCAGCACACGGAGAGCTGAAACGTGAAGAAAGAAGCTGCAGAACACTGGCACTGAGCCTGCAGCTTTCCAGCGGAGAGAAAAAGGTGCTTGAACACTCTGCAAGCCTTTCAACTCCCAAAAACAGGCGTATGCAAGGAGCTGCTGCAAAAACCATGCTGTGCTCGCTGCTGCTCCTCCTGAAGCTCTGGCTGCTAAATCTGAGGCTTTCCTTCCAATTTCAAGCTGCAAAGCACTTGCTGAATTGAAGGGAAAGTCTGGGAGGCCTTTGCTTTGCTGGCACACTTTCTCCTTCCTAGACAGAGTGGGGAGGCTTTTCCCTGCCATGTAGGCGACAAGAGACGCATGAGAGGGGAGATCCGGAGCTGTCCGGAGGTAAGCGCCTGTTGCCGGCGTCTTCCGGCACAAGCCCCGCTCCGGAGCGCACCGCGGCCGGCAGGATGCTCTCTGCCGGCGAAGGTGCCGCTTCGGCGGCAAGGAAGCCTCTCCGGCTTCTCCAGCACACGGAGAGCTGAAACGTGAAGAAAGAAGCTGCAGAACACTGGCACCGAGCCTGCAGCTTTCCAGCGGAGAGAAAAAGGTGCTTGAACACTCTGCAAGCCTTTCAACTCCCAAAAACAGGCGTATGCAAGGAGCTGCTGCAAAAACCATGCTGTGCTCGCTGCTGCTCCTCCTGAAGCTCTGGCTGCTAAATCTGAGGCTTTCCTTCCAATTTCAAGCTGCAAAGCACTTGCTGAATTGCAGGGAAAGTGCGGGAGGCCTTTGCTGTGCTGGCACATTTTCTCCATCCTAGACAGAGTGGGGAGGCTTTTCCCTGCCATGCGGGCGACAAGAGACGCATGAGAGGGGAGATCCGGAGCTGTCCGGAGGTAAGCGCCTGTTGCCGGCGTCTTCCGGCACAAGCCCCGCTCCGGAGCGCACCGCGGCCGGCAGGATGCTCTCTGCCGGCGAAGGTGCCGCTTCGGCGGCAAGGAAGCCTCTCCGGCTTCTCCAGCACACGGAGAGCTGAAACGTGAAGAAAGAAGCTGCAGAACACTGGCACCGAGCCTGCAGCTTTCCAGCGGAGAGAAAAAGGTGCTTGAACACTCTGCAAGCCTTTCGACTCCCAAAAACAGGCGTATGCAAGGAGCTGCTGCAAAAACCATGCTGTGCTCGCTGCTGCTCCTCCTGAAGCTCTGGCTGCTAAATCTGAGGCTTTCCTTCCAATTTCAAGCTGCAAAGCACTTGCTGAATTGCAGGGAAAGTCCGGGAGGCCTTTGCTGTGCTGGCACACTTTCTCCTTCCTAGACAGAGTGGAGAAACTTTTCCCTGCCATGTAGGCGACAAGAGACGCATGAGAGGGGAGATCCGGAGCTGTCCGGAGGTAAGCGCCTGTTGCCGGCGTCTTCCGGCACAAGCCCCGCTCCGGAGCGCACCGCGGCCGGCAGGATGCTCTCTGCCGGCGAAGGTGCCGCTTCGGCGGCAAGGAAGCCTCTCCTGCTTCTCCAGCACACGGAGAGCTGAAACGTGAAGAAAGAAGCTGCAGAACACTGGCACCGAGCCTGCAGCTTTCCAGCGGAGAGAAAAAGGTGCTTGAACACTCTGCAAGCCTTTCAACTCCCAAAAACAGGCGTATGCAAGGAGCTGCTGCAAAAACCATGCTGTGCTCGCTGCTGCTCCTCCTGAAGCTCTGGCTGCTAAATCTGAGGCTTTCCTTCCAATTTCAAGCTGCAAAGCACTTGCTGAATTGCAGGGAAAGTGCGGGAGGCGTTTGCTGTGCTGGCACACTTTCTCCTTCCTAGACAGAGTGGAGAGGCTTTTCCCTGCCATGTAGGCGACAAGAGACGCATGAGAGGGGAGATCCGGAGCTGTCCGGAGGTAAGCGCCTGTTGCCGGCGTCTTCCGGCACAAGCCCCGCTCCGGAGCGCACCGCGGCCGGCAGGATGCTCTCTGCCGGCGAAGGTGCCGCTTCGGCGGCAAGGAAGTCTCTCCGGCTTCTCCAGCACACGGAGAGCTGAAACGTGAAGAAAGAAGCTGCAGAACACTGGCACCGAGCCTGCAGCTTTCCAGCGGAGAGAAAAAGGTGCTTGAACACTCTGCAAGCCTTTCGACTCCCAAAAACAGGCGTATGCAAGGAGCTGCTGCAAAAACCATGCTGTGCTCGCTGCTGCTCCTCCTGAAGCTCTGGCTGCTAAATCTGAGGCTTTCCTTCCAATTTCAAGCTGCAAAGCACTTGCTGAATTGCAGGGAAAGTCCGGGAGGCCTTTGCTGTGCTGGCACACTTTCTCCTTCCTAGACAGAGTGGGGAGGCTTTTCCCTGCCATGTAGGCGACAAGAGACGCATGAGAGGGGAGATCCGGAGCTGTCCGGAGGTAAGCGCCTGTTGCCGGCGTCTTCCGGCACAAGCCCCGCTCCGGAGCGCACCGCGGCCGGCAGGATGCTCTCTGCCGGCGAAGGTGCCGCTTCGGCGGCAAGGAAGCCTCTCCTGCTTCTCCAGCACACGGAGAGCTGAAACGTGAAGAAAGAAGCTGCAGAACACTGGCACCGAGCCTGCAGCTTTCCAGCGGAGAGAAAAAGGTGCTTGAACACTCTGCAAGCCTTTCAACTCCCAAAAACAGGCGTATGCAAGGAGCTGCTGCAAAAACCATGCTGTGCTCGCTGCTGCTCCTCCTGAAGCTCTGGCTGCTAAATCTGAGGCTTTCCTTCCAATTTCAAGCTGCAAAGCACTTGCTGAATTGCAGGGAAAGTGCGGGAGGCGTTTGCTGTGCTGGCACACTTTCTCCTTCCTAGACAGAGTGGAGAGGCTTTTCCCTGCCATGTAGGCGACAAGAGACGCATGAGAGGGGAGATCCGGAGCTGTCCGGAGGTAAGCGCCTGTTGCCGGCGTCTTCCGGCACAAGCCCCGCTCCGGAGCGCACCGCGGCCGGCAGGATGCTCTCTGCCGGCGAAGGTGCCGCTTCGGCGGCAAGGAAGTCTCTCCGGCTTCTCCAGCACACGGAGAGCTGAAACGTGAAGAAAGAAGCTGCAGAACACTGGCACCGAGCCTGCAGCTTTCCAGCGGAGAGAAAAAGGTGCT
The DNA here is from genome assembly GCF_963513975.1 of Fringilla coelebs. Lineage (NCBI taxonomy): Eukaryota > Metazoa > Chordata > Aves > Passeriformes > Fringillidae > Fringilla > Fringilla coelebs. The sequence goes on along the minus strand of NW_028167521.1, from coordinate 2,114,661 downwards.
TGAACACTCTGCAAGCCTTTCAACTCCCAAAAACAGGCGTATGCAAGGAGCTGCTGCAAAAACCATGCTGTGCTCGCTGCTGCTCCTCCTGAAGCTCTGGCTGCTAAATCTGAGGCTTTCCTTCCAATTTCAAGCTGCAAAGCACTTGCTGAATTGCAGGGAAAGTCCGGGAGGCCTTTGCTGTGCTGGCACACTTTCTCCTTCCTAGACAGAGTGGGGAGGCTTTTCCCTGCCATGTAGGCGACAAGAGACGCATGAGAGGGGAGATCCGGAGCTGTCCGGAGGTAAGCGCCTGTTGCCGGCGTCTTCCGGCACAAGCCCCGCTCCGGAGCGCACCGCGGCCGGCAGGATGCTCTCTGCCGGCGAAGGTGCCGCTTCGGCGGCAAGGAAGCCTCTCCTGCTTCTCCAGCACACGGAGAGCTGAAACGTGAAGAAAGAAGCTGCAGAACACTGGCACCGAGCCTGCAGCTTTCCAGCGGAGAGAAAAAGGTGCTTGAACACTCTGCAAGCCTTTCAACTCCCAAAAACAGGCGTATGCAAGGAGCTGCTGCAAAAACCATGCTGTGCTCGCTGCTGCTCCTCCTGAAGCTCTGGCTGCTAAATCTGAGGCTTTCCTTCCAATTTCAAGCTGCAAAGCACTTGCTGAATTGCAGGGAAAGTGCGGGAGGCGTTTGCTGTGCTGGCACACTTTCTCCTTCCTAGACAGAGTGGAGAGGCTTTTCCCTGCCATGTAGGCGACAAGAGACGCATGAGAGGGGAGATCCGGAGCTGTCCGGAGGTAAGCGCCTGTTGCCGGCGTCTTCCGGCACAAGCCCCGCTCCGGAGCGCACCGCGGCCGGCAGGATGCTCTCTGCCGGCGAAGGTGCCGCTTCGGCGGCAAGGAAGTCTCTCCGGCTTCTCCAGCACACGGAGAGCTGAAACGTGAAGAAAGAAGCTGCAGAACACTGGCACCGAGCCTGCAGCTTTCCAGCGGAGAGAAAAAGGTGCTTGAACACTCTGCAAGCCTTTCAACTCCCAAAAACAGGCGTATGCAAGGAGCTGCTGCAAAAACCATGCTGTGCTCGCTGCTGCTCCTCCTGAAGCTCTGGCTGCTAAATCTGAGGCTTTCCTTCCAATTTCAAGCTGCAAAGCACTTGCTGAATTGCAGGGAAAGTCCGGGAGGCCTTTGCTGTGCTGGCACACTTTCTCCTTCCTAGACAGAGTGGGGAGGCTTTTCCCTGCCATGTAGGCGACAAGAGACGCATGAGAGGGGAGATCCGGAGCTGTCCGGAGGTAAGCGCCTGTTGCCGGCGTCTTCCGGCACAAGCCCCGCTCCGGAGCGCACCGCGGCCGGCAGGATGCTCTCTGCCGGCGAAGGTGCCGCTTCGGCGGCAAGGAAGCCTCTCCGGCTTCTCCAGCACACGGAGAGCTGAAACGTGAAGAAAGAAGCTGCAGAACACTGGCACTGAGCCTGCAGCTTTCCAGCGGAGAGAAAAAGGTGCTTGAACACTCTGCAAGCCTTTCGACTCCCAAAAACAGGCGTATGCAAGGAGCTGCTGCAAAAACCATGCTGTGCTCGCTGCTGCTCCTCCTGAAGCTCTGGCTGCTAAATCTGAGGCTTTCCTTCCAATTTCAAGCTGCAAAGCACTTGCTGAATTGCAGGGAAAGTCCGGGAGGCCTTTGCTGTGCTGGCACACTTTCTCCTTCCTAGACAGAGTGGGGAGGCTTTTCCCTGCCATGTAGGCGACAAGAGACGCATGAGAGGGGAGATCCGGAGCTGTCCGGAGGTAAGCGCCTGTTGCCGGCGTCTTCCGGCACAAGCCCCGCTCCGGAGCGCACCGCGGCCGGCAGGATGCTCTCTGCCGGCGAAGGTGCCGCTTCGGCGGCAAGGAAGCCTCTCCTGCTTCTCCAGCACACGGAGAGCTGAAACGTGAAGAAAGAAGCTGCAGAACACTGGCACCGAGCCTGCAGCTTTCCAGCGGAGAGAAAAAGGTGCTTGAACACTCTGCAAGCCTTTCAACTCCCAAAAACAGGCGTATGCAAGGAGCTGCTGCAAAAACCATGCTGTGCTCGCTGCTGCTCCTCCTGAAGCTCTGGCTGCTAAATCTGAGGCTTTCCTTCCAATTTCAAGCTGCAAAGCACTTGCTGAATTGCAGGGAAAGTGCGGGAGGCGTTTGCTGTGCTGGCACACTTTCTCCTTCCTAGACAGAGTGGAGAGGCTTTTCCCTGCCATGTAGGCGACAAGAGACGCATGAGAGGGGAGATCCGGAGCTGTCCGGAGGTAAGCGCCTGTTGCCGGCGTCTTCCGGCACAAGCCCCGCTCCGGAGCGCACCGCGGCCGGCAGGATGCTCTCTGCCGGCGAAGGTGCCGCTTCGGCGGCAAGGAAGCCTCTCCTGCTTCTCCAGCACACGGAGAGCTGAAACGTGAAGAAAGAAGCTGCAGAACACTGGCACCGAGCCTGCAGCTTTCCAGCGGAGAGAAAAAGGTGCTTGAACACTCTGCAAGCCTTTCGACTCCCAAAAACAGGCGTATGCAAGGAGCTGCTGCAAAAACCATGCTGTGCTCGCTGCTGCTCCTCCTGAAGCTCTGGCTGCTAAATCTGAGGCTTTCCTTCCAATTTCAAGCTGCAAAGCACTTGCTGAATTGCAGGGAAAGTGCGGGAGGCCTTTGCTGTGCTGGCACATTTTCTCCATCCTAGACAGAGTGGGGAGGCTTTTCCCTGCCATGCGGGCGACAAGAGACGCATGAGAGGGGAGATCCGGAGCTGTCCGGAGGTAAGCGCCTGTTGCCGGCGTCTTCCGGCACAAGCCCCGCTCCGGAGCGCACCGCGGCCGGCAGGATGCTCTCTGCCGGCGAAGGTGCCGCTTCGGCGGCAAGGAAGTCTCTCCGGCTTCTCCAGCACACGGAGAGCTGAAACGTGAAGAAAGAAGCTGCAGAACACTGGCACCGAGCCTGCAGCTTTCCAGCGGAGAGAAAAAGGTGCTTGAACACTCTGCAAGCCTTTCAACTCCCAAAAACAGGCGTATGCAAGGAGCTGCTGCAAAAACCATGCTGTGCTCGCTGCTGCTCCTCCTGAAGCTCTGGCTGCTAAATCTGAGGCTTTCCTTCCAATTTCAAGCTGCAAAGCACTTGCTGAATTGCAGGGAAAGTGCGGGAGGCGTTTGCTGTGCTGGCACACTTTCTCCTTCCTAGACAGAGTGGGGAGGCTTTTCCCTGCCATGTAGGCGACAAGAGACGCATGAGAGGGGAGATCCGGAGCTGTCCGGAGGTAAGCGCCTGTTGCCGGCGTCTTCCGGCACAAGCCCCGCTCCGGAGCGCACCGCGGCCGGCAGGATGCTCTCTGCCGGCGAAGATGCCGCTTCGGCGGCAAGGAAGCCTCTCCGGCTTCTCCAGCACACGGAGAGCTGAAACGTGAAGAAAGAAGCTGCAGAACACTGGCACTGAGCCTGCAGCTTTCCAGCGGAGAGAAAAAGGTGCTTGAACACTCTGCAAGCCTTTCGACTCCCAAAAACAGGCGTATGCAAGGAGCTGCTGCAAAAACCATGCTGTGCTCGCTGCTGCTCCTCCTGAAGCTCTGGCTGCTAAATCTGAGGCTTTCCTTCCAATTTCAAGCTGCAAAGCACTTGCTGAATTGCAGGGAAAGTCCGGGAGGCCTTTGCTGTGCTGGCACACTTTCTCCTTCCTAGACAGAGTGGGGAGGCTTTTCCCTGCCATGTAGGCGACAAGAGACGCATGAGAGGGGAGATCCGGAGCTGTCCGGAGGTAAGCGCCTGTTGCCGGCGTCTTCCGGCACAAGCCCCGCTCCGGAGCGCACCGCGGCCGGCAGGATGCTCTCTGCCGGCGAAGGTGCCGCTTCGGCGGCAAGGAAGTCTCTCCGGCTTCTCCAGCACACGGAGAGCTGAAACGTGAAGAAAGAAGCTGCAGAACACTGGCACCGAGCCTGCAGCTTTCCAGCGGAGAGAAAAAGGTGCTTGAACACTCTGCAAGCCTTTCAACTCCCAAAAACAGGCGTATGCAAGGAGCTGCTGCAAAAACCATGCTGTGCTCGCTGCTGCTCCTCCTGAAGCTCTGGCTGCTAAATCTGAGGCTTTCCTTCCAATTTCAAGCTGCAAAGCACTTGCTGAATTGCAGGGAAAGTGCGGGAGGCGTTTGCTGTGCTGGCACACTTTCTCCTTCCTAGACAGAGTGGGGAGGCTTTTCCCTGCCATGTAGGCGACAAGAGACGCATGAGAGGGGAGATCCGGAGCTGTCCGGAGGTAAGCGCCTGTTGCCGGCGTCTTCCGGCACAAGCCCCGCTCCGGAGCGCACCGCGGCCGGCAGGATGCTCTCTGCCGGCGAAGGTGCCGCTTCGGCGGCAAGGAAGCCTCTCCGGCTTCTCCAGCACACGGAGAGCTGAAACGTGAAGAAAGAAGCTGCAGAACACTGGCACTGAGCCTGCAGCTTTCCAGCGGAGAGAAAAAGGTACTTGAACACTCTGCAAGCCTTTCAACTCCCAAAAACAGGCGTATGCAAGGAGCTGCTGCAAAAACCATGCTGTGCTCGCTGCTGCTCCTCCTGAAGCTCTGGCTGCTAAATCTGAGGCTTTCCTTCCAATTTCAAGCTGCAAAGCACTTGCTGAATTGCAGGGAAAGTCCGGGAGGCCTTTGCTGTGCTGGCACATTTTCTCCTTCCTAGACAGAGTGGAGAGGCTTTTCCCTGCCATGCGGGCGACAAGAGACGCATGAGAGGGGAGATCCGGAGCTGTCCGGAGGTAAGCGCCTGTTGCCGGCGTCTTCCGGCACAAGCCCCGCTCCGGAGCGCACCGCGGCCGGCAGGATGCTCTCTGCCGGCGAAGGTGCCGCTTCGGCGGCAAGGAAGCCTCTCCGGCTTCTCCAGCACACGGAGAGCTGAAACGTGAAGAAAGAAGCTGCAGAACACTGGCACTGAGCCTGCAGCTTTCCAGCGGAGAGAAAAAGGTGCTTGAACACTCTGCAAGCCTTTCGACTCCCAAAAACAGGCGTATGCAAGGAGCTGCTGCAAAAACCATGCTGTGCTCGCTGCTGCTCCTCCTGAAGCTCTGGCTGCTAAATCTGAGGCTTTCCTTCCAATTTCAAGCTGCAAAGCACTTGCTGAATTGCAGGGAAAGTCCGGGAGGCCTTTGCTGTGCTGGCACATTTTCTCCTTCCTAGACAGAGTGGAGAGGCTTTTCCCTGCCATGCGGGCGACAAGAGACGCATGAGAGGGGAGATCCGGAGCTGTCCGGAGGTAAGCGCCTGTTGCCGGCGTCTTCCGGCACAAGCCCCGCTCCGGAGCGCACCGCGGCCGGCAGGATGCTCTCTGCCGGCGAAGGTGCCGCTTCGGCGGCAAGGAAGCCTCTCCGGCTTCTCCAGCACACGGAGAGCTGAATCGTGAAGAAAGAAGCTGCAGAACACTGGCACCGAGCCTGCAGCTTTCCAGCGGAGAGAAAAAGGTGCTTGAACACTCTGCAAGCCTTTCAACTCCCAAAAACAGGCGTATGCAAGGAGCTGCTGCAAAAACCATGCTGTGCTCGCTGCTGCTCCTCCTGAAGCTCTGGCTGCTAAATCTGAGGCTTTCCTTCCAATTTCAAGCTGTAAAGCACTTGCTGAATTGCAGGGAAAGTGCGGGAGGCCTTTGCTGTGCTGGCACACTTTCTCTTTCCTAGACAGAGTGGGGAGGCTTTTCCCTGCCATGTAGGCGACAAGAGACGCATGAGAGGGGAGATCCGGAGCTGTCCGGAGGTAAGCGCCTGTTGCCGGCGTCTTCCGGCACAAGCCCCGCTCCGGAGCGCACCGCGGCCGGCAGGATGCTCTCTGCCGGCGAAGGTGCCGCTTCGGCGGCAAGGAAGCCTCTCCGGCTTCTCCAGCACACGGAGAGCTGAAACGTGAAGAAAGAAGCTGCAGAACACTGGCACCGAGCCTGCAGCTTTCCAGCGGAGAGAAAAAGGTGCTTGAACACTCTGCAAGCCTTTCGACTCCCAAAAACAGGCGTATGCAAGGAGCTGCTGCAAAAACCATGCTGTGCTCGCTGCTGCTCCTCCTGAAGCTCTGGCTGCTAAATCTGAGGCTTTCCTTCCAATTTCAAGCTGCAAAGCACTTGCTGAATTGCAGGGAAAGTCCGGGAGGCCTTTGCTGTGCTGGCACATTTTCTCCTTCCTAGACAGAGTGGAGAGGCTTTTCCCTGCCATGCGGGCGACAAGAGACGCATGAGAGGGGAGATCCGGAGCTGTCCGGAGGTAAGCGCCTGTTGCCGGCGTCTTCCGGCACAAGCCCCGCTCCGGAGCGCACCGCGGCCGGCAGGATGCTCTCTGCCGGCGAAGGTGCCGCTTCGGCGGCAAGGAAGCCTCTCCGGCTTCTCCAGCACACGGAGAGCTGAAACGTGAAGAAAGAAGCTGCAGAACACTGGCACCGAGCCTGCAGCTTTCCAGCGGAGAGAAAAAGGTTCTTGAACACTCTGCAAGCCTTTCGACTCCCAAAAACAGGCGTATGCAAGGAGCTGCTGCAAAAACCATGCTGTGCTCGCTGCTGCTCCTCCTGAAGCTCTGGCTGCTAAATCTGAGGCTTTCCTTCCAATTTCAAGCTGCAAAGCACTTGCTGAATTGCAGGGAAAGTGCGGGAGGCGTTTGCTGTGCTGGCACACTTTCTCCTTCCTAGACAGAGTGGGGAGGCTTTTCCCTGCCATGTAGGTGACAAGAGACGCATGAGAGGGGAGATCCGGAGCTGTCCGGAGGTAAGCGCCTGTTGCCGGCGTCTTCCGGCACAAGCCCCGCTCCGGAGCGCACCGCGGCCGGCAGGATGCTCTCTGCCGGCGAAGGTGCCGCTTCGGCGGCAAGGAAGCCTCTCCTGCTTCTCCAGCACACGGAGAGCTGAAACGTGAAGAAAGAAGCTGCAGAACACTGGCACCGAGCCTGCAGCTTTCCAGCGGAGAGAAAAAGGTGCTTGAACACTCTGCAAGCCTTTCAACTCCCAAAAACAGGCGTATGCAAGGAGCTGCTGCAAAAACCATGCTGTGCTCGCTGCTGCTCCTCCTGAAGCTCTGGCTGCTAAATCTGAGGCTTTCCTTCCAATTTCAAGCTGCAAAGCACTTGCTGAATTGCAGGGAAAGTGCGGGAGGCGTTTGCTGTGCTGGCACATTTTCTCCTTCCTAGACAGAGTGGGGAGGCTTTTCCCTGCCATGTAGGCGACAAGAGACGCATGAGAGGGGAGATCCGGAGCTGTCCGGAGGTAAGCGCCTGTTGCCGGCGTCTTCCGGCACAAGCCCCGCTCCGGAGCGCACCGCGGCCGGCAGGATGCTCTCTGCCGGCGAAGGTGCCGCTTCGGCGGCAAGGAAGCCTCTCCGGCTTCTCCAGCACACGGAGAGCTGAAACGTGAAGAAAGAAGCTGCAGAACACTGGCACTGAGCCTGCAGCTTTCCAGCGGAGAGAAAAAGGTGCTTGAACACTCTGCAAGCCTTTCGACTCCCAAAAACAGGCGTATGCAAGGAGCTGCTGCAAAAACCATGCTGTGCTCGCTGCTGCTCCTCCTGAAGCTCTGGCTGCTAAATCTGAGGCTTTCCTTCCAATTTCAAGCTGCAAAGCACTTGCTGAATTGCAGGGAAGGTGCGGGAGGCGTTTGCTTTGCTGGCACACTTTCTCCTTCCTAGACAGAGTGGAGAGGCTTTTCCCTGCCATGTAGGCGACAAGAGACGCATGAGAGGGGAGATCCGGAGCTGTCCGGAGGTAAGCGCCTGTTGCCGGCGTCTTCCGGCACAAGCCCCGCTCCGGAGCGCACCGCGGCCGGCAGGATGCTCTCTGCCGGCGAAGGTGCCGCTTCGGCGGCAAGGAAGCCTCTCCTGCTTCTCCAGCACACGGAGAGCTGAAACGTGAAGAAAGAAGCTGCAGAACACTGGCACTGAGCCTGCAGCTTTCCAGCGGAGAGAAAAAGGTGCTTGAACACTCTGCAAGCCTTTCAACTCCCAAAAACAGGCGTATGCAAGGAGCTGCTGCAAAAACCATGCTGTGCTCGCTGCTGCTCCTCCTGAAGCTCTGGCTGCTAAATCTGAGGCTTTCCTTCCAATTTCAAGCTGCAAAGCACTTGCTGAATTGAAGGGAAAGTCTGGGAGGCCTTTGCTTTGCTGGCACACTTTCTCCTTCCTAGACAGAGTGGGGAGGCTTTTCCCTGCCATGTAGGCGACAAGAGACGCATGAGAGGGGAGATCCGGAGCTGTCCGGAGGTAAGCGCCTGTTGCCGGCGTCTTCCGGCACAAGCCCCGCTCCGGAGCGCACCGCGGCCGGCAGGATGCTCTCTGCCGGCGAAGGTGCCGCTTCGGCGGCAAGGAAGCCTCTCCGGCTTCTCCAGCACACGGAGAGCTGAAACGTGAAGAAAGAAGCTGCAGAACACTGGCACCGAGCCTGCAGCTTTCCAGCGGAGAGAAAAAGGTGCTTGAACACTCTGCAAGCCTTTCAACTCCCAAAAACAGGCGTATGCAAGGAGCTGCTGCAAAAACCATGCTGTGCTCGCTGCTGCTCCTCCTGAAGCTCTGGCTGCTAAATCTGAGGCTTTCCTTCCAATTTCAAGCTGCAAAGCACTTGCTGAATTGCAGGGAAAGTGCGGGAGGCCTTTGCTGTGCTGGCACATTTTCTCCATCCTAGACAGAGTGGGGAGGCTTTTCCCTGCCATGCGGGCGACAAGAGACGCATGAGAGGGGAGATCCGGAGCTGTCCGGAGGTAAGCGCCTGTTGCCGGCGTCTTCCGGCACAAGCCCCGCTCCGGAGCGCACCGCGGCCGGCAGGATGCTCTCTGCCGGCGAAGGTGCCGCTTCGGCGGCAAGGAAGCCTCTCCGGCTTCTCCAGCACACGGAGAGCTGAAACGTGAAGAAAGAAGCTGCAGAACACTGGCACCGAGCCTGCAGCTTTCCAGCGGAGAGAAAAAGGTGCTTGAACACTCTGCAAGCCTTTCGACTCCCAAAAACAGGCGTATGCAAGGAGCTGCTGCAAAAACCATGCTGTGCTCGCTGCTGCTCCTCCTGAAGCTCTGGCTGCTAAATCTGAGGCTTTCCTTCCAATTTCAAGCTGCAAAGCACTTGCTGAATTGCAGGGAAAGTCCGGGAGGCCTTTGCTGTGCTGGCACACTTTCTCCTTCCTAGACAGAGTGGAGAAACTTTTCCCTGCCATGTAGGCGACAAGAGACGCATGAGAGGGGAGATCCGGAGCTGTCCGGAGGTAAGCGCCTGTTGCCGGCGTCTTCCGGCACAAGCCCCGCTCCGGAGCGCACCGCGGCCGGCAGGATGCTCTCTGCCGGCGAAGGTGCCGCTTCGGCGGCAAGGAAGCCTCTCCTGCTTCTCCAGCACACGGAGAGCTGAAACGTGAAGAAAGAAGCTGCAGAACACTGGCACCGAGCCTGCAGCTTTCCAGCGGAGAGAAAAAGGTGCTTGAACACTCTGCAAGCCTTTCAACTCCCAAAAACAGGCGTATGCAAGGAGCTGCTGCAAAAACCATGCTGTGCTCGCTGCTGCTCCTCCTGAAGCTCTGGCTGCTAAATCTGAGGCTTTCCTTCCAATTTCAAGCTGCAAAGCACTTGCTGAATTGCAGGGAAAGTGCGGGAGGCGTTTGCTGTGCTGGCACACTTTCTCCTTCCTAGACAGAGTGGAGAGGCTTTTCCCTGCCATGTAGGCGACAAGAGACGCATGAGAGGGGAGATCCGGAGCTGTCCGGAGGTAAGCGCCTGTTGCCGGCGTCTTCCGGCACAAGCCCCGCTCCGGAGCGCACCGCGGCCGGCAGGATGCTCTCTGCCGGCGAAGGTGCCGCTTCGGCGGCAAGGAAGTCTCTCCGGCTTCTCCAGCACACGGAGAGCTGAAACGTGAAGAAAGAAGCTGCAGAACACTGGCACCGAGCCTGCAGCTTTCCAGCGGAGAGAAAAAGGTGCTTGAACACTCTGCAAGCCTTTCAACTCCCAAAAACAGGCGTATGCAAGGAGCTGCTGCAAAAACCATGCTGTGCTCGCTGCTGCTCCTCCTGAAGCTCTGGCTGCTAAATCTGAGGCTTTCCTTCCAATTTCAAGCTGCAAAGCACTTGCTGAATTGCAGGGAAAGTCCGGGAGGCCTTTGCTGTGCTGGCACACTTTCTCCTTCCTAGACAGAGTGGGGAGGCTTTTCCCTGCCATGTAGGCGACAAGAGACGCATGAGAGGGGAGATCCGGAGCTGTCCGGAGGTAAGCGCCTGTTGCCGGCGTCTTCCGGCACAAGCCCCGCTCCGGAGCGCACCGCGGCCGGCAGGATGCTCTCTGCCGGCGAAGGTGCCGCTTCGGCGGCAAGGAAGCCTCTCCTGCTTCTCCAGCACACGGAGAGCTGAAACGTGAAGAAAGAAGCTGCAGAACACTGGCACCGAGCCTGCAGCTTTCCAGCGGAGAGAAAAAGGTGCTTGAACACTCTGCAAGCCTTTCAACTCCCAAAAACAGGCGTATGCAAGGAGCTGCTGCAAAAACCATGCTGTGCTCGCTGCTGCTCCTCCTGAAGCTCTGGCTGCTAAATCTGAGGCTTTCCTTCCAATTTCAAGCTGCAAAGCACTTGCTGAATTGCAGGGAAAGTGCGGGAGGCGTTTGCTGTGCTGGCACACTTTCTCCTTCCTAGACAGAGTGGAGAGGCTTTTCCCTGCCATGTAGGCGACAAGAGACGCATGAGAGGGGAGATCCGGAGCTGTCCGGAGGTAAGCGCCTGTTGCCGGCGTCTTCCGGCACAAGCCCCGCTCCGGAGCGCACCGCGGCCGGCAGGATGCTCTCTGCCGGCGAAGGTGCCGCTTCGGCGGCAAGGAAGTCTCTCCGGCTTCTCCAGCACACGGAGAGCTGAAACGTGAAGAAAGAAGCTGCAGAACACTGGCACCGAGCCTGCAGCTTTCCAGCGGAGAGAAAAAGGTGCTTGAACACTCTGCAAGCCTTTCAACTCCCAAAAACAGGCGTATGCAAGGAGCTGCTGCAAAAACCATGCTGTGCTCGCTGCTGCTCCTCCTGAAGCTCTGGCTGCTAAATCTGAGGCTTTCCTTCCAATTTCAAGCTGCAAAGCACTTGCTGAATTGCAGGGAAAGTCCGGGAGGCCTTTGCTGTGCTGGCACACTTTCTCCTTCCTAGACAGAGTGGGGAGGCTTTTCCCTGCCATGTAGGCGACAAGAGACGCATGAGAGGGGAGATCCGGAGCTGTCCGGAGGTAAGCGCCTGTTGCCGGCGTCTTCCGGCACAAGCCCCGCTCCGGAGCGCACCGCGGCCGGCAGGATGCTCTCTGCCGGCGAAGGTGCCGCTTCGGCGGCAAGGAAGCCTCTCCGGCTTCTCCAGCACACGGAGAGCTGAAACGTGAAGAAAGAAGCTGCAGAACACTGGCACTGAGCCTGCAGCTTTCCAGCGGAGAGAAAAAGGTGCTTGAACACTCTGCAAGCCTTTCGACTCCCAAAAACAGGCGTATGCAAGGAGCTGCTGCAAAAACCATGCTGTGCTCGCTGCTGCTCCTCCTGAAGCTCTGGCTGCTAAATCTGAGGCTTTCCTTCCAATTTCAAGCTGCAAAGCACTTGCTGAATTGCAGGGAAAGTCCGGGAGGCCTTTGCTGTGCTGGCACACTTTCTCCTTCCTAGACAGAGTGGGGAGGCTTTTCCCTGCCATGTAGGCGACAAGAGACGCATGAGAGGGGAGATCCGGAGCTGTCCGGAGGTAAGCGCCTGTTGCCGGCGTCTTCCGGCACAAGCCCCGCTCCGGAGCGCACCGCGGCCGGCAGGATGCTCTCTGCCGGCGAAGGTGCCGCTTCGGCGGCAAGGAAGCCTCTCCTGCTTCTCCAGCACACGGAGAGCTGAAACGTGAAGAAAGAAGCTGCAGAACACTGGCACCGAGCCTGCAGCTTTCCAGCGGAGAGAAAAAGGTGCTTGAACACTCTGCAAGCCTTTCAACTCCCAAAAACAGGCGTATGCAAGGAGCTGCTGCAAAAACCATGCTGTGCTCGCTGCTGCTCCTCCTGAAGCTCTGGCTGCTAAATCTGAGGCTTTCCTTCCAATTTCAAGCTGCAAAGCACTTGCTGAATTGCAGGGAAAGTGCGGGAGGCGTTTGCTGTGCTGGCACACTTTCTCCTTCCTAGACAGAGTGGAGAGGCTTTTCCCTGCCATGTAGGCGACAAGAGACGCATGAGAGGGGAGATCCGGAGCTGTCCGGAGGTAAGCGCCTGTTGCCGGCGTCTTCCGGCACAAGCCCCGCTCCGGAGCGCACCGCGGCCGGCAGGATGCTCTCTGCCGGCGAAGGTGCCGCTTCGGCGGCAAGGAAGCCTCTCCTGCTTCTCCAGCACACGGAGAGCTGAAACGTGAAGAAAGAAGCTGCAGAACACTGGCACCGAGCCTGCAGCTTTCCAGCGGAGAGAAAAAGGTGCTTGAACACTCTGCAAGCCTTTCGACTCCCAAAAACAGGCGTATGCAAGGAGCTGCTGCAAAAACCATGCTGTGCTCGCTGCTGCTCCTCCTGAAGCTCTGGCTGCTAAATCTGAGGCTTTCCTTCCAATTTCAAGCTGCAAAGCACTTGCTGAATTGCAGGGAAAGTGCGGGAGGCCTTTGCTGTGCTGGCACATTTTCTCCATCCTAGACAGAGTGGGGAGGCTTTTCCCTGCCATGCGGGCGACAAGAGACGCATGAGAGGGGAGATCCGGAGCTGTCCGGAGGTAAGCGCCTGTTGCCGGCGTCTTCCGGCACAAGCCCCGCTCCGGAGCGCACCGCGGCCGGCAGGATGCTCTCTGCCGGCGAAGGTGCCGCTTCGGCGGCAAGGAAGTCTCTCCGGCTTCTCCAGCACACGGAGAGCTGAAACGTGAAGAAAGAAGCTGCAGAACACTGGCACCGAGCCTGCAGCTTTCCAGCGGAGAGAAAAAGGTGCTTGAACACTCTGCAAGCCTTTCAACTCCCAAAAACAGGCGTATGCAAGGAGCTGCTGCAAAAACCATGCTGTGCTCGCTGCTGCTCCTCCTGAAGCTCTGGCTGCTAAATCTGAGGCTTTCCTTCCAATTTCAAGCTGCAAAGCACTTGCTGAATTGCAGGGAAAGTGCGGGAGGCGTTTGCTGTGCTGGCACACTTTCTCCTTCCTAGACAGAGTGGGGAGGCTTTTCCCTGCCATGTAGGCGACAAGAGACGCATGAGAGGGGAGATCCGGAGCTGTCCGGAGGTAAGCGCCTGTTGCCGGCGTCTTCCGGCACAAGCCCCGCTCCGGAGCGCACCGCGGCCGGCAGGATGCTCTCTGCCGGCGAAGATGCCGCTTCGGCGGCAAGGAAGCCTCTCCGGCTTCTCCAGCACACGGAGAGCTGAAACGTGAAGAAAGAAGCTGCAGAACACTGGCACTGAGCCTGCAGCTTTCCAGCGGAGAGAAAAAGGTGCTTGAACACTCTGCAAGCCTTTCGACTCCCAAAAACAGGCGTATGCAAGGAGCTGCTGCAAAAACCATGCTGTGCTCGCTGCTGCTCCTCCTGAAGCTCTGGCTGCTAAATCTGAGGCTTTCCTTCCAATTTCAAGCTGCAAAGCACTTGCTGAATTGCAGGGAAAGTCCGGGAGGCCTTTGCTGTGCTGGCACACTTTCTCCTTCCTAGACAGAGTGGGGAGGCTTTTCCCTGCCATGTAGGCGACAAGAGACGCATGAGAGGGGAGATCCGGAGCTGTCCGGAGGTAAGCGCCTGTTGCCGGCGTCTTCCGGCACAAGCCCCGCTCCGGAGCGCACCGCGGCCGGCAGGATGCTCTCTGCCGGCGAAGGTGCCGCTTCGGCGGCAAGGAAGTCTCTCCGGCTTCTCCAGCACACGGAGAGCTGAAACGTGAAGAAAGAAGCTGCAGAACACTGGCACCGAGCCTGCAGCTTTCCAGCGGAGAGAAAAAGGTGCTTGAACACTCTGCAAGCCTTTCAACTCCCAAAAACAGGCGTATGCAAGGAGCTGCTGCAAAAACCATGCTGTGCTCGCTGCTGCTCCTCCTGAAGCTCTGGCTGCTAAATCTGAGGCTTTCCTTCCAATTTCAAGCTGCAAAGCACTTGCTGAATTGCAGGGAAAGTGCGGGAGGCGTTTGCTGTGCTGGCACACTTTCTCCTTCCTAGACAGAGTGGGGAGGCTTTTCCCTGCCATGTAGGCGACAAGAGACGCATGAGAGGGGAGATCCGGAGCTGTCCGGAGGTAAGCGCCTGTTGCCGGCGTCTTCCGGCACAAGCCCCGCTCCGGAGCGCACCGCGGCCGGCAGGATGCTCTCTGCCGGCGAAGGTGCCGCTTCGGCGGCAAGGAAGCCTCTCCGGCTTCTCCAGCACACGGAGAGCTGAAACGTGAAGAAAGAAGCTGCAGAACACTGGCACTGAGCCTGCAGCTTTCCAGCGGAGAGAAAAAGGTACTTGAACACTCTGCAAGCCTTTCAACTCCCAAAAACAGGCGTATGCAAGGAGCTGCTGCAAAAACCATGCTGTGCTCGCTGCTGCTCCTCCTGAAGCTCTGGCTGCTAAATCTGAGGCTTTCCTTCCAATTTCAAGCTGCAAAGCACTTGCTGAATTGCAGGGAAAGTCCGGGAGGCCTTTGCTGTGCTGGCACATTTTCTCCTTCCTAGACAGAGTGGAGAGGCTTTTCCCTGCCATGCGGGCGACAAGAGACGCATGAGAGGGGAGATCCGGAGCTGTCCGGAGGTAAGCGCCTGTTGCCGGCGTCTTCCGGCACAAGCCCCGCTCCGGAGCGCACCGCGGCCGGCAGGATGCTCTCTGCCGGCGAAGGTGCCGCTTCGGCGGCAAGGAAGCCTCTCCGGCTTCTCCAGCACACGGAGAGCTGAAACGTGAAGAAAGAAGCTGCAGAACACTGGCACTGAGCCTGCAGCTTTCCAGCGGAGAGAAAAAGGTGCTTGAACACTCTGCAAGCCTTTCGACTCCCAAAAACAGGCGTATGCAAGGAGCTGCTGCAAAAACCATGCTGTGCTCGCTGCTGCTCCTCCTGAAGCTCTGGCTGCTAAATCTGAGGCTTTCCTTCCAATTTCAAGCTGCAAAGCACTTGCTGAATTGCAGGGAAAGTCCGGGAGGCCTTTGCTGTGCTGGCACATTTTCTCCTTCCTAGACAGAGTGGAGAGGCTTTTCCCTGCCATGCGGGCGACAAGAGACGCATGAGAGGGGAGATCCGGAGCTGTCCGGAGGTAAGCGCCTGTTGCCGGCGTCTTCCGGCACAAGCCCCGCTCCGGAGCGCACCGCGGCCGGCAGGATGCTCTCTGCCGGCGAAGGTGCCGCTTCGGCGGCAAGGAAGCCTCTCCGGCTTCTCCAGCACACGGAGAGCTGAATCGTGAAGAAAGAAGCTGCAGAACACTGGCACCGAGCCTGCAGCTTTCCAGCGGAGAGAAAAAGGTGCTTGAACACTCTGCAAGCCTTTCAACTCCCAAAAACAGGCGTATGCAAGGAGCTGCTGCAAAAACCATGCTGTGCTCGCTGCTGCTCCTCCTGAAGCTCTGGCTGCTAAATCTGAGGCTTTCCTTCCAATTTCAAGCTGTAAAGCACTTGCTGAATTGCAGGGAAAGTGCGGGAGGCCTTTGCTGTGCTGGCACACTTTCTCTTTCCTAGACAGAGTGGGGAGGCTTTTCCCTGCCATGTAGGCGACAAGAGACGCATGAGAGGGGAGATCCGGAGCTGTCCGGAGGTAAGCGCCTGTTGCCGGCGTCTTCCGGCACAAGCCCCGCTCCGGAGCGCACCGCGGCCGGCAGGATGCTCTCTGCCGGCGAAGGTGCCGCTTCGGCGGCAAGGAAGCCTCTCCGGCTTCTCCAGCACACGGAGAGCTGAAACGTGAAGAAAGAAGCTGCAGAACACTGGCACCGAGCCTGCAGCTTTCCAGCGGAGAGAAAAAGGTGCTTGAACACTCTGCAAGCCTTTCGACTCCCAAAAACAGGCGTATGCAAGGAGCTGCTGCAAAAACCATGCTGTGCTCGCTGCTGCTCCTCCTGAAGCTCTGGCTGCTAAATCTGAGGCTTTCCTTCCAATTTCAAGCTGCAAAGCACTTGCTGAATTGCAGGGAAAGTCCGGGAGGCCTTTGCTGTGCTGGCACATTTTCTCCTTCCTAGACAGAGTGGAGAGGCTTTTCCCTGCCATGCGGGCGACAAGAGACGCATGAGAGGGGAGATCCGGAGCTGTCCGGAGGTAAGCGCCTGTTGCCGGCGTCTTCCGGCACAAGCCCCGCTCCGGAGCGCACCGCGGCCGGCAGGATGCTCTCTGCCGGCGAAGGTGCCGCTTCGGCGGCAAGGAAGCCTCTCCGGCTTCTCCAGCACACGGAGAGCTGAAACGTGAAGAAAGAAGCTGCAGAACACTGGCACCGAGCCTGCAGCTTTCCAGCGGAGAGAAAAAGGTTCTTGAACACTCTGCAAGCCTTTCGACTCCCAAAAACAGGCGTATGCAAGGAGCTGCTGCAAAAACCATGCTGTGCTCGCTGCTGCTCCTCCTGAAGCTCTGGCTGCTAAATCTGAGGCTTTCCTTCCAATTTCAAGCTGCAAAGCACTTGCTGAATTGCAGGGAAAGTGCGGGAGGCGTTTGCTGTGCTGGCACACTTTCTCCTTCCTAGACAGAGTGGGGAGGCTTTTCCCTGCCATGTAGGTGACAAGAGACGCATGAGAGGGGAGATCCGGAGCTGTCCGGAGGTAAGCGCCTGTTGCCGGCGTCTTCCGGCACAAGCCCCGCTCCGGAGCGCACCGCGGCCGGCAGGATGCTCTCAGCCGGCGAAGGTGCCGCTTCGGCGGCAAGGAAGCCTCTCCTGCTTCTCCAGCACACGGAGAGCTGAAACGTGAAGAAAGAAGCTGCAGAACACTGGCACCGAGCCTGCAGCTTTCCAGCGGAGAGAAAAAGGTGCTTGAACACTCTGCAAGCCTTTCAACTCCCAAAAACAGGCGTATGCAAGGAGCTGCTGCAAAAACCATGCTGTGCTCGCTGCTGCTCCTCCTGAAGCTCTGGCTGCTAAATCTGAGGCTTTCCTTCCAATTTCAAGCTGCAAAGCACTTGCTGAATTGCAGGGAAAGTGCGGGAGGCGTTTGCTGTGCTGGCACATTTTCTCCTTCCTAGACAGAGTGGGGAGGCTTTTCCCTGCCATGTAGGCGACAAGAGACGCATGAGAGGGGAGATCCGGAGCTGTCCGGAGGTAAGCGCCTGTTGCCGGCGTCTTCCGGCACAAGCCCCGCTCCGGAGCGCACCGCGGCCGGCAGGATGCTCTCTGCCGGCGAAGGTGCCGCTTCGGCGGCAAGGAAGCCTCTCCGGCTTCTCCAGCACACGGAGAGCTGAAACGTGAAGAAAGAAGCTGCAGAACACTGGCACTGAGCCTGCAGCTTTCCAGCGGAGAGAAAAAGGTGCTTGAACACTCTGCAAGCCTTTCGACTCCCAAAAACAGGCGTATGCAAGGAGCTGCTGCAAAAACCATGCTGTGCTCGCTGCTGCTCCTCCTGAAGCTCTGGCTGCTAAATCTGAGGCTTTCCTTCCAATTTCAAGCTGCAAAGCACTTGCTGAATTGCAGGGAAGGTGCGGGAGGCGTTTGCTTTGCTGGCACACTTTCTCCTTCCTAGACAGAGTGGAGAGGCTTTTCCCTGCCATGTAGGCGACAAGAGACGCATGAGAGGGGAGATCCGGAGCTGTCCGGAGGTAAGCGCCTGTTGCCGGCGTCTTCCGGCACAAGCCCCGCTCCGGAGCGCACCGCGGCCGGCAGGATGCTCTCTGCCGGCGAAGGTGCCGCTTCGGCGGCAAGGAAGCCTCTCCTGCTTCTCCAGCACACGGAGAGCTGAAACGTGAAGAAAGAAGCTGCAGAACACTGGCACTGAGCCTGCAGCTTTCCAGCGGAGAGAAAAAGGTGCTTGAACACTCTGCAAGCCTTTCAACTCCCAAAAACAGGCGTATGCAAGGAGCTGCTGCAAAAACCATGCTGTGCTCGCTGCTGCTCCTCCTGAAGCTCTGGCTGCTAAATCTGAGGCTTTCCTTCCAATTTCAAGCTGCAAAGCACTTGCTGAATTGAAGGGAAAGTCTGGGAGGCCTTTGCTTTGCTGGCACACTTTCTCCTTCCTAGACAGAGTGGGGAGGCTTTTCCCTGCCATGTAGGCGACAAGAGACGCATGAGAGGGGAGATCCGGAGCTGTCCGGAGGTAAGCGCCTGTTGCCGGCGTCTTCCGGCACAAGCCCCGCTCCGGAGCGCACCGCGGCCGGCAGGATGCTCTCTGCCGGCGAAGGTGCCGCTTCGGCGGCAAGGAAGCCTCTCCGGCTTCTCCAGCACACGGAGAGCTGAAACGTGAAGAAAGAAGCTGCAGAACACTGGCACCGAGCCTGCAGCTTTCCAGCGGAGAGAAAAAGGTGCTTGAACACTCTGCAAGCCTTTCAACTCCCAAAAACAGGCGTATGCAAGGAGCTGCTGCAAAAACCATGCTGTGCTCGCTGCTGCTCCTCCTGAAGCTCTGGCTGCTAAATCTGAGGCTTTCCTTCCAATTTCAAGCTGCAAAGCACTTGCTGAATTGCAGGGAAAGTGCGGGAGGCGTTTGCTGTGCTGGCACACTTTCTCCTTCCTAGACAGAGTGGGGAGGCTTTTCCCTGCCATGTAGGCGACAAGAGACGCATGAGAGGGGAGATCCGGAGCTGTCCGGAGGTAAGCGCCTGTTGCCGGCGTCTTCCGGCACAAGCCCCGCTCCGGAGCGCACCGCGGCCGGCAGGATGCTCTCTGCCGGCGAAGGTGCCGCTTCGGCGGCAAGGAAGTCTCTCCGGCTTCTCCAGCACACGGAGAGCTGAAACGTGAAGAAAGAAGCTGCAGAACACTGGCACCGAGCCTGCAGCTTTCCAGCGGAGAGAAAAAGGTGCTTGAACACTCTGCAAGCCTTTCAACTCCCAAAAACAGGCGTATGCAAGGAGCTGCTGCAAAAACCATGCTGTGCTCGCTGCTGCTCCTCCTGAAGCTCTGGCTGCTAAATCTGAGGCTTTCCTTCCAATTTCAAGCTGCAAAGCACTTGCTGAATTGCAGGGAAAGTCCGGGAGGCGTTTCCTGTGCTGGCACACTTTCTCCTTCCTAGACAGAGTGGAAAGGCTTTTCCCTGCCATGTAGGCGACAAGAGACGCATGAGAGGGGAGATCCGGAGCTGTCCGGAGGTAAGCGCCTGTTGCCGGCGTCTTCCGGCACAAGCCCCGCTCCGGAGCGCACCGCGGCCGGCAGGATGCTCTCTGCCGGCGAAGGTGCCGCTTCGGCGGCAAGGAAGCCTCTCCTGCTTCTCCAGCACACGGAGAGCTGAAACGTGAAGAAAGAAGCTGCAGAACACTGGCACCGAGCCTGCAGCTTTCCAGCGGAGAGAAAAAGGTGCTTGAACACTCTGCAAGCCTTTCAACTCCCAAAAACAGGCGTATGCAAGGAGCTGCTGCAAAAACCATGCTGTGCTCGCTGCTGCTCCTCCTGAAGCTCTGGCTGCTAAATCTGAGGCTTTCCTTCCAATTTCAAGCTGCAAAGCACTTGCTGAATTGCAGGGAAAGTCCGGGAGGCCTTTGATGTGCTGGCACACTTTCTCCTTCCTAGACAGAGTGGGGAGGCTTTTCCCTGCCATGTAGGCGACAAGAGACGCATGAGAGGGGAGATCCGGAGCTGTCCGGAGGTAAGCGCCTGTTGCCGGCGTCTTCCGGCACAAGCCCCGCTCCGGAGCGCACCGCGGCCGGCAGGATGCTCTCTGCCGGCGAAGGTGCCGCTTCGGCGGCAAGGAAGCCTCTCCGGCTTCTCCAGCACACGGAGAGCTGAAACGTGAAGAAAGAAGCTGCAGAACACTGGCACCGAGCCTGCAGCTTTCCAGCGGAGAGAAAAAGGTGCTTGAACACTCTGCAAGCCTTTCGACTCCCAAAAACAGGCGTATGCAAGGAGCTGCTGCAAAAACCATGCTGTGCTCGCTGCTGCTCCTCCTGAAGCTCTGGCTGCTAAATCTGAGGCTTTCCTTCCAATTTCAAGCTGCAAAGCACTTGCTGAATTGCAGGGAAAGTGCGGGAGGCGTTTGCTGTGCTGGCACACTTTCTCCTTCCTAGACAGAGTGGAGAGGCTTTTCCCTGCCATGTAGGCGACAAGAGACGCATGAGAGGGGAGATCCGGAGCTGTCCGGAGGTAAGCGCCTGTTGCCGGCGTCTTCCGGCACAAGCCCCGCTCCGGAGCGCACCGCGGCCGGCAGGATGCTCTCTGCCGGCGAAGGTGCCGCTTCGGCGGCAAGGAAGTCTCTCCGGCTTCTCCAGCACACGGAGAGCTGAAACGTGAAGAAAGAAGCTGCAGAACACTGGCACTGAGCCTGCAGCTTTCCAGCGGAGAGAAAAAGGTGCTTGAACACTCTGCAAGCCTTTCAACTCCCAAAAACAGGCGTATGCAAGGAGCTGCTGCAAAAACCATGCTGTGCTCGCTGCTGCTCCTCCTGAAGCTCTGGCTGCTAAATCTGAGGCTTTCCTTCCAATTTCAAGCTGCAAAGCACTTGCTGAATTGCAGGGAAAGTGCGGGAGGCGCTTGCTGTGCTGGCACACTTTCTCCTTCCTAGACAGAGTGGGGAGGCTTTTCCCTGCCATGTAGGCGACAAGAGACGCATGAGAGGGGAGATCCGGAGCTGTCCGGAGGTAAGCGCCTGTTGCCGGCGTCTTCCGGCACAAGCCCCGCTCCGGAGCGCACCGCGGCCGGCAGGATGCTCTCTGCCGGCGAAGGTGCCGCTTCGGCGGCAAGGAAGCCTCTCCGGCTTCTCCAGCACACGGAGAGCTGAAACGTGAAGAAAGAAGCTGCAGAACACTGGCACTGAGCCTGCAGCTTTCCAGCGGAGAGAAAAAGGTGCTTGAACACTCTGCAAGACTTTCGACTCCCAAAAACAGGCGTATGCAAGGAGCTGCTGCAAAAACCATGCTGTGCTCGCTGCTGCTCCTCCTGAAGCTCTGGCTGCTAAATCTGAGGCTTTCCTTCCAATTTCAAGCTGCAAAGCACTTGCTGAATTGCAGGGAAAGTCTGGGAGGCCTTTGCTGTGCTGGCACACTTTCTCCTTCCTAGACAGAGTGGGGAGGCTTTTCCCTGCCATGTAGGCGACAAGAGACGCATGAGAGGGGAGATCCGGAGCTGTCCGGAGGTAAGCGCCTGTTGCCGGCGTCTTCCGGCACAAGCCCCGCTCCGGAGCGCACCGCGGCCGGCAGGATGCTCTCTGCCGGCGAAGGTGCCGCTTCGGCGGCAAGGAAGCCTCTCCTGCTTCTCCAGCACACGGAGAGCTGAAACGTGAAGAAAGAAGCTGCAGAACACTGGCACCGAGCCTGCAGCTTTCCAGCGGAGAGAAAAAGGTGCTTGAACACTCTGCAAGCCTTTCGACTCCCAAAAACAGGCGTATGCAAGGAGCTGCTGCAAAAACCATGCTGTGCTCGCTGCTGCTCCTCCTGAAGCTCTGGCTGCTAAATCTGAGGCTTTCCTTCCAATTTCAAGCTGCAAAGCACTTGCTGAATTGCAGGGAAGGTGCGGGAGGCGTTTGCTTTGCTGTCACACTTTCTCCTTCCTAGACAGAGTGGAGAGGCTTTTCCCTGCCATGTAGGTGACAAGAGACGCATGAGAGGGGAGATCCGGAGCTGTCCGGAGGTAAGCGCCTGTTGCCGGCGTCTTCCGGCACAAGCCCCGCTCCGGAGCGCACCGCGGCCGGCAGGATGCTCTCTGCCGGCGAAGGTGCCGCTTCGGCGGCAAGGAAGCCTCTCCTGCTTCTCCAGCACACGGAGAGCTGAAACGTGAAGAAAGAAGCTGCAGAACACTGGCACCGAGCCTGCAGCTTTCCAGCGGAGAGAAAAAGGTGCTTGAACACTCTGCAAGCCTTTCAACTCCCAAAAACAGGCGTATGCAAGGAGCTGCTGCAAAAACCATGCTGTGCTCGCTGCTGCTCCTCCTGAAGCTCTGGCTGCTAAATCTGAGGCTTTCCTTCCAATTTCAAGCTGCAAAGCACTTGCTGAATTGCAGGGAAAGTCCGGGAGGCGTTTGCTGTGCTGGCACATTTTCTCCTTCCTAGACAGAGTGGGGAGGCTTTTCCCTGCCATGTAGGCGACAAGAGACGCATGAGAGGGGAGATCCGGAGCTGTCCGGAGGTAAGCGCCTGTTGCCGGCGTCTTCCGGCACAAGCCCCGCTCCGGAGCGCACCGCGGCCGGCAGGATGCTCTCTGCCGGCGAAGGTGCCGCTTCGGCGGCAAGGAAGCCTCTCCTGCTTCTCCAGCACACGGAGAGCTGAAACGTGAAGAAAGAAGCTGCAGAACACTGGCACCGAGCCTGCAGCTTTCCAGCGGAGAGAAAAAGGTGCTTGAACACTCTGCAAGCCTTTCGACTCCCAAAAACAGGCGTATGCAAGGAGCTGCTGCAAAAACCATGCTGTGCTCGCTGCTGCTCCTCCTGAAGCTCTGGCTGCTAAATCTGAGGCTTTCCTTCCAATTTCAAGCTGCAAAGCACTTGCTGAATTGCAGGGAAAGTCCGGGAGGCCTTTGATGTGCTGGCACACTTTCTCCTTCCTAGACAGAGTGGGGAGGCTTTTCCCTGCCATGTAGGCGACAAGAGACGCATGAGAGGGGAGATCCGGAGCTGTCCGGAGGTAAGCGCCTGTTGCCGGCGTCTTCCGGCACAAGCCCCGCTCCGGAGCGCACCGCGGCCGGCAGGATGCTCTCTGCCGGCGAAGGTGCCGCTTCGGCGGCAAGGAAGCCTCTCCGGCTTCTCCAGCACACGGAGAGCTGAAACGTGAAGAAAGAAGCTGCAGAACACTGGCACCGAGCCTGCAGCTTTCCAGCGGAGAGAAAAAGGTGCTTGAACACTCTGCAAGCCTTTCAACTCCCAAAAACAGGCGTATGCAAGGAGCTGCTGCAAAAACCATGCTGTGCTCGCTGCTGCTCCTCCTGAAGCTCTGGCTGCTAAATCTGAGGCTTTCCTTCCAATTTCAAGCTGCAAAGCACTTGCTGAATTGCAGGGAAAGTGCGGGAGGCGTTTGCTGTGCTGGCACACTTTCTCCTTCCTAGACAGAGTGGAGAGGCTTTTCCCTGCCATGTAGGCGACAAGAGACGCATGAGAGGGGAGATCCGGAGCTGTCCGGAGGTAAGCGCCTGTTGCCGGCGTCTTCCGGCACAAGCCCCGCTCCGGAGCGCACCGCGGCCGGCAGGATGCTCTCTGCCGGCGAAGGTGCCGCTTCGGCGGCAAGGAAGTCTCTCCGGCTTCTCCAGCACACGGAGAGCTGAAACGTGAAGAAAGAAGCTGCAGAACACTGGCACCGAGCCTGCAGCTTTCCAGCGGAGAGAAAAAGGTGCTTGAACACTCTGCAAGCCTTTCAACTCCCAAAAACAGGCGTATGCAAGGAGCTGCTGCAAAAACCATGCTGTGCTCGCTGCTGCTCCTCCTGAAGCTCTGGCTGCTAAATCTGAGGCTTTCCTTCCAATTTCAAGCTGCAAAGCACTTGCTGAATTGCAGGGAAAGTGCGGGAGGCGCTTGCTGTGCTGGCACACTTTCTCCTTCCTAGACAGAGTGGGGAGGCTTTTCCCTGCCATGTAGGCGACAAGAGACGCATGAGAGGGGAGATCCGGAGCTGTCCGGAGGTAAGCGCCTGTTGCCGGCGTCTTCCGGCACAAGCCCCGCTCCGGAGCGCACCGCGGCCGGCAGGATGCTCTCTGCCGGCGAAGGTGCCGCTTCGGCGGCAAGGAAGCCTCTCCGGCTTCTCCAGCACACGGAGAGCTGAAACGTGAAGAAAGAAGCTGCAGAACACTGGCACTGAGCCTGCAGCTTTCCAGCGGAGAGAAAAAGGTGCTTGAACACTCTGCAAGACTTTCGACTCCCAAAAACAGGCGTATGCAAGGAGCTGCTGCAAAAACCATGCTGTGCTCGCTGCTGCTCCTCCTGAAGCTCTGGCTGCTAAATCTGAGGCTTTCCTTCCAATTTCAAGCTGCAAAGCACTTGCTGAATTGCAGGGAAAGTCCGGGAGGCCTTTGCTGTGCTGGCACACTTTCTCCTTCCTAGACAGAGTGGGGAGGCTTTTCCCTGCCATGTAGGCGACAAGAGACGCATGAGAGGGGAGATCCGGAGCTGTCCGGAGGTAAGCGCCTGTTGCCGGCGTCTTCCGGCACAAGCCCCGCTCCGGAGCGCACCGCGGCCGGCAGGATGCTCTCTGCCGGCGAAGGTGCCGCTTCGGCGGCAAGGAAGCCTCTCCTGCTTCTCCAGCACACGGAGAGCTGAAACGTGAAGAAAGAAGCTGCAGAACACTGGCACCGAGCCTGCAGCTTTCCAGCGGAGAGAAAAAGGTGCTTGAACACTCTGCAAGCCTTTCGACTCCCAAAAACAGGCGTATGCAAGGAGCTGCTGCAAAAACCATGCTGTGCTCGCTGCTGCTCCTCCTGAAGCTCTGGCTGCTAAATCTGAGGCTTTCCTTCCAATTTCAAGCTGCAAAGCACTTGCTGAATTGCAGGGAAAGTGCGGGAGGCGTTTGCTGTGCTGGCACACTTTCTCCTTCCTAGACAGAGTGGGGAGGCTTTTCCCTGCCATGTAGGTGACAAGAGACGCATGAGAGGGGAGATCCGGAGCTGTCCGGAGGTAAGCGCCTGTTGCCGGCGTCTTCCGGCACAAGCCCCGCTCCGGAGCGCACCGCGGCCGGCAGGATGCTCTCTGCCGGCGAAGGTGCCGCTTCGGCGGCAAGGAAGCCTCTCCTGCTTCTCCAGCACACGGAGAGCTGAAACGTGAAGAAAGAAGCTGCAGAACACTGGCACCGAGCCTGCAGCTTTCCAGCGGAGAGAAAAAGGTGCTTGAACACTCTGCAAGCCTTTCAACTCCCAAAAACAGGCGTATGCAAGGAGCTGCTGCAAAAACCATGCTGTGCTCGCTGCTGCTCCTCCTGAAGCTCTGGCTGCTAAATCTGAGGCTTTCCTTCCAATTTCAAGCTGCAAAGCACTTGCTGAATTGCAGGGAAAGTGCGGGAGGCGTTTGCTGTGCTGGCACATTTTCTCCTTCCTAGACAGAGTGGGGAGGCTTTTCCCTGCCATGTAGGCGACAAGAGACGCATGAGAGGGGAGATCCGGAGCTGTCCGGAGGTAAGCGCCTGTTGCCGGCGTCTTCCGGCACAAGCCCCGCTCCGGAGCGCACCGCGGCCGGCAGGATGCTCTCTGCCGGCGAAGGTGCCGCTTCGGCGGCAAGGAAGCCTCTCCGGCTTCTCCAGCACACGGAGAGCTGAAACGTGAAGAAAGAAGCTGCAGAACACTGGCACTGAGCCTGCAGCTTTCCAGCGGAGAGAAAAAGGTGCTTGAACACTCTGCAAGCCTTTCGACTCCCAAAAACAGGCGTATGCAAGGAGCTGCTGCAAAAACCATGCTGTGCTCGCTGCTGCTCCTCCTGAAGCTCTGGCTGCTAAATCTGAGGCTTTCCTTCCAATTTCAAGCTGCAAAGCACTTGCTGAATTGCAGGGAAGGTGCGGGAGGCGTTTGCTTTGCTGGCACACTTTCTCCTTCCTAGACAGAGTGGAGAGGCTTTTCCCTGCCATGTAGGCGACAAGAGACGCATGAGAGGGGAGATCCGGAGCTGTCCGGAGGTAAGCGCCTGTTGCCGGCGTCTTCCGGCACAAGCCCCGCTCCGGAGCGCACCGCGGCCGGCAGGATGCTCTCTGCCGGCGAAGGTGCCGCTTCGGCGGCAAGGAAGCCTCTCCTGCTTCTCCAGCACACGGAGAGCTGAAACGTGAAGAAAGAAGCTGCAGAACACTGGCACTGAGCCTGCAGCTTTCCAGCGGAGAGAAAAAGGTGCTTGAACACTCTGCAAGCCTTTCAACTCCCAAAAACAGGCGTATGCAAGGAGCTGCTGCAAAAACCATGCTGTGCTCGCTGCTGCTCCTCCTGAAGCTCTGGCTGCTAAATCTGAGGCTTTCCTTCCAATTTCAAGCTGCAAAGCACTTGCTGAATTGAAGGGAAAGTCCGGGAGGCCTTTGCTTTGCTGGCACACTTTCTCCTTCCTAGACAGAGTGGGGAGGCTTTTCCCTGCCATGTAGGCGACAAGAGACGCATGAGAGGGGAGATCCGGAGCTGTCCGGAGGTAAGCGCCTGTTGCCGGCGTCTTCCGGCACAAGCCCCGCTCCGGAGCGCACCGCGGCCGGCAGGATGCTCTCTGCCGGCGAAGGTGCCGCTTCGGCGGCAAGGAAGCCTCTCCGGCTTCTCCAGCACACGGAGAGCTGAAACGTGAAGAAAGAAGCTGCAGAACACTGGCACCGAGCCTGCAGCTTTCCAGCGGAGAGAAAAAGGTGCTTGAACACTCTGCAAGCCTTTCAACTCCCAAAAACAGGCGTATGCAAGGAGCTGCTGCAAAAACCATGCTGTGCTCGCTGCTGCTCCTCCTGAAGCTCTGGCTGCTAAATCTGAGGCTTTCCTTCCAATTTCAAGCTGCAAAGCACTTGCTGAATTGCAGGGAAAGTGCGGGAGGCGTTTGCTGTGCTGGCACACTTTCTCCTTCCTAGACAGAGTGGGGAGGCTTTTCCCTGCCATGTAGGCGACAAGAGACGCATGAGAGGGGAGATCCGGAGCTGTCCGGAGGTAAGCGCCTGTTGCCGGCGTCTTCCGGCACAAGCCCCGCTCCGGAGCGCACCGCGGCCGGCAGGATGCTCTCTGCCGGCGAAGGTGCCGCTTCGGCGGCAAGGAAGTCTCTCCGGCTTCTCCAGCACACGGAGAGCTGAAACGTGAAGAAAGAAGCTGCAGAACACTGGCACCGAGCCTGCAGCTTTCCAGCGGAGAGAAAAAGGTGCTTGAACACTCTGCAAGCCTTTCAACTCCCAAAAACAGGCGTATGCAAGGAGCTGCTGCAAAAACCATGCTGTGCTCGCTGCTGCTCCTCCTGAAGCTCTGGCTGCTAAATCTGAGGCTTTCCTTCCAATTTCAAGCTGCAAAGCACTTGCTGAATTGCAGGGAAAGTCCGGGAGGCGTTTCCTGTGCTGGCACACTTTCTCCTTCCTAGACAGAGTGGAAAGGCTTTTCCCTGCCATGTAGGCGACAAGAGACGCATGAGAGGGGAGATCCGGAGCTGTCCGGAGGTAAGCGCCTGTTGCCGGCGTCTTCCGGCACAAGCCCCGCTCCGGAGCGCACCGCGGCCGGCAGGATGCTCTCTGCCGGCGAAGGTGCCGCTTCGGCGGCAAGGAAGCCTCTCCTGCTTCTCCAGCACACGGAGAGCTGAAACGTGAAGAAAGAAGCTGCAGAACACTGGCACCGAGCCTGCAGCTTTCCAGCGGAGAGAAAAAGGTGCTTGAACACTCTGCAAGCCTTTCGACTCCCAAAAACAGGCGTATGCAAGGAGCTGCTGCAAAAACCATGCTGTGCTCGCTGCTGCTCCTCCTGAAGCTCTGGCTGCTAAATCTGAGGCTTTCCTTCCAATTTCAAGCTGCAAAGCACTTGCTGAATTGCAGGGAAAGTCCGGGAGGCCTTTGATGTGCTGGCACACTTTCTCCTTCCTAGACAGAGTGGGGAGGCTTTTCCCTGCCATGTAGGCGACAAGAGACGCATGAGAGGGGAGATCCGGAGCTGTCCGGAGGTAAGCGCCTGTTGCCGGCGTCTTCCGGCACAAGCCCCGCTCCGGAGCGCACCGCGGCCGGCAGGATGCTCTCTGCCGGCGAAGGTGCCGCTTCGGCGGCAAGGAAGCCTCTCCGGCTTCTCCAGCACACGGAGAGCTGAAACGTGAAGAAAGAAGCTGCAGAACACTGGCACCGAGCCTGCAGCTTTCCAGCGGAGAGAAAAAGGTGCTTGAACACTCTGCAAGCCTTTCGACTCCCAAAAACAGGCGTATGCAAGGAGCTGCTGCAAAAACCATGCTGTGCTCGCTGCTGCTCCTCCTGAAGCTCTGGCTGCTAAATCTGAGGCTTTCCTTCCAATTTCAAGCTGCAAAGCACTTGCTGAATTGCAGGGAAAGTGCGGGAGGCGTTTGCTGTGCTGGCACACTTTCTCCTTCCTAGACAGAGTGGAGAGGCTTTTCCCTGCCATGTAGGCGACAAGAGACGCATGAGAGGGGAGATCCGGAGCTGTCCGGAGGTAAGCGCCTGTTGCCGGCGTCTTCCGGCACAAGCCCCGCTCCGGAGCGCACCGCGGCCGGCAGGATGCTCTCTGCCGGCGAAGGTGCCGCTTCGGCGGCAAGGAAGTCTCTCCGGCTTCTCCAGCACACGGAGAGCTGAAACGTGAAGAAAGAAGCTGCAGAACACTGGCACCGAGCCTGCAGCTTTCCAGCGGAGAGAAAAAGGTGCTTGAACACTCTGCAAGCCTTTCAACTCCCAAAAACAGGCGTATGCAAGGAGCTGCTGCAAAAACCATGCTGTGCTCGCTGCTGCTCCTCCTGAAGCTCTGGCTGCTAAATCTGAGGCTTTCCTTCCAATTTCAAGCTGCAAAGCACTTGCTGAATTGCAGGGAAAGTGCGGGAGGCGTTTGCTGTGCTGGCACACTTTCTCCTTCCTAGACAGATTGGAGAGGCTTTTCCCTGCCATGTAGGCGACAAGAGACGCATGAGAGGGGAGATCCGGAGCTGTCCGGAGGTAAGCGCCTGTTGCCGGCGTCTTCCGGCACAAGCCCCGCTCCGGAGCGCACCGCGGCCGGCAGGATGCTCTCTGCCGGCGAAGGTGCCGCTTCGGCGGCAAGGAAGCCTCTCCGGCTTCTCCAGCACACGGAGAGCTGAAACGTGAAGAAAGAAGCTGCAGAACACTGGCACTGAGCCTGCAGCTTTCCAGCGGAGAGAAAAAGGTACTTGAACACTCTGCAAGCCTTTCAACTCCCAAAAACAGGCGTATGCAAGGAGCTGCTGCAAAAACCATGCTGTGCTCGCTGCTGCTCCTCCTGAAGCTCTGGCTGCTAAATCTGAGGCTTTCCTTCCAATTTCAAGCTGCAAAGCACTTGCTGAATTGCAGGGAAAGTCCGGGAGGCCTTTGCTGTGCTGGCACATTTTCTCCTTCATAGACAGAGTGGAGAGGCTTTTCCCTGCCATGCGGGCGACAAGAGACGCATGAGAGGGGAGATCCGGAGCTGTCCGGAGGTAAGCGCCTGTTGCCGGCGTCTTCCGGCACAAGCCCCGCTCCGGAGCGCACCGCGGCCGGCAGGATGCTCTCTGCCGGCGAAGGTGCCGCTTCGGCGGCAAGGAAGCCTCTCCTGCTTCTCCAGCACACGGAGAGCTGAAACGTGAAGAAAGAAGCTGCAGAACACTGGCACTGAGCCTGCAGCTTTCCAGCGGAGAGAAAAAGGTGCTTGAACACTCTGCAAGCCTTTCGACTCCCAAAAACAGGCGTATGCAAGGAGCTGCTGCAAAAACCATGCTGTGCTCGCTGCTGCTCCTCCTGAAGCTCTGGCTGCTAAATCTGAGGCTTTCCTTCCAATTTCAAGCTGCAAAGCACTTGCTGAATTGCAGGGAAAGTCCGGGAGGCCTTTGCTGTGCTGGCACATTTTCTCCTTCCTAGACAGAGTGGAGAGGCTTTTCCCTGCCATGTAGGCGACAAGAGACGCATGAGAGGGGAGATCCGGAGCTGTCCGGAGGTAAGCGCCTGTTGCCGGCGTCTTCCGGCACAAGCCCCGCTCCGGAGCGCACCGCGGCCGGCAGGATGCTCTCTGCCGGCGAAGGTGCCGCTTCGGCGGCAAGGAAGCCTCTCCGGCTTCTCCAGCACACGGAGAGCTGAAACGTGAAGAAAGAAGCTGCAGAACACTGGCACTGAGCCTGCAGCTTTCCAGCGGAGAGAAAAAGGTGCTTGAACACTCTGCAAGCCTTTCGACTCCCAAAAACAGGCGTATGCAAGGAGCTGCTGCAAAAACCATGCTGTGCTCGCTGCTGCTCCTCCTGAAGCTCTGGCTGCTAAATCTGAGGCTTTCCTTCCAATTTCAAGCTGTAAAGCACTTGCTGAATTGCAGGGAAAGTGCGGGAGGCCTTTGCTGTGCTGGCACACTTTCTCTTTCCTAGACAGAGTGGGGAGGATTTTCCCTGCCATGTAGGCGACAAGAGACGCATGAGAGAGGAGATCCGGAGCTGTCCGGAGGTAAGCGCCTGTTGCCGGCGTCTTCCGGCACAAGCCCCGCTCCGGAGCGCACCGCGGCCGGCAGGATGCTCTCTGCCGGCGAAGGTGCCGCTTCGGCGGCAAGGAAGCCTCTCCGGCTTCTCCAGCACACGGAGAGCTGAAACGTGAAGAAAGAAGCTGCAGAACACTGGCACCGAGCCTGCAGCTTTCCAGCGGAGAGAAAAAGGTGCTTGAACACTCTGCAAGACTTTCGACTCCCAAAAACAGGCGTATGCAAGGAGCTGCTGCAAAAACCATGCTGTGCTCGCTGCTGCTCCTCCTGAAGCTCTGGCTGCTAAATCTGAGGCTTTCCTTCCAATTTCAAGCTGCAAAGCACTTGCTGAATTGCAGGGAAAGTCCGGGAGGCCTTTGCTGTGCTGGCACATTTTCTCCTTTCTAGACAGAGTGGAGAGGCTTTTCCCTGCCATGCGGGCGACAAGAGACGCATGAGAGGGGAGATCCGGAGCTGTCCGGAGGTAAGCGCCTGTTGCCGGCGTCTTCCGGCACAAGCCCCGCTCCGGAGCGCACCGCGGCCGGCAGGATGCTCTCTGCCGGCGAAGGTGCCGCTTCGGCGGCAAGGAAGCCTCTCCGGCTTCTCCAGCACACGGAGAGCTGAAACGTGAAGAAAGAAGCTGCAGAACACTGGCACCGAGCCTGCAGCTTTCCAGCGGAGAGAAAAAGGTGCTTGAACACTCTGCAAGCCTTTCGACTCCCAAAAACAGGCGTATGCAAGGAGCTGCTGCAAAAACCATGCTGTGCTCGCTGCTGCTCCTCCTGAAGCTCTGGCTGCTAAATCTGAGGCTTTCCTTCCAATTTCAAGCTGCAAAGCACTTGCTGAATTGCAGGGAAAGTGCGGGAGGCGTTTGCTGTGCTGGCACACTTTCTCCTTCCTAGACAGAGTGGGGAGGCTTTTCCCTGCCATGTAGGTGACAAGAGACGCATGAGAGGGGAGATCCGGAGCTGTCCGGAGGTAAGCGCCTGTTGCCGGCGTCTTCCGGCACAAGCCCCGCTCCGGAGCGCACCGCGGCCGGCAGGATGCTCTCTGCCGGCGAAGGTGCCGCTTCGGCGGCAAGGAAGCCTCTCCTGCTTCTCCAGCACACGGAGAGCTGAAACGTGAAGAAAGAAGCTGCAGAACACTGGCACCGAGCCTGCAGCTTTCCAGCGGAGAGAAAAAGGTGCTTGAACACTCTGCAAGCCTTTCGACTCCCAAAAACAGGCGTATGCAAGGAGCTGCTGCAAAAACCATGCTGTGCTCGCTGCTGCTCCTCCTGAAGCTCTGGCTGCTAAATCTGAGGCTTTCCTTCCAATTTCAAGCTGCAAAGCACTTGCTGAATTGCAGGGAAAGTGCGGGAGGCGTTTGCTGTGCTGGCACACTTTCTCCTTCCTAGACAGAGTGGGGAGGCTTTTCCCTGCCATGTAGGCGACAAGAGACGCATGAGAGGGGAGATCCGGAGCTGTCCGGAGGTAAGCGCCTGTTGCCGGCGTCTTCCGGCACAAGCCCCGCTCCGGAGCGCACCGCGGCCGGCAGGATGCTCTCTGCCGGCGAAGGTGCCGCTTCGGCGGCAAGGAAGCCTCTCCGCCTTCTCCAGCACACGGAGAGCTGAAACGTGAAGAAAGAAGCTGCAGAACACTGGCACTGAGCCTGCAGCTTTCCAGCGGAGAGAAAAAGGTGCTTGAACACTCTGCAAGCCTTTCGACTCCCAAAAACAGGCGTATGCAAGGAGCTGCTGCAAAAACCATGCTGTGCTCGCTGCTGCTCCTCCTGAAGCTCTGGCTGCTAAATCTGAGGCTTTCCTTCCAATTTCAAGCTGCAAAGCACTTGCTGAATTGCAGGGAAGGTGCGGGAGGCGTTTGCTTTGCTGGCACACTTTCTCCTTCCTAGACAGAGTGGAGAGGCTTTTCCCTGCCATGTAGGCGACAAGAGACGCATGAGAGGGGAGATCCGGAGCTGTCCGGAGGTAAGCGCCTGTTGCCGGCGTCTTCCGGCACAAGCCCCGCTCCGGAGCGCACCGCGGCCGGCAGGATGCTCTCTGCCGGCGAAGGTGCCGCTTCGGCGGCAAGGAAGCCTCTCCTGCTTCTCCAGCACACGGAGAGCTGAAACGTGAAGAAAGAAGCTGCAGAACACTGGCACTGAGCCTGCAGCTTTCCAGCGGAGAGAAAAAGGTGCTTGAACACTCTGCAAGCCTTTCAACTCCCAAAAACAGGCGTATGCAAGGAGCTGCTGCAAAAACCATGCTGTGCTCGCTGCTGCTCCTCCTGAAGCTCTGGCTGCTAAATCTGAGGCTTTCCTTCCAATTTCAAGCTGCAAAGCACTTGCTGAATTGCAGGGAAAGTCCGGGAGGCCTTTGCTGTGCTGGCACACTTTCTCCTTCCTAGACAGAGTGGGGAGGCTTTTCCCTGCCATGTAGGCGACAAGAGACGCATGAGAGGGGAGATCCGGAGCTGTCCGGAGGTAAGCGCCTGTTGCCGGCGTCTTCCGGCACAAGCCCCGCTCCGGAGCGCACCGCGGCCGGCAGGATGCTCTCTGCCGGCGAAGGTGCCGCTTCGGCGGCAAGGAAGCCTCTCCGGCTTCTCCAGCACACGGAGAGCTGAAACGTGAAGAAAGAAGCTGCAGAACACTGGCACCGAGCCTGCAGCTTTCCAGCGGAGAGAAAAAGGTGCTTGAACACTCTGCAAGCCTTTCAACTCCCAAAAACAGGCGTATGCAAGGAGCTGCTGCAAAAACCATGCTGTGCTCGCTGCTGCTCCTCCTGAAGCTCTGGCTGCTAAATCTGAGGCTTTCCTTCCAATTTCAAGCTGCAAAGCACTTGCTGAATTGCAGGGAAAGTGCGGGAGGCGTTTGCTGTGCTGGCACACTTTCTCCTTCCTAGACAGAGTGGAGAGGCTTTTCCCTACCATGTAGGCGACAAGAGACGCATGAGAGGGGAGATCCGGAGCTGTCCGGAGGTAAGCGCCTGTTGCCGGCGTCTTCCGGCACAAGCCCCGCTCCGGAGCGCACCGCGGCCGGCAGGATGCTCTCTGCCGGCGAAGGTGCCGCTTCGGCGGCAAGGAAGCCTCTCCGGCTTCTCCAGCACACGGAGAGCTGAAACGTGAAGAAAGAAGCTGCAGAACACTGGCACCGAGCCTGCAGCTTTCCAGCGGAGAGAAAAAGGTACTTGAACACTCTGCAAGCCTTTCAACTCCCAAAAACAGGCGTATGCAAGGAGCTGCTGCAAAAACCATGCTGTGCTCGCTGCTGCTCCTCCTGAAGCTCTGGCTGCTAAATCTGAGGCTTTCCTTCCAATTTCAAGCTGCAAAGCACTTGCTGAATTGCAGGGAAAGTCCGGGAGGCCTTTGCTGTGCTGGCACATTTTCTCCTTCCTAGACAGAGTGGGGAGGCTTTTCCCTGCCATGCGGGCGACAAGAGACGCATGAGAGGGGAGATCCGGAGCTGTCCGGAGGTAAGCGCCTGTTGCCGGCGTCTTCCGGCACAAGCCCCGCTCCGGAGCGCACCGCGGCCGGCAGGATGCTCTCTGCCGGCGAAGGTGCCGCTTCGGCGGCAAGGAAGCCTCTCCGGCTTCTCCAGCACACGGAGAGCTGAAACGTGAAGAAAGAAGCTGCAGAACACTGGCACTGAGCCTGCAGCTTTCCAGCGGAGAGAAAAAGGTGCTTGAACACTCTGCAAGCCTTTCGACTCCCAAAAACAGGCGTATGCAAGGAGCTGCTGCAAAAACCATGCTGTGCTCGCTGCTGCTCCTCCTGAAGCTCTGGCTGCTAAATCTGAGGCTTTCCTTCCAATTTCAAGCTGCAAAGCACTTGCTGAATTGCAGGGAAAGTCCGGGAGGCCTTTGCTGTGCTGGCACATTTTCTCCTTCCTAGACAGAGTGGAGAGGCTTTTCCCTGCCATGCGGGCGACAAGAGACGCATGAGAGGGGAGATCCGGAGCTGTCCGGAGGTAAGCGCCTGTTGCCGGCGTCTTCCGGCACAAGCCCCGCTCCGGAGCGCACCGCGGCCGGCAGGATGCTCTCTGCCGGCGAAGGTGCCGCTTCGGCGGCAAGGAAGCCTCTCCGGCTTCTCCAGCACACGGAGAGCTGAATCGTGAAGAAAGAAGCTGCAGAACACTGGCACCGAGCCTGCAGCTTTCCAGCGGAGAGAAAAAGGTGCTTGAACACTCTGCAAGCCTTTCAACTCCCAAAAACAGGCGTATGCAAGGAGCTGCTGCAAAAACCATGCTGTGCTCGCTGCTGCTCCTCCTGAAGCTCTGGCTGCTAAATCTGAGGCTTTCCTTCCAATTTCAAGCTGCAAAGCACTTGCTGAATTGCAGGGAAAGTCCGGGAGGCCTTTGCTGTGCTGGCACATTTTCTCCTTCCTAGACAGAGTGGAGAGGCTTTTCCCTGCCATGCGGGCGACAAGAGACGCATGAGAGGGGAGATCCGGAGCTGTCCGGAGGTAAGCGCCTGTTGCCGGCGTCTTCCGGCACAAGCCCCGCTCCGGAGCGCACCGCGGCCGGCAGGATGCTCTCTGCCGGCGAAGGTGCCGCTTCGGCGGCAAGGAAGCCTCTCCGGCTTCTCCAGCACACGGAGAGCTGAAACGTGAAGAAAGAAGCTGCAGAACACTGGCACCGAGCCTGCAGCTTTCCAGCGGAGAGAAAAAGGTGCTTGAACACTCTGCAAGCCTTTCGACTCCCAAAAACAGGCGTATGCAAGGAGCTGCTGCAAAAACCATGCTGTGCTCGCTGCTGCTCCTCCTGAAGCTCTGGCTGCTAAATCTGAGGCTTTCCTTCCAATTTCAAGCTGCAAAGCACTTGCTGAATTGCAGGGAAAGTCCGGGAGGCCTTTGCTGTGCTGGCACATTTTCTCCTTCCTAGACAGAGTGGAGAGGCTTTTCCCTGCCATGCGGGCGACAAGAGACGCATGAGAGGGGAGATCCGGAGCTGTCCGGAGGTAAGCGCCTGTTGCCGGCGTCTTCCGGCACAAGCCCCGCTCCGGAGCGCACCGCGGCCGGCAGGATGCTCTCTGCCGGCGAAGGTGCCGCTTCGGCGGCAAGGAAGCCTCTCCGCCTTCTCCAGCACACGGAGAGCTGAAACGTGAAGAAAGAAGCTGCAGAACACTGGCACCGAGCCTGCAGCTTTCCAGCGGAGAGAAAAAGGTGCTTGAACACTCTGCAAGCCTTTCGACTCCCAAAAACAGGCGTATGCAAGGAGCTGCTGCAAAAACCATGCTGTGCTCGCTGCTGCTCCTCCTGAAGCTCTGGCTGCTAAATCTGAGGCTTTCCTTCCAATTTCAAGCTGCAAAGCACTTGCTGAATTGCAGGGAAAGTGCGGGAGGCGTTTGCTGTGCTGGCACACTTTCTCCTTCCTAGACAGAGTGGGGAGGCTTTTCCCTGCCATGTAGGTGACAAGAGACGCATGAGAGGGGAGATCCGGAGCTGTCCGGAGGTAAGCGCCTGTTGCCGGCGTCTTCCGGCACAAGCCCCGCTCCGGAGCGCACCGCGGCCGGCAGGATGCTCTCTGCCGGCGAAGGTGCCGCTTCGGCGGCAAGGAAGCCTCTCCTGCTTCTCCAGCACACGGAGAGCTGAAACGTGAAGAAAGAAGCTGCAGAACACTGGCACCGAGCCTGCAGCTTTCCAGCGGAGAGAAAAAGGTGCTTGAACACTCTGCAAGCCTTTCGACTCCCAAAAACAGGCGTATGCAAGGAGCTGCTGCAAAAACCATGCTGTGCTCGCTGCTGCTCCTCCTGAAGCTCTGGCTGCTAAATCTGAGGCTTTCCTTCCAATTTCAAGCTGCAAAGCACTTGCTGAATTGCAGGGAAAGTGCGGGAGGCGTTTGCTGTGCTGGCACACTTTCTCCTTCCTAGACAGAGTGGGGAGGCTTTTCCCTGCCATGTAGGCGACAAGAGACGCATGAGAGGGGAGATCCGGAGCTGTCCGGAGGTAAGCGCCTGTTGCCGGCGTCTTCCGGCACAAGCCCCGCTCCGGAGCGCACCGCGGCCGGCAGGATGCTCTCTGCCGGCGAAGGTGCCGCTTCGGCGGCAAGGAAGCCTCTCCGGCTTCTCCAGCACACGGAGAGCTGAAACGTGAAGAAAGAAGCTGCAGAACACTGGCACCGAGCCTGCAGCTTTCCAGCGGAGAGAAAAAGGTGCTTGAACACTCTGCAAGCCTTTCGACTCCCAAAAACAGGCGTATGCAAGGAGCTGCTGCAAAAACCATGCTGTGCTCGCTGCTGCTCCTCCTGAAGCTCTGGCTGCTAAATCTGAGGCTTTCCTTCCAATTTCAAGCTGCAAAGCACTTGCTGAATTGCAGGGAAAGTCCGGGAGGCCTTTGCTGTGCTGGCACATTTTCTCCTTCCTAGACAGAGTGGAGAGGCTTTTCCCTGCCATGCGGGCGACAAGAGACGCATGAGAGGGGAGATCCGGAGCTGTCCGGAGGTAAGCGCCTGTTGCCGGCGTCTTCCGGCACAAGCCCCGCTCCGGAGCGCACCGCGGCCGGCAGGATGCTCTCTGCCGGCGAAGGTGCCGCTTCGGCGGCAAGGAAGCCTCTCCGGCTTCTCCAGCACACGGAGAGCTGAAACGTGAAGAAAGAAGCTGCAGAACACTGGCACCGAGCCTGCAGCTTTCCAGCGGAGAGAAAAAGGTGCTTGAACACTCTGCAAGCCTTTCGACTCCCAAAAACAGGCGTATGCAAGGAGCTGCTGCAAAAACCATGCTGTGCTCGCTGCTGCTCCTCCTGAAGCTCTGGCTGCTAAATCTGAGGCTTTCCTTCCAATTTCAAGCTGCAAAGCACTTGCTGAATTGCAGGGAAAGTCCGGGAGGCCTTTGCTGTGCTGGCACATTTTCTCCTTCCTAGACAGAGTGGAGAGGCTTTTCCCTGCCATGTAGGCGACAAGAGACGCATGAGAGGGGAGATCCGGAGCTGTCCGGAGGTAAGCGCCTGTTGCCGGCGTCTTCCGGCACAAGCCCCGCTCCGGAGCGCACCGCGGCCGGCAGGATGCTCTCTGCCGGCGAAGGTGCCGCTTCGGCGGCAAGGAAGCCTCTCCGGCTTCTCCAGCACACGGAGAGCTGAAACGTGAAGAAAGAAGCTGCAGAACACTGGCACTGAGCCTGCAGCTTTCCAGCGGAGAGAAAAAGGTGCTTGAACACTCTGCAAGCCTTTCGACTCCCAAAAACAGGCGTATGCAAGGAGCTGCTGCAAAAACCATGCTGTGCTCGCTGCTGCTCCTCCTGAAGCTCTGGCTGCTAAATCTGAGGCTTTCCTTCCAATTTCAAGCTGTAAAGCACTTGCTGAATTGCAGGGAAAGTGCGGGAGGCCTTTGCTGTGCTGGCACACTTTCTCTTTCCTAGACAGAGTGGGGAGGATTTTCCCTGCCATGTAGGCGACAAGAGACGCATGAGAGAGGAGATCCGGAGCTGTCCGGAGGTAAGCGCCTGTTGCCGGCGTCTTCCGGCACAAGCCCCGCTCCGGAGCGCACCGCGGCCGGCAGGATGCTCTCTGCCGGCGAAGGTGCCGCTTCGGCGGCAAGGAAGCCTCTCCGGCTTCTCCAGCACACGGAGAGCTGAAACGTGAAGAAAGAAGCTGCAGAACACTGGCACCGAGCCTGCAGCTTTCCAGCGGAGAGAAAAAGGTGCTTGAACACTCTGCAAGACTTTCGACTCCCAAAAACAGGCGTATGCAAGGAGCTGCTGCAAAAACCATGCTGTGCTCGCTGCTGCTCCTCCTGAAGCTCTGGCTGCTAAATCTGAGGCTTTCCTTCCAATTTCAAGCTGCAAAGCACTTGCTGAATTGCAGGGAAAGTCCGGGAGGCCTTTGCTGTGCTGGCACATTTTCTCCTTTCTAGACAGAGTGGAGAGGCTTTTCCCTGCCATGCGGGCGACAAGAGACGCATGAGAGGGGAGATCCGGAGCTGTCCGGAGGTAAGCGCCTGTTGCCGGCGTCTTCCGGCACAAGCCCCGCTCCGGAGCGCACCGCGGCCGGCAGGATGCTCTCTGCCGGCGAAGGTGCCGCTTCGGCGGCAAGGAAGCCTCTCCGGCTTCTCCAGCACACGGAGAGCTGAAACGTGAAGAAAGAAGCTGCAGAACACTGGCACCGAGCCTGCAGCTTTCCAGCGGAGAGAAAAAGGTGCTTGAACACTCTGCAAGCCTTTCGACTCCCAAAAACAGGCGTATGCAAGGAGCTGCTGCAAAAACCATGCTGTGCTCGCTGCTGCTCCTCCTGAAGCTCTGGCTGCTAAATCTGAGGCTTTCCTTCCAATTTCAAGCTGCAAAGCACTTGCTGAATTGCAGGGAAAGTGCGGGAGGCGTTTGCTGTGCTGGCACACTTTCTCCTTCCTAGACAGAGTGGGGAGGCTTTTCCCTGCCATGTAGGTGACAAGAGACGCATGAGAGGGGAGATCCGGAGCTGTCCGGAGGTAAGCGCCTGTTGCCGGCGTCTTCCGGCACAAGCCCCGCTCCGGAGCGCACCGCGGCCGGCAGGATGCTCTCTGCCGGCGAAGGTGCCGCTTCGGCGGCAAGGAAGCCTCTCCTGCTTCTCCAGCACACGGAGAGCTGAAACGTGAAGAAAGAAGCTGCAGAACACTGGCACCGAGCCTGCAGCTTTCCAGCGGAGAGAAAAAGGTGCTTGAACACTCTGCAAGCCTTTCGACTCCCAAAAACAGGCGTATGCAAGGAGCTGCTGCAAAAACCATGCTGTGCTCGCTGCTGCTCCTCCTGAAGCTCTGGCTGCTAAATCTGAGGCTTTCCTTCCAATTTCAAGCTGCAAAGCACTTGCTGAATTGCAGGGAAAGTGCGGGAGGCGTTTGCTGTGCTGGCACACTTTCTCCTTCCTAGACAGAGTGGGGAGGCTTTTCCCTGCCATGTAGGCGACAAGAGACGCATGAGAGGGGAGATCCGGAGCTGTCCGGAGGTAAGCGCCTGTTGCCGGCGTCTTCCGGCACAAGCCCCGCTCCGGAGCGCACCGCGGCCGGCAGGATGCTCTCTGCCGGCGAAGGTGCCGCTTCGGCGGCAAGGAAGCCTCTCCGCCTTCTCCAGCACACGGAGAGCTGAAACGTGAAGAAAGAAGCTGCAGAACACTGGCACTGAGCCTGCAGCTTTCCAGCGGAGAGAAAAAGGTGCTTGAACACTCTGCAAGCCTTTCGACTCCCAAAAACA
Source organism: Fringilla coelebs (assembly GCF_963513975.1). NCBI lineage: Eukaryota > Metazoa > Chordata > Aves > Passeriformes > Fringillidae > Fringilla > Fringilla coelebs. The sequence continues at coordinate 2,075,600 of NW_028167521.1, read as the reverse complement.
GGCGTATGCAAGGAGCTGCTGCAAAAACCATGCTGTGCTCGCTGCTGCTCCTCCTGAAGCTCTGGCTGCTAAATCTGAGGCTTTCCTTCCAATTTCAAGCTGCAAAGCACTTGCTGAATTGCAGGGAAGGTGCGGGAGGCGTTTGCTTTGCTGGCACACTTTCTCCTTCCTAGACAGAGTGGAGAGGCTTTTCCCTGCCATGTAGGCGACAAGAGACGCATGAGAGGGGAGATCCGGAGCTGTCCGGAGGTAAGCGCCTGTTGCCGGCGTCTTCCGGCACAAGCCCCGCTCCGGAGCGCACCGCGGCCGGCAGGATGCTCTCTGCCGGCGAAGGTGCCGCTTCGGCGGCAAGGAAGCCTCTCCTGCTTCTCCAGCACACGGAGAGCTGAAACGTGAAGAAAGAAGCTGCAGAACACTGGCACTGAGCCTGCAGCTTTCCAGCGGAGAGAAAAAGGTGCTTGAACACTCTGCAAGCCTTTCAACTCCCAAAAACAGGCGTATGCAAGGAGCTGCTGCAAAAACCATGCTGTGCTCGCTGCTGCTCCTCCTGAAGCTCTGGCTGCTAAATCTGAGGCTTTCCTTCCAATTTCAAGCTGCAAAGCACTTGCTGAATTGCAGGGAAAGTCCGGGAGGCCTTTGCTGTGCTGGCACACTTTCTCCTTCCTAGACAGAGTGGGGAGGCTTTTCCCTGCCATGTAGGCGACAAGAGACGCATGAGAGGGGAGATCCGGAGCTGTCCGGAGGTAAGCGCCTGTTGCCGGCGTCTTCCGGCACAAGCCCCGCTCCGGAGCGCACCGCGGCCGGCAGGATGCTCTCTGCCGGCGAAGGTGCCGCTTCGGCGGCAAGGAAGCCTCTCCGGCTTCTCCAGCACACGGAGAGCTGAAACGTGAAGAAAGAAGCTGCAGAACACTGGCACCGAGCCTGCAGCTTTCCAGCGGAGAGAAAAAGGTGCTTGAACACTCTGCAAGCCTTTCAACTCCCAAAAACAGGCGTATGCAAGGAGCTGCTGCAAAAACCATGCTGTGCTCGCTGCTGCTCCTCCTGAAGCTCTGGCTGCTAAATCTGAGGCTTTCCTTCCAATTTCAAGCTGCAAAGCACTTGCTGAATTGCAGGGAAAGTGCGGGAGGCGTTTGCTGTGCTGGCACACTTTCTCCTTCCTAGACAGAGTGGAGAGGCTTTTCCCTACCATGTAGGCGACAAGAGACGCATGAGAGGGGAGATCCGGAGCTGTCCGGAGGTAAGCGCCTGTTGCCGGCGTCTTCCGGCACAAGCCCCGCTCCGGAGCGCACCGCGGCCGGCAGGATGCTCTCTGCCGGCGAAGGTGCCGCTTCGGCGGCAAGGAAGCCTCTCCGGCTTCTCCAGCACACGGAGAGCTGAAACGTGAAGAAAGAAGCTGCAGAACACTGGCACCGAGCCTGCAGCTTTCCAGCGGAGAGAAAAAGGTACTTGAACACTCTGCAAGCCTTTCAACTCCCAAAAACAGGCGTATGCAAGGAGCTGCTGCAAAAACCATGCTGTGCTCGCTGCTGCTCCTCCTGAAGCTCTGGCTGCTAAATCTGAGGCTTTCCTTCCAATTTCAAGCTGCAAAGCACTTGCTGAATTGCAGGGAAAGTCCGGGAGGCCTTTGCTGTGCTGGCACATTTTCTCCTTCCTAGACAGAGTGGGGAGGCTTTTCCCTGCCATGCGGGCGACAAGAGACGCATGAGAGGGGAGATCCGGAGCTGTCCGGAGGTAAGCGCCTGTTGCCGGCGTCTTCCGGCACAAGCCCCGCTCCGGAGCGCACCGCGGCCGGCAGGATGCTCTCTGCCGGCGAAGGTGCCGCTTCGGCGGCAAGGAAGCCTCTCCGGCTTCTCCAGCACACGGAGAGCTGAAACGTGAAGAAAGAAGCTGCAGAACACTGGCACTGAGCCTGCAGCTTTCCAGCGGAGAGAAAAAGGTGCTTGAACACTCTGCAAGCCTTTCGACTCCCAAAAACAGGCGTATGCAAGGAGCTGCTGCAAAAACCATGCTGTGCTCGCTGCTGCTCCTCCTGAAGCTCTGGCTGCTAAATCTGAGGCTTTCCTTCCAATTTCAAGCTGCAAAGCACTTGCTGAATTGCAGGGAAAGTCCGGGAGGCCTTTGCTGTGCTGGCACATTTTCTCCTTCCTAGACAGAGTGGAGAGGCTTTTCCCTGCCATGCGGGCGACAAGAGACGCATGAGAGGGGAGATCCGGAGCTGTCCGGAGGTAAGCGCCTGTTGCCGGCGTCTTCCGGCACAAGCCCCGCTCCGGAGCGCACCGCGGCCGGCAGGATGCTCTCTGCCGGCGAAGGTGCCGCTTCGGCGGCAAGGAAGCCTCTCCGGCTTCTCCAGCACACGGAGAGCTGAATCGTGAAGAAAGAAGCTGCAGAACACTGGCACCGAGCCTGCAGCTTTCCAGCGGAGAGAAAAAGGTGCTTGAACACTCTGCAAGCCTTTCAACTCCCAAAAACAGGCGTATGCAAGGAGCTGCTGCAAAAACCATGCTGTGCTCGCTGCTGCTCCTCCTGAAGCTCTGGCTGCTAAATCTGAGGCTTTCCTTCCAATTTCAAGCTGCAAAGCACTTGCTGAATTGCAGGGAAAGTCCGGGAGGCCTTTGCTGTGCTGGCACATTTTCTCCTTCCTAGACAGAGTGGAGAGGCTTTTCCCTGCCATGCGGGCGACAAGAGACGCATGAGAGGGGAGATCCGGAGCTGTCCGGAGGTAAGCGCCTGTTGCCGGCGTCTTCCGGCACAAGCCCCGCTCCGGAGCGCACCGCGGCCGGCAGGATGCTCTCTGCCGGCGAAGGTGCCGCTTCGGCGGCAAGGAAGCCTCTCCGGCTTCTCCAGCACACGGAGAGCTGAAACGTGAAGAAAGAAGCTGCAGAACACTGGCACCGAGCCTGCAGCTTTCCAGCGGAGAGAAAAAGGTGCTTGAACACTCTGCAAGCCTTTCGACTCCCAAAAACAGGCGTATGCAAGGAGCTGCTGCAAAAACCATGCTGTGCTCGCTGCTGCTCCTCCTGAAGCTCTGGCTGCTAAATCTGAGGCTTTCCTTCCAATTTCAAGCTGCAAAGCACTTGCTGAATTGCAGGGAAAGTCCGGGAGGCCTTTGCTGTGCTGGCACATTTTCTCCTTCCTAGACAGAGTGGAGAGGCTTTTCCCTGCCATGCGGGCGACAAGAGACGCATGAGAGGGGAGATCCGGAGCTGTCCGGAGGTAAGCGCCTGTTGCCGGCGTCTTCCGGCACAAGCCCCGCTCCGGAGCGCACCGCGGCCGGCAGGATGCTCTCTGCCGGCGAAGGTGCCGCTTCGGCGGCAAGGAAGCCTCTCCGCCTTCTCCAGCACACGGAGAGCTGAAACGTGAAGAAAGAAGCTGCAGAACACTGGCACCGAGCCTGCAGCTTTCCAGCGGAGAGAAAAAGGTGCTTGAACACTCTGCAAGCCTTTCGACTCCCAAAAACAGGCGTATGCAAGGAGCTGCTGCAAAAACCATGCTGTGCTCGCTGCTGCTCCTCCTGAAGCTCTGGCTGCTAAATCTGAGGCTTTCCTTCCAATTTCAAGCTGCAAAGCACTTGCTGAATTGCAGGGAAAGTGCGGGAGGCGTTTGCTGTGCTGGCACACTTTCTCCTTCCTAGACAGAGTGGGGAGGCTTTTCCCTGCCATGTAGGTGACAAGAGACGCATGAGAGGGGAGATCCGGAGCTGTCCGGAGGTAAGCGCCTGTTGCCGGCGTCTTCCGGCACAAGCCCCGCTCCGGAGCGCACCGCGGCCGGCAGGATGCTCTCTGCCGGCGAAGGTGCCGCTTCGGCGGCAAGGAAGCCTCTCCTGCTTCTCCAGCACACGGAGAGCTGAAACGTGAAGAAAGAAGCTGCAGAACACTGGCACCGAGCCTGCAGCTTTCCAGCGGAGAGAAAAAGGTGCTTGAACACTCTGCAAGCCTTTCGACTCCCAAAAACAGGCGTATGCAAGGAGCTGCTGCAAAAACCATGCTGTGCTCGCTGCTGCTCCTCCTGAAGCTCTGGCTGCTAAATCTGAGGCTTTCCTTCCAATTTCAAGCTGCAAAGCACTTGCTGAATTGCAGGGAAAGTGCGGGAGGCGTTTGCTGTGCTGGCACACTTTCTCCTTCCTAGACAGAGTGGGGAGGCTTTTCCCTGCCATGTAGGCGACAAGAGACGCATGAGAGGGGAGATCCGGAGCTGTCCGGAGGTAAGCGCCTGTTGCCGGCGTCTTCCGGCACAAGCCCCGCTCCGGAGCGCACCGCGGCCGGCAGGATGCTCTCTGCCGGCGAAGGTGCCGCTTCGGCGGCAAGGAAGCCTCTCCGGCTTCTCCAGCACACGGAGAGCTGAAACGTGAAGAAAGAAGCTGCAGAACACTGGCACCGAGCCTGCAGCTTTCCAGCGGAGAGAAAAAGGTGCTTGAACACTCTGCAAGCCTTTCGACTCCCAAAAACAGGCGTATGCAAGGAGCTGCTGCAAAAACCATGCTGTGCTCGCTGCTGCTCCTCCTGAAGCTCTGGCTGCTAAATCTGAGGCTTTCCTTCCAATTTCAAGCTGCAAAGCACTTGCTGAATTGCAGGGAAAGTCCGGGAGGCCTTTGCTGTGCTGGCACATTTTCTCCTTCCTAGACAGAGTGGAGAGGCTTTTCCCTGCCATGCGGGCGACAAGAGACGCATGAGAGGGGAGATCCGGAGCTGTCCGGAGGTAAGCGCCTGTTGCCGGCGTCTTCCGGCACAAGCCCCGCTCCGGAGCGCACCGCGGCCGGCAGGATGCTCTCTGCCGGCGAAGGTGCCGCTTCGGCGGCAAGGAAGCCTCTCCGGCTTCTCCAGCACACGGAGAGCTGAAACGTGAAGAAAGAAGCTGCAGAACACTGGCACCGAGCCTGCAGCTTTCCAGCGGAGAGAAAAAGGTGCTTGAACACTCTGCAAGCCTTTCGACTCCCAAAAACAGGCGTATGCAAGGAGCTGCTGCAAAAACCATGCTGTGCTCGCTGCTGCTCCTCCTGAAGCTCTGGCTGCTAAATCTGAGGCTTTCCTTCCAATTTCAAGCTGCAAAGCACTTGCTGAATTGCAGGGAAAGTCCGGGAGGCCTTTGCTGTGCTGGCACATTTTCTCCTTCCTAGACAGAGTGGAGAGGCTTTTCCCTGCCATGCGGGCGACAAGAGACGCATGAGAGGGGAGATCCGGAGCTGTCCGGAGGTAAGCGCCTGTTGCCGGCGTCTTCCGGCACAAGCCCCGCTCCGGAGCGCACCGCGGCCGGCAGGATGCTCTCTGCCGGCGAAGGTGCCGCTTCGGCGGCAAGGAAGCCTCTCCGCCTTCTCCAGCACACGGAGAGCTGAAACGTGAAGAAAGAAGCTGCAGAACACTGGCACCGAGCCTGCAGCTTTCCAGCGGAGAGAAAAAGGTGCTTGAACACTCTGCAAGCCTTTCGACTCCCAAAAACAGGCGTATGCAAGGAGCTGCTGCAAAAACCATGCTGTGCTCGCTGCTGCTCCTCCTGAAGCTCTGGCTGCTAAATCTGAGGCTTTCCTTCCAATTTCAAGCTGCAAAGCACTTGCTGAATTGCAGGGAAAGTGCGGGAGGCGTTTGCTGTGCTGGCACACTTTCTCCTTCCTAGACAGAGTGGGGAGGCTTTTCCCTGCCATGTAGGTGACAAGAGACGCATGAGAGGGGAGATCCGGAGCTGTCCGGAGGTAAGCGCCTGTTGCCGGCGTCTTCCGGCACAAGCCCCGCTCCGGAGCGCACCGCGGCCGGCAGGATGCTCTCTGCCGGCGAAGGTGCCGCTTCGGCGGCAAGGAAGCCTCTCCTGCTTCTCCAGCACACGGAGAGCTGAAACGTGAAGAAAGAAGCTGCAGAACACTGGCACCGAGCCTGCAGCTTTCCAGCGGAGAGAAAAAGGTGCTTGAACACTCTGCAAGCCTTTCGACTCCCAAAAACAGGCGTATGCAAGGAGCTGCTGCAAAAACCATGCTGTGCTCGCTGCTGCTCCTCCTGAAGCTCTGGCTGCTAAATCTGAGGCTTTCCTTCCAATTTCAAGCTGCAAAGCACTTGCTGAATTGCAGGGAAAGTGCGGGAGGCGTTTGCTGTGCTGGCACACTTTCTCCTTCCTAGACAGAGTGGGGAGGCTTTTCCCTGCCATGTAGGCGACAAGAGACGCATGAGAGGGGAGATCCGGAGCTGTCCGGAGGTAAGCGCCTGTTGCCGGCGTCTTCCGGCACAAGCCCCGCTCCGGAGCGCACCGCGGCCGGCAGGATGCTCTCTGCCGGCGAAGGTGCCGCTTCGGCGGCAAGGAAGCCTCTCCGGCTTCTCCAGCACACGGAGAGCTGAAACGTGAAGAAAGAAGCTGCAGAACACTGGCACTGAGCCTGCAGCTTTCCAGCGGAGAGAAAAAGGTGCTTGAACACTCTGCAAGCCTTTCGACTCCCAAAAACAGGCGTATGCAAGGAGCTGCTGCAAAAACCATGCTGTGCTCGCTGCTGCTCCTCCTGAAGCTCTGGCTGCTAAATCTGAGGCTTTCCTTCCAATTTCAAGCTGCAAAGCACTTGCTGAATTGCAGGGAAGGTGCGGGAGGCGTTTGCTTTGCTGGCACACTTTCTCCTTCCTAGACAGAGTGGAGAGGCTTTTCCCTGCCATGTAGGCGACAAGAGACGCATGAGAGGGGAGATCCGGAGCTGTCCGGAGGTAAGCGCCTGTTGCCGGCGTCTTCCGGCACAAGCCCCGCTCCGGAGCGCACCGCGGCCGGCAGGATGCTCTCTGCCGGCGAAGGTGCCGCTTCGGCGGCAAGGAAGCCTCTCCTGCTTCTCCAGCACACGGAGAGCTGAAACGTGAAGAAAGAAGCTGCAGAACACTGGCACTGAGCCTGCAGCTTTCCAGCGGAGAGAAAAAGGTGCTTGAACACTCTGCAAGCCTTTCAACTCCCAAAAACAGGCGTATGCAAGGAGCTGCTGCAAAAACCATGCTGTGCTCGCTGCTGCTCCTCCTGAAGCTCTGGCTGCTAAATCTGAGGCTTTCCTTCCAATTTCAAGCTGCAAAGCACTTGCTGAATTGCAGGGAAAGTCCGGGAGGCCTTTGCTGTGCTGGCACACTTTCTCCTTCCTAGACAGAGTGGGGAGGCTTTTCCCTGCCATGTAGGCGACAAGAGACGCATGAGAGGGGAGATCCGGAGCTGTCCGGAGGTAAGCGCCTGTTGCCGGCGTCTTCCGGCACAAGCCCCGCTCCGGAGCGCACCGCGGCCGGCAGGATGCTCTCTGCCGGCGAAGGTGCCGCTTCGGCGGCAAGGAAGCCTCTCCGGCTTCTCCAGCACACGGAGAGCTGAAACGTGAAGAAAGAAGCTGCAGAACACTGGCACCGAGCCTGCAGCTTTCCAGCGGAGAGAAAAAGGTGCTTGAACACTCTGCAAGCCTTTCAACTCCCAAAAACAGGCGTATGCAAGGAGCTGCTGCAAAAACCATGCTGTGCTCGCTGCTGCTCCTCCTGAAGCTCTGGCTGCTAAATCTGAGGCTTTCCTTCCAATTTCAAGCTGCAAAGCACTTGCTGAATTGCAGGGAAAGTCCGGGAGGCCTTTGCTGTGCTGGCACATTTTCTCCTTCCTAGACAGAGTGGAGAGGCTTTTCCCTGCCATGCGGGCGACAAGAGACGCATGAGAGGGGAGATCCGGAGCTGTCCGGAGGTAAGCGCCTGTTGCCGGCGTCTTCCGGCACAAGCCCCGCTCCGGAGCGCACCGCGGCCGGCAGGATGCTCTCTGCCGGCGAAGGTGCCGCTTCGGCGGCAAGGAAGCCTCTCCGGCTTCTCCAGCACACGGAGAGCTGAAACGTGAAGAAAGAAGCTGCAGAACACTGGCACTGAGCCTGCAGCTTTCCAGCGGAGAGAAAAAGGTGCTTGAACACTCTGCAAGCCTTTCGACTCCCAAAAACAGGCGTATGCAAGGAGCTGCTGCAAAAACCATGCTGTGCTCGCTGCTGCTCCTCCTGAAGCTCTGGCTGCTAAATCTGAGGCTTTCCTTCCAATTTCAAGCTGCAAAGCACTTGCTGAATTGCAGGGAAAGTCCGGGAGGCCTTTGCTGTGCTGGCACATTTTCTCCTTCCTAGACAGAGTGGAGAGGCTTTTCCCTGCCATGCGGGCGACAAGAGACGCATGAGAGGGGAGATCCGGAGCTGTCCGGAGGTAAGCGCCTGTTGCCGGCGTCTTCCGGCACAAGCCCCGCTCCGGAGCGCACCGCGGCCGGCAGGATGCTCTCTGCCGGCGAAGGTGCCGCTTCGGCGGCAAGGAAGCCTCTCCGGCTTCTCCAGCACACGGAGAGCTGAATCGTGAAGAAAGAAGCTGCAGAACACTGGCACCGAGCCTGCAGCTTTCCAGCGGAGAGAAAAAGGTGCTTGAACACTCTGCAAGCCTTTCAACTCCCAAAAACAGGCGTATGCAAGGAGCTGCTGCAAAAACCATGCTGTGCTCGCTGCTGCTCCTCCTGAAGCTCTGGCTGCTAAATCTGAGGCTTTCCTTCCAATTTCAAGCTGTAAAGCACTTGCTGAATTGCAGGGAAAGTGCGGGAGGCCTTTGCTGTGCTGGCACACTTTCTCTTTCCTAGACAGAGTGGGGAGGCTTTTCCCTGCCATGTAGGCGACAAGAGACGCATGAGAGGGGAGATCCGGAGCTGTCCGGAGGTAAGCGCCTGTTGCCGGCGTCTTCCGGCACAAGCCCCGCTCCGGAGCGCACCGCGGCCGGCAGGATGCTCTCTGCCGGCGAAGGTGCCGCTTCGGCGGCAAGGAAGCCTCTCCGGCTTCTCCAGCACACGGAGAGCTGAAACGTGAAGAAAGAAGCTGCAGAACACTGGCACCGAGCCTGCAGCTTTCCAGCGGAGAGAAAAAGGTGCTTGAACACTCTGCAAGCCTTTCGACTCCCAAAAACAGGCGTATGCAAGGAGCTGCTGCAAAAACCATGCTGTGCTCGCTGCTGCTCCTCCTGAAGCTCTGGCTGCTAAATCTGAGGCTTTCCTTCCAATTTCAAGCTGCAAAGCACTTGCTGAATTGCAGGGAAAGTCCGGGAGGCCTTTGCTGTGCTGGCACATTTTCTCCTTTCTAGACAGAGTGGAGAGGCTTTTCCCTGCCATGCGGGCGACAAGAGACGCATGAGAGGGGAGATCCGGAGCTGTCCGGAGGTAAGCGCCTGTTGCCGGCGTCTTCCGGCACAAGCCCCGCTCCGGAGCGCACCGCGGCCGGCAGGATGCTCTCTGCCGGCGAAGGTGCCGCTTCGGCGGCAAGGAAGCCTCTCCGGCTTCTCCAGCACACGGAGAGCTGAATCGTGAAGAAAGAAGCTGCAGAACACTGGCACCGAGCCTGCAGCTTTCCAGCGGAGAGAAAAAGGTGCTTGAACACTCTGCAAGCCTTTCAACTCCCAAAAACAGGCGTATGCAAGGAGCTGCTGCAAAAACCATGCTGTGCTCGCTGCTGCTCCTCCTGAAGCTCTGGCTGCTAAATCTGAGGCTTTCCTTCCAATTTCAAGCTGTAAAGCACTTGCTGAATTGCAGGGAAAGTGCGGGAGGCCTTTGCTGTGCTGGCACACTTTCTCTTTCCTAGACAGAGTGGGGAGGCTTTTCCCTGCCATGTAGGCGACAAGAGACGCATGAGAGGGGAGATCCGGAGCTGTCCGGAGGTAAGCGCCTGTTGCCGGCGTCTTCCGGCACAAGCCCCGCTCCGGAGCGCACCGCGGCCGGCAGGATGCTCTCTGCCGGCGAAGGTGCCGCTTCGGCGGCAAGGAAGCCTCTCCGGCTTCTCCAGCACACGGAGAGCTGAAACGTGAAGAAAGAAGCTGCAGAACACTGGCACCGAGCCTGCAGCTTTCCAGCGGAGAGAAAAAGGTGCTTGAACACTCTGCAAGCCTTTCGACTCCCAAAAACAGGCGTATGCAAGGAGCTGCTGCAAAAACCATGCTGTGCTCGCTGCTGCTCCTCCTGAAGCTCTGGCTGCTAAATCTGAGGCTTTCCTTCCAATTTCAAGCTGCAAAGCACTTGCTGAATTGCAGGGAAAGTCCGGGAGGCCTTTGCTGTGCTGGCACATTTTCTCCTTCCTAGACAGAGTGGAGAGGCTTTTCCCTGCCATGCGGGCGACAAGAGACGCATGAGAGGGGAGATCCGGAGCTGTCCGGAGGTAAGCGCCTGTTGCCGGCGTCTTCCGGCACAAGCCCCGCTCCGGAGCGCACCGCGGCCGGCAGGATGCTCTCTGCCGGCGAAGGTGCCGCTTCGGCGGCAAGGAAGCCTCTCCGGCTTCTCCAGCACACGGAGAGCTGAAACGTGAAGAAAGAAGCTGCAGAACACTGGCACCGAGCCTGCAGCTTTCCAGCGGAGAGAAAAAGGTGCTTGAACACTCTGCAAGCCTTTCAACTCCCAAAAACAGGCGTATGCAAGGAGCTGCTGCAAAAACCATGCTGTGCTCGCTGCTGCTCCTCCTGAAGCTCTGGCTGCTAAATCTGAGGCTTTCCTTCCAATTTCAAGCTGCAAAGCACTTGCTGAATTGCAGGGAAAGTGCGGGAGGCGTTTGCTGTGCTGGCACATTTTCTCCTTCCTAGACAGAGTGGGGAGGCTTTTCCCTGCCATGTAGGCGACAAGAGACGCATGAGAGGGGAGATCCGGAGCTGTCCGGAGGTAAGCGCCTGTTGCCGGCGTCTTCCGGCACAAGCCCCGCTCCGGAGCGCACCGCGGCCGGCAGGATGCTCTCTGCCGGCGAAGGTGCCGCTTCGGCGGCAAGGAAGCCTCTCCGGCTTCTCCAGCACACGGAGAGCTGAAACGTGAAGAAAGAAGCTGCAGAACACTGGCACTGAGCCTGCAGCTTTCCAGCGGAGAGAAAAAGGTGCTTGAACACTCTGCAAGCCTTTCGACTCCCAAAAACAGGCGTATGCAAGGAGCTGCTGCAAAAACCATGCTGTGCTCGCTGCTGCTCCTCCTGAAGCTCTGGCTGCTAAATCTGAGGCTTTCCTTCCAATTTCAAGCTGCAAAGCACTTGCTGAATTGCAGGGAAGGTGCGGGAGGCGTTTGCTTTGCTGGCACACTTTCTCCTTCCTAGACAGAGTGGAGAGGCTTTTCCCTGCCATGTAGGCGACAAGAGACGCATGAGAGGGGAGATCCGGAGCTGTCCGGAGGTAAGCGCCTGTTGCCGGCGTCTTCCGGCACAAGCCCCGCTCCGGAGCGCACCGCGGCCGGCAGGATGCTCTCTGCCGGCGAAGGTGCCGCTTCGGCGGCAAGGAAGCCTCTCCTGCTTCTCCAGCACACGGAGAGCTGAAACGTGAAGAAAGAAGCTGCAGAACACTGGCACTGAGCCTGCAGCTTTCCAGCGGAGAGAAAAAGGTGCTTGAACACTCTGCAAGCCTTTCAACTCCCAAAAACAGGCGTATGCAAGGAGCTGCTGCAAAAACCATGCTGTGCTCGCTGCTGCTCCTCCTGAAGCTCTGGCTGCTAAATCTGAGGCTTTCCTTCCAATTTCAAGCTGCAAAGCACTTGCTGAATTGCAGGGAAAGTGCGGGAGGCGTTTGCTGTGCTGGCACACTTTCTCCTTCCTAGACAGAGTGGGGAGGCTTTTCCCTGCCATGTAGGCGACAAGAGACGCATGAGAGGGGAGATCCGGAGCTGTCCGGAGGTAAGCGCCTGTTGCCGGCGTCTTCCGGCACAAGCCCCGCTCCGGAGCGCACCGCGGCCGGCAGGATGCTCTCTGCCGGCGAAGGTGCCGCTTCGGCGGCAAGGAAGTCTCTCCGGCTTCTCCAGCACACGGAGAGCTGAAACGTGAAGAAAGAAGCTGCAGAACACTGGCACCGAGCCTGCAGCTTTCCAGCGGAGAGAAAAAGGTGCTTGAACACTCTGCAAGCCTTTCAACTCCCAAAAACAGGCGTATGCAAGGAGCTGCTGCAAAAACCATGCTGTGCTCGCTGCTGCTCCTCCTGAAGCTCTGGCTGCTAAATCTGAGGCTTTCCTTCCAATTTCAAGCTGCAAAGCACTTGCTGAATTGCAGGGAAAGTGCGGGAGGCCTTTCCTGTGCTGGCACACTTTCTCCTTCCTAGACAGAGTGGAAAGGCTTTTCCCTGCCATGTAGGCGACAAGAGACGCATGAGAGGGGAGATCCGGAGCTGTCCGGAGGTAAGCGCCTGTTGCCGGCGTCTTCCGGCACAAGCCCCGCTCCGGAGCGCACCGCGGCCGGCAGGATGCTCTCTGCCGGCGAAGGTGCCGCTTCGGCGGCAAGGAAGCCTCTCCTGCTTCTCCAGCACACGGAGAGCTGAAACGTGAAGAAAGAAGCTGCAGAACACTGGCACCGAGCCTGCAGCTTTCCAGCGGAGAGAAAAAGGTGCTTGAACACTCTGCAAGCCTTTCGACTCCCAAAAACAGGCGTATGCAAGGAGCTGCTGCAAAAACCATGCTGTGCTCGCTGCTGCTCCTCCTGAAGCTCTGGCTGCTAAATCTGAGGCTTTCCTTCCAATTTCAAGCTGCAAAGCACTTGCTGAATTGCAGGGAAAGTGCGGGAGGCCTTTCCTGTGCTGGCACACTTTCTCCTTCCTAGACAGAGTGGAAAGGCTTTTCCCTGCCATGTAGGCGACAAGAGACGCATGAGAGGGGAGATCCGGAGCTGTCCGGAGGTAAGCGCCTGTTGCCGGCGTCTTCCGGCACAAGCCCCGCTCCGGAGCGCACCGCGGCCGGCAGGATGCTCTCTGCCGGCGAAGGTGCCGCTTCGGCGGCAAGGAAGCCTCTCCTGCTTCTCCAGCACACGGAGAGCTGAAACGTGAAGAAAGAAGCTGCAGAACACTGGCACCGAGCCTGCAGCTTTCCAGCGGAGAGAAAAAGGTGCTTGAACACTCTGCAAGCCTTTCGACTCCCAAAAACAGGCGTATGCAAGGAGCTGCTGCAAAAACCATGCTGTGCTCGCTGCTGCTCCTCCTGAAGCTCTGGCTGCTAAATCTGAGGCTTTCCTTCCAATTTCAAGCTGCAAAGCACTTGCTGAATTGCAGGGAAAGTCCGGGAGGCCTTTGATGTGCTGGCACACTTTCTCCTTCCTAGACAGAGTGGGGAGGCTTTTCCCTGCCATGTAGGCGACAAGAGACGCATGAGAGGGGAGATCCGGAGCTGTCCGGAGGTAAGCGCCTGTTGCCGGCGTCTTCCGGCACAAGCCCCGCTCCGGAGCGCACCGCGGCCGGCAGGATGCTCTCTGCCGGCGAAGGTGCCGCTTCGGCGGCAAGGAAGCCTCTCCGGCTTCTCCAGCACACGGAGAGCTGAAACGTGAAGAAAGAAGCTGCAGAACACTGGCACCGAGCCTGCAGCTTTCCAGCGGAGAGAAAAAGGTGCTTGAACACTCTGCAAGCCTTTCGACTCCCAAAAACAGGCGTATGCAAGGAGCTGCTGCAAAAACCATGCTGTGCTCGCTGCTGCTCCTCCTGAAGCTCTGGCTGCTAAATCTGAGGCTTTCCTTCCAATTTCAAGCTGCAAAGCACTTGCTGAATTGCAGGGAAAGTCCGGGAGGCCTTTGCTGTGCTGGCACATTTTCTCCTTCCTAGACAGAGTGGAGAGGCTTTTCCCTGCCATGCGGGCGACAAGAGACGCATGAGAGGGGAGATCCGGAGCTGTCCGGAGGTAAGCGCCTGTTGCCGGCGTCTTCCGGCACAAGCCCCGCTCCGGAGCGCACCGCGGCCGGCAGGATGCTCTCTGCCGGCGAAGGTGCCGCTTCGGCGGCAAGGAAGCCTCTCCGGCTTCTCCAGCACACGGAGAGCTGAAACGTGAAGAAAGAAGCTGCAGAACACTGGCACCGAGCCTGCAGCTTTCCAGCGGAGAGAAAAAGGTGCTTGAACACTCTGCAAGCCTTTCGACTCCCAAAAACAGGCGTATGCAAGGAGCTGCTGCAAAAACCATGCTGTGCTCGCTGCTGCTCCTCCTGAAGCTCTGGCTGCTAAATCTGAGGCTTTCCTTCCAATTTCAAGCTGCAAAGCACTTGCTGAATTGCAGGGAAAGTCCGGGAGGCCTTTGCTGTGCTGGCACATTTTCTCCTTCCTAGACAGAGTGGAGAGGCTTTTCCCTGCCATGCGGGCGACAAGAGACGCATGAGAGGGGAGATCCGGAGCTGTCCGGAGGTAAGCGCCTGTTGCCGGCGTCTTCCGGCACAAGCCCCGCTCCGGAGCGCACCGCGGCCGGCAGGATGCTCTCTGCCGGCGAAGGTGCCGCTTCGGCGGCAAGGAAGCCTCTCCGCCTTCTCCAGCACACGGAGAGCTGAAACGTGAAGAAAGAAGCTGCAGAACACTGGCACCGAGCCTGCAGCTTTCCAGCGGAGAGAAAAAGGTGCTTGAACACTCTGCAAGCCTTTCGACTCCCAAAAACAGGCGTATGCAAGGAGCTGCTGCAAAAACCATGCTGTGCTCGCTGCTGCTCCTCCTGAAGCTCTGGCTGCTAAATCTGAGGCTTTCCTTCCAATTTCAAGCTGCAAAGCACTTGCTGAATTGCAGGGAAAGTGCGGGAGGCGTTTGCTGTGCTGGCACACTTTCTCCTTCCTAGACAGAGTGGGGAGGCTTTTCCCTGCCATGTAGGTGACAAGAGACGCATGAGAGGGGAGATCCGGAGCTGTCCGGAGGTAAGCGCCTGTTGCCGGCGTCTTCCGGCACAAGCCCCGCTCCGGAGCGCACCGCGGCCGGCAGGATGCTCTCTGCCGGCGAAGGTGCCGCTTCGGCGGCAAGGAAGCCTCTCCTGCTTCTCCAGCACACGGAGAGCTGAAACGTGAAGAAAGAAGCTGCAGAACACTGGCACCGAGCCTGCAGCTTTCCAGCGGAGAGAAAAAGGTGCTTGAACACTCTGCAAGCCTTTCGACTCCCAAAAACAGGCGTATGCAAGGAGCTGCTGCAAAAACCATGCTGTGCTCGCTGCTGCTCCTCCTGAAGCTCTGGCTGCTAAATCTGAGGCTTTCCTTCCAATTTCAAGCTGCAAAGCACTTGCTGAATTGCAGGGAAAGTGCGGGAGGCGTTTGCTGTGCTGGCACACTTTCTCCTTCCTAGACAGAGTGGGGAGGCTTTTCCCTGCCATGTAGGCGACAAGAGACGCATGAGAGGGGAGATCCGGAGCTGTCCGGAGGTAAGCGCCTGTTGCCGGCGTCTTCCGGCACAAGCCCCGCTCCGGAGCGCACCGCGGCCGGCAGGATGCTCTCTGCCGGCGAAGGTGCCGCTTCGGCGGCAAGGAAGCCTCTCCGGCTTCTCCAGCACACGGAGAGCTGAAACGTGAAGAAAGAAGCTGCAGAACACTGGCACTGAGCCTGCAGCTTTCCAGCGGAGAGAAAAAGGTGCTTGAACACTCTGCAAGCCTTTCGACTCCCAAAAACAGGCGTATGCAAGGAGCTGCTGCAAAAACCATGCTGTGCTCGCTGCTGCTCCTCCTGAAGCTCTGGCTGCTAAATCTGAGGCTTTCCTTCCAATTTCAAGCTGCAAAGCACTTGCTGAATTGCAGGGAAGGTGCGGGAGGCGTTTGCTTTGCTGGCACACTTTCTCCTTCCTAGACAGAGTGGAGAGGCTTTTCCCTGCCATGTAGGCGACAAGAGACGCATGAGAGGGGAGATCCGGAGCTGTCCGGAGGTAAGCGCCTGTTGCCGGCGTCTTCCGGCACAAGCCCCGCTCCGGAGCGCACCGCGGCCGGCAGGATGCTCTCTGCCGGCGAAGGTGCCGCTTCGGCGGCAAGGAAGCCTCTCCTGCTTCTCCAGCACACGGAGAGCTGAAACGTGAAGAAAGAAGCTGCAGAACACTGGCACTGAGCCTGCAGCTTTCCAGCGGAGAGAAAAAGGTGCTTGAACACTCTGCAAGCCTTTCAACTCCCAAAAACAGGCGTATGCAAGGAGCTGCTGCAAAAACCATGCTGTGCTCGCTGCTGCTCCTCCTGAAGCTCTGGCTGCTAAATCTGAGGCTTTCCTTCCAATTTCAAGCTGCAAAGCACTTGCTGAATTGCAGGGAAAGTCCGGGAGGCCTTTGCTGTGCTGGCACACTTTCTCCTTCCTAGACAGAGTGGGGAGGCTTTTCCCTGCCATGTGGGCGACAAGAGACGCATGAGAGGGGAGATCCGGAGCTGTCCGGAGGTAAGCGCCTGTTGCCGGCGTCTTCCGGCACAAGCCCCGCTCCGGAGCGCACCGCGGCCGGCAGGATGCTCTCTGCCGGCGAAGGTGCCGCTTCGGCGGCAAGGAAGCCTCTCCGGCTTCTCCAGCACACGGAGAGCTGAAACGTGAAGAAAGAAGCTGCAGAACACTGGCACCGAGCCTGCAGCTTTCCAGCGGAGAGAAAAAGGTGCTTGAACACTCTGCAAGCCTTTCAACTCCCAAAAACAGGCGTATGCAAGGAGCTGCTGCAAAAACCATGCTGTGCTCGCTGCTGCTCCTCCTGAAGCTCTGGCTGCTAAATCTGAGGCTTTCCTTCCAATTTCAAGCTGCAAAGCACTTGCTGAATTGCAGGGAAAGTCCGGGAGGCCTTTGCTGTGCTGGCACATTTTCTCCTTCCTAGACAGAGTGGAGAGGCTTTTCCCTGCCATGCGGGCGACAAGAGACGCATGAGAGGGGAGATCCGGAGCTGTCCGGAGGTAAGCGCCTGTTGCCGGCGTCTTCCGGCACAAGCCCCGCTCCGGAGCGCACCGCGGCCGGCAGGATGCTCTCTGCCGGCGAAGGTGCCGCTTCGGCGGCAAGGAAGCCTCTCCGGCTTCTCCAGCACACGGAGAGCTGAAACGTGAAGAAAGAAGCTGCAGAACACTGGCACTGAGCCTGCAGCTTTCCAGCGGAGAGAAAAAGGTGCTTGAACACTCTGCAAGCCTTTCGACTCCCAAAAACAGGCGTATGCAAGGAGCTGCTGCAAAAACCATGCTGTGCTCGCTGCTGCTCCTCCTGAAGCTCTGGCTGCTAAATCTGAGGCTTTCCTTCCAATTTCAAGCTGCAAAGCACTTGCTGAATTGCAGGGAAAGTCCGGGAGGCCTTTGCTGTGCTGGCACATTTTCTCCTTCCTAGACAGAGTGGAGAGGCTTTTCCCTGCCATGCGGGCGACAAGAGACGCATGAGAGGGGAGATCCGGAGCTGTCCGGAGGTAAGCGCCTGTTGCCGGCGTCTTCCGGCACAAGCCCCGCTCCGGAGCGCACCGCGGCCGGCAGGATGCTCTCTGCCGGCGAAGGTGCCGCTTCGGCGGCAAGGAAGCCTCTCCGGCTTCTCCAGCACACGGAGAGCTGAATCGTGAAGAAAGAAGCTGCAGAACACTGGCACCGAGCCTGCAGCTTTCCAGCGGAGAGAAAAAGGTGCTTGAACACTCTGCAAGCCTTTCAACTCCCAAAAACAGGCGTATGCAAGGAGCTGCTGCAAAAACCATGCTGTGCTCGCTGCTGCTCCTCCTGAAGCTCTGGCTGCTAAATCTGAGGCTTTCCTTCCAATTTCAAGCTGTAAAGCACTTGCTGAATTGCAGGGAAAGTGCGGGAGGCCTTTGCTGTGCTGGCACACTTTCTCTTTCCTAGACAGAGTGGGGAGGCTTTTCCCTGCCATGTAGGCGACAAGAGACGCATGAGAGGGGAGATCCGGAGCTGTCCGGAGGTAAGCGCCTGTTGCCGGCGTCTTCCGGCACAAGCCCCGCTCCGGAGCGCACCGCGGCCGGCAGGATGCTCTCTGCCGGCGAAGGTGCCGCTTCGGCGGCAAGGAAGCCTCTCCGGCTTCTCCAGCACACGGAGAGCTGAAACGTGAAGAAAGAAGCTGCAGAACACTGGCACCGAGCCTGCAGCTTTCCAGCGGAGAGAAAAAGGTGCTTGAACACTCTGCAAGCCTTTCGACTCCCAAAAACAGGCGTATGCAAGGAGCTGCTGCAAAAACCATGCTGTGCTCGCTGCTGCTCCTCCTGAAGCTCTGGCTGCTAAATCTGAGGCTTTCCTTCCAATTTCAAGCTGCAAAGCACTTGCTGAATTGCAGGGAAAGTCCGGGAGGCCTTTGCTGTGCTGGCACATTTTCTCCTTCCTAGACAGAGTGGAGAGGCTTTTCCCTGCCATGCGGGCGACAAGAGACGCATGAGAGGGGAGATCCGGAGCTGTCCGGAGGTAAGCGCCTGTTGCCGGCGTCTTCCGGCACAAGCCCCGCTCCGGAGCGCACCGCGGCCGGCAGGATGCTCTCTGCCGGCGAAGGTGCCGCTTCGGCGGCAAGGAAGCCTCTCCGGCTTCTCCAGCACACGGAGAGCTGAATCGTGAAGAAAGAAGCTGCAGAACACTGGCACCGAGCCTGCAGCTTTCCAGCGGAGAGAAAAAGGTGCTTGAACACTCTGCAAGCCTTTCAACTCCCAAAAACAGGCGTATGCAAGGAGCTGCTGCAAAAACCATGCTGTGCTCGCTGCTGCTCCTCCTGAAGCTCTGGCTGCTAAATCTGAGGCTTTCCTTCCAATTTCAAGCTGTAAAGCACTTGCTGAATTGCAGGGAAAGTGCGGGAGGCCTTTGCTGTGCTGGCACACTTTCTCTTTCCTAGACAGAGTGGGGAGGCTTTTCCCTGCCATGTAGGCGACAAGAGACGCATGAGAGGGGAGATCCGGAGCTGTCCGGAGGTAAGCGCCTGTTGCCGGCGTCTTCCGGCACAAGCCCCGCTCCGGAGCGCACCGCGGCCGGCAGGATGCTCTCTGCCGGCGAAGGTGCCGCTTCGGCGGCAAGGAAGCCTCTCCGGCTTCTCCAGCACACGGAGAGCTGAAACGTGAAGAAAGAAGCTGCAGAACACTGGCACCGAGCCTGCAGCTTTCCAGCGGAGAGAAAAAGGTGCTTGAACACTCTGCAAGCCTTTCGACTCCCAAAAACAGGCGTATGCAAGGAGCTGCTGCAAAAACCATGCTGTGCTCGCTGCTGCTCCTCCTGAAGCTCTGGCTGCTAAATCTGAGGCTTTCCTTCCAATTTCAAGCTGCAAAGCACTTGCTGAATTGCAGGGAAAGTCCGGGAGGCCTTTGCTGTGCTGGCACATTTTCTCCTTCCTAGACAGAGTGGAGAGGCTTTTCCCTGCCATGCGGGCGACAAGAGACGCATGAGAGGGGAGATCCGGAGCTGTCCGGAGGTAAGCGCCTGTTGCCGGCGTCTTCCGGCACAAGCCCCGCTCCGGAGCGCACCGCGGCCGGCAGGATGCTCTCTGCCGGCGAAGGTGCCGCTTCGGCGGCAAGGAAGCCTCTCCGGCTTCTCCAGCACACGGAGAGCTGAAACGTGAAGAAAGAAGCTGCAGAACACTGGCACCGAGCCTGCAGCTTTCCAGCGGAGAGAAAAAGGTGCTTGAACACTCTGCAAGCCTTTCAACTCCCAAAAACAGGCGTATGCAAGGAGCTGCTGCAAAAACCATGCTGTGCTCGCTGCTGCTCCTCCTGAAGCTCTGGCTGCTAAATCTGAGGCTTTCCTTCCAATTTCAAGCTGCAAAGCACTTGCTGAATTGCAGGGAAAGTGCGGGAGGCGTTTGCTGTGCTGGCACATTTTCTCCTTCCTAGACAGAGTGGGGAGGCTTTTCCCTGCCATGTAGGCGACAAGAGACGCATGAGAGGGGAGATCCGGAGCTGTCCGGAGGTAAGCGCCTGTTGCCGGCGTCTTCCGGCACAAGCCCCGCTCCGGAGCGCACCGCGGCCGGCAGGATGCTCTCTGCCGGCGAAGGTGCCGCTTCGGCGGCAAGGAAGCCTCTCCGGCTTCTCCAGCACACGGAGAGCTGAAACGTGAAGAAAGAAGCTGCAGAACACTGGCACTGAGCCTGCAGCTTTCCAGCGGAGAGAAAAAGGTGCTTGAACACTCTGCAAGCCTTTCGACTCCCAAAAACAGGCGTATGCAAGGAGCTGCTGCAAAAACCATGCTGTGCTCGCTGCTGCTCCTCCTGAAGCTCTGGCTGCTAAATCTGAGGCTTTCCTTCCAATTTCAAGCTGCAAAGCACTTGCTGAATTGCAGGGAAGGTGCGGGAGGCGTTTGCTTTGCTGGCACACTTTCTCCTTCCTAGACAGAGTGGAGAGGCTTTTCCCTGCCATGTAGGCGACAAGAGACGCATGAGAGGGGAGATCCGGAGCTGTCCGGAGGTAAGCGCCTGTTGCCGGCGTCTTCCGGCACAAGCCCCGCTCCGGAGCGCACCGCGGCCGGCAGGATGCTCTCTGCCGGCGAAGGTGCCGCTTCGGCGGCAAGGAAGCCTCTCCTGCTTCTCCAGCACACGGAGAGCTGAAACGTGAAGAAAGAAGCTGCAGAACACTGGCACTGAGCCTGCAGCTTTCCAGCGGAGAGAAAAAGGTGCTTGAACACTCTGCAAGCCTTTCAACTCCCAAAAACAGGCGTATGCAAGGAGCTGCTGCAAAAACCATGCTGTGCTCGCTGCTGCTCCTCCTGAAGCTCTGGCTGCTAAATCTGAGGCTTTCCTTCCAATTTCAAGCTGCAAAGCACTTGCTGAATTGCAGGGAAAGTGCGGGAGGCGTTTGCTGTGCTGGCACACTTTCTCCTTCCTAGACAGAGTGGGGAGGCTTTTCCCTGCCATGTAGGCGACAAGAGACGCATGAGAGGGGAGATCCGGAGCTGTCCGGAGGTAAGCGCCTGTTGCCGGCGTCTTCCGGCACAAGCCCCGCTCCGGAGCGCACCGCGGCCGGCAGGATGCTCTCTGCCGGCGAAGGTGCCGCTTCGGCGGCAAGGAAGTCTCTCCGGCTTCTCCAGCACACGGAGAGCTGAAACGTGAAGAAAGAAGCTGCAGAACACTGGCACCGAGCCTGCAGCTTTCCAGCGGAGAGAAAAAGGTGCTTGAACACTCTGCAAGCCTTTCAACTCCCAAAAACAGGCGTATGCAAGGAGCTGCTGCAAAAACCATGCTGTGCTCGCTGCTGCTCCTCCTGAAGCTCTGGCTGCTAAATCTGAGGCTTTCCTTCCAATTTCAAGCTGCAAAGCACTTGCTGAATTGCAGGGAAAGTGCGGGAGGCCTTTCCTGTGCTGGCACACTTTCTCCTTCCTAGACAGAGTGGAAAGGCTTTTCCCTGCCATGTAGGCGACAAGAGACGCATGAGAGGGGAGATCCGGAGCTGTCCGGAGGTAAGCGCCTGTTGCCGGCGTCTTCCGGCACAAGCCCCGCTCCGGAGCGCACCGCGGCCGGCAGGATGCTCTCTGCCGGCGAAGGTGCCGCTTCGGCGGCAAGGAAGCCTCTCCTGCTTCTCCAGCACACGGAGAGCTGAAACGTGAAGAAAGAAGCTGCAGAACACTGGCACCGAGCCTGCAGCTTTCCAGCGGAGAGAAAAAGGTGCTTGAACACTCTGCAAGCCTTTCGACTCCCAAAAACAGGCGTATGCAAGGAGCTGCTGCAAAAACCATGCTGTGCTCGCTGCTGCTCCTCCTGAAGCTCTGGCTGCTAAATCTGAGGCTTTCCTTCCAATTTCAAGCTGCAAAGCACTTGCTGAATTGCAGGGAAAGTGCGGGAGGCCTTTCCTGTGCTGGCACACTTTCTCCTTCCTAGACAGAGTGGAAAGGCTTTTCCCTGCCATGTAGGCGACAAGAGACGCATGAGAGGGGAGATCCGGAGCTGTCCGGAGGTAAGCGCCTGTTGCCGGCGTCTTCCGGCACAAGCCCCGCTCCGGAGCGCACCGCGGCCGGCAGGATGCTCTCTGCCGGCGAAGGTGCCGCTTCGGCGGCAAGGAAGCCTCTCCTGCTTCTCCAGCACACGGAGAGCTGAAACGTGAAGAAAGAAGCTGCAGAACACTGGCACCGAGCCTGCAGCTTTCCAGCGGAGAGAAAAAGGTGCTTGAACACTCTGCAAGCCTTTCGACTCCCAAAAACAGGCGTATGCAAGGAGCTGCTGCAAAAACCATGCTGTGCTCGCTGCTGCTCCTCCTGAAGCTCTGGCTGCTAAATCTGAGGCTTTCCTTCCAATTTCAAGCTGCAAAGCACTTGCTGAATTGCAGGGAAAGTCCGGGAGGCCTTTGATGTGCTGGCACACTTTCTCCTTCCTAGACAGAGTGGGGAGGCTTTTCCCTGCCATGTAGGCGACAAGAGACGCATGAGAGGGGAGATCCGGAGCTGTCCGGAGGTAAGCGCCTGTTGCCGGCGTCTTCCGGCACAAGCCCCGCTCCGGAGCGCACCGCGGCCGGCAGGATGCTCTCTGCCGGCGAAGGTGCCGCTTCGGCGGCAAGGAAGCCTCTCCGGCTTCTCCAGCACACGGAGAGCTGAAACGTGAAGAAAGAAGCTGCAGAACACTGGCACCGAGCCTGCAGCTTTCCAGCGGAGAGAAAAAGGTGCTTGAACACTCTGCAAGCCTTTCAACTCCCAAAAACAGGCGTATGCAAGGAGCTGCTGCAAAAACCATGCTGTGCTCGCTGCTGCTCCTCCTGAAGCTCTGGCTGCTAAATCTGAGGCTTTCCTTCCAATTTCAAGCTGCAAAGCACTTGCTGAATTGCAGGGAAAGTCCGGGAGGCCTTTGCTGTGCTGGCACATTTTCTCCTTCCTAGACAGAGTGGAGAGGCTTTTCCCTGCCATGTAGGCGACAAGAGACGCATGAGAGGGGAGATCCGGAGCTGTCCGGAGGTAAGCGCCTGTTGCCGGCGTCTTCCGGCACAAGCCCCGCTCCGGAGCGCACCGCGGCCGGCAGGATGCTCTCTGCCGGCGAAGGTGCCGCTTCGGCGGCAAGGAAGCCTCTCCGGCTTCTCCAGCACACGGAGAGCTGAAACGTGAAGAAAGAAGCTGCAGAACACTGGCACTGAGCCTGCAGCTTTCCAGCGGAGAGAAAAAGGTGCTTGAACACTCTGCAAGCCTTTCGACTCCCAAAAACAGGCGTATGCAAGGAGCTGCTGCAAAAACCATGCTGTGCTCGCTGCTGCTCCTCCTGAAGCTCTGGCTGCTAAATCTGAGGCTTTCCTTCCAATTTCAAGCTGTAAAGCACTTGCTGAATTGCAGGGAAAGTGCGGGAGGCCTTTGCTGTGCTGGCACACTTTCTCTTTCCTAGACAGAGTGGGGAGGATTTTCCCTGCCATGTAGGCGACAAGAGACGCATGAGAGAGGAGATCCGGAGCTGTCCGGAGGTAAGCGCCTGTTGCCGGCGTCTTCCGGCACAAGCCCCGCTCCGGAGCGCACCGCGGCCGGCAGGATGCTCTCTGCCGGCGAAGGTGCCGCTTCGGCGGCAAGGAAGCCTCTCCGCCTTCTCCAGCACACGGAGAGCTGAAACGTGAAGAAAGAAGCTGCAGAACACTGGCACCGAGCCTGCAGCTTTCCAGCGGAGAGAAAAAGGTGCTTGAACACTCTGCAAGACTTTCGACTCCCAAAAACAGGCGTATGCAAGGAGCTGCTGCAAAAACCATGCTGTGCTCGCTGCTGCTCCTCCTGAAGCTCTGGCTGCTAAATCTGAGGCTTTCCTTCCAATTTCAAGCTGCAAAGCACTTGCTGAATTGCAGGGAAAGTCCGGGAGGCCTTTGCTGTGCTGGCACATTTTCTCCTTCCTAGACAGAGTGGAGAGGCTTTTCCCTGCCATGCGGGCGACAAGAGACGCATGAGAGGGGAGATCCGGAGCTGTCCGGAGGTAAGCGCCTGTTGCCGGCGTCTTCCGGCACAAGCCCCGCTCCGGAGCGCACCGCGGCCGGCAGGATGCTCTCTGCCGGCGAAGGTGCCGCTTCGGCGGCAAGGAAGCCTCTCCGGCTTCTCCAGCACACGGAGAGCTGAAACGTGAAGAAAGAAGCTGCAGAACACTGGCACTGAGCCTGCAGCTTTCCAGCGGAGAGAAAAAGGTGCTTGAACACTCTGCAAGCCTTTCGACTCCCAAAAACAGGCGTATGCAAGGAGCTGCTGCAAAAACCATGCTGTGCTCGCTGCTGCTCCTCCTGAAGCTCTGGCTGCTAAATCTGAGGCTTTCCTTCCAATTTCAAGCTGCAAAGCACTTGCTGAATTGCAGGGAAAGTGCGGGAGGCGTTTGCTGTGCTGGCACACTTTCTCCTTCCTAGACAGAGTGGGGAGGCTTTTCCCTGCCATGTAGGTGACAAGAGACGCATGAGAGGGGAGATCCGGAGCTGTCCGGAGGTAAGCGCCTGTTGCCGGCGTCTTCCGGCACAAGCCCCGCTCCGGAGCGCACCGCGGCCGGCAGGATGCTCTCTGCCGGCGAAGGTGCCGCTTCGGCGGCAAGGAAGCCTCTCCTGCTTCTCCAGCACACGGAGAGCTGAAACGTGAAGAAAGAAGCTGCAGAACACTGGCACCGAGCCTGCAGCTTTCCAGCGGAGAGAAAAAGGTGCTTGAACACTCTGCAAGCCTTTCGACTCCCAAAAACAGGCGTATGCAAGGAGCTGCTGCAAAAACCATGCTGTGCTCGCTGCTGCTCCTCCTGAAGCTCTGGCTGCTAAATCTGAGGCTTTCCTTCCAATTTCAAGCTGCAAAGCACTTGCTGAATTGCAGGGAAAGTGCGGGAGGCGTTTGCTGTGCTGGCACACTTTCTCCTTCCTAGACAGAGTGGGGAGGCTTTTCCCTGCCATGTAGGCGACAAGAGACGCATGAGAGGGGAGATCCGGAGCTGTCCGGAGGTAAGCGCCTGTTGCCGGCGTCTTCCGGCACAAGCCCCGCTCCGGAGCGCACCGCGGCCGGCAGGATGCTCTCTGCCGGCGAAGGTGCCGCTTCGGCGGCAAGGAAGCCTCTCCGGCTTCTCCAGCACACGGAGAGCTGAAACGTGAAGAAAGAAGCTGCAGAACACTGGCACCGAGCCTGCAGCTTTCCAGCGGAGAGAAAAAGGTGCTTGAACACTCTGCAAGCCTTTCGACTCCCAAAAACAGGCGTATGCAAGGAGCTGCTGCAAAAACCATGCTGTGCTCGCTGCTGCTCCTCCTGAAGCTCTGGCTGCTAAATCTGAGGCTTTCCTTCCAATTTCAAGCTGCAAAGCACTTGCTGAATTGCAGGGAAAGTGCGGGAGGCGTTTGCTGTGCTGGCACACTTTCTCCTTCCTAGACAGAGTGGGGAGGCTTTTCCCTGCCATGTAGGCGACAAGAGACGCATGAGAGGGGAGATCCGGAGCTGTCCGGAGGTAAGCGCCTGTTGCCGGCGTCTTCCGGCACAAGCCCCGCTCCGGAGCGCACCGCGGCCGGCAGGATGCTCTCTGCCGGCGAAGGTGCCGCTTCGGCGGCAAGGAAGCCTCTCCGGCTTCTCCAGCACACGGAGAGCTGAAACGTGAAGAAAGAAGCTGCAGAACACTGGCACTGAGCCTGCAGCTTTCCAGCGGAGAGAAAAAGGTGCTTGAACACTCTGCAAGCCTTTCGACTCCCAAAAACAGGCGTATGCAAGGAGCTGCTGCAAAAACCATGCTGTGCTCGCTGCTGCTCCTCCTGAAGCTCTGGCTGCTAAATCTGAGGCTTTCCTTCCAATTTCAAGCTGCAAAGCACTTGCTGAATTGCAGGGAAGGTGCGGGAGGCGTTTGCTTTGCTGTCACACTTTCTCCTTCCTAGACAGAGTGGAGAGGCTTTTCCCTGCCATGTAGGCGACAAGAGACGCATGAGAGGGGAGATCCGGAGCTGTCCGGAGGTAAGCGCCTGTTGCCGGCGTCTTCCGGCACAAGCCCCGCTCCGGAGCGCACCGCGGCCGGCAGGATGCTCTCTGCCGGCGAAGGTGCCGCTTCGGCGGCAAGGAAGCCTCTCCTGCTTCTCCAGCACACGGAGAGCTGAAACGTGAAGAAAGAAGCTGCAGAACACTGGCACTGAGCCTGCAGCTTTCCAGCGGAGAGAAAAAGGTGCTTGAACACTCTGCAAGCCTTTCAACTCCCAAAAACAGGCGTATGCAAGGAGCTGCTGCAAAAACCATGCTGTGCTCGCTGCTGCTCCTCCTGAAGCTCTGGCTGCTAAATCTGAGGCTTTCCTTCCAATTTCAAGCTGCAAAGCACTTGCTGAATTGCAGGGAAAGTCCGGGAGGCCTTTGCTGTGCTGGCACACTTTCTCCTTCCTAGACAGAGTGGGGAGGCTTTTCCCTGCCATGTAGGCGACAAGAGACGCATGAGAGGGGAGATCCGGAGCTGTCCGGAGGTAAGCGCCTGTTGCCGGCGTCTTCCGGCACAAGCCCCGCTCCGGAGCGCACCGCGGCCGGCAGGATGCTCTCTGCCGGCGAAGGTGCCGCTTCGGCGGCAAGGAAGCCTCTCCTGCTTCTCCAGCACACGGAGAGCTGAAACGTGAAGAAAGAAGCTGCAGAACACTGGCACCGAGCCTGCAGCTTTCCAGCGGAGAGAAAAAGGTGCTTGAACACTCTGCAAGCCTTTCAACTCCCAAAAACAGGCGTATGCAAGGAGCTGCTGCAAAAACCATGCTGTGCTCGCTGCTGCTCCTCCTGAAGCTCTGGCTGCTAAATCTGAGGCTTTCCTTCCAATTTCAAGCTGCAAAGCACTTGCTGAATTGCAGGGAAAGTGCGGGAGGCGTTTGCTGTGCTGGCACACTTTCTCCTTCCTAGACAGAGTGGAGAGGCTTTTCCCTGCCATGTAGGCGACAAGAGACGCATGAGAGGGGAGATCCGGAGCTGTCCGGAGGTAAGCGCCTGTTGCCGGCGTCTTCCGGCACAAGCCCCGCTCCGGAGCGCACCGCGGCCGGCAGGATGCTCTCTGCCGGCGAAGGTGCCGCTTCGGCGGCAAGGAAGTCTCTCCGGCTTCTCCAGCACACGGAGAGCTGAAACGTGAAGAAAGAAGCTGCAGAACACTGGCACTGAGCCTGCAGCTTTCCAGCGGAGAGAAAAAGGTGCTTGAACACTCTGCAAGCCTTTCAACTCCCAAAAACAGGCGTATGCAAGGAGCTGCTGCAAAAACCATGCTGTGCTCGCTGCTGCTCCTCCTGAAGCTCTGGCTGCTAAATCTGAGGCTTTCCTTCCAATTTCAAGCTGCAAAGCACTTGCTGAATTGCAGGGAAAGTGCGGGAGGCGTTTGCTGTGCTGGCACACTTTCTCATTCCTAGACAGATTGGAGGGGCTTTTCCCTGCCATGTAGGCGACAAGACACGCATGAGAGGGGAGATCCGGAGCTGTCCGGAGGTAAGCGCCTGTTGCCGGCGTCTTCCGGCACAAGCCCCGCTCCGGAGCGCACCGCGGCCGGCAGGATGCTCTCTGCCGGCGAAGGTGCCGCTTCGGCGGCAAGGAAGCCTCTCCGGCTTCTCCAGCACACGGAGAGCTGAAACGTGAAGAAAGAAGCTGCAGAACACTGGCACCGAGCCTGCAGCTTTCCAGCGGAGAGAAAAAGGTGCTTGAACACTCTGCAAGACTTTCGACTCCCAAAAACAGGCGTATGCAAGGAGCTGCTGCAAAAACCATGCTGTGCTCGCTGCTGCTCCTCCTGAAGCTCTGGCTGCTAAATCTGAGGCTTTCCTTCCAATTTCAAGCTGCAAAGCACTTGCTGAATTGCAGGGAAAGTCCGGGAGGCCTTTGCTGTGCTGGCACATTTTCTCCTTCCTAGACAGAGTGGAGAGGCTTTTCCCTGCCATGCGGGCGACAAGAGACGCATGAGAGGGGAGATCCGGAGCTGTCCGGAGGTAAGCGCCTGTTGCCGGCGTCTTCCGGCACAAGCCCCGCTCCGGAGCGCACCGCGGCCGGCAGGATGCTCTCTGCCGGCGAAGGTGCCGCTTCGGCGGCAAGGAAGCCTCTCCGGCTTCTCCAGCACACGGAGAGCTGAAACGTGAAGAAAGAAGCTGCAGAACACTGGCACCGAGCCTGCAGCTTTCCAGCGGAGAGAAAAAGGTGCTTGAACACTCTGCAAGCCTTTCGACTCCCAAAAACAGGCGTATGCAAGGAGCTGCTGCAAAAACCATGCTGTGCTCGCTGCTGCTCCTCCTGAAGCTCTGGCTGCTAAATCTGAGGCTTTCCTTCCAATTTCAAGCTGCAAAGCACTTGCTGAATTGCAGGGAAAGTGCGGGAGGCGTTTGCTGTGCTGGCACACTTTCTCCTTCCTAGACAGAGTGGGGAGGCTTTTCCCTGCCATGTAGGTGACAAGAGACGCATGAGAGGGGAGATCCGGAGCTGTCCGGAGGTAAGCGCCTGTTGCCGGCGTCTTCCGGCACAAGCCCCGCTCCGGAGCGCACCGCGGCCGGCA
The DNA here is from genome assembly GCF_963513975.1 of Fringilla coelebs. Lineage (NCBI taxonomy): Eukaryota > Metazoa > Chordata > Aves > Passeriformes > Fringillidae > Fringilla > Fringilla coelebs. The sequence continues at coordinate 2,047,624 of NW_028167521.1, read as the reverse complement.
GGATGCTCTCTGCCGGCGAAGGTGCCGCTTCGGCGGCAAGGAAGCCTCTCCTGCTTCTCCAGCACACGGAGAGCTGAAACGTGAAGAAAGAAGCTGCAGAACACTGGCACCGAGCCTGCAGCTTTCCAGCGGAGAGAAAAAGGTGCTTGAACACTCTGCAAGCCTTTCGACTCCCAAAAACAGGCGTATGCAAGGAGCTGCTGCAAAAACCATGCTGTGCTCGCTGCTGCTCCTCCTGAAGCTCTGGCTGCTAAATCTGAGGCTTTCCTTCCAATTTCAAGCTGCAAAGCACTTGCTGAATTGCAGGGAAAGTGCGGGAGGCGTTTGCTGTGCTGGCACACTTTCTCCTTCCTAGACAGAGTGGGGAGGCTTTTCCCTGCCATGTAGGCGACAAGAGACGCATGAGAGGGGAGATCCGGAGCTGTCCGGAGGTAAGCGCCTGTTGCCGGCGTCTTCCGGCACAAGCCCCGCTCCGGAGCGCACCGCGGCCGGCAGGATGCTCTCTGCCGGCGAAGGTGCCGCTTCGGCGGCAAGGAAGCCTCTCCTGCTTCTCCAGCACACGGAGAGCTGAAACGTGAAGAAAGAAGCTGCAGAACACTGGCACCGAGCCTGCAGCTTTCCAGCGGAGAGAAAAAGGTGCTTGAACACTCTGCAAGCCTTTCGACTCCCAAAAACAGGCGTATGCAAGGAGCTGCTGCAAAAACCATGCTGTGCTCGCTGCTGCTCCTCCTGAAGCTCTGGCTGCTAAATCTGAGGCTTTCCTTCCAATTTCAAGCTGCAAAGCACTTGCTGAATTGCAGGGAAAGTGCGGGAGGCGTTTGCTGTGCTGGCACACTTTCTCCTTCCTAGACAGAGTGGGGAGGCTTTTCCCTGCCATGTAGGCGACAAGAGACGCATGAGAGGGGAGATCCGGAGCTGTCCGGAGGTAAGCGCCTGTTGCCGGCGTCTTCCGGCACAAGCCCCGCTCCGGAGCGCACCGCGGCCGGCAGGATGCTCTCTGCCGGCGAAGGTGCCGCTTCGGCGGCAAGGAAGCCTCTCCGGCTTCTCCAGCACACGGAGAGCTGAAACGTGAAGAAAGAAGCTGCAGAACACTGGCACTGAGCCTGCAGCTTTCCAGCGGAGAGAAAAAGGTGCTTGAACACTCTGCAAGCCTTTCGACTCCCAAAAACAGGCGTATGCAAGGAGCTGCTGCAAAAACCATGCTGTGCTCGCTGCTGCTCCTCCTGAAGCTCTGGCTGCTAAATCTGAGGCTTTCCTTCCAATTTCAAGCTGCAAAGCACTTGCTGAATTGCAGGGAAGGTGCGGGAGGCGTTTGCTTTGCTGGCACACTTTCTCCTTCCTAGACAGAGTGGAGAGGCTTTTCCCTGCCATGTAGGCGACAAGAGACGCATGAGAGGGGAGATCCGGAGCTGTCCGGAGGTAAGCGCCTGTTGCCGGCGTCTTCCGGCACAAGCCCCGCTCCGGAGCGCACCGCGGCCGGCAGGATGCTCTCTGCCGGCGAAGGTGCCGCTTCGGCGGCAAGGAAGCCTCTCCTGCTTCTCCAGCACACGGAGAGCTGAAACGTGAAGAAAGAAGCTGCAGAACACTGGCACTGAGCCTGCAGCTTTCCAGCGGAGAGAAAAAGGTGCTTGAACACTCTGCAAGCCTTTCAACTCCCAAAAACAGGCGTATGCAAGGAGCTGCTGCAAAAACCATGCTGTGCTCGCTGCTGCTCCTCCTGAAGCTCTGGCTGCTAAATCTGAGGCTTTCCTTCCAATTTCAAGCTGCAAAGCACTTGCTGAATTGCAGGGAAAGTCCGGGAGGCCTTTGCTGTGCTGGCACACTTTCTCCTTCCTAGACAGAGTGGGGAGGCTTTTCCCTGCCATGTAGGCGACAAGAGACGCATGAGAGGGGAGATCCGGAGCTGTCCGGAGGTAAGCGCCTGTTGCCGGCGTCTTCCGGCACAAGCCCCGCTCCGGAGCGCACCGCGGCCGGCAGGATGCTCTCTGCCGGCGAAGGTGCCGCTTCGGCGGCAAGGAAGCCTCTCCTGCTTCTCCAGCACACGGAGAGCTGAAACGTGAAGAAAGAAGCTGCAGAACACTGGCACCGAGCCTGCAGCTTTCCAGCGGAGAGAAAAAGGTGCTTGAACACTCTGCAAGCCTTTCAACTCCCAAAAACAGGCGTATGCAAGGAGCTGCTGCAAAAACCATGCTGTGCTCGCTGCTGCTCCTCCTGAAGCTCTGGCTGCTAAATCTGAGGCTTTCCTTCCAATTTCAAGCTGCAAAGCACTTGCTGAATTGCAGGGAAAGTGCGGGAGGCGTTTGCTGTGCTGGCACACTTTCTCCTTCCTAGACAGAGTGGAGAGGCTTTTCCCTGCCATGTAGGCGACAAGACACGCATGAGAGGGGAGATCCGGAGCTGTCCGGAGGTAAGCGCCTGTTGCCGGCGTCTTCCGGCACAAGCCCCGCTCCGGAGCGCACCGCGGCCGGCAGGATGCTCTCTGCCGGCGAAGGTGCCGCTTCGGCGGCAAGGAAGTCTCTCCGGCTTCTCCAGCACACGGAGAGCTGAAACGTGAAGAAAGAAGCTGCAGAACACTGGCACCGAGCCTGCAGCTTTCCAGCGGAGAGAAAAAGGTGCTTGAACACTCTGCAAGCCTTTCAACTCCCAAAAACAGGCGTATGCAAGGAGCTGCTGCAAAAACCATGCTGTGCTCGCTGCTGCTCCTCCTGAAGCTCTGGCTGCTAAATCTGAGGCTTTCCTTCCAATTTCAAGCTGCAAAGCACTTGCTGAATTGCAGGGAAAGTGCGGGAGGCGTTTGCTGTGCTGGCACACTTTCTCTTTCCTAGACAGATTGGAGAGGCTTTTCCCTGCCATGTAGGCGACAAGACACGCATGAGAGGGGAGATCCGGAGCTGTCCGGAGGTAAGCGCCTGTTGCCGGCGTCTTCCGGCACAAGCCCCGCTCCGGAGCGCACCGCGGCCGGCAGGATGCTCTCTGCCGGCGAAGGTGCCGCTTCGGCGGCAAGGAAGCCTCTCCTGCTTCTCCAGCACACGGAGAGCTGAAACGTGAAGAAAGAAGCTGCAGAACACTGGCACTGAGCCTGCAGCTTTCCAGCGGAGAGAAAAAGGTACTTGAACACTCTGCAAGCCTTTCAACTCCCAAAAACAGGCGTATGCAAGGAGCTGCTGCAAAAACCATGCTGTGCGCGCTGCTGCTCCTCCTGAAGCTCTGGCTGCTAAATCTGAGGCTTTCCTTCCAATTTCAAGCTGCAAAGCACTTGCTGAATTGCAGGGAAAGTCCGGGAGACCTTTGCTGTGCTGGCACATTTTCTCCTTCCTAGACAGAGTGGAGAGGCTTTTCCCTGCCATGCGGGCGACAAGAGACGCATGAGAGGGGAGATCCGGAGCTGTCCGGAGGTAAGCGCCTGTTGCCGGCGTCTTCCGGCACAAGCCCCGCTCCGGAGCGCACCGCGGCCGGCAGGATGCTCTCTGCCGGCGAAGGTGCCGCTTCGGCGGCAAGGAAGCCTCTCCTGCTTCTCCAGCACACGGAGAGCTGAAACGTGAAGAAAGAAGCTGCAGAACACTGGCACCGAGCCTGCAGCTTTCCAGCGGAGAGAAAAAGGTGCTTGAACACTCTGCAAGCCTTTCGACTCCCAAAAACAGGCGTATGCAAGGAGCTGCTGCAAAAACCATGCTGTGCTCGCTGCTGCTCCTCCTGAAGCTCTGGCTGCTAAATCTGAGGCTTTCCTTCCAATTTCAAGCTGCAAAGCACTTGCTGAATTGCAGGGAAAGTGCGGGAGGCGTTTGCTGTGCTGGCACACTTTCTCCTTCCTAGACAGAGTGGGGAGGCTTTTCCCTGCCATGTAGGCGACAAGAGACGCATGAGAGGGGAGATCCGGAGCTGTCCGGAGGTAAGCGCCTGTTGCCGGCGTCTTCCGGCACAAGCCCCGCTCCGGAGCGCACCGCGGCCGGCAGGATGCTCTCTGCCGGCGAAGGTGCCGCTTCGGCGGCAAGGAAGCCTCTCCGGCTTCTCCAGCACACGGAGAGCTGAAACGTGAAGAAAGAAGCTGCAGAACACTGGCACTGAGCCTGCAGCTTTCCAGCGGAGAGAAAAAGGTGCTTGAACACTCTGCAAGCCTTTCGACTCCCAAAAACAGGCGTATGCAAGGAGCTGCTGCAAAAACCATGCTGTGCTCGCTGCTGCTCCTCCTGAAGCTCTGGCTGCTAAATCTGAGGCTTTCCTTCCAATTTCAAGCTGCAAAGCACTTGCTGAATTGCAGGGAAGGTGCGGGAGGCGTTTGCTTTGCTGGCACACTTTCTCCTTCCTAGACAGAGTGGAGAGGCTTTTCCCTGCCATGTAGGCGACAAGAGACGCATGAGAGGGGAGATCCGGAGCTGTCCGGAGGTAAGCGCCTGTTGCCGGCGTCTTCCGGCACAAGCCCCGCTCCGGAGCGCACCGCGGCCGGCAGGATGCTCTCTGCCGGCGAAGGTGCCGCTTCGGCGGCAAGGAAGCCTCTCCTGCTTCTCCAGCACACGGAGAGCTGAAACGTGAAGAAAGAAGCTGCAGAACACTGGCACTGAGCCTGCAGCTTTCCAGCGGAGAGAAAAAGGTGCTTGAACACTCTGCAAGCCTTTCAACTCCCAAAAACAGGCGTATGCAAGGAGCTGCTGCAAAAACCATGCTGTGCTCGCTGCTGCTCCTCCTGAAGCTCTGGCTGCTAAATCTGAGGCTTTCCTTCCAATTTCAAGCTGCAAAGCACTTGCTGAATTGCAGGGAAAGTCCGGGAGGCCTTTGCTGTGCTGGCACACTTTCTCCTTCCTAGACAGAGTGGGGAGGCTTTTCCCTGCCATGTAGGCGACAAGAGACGCATGAGAGGGGAGATCCGGAGCTGTCCGGAGGTAAGCGCCTGTTGCCGGCGTCTTCCGGCACAAGCCCCGCTCCGGAGCGCACCGCGGCCGGCAGGATGCTCTCTGCCGGCGAAGGTGCCGCTTCGGCGGCAAGGAAGCCTCTCCTGCTTCTCCAGCACACGGAGAGCTGAAACGTGAAGAAAGAAGCTGCAGAACACTGGCACCGAGCCTGCAGCTTTCCAGCGGAGAGAAAAAGGTGCTTGAACACTCTGCAAGCCTTTCAACTCCCAAAAACAGGCGTATGCAAGGAGCTGCTGCAAAAACCATGCTGTGCTCGCTGCTGCTCCTCCTGAAGCTCTGGCTGCTAAATCTGAGGCTTTCCTTCCAATTTCAAGCTGCAAAGCACTTGCTGAATTGCAGGGAAAGTGCGGGAGGCGTTTGCTGTGCTGGCACACTTTCTCCTTCCTAGACAGATTGGAGAGGCTTTTCCCTGCCATGTAGGCGACAAGACACGCATGAGAGGGGAGATCCGGAGCTGTCCGGAGGTAAGCGCCTGTTGCCGGCGTCTTCCGGCACAAGCCCCGCTCCGGAGCGCACCGCGGCCGGCAGGATGCTCTCTGCCGGCGAAGGTGCCGCTTCGGCGGCAAGGAAGTCTCTCCGGCTTCTCCAGCACACGGAGAGCTGAAACGTGAAGAAAGAAGCTGCAGAACACTGGCACCGAGCCTGCAGCTTTCCAGCGGAGAGAAAAAGGTGCTTGAACACTCTGCAAGCCTTTCAACTCCCAAAAACAGGCGTATGCAAGGAGCTGCTGCAAAAACCATGCTGTGCTCGCTGCTGCTCCTCCTGAAGCTCTGGCTGCTAAATCTGAGGCTTTCCTTCCAATTTCAAGCTGCAAAGCACTTGCTGAATTGCAGGGAAAGTGCGGGAGGCGTTTGCTGTGCTGGCACACTTTCTCTTTCCTAGACAGATTGGAGAGGCTTTTCCCTGCCATGTAGGCGACAAGACACGCATGAGAGGGGAGATCCGGAGCTGTCCGGAGGTAAGCGCCTGTTGCCGGCGTCTTCCGGCACAAGCCCCGCTCCGGAGCGCACCGCGGCCGGCAGGATGCTCTCTGCCGGCGAAGGTGCCGCTTCGGCGGCAAGGAAGCCTCTCCGGCTTCTCCAGCACACGGAGAGCTGAAACGTGAAGAAAGAAGCTGCAGAACACTGGCACTGAGCCTGCAGCTTTCCAGCGGAGAGAAAAAGGTACTTGAACACTCTGCAAGCCTTTCAACTCCCAAAAACAGGCGTATGCAAGGAGCTGCTGCAAAAACCATGCTGTGCGCGCTGCTGCTCCTCCTGAAGCTCTGGCTGCTAAATCTGAGGCTTTCCTTCCAATTTCAAGCTGCAAAGCACTTGCTGAATTGCAGGGAAAGTCCGGGAGACCTTTGCTGTGCTGGCACATTTTCTCCTTCCTAGACAGAGTGGAGAGGCTTTTCCCTGCCATGCGGGCGACAAGAGACGCATGAGAGGGGAGATCCGGAGCTGTCCGGAGGTAAGCGCCTGTTGCCGGCGTCTTCCGGCACAAGCCCCGCTCCGGAGCGCACCGCGGCCGGCAGGATGCTCTCTGCCGGCGAAGGTGCCGCTTCGGCGGCAAGGAAGCCTCTCCTGCTTCTCCAGCACACGGAGAGCTGAAACGTGAAGAAAGAAGCTGCAGAACACTGGCACTGAGCCTGCAGCTTTCCAGCGGAGAGAAAAAGGTGCTTGAACACTCTGCAAGCCTTTCAACTCCCAAAAACAGGCGTATGCAAGGAGCTGCTGCAAAAACCATGCTGTGCTCGCTGCTGCTCCTCCTGAAGCTCTGGCTGCTAAATCTGAGGCTTTCCTTCCAATTTCAAGCTGCAAAGCACTTGCTGAATTGCAGGGAAAGTCCGGGAGGCCTTTGCTGTGCTGGCACATTTTCTCCTTCCTAGACAGAGTGGAGAGGCTTTTCCCTGCCATGCGGGCGACAAGAGACGCATGAGAGGGGAGATCCGGAGCTGTCCGGAGGTAAGCGCCTGTTGCCGGCGTCTTCCGGCACAAGCCCCGCTCCGGAGCGCACCGCGGCCGGCAGGATGCTCTCTGCCGGCGAAGGTGCCGCTTCGGCGGCAAGGAAGTCTCTCCGGCTTCTCCAGCACACGGAGAGCTGAAACGTGAAGAAAGAAGCTGCAGAACACTGGCACCGAGCCTGCAGCTTTCCAGCGGAGAGAAAAAGGTGCTTGAACACTCTGCAAGCCTTTCAACTCCCAAAAACAGGCGTATGCAAGGAGCTGCTGCAAAAACCATGCTGTGCTCGCTGCTGCTCCTCCTGAAGCTCTGGCTGCTAAATCTGAGGCTTTCCTTCCAATTTCAAGCTGCAAAGCACTTGCTGAATTGCAGGGAAAGTGCGGGAGGCGTTTGCTGTGCTGGCACACTTTCTCTTTCCTAGACAGATTGGAGAGGCTTTTCCCTGCCATGTAGGCGACAAGACACGCATGAGAGGGGAGATCCGGAGCTGTCCGGAGGTAAGCGCCTGTTGCCGGCGTCTTCCGGCACAAGCCCCGCTCCGGAGCGCACCGCGGCCGGCAGGATGCTCTCTGCCGGCGAAGGTGCCGCTTCGGCGGCAAGGAAGCCTCTCCGGCTTCTCCAGCACACGGAGAGCTGAAACGTGAAGAAAGAAGCTGCAGAACACTGGCACTGAGCCTGCAGCTTTCCAGCGGAGAGAAAAAGGTACTTGAACACTCTGCAAGCCTTTCAACTCCCAAAAACAGGCGTATGCAAGGAGCTGCTGCAAAAACCATGCTGTGCGCGCTGCTGCTCCTCCTGAAGCTCTGGCTGCTAAATCTGAGGCTTTCCTTCCAATTTCAAGCTGCAAAGCACTTGCTGAATTGCAGGGAAAGTCCGGGAGACCTTTGCTGTGCTGGCACATTTTCTCCTTCCTAGACAGAGTGGAGAGGCTTTTCCCTGCCATGCGGGCGACAAGAGACGCATGAGAGGGGAGATCCGGAGCTGTCCGGAGGTAAGCGCCTGTTGCCGGCGTCTTCCGGCACAAGCCCCGCTCCGGAGCGCACCGCGGCCGGCAGGATGCTCTCTGCCGGCGAAGGTGCCGCTTCGGCGGCAAGGAAGCCTCTCCGGCTTCTCCAGCACACGGAGAGCTGAAACGTGAAGAAAGAAGCTGCAGAACACTGGCACCGAGCCTGCAGCTTTCCAGCGGAGAGAAAAAGGTGCTTGAACACTCTGCAAGCCTTTCGACTCCCAAAAACAGGCGTATGCAAGGAGCTGCTGCAAAAACCATGCTGTGCTCGCTGCTGCTCCTCCTGAAGCTCTGGCTGCTAAATCTGAGGCTTTCCTTCCAATTTCAAGCTGCAAAGCACTTGCTGAATTGCAGGGAAAGTGCGGGAGGCGTTTGCTGTGCTGGCACACTTTCTCCTTCCTAGACAGAGTGGGGAGGCTTTTCCCTGCCATGTAGGCGACAAGAGACGCATGAGAGGGGAGATCCGGAGCTGTCCGGAGGTAAGCGCCTGTTGCCGGCGTCTTCCGGCACAAGCCCCGCTCCGGAGCGCACCGCGGCCGGCAGGATGCTCTCTGCCGGCGAAGGTGCCGCTTCGGCGGCAAGGAAGCCTCTCCGGCTTCTCCAGCACACGGAGAGCTGAAACGTGAAGAAAGAAGCTGCAGAACACTGGCACTGAGCCTGCAGCTTTCCAGCGGAGAGAAAAAGGTGCTTGAACACTCTGCAAGCCTTTCGACTCCCAAAAACAGGCGTATGCAAGGAGCTGCTGCAAAAACCATGCTGTGCTCGCTGCTGCTCCTCCTGAAGCTCTGGCTGCTAAATCTGAGGCTTTCCTTCCAATTTCAAGCTGCAAAGCACTTGCTGAATTGCAGGGAAGGTGCGGGAGGCGTTTGCTTTGCTGGCACACTTTCTCCTTCCTAGACAGAGTGGAGAGGCTTTTCCCTGCCATGTAGGCGACAAGAGACGCATGAGAGGGGAGATCCGGAGCTGTCCGGAGGTAAGCGCCTGTTGCCGGCGTCTTCCGGCACAAGCCCCGCTCCGGAGCGCACCGCGGCCGGCAGGATGCTCTCTGCCGGCGAAGGTGCCGCTTCGGCGGCAAGGAAGCCTCTCCTGCTTCTCCAGCACACGGAGAGCTGAAACGTGAAGAAAGAAGCTGCAGAACACTGGCACTGAGCCTGCAGCTTTCCAGCGGAGAGAAAAAGGTGCTTGAACACTCTGCAAGCCTTTCAACTCCCAAAAACAGGCGTATGCAAGGAGCTGCTGCAAAAACCATGCTGTGCTCGCTGCTGCTCCTCCTGAAGCTCTGGCTGCTAAATCTGAGGCTTTCCTTCCAATTTCAAGCTGCAAAGCACTTGCTGAATTGCAGGGAAAGTCCGGGAGGCCTTTGCTGTGCTGGCACACTTTCTCCTTCCTAGACAGAGTGGGGAGGCTTTTCCCTGCCATGTAGGCGACAAGAGACGCATGAGAGGGGAGATCCGGAGCTGTCCGGAGGTAAGCGCCTGTTGCCGGCGTCTTCCGGCACAAGCCCCGCTCCGGAGCGCACCGCGGCCGGCAGGATGCTCTCTGCCGGCGAAGGTGCCGCTTCGGCGGCAAGGAAGCCTCTCCTGCTTCTCCAGCACACGGAGAGCTGAAACGTGAAGAAAGAAGCTGCAGAACACTGGCACCGAGCCTGCAGCTTTCCAGCGGAGAGAAAAAGGTGCTTGAACACTCTGCAAGCCTTTCAACTCCCAAAAACAGGCGTATGCAAGGAGCTGCTGCAAAAACCATGCTGTGCTCGCTGCTGCTCCTCCTGAAGCTCTGGCTGCTAAATCTGAGGCTTTCCTTCCAATTTCAAGCTGCAAAGCACTTGCTGAATTGCAGGGAAAGTGCGGGAGGCGTTTGCTGTGCTGGCACACTTTCTCCTTCCTAGACAGAGTGGAGAGGCTTTTCCCTGCCATGTAGGCGACAAGACACGCATGAGAGGGGAGATCCGGAGCTGTCCGGAGGTAAGCGCCTGTTGCCGGCGTCTTCCGGCACAAGCCCCGCTCCGGAGCGCACCGCGGCCGGCAGGATGCTCTCTGCCGGCGAAGGTGCCGCTTCGGCGGCAAGGAAGTCTCTCCGGCTTCTCCAGCACACGGAGAGCTGAAACGTGAAGAAAGAAGCTGCAGAACACTGGCACCGAGCCTGCAGCTTTCCAGCGGAGAGAAAAAGGTGCTTGAACACTCTGCAAGCCTTTCAACTCCCAAAAACAGGCGTATGCAAGGAGCTGCTGCAAAAACCATGCTGTGCTCGCTGCTGCTCCTCCTGAAGCTCTGGCTGCTAAATCTGAGGCTTTCCTTCCAATTTCAAGCTGCAAAGCACTTGCTGAATTGCAGGGAAAGTGCGGGAGGCGTTTGCTGTGCTGGCACACTTTCTCTTTCCTAGACAGATTGGAGAGGCTTTTCCCTGCCATGTAGGCGACAAGACACGCATGAGAGGGGAGATCCGGAGCTGTCCGGAGGTAAGCGCCTGTTGCCGGCGTCTTCCGGCACAAGCCCCGCTCCGGAGCGCACCGCGGCCGGCAGGATGCTCTCTGCCGGCGAAGGTGCCGCTTCGGCGGCAAGGAAGCCTCTCCGGCTTCTCCAGCACACGGAGAGCTGAAACGTGAAGAAAGAAGCTGCAGAACACTGGCACTGAGCCTGCAGCTTTCCAGCGGAGAGAAAAAGGTACTTGAACACTCTGCAAGCCTTTCAACTCCCAAAAACAGGCGTATGCAAGGAGCTGCTGCAAAAACCATGCTGTGCGCGCTGCTGCTCCTCCTGAAGCTCTGGCTGCTAAATCTGAGGCTTTCCTTCCAATTTCAAGCTGCAAAGCACTTGCTGAATTGCAGGGAAAGTCCGGGAGACCTTTGCTGTGCTGGCACATTTTCTCCTTCCTAGACAGAGTGGAGAGGCTTTTCCCTGCCATGCGGGCGACAAGAGACGCATGAGAGGGGAGATCCGGAGCTGTCCGGAGGTAAGCGCCTGTTGCCGGCGTCTTCCGGCACAAGCCCCGCTCCGGAGCGCACCGCGGCCGGCAGGATGCTCTCTGCCGGCGAAGGTGCCGCTTCGGCGGCAAGGAAGCCTCTCCTGCTTCTCCAGCACACGGAGAGCTGAAACGTGAAGAAAGAAGCTGCAGAACACTGGCACTGAGCCTGCAGCTTTCCAGCGGAGAGAAAAAGGTGCTTGAACACTCTGCAAGCCTTTCAACTCCCAAAAACAGGCGTATGCAAGGAGCTGCTGCAAAACCATGCTGTGCTCGCTGCTGCTCCTCCTGAAGCTCTGGCTGCTAAATCTGAGGCTTTCCTTCCAATTTCAAGCTGCAAAGCACTTGCTGAATTGCAGGGAAAGTCCGGGAGGCCTTTGCTGTGCTGGCACATTTTCTCCTTCCTAGACAGAGTGGAGAGGCTTTTCCCTGCCATGTAGGCGACAAGAGACGCATGAGAGGGGAGATCCGGAGCTGTCCGGAGGTAAGCGCCTGTTGCCGGCGTCTTCCGGCACAAGCCCCGCTCCGGAGCGCACCGCGGCCGGCAGGATGCTCTCTGCCGGCGAAGGTGCCGCTTCGGCGGCAAGGAAGCCTCTCCGGCTTCTCCAGCACACGGAGAGCTGAAACGTGAAGAAAGAAGCTGCAGAACACTGGCACTGAGCCTGCAGCTTTCCAGCGGAGAGAAAAAGGTGCTTGAACACTCTGCAAGCCTTTCGACTCCCAAAAACAGGCGTATGCAAGGAGCTGCTGCAAAAACCATGCTGTGCTCGCTGCTGCTCCTCCTGAAGCTCTGGCTGCTAAATCTGAGGCTTTCCTTCCAATTTCAAGCTGCAAAGCACTTGCTGAATTGCAGGGAAAGTCCGGGAGGCCTTTGCTGTGCTGGCACACTTTCTCCTTCCTAGACAGATTGGAGAGGCTTTTCCCTGCCATGTGGGCGACAAGAGACGCATGAGAGGGGAGATCCGGAGCTGTCCGGAGGTAAGCGCCTGTTGCCGGCGTCTTCCGGCACAAGCCCCGCTCCGGAGCGCACCGCGGCCGGCAGGATGCTCTCTGCCGGCGAAGGTGCCGCTTCGGCGGCAAGGAAGCCTCTCCTGCTTCTCCAGCACACGGAGAGCTGAAACGTGAAGAAAGAAGCTGCAGAACACTGGCACCGAGCCTGCAGCTTTCCAGCGGAGAGAAAAAGGTGCTTGAACACTCTGCAAGACTTTCGACTCCCAAAAACAGGCGTATGCAAGGAGCTGCTGCAAAAACCATGCTGTGCTCGCTGCTGCTCCTCCTGAAGCTCTGGCTGCTAAATCTGAGGCTTTCCTTCCAATTTCAAGCTGCAAAGCACTTGCTGAATTGCAGGGAAAGTCCGGGAGGCCTTTGCTGTGCTGGCACATTTTCTCCATCCTAGACAGAGTGGAGAGGCTTTTCCCTGCCATGCGGGCGACAAGAGACGCATGAGAGGGGAGATCCGGAGCTGTCCGGAGGTAAGCGCCTGTTGCCGGCGTCTTCCGGCACAAGCCCCGCTCCGGAGCGCACCGCAGCCGGCAGGATGCTCTCTGCCGGCGAAGGTGCCGCTTCGGCGGCAAGGAAGCCTCTCCGGCTTCTCCAGCACACGGAGAGCTGAAACGTGAAGAAAGAAGCTGCAGAACACTGGCACCGAGCCTGCAGCTTTCCAGCGGAGAGAAAAAGGTGCTTGAACACTCTGCAAGCCTTTCGACTCCCAAAAACAGGCGTATGCAAGGAGCTGCTGCAAAAACCATGCTGTGCTCGCTGCTGCTCCTCCTGAAGCTCTGGCTGCTAAATCTGAGGCTTTCCTTCCAATTTCAAGCTGCAAAGCACTTGCTGAATTGCAGGGAAAGTGCGGGAGGCCTTTGCTGTGCTGGCACACTTTCTCCTTCCTAGACAGAGTGGGGAGGCTTTTCCCTGCCATGTAGGCGACAAGAGACGCATGAGAGGGGAGATCCGGAGCTGTCCGGAGGTAAGCGCCTGTTGCCGGCGTCTTCCGGCACAAGCCCCGCTCCGGAGCGCACCGCGGCCGGCAGGATGCTCTCTGCCGGCGAAGGTGCCGCTTCGGCGGCAAGGAAGCCTCTCCTGCTTCTCCAGCACACGGAGAGCTGAAACGTGAAGAAAGAAGCTGCAGAACACTGGCACCGAGCCTGCAGCTTTCCAGCGGAGAGGAAAAGGTGCTTGAACACTCTGCAAGCCTTTCAACTCCCAAAAACAGGCGTATGCAAGGAGCTGCTGCAAAAACCATGCTGTGCTCGCTGCTGCTCCTCCTGAAGCTCTGGCTGCTAAATCTGAGGCTTTCCTTCCAATTTCAAGCTGCAAAGCACTTGCTGAATTGCAGGGAAAGTGCGGGAGGCGTTTGCTGTGCTGGCACACTTTCTCCTTCCTAGACAGAGTGGAGAGGCTTTTCCCTGCCATGTAGGCGACAAGAGACGCATGAGAGGGGAGATCCGGAGCTGTCCGGAGGTAAGCGCCTGTTGCCGGCGTCTTCCGGCACAAGCCCCGCTCCGGAGCGCACCGCGACCGGCAGGATGCTCTCTGCCGGCGAAGGTGCCGCTTCGGCGGCAAGGAAGTCTCTCCGGCTTCTCCAGCACACGGAGAGCTGAAACGTGAAGAAAGAAGCTGCAGAACACTGGCACCGAGCCTGCAGCTTTCCAGCGGAGAGAAAAAGGTGCTTGAACACTCTGCAAGCCTTTCAACTCCCAAAAACAGGCGTATGCAAGGAGCTGCTGCAAAAACCATGCTGTGCTCGCTGCTGCTCCTCCTGAAGCTCTGGCTGCTAAATCTGAGGCTTTCCTTCCAATTTCAAGCTGCAAAGCACTTGCTGAATTGCAGGGAAAGTCCGGGAGGCCTTTGCTGTGCTGGCACACTTTCTCCTTCCTAGACAGATTGGAGAGGCTTTTCCCTGCCATGTGGGCGGCAAGAGACGCATGAGAGGGGAGATCCGGAGCTGTCCGGAGGTAAGCGCCTGTTGCCGGCGTCTTCCGGCACAAGCCCCGCTCCGGAGCGCACCGCGGCCGGCAGGATGCTCTCTGCCGGCGAAGGTGCCGCTTCGGCGGCAAGGAAGCCTCTCCTGCTTCTCCAGCACACGGAGAGCTGAAACGTGAAGAAAGAAGCTGCAGAACACTGGCACCGAGCCTGCAGCTTTCCAGCGGAGAGAAAAAGGTGCTTGAACACTCTGCAAGCCTTTCGACTCCCAAAAACAGGCGTATGCAAGGAGCTGCTGCAAAAACCATGCTGTGCTCGCTGCTGCTCCTCCTGAAGCTCTGGCTGCTAAATCTGAGGCTTTCCTTCCAATTTCAAGCTGCAAAGCACTTGCTGAATTGCAGGGAAAGTCCGGGAGGCCTTTGCTGTGCTGGCACATTTTCTCCATCCTAGACAGAGTGGAGAGGCTTTTCCCTGCCATGCGGGCGACAAGAGACGCATGAGAGGGGAGATCCGGAGCTGTCCGGAGGTAAGCGCCTGTTGCCGGCGTCTTCCGGCACAAGCCCCGCTCCGGAGCGCACCGCGGCCGGCAGGATGCTCTCTGCCGGCGAAGGTGCCGCTTCGGCGGCAAGGAAGCCTCTCCGGCTTCTCCAGCACACGGAGAGCTGAAACGTGAAGAAAGAAGCTGCAGAACACTGGCACCGAGCCTGCAGCTTTCCAGCGGAGAGAAAAAGGTGCTTGAACACTCTGCAAGCCTTTCGACTCCCAAAAACAGGCGTATGCAAGGAGCTGCTGCAAAAACCATGCTGTGCTCGCTGCTGCTCCTCCTGAAGCTCTGGCTGCTAAATCTGAGGCTTTCCTTCCAATTTCAAGCTGCAAAGCACTTGCTGAATTGCAGGGAAAGTGCGGGAGGCCTTTGCTGTGCTGGCACACTTTCTCCTTCCTAGACAGAGTGGAGAGGCTTTTCCCTGCCATGTAGGCGACAAGAGACGCATGAGAGGGGAGATCCGGAGCTGTCCGGAGGTAAGCGCCTGTTGCCGGCGTCTTCCGGCACAAGCCCCGCTCCGGAGCGCACCGCGGCCGGCAGGATGCTCTCTGCCGGCGAAGGTGCCGCTTCGGCGGCAAGGAAGCCTCTCCGGCTTCTCCAGCACACGGAGAGCTGAAACGTGAAGAAAGAAGCTGCAGAACACTGGCACCGAGCCTGCAGCTTTCCAGCGGAGAGGAAAAGGTGCTTGAACACTCTGCAAGCCTTTCAACTCCCAAAAACAGGCGTATGCAAGGAGCTGCTGCAAAAACCATGCTGTGCTCGCTGCTGCTCCTCCTGAAGCTCTGGCTGCTAAATCTGAGGCTTTCCTTCCAATTTCAAGCTGCAAAGCACTTGCTGAATTGCAGGGAAAGTGCGGGAGGCGTTTGCTGTGCTGGCACACTTTCTCCTTCCTAGACAGAGTGGAGAGGCTTTTCCCTGCCATGCGGGCGACAAGAGACGCATGAGAGGGGAGATCCGGAGCTGTCCGGAGGTAAGCGCCTGTTGCCGGCGTCTTCCGGCACAAGCCCCGCTCCGGAGCGCACCGCGGCCGGCAGGATGCTCTCTGCCGGCGAAGGTGCCGCTTCGGCGGCAAGGAAGTCTCTCCGGCTTCTCCAGCACACGGAGAGCTGAAACGTGAAGAAAGAAGCTGCAGAACACTGGCACCGAGCCTGCAGCTTTCCAGCGGAGAGAAAAAGGTGCTTGAACACTCTGCAAGCCTTTCAACTCCCAAAAACAGGCGTATGCAAGGAGCTGCTGCAAAAACCATGCTGTGCTCGCTGCTGCTCCTCCTGAAGCTCTGGCTGCTAAATCTGAGGCTTTCCTTCCAATTTCAAGCTGCAAAGCACTTGCTGAATTGCAGGGAAAGTGCGGGAGGCGTTTGCTGTGCTGGCACACTTTCTCCTTCCTAGACAGAGTGGGGAGGCTTTTCCCTGCCATGTAGGCGACAAGAGACGCATGAGAGGGGAGATCCGGAGCTGTCCGGAGGTAAGCGCCTGTTGCCGGCGTCTTCCGGCACAAGCCCCGCTCCGGAGCGCACCGCGGCCGGCAGGATGCTCTCTGCCGGCGAAGGTGCCGCTTCGGCGGCAAGGAAGTCTCTCCGGCTTCTCCAGCACACGGAGAGCTGAAACGTGAAGAAAGAAGCTGCAGAACACTGGCACCGAGCCTGCAGCTTTCCAGCGGAGAGAAAAAGGTGCTTGAACACTCTGCAAGCCTTTCAACTCCCAAAAACAGGCGTATGCAAGGAGCTGCTGCAAAAACCATGCTGTGCTCGCTGCTGCTCCTCCTGAAGCTCTGGCTGCTAAATCTGAGGCTTTCCTTCCAATTTCAAGCTGCAAAGCACTTGCTGAATTGCAGGGAAAGTGCGGGAGGCGTTTGCTGTGCTGGCACACTTTCTCCTTCCTAGACAGAGTGGGGAGGCTTTTCCCTGCCATGTAGGCGACAAGAGACGCATGAGAGGGGAGATCCGGAGCTGTCCGGAGGTAAGCGCCTGTTGCCGGCGTCTTCCGGCACAAGCCCCGCTCCGGAGCGCACCGCGGCCGGCAGGATGCTCTCTGCCGGCGAAGGTGCCGCTTCGGCGGCAAGGAAGTCTCTCCGGCTTCTCCAGCACACGGAGAGCTGAAACGTGAAGAAAGAAGCTGCAGAACACTGGCACCGAGCCTGCAGCTTTCCAGCGGAGAGAAAAAGGTGCTTGAACACTCTGCAAGCCTTTCAACTCCCAAAAACAGGCGTATGCAAGGAGCTGCTGCAAAAACCATGCTGTGCTCGCTGCTGCTCCTCCTGAAGCTCTGGCTGCTAAATCTGAGGCTTTCCTTCCAATTTCAAGCTGCAAAGCACTTGCTGAATTGCAGGGAAAGTCCGGGAGGCGTTTGCTGTGCTGGCACACTTTCTCCTTCCTAGACAGATTGGAGAGGCTTTTCCCTGCCATGTAGGCGACAAGAGACGCATGAGAGGGGAGATCCGGAGCTGTCCGGAGGTAAGCGCCTGTTGCCGGCGTCTTCCGGCACAAGCCCCGCTCCGGAGCGCACCGCGGCCGGCAGGATGCTCTCTGCCGGCGAAGGTGCCGCTTCGGCGGCAAGGAAGCCTCTCCGGCTTCTCCAGCACACGGAGAGCTGAAACGTGAAGAAAGAAGCTGCAGAACACTGGCACTGAGCCTGCAGCTTTCCAGCGGAGAGAAAAAGGTGCTTGAACACTCTGCAAGCCTTTCAACTCCCAAAAACAGGCGTATGCAAGGAGCTGCTGCAAAAACCATGCTGTGCTCGCTGCTGCTCCTCCTGAAGCTCTGGCTGCTAAATCTGAGGCTTTCCTTCCAATTTCAAGCTGCAAAGCACTTGCTGAATTGCAGGGAAAGTCCGGGAGGCCTTTGCTGTGCTGGCACATTTTCTCCTTCCTAGACAGAGTGGAGAGGCTTTTCCCTGCCATGCGGGCGACAAGAGACGCATGAGAGGGGAGATCCGGAGCTGTCCGGAGGTAAGCGCCTGTTGCCGGCGTCTTCCGGCACAAGCCCCGCTCCGGAGCGCACCGCGGCCGGCAGGATGCTCTCTGCCGGCGAAGGTGCCGCTTCGGCGGCAAGGAAGCCTCTCCTGCTTCTCCAGCACACGGAGAGCTGAAACGTGAAGAAAGAAGCTGCAGAACACTGGCACTGAGCCTGCAGCTTTCCAGCGGAGAGAAAAAGGTGCTTGAACACTCTGCAAGCCTTTCAACTCCCAAAAACAGGCGTATGCAAGGAGCTGCTGCAAAAACCATGCTGTGCTCGCTGCTGCTCCTCCTGAAGCTCTGGCTGCTAAATCTGAGGCTTTCCTTCCAATTTCAAGCTGCAAAGCACTTGCTGAATTGCAGGGAAAGTCCGGGAGGCCTTTGCTGTGCTGGCACATTTTCTCCTTCCTAGACAGAGTGGAGAGGCTTTTCCCTGCCATGTAGGCGACAAGAGACGCATGAGAGGGGAGATCCGGAGCTGTCCGGAGGTAAGCGCCTGTTGCCGGCGTCTTCCGGCACAAGCCCCGCTCCGGAGCGCACCGCGGCCGGCAGGATGCTCTCTGCCGGCGAAGGTGCCGCTTCGGCGGCAAGGAAGCCTCTCCGGCTTCTCCAGCACACGGAGAGCTGAAACGTGAAGAAAGAAGCTGCAGAACACTGGCACTGAGCCTGCAGCTTTCCAGCGGAGAGAAAAAGGTGCTTGAACACTCTGCAAGCCTTTCGACTCCCAAAAACAGGCGTATGCAAGGAGCTGCTGCAAAAACCATGCTGTGCTCGCTGCTGCTCCTCCTGAAGCTCTGGCTGCTAAATCTGAGGCTTTCCTTCCAATTTCAAGCTGTAAAGCACTTGCTGAATTGCAGGGAAAGTGCGGGAGGCCTTTGCTGTGCTGGCACACTTTCTCTTTCCTAGACAGAGTGGGGAGGATTTTCCCTGCCATGTAGGCGACAAGAGACGCATGAGAGAGGAGATCCGGAGCTGTCCGGAGGTAAGCGCCTGTTGCCGGCGTCTTCCGGCACAAGCCCCGCTCCGGAGCGCACCGCGGCCGGCAGGATGCTCTCTGCCGGCGAAGGTGCCGCTTCGGCGGCAAGGAAGCCTCTCCGGCTTCTCCAGCACACGGAGAGCTGAAACGTGAAGAAAGAAGCTGCAGAACACTGGCACCGAGCCTGCAGCTTTCCAGCGGAGAGAAAAAGGTGCTTGAACACTCTGCAAGACTTTCGACTCCCAAAAACAGGCGTATGCAAGGAGCTGCTGCAAAAACCATGCTGTGCTCGCTGCTGCTCCTCCTGAAGCTCTGGCTGCTAAATCTGAGGCTTTCCTTCCAATTTCAAGCTGCAAAGCACTTGCTGAATTGCAGGGAAAGTCCGGGAGGCCTTTGCTGTGCTGGCACATTTTCTCCTTCCTAGACAGAGTGGAGAGGCTTTTCCCTGCCATGCGGGCGACAAGAGACGCATGAGAGGGGAGATCCGGAGCTGTCCGGAGGTAAGCGCCTGTTGCCGGCGTCTTCCGGCACAAGCCCCGCTCCGGAGCGCACCGCGGCCGGCAGGATGCTCTCTGCCGGCGAAGGTGCCGCTTCGGCGGCAAGGAAGCCTCTCCGGCTTCTCCAGCACACGGAGAGCTGAAACGTGAAGAAAGAAGCTGCAGAACACTGGCACCGAGCCTGCAGCTTTCCAGCGGAGAGAAAAAGGTGCTTGAACACTCTGCAAGCCTTTCGACTCCCAAAAACAGGCGTATGCAAGGAGCTGCTGCAAAAACCATGCTGTGCTCGCTGCTGCTCCTCCTGAAGCTCTGGCTGCTAAATCTGAGGCTTTCCTTCCAATTTCAAGCTGCAAAGCACTTGCTGAATTGCAGGGAAAGTGCGGGAGGCGTTTGCTGTGCTGGCACACTTTCTCCTTCCTAGACAGAGTGGGGAGGCTTTTCCCTGCCATGTAGGCGACAAGAGACGCATGAGAGGGGAGATCCGGAGCTGTCCGGAGGTAAGCGCCTGTTGCCGGCGTCTTCCGGCACAAGCCCCGCTCCGGAGCGCACCGCGGCCGGCAGGATGCTCTCTGCCGGCGAAGGTGCCGCTTCGGCGGCAAGGAAGCCTCTCCGGCTTCTCCAGCACACGGAGAGCTGAAACGTGAAGAAAGAAGCTGCAGAACACTGGCACTGAGCCTGCAGCTTTCCAGCGGAGAGAAAAAGGTGCTTGAACACTCTGCAAGCCTTTCGACTCCCAAAAACAGGCGTATGCAAGGAGCTGCTGCAAAAACCATGCTGTGCTCGCTGCTGCTCCTCCTGAAGCTCTGGCTGCTAAATCTGAGGCTTTCCTTCCAATTTCAATCTGCAAAGCACTTGCTGAATTGCAGGGAAGGTGCGGGAGGCGTTTGCTTTGCTGGCACACTTTCTCCTTCCTAGACAGAGTGGAGAGGCTTTTCCCTGCCATGTAGGCGACAAGAGACGCATGAGAGGGGAGATCCGGAGCTGTCCGGAGGTAAGCGCCTGTTGCCGGCGTCTTCCGGCACAAGCCCCGCTCCGGAGCGCACCGCGGCCGGCAGGATGCTCTCTGCCGGCGAAGGTGCCGCTTCGGCGGCAAGGAAGCCTCTCCTGCTTCTCCAGCACACGGAAAGCTGAAACGTGAAGAAAGAAGCTGCAGAACACTGGCACCGAGCCTGCAGCTTTCCAGCGGAGAGAAAAAGGTGCTTGAACACTCTGCAAGCCTTTCAACTCCCAAAAACAGGCGTATGCAAGGAGCTGCTGCAAAAACCATGCTGTGCTCGCTGCTGCTCCTCCTGAAGCTCTGGCTGCTAAATCTGAGGCTTTCCTTCCAATTTCAAGCTGCAAAGCACTTGCTGAATTGCAGGGAAAGTCCGGGAGGCCTTTGCTGTGCTGGCACACTTTCTCCTTCCTAGACAGAGTGGGGAGGCTTTTCCCTGCCATGTAGGCGACAAGAGACGCATGAGAGGGGAGATCCGGAGCTGTCCGGAGGTAAGCGCCTGTTGCCGGCGTCTTCCGGCACAAGCCCCGCTCCGGAGCGCACCGCGGCCGGCAGGATGCTCTCTGCCGGCGAAGGTGCCGCTTCGGCGGCAAGGAAGCCTCTCCGGCTTCTCCAGCACACGGAGAGCTGAAACGTGAAGAAAGAAGCTGCAGAACACTGGCACCGAGCCTGCAGCTTTCCAGCGGAGAGAAAAAGGTGCTTGAACACTCTGCAAGCCTTTCAACTCCCAAAAACAGGCGTATGCAAGGAGCTGCTGCAAAAACCATGCTGTGCTCGCTGCTGCTCCTCCTGAAGCTCTGGCTGCTAAATCTGAGGCTTTCCTTCCAATTTCAAGCTGCAAAGCACTTGCTGAATTGCAGGGAAAGTGCGGGAGGCGTTTGCTGTGCTGGCACACTTTCTCCTTCCTAGACAGAGTGGAGAGGCTTTTCCCTGCCATGTAGGCGACAAGAGACGCATGAGAGGGGAGATCCGGAGCTGTCCGGAGGTAAGCGCCTGTTGCCGGCGTCTTCCGGCACAAGCCCCGCTCCGGAGCGCACCGCGGCCGGCAGGATGCTCTCTGCCGGCGAAGGTGCCGCTTCGGCGGCAAGGAAGTCTCTCCGGCTTCTCCAGCACACGGAGAGCTGAAACGTGAAGAAAGAAGCTGCAGAACACTGGCACCGAGCCTGCAGCTTTCCAGCGGAGAGAAAAAGGTGCTTGAACACTCTGCAAGCCTTTCAACTCCCAAAAACAGGCGTATGCAAGGAGCTGCTGCAAAAACCATGCTGTGCTCGCTGCTGCTCCTCCTGAAGCTCTGGCTGCTAAATCTGAGGCTTTCCTTCCAATTTCAAGCTGCAAAGCACTTGCTGAATTGCAGGGAAAGTGCGGGAGGCGTTTGCTGTGCTGGCACACTTTCTCCTTCCTAGACAGATTGGAGAGGCTTTTCCCTGCCATGTAGGCGACAAGAGACGCATGAGAGGGGAGATCCGGAGCTGTCCGGAGGTAAGCGCCTGTTGCCGGCGTCTTCCGGCACAAGCCCCGCTCCGGAGCGCACCGCGGCCGGCAGGATGCTCTCTGCCGGCGAAGGTGCCGCTTCGGCGGCAAGGAAGCCTCTCCTGCTTCTCCAGCACACGGAGAGCTGAAACGTGAAGAAAGAAGCTGCAGAACACTGGCACTGAGCCTGCAGCTTTCCAGCGGAGAGAAAAAGGTGCTTGAACACTCTGCAAGCCTTTCAACTCCCAAAAACAGGCGTATGCAAGGAGCTGCTGCAAAAACCATGCTGTGCTCGCTGCTGCTCCTCCTGAAGCTCTGGCTGCTAAATCTGAGGCTTTCCTTCCAATTTCAAGCTGCAAAGCACTTGCTGAATTGCAGGGAAAGTCCGGGAGGCCTTTGCTGTGCTGGCACATTTTCTCCTTCCTAGACAGAGTGGAGAGGCTTTTCCCTGCCATGTAGGCGACAAGAGACGCATGAGAGGGGAGATCCGGAGCTGTCCGGAGGTAAGCGCCTGTTGCCGGCGTCTTCCGGCACAAGCCCCGCTCCGGAGCGCACCGCGGCCGGCAGGATGCTCTCTGCCGGCGAAGGTGCCGCTTCGGCGGCAAGGAAGCCTCTCCGGCTTCTCCAGCACACGGAGAGCTGAAACGTGAAGAAAGAAGCTGCAGAACACTGGCACTGAGCCTGCAGCTTTCCAGCGGAGAGAAAAAGGTGCTTGAACACTCTGCAAGCCTTTCGACTCCCAAAAACAGGCGTATGCAAGGAGCTGCTGCAAAAACCATGCTGTGCTCGCTGCTGCTCCTCCTGAAGCTCTGGCTGCTAAATCTGAGGCTTTCCTTCCAATTTCAAGCTGCAAAGCACTTGCTGAATTGCAGGGAAAGTCCGGGAGGCCTTTGCTGTGCTGGCACACTTTCTCCTTCCTAGACAGATTGGAGAGGCTTTTCCCTGCCATGTGGGCGACAAGAGACGCATGAGAGGGGAGATCCGGAGCTGTCCGGAGGTAAGCGCCTGTTGCCGGCGTCTTCCGGCACAAGCCCCGCTCCGGAGCGCACCGCGGCCGGCAGGATGCTCTCTGCCGGCGAAGGTGCCGCTTCGGCGGCAAGGAAGCCTCTCCTGCTTCTCCAGCACACGGAGAGCTGAAACGTGAAGAAAGAAGCTGCAGAACACTGGCACCGAGCCTGCAGCTTTCCAGCGGAGAGAAAAAGGTGCTTGAACACTCTGCAAGACTTTCGACTCCCAAAAACAGGCGTATGCAAGGAGCTGCTGCAAAAACCATGCTGTGCTCGCTGCTGCTCCTCCTGAAGCTCTGGCTGCTAAATCTGAGGCTTTCCTTCCAATTTCAAGCTGCAAAGCACTTGCTGAATTGCAGGGAAAGTCCGGGAGGCCTTTGCTGTGCTGGCACATTTTCTCCATCCTAGACAGAGTGGAGAGGCTTTTCCCTGCCATGCGGGCGACAAGAGACGCATGAGAGGGGAGATCCGGAGCTGTCCGGAGGTAAGCGCCTGTTGCCGGCGTCTTCCGGCACAAGCCCCGCTCCGGAGCGCACCGCGGCCGGCAGGATGCTCTCTGCCGGCGAAGGTGCCGCTTCGGCGGCAAGGAAGCCTCTCCGGCTTCTCCAGCACACGGAGAGCTGAAACGTGAAGAAAGAAGCTGCAGAACACTGGCACCGAGCCTGCAGCTTTCCAGCGGAGAGAAAAAGGTGCTTGAACACTCTGCAAGCCTTTCGACTCCCAAAAACAGGCGTATGCAAGGAGCTGCTGCAAAAACCATGCTGTGCTCGCTGCTGCTCCTCCTGAAGCTCTGGCTGCTAAATCTGAGGCTTTCCTTCCAATTTCAAGCTGCAAAGCACTTGCTGAATTGCAGGGAAGGTGCGGGAGGCGTTTGCTTTGCTGGCACACTTTCTCCTTCCTAGACAGAGTGGAGAGGCTTTTCCCTGCCATGTAGGCGACAAGAGACGCATGAGAGGGGAGATCCGGAGCTGTCCGGAGGTAAGCGCCTGTTGCCGGCGTCTTCCGGCACAAGCCCCGCTCCGGAGCGCACCGCGGCCGGCAGGATGCTCTCTGCCGGCGAAGGTGCCGCTTCGGCGGCAAGGAAGCCTCTCCTGCTTCTCCAGCACACGGAGAGCTGAAACGTGAAGAAAGAAGCTGCAGAACACTGGCACCGAGCCTGCAGCTTTCCAGCGGAGAGGAAAAGGTGCTTGAACACTCTGCAAGCCTTTCAACTCCCAAAAACAGGCGTATGCAAGGAGCTGCTGCAAAAACCATGCTGTGCTCGCTGCTGCTCCTCCTGAAGCTCTGGCTGCTAAATCTGAGGCTTTCCTTCCAATTTCAAGCTGCAAAGCACTTGCTGAATTGCAGGGAAAGTGCGGGAGGCGTTTGCTGTGCTGGCACACTTTCTCCTTCCTAGACAGAGTGTAGAGGCTTTTCCCTGCCATGTAGGCGACAAGAGACGCATGAGAGGGGAGATCCGGAGCTGTCCGGAGGTAAGCGCCTGTTGCCGGCGTCTTCCGGCACAAGCCCCGCTCCGGAGCGCACCGCGGCCGGCAGGATGCTCTCTGCCGGCGAAGGTGCCGCTTCGGCGGCAAGGAAGTCTCTCCGGCTTCTCCAGCACACGGAGAGCTGAAACGTGAAGAAAGAAGCTGCAGAACACTGGCACCGAGCCTGCAGCTTTCCAGCGGAGAGAAAAAGGTGCTTGAACACTCTGCAAGCCTTTCGACTCCCAAAAACAGGCGTATGCAAGGAGCTGCTGCAAAAACCATGCTGTGCTCGCTGCTGCTCCTCCTGAAGCTCTGGCTGCTAAATCTGAGGCTTTCCTTCCAATTTCAAGCTGCAAAGCACTTGCTGAATTGCAGGGAAAGTGCGGGAGGCGTTTGCTGTGCTGGCACACTTTCTCCTTCCTAGACAGATTGGAGAGGCTTTTCCCTGCCATGTAGGCGACAAGAGACGCATGAGAGGGGAGATCCGGAGCTGTCCGGAGGTAAGCGCCTGTTGCCGGCGTCTTCCGGCACAAGCCCCGCTCCGGAGCGCACCGCGGCCGGCAGGATGCTCTCTGCCGGCGAAGGTGCCGCTTCGGCGGCAAGGAAGCCTCTCCGGCTTCTCCAGCACACGGAGAGCTGAAACGTGAAGAAAGAAGCTGCAGAACACTGGCACTGAGCCTGCAGCTTTCCAGCGGAGAGAAAAAGGTACTTGAACACTCTGCAAGCCTTTCAACTCCCAAAAACAGGCGTATGCAAGGAGCTGCTGCAAAAACCATGCTGTGCTCGCTGCTGCTCCTCCTGAAGCTCTGGCTGCTAAATCTGAGGCTTTCCTTCCAATTTCAAGCTGCAAAGCACTTGCTGAATTGCAGGGAAAGTCCGGGAGGCCTTTGCTGTGCTGGCACATTTTCTCCTTCCTAGACAGAGTGGAGAGGCTTTTCCCTGCCATGCGGGCGACAAGAGACGCATGAGAGGGGAGATCCGGAGCTGTCCGGAGGTAAGCGCCTGTTGCCGGCGTCTTCCGGCACAAGCCCCGCTCCGGAGCGCACCGCGGCCGGCAGGATGCTCTCTGCCGGCGAAGGTGCCGCTTCGGCGGCAAGGAAGCCTCTCCTGCTTCTCCAGCACACGGAGAGCTGAAACGTGAAGAAAGAAGCTGCAGAACACTGGCACTGAGCCTGCAGCTTTCCAGCGGAGAGAAAAAGGTGCTTGAACACTCTGCAAGCCTTTCAACTCCCAAAAACAGGCGTATGCAAGGAGCTGCTGCAAAAACCATGCTGTGCTCGCTGCTGCTCCTCCTGAAGCTCTGGCTGCTAAATCTGAGGCTTTCCTTCCAATTTCAAGCTGCAAAGCACTTGCTGAATTGCAGGGAAAGTCCGGGAGGCCTTTGCTGTGCTGGCACATTTTCTCCTTCCTAGACAGAGTGGAGAGGCTTTTCCCTGCCATGTAGGCGACAAGAGACGCATGAGAGGGGAGATCCGGAGCTGTCCGGAGGTAAGCGCCTGTTGCCGGCGTCTTCCGGCACAAGCCCCGCTCCGGAGCGCACCGCGGCCGGCAGGATGCTCTCTGCCGGCGAAGGTGCCGCTTCGGCGGCAAGGAAGCCTCTCCGGCTTCTCCAGCACACGGAGAGCTGAAACGTGAAGAAAGAAGCTGCAGAACACTGGCACTGAGCCTGCAGCTTCCCAGCGGAGAGAAAAAGGTGCTTGAACACTCTGCAAGCCTTTCGACTCCCAAAAACAGGCGTATGCAAGGAGCTGCTGCAAAAACCATGCTGTGCTCGCTGCTGCTCCTCCTGAAGCTCTGGCTGCTAAATCTGAGGCTTTCCTTCCAATTTCAAGCTGCAAAGCACTTGCTGAATTGCAGGGAAAGTCCGGGAGGCCTTTGCTGTGCTGGCACACTTTCTCCTTCCTAGACAGAGTGGGGAGGCTTTTCCCTGCCATGTAGGCGACAAGAGACGCATGAGAGGGGAGATCCGGAGCTGTCCGGAGGTAAGCGCCTGTTGCCGGCGTCTTCCGGCACAAGCCCCGCTCCGGAGCGCACCGCGGCCGGCAGGATGCTCTCTGCCGGCGAAGGTGCCGCTTCGGCGGCAAGGAAGCCTCTCCTGCTTCTCCAGCACACGGAGAGCTGAAACGTGAAGAAAGAAGCTGCAGAACACTGGCACCGAGCCTGCAGCTTTCCAGCGGAGAGAAAAAGGTGCTTGAACACTCTGCAAGCCTTTCAACTCCCAAAAACAGGCGTATGCAAGGAGCTGCTGCAAAAACCATGCTGTGCTCGCTGCTGCTCCTCCTGAAGCTCTGGCTGCTAAATCTGAGGCTTTCCTTCCAATTTCAAGCTGCAAAGCACTTGCTGAATTGCAGGGAAAGTGCGGGAGGCGTTTGCTGTGCTGGCACACTTTCTCCTTCCTAGACAGAGTGGAGAGGCTTTTCCCTGCCATGTAGGCGACAAGAGACGCATGAGAGGGGAGATCCGGAGCTGTCCGGAGGTAAGCGCCTGTTGCCGGCGTCTTCCGGCACAAGCCCCGCTCCGGAGCGCACCGCGGCCGGCAGGATGCTCTCTGCCGGCGAAGGTGCCGCTTCGGCGGCAAGGAAGCCTCTCCGGCTTCTCCAGCACACGGAGAGCTGAAACGTGAAGAAAGAAGCTGCAGAACACTGGCACCGAGCCTGCAGCTTTCCAGCGGAGAGAAAAAGGTGCTTGAACACTCTGCAAGCCTTTCAACTCCCAAAAACAGGCGTATGCAAGGAGCTGCTGCAAAAACCATGCTGTGCTCGCTGCTGCTCCTCCTGAAGCTCTGGCTGCTAAATCTGAGGCTTTCCTTCCAATTTCAAGCTGCAAAGCACTTGCTGAATTGCAGGGAAAGTGCGGGAGGCCTTTGCTGTGCTGGCACACTTTCTCCTTCCTAGACAGAGTGGAGAGGCTTTTCCCTGCCATGTAGGCGACAAGAGACGCATGAGAGGGGAGATCCGGAGCTGTCCGGAGGTAAGCGCCTGTTGCCGGCGTCTTCCGGCACAAGCCCCGCTCCGGAGCGCACCGCGGCCGGCAGGATGCTCTCTGCCGGCGAAGGTGCCGCTTCGGCGGCAAGGAAGCCTCTCCGGCTTCTCCAGCACACGGAGAGCTGAAACGTGAAGAAAGAAGCTGCAGAACACTGGCACCGAGCCTGCAGCTTTCCAGCGGAGAGAAAAAGGTGCTTGAACACTCTGCAAGCCTTTCAACTCCCAAAAACAGGCGTATGCAAGGAGCTGCTGCAAAAACCATGCTGTGCTCGCTGCTGCTCCTCCTGAAGCTCTGGCTGCTAAATCTGAGGCTTTCCTTCCAATTTCAAGCTGCAAAGCACTTGCTGAATTGCAGGGAAAGTGCGGGAGGCGTTTGCTGTGCTGGCACACTTTCTCCTTCCTAGACAGAGTGGAGAGGCTTTTCCCTGCCATGTAGGCGACAAGAGACGCATGAGAGGGGAGATCCGGAGCTGTCCGGAGGTAAGCGCCTGTTGCCGGCGTCTTCCGGCACAAGCCCCGCTCCGGAGCGCACCGCGGCCGGCAGGATGCTCTCTGCCGGCGAAGGTGCCGCTTCGGCGGCAAGGAAGCCTCTCCGGCTTCTCCAGCACACGGAGAGCTGAAACGTGAAGAAAGAAGCTGCAGAACACTGGCACCGAGCCTGCAGCTTTCCAGCGGAGAGAAAAAGGTGCTTGAACACTCTGCAAGCCTTTCAACTCCCAAAAACAGGCGTATGCAAGGAGCTGCTGCAAAAACCATGCTGTGCTCGCTGCTGCTCCTCCTGAAGCTCTGGCTGCTAAATCTGAGGCTTTCCTTCCAATTTCAAGCTGCAAAGCACTTGCTGAATTGCAGGGAAAGTGCGGGAGGCGTTTGCTGTGCTGGCACACTTTCTCCTTCCTAGACAGAGTGGAGAGGCTTTTCCCTGCCATGTAGGCGACAAGAGACGCATGAGAGGGGAGATCCGGAGCTGTCCGGAGGTAAGCGCCTGTTGCCGGCGTCTTCCGGCACAAGCCCCGCTCCGGAGCGCACCGCGGCCGGCAGGATGCTCTCTGCCGGCGAAGGTGCCGCTTCGGCGGCAAGGAAGCCTCTCCGGCTTCTCCAGCACACGGAGAGCTGAAACGTGAAGAAAGAAGCTGCAGAACACTGGCACCGAGCCTGCAGCTTTCCAGCGGAGAGAAAAAGGTGCTTGAACACTCTGCAAGCCTTTCAACTCCCAAAAACAGGCGTATGCAAGGAGCTGCTGCAAAAACCATGCTGTGCTCGCTGCTGCTCCTCCTGAAGCTCTGGCTGCTAAATCTGAGGCTTTCCTTCCAATTTCAAGCTGCAAAGCACTTGCTGAATTGCAGGGAAAGTCCGGGAGGCCTTTGCTGTGCTGGCACACTTTCTCCTTCCTAGACAGAGTGGGGAGGCTTTTCCCTGCCATGTAGGCGACAAGAGACGCATGAGAGGGGAGATCCGGAGCTGTCCGGAGGTAAGCGCCTGTTGCCGGCGTCTTCCGGCACAAGCCCCGCTCCGGAGCGCACCGCGGCCGGCAGGATGCTCTCTGCCGGCGAAGGTGCCGCTTCGGCGGCAAGGAAGCCTCTCCTGCTTCTCCAGCACACGGAGAGCTGAAACGTGAAGAAAGAAGCTGCAGAACACTGGCACCGAGCCTGCAGCTTTCCAGCGGAGAGAAAAAGGTGCTTGAACACTCTGCAAGCCTTTCGACTCCCAAAAACAGGCGTATGCAAGGAGCTGCTGCAAAAACCATGCTGTGCTCGCTGCTGCTCCTCCTGAAGCTCTGGCTGCTAAATCTGAGGCTTTCCTTCCAATTTCAAGCTGCAAAGCACTTGCTGAATTGCAGGGAAAGTCCGGGAGGCCTTTGATGTGCTGGCACACTTTCTCCTTCCTAGACAGAGTGGGGAGGCTTTTCCCTGCCATGTAGGCGACAAGAGACGCATGAGAGGGGAGATCCGGAGCTGTCCGGAGGTAAGCGCCTGTTGCCGGCGTCTTCCGGCACAAGCCCCGCTCCGGAGCGCACCGCGGCCGGCAGGATGCTCTCTGCCGGCGAAGGTGCCGCTTCGGCGGCAAGGAAGCCTCTCCGGCTTCTCCAGCACACGGAGAGCTGAAACGTGAAGAAAGAAGCTGCAGAACACTGGCACCGAGCCTGCAGCTTTCCAGCGGAGAGAAAAAGGTGCTTGAACACTCTGCAAGCCTTTCGACTCCCAAAAACAGGCGTATGCAAGGAGCTGCTGCAAAAACCATGCTGTGCTCGCTGCTGCTCCTCCTGAAGCTCTGGCTGCTAAATCTGAGGCTTTCCTTCCAATTTCAAGCTGCAAAGCACTTGCTGAATTGCAGGGAAAGTGCGGGAGGCGTTTGCTGTGCTGGCACACTTTCTCCTTCCTAGACAGAGTGGAGAGGCTTTTCCCTGCCATGTAGGCGACAAGAGACGCATGAGAGGGGAGATCCGGAGCTGTCCGGAGGTAAGCGCCTGTTGCCGGCGTCTTCCGGCACAAGCCCCGCTCCGGAGCGCACCGCGGCCGGCAGGATGCTCTCTGCCGGCGAAGGTGCCGCTTCGGCGGCAAGGAAGCCTCTCCGGCTTCTCCAGCACACGGAGAGCTGAAACGTGAAGAAAGAAGCTGCAGAACACTGGCACTGAGCCTGCAGCTTTCCAGCGGAGAGAAAAAGGTGCTTGAACACTCTGCAAGCCTTTCAACTCCCAAAAACAGGCGTATGCAAGGAGCTGCTGCAAAAACCATGCTGTGCTCGCTGCTGCTCCTCCTGAAGCTCTGGCTGCTAAATCTGAGGCTTTCCTTCCAATTTCAAGCTGCAAAGCACTTGCTGAATTGCAGGGAAAGTGCGGGAGGCGTTTGCTGTGCTGGCACACTTTCTCCTTCCTAGACAGATTGGAGAGGCTTTTCCCTGCCATGTAGGCGACAAGAGACGCATGAGAGGGGAGATCCGGAGCTGTCCGGAGGTAAGCGCCTGTTGCCGGCGTCTTCCGGCACAAGCCCCGCTCCGGAGCGCACCGCGGCCGGCAGGATGCTCTCTGCCGGCGAAGGTGCCGCTTCGGCGGCAAGGAAGCCTCTCCTGCTTCTCCAGCACACGGAGAGCTGAAACGTGAAGAAAGAAGCTGCAGAACACTGGCACCGAGCCTGCAGCTTTCCAGCGGAGAGAAAAAGGTGCTTGAACACTCTGCAAGCCTTTCGACTCCCAAAAACAGGCGTATGCAAGGAGCTGCTGCAAAAACCATGCTGTGCTCGCTGCTGCTCCTCCTGAAGCTCTGGCTGCTAAATCTGAGGCTTTCCTTCCAATTTCAAGCTGCAAAGCACTTGCTGAATTGCAGGGAAAGTGCGGGAGGCGTTTGCTGTGCTGGCACACTTTCTCCTTCCTAGACAGAGTGGAGAGGCTTTTCCCTGCCATGTAGGCGACAAGAGACGCATGAGAGGGGAGATCCGGAGCTGTCCGGAGGTAAGCGCCTGTTGCCGGCGTCTTCCGGCACAAGCCCCGCTCCGGAGCGCACCGCGGCCGGCAGGATGCTCTCTGCCGGCGAAGGTGCCGCTTCGGCGGCAAGGAAGTCTCTCCGGCTTCTCCAGCACACGGAGAGCTGAAACGTGAAGAAAGAAGCTGCAGAACACTGGCACCGAGCCTGCAGCTTTCCAGCGGAGAGAAAAAGGTGCTTGAACACTCTGCAAGCCTTTCAACTCCCAAAAACAGGCGTATGCAAGGAGCTGCTGCAAAAACCATGCTGTGCTCGCTGCTGCTCCTCCTGAAGCTCTGGCTGCTAAATCTGAGGCTTTCCTTCCAATTTCAAGCTGCAAAGCACTTGCTGAATTGCAGGGAAAGTGCGGGAGGCGTTTGCTGTGCTGGCACACTTTCTCCTTCCTAGACAGATTGGAGAGGCTTTTCCCTGCCATGTAGGCGACAAGAGACGCATGAGAGGGGAGATCCGGAGCTGTCCGGAGGTAAGCGCCTGTTGCCGGCGTCTTCCGGCACAAGCCCCGCTCCGGAGCGCACCGCGGCCGGCAGGATGCTCTCTGCCGGCGAAGGTGCCGCTTCGGCGGCAAGGAAGCCTCTCCTGCTTCTCCAGCACACGGAGAGCTGAAACGTGAAGAAAGAAGCTGCAGAACACTGGCACTGAGCCTGCAGCTTTCCAGCGGAGAGAAAAAGGTGCTTGAACACTCTGCAAGCCTTTCAACTCCCAAAAACAGGCGTATGCAAGGAGCTGCTGCAAAAACCATGCTGTGCTCGCTGCTGCTCCTCCTGAAGCTCTGGCTGCTAAATCTGAGGCTTTCCTTCCAATTTCAAGCTGCAAAGCACTTGCTGAATTGCAGGGAAAGTCCGGGAGGCCTTTGCTGTGCTGGCACATTTTCTCCTTCCTAGACAGAGTGGAGAGGCTTTTCCCTGCCATGTAGGCGACAAGAGACGCATGAGAGGGGAGATCCGGAGCTGTCCGGAGGTAAGCGCCTGTTGCCGGCGTCTTCCGGCACAAGCCCCGCTCCGGAGCGCAC
Organism: Fringilla coelebs; assembly: GCF_963513975.1. Taxonomy (NCBI): domain Eukaryota; kingdom Metazoa; phylum Chordata; class Aves; order Passeriformes; family Fringillidae; genus Fringilla; species Fringilla coelebs. The sequence continues at coordinate 2,016,514 of NW_028167521.1, read as the reverse complement.
CGCGGCCGGCAGGATGCTCTCTGCCGGCGAAGGTGCCGCTTCGGCGGCAAGGAAGCCTCTCCGGCTTCTCCAGCACACGGAGAGCTGAAACGTGAAGAAAGAAGCTGCAGAACACTGGCACTGAGCCTGCAGCTTTCCAGCGGAGAGAAAAAGGTGCTTGAACACTCTGCAAGCCTTTCGACTCCCAAAAACAGGCGTATGCAAGGAGCTGCTGCAAAAACCATGCTGTGCTCGCTGCTGCTCCTCCTGAAGCTCTGGCTGCTAAATCTGAGGCTTTCCTTCCAATTTCAAGCTGCAAAGCACTTGCTGAATTGCAGGGAAAGTCCGGGAGGCCTTTGCTGTGCTGGCACACTTTCTCCTTCCTAGACAGATTGGAGAGGCTTTTCCCTGCCATGTGGGCGACAAGAGACGCATGAGAGGGGAGATCCGGAGCTGTCCGGAGGTAAGCGCCTGTTGCCGGCGTCTTCCGGCACAAGCCCCGCTCCGGAGCGCACCGCGGCCGGCAGGATGCTCTCTGCCGGCGAAGGTGCCGCTTCGGCGGCAAGGAAGCCTCTCCTGCTTCTCCAGCACACGGAGAGCTGAAACGTGAAGAAAGAAGCTGCAGAACACTGGCACCGAGCCTGCAGCTTTCCAGCGGAGAGAAAAAGGTGCTTGAACACTCTGCAAGACTTTCGACTCCCAAAAACAGGCGTATGCAAGGAGCTGCTGCAAAAACCATGCTGTGCTCGCTGCTGCTCCTCCTGAAGCTCTGGCTGCTAAATCTGAGGCTTTCCTTCCAATTTCAAGCTGCAAAGCACTTGCTGAATTGCAGGGAAAGTCCGGGAGGCCTTTGCTGTGCTGGCACATTTTCTCCATCCTAGACAGAGTGGAGAGGCTTTTCCCTGCCATGCGGGCGACAAGAGACGCATGAGAGGGGAGATCCGGAGCTGTCCGGAGGTAAGCGCCTGTTGCCGGCGTCTTCCGGCACAAGCCCCGCTCCGGAGCGCACCGCGGCCGGCAGGATGCTCTCTGCCGGCGAAGGTGCCGCTTCGGCGGCAAGGAAGCCTCTCCGGCTTCTCCAGCACACGGAGAGCTGAAACGTGAAGAAAGAAGCTGCAGAACACTGGCACCGAGCCTGCAGCTTTCCAGCGGAGAGAAAAAGGTGCTTGAACACTCTGCAAGCCTTTCGACTCCCAAAAACAGGCGTATGCAAGGAGCTGCTGCAAAAACCATGCTGTGCTCGCTGCTGCTCCTCCTGAAGCTCTGGCTGCTAAATCTGAGGCTTTCCTTCCAATTTCAAGCTGCAAAGCACTTGCTGAATTGCAGGGAAAGTGCGGGAGGCGTTTGCTGTGCTGGCACACTTTCTCCTTCCTAGACAGAGTGTAGAGGCTTTTCCCTGCCATGTAGGCGACAAGAGACGCATGAGAGGGGAGATCCGGAGCTGTCCGGAGGTAAGCGCCTGTTGCCGGCGTCTTCCGGCACAAGCCCCGCTCCGGAGCGCACCGCGGCCGGCAGGATGCTCTCTGCCGGCGAAGGTGCCGCTTCGGCGGCAAGGAAGTCTCTCCGGCTTCTCCAGCACACGGAGAGCTGAAACGTGAAGAAAGAAGCTGCAGAACACTGGCACCGAGCCTGCAGCTTTCCAGCGGAGAGAAAAAGGTGCTTGAACACTCTGCAAGCCTTTCGACTCCCAAAAACAGGCGTATGCAAGGAGCTGCTGCAAAAACCATGCTGTGCTCGCTGCTGCTCCTCCTGAAGCTCTGGCTGCTAAATCTGAGGCTTTCCTTCCAATTTCAAGCTGCAAAGCACTTGCTGAATTGCAGGGAAAGTGCGGGAGGCGTTTGCTGTGCTGGCACACTTTCTCCTTCCTAGACAGATTGGAGAGGCTTTTCCCTGCCATGTAGGCGACAAGAGACGCATGAGAGGGGAGATCCGGAGCTGTCCGGAGGTAAGCGCCTGTTGCCGGCGTCTTCCGGCACAAGCCCCGCTCCGGAGCGCACCGCGGCCGGCAGGATGCTCTCTGCCGGCGAAGGTGCCGCTTCGGCGGCAAGGAAGCCTCTCCGGCTTCTCCAGCACACGGAGAGCTGAAACGTGAAGAAAGAAGCTGCAGAACACTGGCACTGAGCCTGCAGCTTTCCAGCGGAGAGAAAAAGGTACTTGAACACTCTGCAAGCCTTTCAACTCCCAAAAACAGGCGTATGCAAGGAGCTGCTGCAAAAACCATGCTGTGCTCGCTGCTGCTCCTCCTGAAGCTCTGGCTGCTAAATCTGAGGCTTTCCTTCCAATTTCAAGCTGCAAAGCACTTGCTGAATTGCAGGGAAAGTCCGGGAGGCCTTTGCTGTGCTGGCACATTTTCTCCTTCCTAGACAGAGTGGAGAGGCTTTTCCCTGCCATGCGGGCGACAAGAGACGCATGAGAGGGGAGATCCGGAGCTGTCCGGAGGTAAGCGCCTGTTGCCGGCGTCTTCCGGCACAAGCCCCGCTCCGGAGCGCACCGCGGCCGGCAGGATGCTCTCTGCCGGCGAAGGTGCCGCTTCGGCGGCAAGGAAGCCTCTCCTGCTTCTCCAGCACACGGAGAGCTGAAACGTGAAGAAAGAAGCTGCAGAACACTGGCACTGAGCCTGCAGCTTTCCAGCGGAGAGAAAAAGGTGCTTGAACACTCTGCAAGCCTTTCAACTCCCAAAAACAGGCGTATGCAAGGAGCTGCTGCAAAAACCATGCTGTGCTCGCTGCTGCTCCTCCTGAAGCTCTGGCTGCTAAATCTGAGGCTTTCCTTCCAATTTCAAGCTGCAAAGCACTTGCTGAATTGCAGGGAAAGTCCGGGAGGCCTTTGCTGTGCTGGCACATTTTCTCCTTCCTAGACAGAGTGGAGAGGCTTTTCCCTGCCATGTAGGCGACAAGAGACGCATGAGAGGGGAGATCCGGAGCTGTCCGGAGGTAAGCGCCTGTTGCCGGCGTCTTCCGGCACAAGCCCCGCTCCGGAGCGCACCGCGGCCGGCAGGATGCTCTCTGCCGGCGAAGGTGCCGCTTCGGCGGCAAGGAAGCCTCTCCGGCTTCTCCAGCACACGGAGAGCTGAAACGTGAAGAAAGAAGCTGCAGAACACTGGCACTGAGCCTGCAGCTTTCCAGCGGAGAGGAAAAGGTGCTTGAACACTCTGCAAGCCTTTCGACTCCCAAAAACAGGCGTATGCAAGGAGCTGCTGCAAAAACCATGCTGTGCTCGCTGCTGCTCCTCCTGAAGCTCTGGCTGCTAAATCTGAGGCTTTCCTTCCAATTTCAAGCTGCAAAGCACTTGCTGAATTGCAGGGAAAGTCCGGGAGGCCTTTGCTGTGCTGGCACACTTTCTCCTTCCTAGACAGAGTGGAAAAGCTTTTCCCTGCCATGTAGGCGACAAGAGACGCATGAGAGGGGAGATCCGGAGCTGTCCGGAGGTAAGCGCCTGTTGCCGGCGTCTTCCGGCACAAGCCCCGCTCCGGAGCGCACCGCGGCCGGCAGGATGCTCTCTGCCGGCGAAGGTGCCGCTTCGGCGGCAAGGAAGCCTCTCCGGCTTCTCCAGCACACGGAGAGCTGAAACGTGAAGAAAGAAGCTGCAGAACACTGGCACCGAGCCTGCAGCTTTCCAGCGGAGAGAAAAAGGTGCTTGAACACTCTGCAAGCCTTTCAACTCCCAAAAACAGGCGTATGCAAGGAGCTGCTGCAAAAACCATGCTGTGCTCGCTGCTGCTCCTCCTGAAGCTCTGGCTGCTAAATCTGAGGCTTTCCTTCCAATTTCAAGCTGCAAAGCACTTGCTGAATTGCAGGGAAAGTGCGGGAGGCGTTTGCTGTGCTGGCACACTTTCTCCTTCCTAGACAGAGTGGAGAGGCTTTTCCCTGCCATGTAGGCGACAAGAGACGCATGAGAGGGGAGATCCGGAGCTGTCCGGAGGTAAGCGCCTGTTGCCGGCGTCTTCCGGCACAAGCCCCGCTCCGGAGCGCACCGCGGCCGGCAGGATGCTCTCTGCCGGCGAAGGTGCCGCTTCGGCGGCAAGGAAGCCTCTCCGGCTTCTCCAGCACACGGAGAGCTGAAACGTGAAGAAAGAAGCTGCAGAACACTGGCACCGAGCCTGCAGCTTTCCAGCGGAGAGAAAAAGGTGCTTGAACACTCTGCAAGCCTTTCAACTCCCAAAAACAGGCGTATGCAAGGAGCTGCTGCAAAAACCATGCTGTGCTCGCTGCTGCTCCTCCTGAAGCTCTGGCTGCTAAATCTGAGGCTTTCCTTCCAATTTCAAGCTGCAAAGCACTTGCTGAATTGCAGGGAAAGTGCGGGAGGCGTTTGCTGTGCTGGCACACTTTCTCCTTCCTAGACAGAGTGGAGAGGCTTTTCCCTGCCATGTAGGCGACAAGAGACGCATGAGAGGGGAGATCCGGAGCTGTCCGGAGGTAAGCGCCTGTTGCCGGCGTCTTCCGGCACAAGCCCCGCTCCGGAGCGCACCGCGGCCGGCAGGATGCTCTCTGCCGGCGAAGGTGCCGCTTCGGCGGCAAGGAAGCCTCTCCGGCTTCTCCAGCACACGGAGAGCTGAAACGTGAAGAAAGAAGCTGCAGAACACTGGCACCGAGCCTGCAGCTTTCCAGCGGAGAGAAAAAGGTGCTTGAACACTCTGCAAGCCTTTCAACTCCCAAAAACAGGCGTATGCAAGGAGCTGCTGCAAAAACCATGCTGTGCTCGCTGCTGCTCCTCCTGAAGCTCTGGCTGCTAAATCTGAGGCTTTCCTTCCAATTTCAAGCTGCAAAGCACTTGCTGAATTGCAGGGAAAGTCCGGGAGGCCTTTGCTGTGCTGGCACACTTTCTCCTTCCTAGACAGAGTGGGGAGGCTTTTCCCTGCCATGTAGGCGACAAGAGACGCATGAGAGGGGAGATCCGGAGCTGTCCGGAGGTAAGCGCCTGTTGCCGGCGTCTTCCGGCACAAGCCCCGCTCCGGAGCGCACCGCGGCCGGCAGGATGCTCTCTGCCGGCGAAGGTGCCGCTTCGGCGGCAAGGAAGCCTCTCCTGCTTCTCCAGCACACGGAGAGCTGAAACGTGAAGAAAGAAGCTGCAGAACACTGGCACCGAGCCTGCAGCTTTCCAGCGGAGAGAAAAAGGTGCTTGAACACTCTGCAAGCCTTTCGACTCCCAAAAACAGGCGTATGCAAGGAGCTGCTGCAAAAACCATGCTGTGCTCGCTGCTGCTCCTCCTGAAGCTCTGGCTGCTAAATCTGAGGCTTTCCTTCCAATTTCAAGCTGCAAAGCACTTGCTGAATTGCAGGGAAAGTCCGGGAGGCCTTTGATGTGCTGGCACACTTTCTCCTTCCTAGACAGAGTGGGGAGGCTTTTCCCTGCCATGTAGGCGACAAGAGACGCATGAGAGGGGAGATCCGGAGCTGTCCGGAGGTAAGCGCCTGTTGCCGGCGTCTTCCGGCACAAGCCCCGCTCCGGAGCGCACCGCGGCCGGCAGGATGCTCTCTGCCGGCGAAGGTGCCGCTTCGGCGGCAAGGAAGCCTCTCCGGCTTCTCCAGCACACGGAGAGCTGAAACGTGAAGAAAGAAGCTGCAGAACACTGGCACCGAGCCTGCAGCTTTCCAGCGGAGAGAAAAAGGTGCTTGAACACTCTGCAAGCCTTTCGACTCCCAAAAACAGGCGTATGCAAGGAGCTGCTGCAAAAACCATGCTGTGCTCGCTGCTGCTCCTCCTGAAGCTCTGGCTGCTAAATCTGAGGCTTTCCTTCCAATTTCAAGCTGCAAAGCACTTGCTGAATTGCAGGGAAAGTGCGGGAGGCGTTTGCTGTGCTGGCACACTTTCTCCTTCCTAGACAGAGTGGAGAGGCTTTTCCCTGCCATGTAGGCGACAAGAGACGCATGAGAGGGGAGATCCGGAGCTGTCCGGAGGTAAGCGCCTGTTGCCGGCGTCTTCCGGCACAAGCCCCGCTCCGGAGCGCACCGCGGCCGGCAGGATGCTCTCTGCCGGCGAAGGTGCCGCTTCGGCGGCAAGGAAGCCTCTCCGGCTTCTCCAGCACACGGAGAGCTGAAACGTGAAGAAAGAAGCTGCAGAACACTGGCACTGAGCCTGCAGCTTTCCAGCGGAGAGAAAAAGGTGCTTGAACACTCTGCAAGCCTTTCAACTCCCAAAAACAGGCGTATGCAAGGAGCTGCTGCAAAAACCATGCTGTGCTCGCTGCTGCTCCTCCTGAAGCTCTGGCTGCTAAATCTGAGGCTTTCCTTCCAATTTCAAGCTGCAAAGCACTTGCTGAATTGCAGGGAAAGTGCGGGAGGCGTTTGCTGTGCTGGCACACTTTCTCCTTCCTAGACAGATTGGAGAGGCTTTTCCCTGCCATGTAGGCGACAAGAGACGCATGAGAGGGGAGATCCGGAGCTGTCCGGAGGTAAGCGCCTGTTGCCGGCGTCTTCCGGCACAAGCCCCGCTCCGGAGCGCACCGCGGCCGGCAGGATGCTCTCTGCCGGCGAAGGTGCCGCTTCGGCGGCAAGGAAGCCTCTCCTGCTTCTCCAGCACACGGAGAGCTGAAACGTGAAGAAAGAAGCTGCAGAACACTGGCACCGAGCCTGCAGCTTTCCAGCGGAGAGAAAAAGGTGCTTGAACACTCTGCAAGCCTTTCAACTCCCAAAAACAGGCGTATGCAAGGAGCTGCTGCAAAAACCATGCTGTGCTCGCTGCTGCTCCTCCTGAAGCTCTGGCTGCTAAATCTGAGGCTTTCCTTCCAATTTCAAGCTGCAAAGCACTTGCTGAATTGCAGGGAAAGTGCGGGAGGCGTTTGCTGTGCTGGCACACTTTCTCCTTCCTAGACAGAGTGGAGAGGCTTTTCCCTGCCATGTAGGCGACAAGAGACGCATGAGAGGGGAGATCCGGAGCTGTCCGGAGGTAAGCGCCTGTTGCCGGCGTCTTCCGGCACAAGCCCCGCTCCGGAGCGCACCGCGGCCGGCAGGATGCTCTCTGCCGGCGAAGGTGCCGCTTCGGCGGCAAGGAAGTCTCTCCGGCTTCTCCAGCACACGGAGAGCTGAAACGTGAAGAAAGAAGCTGCAGAACACTGGCACCGAGCCTGCAGCTTTCCAGCGGAGAGAAAAAGGTGCTTGAACACTCTGCAAGCCTTTCAACTCCCAAAAACAGGCGTATGCAAGGAGCTGCTGCAAAAACCATGCTGTGCTCGCTGCTGCTCCTCCTGAAGCTCTGGCTGCTAAATCTGAGGCTTTCCTTCCAATTTCAAGCTGCAAAGCACTTGCTGAATTGCAGGGAAAGTGCGGGAGGCGTTTGCTGTGCTGGCACACTTTCTCCTTCCTAGACAGATTGGAGAGGCTTTTCCCTGCCATGTAGGCGACAAGAGACGCATGAGAGGGGAGATCCGGAGCTGTCCGGAGGTAAGCGCCTGTTGCCGGCGTCTTCCGGCACAAGCCCCGCTCCGGAGCGCACCGCGGCCGGCAGGATGCTCTCTGCCGGCGAAGGTGCCGCTTCGGCGGCAAGGAAGCCTCTCCTGCTTCTCCAGCACACGGAGAGCTGAAACGTGAAGAAAGAAGCTGCAGAACACTGGCACTGAGCCTGCAGCTTTCCAGCGGAGAGAAAAAGGTGCTTGAACACTCTGCAAGCCTTTCAACTCCCAAAAACAGGCGTATGCAAGGAGCTGCTGCAAAAACCATGCTGTGCTCGCTGCTGCTCCTCCTGAAGCTCTGGCTGCTAAATCTGAGGCTTTCCTTCCAATTTCAAGCTGCAAAGCACTTGCTGAATTGCAGGGAAAGTCCGGGAGGCCTTTGCTGTGCTGGCACATTTTCTCCTTCCTAGACAGAGTGGAGAGGCTTTTCCCTGCCATGTAGGCGACAAGAGACGCATGAGAGGGGAGATCCGGAGCTGTCCGGAGGTAAGCGCCTGTTGCCGGCGTCTTCCGGCACAAGCCCCGCTCCGGAGCGCACCGCGGCCGGCAGGATGCTCTCTGCCGGCGAAGGTGCCGCTTCGGCGGCAAGGAAGCCTCTCCGGCTTCTCCAGCACACGGAGAGCTGAAACGTGAAGAAAGAAGCTGCAGAACACTGGCACTGAGCCTGCAGCTTTCCAGCGGAGAGAAAAAGGTGCTTGAACACTCTGCAAGCCTTTCGACTCCCAAAAACAGGCGTATGCAAGGAGCTGCTGCAAAAACCATGCTGTGCTCGCTGCTGCTCCTCCTGAAGCTCTGGCTGCTAAATCTGAGGCTTTCCTTCCAATTTCAAGCTGCAAAGCACTTGCTGAATTGCAGGGAAAGTCCGGGAGGCCTTTGCTGTGCTGGCACACTTTCTCCTTCCTAGACAGATTGGAGAGGCTTTTCCCTGCCATGTGGGCGACAAGAGACGCATGAGAGGGGAGATCCGGAGCTGTCCGGAGGTAAGCGCCTGTTGCCGGCGTCTTCCGGCACAAGCCCCGCTCCGGAGCGCACCGCGGCCGGCAGGATGCTCTCTGCCGGCGAAGGTGCCGCTTCGGCGGCAAGGAAGCCTCTCCTGCTTCTCCAGCACACGGAGAGCTGAAACGTGAAGAAAGAAGCTGCAGAACACTGGCACCGAGCCTGCAGCTTTCCAGCGGAGAGAAAAAGGTGCTTGAACACTCTGCAAGACTTTCGACTCCCAAAAACAGGCGTATGCAAGGAGCTGCTGCAAAAACCATGCTGTGCTCGCTGCTGCTCCTCCTGAAGCTCTGGCTGCTAAATCTGAGGCTTTCCTTCCAATTTCAAGCTGCAAAGCACTTGCTGAATTGCAGGGAAAGTCCGGGAGGCCTTTGCTGTGCTGGCACATTTTCTCCATCCTAGACAGAGTGGAGAGGCTTTTCCCTGCCATGCGGGCGACAAGAGACGCATGAGAGGGGAGATCCGGAGCTGTCCGGAGGTAAGCGCCTGTTGCCGGCGTCTTCCGGCACAAGCCCCGCTCCGGAGCGCACCGCGGCCGGCAGGATGCTCTCTGCCGGCGAAGGTGCCGCTTCGGCGGCAAGGAAGCCTCTCCGGCTTCTCCAGCACACGGAGAGCTGAAACGTGAAGAAAGAAGCTGCAGAACACTGGCACCGAGCCTGCAGCTTTCCAGCGGAGAGAAAAAGGTGCTTGAACACTCTGCAAGCCTTTCAACTCCCAAAAACAGGCGTATGCAAGGAGCTGCTGCAAAAACCATGCTGTGCTCGCTGCTGCTCCTCCTGAAGCTCTGGCTGCTAAATCTGAGGCTTTCCTTCCAATTTCAAGCTGCAAAGCACTTGCTGAATTGCAGGGAAAGTGCGGGAGGCGTTTGCTGTGCTGGCACACTTTCTCCTTCCTAGACAGAGTGGAGAGGCTTTTCCCTGCCATGTAGGCGACAAGAGACGCATGAGAGGGGAGATCCGGAGCTGTCCGGAGGTAAGCGCCTGTTGCCGGCGTCTTCCGGCACAAGCCCCGCTCCGGAGCGCACCGCGGCCGGCAGGATGCTCTCTGCCGGCGAAGGTGCCGCTTCGGCGGCAAGGAAGCCTCTCCGGCTTCTCCAGCACACGGAGAGCTGAAACGTGAAGAAAGAAGCTGCAGAACACTGGCACCGAGCCTGCAGCTTTCCAGCGGAGAGAAAAAGGTGCTTGAACACTCTGCAAGCCTTTCAACTCCCAAAAACAGGCGTATGCAAGGAGCTGCTGCAAAAACCATGCTGTGCTCGCTGCTGCTCCTCCTGAAGCTCTGGCTGCTAAATCTGAGGCTTTCCTTCCAATTTCAAGCTGCAAAGCACTTGCTGAATTGCAGGGAAAGTGCGGGAGGCGTTTGCTGTGCTGGCACACTTTCTCCTTCCTAGACAGAGTGGAGAGGCTTTTCCCTGCCATGTAGGCGACAAGAGACGCATGAGAGGGGAGATCCGGAGCTGTCCGGAGGTAAGCGCCTGTTGCCGGCGTCTTCCGGCACAAGCCCCGCTCCGGAGCGCACCGCGGCCGGCAGGATGCTCTCTGCCGGCGAAGGTGCCGCTTCGGCGGCAAGGAAGCCTCTCCGGCTTCTCCAGCACACGGAGAGCTGAAACGTGAAGAAAGAAGCTGCAGAACACTGGCACCGAGCCTGCAGCTTTCCAGCGGAGAGAAAAAGGTGCTTGAACACTCTGCAAGCCTTTCAACTCCCAAAAACAGGCGTATGCAAGGAGCTGCTGCAAAAACCATGCTGTGCTCGCTGCTGCTCCTCCTGAAGCTCTGGCTGCTAAATCTGAGGCTTTCCTTCCAATTTCAAGCTGCAAAGCACTTGCTGAATTGCAGGGAAAGTCCGGGAGGCCTTTGCTGTGCTGGCACACTTTCTCCTTCCTAGACAGAGTGGGGAGGCTTTTCCCTGCCATGTAGGCGACAAGAGACGCATGAGAGGGGAGATCCGGAGCTGTCCGGAGGTAAGCGCCTGTTGCCGGCGTCTTCCGGCACAAGCCCCGCTCCGGAGCGCACCGCGGCCGGCAGGATGCTCTCTGCCGGCGAAGGTGCCGCTTCGGCGGCAAGGAAGCCTCTCCTGCTTCTCCAGCACACGGAGAGCTGAAACGTGAAGAAAGAAGCTGCAGAACACTGGCACCGAGCCTGCAGCTTTCCAGCGGAGAGAAAAAGGTGCTTGAACACTCTGCAAGCCTTTCGACTCCCAAAAACAGGCGTATGCAAGGAGCTGCTGCAAAAACCATGCTGTGCTCGCTGCTGCTCCTCCTGAAGCTCTGGCTGCTAAATCTGAGGCTTTCCTTCCAATTTCAAGCTGCAAAGCACTTGCTGAATTGCAGGGAAAGTCCGGGAGGCCTTTGATGTGCTGGCACACTTTCTCCTTCCTAGACAGAGTGGGGAGGCTTTTCCCTGCCATGTAGGCGACAAGAGACGCATGAGAGGGGAGATCCGGAGCTGTCCGGAGGTAAGCGCCTGTTGCCGGCGTCTTCCGGCACAAGCCCCGCTCCGGAGCGCACCGCGGCCGGCAGGATGCTCTCTGCCGGCGAAGGTGCCGCTTCGGCGGCAAGGAAGCCTCTCCGGCTTCTCCAGCACACGGAGAGCTGAAACGTGAAGAAAGAAGCTGCAGAACACTGGCACCGAGCCTGCAGCTTTCCAGCGGAGAGAAAAAGGTGCTTGAACACTCTGCAAGCCTTTCGACTCCCAAAAACAGGCGTATGCAAGGAGCTGCTGCAAAAACCATGCTGTGCTCGCTGCTGCTCCTCCTGAAGCTCTGGCTGCTAAATCTGAGGCTTTCCTTCCAATTTCAAGCTGCAAAGCACTTGCTGAATTGCAGGGAAAGTGCGGGAGGCGTTTGCTGTGCTGGCACACTTTCTCCTTCCTAGACAGAGTGGAGAGGCTTTTCCCTGCCATGTAGGCGACAAGAGACGCATGAGAGGGGAGATCCGGAGCTGTCCGGAGGTAAGCGCCTGTTGCCGGCGTCTTCCGGCACAAGCCCCGCTCCGGAGCGCACCGCGGCCGGCAGGATGCTCTCTGCCGGCGAAGGTGCCGCTTCGGCGGCAAGGAAGCCTCTCCGGCTTCTCCAGCACACGGAGAGCTGAAACGTGAAGAAAGAAGCTGCAGAACACTGGCACTGAGCCTGCAGCTTTCCAGCGGAGAGAAAAAGGTGCTTGAACACTCTGCAAGCCTTTCAACTCCCAAAAACAGGCGTATGCAAGGAGCTGCTGCAAAAACCATGCTGTGCTCGCTGCTGCTCCTCCTGAAGCTCTGGCTGCTAAATCTGAGGCTTTCCTTCCAATTTCAAGCTGCAAAGCACTTGCTGAATTGCAGGGAAAGTGCGGGAGGCGTTTGCTGTGCTGGCACACTTTCTCCTTCCTAGACAGATTGGAGAGGCTTTTCCCTGCCATGTAGGCGACAAGAGACGCATGAGAGGGGAGATCCGGAGCTGTCCGGAGGTAAGCGCCTGTTGCCGGCGTCTTCCGGCACAAGCCCCGCTCCGGAGCGCACCGCGGCCGGCAGGATGCTCTCTGCCGGCGAAGGTGCCGCTTCGGCGGCAAGGAAGCCTCTCCTGCTTCTCCAGCACACGGAGAGCTGAAACGTGAAGAAAGAAGCTGCAGAACACTGGCACCGAGCCTGCAGCTTTCCAGCGGAGAGAAAAAGGTGCTTGAACACTCTGCAAGCCTTTCGACTCCCAAAAACAGGCGTATGCAAGGAGCTGCTGCAAAAACCATGCTGTGCTCGCTGCTGCTCCTCCTGAAGCTCTGGCTGCTAAATCTGAGGCTTTCCTTCCAATTTCAAGCTGCAAAGCACTTGCTGAATTGCAGGGAAAGTGCGGGAGGCGTTTGCTGTGCTGGCACACTTTCTCCTTCCTAGACAGAGTGGAGAGGCTTTTCCCTGCCATGTAGGCGACAAGAGACGCATGAGAGGGGAGATCCGGAGCTGTCCGGAGGTAAGCGCCTGTTGCCGGCGTCTTCCGGCACAAGCCCCGCTCCGGAGCGCACCGCGGCCGGCAGGATGCTCTCTGCCGGCGAAGGTGCCGCTTCGGCGGCAAGGAAGTCTCTCCGGCTTCTCCAGCACACGGAGAGCTGAAACGTGAAGAAAGAAGCTGCAGAACACTGGCACCGAGCCTGCAGCTTTCCAGCGGAGAGAAAAAGGTGCTTGAACACTCTGCAAGCCTTTCAACTCCCAAAAACAGGCGTATGCAAGGAGCTGCTGCAAAAACCATGCTGTGCTCGCTGCTGCTCCTCCTGAAGCTCTGGCTGCTAAATCTGAGGCTTTCCTTCCAATTTCAAGCTGCAAAGCACTTGCTGAATTGCAGGGAAAGTGCGGGAGGCGTTTGCTGTGCTGGCACACTTTCTCCTTCCTAGACAGATTGGAGAGGCTTTTCCCTGCCATGTAGGCGACAAGAGACGCATGAGAGGGGAGATCCGGAGCTGTCCGGAGGTAAGCGCCTGTTGCCGGCGTCTTCCGGCACAAGCCCCGCTCCGGAGCGCACCGCGGCCGGCAGGATGCTCTCTGCCGGCGAAGGTGCCGCTTCGGCGGCAAGGAAGCCTCTCCTGCTTCTCCAGCACACGGAGAGCTGAAACGTGAAGAAAGAAGCTGCAGAACACTGGCACTGAGCCTGCAGCTTTCCAGCGGAGAGAAAAAGGTGCTTGAACACTCTGCAAGCCTTTCAACTCCCAAAAACAGGCGTATGCAAGGAGCTGCTGCAAAAACCATGCTGTGCTCGCTGCTGCTCCTCCTGAAGCTCTGGCTGCTAAATCTGAGGCTTTCCTTCCAATTTCAAGCTGCAAAGCACTTGCTGAATTGCAGGGAAAGTCCGGGAGGCCTTTGCTGTGCTGGCACATTTTCTCCTTCCTAGACAGAGTGGAGAGGCTTTTCCCTGCCATGTAGGCGACAAGAGACGCATGAGAGGGGAGATCCGGAGCTGTCCGGAGGTAAGCGCCTGTTGCCGGCGTCTTCCGGCACAAGCCCCGCTCCGGAGCGCACCGCGGCCGGCAGGATGCTCTCTGCCGGCGAAGGTGCCGCTTCGGCGGCAAGGAAGCCTCTCCGGCTTCTCCAGCACACGGAGAGCTGAAACGTGAAGAAAGAAGCTGCAGAACACTGGCACTGAGCCTGCAGCTTTCCAGCGGAGAGAAAAAGGTGCTTGAACACTCTGCAAGCCTTTCGACTCCCAAAAACAGGCGTATGCAAGGAGCTGCTGCAAAAACCATGCTGTGCTCGCTGCTGCTCCTCCTGAAGCTCTGGCTGCTAAATCTGAGGCTTTCCTTCCAATTTCAAGCTGCAAAGCACTTGCTGAATTGCAGGGAAAGTCCGGGAGGCCTTTGCTGTGCTGGCACACTTTCTCCTTCCTAGACAGATTGGAGAGGCTTTTCCCTGCCATGTGGGCGACAAGAGACGCATGAGAGGGGAGATCCGGAGCTGTCCGGAGGTAAGCGCCTGTTGCCGGCGTCTTCCGGCACAAGCCCCGCTCCGGAGCGCACCGCGGCCGGCAGGATGCTCTCTGCCGGCGAAGGTGCCGCTTCGGCGGCAAGGAAGCCTCTCCTGCTTCTCCAGCACACGGAGAGCTGAAACGTGAAGAAAGAAGCTGCAGAACACTGGCACCGAGCCTGCAGCTTTCCAGCGGAGAGAAAAAGGTGCTTGAACACTCTGCAAGACTTTCGACTCCCAAAAACAGGCGTATGCAAGGAGCTGCTGCAAAAACCATGCTGTGCTCGCTGCTGCTCCTCCTGAAGCTCTGGCTGCTAAATCTGAGGCTTTCCTTCCAATTTCAAGCTGCAAAGCACTTGCTGAATTGCAGGGAAAGTCCGGGAGGCCTTTGCTGTGCTGGCACATTTTCTCCATCCTAGACAGAGTGGAGAGGCTTTTCCCTGCCATGCGGGCGACAAGAGACGCATGAGAGGGGAGATCCGGAGCTGTCCGGAGGTAAGCGCCTGTTGCCGGCGTCTTCCGGCACAAGCCCCGCTCCGGAGCGCACCGCGGCCGGCAGGATGCTCTCTGCCGGCGAAGGTGCCGCTTCGGCGGCAAGGAAGCCTCTCCGGCTTCTCCAGCACACGGAGAGCTGAAACGTGAAGAAAGAAGCTGCAGAACACTGGCACCGAGCCTGCAGCTTTCCAGCGGAGAGAAAAAGGTGCTTGAACACTCTGCAAGCCTTTCGACTCCCAAAAACAGGCGTATGCAAGGAGCTGCTGCAAAAACCATGCTGTGCTCGCTGCTGCTCCTCCTGAAGCTCTGGCTGCTAAATCTGAGGCTTTCCTTCCAATTTCAAGCTGCAAAGCACTTGCTGAATTGCAGGGAAAGTGCGGGAGGCGTTTGCTGTGCTGGCACACTTTCTCCTTCCTAGACAGAGTGTAGAGGCTTTTCCCTGCCATGTAGGCGACAAGAGACGCATGAGAGGGGAGATCCGGAGCTGTCCGGAGGTAAGCGCCTGTTGCCGGCGTCTTCCGGCACAAGCCCCGCTCCGGAGCGCACCGCGGCCGGCAGGATGCTCTCTGCCGGCGAAGGTGCCGCTTCGGCGGCAAGGAAGTCTCTCCGGCTTCTCCAGCACACGGAGAGCTGAAACGTGAAGAAAGAAGCTGCAGAACACTGGCACCGAGCCTGCAGCTTTCCAGCGGAGAGAAAAAGGTGCTTGAACACTCTGCAAGCCTTTCGACTCCCAAAAACAGGCGTATGCAAGGAGCTGCTGCAAAAACCATGCTGTGCTCGCTGCTGCTCCTCCTGAAGCTCTGGCTGCTAAATCTGAGGCTTTCCTTCCAATTTCAAGCTGCAAAGCACTTGCTGAATTGCAGGGAAAGTGCGGGAGGCGTTTGCTGTGCTGGCACACTTTCTCCTTCCTAGACAGATTGGAGAGGCTTTTCCCTGCCATGTAGGCGACAAGAGACGCATGAGAGGGGAGATCCGGAGCTGTCCGGAGGTAAGCGCCTGTTGCCGGCGTCTTCCGGCACAAGCCCCGCTCCGGAGCGCACCGCGGCCGGCAGGATGCTCTCTGCCGGCGAAGGTGCCGCTTCGGCGGCAAGGAAGCCTCTCCGGCTTCTCCAGCACACGGAGAGCTGAAACGTGAAGAAAGAAGCTGCAGAACACTGGCACTGAGCCTGCAGCTTTCCAGCGGAGAGAAAAAGGTACTTGAACACTCTGCAAGCCTTTCAACTCCCAAAAACAGGCGTATGCAAGGAGCTGCTGCAAAAACCATGCTGTGCTCGCTGCTGCTCCTCCTGAAGCTCTGGCTGCTAAATCTGAGGCTTTCCTTCCAATTTCAAGCTGCAAAGCACTTGCTGAATTGCAGGGAAAGTCCGGGAGGCCTTTGCTGTGCTGGCACATTTTCTCCTTCCTAGACAGAGTGGAGAGGCTTTTCCCTGCCATGCGGGCGACAAGAGACGCATGAGAGGGGAGATCCGGAGCTGTCCGGAGGTAAGCGCCTGTTGCCGGCGTCTTCCGGCACAAGCCCCGCTCCGGAGCGCACCGCGGCCGGCAGGATGCTCTCTGCCGGCGAAGGTGCCGCTTCGGCGGCAAGGAAGCCTCTCCTGCTTCTCCAGCACACGGAGAGCTGAAACGTGAAGAAAGAAGCTGCAGAACACTGGCACTGAGCCTGCAGCTTTCCAGCGGAGAGAAAAAGGTGCTTGAACACTCTGCAAGCCTTTCAACTCCCAAAAACAGGCGTATGCAAGGAGCTGCTGCAAAAACCATGCTGTGCTCGCTGCTGCTCCTCCTGAAGCTCTGGCTGCTAAATCTGAGGCTTTCCTTCCAATTTCAAGCTGCAAAGCACTTGCTGAATTGCAGGGAAAGTCCGGGAGGCCTTTGCTGTGCTGGCACATTTTCTCCTTCCTAGACAGAGTGGAGAGGCTTTTCCCTGCCATGTAGGCGACAAGAGACGCATGAGAGGGGAGATCCGGAGCTGTCCGGAGGTAAGCGCCTGTTGCCGGCGTCTTCCGGCACAAGCCCCGCTCCGGAGCGCACCGCGGCCGGCAGGATGCTCTCTGCCGGCGAAGGTGCCGCTTCGGCGGCAAGGAAGCCTCTCCGGCTTCTCCAGCACACGGAGAGCTGAAACGTGAAGAAAGAAGCTGCAGAACACTGGCACTGAGCCTGCAGCTTTCCAGCGGAGAGGAAAAGGTGCTTGAACACTCT
Source organism: Fringilla coelebs (assembly GCF_963513975.1). NCBI lineage: Eukaryota > Metazoa > Chordata > Aves > Passeriformes > Fringillidae > Fringilla > Fringilla coelebs. The sequence continues at coordinate 2,000,044 of NW_028167521.1, read as the reverse complement.
GCAAGCCTTTCGACTCCCAAAAACAGGCGTATGCAAGGAGCTGCTGCAAAAACCATGCTGTGCTCGCTGCTGCTCCTCCTGAAGCTCTGGCTGCTAAATCTGAGGCTTTCCTTCCAATTTCAAGCTGCAAAGCACTTGCTGAATTGCAGGGAAAGTCCGGGAGGCCTTTGCTGTGCTGGCACACTTTCTCCTTCCTAGACAGAGTGGAAAAGCTTTTCCCTGCCATGTAGGCGACAAGAGACGCATGAGAGGGGAGATCCGGAGCTGTCCGGAGGTAAGCGCCTGTTGCCGGCGTCTTCCGGCACAAGCCCCGCTCCGGAGCGCACCGCGGCCGGCAGGATGCTCTCTGCCGGCGAAGGTGCCGCTTCGGCGGCAAGGAAGCCTCTCCGGCTTCTCCAGCACACGGAGAGCTGAAACGTGAAGAAAGAAGCTGCAGAACACTGGCACCGAGCCTGCAGCTTTCCAGCGGAGAGAAAAAGGTGCTTGAACACTCTGCAAGCCTTTCAACTCCCAAAAACAGGCGTATGCAAGGAGCTGCTGCAAAAACCATGCTGTGCTCGCTGCTGCTCCTCCTGAAGCTCTGGCTGCTAAATCTGAGGCTTTCCTTCCAATTTCAAGCTGCAAAGCACTTGCTGAATTGCAGGGAAAGTGCGGGAGGCGTTTGCTGTGCTGGCACACTTTCTCCTTCCTAGACAGAGTGGAGAGGCTTTTCCCTGCCATGTAGGCGACAAGAGACGCATGAGAGGGGAGATCCGGAGCTGTCCGGAGGTAAGCGCCTGTTGCCGGCGTCTTCCGGCACAAGCCCCGCTCCGGAGCGCACCGCGGCCGGCAGGATGCTCTCTGCCGGCGAAGGTGCCGCTTCGGCGGCAAGGAAGCCTCTCCGGCTTCTCCAGCACACGGAGAGCTGAAACGTGAAGAAAGAAGCTGCAGAACACTGGCACCGAGCCTGCAGCTTTCCAGCGGAGAGAAAAAGGTGCTTGAACACTCTGCAAGCCTTTCAACTCCCAAAAACAGGCGTATGCAAGGAGCTGCTGCAAAAACCATGCTGTGCTCGCTGCTGCTCCTCCTGAAGCTCTGGCTGCTAAATCTGAGGCTTTCCTTCCAATTTCAAGCTGCAAAGCACTTGCTGAATTGCAGGGAAAGTGCGGGAGGCGTTTGCTGTGCTGGCACACTTTCTCCTTCCTAGACAGAGTGGAGAGGCTTTTCCCTGCCATGTAGGCGACAAGAGACGCATGAGAGGGGAGATCCGGAGCTGTCCGGAGGTAAGCGCCTGTTGCCGGCGTCTTCCGGCACAAGCCCCGCTCCGGAGCGCACCGCGGCCGGCAGGATGCTCTCTGCCGGCGAAGGTGCCGCTTCGGCGGCAAGGAAGCCTCTCCGGCTTCTCCAGCACACGGAGAGCTGAAACGTGAAGAAAGAAGCTGCAGAACACTGGCACCGAGCCTGCAGCTTTCCAGCGGAGAGAAAAAGGTGCTTGAACACTCTGCAAGCCTTTCAACTCCCAAAAACAGGCGTATGCAAGGAGCTGCTGCAAAAACCATGCTGTGCTCGCTGCTGCTCCTCCTGAAGCTCTGGCTGCTAAATCTGAGGCTTTCCTTCCAATTTCAAGCTGCAAAGCACTTGCTGAATTGCAGGGAAAGTCCGGGAGGCCTTTGCTGTGCTGGCACACTTTCTCCTTCCTAGACAGAGTGGGGAGGCTTTTCCCTGCCATGTAGGCGACAAGAGACGCATGAGAGGGGAGATCCGGAGCTGTCCGGAGGTAAGCGCCTGTTGCCGGCGTCTTCCGGCACAAGCCCCGCTCCGGAGCGCACCGCGGCCGGCAGGATGCTCTCTGCCGGCGAAGGTGCCGCTTCGGCGGCAAGGAAGCCTCTCCTGCTTCTCCAGCACACGGAGAGCTGAAACGTGAAGAAAGAAGCTGCAGAACACTGGCACCGAGCCTGCAGCTTTCCAGCGGAGAGAAAAAGGTGCTTGAACACTCTGCAAGCCTTTCGACTCCCAAAAACAGGCGTATGCAAGGAGCTGCTGCAAAAACCATGCTGTGCTCGCTGCTGCTCCTCCTGAAGCTCTGGCTGCTAAATCTGAGGCTTTCCTTCCAATTTCAAGCTGCAAAGCACTTGCTGAATTGCAGGGAAAGTCCGGGAGGCCTTTGATGTGCTGGCACACTTTCTCCTTCCTAGACAGAGTGGGGAGGCTTTTCCCTGCCATGTAGGCGACAAGAGACGCATGAGAGGGGAGATCCGGAGCTGTCCGGAGGTAAGCGCCTGTTGCCGGCGTCTTCCGGCACAAGCCCCGCTCCGGAGCGCACCGCGGCCGGCAGGATGCTCTCTGCCGGCGAAGGTGCCGCTTCGGCGGCAAGGAAGCCTCTCCGGCTTCTCCAGCACACGGAGAGCTGAAACGTGAAGAAAGAAGCTGCAGAACACTGGCACCGAGCCTGCAGCTTTCCAGCGGAGAGAAAAAGGTGCTTGAACACTCTGCAAGCCTTTCGACTCCCAAAAACAGGCGTATGCAAGGAGCTGCTGCAAAAACCATGCTGTGCTCGCTGCTGCTCCTCCTGAAGCTCTGGCTGCTAAATCTGAGGCTTTCCTTCCAATTTCAAGCTGCAAAGCACTTGCTGAATTGCAGGGAAAGTGCGGGAGGCGTTTGCTGTGCTGGCACACTTTCTCCTTCCTAGACAGAGTGGAGAGGCTTTTCCCTGCCATGTAGGCGACAAGAGACGCATGAGAGGGGAGATCCGGAGCTGTCCGGAGGTAAGCGCCTGTTGCCGGCGTCTTCCGGCACAAGCCCCGCTCCGGAGCGCACCGCGGCCGGCAGGATGCTCTCTGCCGGCGAAGGTGCCGCTTCGGCGGCAAGGAAGCCTCTCCGGCTTCTCCAGCACACGGAGAGCTGAAACGTGAAGAAAGAAGCTGCAGAACACTGGCACTGAGCCTGCAGCTTTCCAGCGGAGAGAAAAAGGTGCTTGAACACTCTGCAAGCCTTTCAACTCCCAAAAACAGGCGTATGCAAGGAGCTGCTGCAAAAACCATGCTGTGCTCGCTGCTGCTCCTCCTGAAGCTCTGGCTGCTAAATCTGAGGCTTTCCTTCCAATTTCAAGCTGCAAAGCACTTGCTGAATTGCAGGGAAAGTGCGGGAGGCGTTTGCTGTGCTGGCACACTTTCTCCTTCCTAGACAGATTGGAGAGGCTTTTCCCTGCCATGTAGGCGACAAGAGACGCATGAGAGGGGAGATCCGGAGCTGTCCGGAGGTAAGCGCCTGTTGCCGGCGTCTTCCGGCACAAGCCCCGCTCCGGAGCGCACCGCGGCCGGCAGGATGCTCTCTGCCGGCGAAGGTGCCGCTTCGGCGGCAAGGAAGCCTCTCCTGCTTCTCCAGCACACGGAGAGCTGAAACGTGAAGAAAGAAGCTGCAGAACACTGGCACCGAGCCTGCAGCTTTCCAGCGGAGAGAAAAAGGTGCTTGAACACTCTGCAAGCCTTTCAACTCCCAAAAACAGGCGTATGCAAGGAGCTGCTGCAAAAACCATGCTGTGCTCGCTGCTGCTCCTCCTGAAGCTCTGGCTGCTAAATCTGAGGCTTTCCTTCCAATTTCAAGCTGCAAAGCACTTGCTGAATTGCAGGGAAAGTGCGGGAGGCGTTTGCTGTGCTGGCACACTTTCTCCTTCCTAGACAGAGTGGAGAGGCTTTTCCCTGCCATGTAGGCGACAAGAGACGCATGAGAGGGGAGATCCGGAGCTGTCCGGAGGTAAGCGCCTGTTGCCGGCGTCTTCCGGCACAAGCCCCGCTCCGGAGCGCACCGCGGCCGGCAGGATGCTCTCTGCCGGCGAAGGTGCCGCTTCGGCGGCAAGGAAGTCTCTCCGGCTTCTCCAGCACACGGAGAGCTGAAACGTGAAGAAAGAAGCTGCAGAACACTGGCACCGAGCCTGCAGCTTTCCAGCGGAGAGAAAAAGGTGCTTGAACACTCTGCAAGCCTTTCAACTCCCAAAAACAGGCGTATGCAAGGAGCTGCTGCAAAAACCATGCTGTGCTCGCTGCTGCTCCTCCTGAAGCTCTGGCTGCTAAATCTGAGGCTTTCCTTCCAATTTCAAGCTGCAAAGCACTTGCTGAATTGCAGGGAAAGTGCGGGAGGCGTTTGCTGTGCTGGCACACTTTCTCCTTCCTAGACAGATTGGAGAGGCTTTTCCCTGCCATGTAGGCGACAAGAGACGCATGAGAGGGGAGATCCGGAGCTGTCCGGAGGTAAGCGCCTGTTGCCGGCGTCTTCCGGCACAAGCCCCGCTCCGGAGCGCACCGCGGCCGGCAGGATGCTCTCTGCCGGCGAAGGTGCCGCTTCGGCGGCAAGGAAGCCTCTCCTGCTTCTCCAGCACACGGAGAGCTGAAACGTGAAGAAAGAAGCTGCAGAACACTGGCACTGAGCCTGCAGCTTTCCAGCGGAGAGAAAAAGGTGCTTGAACACTCTGCAAGCCTTTCAACTCCCAAAAACAGGCGTATGCAAGGAGCTGCTGCAAAAACCATGCTGTGCTCGCTGCTGCTCCTCCTGAAGCTCTGGCTGCTAAATCTGAGGCTTTCCTTCCAATTTCAAGCTGCAAAGCACTTGCTGAATTGCAGGGAAAGTCCGGGAGGCCTTTGCTGTGCTGGCACATTTTCTCCTTCCTAGACAGAGTGGAGAGGCTTTTCCCTGCCATGTAGGCGACAAGAGACGCATGAGAGGGGAGATCCGGAGCTGTCCGGAGGTAAGCGCCTGTTGCCGGCGTCTTCCGGCACAAGCCCCGCTCCGGAGCGCACCGCGGCCGGCAGGATGCTCTCTGCCGGCGAAGGTGCCGCTTCGGCGGCAAGGAAGCCTCTCCGGCTTCTCCAGCACACGGAGAGCTGAAACGTGAAGAAAGAAGCTGCAGAACACTGGCACTGAGCCTGCAGCTTTCCAGCGGAGAGAAAAAGGTGCTTGAACACTCTGCAAGCCTTTCGACTCCCAAAAACAGGCGTATGCAAGGAGCTGCTGCAAAAACCATGCTGTGCTCGCTGCTGCTCCTCCTGAAGCTCTGGCTGCTAAATCTGAGGCTTTCCTTCCAATTTCAAGCTGCAAAGCACTTGCTGAATTGCAGGGAAAGTCCGGGAGGCCTTTGCTGTGCTGGCACACTTTCTCCTTCCTAGACAGATTGGAGAGGCTTTTCCCTGCCATGTGGGCGACAAGAGACGCATGAGAGGGGAGATCCGGAGCTGTCCGGAGGTAAGCGCCTGTTGCCGGCGTCTTCCGGCACAAGCCCCGCTCCGGAGCGCACCGCGGCCGGCAGGATGCTCTCTGCCGGCGAAGGTGCCGCTTCGGCGGCAAGGAAGCCTCTCCTGCTTCTCCAGCACACGGAGAGCTGAAACGTGAAGAAAGAAGCTGCAGAACACTGGCACCGAGCCTGCAGCTTTCCAGCGGAGAGAAAAAGGTGCTTGAACACTCTGCAAGACTTTCGACTCCCAAAAACAGGCGTATGCAAGGAGCTGCTGCAAAAACCATGCTGTGCTCGCTGCTGCTCCTCCTGAAGCTCTGGCTGCTAAATCTGAGGCTTTCCTTCCAATTTCAAGCTGCAAAGCACTTGCTGAATTGCAGGGAAAGTCCGGGAGGCCTTTGCTGTGCTGGCACATTTTCTCCATCCTAGACAGAGTGGAGAGGCTTTTCCCTGCCATGCGGGCGACAAGAGACGCATGAGAGGGGAGATCCGGAGCTGTCCGGAGGTAAGCGCCTGTTGCCGGCGTCTTCCGGCACAAGCCCCGCTCCGGAGCGCACCGCGGCCGGCAGGATGCTCTCTGCCGGCGAAGGTGCCGCTTCGGCGGCAAGGAAGCCTCTCCGGCTTCTCCAGCACACGGAGAGCTGAAACGTGAAGAAAGAAGCTGCAGAACACTGGCACCGAGCCTGCAGCTTTCCAGCGGAGAGAAAAAGGTGCTTGAACACTCTGCAAGCCTTTCGACTCCCAAAAACAGGCGTATGCAAGGAGCTGCTGCAAAAACCATGCTGTGCTCGCTGCTGCTCCTCCTGAAGCTCTGGCTGCTAAATCTGAGGCTTTCCTTCCAATTTCAAGCTGCAAAGCACTTGCTGAATTGCAGGGAAAGTGCGGGAGGCGTTTGCTGTGCTGGCACACTTTCTCCTTCCTAGACAGAGTGGAGAGGCTTTTCCCTGCCATGTAGGCGACAAGAGACGCATGAGAGGGGAGATCCGGAGCTGTCCGGAGGTAAGCGCCTGTTGCCGGCGTCTTCCGGCACAAGCCCCGCTCCGGAGCGCACCGCGGCCGGCAGGATGCTCTCTGCCGGCGAAGGTGCCGCTTCGGCGGCAAGGAAGTCTCTCCGGCTTCTCCAGCACACGGAGAGCTGAAACGTGAAGAAAGAAGCTGCAGAACACTGGCACCGAGCCTGCAGCTTTCCAGCGGAGAGAAAAAGGTGCTTGAACACTCTGCAAGCCTTTCGACTCCCAAAAACAGGCGTATGCAAGGAGCTGCTGCAAAAACCATGCTGTGCTCGCTGCTGCTCCTCCTGAAGCTCTGGCTGCTAAATCTGAGGCTTTCCTTCCAATTTCAAGCTGCAAAGCACTTGCTGAATTGCAGGGAAAGTGCGGGAGGCGTTTGCTGTGCTGGCACACTTTCTCCTTCCTAGACAGATTGGAGAGGCTTTTCCCTGCCATGTAGGCGACAAGAGACGCATGAGAGGGGAGATCCGGAGCTGTCCGGAGGTAAGCGCCTGTTGCCGGCGTCTTCCGGCACAAGCCCCGCTCCGGAGCGCACCGCGGCCGGCAGGATGCTCTCTGCCGGCGAAGGTGCCGCTTCGGCGGCAAGGAAGCCTCTCCGGCTTCTCCAGCACACGGAGAGCTGAAACGTGAAGAAAGAAGCTGCAGAACACTGGCACTGAGCCTGCAGCTTTCCAGCGGAGAGAAAAAGGTACTTGAACACTCTGCAAGCCTTTCAACTCCCAAAAACAGGCGTATGCAAGGAGCTGCTGCAAAAACCATGCTGTGCTCGCTGCTGCTCCTCCTGAAGCTCTGGCTGCTAAATCTGAGGCTTTCCTTCCAATTTCAAGCTGCAAAGCACTTGCTGAATTGCAGGGAAAGTCCGGGAGGCCTTTGCTGTGCTGGCACATTTTCTCCTTCCTAGACAGAGTGGAGAGGCTTTTCCCTGCCATGCGGGCGACAAGAGACGCATGAGAGGGGAGATCCGGAGCTGTCCGGAGGTAAGCGCCTGTTGCCGGCGTCTTCCGGCACAAGCCCCGCTCCGGAGCGCACCGCGGCCGGCAGGATGCTCTCTGCCGGCGAAGGTGCCGCTTCGGCGGCAAGGAAGCCTCTCCTGCTTCTCCAGCACACGGAGAGCTGAAACGTGAAGAAAGAAGCTGCAGAACACTGGCACTGAGCCTGCAGCTTTCCAGCGGAGAGAAAAAGGTGCTTGAACACTCTGCAAGCCTTTCAACTCCCAAAAACAGGCGTATGCAAGGAGCTGCTGCAAAAACCATGCTGTGCTCGCTGCTGCTCCTCCTGAAGCTCTGGCTGCTAAATCTGAGGCTTTCCTTCCAATTTCAAGCTGCAAAGCACTTGCTGAATTGCAGGGAAAGTCCGGGAGGCCTTTGCTGTGCTGGCACATTTTCTCCTTCCTAGACAGAGTGGAGAGGCTTTTCCCTGCCATGTAGGCGACAAGAGACGCATGAGAGGGGAGATCCGGAGCTGTCCGGAGGTAAGCGCCTGTTGCCGGCGTCTTCCGGCACAAGCCCCGCTCCGGAGCGCACCGCGGCCGGCAGGATGCTCTCTGCCGGCGAAGGTGCCGCTTCGGCGGCAAGGAAGCCTCTCCGGCTTCTCCAGCACACGGAGAGCTGAAACGTGAAGAAAGAAGCTGCAGAACACTGGCACTGAGCCTGCAGCTTTCCAGCGGAGAGGAAAAGGTGCTTGAACACTCTGCAAGCCTTTCGACTCCCAAAAACAGGCGTATGCAAGGAGCTGCTGCAAAAACCATGCTGTGCTCGCTGCTGCTCCTCCTGAAGCTCTGGCTGCTAAATCTGAGGCTTTCCTTCCAATTTCAAGCTGCAAAGCACTTGCTGAATTGCAGGGAAAGTCCGGGAGGCCTTTGCTGTGCTGGCACACTTTCTCCTTCCTAGACAGAGTGGAAAAGCTTTTCCCTGCCATGTAGGCGACAAGAGACGCATGAGAGGGGAGATCCGGAGCTGTCCGGAGGTAAGCGCCTGTTGCCGGCGTCTTCCGGCACAAGCCCCGCTCCGGAGCGCACCGCGGCCGGCAGGATGCTCTCTGCCGGCGAAGGTGCCGCTTCGGCGGCAAGGAAGCCTCTCCTGCTTCTCCAGCACACGGAGAGCTGAAACGTGAAGAAAGAAGCTGCAGAACACTGGCACCGAGCCTGCAGCTTTCCAGCGGAGAGAAAAAGGTGCTTGAACACTCTGCAAGCCTTTCAACTCCCAAAAACAGGCGTATGCAAGGAGCTGCTGCAAAAACCATGCTGTGCTCGCTGCTGCTCCTCCTGAAGCTCTGGCTGCTAAATCTGAGGCTTTCCTTCCAATTTCAAGCTGCAAAGCACTTGCTGAATTGCAGGGAAAGTGCGGGAGGCGTTTGCTGTGCTGGCACACTTTCTCCTTCCTAGACAGAGTGGAGAGGCTTTTCCCTGCCATGTAGGCGACAAGAGACGCATGAGAGGGGAGATCCGGAGCTGTCCGGAGGTAAGCGCCTGTTGCCGGCGTCTTCCGGCACAAGCCCCGCTCCGGAGCGCACCGCGGCCGGCAGGATGCTCTCTGCCGGCGAAGGTGCCGCTTCGGCGGCAAGGAAGCCTCTCCGGCTTCTCCAGCACACGGAGAGCTGAAACGTGAAGAAAGAAGCTGCAGAACACTGGCACCGAGCCTGCAGCTTTCCAGCGGAGAGAAAAAGGTGCTTGAACACTCTGCAAGCCTTTCAACTCCCAAAAACAGGCGTATGCAAGGAGCTGCTGCAAAAACCATGCTGTGCTCGCTGCTGCTCCTCCTGAAGCTCTGGCTGCTAAATCTGAGGCTTTCCTTCCAATTTCAAGCTGCAAAGCACTTGCTGAATTGCAGGGAAAGTCCGGGAGGCCTTTGCTGTGCTGGCACACTTTCTCCTTCCTAGACAGAGTGGAGAGGCTTTTCCCTGCCATGTAGGCGACAAGAGACGCATGAGAGGGGAGATCCGGAGCTGTCCGGAGGTAAGCGCCTGTTGCCGGCGTCTTCCGGCACAAGCCCCGCTCCGGAGCGCACCGCGGCCGGCAGGATGCTCTCTGCCGGCGAAGGTGCCGCTTCGGCGGCAAGGAAGCCTCTCCGGCTTCTCCAGCACACGGAGAGCTGAAACGTGAAGAAAGAAGCTGCAGAACACTGGCACCGAGCCTGCAGCTTTCCAGCGGAGAGAAAAAGGTGCTTGAACACTCTGCAAGCCTTTCGACTCCCAAAAACAGGCGTATGCAAGGAGCTGCTGCAAAAACCATGCTGTGCTCGCTGCTGCTCCTCCTGAAGCTCTGGCTGCTAAATCTGAGGCTTTCCTTCCAATTTCAAGCTGCAAAGCACTTGCTGAATTGCAGGGAAAGTCCGGGAGGCCTTTGATGTGCTGGCACACTTTCTCCTTCCTAGACAGAGTGGGGAGGCTTTTCCCTGCCATGTAGGCGACAAGAGACGCATGAGAGGGGAGATCCGGAGCTGTCCGGAGGTAAGCGCCTGTTGCCGGCGTCTTCCGGCACAAGCCCCGCTCCGGAGCGCACCGCGGCCGGCAGGATGCTCTCTGCCGGCGAAGGTGCCGCTTCGGCGGCAAGGAAGCCTCTCCGGCTTCTCCAGCACACGGAGAGCTGAAACGTGAAGAAAGAAGCTGCAGAACACTGGCACCGAGCCTGCAGCTTTCCAGCGGAGAGAAAAAGGTGCTTGAACACTCTGCAAGCCTTTCGACTCCCAAAAACAGGCGTATGCAAGGAGCTGCTGCAAAAACCATGCTGTGCTCGCTGCTGCTCCTCCTGAAGCTCTGGCTGCTAAATCTGAGGCTTTCCTTCCAATTTCAAGCTGCAAAGCACTTGCTGAATTGCAGGGAAAGTGCGGGAGGCGTTTGCTGTGCTGGCACACTTTCTCCTTCCTAGACAGAGTGGAGAGGCTTTTCCCTGCCATGTAGGCGACAAGAGACGCATGAGAGGGGAGATCCGGAGCTGTCCGGAGGTAAGCGCCTGTTGCCGGCGTCTTCCGGCACAAGCCCCGCTCCGGAGCGCACCGCGGCCGGCAGGATGCTCTCTGCCGGCGAAGGTGCCGCTTCGGCGGCAAGGAAGCCTCTCCGGCTTCTCCAGCACACGGAGAGCTGAAACGTGAAGAAAGAAGCTGCAGAACACTGGCACCGAGCCTGCAGCTTTCCAGCGGAGAGAAAAAGGTGCTTGAACACTCTGCAAGCCTTTCAACTCCCAAAAACAGGCGTATGCAAGGAGCTGCTGCAAAAACCATGCTGTGCTCGCTGCTGCTCCTCCTGAAGCTCTGGCTGCTAAATCTGAGGCTTTCCTTCCAATTTCAAGCTGCAAAGCACTTGCTGAATTGCAGGGAAAGTGCGGGAGGCGTTTGCTGTGCTGGCACACTTTCTCCTTCCTAGACAGATTGGAGAGGCTTTTCCCTGCCATGTAGGCGACAAGAGACGCATGAGAGGGGAGATCCGGAGCTGTCCGGAGGTAAGCGCCTGTTGCCGGCGTCTTCCGGCACAAGCCCCGCTCCGGAGCGCACCGCGGCCGGCAGGATGCTCTCTGCCGGCGAAGGTGCCGCTTCGGCGGCAAGGAAGTCTCTCCGGCTTCTCCAGCACACGGAGAGCTGAAACGTGAAGAAAGAAGCTGCAGAACACTGGCACCGAGCCTGCAGCTTTCCAGCGGAGAGAAAAAGGTGCTTGAACACTCTGCAAGCCTTTCAACTCCCAAAAACAGGCGTATGCAAGGAGCTGCTGCAAAAACCATGCTGTGCTCGCTGCTGCTCCTCCTGAAGCTCTGGCTGCTAAATCTGAGGCTTTCCTTCCAATTTCAAGCTGCAAAGCACTTGCTGAATTGCAGGGAAAGTGCGGGAGGCCTTTGCTGTGCTGGCACACTTTCTCCTTCCTAGACAGAGTGGAGAGGCTTTTCCCTGCCATGTAGGCGACAAGAGACGCATGAGAGGGGAGATCCGGAGCTGTCCGGAGGTAAGCGCCTGTTGCCGGCGTCTTCCGGCACAAGCCCCGCTCCGGAGCGCACCGCGGCCGGCAGGATGCTCTCTGCCGGCGAAGGTGCCGCTTCGGCGGCAAGGAAGCCTCTCCGGCTTCTCCAGCACACGGAGAGCTGAAACGTGAAGAAAGAAGCTGCAGAACACTGGCACCGAGCCTGCAGCTTTCCAGCGGAGAGAAAAAGGTGCTTGAACACTCTGCAAGCCTTTCAACTCCCAAAAACAGGCGTATGCAAGGAGCTGCTGCAAAAACCATGCTGTGCTCGCTGCTGCTCCTCCTGAAGCTCTGGCTGCTAAATCTGAGGCTTTCCTTCCAATTTCAAGCTGCAAAGCACTTGCTGAATTGCAGGGAAAGTGCGGGAGGCGTTTGCTGTGCTGGCACACTTTCTCCTTCCTAGACAGAGTGGAGAGGCTTTTCCCTGCCATGTAGGCGACAAGAGACGCATGAGAGGGGAGATCCGGAGCTGTCCGGAGGTAAGCGCCTGTTGCCGGCGTCTTCCGGCACAAGCCCCGCTCCGGAGCGCACCGCGGCCGGCAGGATGCTCTCTGCCGGCGAAGGTGCCGCTTCGGCGGCAAGGAAGCCTCTCCGGCTTCTCCAGCACACGGAGAGCTGAAACGTGAAGAAAGAAGCTGCAGAACACTGGCACCGAGCCTGCAGCTTTCCAGCGGAGAGAAAAAGGTGCTTGAACACTCTGCAAGCCTTTCAACTCCCAAAAACAGGCGTATGCAAGGAGCTGCTGCAAAAACCATGCTGTGCTCGCTGCTGCTCCTCCTGAAGCTCTGGCTGCTAAATCTGAGGCTTTCCTTCCAATTTCAAGCTGCAAAGCACTTGCTGAATTGCAGGGAAAGTGCGGGAGGCCTTTGCTGTGCTGGCACACTTTCTCCTTCCTAGACAGAGTGGAGAGGCTTTTCCCTGCCATGTAGGCGACAAGAGACGCATGAGAGGGGAGATCCGGAGCTGTCCGGAGGTAAGCGCCTGTTGCCGGCGTCTTCCGGCACAAGCCCCGCTCCGGAGCGCACCGCGGCCGGCAGGATGCTCTCTGCCGGCGAAGGTGCCGCTTCGGCGGCAAGGAAGCCTCTCCGGCTTCTCCAGCACACGGAGAGCTGAAACGTGAAGAAAGAAGCTGCAGAACACTGGCACCGAGCCTGCAGCTTTCCAGCGGAGAGAAAAAGGTGCTTGAACACTCTGCAAGCCTTTCAACTCCCAAAAACAGGCGTATGCAAGGAGCTGCTGCAAAAACCATGCTGTGCTCGCTGCTGCTCCTCCTGAAGCTCTGGCTGCTAAATCTGAGGCTTTCCTTCCAATTTCAAGCTGCAAAGCACTTGCTGAATTGCAGGGAAAGTGCGGGAGGCGTTTGCTGTGCTGGCACACTTTCTCCTTCCTAGACAGAGTGGAGAGGCTTTTCCCTGCCATGTAGGCGACAAGAGACGCATGAGAGGGGAGATCCGGAGCTGTCCGGAGGTAAGCGCCTGTTGCCGGCGTCTTCCGGCACAAGCCCCGCTCCGGAGCGCACCGCGGCCGGCAGGATGCTCTCTGCCGGCGAAGGTGCCGCTTCGGCGGCAAGGAAGCCTCTCCGGCTTCTCCAGCACACGGAGAGCTGAAACGTGAAGAAAGAAGCTGCAGAACACTGGCACCGAGCCTGCAGCTTTCCAGCGGAGAGAAAAAGGTGCTTGAACACTCTGCAAGCCTTTCAACTCCCAAAAACAGGCGTATGCAAGGAGCTGCTGCAAAAACCATGCTGTGCTCGCTGCTGCTCCTCCTGAAGCTCTGGCTGCTAAATCTGAGGCTTTCCTTCCAATTTCAAGCTGCAAAGCACTTGCTGAATTGCAGGGAAAGTGCGGGAGGCGTTTGCTGTGCTGGCACACTTTCTCCTTCCTAGACAGAGTGGAGAGGCTTTTCCCTGCCATGTAGGCGACAAGAGACGCATGAGAGGGGAGATCCGGAGCTGTCCGGAGGTAAGCGCCTGTTGCCGGCGTCTTCCGGCACAAGCCCCGCTCCGGAGCGCACCGCGGCCGGCAGGATGCTCTCTGCCGGCGAAGGTGCCGCTTCGGCGGCAAGGAAGCCTCTCCGGCTTCTCCAGCACACGGAGAGCTGAAACGTGAAGAAAGAAGCTGCAGAACACTGGCACCGAGCCTGCAGCTTTCCAGCGGAGAGAAAAAGGTGCTTGAACACTCTGCAAGCCTTTCGACTCCCAAAAACAGGCGTATGCAAGGAGCTGCTGCAAAAACCATGCTGTGCTCGCTGCTGCTCCTCCTGAAGCTCTGGCTGCTAAATCTGAGGCTTTCCTTCCAATTTCAAGCTGCAAAGCACTTGCTGAATTGCAGGGAAAGTGCGGGAGGCGTTTGCTGTGCTGGCACACTTTCTCCTTCCTAGACAGAGTGGAGAGGCTTTTCCCTGCCATGTAGGCGACAAGAGACGCATGAGAGGGGAGATCCGGAGCTGTCCGGAGGTAAGCGCCTGTTGCCGGCGTCTTCCGGCACAAGCCCCGCTCCGGAGCGCACCGCGGCCGGCAGGATGCTCTCTGCCGGCGAAGGTGCCGCTTCGGCGGCAAGGAAGCCTCTCCGGCTTCTCCAGCACACGGAGAGCTGAAACGTGAAGAAAGAAGCTGCAGAACACTGGCACTGAGCCTGCAGCTTTCCAGCGGAGAGAAAAAGGTGCTTGAACACTCTGCAAGCCTTTCAACTCCCAAAAACAGGCGTATGCAAGGAGCTGCTGCAAAAACCATGCTGTGCTCGCTGCTGCTCCTCCTGAAGCTCTGGCTGCTAAATCTGAGGCTTTCCTTCCAATTTCAAGCTGCAAAGCACTTGCTGAATTGCAGGGAAAGTCCGGGAGGCCTTTGCTGTGCTGGCACATTTTCTCCTTCCTAGACAGAGTGGAGAGGCTTTTCCCTGCCATGCGGGCGACAAGAGACGCATGAGAGGGGAGATCCGGAGCTGTCCGGAGGTAAGCGCCTGTTGCCGGCGTCTTCCGGCACAAGCCCCGCTCCGGAGCGCACCGCGGCCGGCAGGATGCTCTCTGCCGGCGAAGGTGCCGCTTCGGCGGCAAGGAAGCCTCTCCGGCTTCTCCAGCACACGGAGAGCTGAAACGTGAAGAAAGAAGCTGCAGAACACTGGCACCGAGCCTGCAGCTTTCCAGCGGAGAGAAAAAGGTGCTTGAACACTCTGCAAGCCTTTCAACTCCCAAAAACAGGCGTATGCAAGGAGCTGCTGCAAAAACCATGCTGTGCTCGCTGCTGCTCCTCCTGAAGCTCTGGCTGCTAAATCTGAGGCTTTCCTTCCAATTTCAAGCTGCAAAGCACTTGCTGAATTGCAGGGAAAGTCCGGGAGGCCTTTGCTGTGCTGGCACACTTTCTCCTTCCTAGACAGAGTGGGGAGGCTTTTCCCTGCCATGTAGGCGACAAGAGACGCATGAGAGGGGAGATCCGGAGCTGTCCGGAGGTAAGCGCCTGTTGCCGGCGTCTTCCGGCACAAGCCCCGCTCCGGAGCGCACCGCGGCCGGCAGGATGCTCTCTGCCGGCGAAGGTGCCGCTTCGGCGGCAAGGAAGCCTCTCCTGCTTCTCCAGCACACGGAGAGCTGAAACGTGAAGAAAGAAGCTGCAGAACACTGGCACCGAGCCTGCAGCTTTCCAGCGGAGAGAAAAAGGTGCTTGAACACTCTGCAAGCCTTTCGACTCCCAAAAACAGGCGTATGCAAGGAGCTGCTGCAAAAACCATGCTGTGCTCGCTGCTGCTCCTCCTGAAGCTCTGGCTGCTAAATCTGAGGCTTTCCTTCCAATTTCAAGCTGCAAAGCACTTGCTGAATTGCAGGGAAAGTCCGGGAGGCCTTTGATGTGCTGGCACACTTTCTCCTTCCTAGACAGAGTGGGGAGGCTTTTCCCTGCCATGTAGGCGACAAGAGACGCATGAGAGGGGAGATCCGGAGCTGTCCGGAGGTAAGCGCCTGTTGCCGGCGTCTTCCGGCACAAGCCCCGCTCCGGAGCGCACCGCGGCCGGCAGGATGCTCTCTGCCGGCGAAGGTGCCGCTTCGGCGGCAAGGAAGCCTCTCCGGCTTCTCCAGCACACGGAGAGCTGAAACGTGAAGAAAGAAGCTGCAGAACACTGGCACCGAGCCTGCAGCTTTCCAGCGGAGAGAAAAAGGTGCTTGAACACTCTGCAAGCCTTTCGACTCCCAAAAACAGGCGTATGCAAGGAGCTGCTGCAAAAACCATGCTGTGCTCGCTGCTGCTCCTCCTGAAGCTCTGGCTGCTAAATCTGAGGCTTTCCTTCCAATTTCAAGCTGCAAAGCACTTGCTGAATTGCAGGGAAAGTGCGGGAGGCGTTTGCTGTGCTGGCACACTTTCTCCTTCCTAGACAGAGTGGAGAGGCTTTTCCCTGCCATGTAGGCGACAAGAGACGCATGAGAGGGGAGATCCGGAGCTGTCCGGAGGTAAGCGCCTGTTGCCGGCGTCTTCCGGCACAAGCCCCGCTCCGGAGCGCACCGCGGCCGGCAGGATGCTCTCTGCCGGCGAAGGTGCCGCTTCGGCGGCAAGGAAGCCTCTCCGGCTTCTCCAGCACACGGAGAGCTGAAACGTGAAGAAAGAAGCTGCAGAACACTGGCACTGAGCCTGCAGCTTTCCAGCGGAGAGAAAAAGGTGCTTGAACACTCTGCAAGCCTTTCAACTCCCAAAAACAGGCGTATGCAAGGAGCTGCTGCAAAAACCATGCTGTGCTCGCTGCTGCTCCTCCTGAAGCTCTGGCTGCTAAATCTGAGGCTTTCCTTCCAATTTCAAGCTGCAAAGCACTTGCTGAATTGCAGGGAAAGTCCGGGAGGCCTTTGCTGTGCTGGCACATTTTCTCCTTCCTAGACAGAGTGGAGAGGCTTTTCCCTGCCATGCGGGCGACAAGAGACGCATGAGAGGGGAGATCCGGAGCTGTCCGGAGGTAAGCGCCTGTTGCCGGCGTCTTCCGGCACAAGCCCCGCTCCGGAGCGCACCGCGGCCGGCAGGATGCTCTCTGCCGGCGAAGGTGCCGCTTCGGCGGCAAGGAAGCCTCTCCGGCTTCTCCAGCACACGGAGAGCTGAAACGTGAAGAAAGAAGCTGCAGAACACTGGCACCGAGCCTGCAGCTTTCCAGCGGAGAGAAAAAGGTGCTTGAACACTCTGCAAGCCTTTCAACTCCCAAAAACAGGCGTATGCAAGGAGCTGCTGCAAAAACCATGCTGTGCTCGCTGCTGCTCCTCCTGAAGCTCTGGCTGCTAAATCTGAGGCTTTCCTTCCAATTTCAAGCTGCAAAGCACTTGCTGAATTGCAGGGAAAGTGCGGGAGGCGTTTGCTGTGCTGGCACACTTTCTCCTTCCTAGACAGAGTGGAGAGGCTTTTCCCTGCCATGTAGGCGACAAGAGACGCATGAGAGGGGAGATCCGGAGCTGTCCGGAGGTAAGCGCCTGTTGCCGGCGTCTTCCGGCACAAGCCCCGCTCCGGAGCGCACCGCGGCCGGCAGGATGCTCTCTGCCGGCGAAGGTGCCGCTTCGGCGGCAAGGAAGCCTCTCCGGCTTCTCCAGCACACGGAGAGCTGAAACGTGAAGAAAGAAGCTGCAGAACACTGGCACCGAGCCTGCAGCTTTCCAGCGGAGAGAAAAAGGTGCTTGAACACTCTGCAAGCCTTTCAACTCCCAAAAACAGGCGTATGCAAGGAGCTGCTGCAAAAACCATGCTGTGCTCGCTGCTGCTCCTCCTGAAGCTCTGGCTGCTAAATCTGAGGCTTTCCTTCCAATTTCAAGCTGCAAAGCACTTGCTGAATTGCAGGGAAAGTGCGGGAGGCGTTTGCTGTGCTGGCACACTTTCTCCTTCCTAGACAGAGTGGAGAGGCTTTTCCCTGCCATGTAGGCGACAAGAGACGCATGAGAGGGGAGATCCGGAGCTGTCCGGAGGTAAGCGCCTGTTGCCGGCGTCTTCCGGCACAAGCCCCGCTCCGGAGCGCACCGCGGCCGGCAGGATGCTCTCTGCCGGCGAAGGTGCCGCTTCGGCGGCAAGGAAGCCTCTCCGGCTTCTCCAGCACACGGAGAGCTGAAACGTGAAGAAAGAAGCTGCAGAACACTGGCACCGAGCCTGCAGCTTTCCAGCGGAGAGAAAAAGGTGCTTGAACACTCTGCAAGCCTTTCGACTCCCAAAAACAGGCGTATGCAAGGAGCTGCTGCAAAAACCATGCTGTGCTCGCTGCTGCTCCTCCTGAAGCTCTGGCTGCTAAATCTGAGGCTTTCCTTCCAATTTCAAGCTGCAAAGCACTTGCTGAATTGCAGGGAAAGTCCGGGAGGCCTTTGATGTGCTGGCACACTTTCTCCTTCCTAGACAGAGTGGGGAGGCTTTTCCCTGCCATGTAGGCGACAAGAGACGCATGAGAGGGGAGATCCGGAGCTGTCCGGAGGTAAGCGCCTGTTGCCGGCGTCTTCCGGCACAAGCCCCGCTCCGGAGCGCACCGCGGCCGGCAGGATGCTCTCTGCCGGCGAAGGTGCCGCTTCGGCGGCAAGGAAGCCTCTCCGGCTTCTCCAGCACACGGAGAGCTGAAACGTGAAGAAAGAAGCTGCAGAACACTGGCACCGAGCCTGCAGCTTTCCAGCGGAGAGAAAAAGGTGCTTGAACACTCTGCAAGCCTTTCGACTCCCAAAAACAGGCGTATGCAAGGAGCTGCTGCAAAAACCATGCTGTGCTCGCTGCTGCTCCTCCTGAAGCTCTGGCTGCTAAATCTGAGGCTTTCCTTCCAATTTCAAGCTGCAAAGCACTTGCTGAATTGCAGGGAAAGTGCGGGAGGCGTTTGCTGTGCTGGCACACTTTCTCCTTCCTAGACAGAGTGGAGAGGCTTTTCCCTGCCATGTAGGCGACAAGAGACGCATGAGAGGGGAGATCCGGAGCTGTCCGGAGGTAAGCGCCTGTTGCCGGCGTCTTCCGGCACAAGCCCCGCTCCGGAGCGCACCGCGGCCGGCAGGATGCTCTCTGCCGGCGAAGGTGCCGCTTCGGCGGCAAGGAAGCCTCTCCGGCTTCTCCAGCACACGGAGAGCTGAAACGTGAAGAAAGAAGCTGCAGAACACTGGCACCGAGCCTGCAGCTTTCCAGCGGAGAGAAAAAGGTGCTTGAACACTCTGCAAGCCTTTCAACTCCCAAAAACAGGCGTATGCAAGGAGCTGCTGCAAAAACCATGCTGTGCTCGCTGCTGCTCCTCCTGAAGCTCTGGCTGCTAAATCTGAGGCTTTCCTTCCAATTTCAAGCTGCAAAGCACTTGCTGAATTGCAGGGAAAGTGCGGGAGGCGTTTGCTGTGCTGGCACACTTTCTCCTTCCTAGACAGATTGGAGAGGCTTTTCCCTGCCATGTAGGCGACAAGAGACGCATGAGAGGGGAGATCCGGAGCTGTCCGGAGGTAAGCGCCTGTTGCCGGCGTCTTCCGGCACAAGCCCCGCTCCGGAGCGCACCGCGGCCGGCAGGATGCTCTCTGCCGGCGAAGGTGCCGCTTCGGCGGCAAGGAAGTCTCTCCGGCTTCTCCAGCACACGGAGAGCTGAAACGTGAAGAAAGAAGCTGCAGAACACTGGCACCGAGCCTGCAGCTTTCCAGCGGAGAGAAAAAGATGCTTGAACACTCTGCAAGCCTTTCAACTCCCAAAAACAGGCGTATGCAAGGAGCTGCTGCAAAAACCATGCTGTGCTCGCTGCTGCTCCTCCTGAAGCTCTGGCTGCTAAATCTGAGGCTTTCCTTCCAATTTCAAGCTGCAAAGCACTTGCTGAATTGCAGGGAAAGTGCGGGAGGCCTTTGCTGTGCTGGCACACTTTCTCCTTCCTAGACAGAGTGGAGAGGCTTTTCCCTGCCATGTAGGCGACAAGAGACGCATGAGAGGGGAGATCCGGAGCTGTCCGGAGGTAAGCGCCTGTTGCCGGCGTCTTCCGGCACAAGCCCCGCTCCGGAGCGCACCGCGGCCGGCAGGATGCTCTCTGCCGGCGAAGGTGCCGCTTCGGCGGCAAGGAAGCCTCTCCGGCTTCTCCAGCACACGGAGAGCTGAAACGTGAAGAAAGAAGCTGCAGAACACTGGCACCGAGCCTGCAGCTTTCCAGCGGAGAGAAAAAGGTGCTTGAACACTCTGCAAGCCTTTCAACTCCCAAAAACAGGCGTATGCAAGGAGCTGCTGCAAAAACCATGCTGTGCTCGCTGCTGCTCCTCCTGAAGCTCTGGCTGCTAAATCTGAGGCTTTCCTTCCAATTTCAAGCTGCAAAGCACTTGCTGAATTGCAGGGAAAGTGCGGGAGGCGTTTGCTGTGCTGGCACACTTTCTCCTTCCTAGACAGAGTGGAGAGGCTTTTCCCTGCCATGTAGGCGACAAGAGACGCATGAGAGGGGAGATCCGGAGCTGTCCGGAGGTAAGCGCCTGTTGCCGGCGTCTTCCGGCACAAGCCCCGCTCCGGAGCGCACCGCGGCCGGCAGGATGCTCTCTGCCGGCGAAGGTGCCGCTTCGGCGGCAAGGAAGCCTCTCCGGCTTCTCCAGCACACGGAGAGCTGAAACGTGAAGAAAGAAGCTGCAGAACACTGGCACCGAGCCTGCAGCTTTCCAGCGGAGAGAAAAAGGTGCTTGAACACTCTGCAAGCCTTTCAACTCCCAAAAACAGGCGTATGCAAGGAGCTGCTGCAAAAACCATGCTGTGCTCGCTGCTGCTCCTCCTGAAGCTCTGGCTGCTAAATCTGAGGCTTTCCTTCCAATTTCAAGCTGCAAAGCACTTGCTGAATTGCAGGGAAAGTGCGGGAGGCCTTTGCTGTGCTGGCACACTTTCTCCTTCCTAGACAGAGTGGAGAGGCTTTTCCCTGCCATGTAGGCGACAAGAGACGCATGAGAGGGGAGATCCGGAGCTGTCCGGAGGTAAGCGCCTGTTGCCGGCGTCTTCCGGCACAAGCCCCGCTCCGGAGCGCACCGCGGCCGGCAGGATGCTCTCTGCCGGCGAAGGTGCCGCTTCGGCGGCAAGGAAGCCTCTCCGGCTTCTCCAGCACACGGAGAGCTGAAACGTGAAGAAAGAAGCTGCAGAACACTGGCACCGAGCCTGCAGCTTTCCAGCGGAGAGAAAAAGGTGCTTGAACACTCTGCAAGCCTTTCAACTCCCAAAAACAGGCGTATGCAAGGAGCTGCTGCAAAAACCATGCTGTGCTCGCTGCTGCTCCTCCTGAAGCTCTGGCTGCTAAATCTGAGGCTTTCCTTCCAATTTCAAGCTGCAAAGCACTTGCTGAATTGCAGGGAAAGTGCGGGAGGCGTTTGCTGTGCTGGCACACTTTCTCCTTCCTAGACAGAGTGGAGAGGCTTTTCCCTGCCATGTAGGCGACAAGAGACGCATGAGAGGGGAGATCCGGAGCTGTCCGGAGGTAAGCGCCTGTTGCCGGCGTCTTCCGGCACAAGCCCCGCTCCGGAGCGCACCGCGGCCGGCAGGATGCTCTCTGCCGGCGAAGGTGCCGCTTCGGCGGCAAGGAAGCCTCTCCGGCTTCTCCAGCACACGGAGAGCTGAAACGTGAAGAAAGAAGCTGCAGAACACTGGCACCGAGCCTGCAGCTTTCCAGCGGAGAGAAAAAGGTGCTTGAACACTCTGCAAGCCTTTCGACTCCCAAAAACAGGCGTATGCAAGGAGCTGCTGCAAAAACCATGCTGTGCTCGCTGCTGCTCCTCCTGAAGCTCTGGCTGCTAAATCTGAGGCTTTCCTTCCAATTTCAAGCTGCAAAGCACTTGCTGAATTGCAGGGAAAGTGCGGGAGGCGTTTGCTGTGCTGGCACACTTTCTCCTTCCTAGACAGAGTGGAGAGGCTTTTCCCTGCCATGTAGGCGACAAGAGACGCATGAGAGGGGAGATCCGGAGCTGTCCGGAGGTAAGCGCCTGTTGCCGGCGTCTTCCGGCACAAGCCCCGCTCCGGAGCGCACCGCGGCCGGCAGGATGCTCTCTGCCGGCGAAGGTGCCGCTTCGGCGGCAAGGAAGCCTCTCCGGCTTCTCCAGCACACGGAGAGCTGAAACGTGAAGAAAGAAGCTGCAGAACACTGGCACCGAGCCTGCAGCTTTCCAGCGGAGAGAAAAAGGTGCTTGAACACTCTGCAAGCCTTTCAACTCCCAAAAACAGGCGTATGCAAGGAGCTGCTGCAAAAACCATGCTGTGCTCGCTGCTGCTCCTCCTGAAGCTCTGGCTGCTAAATCTGAGGCTTTCCTTCCAATTTCAAGCTGCAAAGCACTTGCTGAATTGCAGGGAAAGTCCGGGAGGCCTTTGCTGTGCTGGCACACTTTCTCCTTCCTAGACAGAGTGGGGAGGCTTTTCCCTGCCATGTAGGCGACAAGAGACGCATGAGAGGGGAGATCCGGAGCTGTCCGGAGGTAAGCGCCTGTTGCCGGCGTCTTCCGGCACAAGCCCCGCTCCGGAGCGCACCGCGGCCGGCAGGATGCTCTCTGCCGGCGAAGGTGCCGCTTCGGCGGCAAGGAAGCCTCTCCTGCTTCTCCAGCACACGGAGAGCTGAAACGTGAAGAAAGAAGCTGCAGAACACTGGCACCGAGCCTGCAGCTTTCCAGCGGAGAGAAAAAGGTGCTTGAACACTCTGCAAGCCTTTCGACTCCCAAAAACAGGCGTATGCAAGGAGCTGCTGCAAAAACCATGCTGTGCTCGCTGCTGCTCCTCCTGAAGCTCTGGCTGCTAAATCTGAGGCTTTCCTTCCAATTTCAAGCTGCAAAGCACTTGCTGAATTGCAGGGAAAGTGCGGGAGGCCTTTGCTGTGCTGGCACACTTTCTCCTTCCTAGACAGAGTGGGGAGGCTTTTCCCTGCCATGTAGGCGACAAGAGACGCATGAGAGGGGAGATCCGGAGCTGTCCGGAGGTAAGCGCCTGTTGCCGGCGTCTTCCGGCACAAGCCCCGCTCCGGAGCGCACCGCGGCCGGCAGGATGCTCTCTGCCGGCGAAGGTGCCGCTTCGGCGGCAAGGAAGCCTCTCCGGCTTCTCCAGCACACGGAGAGCTGAAACGTGAAGAAAGAAGCTGCAGAACACTGGCACCGAGCCTGCAGCTTTCCAGCGGAGAGAAAAAGGTGCTTGAACACTCTGCAAGCCTTTCGACTCCCAAAAACAGGCGTATGCAAGGAGCTGCTGCAAAAACCATGCTGTGCTCGCTGCTGCTCCTCCTGAAGCTCTGGCTGCTAAATCTGAGGCTTTCCTTCCAATTTCAAGCTGCAAAGCACTTGCTGAATTGCAGGGAAAGTGCGGGAGGCGTTTGCTGTGCTGGCACACTTTCTCCTTCCTAGACAGAGTGGAGAGGCTTTTCCCTGCCATGTAGGCGACAAGAGACGCATGAGAGGGGAGATCCGGAGCTGTCCGGAGGTAAGCGCCTGTTGCCGGCGTCTTCCGGCACAAGCCCCGCTCCGGAGCGCACCGCGGCCGGCAGGATGCTCTCTGCCGGCGAAGGTGCCGCTTCGGCGGCAAGGAAGCCTCTCCGGCTTCTCCAGCACACGGAGAGCTGAAACGTGAAGAAAGAAGCTGCAGAACACTGGCACTGAGCCTGCAGCTTTCCAGCGGAGAGAAAAAGGTGCTTGAACACTCTGCAAGCCTTTCGACTCCCAAAAACAGGCGTATGCAAGGAGCTGCTGCAAAAACCATGCTGTGCTCGCTGCTGCTCCTCCTGAAGCTCTGGCTGCTAAATCTGAGGCTTTCCTTCCAATTTCAAGCTGCAAAGCACTTGCTGAATTGCAGGGAAAGTCCGGGAGGCCTTTGCTGTGCTGGCACATTTTCTCCTTCCTAGACAGAGTGGAGAGGCTTTTCCCTGCCATGCGGGCGACAAGAGACGCATGAGAGGGGAGATCCGGAGCTGTCCGGAGGTAAGCGCCTGTTGCCGGCGTCTTCCGGCACAAGCCCCGCTCCGGAGCGCACCGCGGCCGGCAGGATGCTCTCTGCCGGCGAAGGTGCCGCTTCGGCGGCAAGGAAGCCTCTCCTGCTTCTCCAGCACACGGAGAGCTGAAACGTGAAGAAAGAAGCTGCAGAACACTGGCACTGAGCCTGCAGCTTTCCAGCGGAGAGAAAAAGGTGCTTGAACACTCTGCAAGCCTTTCAACTCCCAAAAACAGGCGTATGCAAGGAGCTGCTGCAAAAACCATGCTGTGCTCGCTGCTGCTCCTCCTGAAGCTCTGGCTGCTAAATCTGAGGCTTTCCTTCCAATTTCAAGCTGCAAAGCACTTGCTGAATTGCAGGGAAAGTCCGGGAGGCCTTTGCTGTGCTGGCACATTTTCTCCTTCCTAGACAGATTGGAGAGGCTTTTCCCTGCCATGTAGGCGACAAGAGACGCATGAGAGGGGAGATCCGGAGCTGTCCGGAGGTAAGCGCCTGTTGCCGGCGTCTTCCGGCACAAGCCCCGCTCCGGAGCGCACCGCGGCCGGCAGGATGCTCTCTGCCGGCGAAGGTGCCGCTTCGGCGGCAAGGAAGCCTCTCCTGCTTCTCCAGCACACGGAGAGCTGAAACGTGAAGAAAGAAGCTGCAGAACACTGGCACTGAGCCTGCAGCTTTCCAGCGGAGAGAAAAAGGTGCTTGAACACTCTGCAAGCCTTTCGACTCCCAAAAACAGGCGTATGCAAGGAGCTGCTGCAAAAACCATGCTGTGCTCGCTGCTGCTCCTCCTGAAGCTCTGGCTGCTAAATCTGAGGCTTTCCTTCCAATTTCAAGCTGCAAAGCACTTGCTGAATTGCAGGGAAAGTGCGGGAGGCCTTTGCTGTGCTGGCACACTTTCTCCTTCCTAGACAGATTGGAGAGGCTTTTCCCTGCCATGTGGGCGACAAGAGACGCATGAGAGGGGAGATCCGGAGCTGTCCGGAGGTAAGCGCCTGTTGCCGGCGTCTTCCGGCACAAGCCCCGCTCCGGAGCGCACCGCGGCCGGCAGGATGCTCTCTGCCGGCGAAGGTGCCGCTTCGGCGGCAAGGAAGCCTCTCCTGCTTCTCCAGCACACGGAGAGCTGAAACGTGAAGAAAGAAGCTGCAGAACACTGGCACCGAGCCTGCAGCTTTCCAGCGGAGAGAAAAAGGTGCTTGAACACTCTGCAAGACTTTCGACTCCCAAAAACAGGCGTATGCAAGGAGCTGCTGCAAAAACCATGCTGTGCTCGCTGCTGCTCCTCCTGAAGCTCTGGCTGCTAAATCTGAGGCTTTCCTTCCAATTTCAAGCTGCAAAGCACTTGCTGAATTGCAGGGAAAGTGCGGGAGGCCTTTGCTGTGCTGGCACATTTTCTCCATCCTAGACAGAGTGGAGAGGCTTTTCCCTGCCATGCGGGCGACAAGAGACGCATGAGAGGGGAGATCCGGAGCTGTCCGGAGGTAAGCGCCTGTTGCCGGCGTCTTCCGGCACAAGCCCCGCTCCGGAGCGCACCGCGGCCGGCAGGATGCTCTCTGCCGGCGAAGGTGCCGCTTCGGCGGCAAGGAAGCCTCTCCGGCTTCTCCAGCACACGGAGAGCTGAAACGTGAAGAAAGAAGCTGCAGAACACTGGCACCGAGCCTGCAGCTTTCCAGCGGAGAGAAAAAGGTGCTTGAACACTCTGCAAGCCTTTCGACTCCCAAAAACAGGCGTATGCAAGGAGCTGCTGCAAAAACCATGCTGTGCTCGCTGCTGCTCCTCCTGAAGCTCTGGCTGCTAAATCTGAGGCTTTCCTTCCAATTTCAAGCTGCAAAGCACTTGCTGAATTGCAGGGAAAGTCCGGGAGGCCTTTGCTGTGCTGGCACACTTTCTCCTTCCTAGACAGAGTGGGGAGGCTTTTCCCTGCCATGTAGGCGACAAGAGACGCATGAGAGGGGAGATCCGGAGCTGTCCGGAGGTAAGCGCCTGTTGCCGGCGTCTTCCGGCACAAGCCCCGCTCCGGAGCGCACCGCGGCCGGCAGGATGCTCTCTGCCGGCGAAGGTGCCGCTTCGGCGGCAAGGAAGCCTCTCCTGCTTCTCCAGCACACGGAGAGCTGAAACGTGAAGAAAGAAGCTGCAGAACACTGGCACCGAGCCTGCAGCTTTCCAGCGGAGAGAAAAAGGTGCTTGAACACTCTGCAAGCCTTTCAACTCCCAAAAACAGGCGTATGCAAGGAGCTGCTGCAAAAACCATGCTGTGCTCGCTGCTGCTCCTCCTGAAGCTCTGGCTGCTAAATCTGAGGCTTTCCTTCCAATTTCAAGCTGCAAAGCACTTGCTGAATTGCAGGGAAAGTCCGGGAGGCGTTTGCTGTGCTGGCACACTTTCTCCTTCCTAGACAGAGTGGAGAGGCTTTTCCCTGCCATGTAGGCGACAAGAGACGCATGAGAGGGGAGATCCGGAGCTGTCCGGAGGTAAGCGCCTGTTGCCGGCGTCTTCCGGCACAAGCCCCGCTCCGGAGCGCACCGCGGCCGGCAGGATGCTCTCTGCCGGCGAAGGTGCCGCTTCGGCGGCAAGGAAGCCTCTCCGGCTTCTCCAGCACACGGAGAGCTGAAACGTGAAGAAAGAAGCTGCAGAACACTGGCACCGAGCCTGCAGCTTTCCAGCGGAGAGAAAAAGGTGCTTGAACACTCTGCAAGCCTTTCAACTCCCAAAAACAGGCGTATGCAAGGAGCTGCTGCAAAAACCATGCTGTGCTCGCTGCTGCTCCTCCTGAAGCTCTGGCTGCTAAATCTGAGGCTTTCCTTCCAATTTCAAGCTGCAAAGCACTTGCTGAATTGCAGGGAAAGTGCGGGAGGCGTTTGCTGTGCTGGCACACTTTCTCCTTCCTAGACAGAGTGGAGAGGCTTTTCCCTGCCATGTAGGCGACAAGAGACGCATGAGAGGGGAGATCCGGAGCTGTCCGGAGGTAAGCGCCTGTTGCCGGCGTCTTCCGGCACAAGCCCCGCTCCGGAGCGCACCGCGGCCGGCAGGATGCTCTCTGCCGGCGAAGGTGCCGCTTCGGCGGCAAGGAAGCCTCTCCGGCTTCTCCAGCACACGGAGAGCTGAAACGTGAAGAAAGAAGCTGCAGAACACTGGCACCGAGCCTGCAGCTTTCCAGCGGAGAGAAAAAGGTGCTTGAACACTCTGCAAGCCTTTCAACTCCCAAAAACAGGCGTATGCAAGGAGCTGCTGCAAAAACCATGCTGTGCTCGCTGCTGCTCCTCCTAAAGCTCTGGCTGCTAAATCTGAGGCTTTCCTTCCAATTTCAAGCTGCAAAGCACTTGCTGAATTGCAGGGAAAGTGCGGGAGGCGTTTGCTGTGCTGGCACACTTTCTCCTTCCTAGACAGAGTGGAGAGGCTTTTCCCTGCCATGTAGGCGACAAGAGACGCATGAGAGGGGAGATCCGGAGCTGTCCGGAGGTAAGCGCCTGTTGCCGGCGTCTTCCGGCACAAGCCCCGCTCCGGAGCGCACCGCGGCCGGCAGGATGCTCTCTGCCGGCGAAGGTGCCGCTTCGGCGGCAAGGAAGCCTCTCCGGCTTCTCCAGCACACGGAGAGCTGAAACGTGAAGAAAGAAGCTGCAGAACACTGGCACCGAGCCTGCAGCTTTCCAGCGGAGAGAAAAAGGTGCTTGAACACTCTGCAAGCCTTTCAACTCCCAAAAACAGGCGTATGCAAGGAGCTGCTGCAAAAACCATGCTGTGCTCGCTGCTGCTCCTCCTGAAGCTCTGGCTGCTAAATCTGAGGCTTTCCTTCCAATTTCAAGCTGCAAAGCACTTGCTGAATTGCAGGGAAAGTCCGGGAGGCCTTTGCTGTGCTGGCACACTTTCTCCTTCCTAGACAGAGTGGGGAGGCTTTTCCCTGCCATGTAGGCGACAAGAGACGCATGAGAGGGGAGATCCGGAGCTGTCCGGAGGTAAGCGCCTGTTGCCGGCGTCTTCCGGCACAAGCCCCGCTCCGGAGCGCACCGCGGCCGGCAGGATGCTCTCTGCCGGCGAAAGTGCCGCTTCGGCGGCAAGGAAGCCTCTCCTGCTTCTCCAGCACACGGAGAGCTGAAACGTGAAGAAAGAAGCTGCAGAACACTGGCACTGAGCCTGCAGCTTTCCAGCGGAGAGAAAAAGGTGCTTGAACACTCTGCAAGCCTTTCAACTCCCAAAAACAGGCGTATGCAAGGAGCTGCTGCAAAAACCATGCTGTGCTCGCTGCTGCTCCTCCTGAAGCTCTGGCTGCTAAATCTGAGGCTTTCCTTCCAATTTCAAGCTGCAAAGCACTTGCTGAATTGCAGGGAAAGTCCGGGAGGCCTTTGATGTGCTGGCACACTTTCTCCTTCCTAGACAGAGTGGGGAGGCTTTTCCCTGCCATGTAGGCGACAAGAGACGCATGAGAGGGGAGATCCGGAGCTGTCCGGAGGTAAGCGCCTGTTGCCGGCGTCTTCCGGCACAAGCCCCGCTCCGGAGCGCACCGCGGCCGGCAGGATGCTCTCTGCCGGCGAAGGTGCCGCTTCGGCGGCAAGGAAGCCTCTCCGGCTTCTCCAGCACACGGAGAGCTGAAACGTGAAGAAAGAAGCTGCAGAACACTGGCACCGAGCCTGCAGCTTTCCAGCGGAGAGAAAAAGGTGCTTGAACACTCTGCAAGCCTTTCGACTCCCAAAAACAGGCGTATGCAAGGAGCTGCTGCAAAAACCATGCTGTGCTCGCTGCTGCTCCTCCTGAAGCTCTGGCTGCTAAATCTGAGGCTTTCCTTCCAATTTCAAGCTGCAAAGCACTTGCTGAATTGCAGGGAAAGTGCGGGAGGCCTTTGCTGTGCTGGCACACTTTCTCCTTCCTAGACAGAGTGGGGAGGCTTTTCCCTGCCATGTAGGCGACAAGAGACGCATGAGAGGGGAGATCCGGAGCTGTCCGGAGGTAAGCGCCTGTTGCCGGCGTCTTCCGGCACAAGCCCCGCTCCGGAGCGCACCGCGGCCGGCAGGATGCTCTCTGCCGGCGAAGGTGCCGCTTCGGCGGCAAGGAAGCCTCTCCGGCTTCTCCAGCACACGGAGAGCTGAAACGTGAAGAAAGAAGCTGCAGAACACTGGCACTGAGCCTGCAGCTTTCCAGCGGAGAGAAAAAGGTGCTTGAACACTCTGCAAGCCTTTCAACTCCCAAAAACAGGCGTATGCAAGGAGCTGCTGCAAAAACCATGCTGTGCTCGCTGCTGCTCCTCCTGAAGCTCTGGCTGCTAAATCTGAGGCTTTCCTTCCAATTTCAAGCTGCAAAGCACTTGCTGAATTGCAGGGAAAGTCCGGGAGGCCTTTGCTGTGCTGGCACATTTTCTCCTTCCTAGACAGAGTGGAGAGGCTTTTCCCTGCCATGCGGGCGACAAGAGACGCATGAGAGGGGAGATCCGGAGCTGTCCGGAGGTAAGCGCCTGTTGCCGGCGTCTTCCGGCACAAGCCCCGCTCCGGAGCGCACCGCGGCCGGCAGGATGCTCTCTGCCGGCGAAGGTGCCGCTTCGGCGGCAAGGAAGCCTCTCCGGCTTCTCCAGCACACGGAGAGCTGAAACGTGAAGAAAGAAGCTGCAGAACACTGGCACTGAGCCTGCAGCTTTCCAGCGGAGAGAAAAAGGTGCTTGAACACTCTGCAAGCCTTTCGACTCCCAAAAACAGGCGTATGCAAGGAGCTGCTGCAAAAACCATGCTGTGCTCGCTGCTGCTCCTCCTGAAGCTCTGGCTGCTAAATCTGAGGCTTTCCTTCCAATTTCAAGCTGCAAAGCACTTGCTGAATTGCAGGGAAAGTGCGGGAGGCCTTTGCTGTGCTGGCACACTTTCTCCTTCCTAGACAGATTGGAGAGGCTTTTCCCTGCCATGTGGGCGACAAGAGACGCATGAGAGGGGAGATCCGGAGCTGTCCGGAGGTAAGCGCCTGTTGCCGGCGTCTCCTGGCACAAGCCCCGCTCCGGAGCGCACCGCGGCCGGCAGGATGCTCTCTGCCGGCGAAGGTGCCGCTTCGGCGGCAAGGAAGCCTCTCCTGCTTCTCCAGCACACGGAGAGCTGAAACGTGAAGAAAGAAGCTGCAGAACACTGGCACCGAGCCTGCAGCTTTCCAGCGGAGAGAAAAAGGTGCTTGAACACTCTGCAAGCCTTTCGACTCCCAAAAACAGGCGTATGCAAGGAGCTGCTGCAAAAACCATGCTGTGCTCGCTGCTGCTCCTCCTGAAGCTCTGGCTGCTAAATCTGAGGCTTTCCTTCCAATTTCAAGCTGCAAAGCACTTGCTGAATTGCAGGGAAAGTGCGGGAGGCCTTTGCTGTGCTGGCACATTTTCTCCATCCTAGACAGAGTGGAGAGGCTTTTCCCTGCCATGTAGGCGACAAGAGACGCATGAGAGGGGAGATCCGGAGCTGTCCGGAGGTAAGCGCCTGTTGCCGGCGTCTTCCGGCACAAGCCCCGCTCCGGAGCGCACCGCGGCCGGCAGGATGCTCTCTGCCGGCGAAGGTGCCGCTTCGGCGGCAAGGAAGCCTCTCCTGCTTCTCCAGCACACGGAGAGCTGAAACGTGAAGAAAGAAGCTGCAGAACACTGGCACCGAGCCTGCAGCTTTCCAGCGGAGAGAAAAAGGTGCTTGAACACTCTGCAAGCCTTTCAACTCCCAAAAACAGGCGTATGCAAGGAGCTGCTGCAAAAACCATGCTGTGCTCGCTGCTGCTCCTCCTGAAGCTCTGGCTGCTAAATCTGAGGCTTTCCTTCCAATTTCAAGCTGCAAAGCACTTGCTGAATTGCAGGGAATGTCCGGGAGGCCTTTGCTGTGCTGGCACATTTTCTCCTTCCTAGACAGAGTGGAGAGGCTTTTCCCTGCCATGCGGGCGACAAGAGACGCATGAGAGGGGAGATCCGGAGCTGTCCGGAGGTAAGCGCCTGTTGCCGGCGTCTTCCGGCACAAGCCCCGCTCCGGAGCGCACCGCGGCCGGCAGGATGCTCTCTGCCGGCGAAGGTGCCGCTTCGGCGGCAAGGAAGCCTCTCCTGCTTCTCCAGCACACGGAGAGCTGAAACGTGAAGAAAGAAGCTGCAGAACACTGGCACTGAGCCTGCAGCTTTCCAGCGGAGAGAAAAAGGTGCTTGAACACTCTGCAAGCCTTTCAACTCCCAAAAACAGGCGTATGCAAGGAGCTGCTGCAAAAACCATGCTGTGCTCGCTGCTGCTCCTCCTGAAGCTCTGGCTGCTAAATCTGAGGCTTTCCTTCCAATTTCAAGCTGCAAAGCACTTGCTGAATTGCAGGGAAAGTGCGGGAGGCCTTTGCTGTGCTGGCACACTTTCTCCTTCCTAGACAGAGTGGGGAGGCTTTTCCCTGCCATGTAGGCGACAAGAGACGCATGAGAGGGGAGATCCGGAGCTGTCCGGAGGTAAGCGCCTGTTGCCGGCGTCTTCCGGCACAAGCCCCGCTCCGGAGCGCACCGCGGCCGGCAGGATGCTCTCTGCCGGCGAAGGTGCCGCTTCGGCGGCAAGGAAGCCTCTCCGGCTTCTCCAGCACACGGAGAGCTGAAACGTGAAGAAAGAAGCTGCAGAACACTGGCACTGAGCCTGCAGCTTTCCAGCGGAGAGAAAAAGGTGCTTGAACACTCTGCAAGCCTTTCAACTCCCAAAAACAGGCGTATGCAAGGAGCTGCTGCAAAAACCATGCTGTGCTCGCTGCTGCTCCTCCTGAAGCTCTGGCTGCTAAATCTGAGGCTTTCCTTCCAATTTCAAGCTGCAAAGCACTTGCTGAATTGCAGGGAAAGTCCGGGAGGCCTTTGCTGTGCTGGCACATTTTCTCCTTCCTAGACAGAGTGGAGAGGCTTTTCCCTGCCATGCGGGCGACAAGAGACGCATGAGAGGGGAGATCCGGAGCTGTCCGGAGGTAAGCGCCTGTTGCCGGCGTCTTCCGGCACAAGCCCCGCTCCGGAGCGCACCGCGGCCGGCAGGATGCTCTCTGCCGGCGAAGGTGCCGCTTCGGCGGCAAGGAAGCCTCTCCGGCTTCTCCAGCACACGGAGAGCTGAAACGTGAAGAAAGAAGCTGCAGAACACTGGCACTGAGCCTGCAGCTTTCCAGCGGAGAGAAAAAGGTGCTTGAACACTCTGCAAGCCTTTCGACTCCCAAAAACAGGCGTATGCAAGGAGCTGCTGCAAAAACCATGCTGTGCTCGCTGCTGCTCCTCCTGAAGCTCTGGCTGCTAAATCTGAGGCTTTCCTTCCAATTTCAAGCTGCAAAGCACTTGCTGAATTGCAGGGAAAGTGCGGGAGGCCTTTGCTGTGCTGGCACACTTTCTCCTTCCTAGACAGATTGGAGAGGCTTTTCCCTGCCATGTGGGCGACAAGAGACGCATGAGAGGGGAGATCCGGAGCTGTCCGGAGGTAAGCGCCTGTTGCCGGCGTCTCCTGGCACAAGCCCCGCTCCGGAGCGCACCGCGGCCGGCAGGATGCTCTCTGCCGGCGAAGGTGCCGCTTCGGCGGCAAGGAAGCCTCTCCTGCTTCTCCAGCACACGGAGAGCTGAAACGTGAAGAAAGAAGCTGCAGAACACTGGCACCGAGCCTGCAGCTTTCCAGCGGAGAGAAAAAGGTGCTTGAACACTCTGCAAGCCTTTCGACTCCCAAAAACAGGCGTATGCAAGGAGCTGCTGCAAAAACCATGCTGTGCTCGCTGCTGCTCCTCCTGAAGCTCTGGCTGCTAAATCTGAGGCTTTCCTTCCAATTTCAAGCTGCAAAGCACTTGCTGAATTGCAGGGAAAGTGCGGGAGGCCTTTGCTGTGCTGGCACATTTTCTCCATCCTAGACAGAGTGGAGAGGCTTTTCCCTGCCATGTAGGCGACAAGAGACGCATGAGAGGGGAGATCCGGAGCTGTCCGGAGGTAAGCGCCTGTTGCCGGCGTCTTCCGGCACAAGCCCCGCTCCGGAGCGCACCGCGGCCGGCAGGATGCTCTCTGCCGGCGAAGGTGCCGCTTCGGCGGCAAGGAAGCCTCTCCTGCTTCTCCAGCACACGGAGAGCTGAAACGTGAAGAAAGAAGCTGCAGAACACTGGCACCGAGCCTGCAGCTTTCCAGCGGAGAGAAAAAGGTGCTTGAACACTCTGCAAGCCTTTCAACTCCCAAAAACAGGCGTATGCAAGGAGCTGCTGCAAAAACCATGCTGTGCTCGCTGCTGCTCCTCCTGAAGCTCTGGCTGCTAAATCTGAGGCTTTCCTTCCAATTTCAAGCTGCAAAGCACTTGCTGAATTGCAGGGAATGTCCGGGAGGCCTTTGCTGTGCTGGCACATTTTCTCCTTCCTAGACAGAGTGGAGAGGCTTTTCCCTGCCATGCGGGCGACAAGAGACGCATGAGAGGGGAGATCCGGAGCTGTCCGGAGGTAAGCGCCTGTTGCCGGCGTCTTCCGGCACAAGCCCCGCTCCGGAGCGCACCGCGGCCGGCAGGATGCTCTCTGCCGGCGAAGGTGCCGCTTCGGCGGCAAGGAAGCCTCTCCTGCTTCTCCAGCACACGGAGAGCTGAAACGTGAAGAAAGAAGCTGCAGAACACTGGCACTGAGCCTGCAGCTTTCCAGCGGAGAGAAAAAGGTGCTTGAACACTCTGCAAGCCTTTCAACTCCCAAAAACAGGCGTATGCAAGGAGCTGCTGCAAAAACCATGCTGTGCTCGCTGCTGCTCCTCCTGAAGCTCTGGCTGCTAAATCTGAGGCTTTCCTTCCAATTTCAAGCTGCAAAGCACTTGCTGAATTGCAGGGAAAGTCCGGGAGGCCTTTGCTGTGCTGGCACATTTTCTCCTTCCTAGACAGAGTGGAGAGGCTTTTCCCTGCCATGTAGGCGACAAGAGACGCATGAGAGGGGAGATCCGGAGCTGTCCGGAGGTAAGCGCCTGTTGCCGGCGTCTTCCGGCACAAGCCCCGCTCCGGAGCGCACCGCGGCCGGCAGGATGCTCTCTGCCGGCGAAGGTGCCGCTTCGGCGGCAAGGAAGCCTCTCCGGCTTCTCCAGCACACGGAGAGCTGAAACGTGAAGAAAGAAGCTGCAGAACACTGGCACTGAGCCTGCAGCTTTCCAGCGGAGAGAAAAAGGTGCTTGAACACTCTGCAAGCCTTTCAACTCCCAAAAACAGGCGTATGCAAGGAGCTGCTGCAAAAACCATGCTGTGCTCGCTGCTGCTCCTCCTGAAGCTCTGGCTGCTAAATCTGAGGCTTTCCTTCCAATTTCAAGCTGCAAAGCACTTGCTGAATTGCAGGGAAAGTCCGGGAGGCCTTTGCTGTGCTGGCACATTTTCTCCTTCCTAGACAGAGTGGAGAGGCTTTTCCCTGCCATGCGGGCGACAAGAGACGCATGAGAGGGGAGATCCGGAGCTGTCCGGAGGTAAGCGCCTGTTGCCGGCGTCTTCCGGCACAAGCCCCGCTCCGGAGCGCACCGCGGCCGGCAGGATGCTCTCTGCCGGCGAAGGTGCCGCTTCGGCGGCAAGGAAGCCTCTCCGGCTTCTCCAGCACACGGAGAGCTGAAACGTGAAGAAAGAAGCTGCAGAACACTGGCACTGAGCCTGCAGCTTTCCAGCGGAGAGAAAAAGGTGCTTGAACACTCTGCAAGCCTTTCGACTCCCAAAAACAGGCGTATGCAAGGAGCTGCTGCAAAAACCATGCTGTGCTCGCTGCTGCTCCTCCTGAAGCTCTGGCTGCTAAATCTGAGGCTTTCCTTCCAATTTCAAGCTGCAAAGCACTTGCTGAATTGCAGGGAAAGTGCGGGAGGCCTTTGCTGTGCTGGCACACTTTCTCCTTCCTAGACAGATTGGAGAGGCTTTTCCCTGCCATGTGGGCGACAAGAGACGCATGAGAGGGGAGATCCGGAGCTGTCCGGAGGTAAGCGCCTGTTGCCGGCGTCTTCCGGCACAAGCCCCGCTCCGGAGCGCACCGCGGCCGGCAGGATGCTCTCTGCCGGCGAAGGTGCCGCTTCGGCGGCAAGGAAGCCTCTCCTGCTTCTCCAGCACACGGAGAGCTGAAACGTGAAGAAAGAAGCTGCAGAACACTGGCACTGAGCCTGCAGCTTTCCAGCGGAGAGAAAAAGGTGCTTGAACACTCTGCAAGCCTTTCAACTCCCAAAAACAGGCGTATGCAAGGAGCTGCTGCAAAAACCATGCTGTGCTCGCTGCTGCTCCTCCTGAAGCTCTGGCTGCTAAATCTGAGGCTTTCCTTCCAATTTCAAGCTGCAAAGCACTTGCTGAATTGCAGGGAAAGTCCGGGAGGCCTTTGCTGTGCTGGCACATTTTCTCCTTCCTAGACAGAGTGGAGAGGCTTTTCCCTGCCATGTAGGCGACAAGAGACGCATGAGAGGGGAGATCCGGAGCTGTCCGGAGGTAAGCGCCTGTTGCCGGCGTCTTCCGGCACAAGCCCCGCTCCGGAGCGCACCGCGGCCGGCAGGATGCTCTCTGCCGGCGAAGGTGCCGCTTCGGCGGCAAGGAAGCCTCTCCGGCTTCTCCAGCACACGGAGAGCTGAAACGTGAAGAAAGAAGCTGCAGAACACTGGCACTGAGCCTGCAGCTTTCCAGCGGAGAGAAAAAGGTGCTTGAACACTCTGCAAGCCTTTCGACTCCCAAAAACAGGCGTATGCAAGGAGCTGCTGCAAAAACCATGCTGTGCTCGCTGCTGCTCCTCCTGAAGCTCTGGCTGCTAAATCTGAGGCTTTCCTTCCAATTTCAAGCTGCAAAGCACTTGCTGAATTGCAGGGAAAGTGCGGGAGGCCTTTGCTGTGCTGGCACACTTTCTCCTTCCTAGACAGATTGGAGAGGCTTTTCCCTGCCATGTGGGCGACAAGAGACGCATGAGAGGGGAGATCCGGAGCTGTCCGGAGGTAAGCGCCTGTTGCCGGCGTCTTCCGGCACAAGCCCCGCTCCGGAGCGCACCGCGGCCGGCAGGATGCTCTCTGCCGGCGAAGGTGCCGCTTCGGCGGCAAGGAAGCCTCTCCTGCTTCTCCAGCACACGGAGAGCTGAAACGTGAAGAAAGAAGCTGCAGAACACTGGCACCGAGCCTGCAGCTTTCCAGCGGAGAGAAAAAGGTGCTTGAACACTCTGCAAGCCTTTCGACTCCCAAAAACAGGCGTATGCAAGGAGCTGCTGCAAAAACCATGCTGTGCTCGCTGCTGCTCCTCCTGAAGCTCTGGCTGCTAAATCTGAGGCTTTCCTTCCAATTTCAAGCTGCAAAGCACTTGCTGAATTGCAGGGAAAGTCCGGGAGGCGTTTGCTGTGCTGGCACACTTTCTCCTTCCTAGACAGAGTGGAGAGGCTTTTCCCTGCCATGTAGGCGACAAGAGACGCATGAGAGGGGAGATCCGGAGCTGTCCGGAGGTAAGCGCCTGTTGCCGGCGTCTTCCGGCACAAGCCCCGCTCCGGAGCGCACCGCGGCCGGCAGGATGCTCTCTGCCGGCGAAGGTGCCGCTTCGGCGGCAAGGAAGCCTCTCCGGCTTCTCCAGCACACGGAGAGCTGAAACGTGAAGAAAGAAGCTGCAGAACACTGGCACTGAGCCTGCAGCTTTCCAGCGGAGAGAAAAAGGTGCTTGAACACTCTGCAAGCCTTTCGACTCCCAAAAACAGGCGTATGCAAGGAGCTGCTGCAAAAACCATGCTGTGCTCGCTGCTGCTCCTCCTGAAGCTCTGGCTGCTAAATCTGAGGCTTTCCTTCCAATTTCAAGCTGCAAAGCACTTGCTGAATTGCAGGGAAAGTGCGGGAGGCCTTTGCTGTGCTGGCACACTTTCTCCTTCCTAGACAGATTGGAGAGGCTTTTCCCTGCCATGTGGGCGACAAGAGACGCATGAGAGGGGAGATCCGGAGCTGTCCGGAGGTAAGCGCCTGTTGCCGGCGTCTTCCGGCACAAGCCCCGCTCCGGAGCGCACCGCGGCCGGCAGGATGCTCTCTGCCGGCGAAGGTGCCGCTTCGGCGGCAAGGAAGCCTCTCCTGCTTCTCCAGCACACGGAGAGCTGAAACGTGAAGAAAGAAGCTGCAGA
Source organism: Fringilla coelebs (assembly GCF_963513975.1). Lineage (NCBI taxonomy): Eukaryota > Metazoa > Chordata > Aves > Passeriformes > Fringillidae > Fringilla > Fringilla coelebs. The sequence goes on along the minus strand of NW_028167521.1, from coordinate 1,964,039 downwards.
ACACTGGCACCGAGCCTGCAGCTTTCCAGCGGAGAGAAAAAGGTGCTTGAACACTCTGCAAGCCTTTCGACTCCCAAAAACAGGCGTATGCAAGGAGCTGCTGCAAAAACCATGCTGTGCTCGCTGCTGCTCCTCCTGAAGCTCTGGCTGCTAAATCTGAGGCTTTCCTTCCAATTTCAAGCTGCAAAGCACTTGCTGAATTGCAGGGAAAGTGCGGGAGGCCTTTGCTGTGCTGGCACATTTTCTCCATCCTAGACAGAGTGGAGAGGCTTTTCCCTGCCATGCGGGCGACAAGAGACGCATGAGAGGGGAGATCCGGAGCTGTCCGGAGGTAAGCGCCTGTTGCCGGCGTCTTCCGGCACAAGCCCCGCTCCGGAGCGCACCGCGGCCGGCAGGATGCTCTCTGCCGGCGAAGGTGCCGCTTCGGCGGCAAGGAAGCCTCTCCGGCTTCTCCAGCACACGGAGAGCTGAAACGTGAAGAAAGAAGCTGCAGAACACTGGCACCGAGCCTGCAGCTTTCCAGCGGAGAGAAAAAGGTGCTTGAACACTCTGCAAGCCTTTCAACTCCCAAAAACAGGCGTATGCAAGGAGCTGCTGCAAAAACCATGCTGTGCTCGCTGCTGCTCCTCCTGAAGCTCTGGCTGCTAAATCTGAGGCTTTCCTTCCAATTTCAAGCTGCAAAGCACTTGCTGAATTGCAGGGAAAGTGCGGGAGGCGTTTGCTGTGCTGGCACACTTTCTCCTTCCTAGACAGAGTGGAGAGGCTTTTCCCTGCCATGTAGGCGACAAGAGACGCATGAGAGGGGAGATCCGGAGCTGTCCGGAGGTAAGCGCCTGTTGCCGGCGTCTTCCGGCACAAGCCCCGCTCCGGAGCGCACCGCGGCCGGCAGGATGCTCTCTGCCGGCGAAGGTGCCGCTTCGGCGGCAAGGAAGTCTCTCCGGCTTCTCCAGCACACGGAGAGCTGAAACGTGAAGAAAGAAGCTGCAGAACACTGGCACCGAGCCTGCAGCTTTCCAGCGGAGAGAAAAAGGTGCTTGAACACTCTGCAAGCCTTTCAACTCCCAAAAACAGGCGTATGCAAGGAGCTGCTGCAAAAACCATGCTGTGCTCGCTGCTGCTCCTCCTAAAGCTCTGGCTGCTAAATCTGAGGCTTTCCTTCCAATTTCAAGCTGCAAAGCACTTGCTGAATTGCAGGGAAAGTGCGGGAGGCGTTTGCTGTGCTGGCACACTTTCTCCTTCCTAGACAGAGTGGAGAGGCTTTTCCCTGCCATGTAGGCGACAAGAGACGCATGAGAGGGGAGATCCGGAGCTGTCCGGAGGTAAGCGCCTGTTGCCGGCGTCTTCCGGCACAAGCCCCGCTCCGGAGCGCACCGCGGCCGGCAGGATGCTCTCTGCCGGCGAAGGTGCCGCTTCGGCGGCAAGGAAGCCTCTCCGGCTTCTCCAGCACACGGAGAGCTGAAACGTGAAGAAAGAAGCTGCAGAACACTGGCACTGAGCCTGCAGCTTTCCAGCGGAGAGAAAAAGGTGCTTGAACACTCTGCAAGCCTTTCGACTCCCAAAAACAGGCGTATGCAAGGAGCTGCTGCAAAAACCATGCTGTGCTCGCTGCTGCTCCTCCTGAAGCTCTGGCTGCTAAATCTGAGGCTTTCCTTCCAATTTCAAGCTGCAAAGCACTTGCTGAATTGCAGGGAAAGTGCGGGAGGCCTTTGCTGTGCTGGCACACTTTCTCCTTCCTAGACAGATTGGAGAGGCTTTTCCCTGCCATGTGGGCGACAAGAGACGCATGAGAGGGGAGATCCGGAGCTGTCCGGAGGTAAGCGCCTGTTGCCGGCGTCTCCTGGCACAAGCCCCGCTCCGGAGCGCACCGCGGCCGGCAGGATGCTCTCTGCCGGCGAAGGTGCCGCTTCGGCGGCAAGGAAGCCTCTCCTGCTTCTCCAGCACACGGAGAGCTGAAACGTGAAGAAAGAAGCTGCAGAACACTGGCACCGAGCCTGCAGCTTTCCAGCGGAGAGAAAAAGGTGCTTGAACACTCTGCAAGCCTTTCGACTCCCAAAAACAGGCGTATGCAAGGAGCTGCTGCAAAAACCATGCTGTGCTCGCTGCTGCTCCTCCTGAAGCTCTGGCTGCTAAATCTGAGGCTTTCCTTCCAATTTCAAGCTGCAAAGCACTTGCTGAATTGCAGGGAAAGTGCGGGAGGCCTTTGCTGTGCTGGCACATTTTCTCCATCCTAGACAGAGTGGAGAGGCTTTTCCCTGCCATGTAGGCGACAAGAGACGCATGAGAGGGGAGATCCGGAGCTGTCCGGAGGTAAGCGCCTGTTGCCGGCGTCTTCCGGCACAAGCCCCGCTCCGGAGCGCACCGCGGCCGGCAGGATGCTCTCTGCCGGCGAAGGTGCCGCTTCGGCGGCAAGGAAGCCTCTCCTGCTTCTCCAGCACACGGAGAGCTGAAACGTGAAGAAAGAAGCTGCAGAACACTGGCACCGAGCCTGCAGCTTTCCAGCGGAGAGAAAAAGGTGCTTGAACACTCTGCAAGCCTTTCAACTCCCAAAAACAGGCGTATGCAAGGAGCTGCTGCAAAAACCATGCTGTGCTCGCTGCTGCTCCTCCTGAAGCTCTGGCTGCTAAATCTGAGGCTTTCCTTCCAATTTCAAGCTGCAAAGCACTTGCTGAATTGCAGGGAATGTCCGGGAGGCCTTTGCTGTGCTGGCACATTTTCTCCTTCCTAGACAGAGTGGAGAGGCTTTTCCCTGCCATGCGGGCGACAAGAGACGCATGAGAGGGGAGATCCGGAGCTGTCCGGAGGTAAGCGCCTGTTGCCGGCGTCTTCCGGCACAAGCCCCGCTCCGGAGCGCACCGCGGCCGGCAGGATGCTCTCTGCCGGCGAAGGTGCCGCTTCGGCGGCAAGGAAGCCTCTCCTGCTTCTCCAGCACACGGAGAGCTGAAACGTGAAGAAAGAAGCTGCAGAACACTGGCACTGAGCCTGCAGCTTTCCAGCGGAGAGAAAAAGGTGCTTGAACACTCTGCAAGCCTTTCAACTCCCAAAAACAGGCGTATGCAAGGAGCTGCTGCAAAAACCATGCTGTGCTCGCTGCTGCTCCTCCTGAAGCTCTGGCTGCTAAATCTGAGGCTTTCCTTCCAATTTCAAGCTGCAAAGCACTTGCTGAATTGCAGGGAAAGTCCGGGAGGCCTTTGCTGTGCTGGCACATTTTCTCCTTCCTAGACAGAGTGGAGAGGCTTTTCCCTGCCATGTAGGCGACAAGAGACGCATGAGAGGGGAGATCCGGAGCTGTCCGGAGGTAAGCGCCTGTTGCCGGCGTCTTCCGGCACAAGCCCCGCTCCGGAGCGCACCGCGGCCGGCAGGATGCTCTCTGCCGGCGAAGGTGCCGCTTCGGCGGCAAGGAAGCCTCTCCGGCTTCTCCAGCACACGGAGAGCTGAAACGTGAAGAAAGAAGCTGCAGAACACTGGCACTGAGCCTGCAGCTTTCCAGCGGAGAGAAAAAGGTGCTTGAACACTCTGCAAGCCTTTCGACTCCCAAAAACAGGCGTATGCAAGGAGCTGCTGCAAAAACCATGCTGTGCTCGCTGCTGCTCCTCCTGAAGCTCTGGCTGCTAAATCTGAGGCTTTCCTTCCAATTTCAAGCTGCAAAGCACTTGCTGAATTGCAGGGAAAGTGCGGGAGGCCTTTGCTGTGCTGGCACACTTTCTCCTTCCTAGACAGATTGGAGAGGCTTTTCCCTGCCATGTGGGCGACAAGAGACGCATGAGAGGGGAGATCCGGAGCTGTCCGGAGGTAAGCGCCTGTTGCCGGCGTCTTCCGGCACAAGCCCCGCTCCGGAGCGCACCGCGGCCGGCAGGATGCTCTCTGCCGGCGAAGGTGCCGCTTCGGCGGCAAGGAAGCCTCTCCTGCTTCTCCAGCACACGGAGAGCTGAAACGTGAAGAAAGAAGCTGCAGAACACTGGCACCGAGCCTGCAGCTTTCCAGCGGAGAGAAAAAGGTGCTTGAACACTCTGCAAGCCTTTCGACTCCCAAAAACAGGCGTATGCAAGGAGCTGCTGCAAAAACCATGCTGTGCTCGCTGCTGCTCCTCCTGAAGCTCTGGCTGCTAAATCTGAGGCTTTCCTTCCAATTTCAAGCTGCAAAGCACTTGCTGAATTGCAGGGAAAGTGCGGGAGGCCTTTGCTGTGCTGGCACATTTTCTCCTTCCTAGACAGAGTGGAGAGGCTTTTCCCTGCCATGTAGGCGACAAGAGACGCATGAGAGGGGAGATCCGGAGCTGTCCGGAGGTAAGCGCCTGTTGCCGGCGTCTTCCGGCACAAGCCCCGCTCCGGAGCGCACCGCGGCCGGCAGGATGCTCTCTGCCGGCGAAGGTGCCGCTTCGGCGGCAAGGAAGCCTCTCCGGCTTCTCCAGCACACGGAGAGCTGAAACGTGAAGAAAGAAGCTGCAGAACACTGGCACTGAGCCTGCAGCTTTCCAGCGGAGAGAAAAAGGTGCTTGAACACTCTGCAAGCCTTTCGACTCCCAAAAACAGGCGTATGCAAGGAGCTGCTGCAAAAACCATGCTGTGCTCGCTGCTGCTCCTCCTGAAGCTCTGGCTGCTAAATCTGAGGCTTTCCTTCCAATTTCAAGCTGCAAAGCACTTGCTGAATTGCAGGGAAAGTCCGGGAGGCCTTTGCTGTGCTGGCACACTTTCTCCTTCCTAGACAGATTGGAGAGGCTTTTCCCTGCCATGTGGGCGACAAGAGACGCATGAGAGGGGAGATCCGGAGCTGTCCGGAGGTAAGCGCCTGTTGCCGGCGTCTTCCGGCACAAGCCCCGCTCCGGAGCGCACCGCGGCCGGCAGGATGCTCTCTGCCGGCGAAGGTGCCGCTTCGGCGGCAAGGAAGCCTCTCCTGCTTCTCCAGCACACGGAGAGCTGAAACGTGAAGAAAGAAGCTGCAGAACACTGGCACCGAGCCTGCAGCTTTCCAGCGGAGAGAAAAAGGTGCTTGAACACTCTGCAAGCCTTTCGACTCCCAAAAACAGGCGTATGCAAGGAGCTGCTGCAAAAACCATGCTGTGCTCGCTGCTGCTCCTCCTGAAGCTCTGGCTGCTAAATCTGAGGCTTTCCTTCCAATTTCAAGCTGCAAAGCACTTGCTGAATTGCAGGGAAAGTGCGGGAGGCCTTTGCTGTGCTGGCACATTTTCTCCATCCTAGACAGAGTGGAGAGGCTTTTCCCTGCCATGCGGGCGACAAGAGACGCATGAGAGGGGAGATCCGGAGCTGTCCGGAGGTAAGCGCCTGTTGCCGGCGTCTTCCGGCACAAGCCCCGCTCCGGAGCGCACCGCGGCCGGCAGGATGCTCTCTGCCGGCGAAGGTGCCGCTTCGGCGGCAAGGAAGCCTCTCCGGCTTCTCCAGCACACGGAGAGCTGAAACGTGAAGAAAGAAGCTGCAGAACACTGGCACCGAGCCTGCAGCTTTCCAGCGGAGAGAAAAAGGTGCTTGAACACTCTGCAAGCCTTTCAACTCCCAAAAACAGGCGTATGCAAGGAGCTGCTGCAAAAACCATGCTGTGCTCGCTGCTGCTCCTCCTGAAGCTCTGGCTGCTAAATCTGAGGCTTTCCTTCCAATTTCAAGCTGCAAAGCACTTGCTGAATTGCAGGGAAAGTGCGGGAGGCGTTTGCTGTGCTGGCACACTTTCTCCTTCCTAGACAGAGTGGAGAGGCTTTTCCCTGCCATGTAGGCGACAAGAGACGCATGAGAGGGGAGATCCGGAGCTGTCCGGAGGTAAGCGCCTGTTGCCGGCGTCTTCCGGCACAAGCCCCGCTCCGGAGCGCACCGCGGCCGGCAGGATGCTCTCTGCCGGCGAAGGTGCCGCTTCGGCGGCAAGGAAGTCTCTCCGGCTTCTCCAGCACACGGAGAGCTGAAACGTGAAGAAAGAAGCTGCAGAACACTGGCACCGAGCCTGCAGCTTTCCAGCGGAGAGAAAAAGGTGCTTGAACACTCTGCAAGCCTTTCAACTCCCAAAAACAGGCGTATGCAAGGAGCTGCTGCAAAAACCATGCTGTGCTCGCTGCTGCTCCTCCTAAAGCTCTGGCTGCTAAATCTGAGGCTTTCCTTCCAATTTCAAGCTGCAAAGCACTTGCTGAATTGCAGGGAAAGTGCGGGAGGCGTTTGCTGTGCTGGCACACTTTCTCCTTCCTAGACAGAGTGGAGAGGCTTTTCCCTGCCATGTAGGCGACAAGAGACGCATGAGAGGGGAGATCCGGAGCTGTCCGGAGGTAAGCGCCTGTTGCCGGCGTCTTCCGGCACAAGCCCCGCTCCGGAGCGCACCGCGGCCGGCAGGATGCTCTCTGCCGGCGAAGGTGCCGCTTCGGCGGCAAGGAAGCCTCTCCGGCTTCTCCAGCACACGGAGAGCTGAAACGTGAAGAAAGAAGCTGCAGAACACTGGCACCGAGCCTGCAGCTTTCCAGCGGAGAGAAAAAGGTGCTTGAACACTCTGCAAGCCTTTCGACTCCCAAAAACAGGCGTATGCAAGGAGCTGCTGCAAAAACCATGCTGTGCTCGCTGCTGCTCCTCCTGAAGCTCTGGCTGCTAAATCTGAGGCTTTCCTTCCAATTTCAAGCTGCAAAGCACTTGCTGAATTGCAGGGAAAGTCCGGGAGGCCTTTGCTGTGCTGGCACATTTTCTCCTTCCTAGACAGAGTGGAGAGGCTTTTCCCTGCCATGCGGGCGACAAGAGACGCATGAGAGGGGAGATCCGGAGCTGTCCGGAGGTAAGCGCCTGTTGCCGGCGTCTTCCGGCACAAGCCCCGCTCCGGAGCGCACCGCGGCCGGCAGGATGCTCTCTGCCGGCGAAGGTGCCGCTTCGGCGGCAAGGAAGCCTCTCCGGCTTCTCCAGCACACGGAGAGCTGAAACGTGAAGAAAGAAGCTGCAGAACACTGGCACCGAGCCTGCAGCTTTCCAGCGGAGAGAAAAAGGTGCTTGAACACTCTGCAAGCCTTTCAACTCCCAAAAACAGGCGTATGCAAGGAGCTGCTGCAAAAACCATGCTGTGCTCGCTGCTGCTCCTCCTGAAGCTCTGGCTGCTAAATCTGAGGCTTTCCTTCCAATTTCAAGCTGCAAAGCACTTGCTGAATTGCAGGGAAAGTGCGGGAGGCGTTTGCTGTGCTGGCACACTTTCTCCTTCCTAGACAGAGTGGGGAGGCTTTTCCCTGCCATGTAGGTGACAAGAGACGCATGAGAGGGGAGATCCGGAGCTGTCCGGAGGTAAGCGCCTGTTGCCGGCGTCTTCCGGCACAAGCCCCGCTCCGGAGCGCACCGCGGCCGGCAGGATGCTCTCTGCCGGCGAAGGTGCCGCTTCGGCGGCAAGGAAGCCTCTCCTGCTTCTCCAGCACACGGAGAGCTGAAACGTGAAGAAAGAAGCTGCAGAACACTGGCACCGAGCCTGCAGCTTTCCAGCGGAGAGAAAAAGGTGCTTGAACACTCTGCAAGCCTTTCAACTCCCAAAAACAGGCGTATGCAAGGAGCTGCTGCAAAAACCATGCTGTGCTCGCTGCTGCTCCTCCTGAAGCTCTGGCTGCTAAATCTGAGGCTTTCCTTCCAATTTCAAGCTGCAAAGCACTTGCTGAATTGCAGGGAAAGTCCGGGAGGCCTTTGCTGTGCTGGCACATTTTCTCCTTCCTAGACAGAGTGGAGAGGCTTTTCCCTGCCATGCGGGCGACAAGAGACGCATGAGAGGGGAGATCCGGAGCTGTCCGGAGGTAAGCGCCTGTTGCCGGCGTCTTCCGGCACAAGCCCCGCTCCGGAGCGCACCGCGGCCGGCAGGATGCTCTCTGCCGGCGAAGGTGCCGCTTCGGCGGCAAGGAAGCCTCTCCGGCTTCTCCAGCACACGGAGAGCTGAAACGTGAAGAAAGAAGCTGCAGAACACTGGCACCGAGCCTGCAGCTTTCCAGCGGAGAGAAAAAGGTGCTTGAACACTCTGCAAGCCTTTCAACTCCCAAAAACAGGCGTATGCAAGGAGCTGCTGCAAAAACCATGCTGTGCTCGCTGCTGCTCCTCCTGAAGCTCTGGCTGCTAAATCTGAGGCTTTCCTTCCAATTTCAAGCTGCAAAGCACTTGCTGAATTGCAGGGAAAGTGCGGGAGGCGTTTGCTGTGCTGGCACACTTTCTCCTTCCTAGACAGAGTGGGGAGGCTTTTCCCTGCCATGTAGGCGACAAGAGACGCATGAGAGGGGAGATCCGGAGCTGTCCGGAGGTAAGCGCCTGTTGCCGGCGTCTTCCGGCACAAGCCCCGCTCCGGAGCGCACCGCGGCCGGCAGGATGCTCTCTGCCGGCGAAGGTGCCGCTTCGGCGGCAAGGAAGCCTCTCCGGCTTCTCCAGCACACGGAGAGCTGAAACGTGAAGAAAGAAGCTGCAGAACACTGGCACTGAGCCTGCAGCTTTCCAGCGGAGAGAAAAAGGTGCTTGAACACTCTGCAAGCCTTTCAACTCCCAAAAACAGGCGTATGCAAGGAGCTGCTGCAAAAACCATGCTGTGCTCGCTGCTGCTCCTCCTGAAGCTCTGGCTGCTAAATCTGAGGCTTTCCTTCCAATTTCAAGCTGCAAAGCACTTGCTGAATTGCAGGGAAAGTGCGGGAGGCGTTTGCTGTGCTGGCACACTTTCTCCTTCCTAGACAGAGTGGAGAGGCTTTTCCCTGCCATGTAGGCGACAAGAGACGCATGAGAGGGGAGATCCGGAGCTGTCCGGAGGTAAGCGCCTGTTGCCGGCGTCTTCCGGCACAAGCCCCGCTCCGGAGCGCACCGCGGCCGGCAGGATGCTCTCTGCCGGCGAAGGTGCCGCTTCGGCGGCAAGGAAGCCTCTCCGGCTTCTCCAGCACACGGAGAGCTGAAACGTGAAGAAAGAAGCTGCAGAACACTGGCACCGAGCCTGCAGCTTTCCAGCGGAGAGAAAAAGGTGCTTGAACACTCTGCAAGCCTTTCGACTCCCAAAAACAGGCGTATGCAAGGAGCTGCTGCAAAAACCATGCTGTGCTCGCTGCTGCTCCTCCTGAAGCTCTGGCTGCTAAATCTGAGGCTTTCCTTCCAATTTCAAGCTGCAAAGCACTTGCTGAATTGCAGGGAAAGTGCGGGAGGCCTTTGCTGTGCTGGCACACTTTCTCCTTCCTAGACAGAGTGGGGAGGCTTTTCCCTGCCATGTAGGCGACAAGAGACGCATGAGAGGGGAGATCCGGAGCTGTCCGGAGGTAAGCGCCTGTTGCCGGCGTCTTCCGGCACAAGCCCCGCTCCGGAGCGCACCGCGGCCGGCAGGATGCTCTCTGCCGGCGAAGGTGCCGCTTCGGCGGCAAGGAAGCCTCTCCGGCTTCTCCAGCACACGGAGAGCTGAAACGTGAAGAAAGAAGCTGCAGAACACCTGCACTGAGCCTGCAGCTTTCCAGCGGAGAGAAAAAGGTGCTTGAACACTCTGCAAGCCTTTCGACTCCCAAAAACAGGCGTATGCAAGGAGCTGCTGCAAAAACCATGCTGTGCTCGCTGCTGCTCCTCCTGAAGCTCTGGCTGCTAAATCTGAGGCTTTCCTTCCAATTTCAAGCTGCAAAGCACTTGCTGAATTGCAGGGAAAGTGCGGGAGGCCTTTGCTGTGCTGGCACACTTTCTCCTTCCTAGACAGAGTGGGGAGGCTTTTCCCTGCCATGTAGGCGACAAGAGACGCATGAGAGGGGAGATCCGGAGCTGTCCGGAGGTAAGCGCCTGTTGCCGGCGTCTTCCGGCACAAGCCCCGCTCCGGAGCGCACCGCGGCCGGCAGGATGCTCTCTGCCGGCGAAGGTGCCGCTTCGGCGGCAAGGAAGCCTCTCCGGCTTCTCCAGCACACGGAGAGCTGAAACGTGAAGAAAGAAGCTGCAGAACACTGGCACTGAGCCTGCAGCTTTCCAGCGGAGAGAAAAAGGTGCTTGAACACTCTGCAAGCCTTTCGACTCCCAAAAACAGGCGTATGCAAGGAGCTGCTGCAAAAACCATGCTGTGCTCGCTGCTGCTCCTCCTGAAGCTCTGGCTGCTAAATCTGAGGCTTTCCTTCCAATTTCAAGCTGCAAAGCACTTGCTGAATTGCAGGGAAAGTGCGGGAGGCCTTTGCTGTGCTGGCACACTTTCTCCTTCCTAGACAGAGTGGGGAGGCTTTTCCCTGCCATGTAGGCGACAAGAGACGCATGAGAGGGGAGATCCGGAGCTGTCCGGAGGTAAGCGCCTGTTGCCGGCGTCTTCCGGCACAAGCCCCGCTCCGGAGCGCACCGCGGCCGGCAGGATGCTCTCTGCCGGCGAAGGTGCCGCTTCGGCGGCAAGGAAGCCTCTCCGGCTTCTCCAGCACACGGAGAGCTGAAACGTGAAGAAAGAAGCTGCAGAACACCTGCACTGAGCCTGCAGCTTTCCAGCGGAGAGAAAAAGGTGCTTGAACACTCTGCAAGCCTTTCGACTCCCAAAAACAGGCGTATGCAAGGAGCTGCTGCAAAAACCATGCTGTGCTCGCTGCTGCTCCTCCTGAAGCTCTGGCTGCTAAATCTGAGGCTTTCCTTCCAATTTCAAGCTGCAAAGCACTTGCTGAATTGCAGGGAAAGTCCGGGAGGCCTTTGCTGTGCTGGCACACTTTCTCCTTCCTAGACAGAGTGGGGAGGCTTTTCCCTGCCATGTAGGCGACAAGAGACGCATGAGAGGGGAGATCCGGAGCTGTCCGGAGGTAAGCGCCTGTTGCCGGCGTCTTCCGGCACAAGCCCCGCTCCGGAGCGCACCGCGGCCGGCAGGATGCTCTCTGCCGGCGAAGGTGCCGCTTCGGCGGCAAGGAAGCCTCTCCGGCTTCTCCAGCACACGGAGAGCTGAAACGTGAAGAAAGAAGCTGCAGAACACTGGCACCGAGCCTGCAGCTTTCCAGCGGAGAGAAAAAGGTGCTTGAACACTCTGCAAGCCTTTCGACTCCCAAAAACAGGCGTATGCAAGGAGCTGCTGCAAAAACCATGCTGTGCTCGCTGCTGCTCCTCCTGAAGCTCTGGCTGCTAAATCTGAGGCTTTCCTTCCAATTTCAAGCTGCAAAGCACTTGCTGAATTGCAGGGAAAGTGCGGGAGGCCTTTGCTGTGCTGGCACACTTTCTCCTTCCTAGACAGAGTGGGGAGGCTTTTCCCTGCCATGTAGGCGACAAGAGACGCATGAGAGGGGAGATCCGGAGCTGTCCGGAGGTAAGCGCCTGTTGCCGGCGTCTTCCGGCACAAGCCCCGCTCCGGAGCGCACCGCGGCCGGCAGGATGCTCTCTGCCGGCGAAGGTGCCGCTTCGGCGGCAAGGAAGCCTCTCCGGCTTCTCCAGCACACGGAGAGCTGAAACGTGAAGAAAGAAGCTGCAGAACACTGGCACTGAGCCTGCAGCTTTCCAGCGGAGAGAAAAAGGTGCTTGAACACTCTGCAAGCCTTTCGACTCCCAAAAACAGGCGTATGCAAGGAGCTGCTGCAAAAACCATGCTGTGCTCGCTGCTGCTCCTCCTGAAGCTCTGGCTGCTAAATCTGAGGCTTTCCTTCCAATTTCAAGCTGCAAAGCACTTGCTGAATTGCAGGGAAAGTCCGGGAGGCGTTTGCTGTGCTGGCACACTTTCTCCTTCCTAGACAGAGTGGAGAGGCTTTTCCCTGCCATGTAGGCGACAAGAGACGCATGAGAGGGGAGATCCGGAGCTGTCCGGAGGTAAGCGCCTGTTGCCGGCGTCTTCCGGCACAAGCCCCGCTCCGGAGCGCACCGCGGCCGGCAGGATGCTCTCTGCCGGCGAAGGTGCCGCTTCGGCGGCAAGGAAGCCTCTCCGGCTTCTCCAGCACACGGAGAGCTGAAACGTGAAGAAAGAAGCTGCAGAACACTGGCACTGAGCCTGCAGCTTTCCAGCGGAGAGAAAAAGGTGCTTGAACACTCTGCAAGCCTTTCGACTCCCAAAAACAGGCGTATGCAAGGAGCTGCTGCAAAAACCATGCTGTGCTCGCTGCTGCTCCTCCTGAAGCTCTGGCTGCTAAATCTGAGGCTTTCCTTCCAATTTCAAGCTGCAAAGCACTTGCTGAATTGCAGGGAAAGTCCGGGAGGCCTTTGCTGTGCTGGCACACTTTCTCCTTCCTAGACAGAGTGGGGAGGCTTTTCCCTGCCATGTAGGCGACAAGAGACGCATGAGAGGGGAGATCCGGAGCTGTCCGGAGGTAAGCGCCTGTTGCCGGCGTCTTCCGGCACAAGCCCCGCTCCGGAGCGCACCGCGGCCGGCAGGATGCTCTCTGCCGGCGAAGGTGCCGCTTCGGCGGCAAGGAAGCCTCTCCGGCTTCTCCAGCACACGGAGAGCTGAAACGTGAAGAAAGAAGCTGCAGAACACTGGCACTGAGCCTGCAGCTTTCCAGCGGAGAGAAAAAGGTGCTTGAACACTCTGCAAGCCTTTCGACTCCCAAAAACAGGCGTATGCAAGGAGCTGCTGCAAAAACCATGCTGTGCTCGCTGCTGCTCCTCCTGAAGCTCTGGCTGCTAAATCTGAGGCTTTCCTTCCAATTTCAAGCTGCAAAGCACTTGCTGAATTGCAGGGAAAGTGCGGGAGGCGTTTGCTGTGCTGGCACATTTTCTCCTTCCTAGACAGAGTGGAGAGGCTTTTCCCTGCCATGCGGGCGACAAGAGACGCATGAGAGGGGAGATCCGGAGCTGTCCGGAGGTAAGCGCCTGTTGCCGGCGTCTTCCGGCACAAGCCCCGCTCCGGAGCGCACCGCGGCCGGCAGGATGCTCTCTGCCGGCGAAGGTGCCGCTTCGGCGGCAAGGAAGCCTCTCCGGCTTCTCCAGCACACGGAGAGCTGAAACGTGAAGAAAGAAGCTGCAGAACACTGGCACTGAGCCTGCAGCTTTCCAGCGGAGAGAAAAAGGTGCTTGAACACTCTGCAAGCCTTTCGACTCCCAAAAACAGGCGTATGCAAGGAGCTGCTGCAAAAACCATGCTGTGCTCGCTGCTGCTCCTCCTGAAGCTCTGGCTGCTAAATCTGAGGCTTTCCTTCCAATTTCAAGCTGCAAAGCACTTGCTGAATTGCAGGGAAAGTCCGGGAGGCCTTTGCTGTGCTGGCACACTTTCTCCTTCCTAGACAGAGTGGGGAGGCTTTTCCCTGCCATGTAGGCGACAAGAGACGCATGAGAGGGGAGATCCGGAGCTGTCCGGAGGTAAGCGCCTGTTGCCGGCGTCTTCCGGCACAAGCCCCGCTCCGGAGCGCACCGCGGCCGGCAGGATGCTCTCTGCCGGCGAAGGTGCCGCTTCGGCGGCAAGGAAGCCTCTCCGGCTTCTCCAGCACACGGAGAGCTGAAACGTGAAGAAAGAAGCTGCAGAACACTGGCACTGAGCCTGCAGCTTTCCAGCGGAGAGAAAAAGGTGCTTGAACACTCTGCAAGCCTTTCGACTCCCAAAAACAGGCGTATGCAAGGAGCTGCTGCAAAAACCATGCTGTGCTCGCTGCTGCTCCTCCTGAAGCTCTGGCTGCTAAATCTGAGGCTTTCCTTCCAATTTCAAGCTGCAAAGCACTTGCTGAATTGCAGGGAAAGTCCGGGAGGCCTTTGCTGTGCTGGCACATTTTCTCCTTCCTAGACAGAGTGGAGAGGCTTTTCCCTGCCATGCGGGCGACAAGAGACGCATGAGAGGGGAGATCCGGAGCTGTCCGGAGGTAAGCGCCTGTTGCCGGCGTCTTCCGGCACAAGCCCCGCTCCGGAGCGCACCGCGGCCGGCAGGATGCTCTCTGCCGGCGAAGGTGCCGCTTCGGCGGCAAGGAAGCCTCTCCGGCTTCTCCAGCACACGGAGAGCTGAAACGTGAAGAAAGAAGCTGCAGAACACTGGCACCGAGCCTGCAGCTTTCCAGCGGAGAGAAAAAGGTGCTTGAACACTCTGCAAGCCTTTCGACTCCCAAAAACAGGCGTATGCAAGGAGCTGCTGCAAAAACCATGCTGTGCTCGCTGCTGCTCCTCCTGAAGCTCTGGCTGCTAAATCTGAGGCTTTCCTTCCAATTTCAAGCTGCAAAGCACTTGCTGAATTGCAGGGAAAGTGCGGGAGGCGTTTGCTGTGCTGGCACACTTTCTCCTTCCTAGACAGAGTGGAGAGGCTTTTCCCTGCCATGTAGGCGACAAGAGACGCATGAGAGGGGAGATCCGGAGCTGTCCGGAGGTAAGCGCCTGTTGCCGGCGTCTTCCGGCACAAGCCCCGCTCCGGAGCGCACCGCGGCCGGCAGGATGCTCTCTGCCGGCGAAGGTGCCGCTTCGGCGGCAAGGAAGCCTCTCCGGCTTCTCCAGCACACGGAGAGCTGAAACGTGAAGAAAGAAGCTGCAGAACACTGGCACCGAGCCTGCAGCTTTCCAGCGGAGAGAAAAAGGTGCTTGAACACTCTGCAAGCCTTTCGACTCCCAAAAACAGGCGTATGCAAGGAGCTGCTGCAAAAACCATGCTGTGCTCGCTGCTGGTCCTCCTGAAGCTCTGGCTGCTAAATCTGAGGCTTTCCTTCCAATTTCAAGCTGCAAAGCACTTGCTGAATTGCAGGGAAAGTCCGGGAGGCGTTTGCTGTGCTGGCACACTTTCTCCTTCCTAGACAGAGTGGAGAGGCTTTTCCCTGCCATGTAGGCGACAAGAGACGCATGAGAGGGGAGATCCGGAGCTGTCCAGAGGTAAGCGCCTGTTGCCGGCGTCTTCCGGCACAAGCCTCGCTCCGGTGCGCACCGCGGCCGGCAGGATGCTCTCTGCCGGCGAAGGTGCCGCTTCGGCGGCAAGGAAGCCTCTCCTGCTTCTCCAGCACACGGAGAGCTGAAACGTGAAGAAAGAAGCTGCAGAACACTGGCACCGAGCCTGCAGCTTTCCAGCGGAGAGAAAAAGGTGCTTGAACACTCTGCAAGCCTTTCGACTCCCAAAAACAGGCGTATGCAAGGAGCTGCTGCAAAAACCATGCTGTGCTCGCTGCTGCTCTTCCTGAAGCTCTGGCTGCTAAATCTGAGGCTTTCCTTCCAATTTCAAGCTGCAAAGCACTTGCTGAATTGCAGGGAAAGTCCGGGAGGCCTTTGCTGTGCTGGCACACTTTCTCCTTCCTAGACAGATTGGAGAGGCTTTTCCCTGCCATGTAGGCGACAAGAGACGCATGAGAGGGGAGATCCGGAGCTGTCCGGAGGTAAGCGCCTGTTGCCGGCGTCTTCCGGCACAAGCCCCGCTCCGGAGCGCACCGCGGCCGGCAGGATGCTCTCTGCCGGCGAAGGTGCCGCTTCGGCGGCAAGGAAGCCTCTCCTGCTTCTCCAGCACACGGAGAGCTGAAACGTGAAGAAAGAAGCTGCAGAACACTGGCACTGAGCCTGCAGCTTTCCAGCGGAGAGAAAAAGGTGCTTGAACACTCTGCAAGCCTTTCGACTCCCAAAAACAGGCGTATGCAAGGAGCTGCTGCAAAAACCATGCTGTGCTCGCTGCTGCTCCTCCTGAAGCTCTGGCTGCTAAATCTGAGGCTTTCCTTCCAATTTCAAGCTGCAAAGCACTTGCTGAATTGCAGGGAAAGTCCGGGAGGCCTTTGCTGTGCTGGCACACTTTCTCCTTCCTAGACAGAGTGGGGAGGCTTTTCCCTGCCATGTAGGCGACAAGAGACGCATGAGAGGGGAGATCCGGAGCTGTCCGGAGGTAAGCGCCTGTTGCCGGCGTCTTCCGGCACAAGCCCCGCTCCGGAGCGCACCGCGGCCGGCAGGATGCTCTCTGCCGGCGAAGGTGCCGCTTCGGCGGCAAGGAAGCCTCTCCGCCTTCTCCAGCACACGGAGAGCTGAAACGTGAAGAAAGAAGCTGCAGAACACTGGCACCGAGCCTGCAGCTTTCCAGCGGAGAGAAAAAGGTGCTTGAACACTCTGCAAGCCTTTCGACTCCCAAAAACAGGCGTATGCAAGGAGCTGCTGCAAAAACCATGCTGTGCTCGCTGCTGCTCCTCCTGAAGCTCTGGCTGCTAAATCTGAGGCTTTCCTTCCAATTTCAAGCTGCAAAGCACTTGCTGAATTGCAGGGAAAGTGCGGGAGGCCTTTGCTGTGCTGGCA
This sequence comes from Fringilla coelebs, assembly GCF_963513975.1. Taxonomy (NCBI): domain Eukaryota; kingdom Metazoa; phylum Chordata; class Aves; order Passeriformes; family Fringillidae; genus Fringilla; species Fringilla coelebs. The sequence continues at coordinate 1,947,993 of NW_028167521.1, read as the reverse complement.
CACTTTCTCCTTCCTAGACAGAGTGGGGAGGCTTTTCCCTGCCATGTAGGCGACAAGAGACGCATGAGAGGGGAGATCCGGAGCTGTCCGGAGGTAAGCGCCTGTTGCCGGCGTCTTCCGGCACAAGCCCCGCTCCGGAGCGCACCGCGGCCGGCAGGATGCTCTCTGCCGGCGAAGGTGCCGCTTCGGCGGCAAGGAAGCCTCTCCGGCTTCTCCAGCACACGGAGAGCTGAAACGTGAAGAAAGAAGCTGCAGAACACTGGCACTGAGCCTGCAGCTTTCCAGCGGAGAGAAAAAGGTGCTTGAACACTCTGCAAGCCTTTCGACTCCCAAAAACAGGCGTATGCAAGGAGCTGCTGCAAAAACCATGCTGTGCTCGCTGCTGCTCCTCCTGAAGCTCTGGCTGCTAAATCTGAGGCTTTCCTTCCAATTTCAAGCTGCAAAGCACTTGCTGAATTGCAGGGAAAGTCCGGGAGGCCTTTGCTGTGCTGGCACATTTTCTCCTTCCTAGACAGAGTGGAGAGGCTTTTCCCTGCCATGCGGGCGACAAGAGACGCATGAGAGGGGAGATCCGGAGCTGTCCGGAGGTAAGCGCCTGTTGCCGGCGTCTTCCGGCACAAGCCCCGCTCCGGAGCGCACCGCGGCCGGCAGGATGCTCTCTGCCGGCGAAGGTGCCGCTTCGGCGGCAAGGAAGCCTCTCCGGCTTCTCCAGCACACGGAGAGCTGAAACGTGAAGAAAGAAGCTGCAGAACACTGGCACCGAGCCTGCAGCTTTCCAGCGGAGAGAAAAAGGTGCTTGAACACTCTGCAAGCCTTTCGACTCCCAAAAACAGGCGTATGCAAGGAGCTGCTGCAAAAACCATGCTGTGCTCGCTGCTGCTCCTCCTGAAGCTCTGGCTGCTAAATCTGAGGCTTTCCTTCCAATTTCAAGCTGCAAAGCACTTGCTGAATTGCAGGGAAAGTGCGGGAGGCGTTTGCTGTGCTGGCACACTTTCTCCTTCCTAGACAGAGTGGAGAGGCTTTTCCCTGCCATGTAGGCGACAAGAGACGCATGAGAGGGGAGATCCGGAGCTGTCCGGAGGTAAGCGCCTGTTGCCGGCGTCTTCCGGCACAAGCCCCGCTCCGGAGCGCACCGCGGCCGGCAGGATGCTCTCTGCCGGCGAAGGTGCCGCTTCGGCGGCAAGGAAGCCTCTCCGGCTTCTCCAGCACACGGAGAGCTGAAACGTGAAGAAAGAAGCTGCAGAACACTGGCACTGAGCCTGCAGCTTTCCAGCGGAGAGAAAAAGGTGCTTGAACACTCTGCAAGCCTTTCGACTCCCAAAAACAGGCGTATGCAAGGAGCTGCTGCAAAAACCATGCTGTGCTCGCTGCTGCTCCTCCTGAAGCTCTGGCTGCTAAATCTGAGGCTTTCCTTCCAATTTCAAGCTGCAAAGCACTTGCTGAATTGCAGGGAAAGTCCGGGAGGCGTTTGCTGTGCTGGCACACTTTCTCCTTCCTAGACAGAGTGGAGAGGCTTTTCCCTGCCATGTAGGCGACAAGAGACGCATGAGAGGGGAGATCCGGAGCTGTCCAGAGGTAAGCGCCTGTTGCCGGCGTCTTCCGGCACAAGCCTCGCTCCGGTGCGCACCGCGGCCGGCAGGATGCTCTCTGCCGGCGAAGGTGCCGCTTCGGCGGCAAGGAAGCCTCTCCTGCTTCTCCAGCACACGGAGAGCTGAAACGTGAAGAAAGAAGCTGCAGAACACTGGCACTGAGCCTGCAGCTTTCCAGCGGAGAGAAAAAGGTGCTTGAACACTCTGCAAGCCTTTCGACTCCCAAAAACAGGCGTATGCAAGGAGCTGCTGCAAAAACCATGCTGTGCTCGCTGCTGCTCTTCCTGAAGCTCTGGCTGCTAAATCTGAGGCTTTCCTTCCAATTTCAAGCTGCAAAGCACTTGCTGAATTGCAGGGAAAGTCCGGGAGGCCTTTGCTGTGCTGGCACACTTTCTCCTTCCTAGACAGATTGGAGAGGCTTTTCCCTGCCATGTAGGCGACAAGAGACGCATGAGAGGGGAGATCCGGAGCTGTCCGGAGGTAAGCGCCTGTTGCCGGCGTCTTCCGGCACAAGCCCCGCTCCGGAGCGCACCGCGGCCGGCAGGATGCTCTCTGCCGGCGAAGGTGCCGCTTCGGCGGCAAGGAAGCCTCTCCTGCTTCTCCAGCACACGGAGAGCTGAAACGTGAAGAAAGAAGCTGCAGAACACTGGCACTGAGCCTGCAGCTTTCCAGCGGAGAGAAAAAGGTGCTTGAACACTCTGCAAGCCTTTCGACTCCCAAAAACAGGCGTATGCAAGGAGCTGCTGCAAAAACCATGCTGTGCTCGCTGCTGCTCCTCCTGAAGCTCTGGCTGCTAAATCTGAGGCTTTCCTTCCAATTTCAAGCTGCAAAGCACTTGCTGAATTGCAGGGAAAGTCCGGGAGGCCTTTTCTGTGCTGGCACACTTTCTCCTTCCTAGACAGAGTGGGGAGGCTTTTCCCTGCCATGTAGGCGACAAGAGACGCATGAGAGGGGAGATCCGGAGCTGTCCGGAGGTAAGCGCCTGTTGCCGGCGTCTTCCGGCACAAGCCCCGCTCCGGAGCGCACCGCGGCCGGCAGGATGCTCTCTGCCGGCGAAGGTGCCGCTTCGGCGGCAAGGAAGCCTCTCCGCCTTCTCCAGCACACGGAGAGCTGAAACGTGAAGAAAGAAGCTGCAGAACACTGGCACCGAGCCTGCAGCTTTCCAGCGGAGAGAAAAAGGTGCTTGAACACTCTGCAAGCCTTTCGACTCCCAAAAACAGGCGTATGCAAGGAGCTGCTGCAAAAACCATGCTGTGCTCGCTGCTGCTCCTCCTGAAGCTCTGGCTGCTAAATCTGAGGCTTTCCTTCCAATTTCAAGCTGCAAAGCACTTGCTGAATTGCAGGGAAAGTGCGGGAGGCCTTTGCTGTGCTGGCACACTTTCTCCTTCCTAGACAGAGTGGAGAGGCTTTTCCCTGCCATGTAGGCGACAAGAGACGCATGAGAGGGGAGATCCGGAGCTGTCCGGAGGTAAGCGCCTGTTGCCGGCGTCTTCCGGCACAAGCCCCGCTCCGGAGCGCACCGCGGCCGGCAGGATGCTCTCTGCCGGCGAAGGTGCCGCTTCGGCGGCAAGGAAGCCTCTCCGGCTTCTCCAGCACACGGAGAGCTGAAACGTGAAGAAAGAAGCTGCAGAACACTGGCACTGAGCCTGCAGCTTTCCAGCGGAGAGAAAAAGGTGCTTGAACACTCTGCAAGCCTTTCGACTCCCAAAAACAGGCGTATGCAAGGAGCTGCTGCAAAAACCATGCTGTGCTCGCTGCTGCTCCTCCTGAAGCTCTGGCTGCTAAATCTGAGGCTTTCCTTCCAATTTCAAGCTGCAAAGCACTTGCTGAATTGCAGGGAAAGTCCGGGAGGCCTTTGCTGTGCTGGCACATTTTCTCCTTCCTAGACAGAGTGGAGAGGCTTTTCCCTGCCATGCGGGCGACAAGAGACGCATGAGAGGGGAGATCCGGAGCTGTCCGGAGGTAAGCGCCTGTTGCCGGCGTCTTCCGGCACAAGCCCCGCTCCGGAGCGCACCGCGGCCGGCAGGATGCTCTCTGCCGGCGAAGGTGCCGCTTCGGCGGCAAGGAAGCCTCTCCGGCTTCTCCAGCACACGGAGAGCTGAAACGTGAAGAAAGAAGCTGCAGAACACTGGCACCGAGCCTGCAGCTTTCCAGCGGAGAGAAAAAGGTGCTTGAACACTCTGCAAGCCTTTCGACTCCCAAAAACAGGCGTATGCAAGGAGCTGCTGCAAAAACCATGCTGTGCTCGCTGCTGCTCCTCCTGAAGCTCTGGCTGCTAAATCTGAGGCTTTCCTTCCAATTTCAAGCTGCAAAGCACTTGCTGAATTGCAGGGAAAGTGCGGGAGGCGTTTGCTGTGCTGGCACACTTTCTCCTTCCTAGACAGAGTGGGGAGGCTTTTCCCTGCCATGTAGGCGACAAGAGACGCATGAGAGGGGAGATCCGGAGCTGTCCGGAGGTAAGCGCCTGTTGCCGGCGTCTTCCGGCACAAGCCCCGCTCCGGAGCGCACCGCGGCCGGCAGGATGCTCTCTGCCGGCGAAGGTGCCGCTTCGGCGGCAAGGAAGCCTCTCCTGCTTCTCCAGCACACGGAGAGCTGAAACGTGAAGAAAGAAGCTGCAGAACACTGGCACCGAGCCTGCAGCTTTCCAGCGGAGAGAAAAAGGTGCTTGAACACTCTGCAAGCCTTTCGACTCCCAAAAACAGGCGTATGCAAGGAGCTGCTGCAAAAACCATGCTGTGCTCGCTGCTGCTCCTCCTGAAGCTCTGGCTGCTAAATCTGAGGCTTTCCTTCCAATTTCAAGCTGCAAAGCACTTGCTGAATTGCAGGGAAAGTCCGGGAGGCCTTTTCTGTGCTGGCACACTTTCTCCTTCCTAGACAGAGTGGGGAGGCTTTTCCCTGCCATGTAGGCGACAAGAGACGCATGAGAGGGGAGATCCGGAGCTGTCCGGAGGTAAGCGCCTGTTGCCGGCGTCTTCCGGCACAAGCCCCGCTCCGGAGCGCACCGCGGCCGGCAGGATGCTCTCTGCCGGCGAAGGTGCCGCTTCGGCGGCAAGGAAGCCTCTCCGGCTTCTCCAGCACACGGAGAGCTGAAACGTGAAGAAAGAAGCTGCAGAACACTGGCACCGAGCCTGCAGCTTTCCAGCGGAGAGAAAAAGGTGCTTGAACACTCTGCAAGCCTTTCGACTCCCAAAAACAGGCGTATGCAAGGAGCTGCTGCAAAAACCATGCTGTGCTCGCTGCTGCTCCTCCTGAAGCTCTGGCTGCTAAATCTGAGGCTTTCCTTCCAATTTCAAGCTGCAAAGCACTTGCTGAATTGCAGGGAAAGTCCGGGAGGCCTTTGCTGTGCTGGCACACTTTCTCCTTCCTAGACAGATTGGAGAGGCTTTTCCCTGCCATGTAGGCGACAAGAGACGCATGAGAGGGGAGATCCGGAGCTGTCCGGAGGTAAGCGCCTGTTGCCGGCGTCTTCCGGCACAAGCCCCGCTCCGGAGCGCACCGCGGCCGGCAGGATGCTCTCTGCCGGCGAAGGTGCCGCTTCGGCGGCAAGGAAGCCTCTCCTGCTTCTCCAGCACACGGAGAGCTGAAACGTGAAGAAAGAAGCTGCAGAACACTGGCACTGAGCCTGCAGCTTTCCAGCGGAGAGAAAAAGGTGCTTGAACACTCTGCAAGCCTTTCGACTCCCAAAAACAGGCGTATGCAAGGAGCTGCTGCAAAAACCATGCTGTGCTCGCTGCTGCTCCTCCTGAAGCTCTGGCTGCTAAATCTGAGGCTTTCCTTCCAATTTCAAGCTGCAAAGCACTTGCTGAATTGCAGGGAAAGTCCGGGAGGCCTTTGCTGTGCTGGCACACTTTCTCCTTCCTAGACAGAGTGGGGAGGCTTTTCCCTGCCATGTAGGCGACAAGAGACGCATGAGAGGGGAGATCCGGAGCTGTCCGGAGGTAAGCGCCTGTTGCCGGCGTCTTCCGGCACAAGCCCCGCTCCGGAGCGCACCGCGGCCGGCAGGATGCTCTCTGCCGGCGAAGGTGCCGCTTCGGCGGCAAGGAAGCCTCTCCGCCTTCTCCAGCACACGGAGAGCTGAAACGTGAAGAAAGAAGCTGCAGAACACTGGCACCGAGCCTGCAGCTTTCCAGCGGAGAGAAAAAGGTGCTTGAACACTCTGCAAGCCTTTCAACTCCCAAAAACAGGCGTATGCAAGGAGCTGCTGCAAAAACCATGCTGTGCTCGCTGCTGCTCCTCCTGAAGCTCTGGCTGCTAAATCTGAGGCTTTCCTTCCAATTTCAAGCTGCAAAGCACTTGCTGAATTGCAGGGAAAGTCCGGGAGGCCTTTGCTGTGCTGGCACACTTTCTCCTTCCTAGACAGAGTGGGGAGGCTTTTCCCTGCCATGTAGGCGACAAGAGACGCATGAGAGGGGAGATCCGGAGCTGTCCGGAGGTAAGCGCCTGTTGCCGGCGTCTTCCGGCACAAGCCCCGCTCCGGAGCGCACCGCGGCCGGCAGGATGCTCTCTGCCGGCGAAGGTGCCGCTTCGGCGGCAAGGAAGCCTCTCCTGCTTCTCCAGCACACGGAGAGCTGAAACGTGAAGAAAGAAGCTGCAGAACACTGGCACCGAGCCTGCAGCTTTCCAGCGGAGAGAAAAAGGTGCTTGAACACTCTGCAAGCCTTTCAACTCCCAAAAACAGGCGTATGCAAGGAGCTGCTGCAAAAACCATGCTGTGCTCGCTGCTGCTCCTCCTGAAGCTCTGGCTGCTAAATCTGAGGCTTTCCTTCCAATTTCAAGCTGCAAAGCACTTGCTGAATTGCAGGGAAAGTGCGGGAGGCGTTTGCTGTGCTGGCACACTTTCTCCTTCCTAGACAGAGTGGAGAGGCTTTTCCCTGCCATGTAGGCGACAAGAGACGCATGAGAGGGGAGATCCGGAGCTGTCCGGAGGTAAGCGCCTGTTGCCGGCGTCTTCCGGCACAAGCCCCGCTCCGGAGCGCACCGCGGCCGGCAGGATGCTCTCTGCCGGCGAAGGTGCCGCTTCGGCGGCAAGGAAGCCTCTCCGGCTTCTCCAGCACACGGAGAGCTGAAACGTGAAGAAAGAAGCTGCAGAACACTGGCACTGAGCCTGCAGCTTTCCAGCGGAGAGAAAAAGGTGCTTGAACACTCTGCAAGCCTTTCAACTCCCAAAAACAGGCGTATGCAAGGAGCTGCTGCAAAAACCATGCTGTGCTCGCTGCTGCTCCTCCTGAAGCTCTGGCTGCTAAATCTGAGGCTTTCCTTCCAATTTCAAGCTGCAAAGCACTTGCTGAATTGCAGGGAAAGTGCGGGAGGCGTTTGCTGTGCTGGCACACTTTCTCCTTCCTAGACAGAGTGGAGAGGCTTTTCCCTGCCATGTAGGCGACAAGAGACGCATGAGAGGGGAGATCCGGAGCTGTCCGGAGGTAAGCGCCTGTTGCCGGCGTCTTCCGGCACAAGCCCCGCTCCGGAGCGCACCGCGGCCGGCAGGATGCTCTCTGCCGGCGAAGGTGCCGCTTCGGCGGCAAGGAAGCCTCTCCGGCTTCTCCAGCACACGGAGAGCTGAAACGTGAAGAAAGAAGCTGCAGAACACTGGCACCGAGCCTGCAGCTTTCCAGCGGAGAGAAAAAGGTGCTTGAACACTCTGCAAGCCTTTCAACTCCCAAAAACAGGCGTATGCAAGGAGCTGCTGCAAAAACCATGCTGTGCTCGCTGCTGCTCCTCCTGAAGCTCTGGCTGCTAAATCTGAGGCTTTCCTTCCAATTTCAAGCTGCAAAGCACTTGCTGAATTGCAGGGAAAGTGCGGGAGGCCTTTGCTGTGCTGGCACACTTTCTCCTTCCTAGACAGAGTGGAGAGGCTTTTCCCTGCCATGTAGGCGACAAGAGACGCATGAGAGGGGAGATCCGGAGCTGTCCGGAGGTAAGCGCCTGTTGCCGGCGTCTTCCGGCACAAGCCCCGCTCCGGAGCGCACCGCGGCCGGCAGGATGCTCTCTGCCGGCGAAGGTGCCGCTTCGGCGGCAAGGAAGCCTCTCCGGCTTCTCCAGCACACGGAGAGCTGAAACGTGAAGAAAGAAGCTGCAGAACACTGGCACTGAGCCTGCAGCTTTCCAGCGGAGAGAAAAAGGTGCTTGAACACTCTGCAAGCCTTTCAACTCCCAAAAACAGGCGTATGCAAGGAGCTGCTGCAAAAACCATGCTGTGCTCGCTGCTGCTCCTCCTGAAGCTCTGGCTGCTAAATCTGAGGCTTTCCTTCCAATTTCAAGCTGCAAAGCACTTGCTGAATTGCAGGGAAAGTCCGGGAGGCCTTTGCTGTGCTGGCACACTTTCTCCTTCCTAGACAGAGTGGGGAGGCTTTTCCCTGCCATGTAGGCGACAAGAGACGCATGAGAGGGGAGATCCGGAGCTGTCCGGAGGTAAGCGCCTGTTGCCGGCGTCTTCCGGCACAAGCCCCGCTCCGGAGCGCACCGCGGCCGGCAGGATGCTCTCTGCCGGCGAAGGTGCCGCTTCGGCGGCAAGGAAGCCTCTCCTGCTTCTCCAGCACACGGAGAGCTGAAACGTGAAGAAAGAAGCTGCAGAACACTGGCACCGAGCCTGCAGCTTTCCAGCGGAGAGAAAAAGGTGCTTGAACACTCTGCAAGCCTTTCAACTCCCAAAAACAGGCGTATGCAAGGAGCTGCTGCAAAAACCATGCTGTGCTCGCTGCTGCTCCTCCTGAAGCTCTGGCTGCTAAATCTGAGGCTTTCCTTCCAATTTCAAGCTGCAAAGCACTTGCTGAATTGCAGGGAAAGTCCGGGAGGCCTTTGCTGTGCTGGCACACTTTCTCCTTCCTAGACAGAGTGGGGAGGCTTTTCCCTGCCATGTAGGCGACAAGAGACGCATGAGAGGGGAGATCCGGAGCTGTCCGGAGGTAAGCGCCTGTTGCCGGCGTCTTCCGGCACAAGCCCCGCTCCGGAGCGCACCGCGGCCGGCAGGATGCTCTCTGCCGGCGAAGGTGCCGCTTCGGCGGCAAGGAAGCCTCTCCTGCTTCTCCAGCACACGGAGAGCTGAAACGTGAAGAAAGAAGCTGCAGAACACTGGCACCGAGCCTGCAGCTTTCCAGCGGAGAGAAAAAGGTGCTTGAACACTCTGCAAGCCTTTCAACTCCCAAAAACAGGCGTATGCAAGGAGCTGCTGCAAAAACCATGCTGTGCTCGCTGCTGCTCCTCCTGAAGCTCTGGCTGCTAAATCTGAGGCTTTCCTTCCAATTTCAAGCTGCAAAGCACTTGCTGAATTGCAGGGAAAGTGCGGGAGGCGTTTGCTGTGCTGGCACACTTTCTCCTTCCTAGACAGAGTGGAGAGGCTTTTCCCTGCCATGTAGGCGACAGGAGACGCATGAGAGGGGAGATCCGGAGCTGTCCGGAGGTAAGCGCCTGTTGCCGGCGTCTTCCGGCACAAGCCCCGCTCCGGAGCGCACCGCGGCCGGCAGGATGCTCTCTGCCGGCGAAGGTGCCGCTTCGGCGGCAAGGAAGCCTCTCCGGCTTCTCCAGCACACGGAGAGCTGAAACGTGAAGAAAGAAGCTGCAGAACACTGGCACTGAGCCTGCAGCTTTCCAGCGGAGAGAAAAAGGTGCTTGAACACTCTGCAAGCCTTTCAACTCCCAAAAACAGGCGTATGCAAGGAGCTGCTGCAAAAACCATGCTGTGCTCGCTGCTGCTCCTCCTGAAGCTCTGGCTGCTAAATCTGAGGCTTTCCTTCCAATTTCAAGCTGCAAAGCACTTGCTGAATTGCAGGGAAAGTGCGGGAGGCCTTTGCTGTGCTGGCACACTTTCTCCTTCCTAGACAGAGTGGAGAGGCTTTTCCCTGCCATGTAGGCGACAAGAGACGCATGAGAGGGGAGATCCGGAGCTGTCCGGAGGTAAGCGCCTGTTGCCGGCGTCTTCCGGCACAAGCCCCGCTCCGGAGCGCACCGCGGCCGGCAGGATGCTCTCTGCCGGCGAAGGTGCCGCTTCGGCGGCAAGGAAGCCTCTCCGGCTTCTCCAGCACACGGAGAGCTGAAACGTGAAGAAAGAAGCTGCAGAACACTGGCACTGAGCCTGCAGCTTTCCAGCGGAGAGAAAAAGGTGCTTGAACACTCTGCAAGCCTTTCAACTCCCAAAAACAGGCGTATGCAAGGAGCTGCTGCAAAAACCATGCTGTGCTCGCTGCTGCTCCTCCTGAAGCTCTGGCTGCTAAATCTGAGGCTTTCCTTCCAATTTCAAGCTGCAAAGCACTTGCTGAATTGCAGGGAAAGTCCGGGAGGCCTTTGCTGTGCTGGCACACTTTCTCCTTCCTAGACAGAGTGGGGAGGCTTTTCCCTGCCATGTAGGCGACAAGAGACGCATGAGAGGGGAGATCCGGAGCTGTCCGGAGGTAAGCGCCTGTTGCCGGCGTCTTCCGGCACAAGCCCCGCTCCGGAGCGCACCGCGGCCGGCAGGATGCTCTCTGCCGGCGAAGGTGCCGCTTCGGCGGCAAGGAAGCCTCTCCTGCTTCTCCAGCACACGGAGAGCTGAAACGTGAAGAAAGAAGCTGCAGAACACTGGCACCGAGCCTGCAGCTTTCCAGCGGAGAGAAAAAGGTGCTTGAACACTCTGCAAGCCTTTCAACTCCCAAAAACAGGCGTATGCAAGGAGCTGCTGCAAAAACCATGCTGTGCTCGCTGCTGCTCCTCCTGAAGCTCTGGCTGCTAAATCTGAGGCTTTCCTTCCAATTTCAAGCTGCAAAGCACTTGCTGAATTGCAGGGAAAGTCCGGGAGGCCTTTGCTGTGCTGGCACACTTTCTCCTTCCTAGACAGAGTGGGGAGGCTTTTCCCTGCCATGTAGGCGACAAGAGACGCATGAGAGGGGAGATCCGGAGCTGTCCGGAGGTAAGCGCCTGTTGCCGGCGTCTTCCGGCACAAGCCCCGCTCCGGAGCGCACCGCGGCCGGCAGGATGCTCTCTGCCGGCGAAGGTGCCGCTTCGGCGGCAAGGAAGCCTCTCCTGCTTCTCCAGCACACGGAGAGCTGAAACGTGAAGAAAGAAGCTGCAGAACACTGGCACCGAGCCTGCAGCTTTCCAGCGGAGAGAAAAAGGTGCTTGAACACTCTGCAAGCCTTTCAACTCCCAAAAACAGGCGTATGCAAGGAGCTGCTGCAAAAACCATGCTGTGCTCGCTGCTGCTCCTCCTGAAGCTCTGGCTGCTAAATCTGAGGCTTTCCTTCCAATTTCAAGCTGCAAAGCACTTGCTGAATTGCAGGGAAAGTGCGGGAGGCCTTTGCTGTGCTGGCACACTTTCTCCTTCCTAGACAGAGTGGAGAGGCTTTTCCCTGCCATGTAGGCGACAAGAGACGCATGAGAGGGGAGATCCGGAGCTGTCCGGAGGTAAGCGCCTGTTGCCGGCGTCTTCCGGCACAAGCCCCGCTCCGGAGCGCACCGCGGCCGGCAGGATGCTCTCTGCCGGCGAAGGTGCCGCTTCGGCGGCAAGGAAGCCTCTCCGGCTTCTCCAGCACACGGAGAGCTGAAACGTGAAGAAAGAAGCTGCAGAACACTGGCACTGAGCCTGCAGCTTTCCAGCGGAGAGAAAAAGGTGCTTGAACACTCTGCAAGCCTTTCAACTCCCAAAAACAGGCGTATGCAAGGAGCTGCTGCAAAAACCATGCTGTGCTCGCTGCTGCTCCTCCTGAAGCTCTGGCTGCTAAATCTGAGGCTTTCCTTCCAATTTCAAGCTGCAAAGCACTTGCTGAATTGCAGGGAAAGTGCGGGAGGCGTTTGCTGTGCTGGCACACTTTCTCCTTCCTAGACAGAGTGGAGAGGCTTTTCCCTGCCATGTAGGCGACAAGAGACGCATGAGAGGGGAGATCCGGAGCTGTCCGCAGGTAAGCGCCTGTTGCCGGCGTCTTCCGGCACAAGCCCCGCTCCGGAGCGCACCGCGGCCGGCAGGATGCTCTCTGCCGGCGAAGGTGCCGCTTCGGCGGCAAGGAAGCCTCTCCGGCTTCTCCAGCACACGGAGAGCTGAAACGTGAAGAAAGAAGCTGCAGAACACTGGCACTGAGCCTGCAGCTTTCCAGCGGAGAGAAAAAGGTGCTTGAACACTCTGCAAGCCTTTCGACTCCCAAAAACAGGCGTATGCAAGGAGCTGCTGCAAAAACCATGCTGTGCTCGCTGCTGCTCCTCCTGAAGCTCTGGCTGCTAAATCTGAGGCTTTCCTTCCAATTTCAAGCTGCAAAGCACTTGCTGAATTGCAGGGAAAGTCCGGGAGGCCTTTGCTGTGCTGGCACACTTTCTCCTTCCTAGACAGATTGGAGAGGCTTTTCCCTGCCATGTAGGCGACAAGAGACGCATGAGAGGGGAGATCCGGAGCTGTCCAGAGGTAAGCGCCTGTTGCCGGCATCTTCCGGCACAAGCCCCGCTCCGGAGCGCACCGCGGCCGGCAGGATGCTTTCTGCCGGCGAAGGTGCCGCTTCGGCGGCAAGGAAGCCTCTCCGGCTTCTCCAGCACACGGAGAGCTGAAACGTGAAGAAAGAAGCTGCAGAACACTGGCACTGAGCCTGCAGCTTTCCAGCGGAGAGAAAAAGGTGCTTGAACACTCTGCAAGACTTTCGACTCCCAGAAACAGGCGTATGCAAGGAGCTGCTGCAAAAACCATGCTGTGCTCGCTGCTGCTCCTCCTGAAGCTCTGGCTGCTAAATCTGAGGCTTTCCTTCCAATTTCAAGCTGCAAAGCACTTGCTGAATTGCAGGGAAAGTGCGGGAGGCGTTTGCTGTGCTGGCACACTTTCTCCTTCCTAGACAGAGTGGAGAGGCTTTTCCCTGCCATGTAGGCGACAAGAGACGCATGAGAGGGGAGATCCGGAGCTGTCCGGAGGTAAGCGCCTGTTGCCGGCGTCTTCCGGCACAAGCCCCGCTCCGGAGCGCACCGCGGCCGGCAGGATGCTCTCTGCCGGCGAAGGTGCCGCTTCGGCGGCAAGGAAGCCTCTCCGGCTTCTCCAGCACACGGAGAGCTGAAACGTGAAGAAAGAAGCTGCAGAACACTGGCACTGAGCCTGCAGCTTTCCAGCGGAGAGAAAAAGGTGCTTGAACACTCTGCAAGCCTTTCAACTCCCAAAAACAGGCGTATGCAAGGAGCTGCTGCAAAAACCATGCTGTGCTCGCTGCTGCTCCTCCTGAAGCTCTGGCTGCTAAATCTGAGGCTTTCCTTCCAATTTCAAGCTGCAAAGCACTTGCTGAATTGCAGGGAAAGTGCGGGAGGCGTTTGCTGTGCTGGCACACTTTCTCCTTCCTAGACAGAGTGGAGAGGCTTTTCCCTGCCATGTAGGCGACAAGAGACGCATGAGAGGGGAGATCCGGAGCTGTCCGCAGGTAAGCGCCTGTTGCCGGCGTCTTCCGGCACAAGCCCCGCTCCGGAGCGCACCGCGGCCGGCAGGATGCTCTCTGCCGGCGAAGGTGCCGCTTCGGCGGCAAGGAAGCCTCTCCGGCTTCTCCAGCACACGGAGAGCTGAAACGTGAAGAAAGAAGCTGCAGAACACTGGCACTGAGCCTGCAGCTTTCCAGCGGAGAGAAAAAGGTGCTTGAACACTCTGCAAGCCTTTCGACTCCCAAAAACAGGCGTATGCAAGGAGCTGCTGCAAAAACCATGCTGTGCTCGCTGCTGCTCCTCCTGAAGCTCTGGCTGCTAAATCTGAGGCTTTCCTTCCAATTTCAAGCTGCAAAGCACTTGCTGAATTGCAGGGAAAGTCCGGGAGGCCTTTGCTGTGCTGGCACACTTTCTCCTTCCTAGACAGATTGGAGAGGCTTTTCCCTGCCATGTAGGCGACAAGAGACGCATGAGAGGGGAGATCCGGAGCTGTCCAGAGGTAAGCGCCTGTTGCCGGCATCTTCCGGCACAAGCCCCGCTCCGGAGCGCACCGCGGCCGGCAGGATGCTTTCTGCCGGCGAAGGTGCCGCTTCGGCGGCAAGGAAGCCTCTCCGGCTTCTCCAGCACACGGAGAGCTGAAACGTGAAGAAAGAAGCTGCAGAACACTGGCACTGAGCCTGCAGCTTTCCAGCGGAGAGAAAAAGGTGCTTGAACACTCTGCAAGACTTTCGACTCCCAGAAACAGGCGTATGCAAGGAGCTGCTGCAAAAACCATGCTGTGCTCGCTGCTGCTCCTCCTGAAGCTCTGGCTGCTAAATCTGAGGCTTTCCTTCCAATTTCAAGCTGCAAAGCACTTGCTGAATTGCAGGGAAAGTGCGGGAGGCGTTTGCTGTGCTGGCACACTTTCTCCTTCCTAGACAGAGTGGAGAGGCTTTTCCCTGCCATGTAGGCGACAAGAGACGCATGAGAGGGGAGATCCGGAGCTGTCCGGAGGTAAGCGCCTGTTGCCGGCGTCTTCCGGCACAAGCCCCGCTCCGGAGCGCACCGCGGCCGGCAGGATGCTCTCTGCCGGCGAAGGTGCCGCTTCGGCGGTAAGGAAGCCTCTCCGGCTTCTCCAGCACACGGAGAGCTGAAACGTGAAGAAAGAAGCTGCAGAACACTGGCACTGAGCCTGCAGCTTTCCAGCGGAGAGAAAAAGGTGCTTGAACACTCTGCAAGCCTTTCGACTCCCAAAAACAGGCGTATGCAAGGAGCTGCTGCAAAAACCATGCTGTGCTCGCTGCTGCTCCTCCTGAAGCTCTGGCTGCTAAATCTGAGGCTTTCCTTCCAATTTCAAGCTGCAAAGCACTTGCTGAATTGCAGGGAAAGTGCGGGAGGCCTTTGCTGTGCTGGCACACTTTCTCCTTCCTAGACAGAGTGGAGAGGCTTTTCCCTGCCATGTAGGCGACAAGAGACGCATGAGAGGGGAGATCCGGAGCTGTCCGGAGGTAAGCGCCTGTTGCCGGCGTCTTCCGGCACAAGCCCCGCTCCGGAGCGCACCGCGGCCGGCAGGATGCTCTCTGCCGGCGAAGGTGCCGCTTCGGCGGCAAGGAAGCCTCTCCGGCTTCTCCAGCACACGGAGAGCTGAAACGTGAAGAAAGAAGCTGCAGAACACTGGCACCGAGCCTGCAGCTTTCCAGCGGAGAGAAAAAGGTGCTTGAACAGTCTGCAAGCCTTTCGACTCCCAAAAACAGGCGTATGCAAGGAGCTGCTGCAAAAACCATGCTGTGCTCGCTGCTGCTCCTCCTGAAGCTCTGGCTGCTAAATCTGAGGCTTTCCTTCCAATTTCAAGCTGCAAAGCACTTGCTGAATTGCAGGGAAAGTGCGGGAGGCGTTTGCTGTGCTGGCACACTTTCTCCTTCCTAGACAGAGTGGAGAGGCTTTTCCCTGCCATGTAGGCGACAAGAGACGCATGAGAGGGGAGATCCGGAGCTGTCCGGAGGTAAGCGCCTGTTGCCGGCGTCTTCCGGCACAAGCCCCGCTCCGGAGCGCACCGCGGCCGGCAGGATGCTCTCTGCCGGCGAAGGTGCCGCTTCGGCGGCAAGGAAGCCTCTCCGGCTTCTCCAGCACACGGAGAGCTGAAACGTGAAGAAAGAAGCTGCAGAACACTGGCACCGAGCCTGCAGCTTTCCAGCGGAGAGAAAAAGGTGCTTGAACACTCTGCAAGCCTTTCAACTCCCAAAAACAGGCGTATGCAAGGAGCTGCTGCAAAAACCATGCTGTGCTCGCTGCTGCTCCTCCTGAAGCTCTGGCTGCTAAATCTGAGGCTTTCCTTCCAATTTCAAGCTGCAAAGCACTTGCTGAATTGCAGGGAAAGTCCGGGAGGCGTTTGCTGTGCTGGCACACTTTCTCCTTCCTAGACAGAGTGGGGAGGCTTTTCCCTGCCATGTAGGCGACAAGAGACGCATGAGAGGGGAGATCCGGAGCTGTCCGGAGGTAAGCGCCTGTTGCCGGCGTCTTCCGGCACAAGCCCCGCTCCGGAGCGCACCGCGGCCGGCAGGTTGCTCTCTGCCGGCGAAGGTGCCGCTTCGGCGGCAAGGAAGCCTCTCCTGCTTCTCCAGCACACGGAGAGCTGAAACGTGAAGAAAGAAGCTGCAGAACACTGGCACCGAGCCTGCAGCTTTCCAGCGGAGAGAAAAAGGTGCTTGAACACTCTGCAAGCCTTTCAACTCCCAAAAACAGGCGTATGCAAGGAGCTGCTGCAAAAACCATGCTGTGCTCGCTGCTGCTCCTCCTGAAGCTCTGGCTGCTAAATCTGAGGCTTTCCTTCCAATTTCAAGCTGCAAAGCACTTGCTGAATTGCAGGGAAAGTGCGGGAGGCGTTTGCTGTGCTGGCACACTTTCTCCTTCCTAGACAGAGTGGAGAGGCTTTTCCCTGCCATGTAGGCGACAAGAGACGCATGAGAGGGGAGATCCGGAGCTGTCCGGAGGTAAGCGCCTGTTGCCGGCGTCTTCCGGCACAAGCCCCGCTCCGGAGCGCACCGCGGCCGGCAGGATGCTCTCTGCCGGCGAAGGTGCCGCTTCGGCGGCAAGGAAGCCTCTCCGGCTTCTCCAGCACACGGAGAGCTGAAACGTGAAGAAAGAAGCTGCAGAACACTGGCACTGAGCCTGCAGCTTTCCAGCGGAGAGAAAAAGGTGCTTGAACACTCTGCAAGCCTTTCAACTCCCAAAAACAGGCGTATGCAAGGAGCTGCTGCAAAAACCATGCTGTGCTCGCTGCTGCTCCTCCTGAAGCTCTGGCTGCTAAATCTGAGGCTTTCCTTCCAATTTCAAGCTGCAAAGCACTTGCTGAATTGCAGGGAAAGTGCGGGAGGCGTTTGCTGTGCTGGCACACTTTCTCCTTCCTAGACAGAGTGGAGAGGCTTTTCCCTGCCATGTAGGCGACAAGAGACGCATGAGAGGGGAGATCCGGAGCTGTCCGCAGGTAAGCGCCTGTTGCCGGCGTCTTCCGGCACAAGCCCCGCTCCGGAGCGCACCGCGGCCGGCAGGATGCTCTCTGCCGGCGAAGGTGCCGCTTCGGCGGCAAGGAAGCCTCTCCGGCTTCTCCAGCACACGGAGAGCTGAAACGTGAAGAAAGAAGCTGCAGAACACTGGCACTGAGCCTGCAGCTTTCCAGCGGAGAGAAAAAGGTGCTTGAACACTCTGCAAGCCTTTCGACTCCCAAAAACAGGCGTATGCAAGGAGCTGCTGCAAAAACCATGCTGTGCTCGCTGCTGCTCCTCCTGAAGCTCTGGCTGCTAAATCTGAGGCTTTCCTTCCAATTTCAAGCTGCAAAGCACTTGCTGAATTGCAGGGAAAGTCCGGGAGGCCTTTGCTGTGCTGGCACACTTTCTCCTTCCTAGACAGATTGGAGAGGCTTTTCCCTGCCATGTAGGCGACAAGAGACGCATGAGAGGGGAGATCCGGAGCTGTCCAGAGGTAAGCGCCTGTTGCCGGCATCTTCCGGCACAAGCCCCGCTCCGGAGCGCACCGCGGCCGGCAGGATGCTTTCTGCCGGCGAAGGTGCCGCTTCGGCGGCAAGGAAGCCTCTCCGGCTTCTCCAGCACACGGAGAGCTGAAACGTGAAGAAAGAAGCTGCAGAACACTGGCACTGAGCCTGCAGCTTTCCAGCGGAGAGAAAAAGGTGCTTGAACACTCTGCAAGACTTTCGACTCCCAGAAACAGGCGTATGCAAGGAGCTGCTGCAAAAACCATGCTGTGCTCGCTGCTGCTCCTCCTGAAGCTCTGGCTGCTAAATCTGAGGCTTTCCTTCCAATTTCAAGCTGCAAAGCACTTGCTGAATTGCAGGGAAAGTCCGGGAGGCCTTTGCTGTGCTGGCACACTTTCTCCTTCCTAGACAGAGTGGAGAGGCTTTTCCCTGCCATGTAGGCGACAAGAGACGCATGAGAGGGGAGATCCGGAGCTGTCCGGAGGTAAGCGCCTGTTGCCGGCGTCTTCCGGCACAAGCCCCGCTCCGGAGCGCACCGCGGCCGGCAGGATGCTCTCTGCCGGCGAAGGTGCCGCTTCGGCGGTAAGGAAGCCTCTCCGGCTTCTCCAGCACACGGAGAGCTGAAACGTGAAGAAAGAAGCTGCAGAACACTGGCACTGAGCCTGCAGCTTTCCAGCGGAGAGAAAAAGGTGCTTGAACACTCTGCAAGCCTTTCGACTCCCAAAAACAGGCGTATGCAAGGAGCTGCTGCAAAAACCATGCTGTGCTCGCTGCTGCTCCTCCTGAAGCTCTGGCTGCTAAATCTGAGGCTTTCCTTCCAATTTCAAGCTGCAAAGCACTTGCTGAATTGCAGGGAAAGTGCGGGAGGCCTTTGCTGTGCTGGCACACTTTCTCCTTCCTAGACAGAGTGGAGAGGCTTTTCCCTGCCATGTAGGCGACAAGAGACGCATGAGAGGGGAGATCCGGAGCTGTCCGGAGGTAAGCGCCTGTTGCCGGCGTCTTCCGGCACAAGCCCCGCTCCGGAGCGCACCGCGGCCGGCAGGATGCTCTCTGCCGGCGAAGGTGCCGCTTCGGCGGCAAGGAAGCCTCTCCGGCTTCTCCAGCACACGGAGAGCTGAAACGTGAAGAAAGAAGCTGCAGAACACTGGCACCGAGCCTGCAGCTTTCCAGCGGAGAGAAAAAGGTGCTTGAACACTCTGCAAGCCTTTCGACTCCCAAAAACAGGCGTATGCAAGGAGCTGCTGCAAAAACCATGCTGTGCTCGCTGCTGCTCCTCCTGAAGCTCTGGCTGCTAAATCTGAGGCTTTCCTTCCAATTTCAAGCTGCAAAGCACTTGCTGAATTGCAGGGAAAGTGCGGGAGGCGTTTGCTGTGCTGGCACACTTTCTCCTTCCTAGACAGAGTGGAGAGGCTTTTCCCTGCCATGTAGGCGACAAGAGACGCATGAGAGGGGAGATCCGGAGCTGTCCGGAGGTAAGCGCCTGTTGCCGGCGTCTTCCGGCACAAGCCCCGCTCCGGAGCGCACCGCGGCCGGCAGGATGCTCTCTGCCGGCGAAGGTGCCGCTTCGGCGGCAAGGAAGCCTCTCCGGCTTCTCCAGCACACGGAGAGCTGAAACGTGAAGAAAGAAGCTGCAGAACACTGGCACCGAGCCTGCAGCTTTCCAGCGGAGAGAAAAAGGTGCTTGAACACTCTGCAAGCCTTTCAACTCCCAAAAACAGGCGTATGCAAGGAGCTGCTGCAAAAACCATGCTGTGCTCGCTGCTGCTCCTCCTGAAGCTCTGGCTGCTAAATCTGAGGCTTTCCTTCCAATTTCAAGCTGCAAAGCACTTGCTGAATTGCAGGGAAAGTCCGGGAGGCGTTTGCTGTGCTGGCACACTTTCTCCTTCCTAGACAGAGTGGAGAGGCTTTTCCCTGCCATGTAGGCGACAAGAGACGCATGAGAGGGGAGATCCGGAGCTGTCCGGAGGTAAGCGCCTGTTGCCGGCGTCTTCCGGCACAAGCCCCGCTCCGGAGCGCACCGCGGCCGGCAGGATGCTCTCTGCCGGCGAAGGTGCCGCTTCGGCGGCAAGGAAGCCTCTCCTGCTTCTCCAGCACACGGAGAGCTGAAACGTGAAGAAAGAAGCTGCAGAACACTGGCACCGAGCCTGCAGCTTTCCAGCGGAGAGAAAAAGGTGCTTGAACACTCTGCAAGCCTTTCGACTCCCAAAAACAGGCGTATGCAAGGAGCTGCTGCAAAAACCATGCTGTGCTCGCTGCTGCTCCTCCTGAAGCTCTGGCTGCTAAATCTGAGGCTTTCCTTCCAATTTCAAGCTGCAAAGCACTTGCTGAATTGCAGGGAAAGTGCGGGAGGCGTTTGCTGTGCTGGCACACTTTCTCCTTCCTAGACAGAGTGGAGAGGCTTTTCCCTGCCATGTAGGCGACAAGAGACGCATGAGAGGGGAGATCCGGAGCTGTCCGGAGGTAAGCGCCTGTTGCCGGCGTCTTCCGGCACAAGCCCCGCTCCGGAGCGCACCGCGGCCGGCAGGATGCTCTCTGCCGGCGAAGGTGCCGCTTCGGCGGCAAGGAAGCCTCTCCGGCTTCTCCAGCACACGGAGAGCTGAAACGTGAAGAAAGAAGCTGCAGAACACTGGCACCGAGCCTGCAGCTTTCCAGCGGAGAGAAAAAGGTGCTTGAACACTCTGCAAGCCTTTCAACTCCCAAAAACAGGCGTATGCAAGGAGCTGCTGCAAAAACCATGCTGTGCTCGCTGCTGCTCCTCCTGAAGCTCTGGCTGCTAAATCTGAGGCTTTCCTTCCAATTTCAAGCTGCAAAGCACTTGCTGAATTGCAGGGAAAGTCCGGGAGGCCTTTGCTGTGCTGGCACACTTTCTCCTTCCTAGACAGAGTGGAGAGGCTTTTCCCTGCCATGTAGGCGACAAGAGACGCATGAGAGGGGAGATCCGGAGCTGTCCGGAGGTAAGCGCCTGTTGCCGGCGTCTTCCGGCACAAGCCCCGCTCCGGAGCGCACCGCGGCCGGCAGGATGCTCTCTGCCGGCGAAGGTGCCGCTTCGGCGGCAAGGAAGCCTCTCCTGCTTCTCCAGCACACGGAGAGCTGAAACGTGAAGAAAGAAGCTGCAGAACACTGGCACCGAGCCTGCAGCTTTCCAGCGGAGAGAAAAAGGTGCTTGAACACTCTGCAAGCCTTTCAACTCCCAAAAACAGGCGTATGCAAGGAGCTGCTGCAAAAACCATGCTGTGCTCGCTGCTGCTCCTCCTGAAGCTCTGGCTGCTAAATCTGAGGCTTTCCTTCCAATTTCAAGCTGCAAAGCACTTGCTGAATTGCAGGGAAAGTGCGGGAGGCGTTTGCTGTGCTGGCACACTTTCTCCTTCCTAGACAGAGTGGAGAGGCTTTTCCCTGCCATGTAGGCGACAAGAGACGCATGAGAGGGGAGATCCGGAGCTGTCCGGAGGTAAGCGCCTGTTGCCGGCGTCTTCCGGCACAAGCCCCGCTCCGGAGCGCACCGCGGCCGGCAGGATGCTCTCTGCCGGCGAAGGTGCCGCTTCGGCGGCAAGGAAGCCTCTCCGGCTTCTCCAGCACACGGAGAGCTGAAACGTGAAGAAAGAAGCTGCAGAACACTGGCACCGAGCCTGCAGCTTTCCAGCGGAGAGAAAAAGGTGCTTGAACACTCTGCAAGCCTTTCAACTCCCAAAAACAGGCGTATGCAAGGAGCTGCTGCAAAAACCATGCTGTGCTCGCTGCTGCTCCTCCTGAAGCTCTGGCTGCTAAATCTGAGGCTTTCCTTCCAATTTCAAGCTGCAAAGCACTTGCTGAATTGCAGGGAAAGTGCGGGAGGCCTTTGCTGTGCTGGCACACTTTCTCCTTCCTAGACAGAGTGGAGAGGCTTTTCCCTGCCATGTAGGCGACAAGAGACGCATGAGAGGGGAGATCCGGAGCTGTCCGGAGGTAAGCGCCTGTTGCCGGCGTCTTCCGGCACAAGCCCCGCTCCGGAGCGCACCGCGGCCGGCAGGATGCTCTCTGCCGGCGAAGGTGCCGCTTCGGCGGCAAGGAAGCCTCTCCGGCTTCTCCAGCACACGGAGAGCTGAAACGTGAAGAAAGAAGCTGCAGAACACTGGCACTGAGCCTGCAGCTTTCCAGCGGAGAGAAAAAGGTGCTTGAACACTCTGCAAGCCTTTCAACTCCCAAAAACAGGCGTATGCAAGGAGCTGCTGCAAAAACCATGCTGTGCTCGCTGCTGCTCCTCCTGAAGCTCTGGCTGCTAAATCTGAGGCTTTCCTTCCAATTTCAAGCTGCAAAGCACTTGCTGAATTGCAGGGAAAGTCCGGGAGGCCTTTGCTGTGCTGGCACACTTTCTCCTTCCTAGACAGAGTGGGGAGGCTTTTCCCTGCCATGTAGGCGACAAGAGACGCATGAGAGGGGAGATCCGGAGCTGTCCGGAGGTAAGCGCCTGTTGCCGGCGTCTTCCGGCACAAGCCCCGCTCCGGAGCGCACCGCGGCCGGCAGGATGCTCTCTGCCGGCGAAGGTGCCGCTTCGGCGGCAAGGAAGCCTCTCCTGCTTCTCCAGCACACGGAGAGCTGAAACGTGAAGAAAGAAGCTGCAGAACACTGGCACCGAGCCTGCAGCTTTCCAGCGGAGAGAAAAAGGTGCTTGAACACTCTGCAAGCCTTTCAACTCCCAAAAACAGGCGTATGCAAGGAGCTGCTGCAAAAACCATGCTGTGCTCGCTGCTGCTCCTCCTGAAGCTCTGGCTGCTAAATCTGAGGCTTTCCTTCCAATTTCAAGCTGCAAAGCACTTGCTGAATTGCAGGGAAAGTCCGGGAGGCCTTTGCTGTGCTGGCACACTTTCTCCTTCCTAGACAGAGTGGGGAGGCTTTTCCCTGCCATGTAGGCGACAAGAGACGCATGAGAGGGGAGATCCGGAGCTGTCCGGAGGTAAGCGCCTGTTGCCGGCGTCTTCCGGCACAAGCCCCGCTCCGGAGCGCACCGCGGCCGGCAGGATGCTCTCTGCCGGCGAAGGTGCCGCTTCGGCGGCAAGGAAGCCTCTCCTGCTTCTCCAGCACACGGAGAGCTGAAACGTGAAGAAAGAAGCTGCAGAACACTGGCACCGAGCCTGCAGCTTTCCAGCGGAGAGAAAAAGGTGCTTGAACACTCTGCAAGCCTTTCAACTCCCAAAAACAGGCGTATGCAAGGAGCTGCTGCAAAAACCATGCTGTGCTCGCTGCTGCTCCTCCTGAAGCTCTGGCTGCTAAATCTGAGGCTTTCCTTCCAATTTCAAGCTGCAAAGCACTTGCTGAATTGCAGGGAAAGTGCGGGAGGCGTTTGCTGTGCTGGCACACTTTCTCCTTCCTAGACAGAGTGGAGAGGCTTTTCCCTGCCATGTAGGCGACAAGAGACGCATGAGAGGGGAGATCCGGAGCTGTCCGGAGGTAAGCGCCTGTTGCCGGCGTCTTCCGGCACAAGCCCCGCTCCGGAGCGCACCGCGGCCGGCAGGATGCTCTCTGCCGGCGAAGGTGCCGCTTCGGCGGCAAGGAAGCCTCTCCGGCTTCTCCAGCACACGGAGAGCTGAAACGTGAAGAAAGAAGCTGCAGAACACTGGCACTGAGCCTGCAGCTTTCCAGCGGAGAGAAAAAGGTGCTTGAACACTCTGCAAGCCTTTCAACTCCCAAAAACAGGCGTATGCAAGGAGCTGCTGCAAAAACCATGCTGTGCTCGCTGCTGCTCCTCCTGAAGCTCTGGCTGCTAAATCTGAGGCTTTCCTTCCAATTTCAAGCTGCAAAGCACTTGCTGAATTGCAGGGAAAGTGCGGGAGGCGTTTGCTGTGCTGGCACACTTTCTCCTTCCTAGACAGAGTGGAGAGGCTTTTCCCTGCCATGTAGGCGACAAGAGACGCATGAGAGGGGAGATCCGGAGCTGTCCGCAGGTAAGCGCCTGTTGTCGGCGTCTTCCGGCACAAGCCCCGCTCCGGAGCGCACCGCGGCCGGCAGGATGCTCTCTGCCGGCGAAGGTGCCGCTTCGGCGGCAAGGAAGCCTCTCCGGCTTCTCCAGCACACGGAGAGCTGAAACGTGAAGAAAGAAGCTGCAGAACACTGGCACTGAGCCTGCAGCTTTCCAGCGGAGAGAAAAAGGTGCTTGAACACTCTGCAAGCCTTTCGACTCCCAAAAACAGGCGTATGCAAGGAGCTGCTGCAAAAACCATGCTGTGCTCGCTGCTGCTCCTCCTGAAGCTCTGCCTGCTAAATCTGAGGCTTTCCTTCCAATTTCAAGCTGCAAAGCACTTGCTGAATTGCAGGGAAAGTCCGGGAGGCCTTTGCTGTGCTGGCACACTTTCTCCTTCCTAGACAGATTGGAGAGGCTTTTCCCTGCCATGTAGGCGACAAGAGACGCATGAGAGGGGAGATCCGGAGCTGTCCAGAGGTAAGCGCCTGTTGCCGGCATCTTCCGGCACAAGCCCCGCTCCGGAGCGCACCGCGGCCGGCAGGATGCTTTCTGCCGGCGAAGGTGCCGCTTCGGCGGCAAGGAAGCCTCTCCGGCT
Organism: Fringilla coelebs; assembly: GCF_963513975.1. NCBI lineage: Eukaryota > Metazoa > Chordata > Aves > Passeriformes > Fringillidae > Fringilla > Fringilla coelebs. The sequence goes on along the minus strand of NW_028167521.1, from coordinate 1,924,564 downwards.
TCTCCAGCACACGGAGAGCTGAAACGTGAAGAAAGAAGCTGCAGAACACTGGCACTGAGCCTGCAGCTTTCCAGCGGAGAGAAAAAGGTGCTTGAACACTCTGCAAGACTTTCGACTCCCAGAAACAGGCGTATGCAAGGAGCTGCTGCAAAAACCATGCTGTGCTCGCTGCTGCTCCTCCTGAAGCTCTGGCTGCTAAATCTGAGGCTTTCCTTCCAATTTCAAGCTGCAAAGCACTTGCTGAATTGCAGGGAAAGTCCGGGAGGCCTTTGCTGTGCTGGCACACTTTCTCCTTCCTAGACAGAGTGGAGAGGCTTTTCCCTGCCATGTAGGCGACAAGAGACGCATGAGAGGGGAGATCCGGAGCTGTCCGGAGGTAAGCGCCTGTTGCCGGCGTCTTCCGGCACAAGCCCCGCTCCGGAGCGCACCGCGGCCGGCAGGATGCTCTCTGCCGGCGAAGGTGCCGCTTCGGCGGTAAGGAAGCCTCTCCGGCTTCTCCAGCACACGGAGAGCTGAAACGTGAAGAAAGAAGCTGCAGAACACTGGCACTGAGCCTGCAGCTTTCCAGCGGAGAGAAAAAGGTGCTTGAACACTCTGCAAGCCTTTCGACTCCCAAAAACAGGCGTATGCAAGGAGCTGCTGCAAAAACCATGCTGTGCTCGCTGCTGCTCCTCCTGAAGCTCTGGCTGCTAAATCTGAGGCTTTCCTTCCAATTTCAAGCTGCAAAGCACTTGCTGAATTGCAGGGAAAGTCCGGGAGGCGTTTGCTGTGCTGGCACACTTTCTCCTTCCTAGACAGAGTGGAGAGGCTTTTCCCTGCCATGTAGGCGACAAGAGACGCATGAGAGGGGAGATCCGGAGCTGTCCGGAGGTAAGCGCCTGTTGCCGGCGTCTTCCGGCACAAGCCCCGCTCCGGAGCGCACCGCGGCCGGCAGGATGCTCTCTGCCGGCGAAGGTGCCGCTTCGGCGGCAAGGAAGCCTCTCCGGCTTCTCCAGCACACGGAGAGCTGAAACGTGAAGAAAGAAGCTGCAGAACACTGGCACCGAGCCTGCAGCTTTCCAGCGGAGAGAAAAAGGTGCTTGAACACTCTGCAAGCCTTTCGACTCCCAAAAACAGGCGTATGCAAGGAGCTGCTGCAAAAACCATGCTGTGCTCGCTGCTGCTCCTCCTGAAGCTCTGGCTGCTAAATCTGAGGCTTTCCTTCCAATTTCAAGCTGCAAAGCACTTGCTGAATTGCAGGGAAAGTGCGGGAGGCGTTTGCTGTGCTGGCACACTTTCTCCTTCCTAGACAGAGTGGAGAGGCTTTTCCCTGCCATGTAGGCGACAAGAGACGCATGAGAGGGGAGATCCGGAGCTGTCCGCAGGTAAGCGCCTGTTGCCGGCGTCTTCCGGCACAAGCCCCGCTCCGGAGCGCACCGCGGCCGGCAGGATGCTCTCTGCCGGCGAAGGTGCCGCTTCGGCGGCAAGGAAGCCTCTCCTGCTTCTCCAGCACACGGAGAGCTGAAACGTGAAGAAAGAAGCTGCAGAACACTGGCACCGAGCCTGCAGCTTTCCAGCGGAGAGAAAAAGGTGCTTGAACACTCTGCAAGCCTTTCGACTCCCAAAAACAGGCGTATGCAAGGAGCTGCTGCAAAAACCATGCTGTGCTCGCTGCTGCTCCTCCTGAAGCTCTGGCTGCTAAATCTGAGGCTTTCCTTCCAATTTCAAGCTGCAAAGCACTTGCTGAATTGCAGGGAAAGTGCGGGAGGCGTTTGCTGTGCTGGCACACTTTCTCCTTCCTAGACAGAGTGGAGAGGCTTTTCCCTGCCATGTAGGCGACAAGAGACGCATGAGAGGGGAGATCCGGAGCTGTCCGGAGGTAAGCGCCTGTTGCCGGCGTCTTCCGGCACAAGCCCCGCTCCGGAGCGCACCGCGGCCGGCAGGATGCTCTCTGCCGGCGAAGGTGCCGCTTCGGCGGCAAGGAAGCCTCTCCGGCTTCTCCAGCACACGGAGAGCTGAAACGTGAAGAAAGAAGCTGCAGAACACTGGCACCGAGCCTGCAGCTTTCCAGCGGAGAGAAAAAGGTGCTTGAACACTCTGCAAGCCTTTCAACTCCCAAAAACAGGCGTATGCAAGGAGCTGCTGCAAAAACCATGCTGTGCTCGCTGCTGCTCCTCCTGAAGCTCTGGCTGCTAAATCTGAGGCTTTCCTTCCAATTTCAAGCTGCAAAGCACTTGCTGAATTGCAGGGAAAGTGCGGGAGGCGTTTGCTGTGCTGGCACACTTTCTCCTTCCTAGACAGAGTGGAGAGGCTTTTCCCTGCCATGTAGGCGACAAGAGACGCATGAGAGGGGAGATCTGGAGCTGTCCGGAGGTAAGCGCCTGTTGCCGGCGTCTTCCGGCACAAGCCCCGCTCCGGAGCGCACCGCGGCCGGCAGGATGCTCTCTGCCGGCGAAGGTGCCGCTTCGGCGGCAAGGAAGCCTCTCCTGCTTCTCCAGCACACGGAGAGCTGAAACGTGAAGAAAGAAGCTGCAGAACACTGGCACCGAGCCTGCAGCTTTCCAGCGGAGAGAAAAAGGTGCTTGAACACTCTGCAAGCCTTTCAACTCCCAAAAACAGGCGTATGCAAGGAGCTGCTGCAAAAACCATGCTGTGCTCGCTGCTGCTCCTCCTGAAGCTCTGGCTGCTAAATCTGAGGCTTTCCTTCCAATTTCAAGCTGCAAAGCACTTGCTGAATTGCAGGGAAAGTGCGGGAGGCGTTTGCTGTGCTGGCACACTTTCTCCTTCCTAGACAGAGTGGAGAGGCTTTTCCCTGCCATGTAGGCGACAAGAGACGCATGAGAGGGGAGATCCGGAGCTGTCCGGAGGTAAGCGCCTGTTGCCGGCGTCTTCCGGCACAAGCCCCGCTCCGGAGCGCACCGCGGCCGGCAGGATGCTCTCTGCCGGCGAAGGTGCCGCTTCGGCGGCAAGGAAGCCTCTCCGGCTTCTCCAGCACACGGAGAGCTGAAACGTGAAGAAAGAAGCTGCAGAACACTGGCACCGAGCCTGCAGCTTTCCAGCGGAGAGAAAAAGGTGCTTGAACACTCTGCAAGCCTTTCAACTCCCAAAAACAGGCGTATGCAAGGAGCTGCTGCAAAAACCATGCTGTGCTCGCTGCTGCTCCTCCTGAAGCTCTGGCTGCTAAATCTGAGGCTTTCCTTCCAATTTCAAGCTGCAAAGCACTTGCTGAATTGCAGGGAAAGTGCGGGAGGCCTTTGCTGTGCTGGCACACTTTCTCCTTCCTAGACAGAGTGGAGAGGCTTTTCCCTGCCATGTAGGCGACAAGAGACGCATGAGAGGGGAGATCCGGAGCTGTCCGGAGGTAAGCGCCTGTTGCCGGCGTCTTCCGGCACAAGCCCCGCTCCGGAGCGCACCGCGGCCGGCAGGATGCTCTCTGCCGGCGAAGGTGCCGCTTCGGCGGCAAGGAAGCCTCTCCGGCTTCTCCAGCACACGGAGAGCTGAAACGTGAAGAAAGAAGCTGCAGAACACTGGCACTGAGCCTGCAGCTTTCCAGCGGAGAGAAAAAGGTGCTTGAACACTCTGCAAGCCTTTCAACTCCCAAAAACAGGCGTATGCAAGGAGCTGCTGCAAAAACCATGCTGTGCTCGCTGCTGCTCCTCCTGAAGCTCTGGCTGCTAAATCTGAGGCTTTCCTTCCAATTTCAAGCTGCAAAGCACTTGCTGAATTGCAGGGAATGTCCGGGAGGCCTTTGCTGTGCTGGCACACTTTCTCCTTCCTAGACAGAGTGGGGAGGCTTTTCCCTGCCATGTAGGCGACAAGAGACGCATGAGAGGGGAGATCCGGAGCTGTCCGGAGGTAAGCGCCTGTTGCCGGCGTCTTCCGGCACAAGCCCCGCTCCGGAGCGCACCGCGGCCGGCAGGATGCTCTCTGCCGGCGAAGGTGCCGCTTCGGCGGCAAGGAAGCCTCTCCTGCTTCTCCAGCACACGGAGAGCTGAAACGTGAAGAAAGAAGCTGCAGAACACTGGCACCGAGCCTGCAGCTTTCCAGCGGAGAGAAAAAGGTGCTTGAACACTCTGCAAGCCTTTCAACTCCCAAAAACAGGCGTATGCAAGGAGCTGCTGCAAAAACCATGCTGTGCTCGCTGCTGCTCCTCCTGAAGCTCTGGCTGCTAAATCTGAGGCTTTCCTTCCAATTTCAAGCTGCAAAGCACTTGCTGAATTGCAGGGAAAGTCCGGGAGGCCTTTGCTGTGCTGGCACACTTTCTCCTTCCTAGACAGAGTGGGGAGGCTTTTCCCTGCCATGTAGGCGACAAGAGACGCATGAGAGGGGAGATCCGGAGCTGTCCGGAGGTAAGCGCCTGTTGCCGGCGTCTTCCGGCACAAGCCCCGCTCCGGAGCGCACCGCGGCCGGCAGGATGCTCTCTGCCGGCGAAGGTGCCGCTTCGGCGGCAAGGAAGCCTCTCCTGCTTCTCCAGCACACGGAGAGCTGAAACGTGAAGAAAGAAGCTGCAGAACACTGGCACCGAGCCTGCAGCTTTCCAGCGGAGAGAAAAAGGTGCTTGAACACTCTGCAAGCCTTTCAACTCCCAAAAACAGGCGTATGCAAGGAGCTGCTGCAAAAACCATGCTGTGCTCGCTGCTGCTCCTCCTGAAGCTCTGGCTGCTAAATCTGAGGCTTTCCTTCCAATTTCAAGCTGCAAAGCACTTGCTGAATTGCAGGGAAAGTGCGGGAGGCGTTTGCTGTGCTGGCACACTTTCTCCTTCCTAGACAGAGTGGAGAGGCTTTTCCCTGCCATGTAGGCGACAAGAGACGCATGAGAGGGGAGATCCGGAGCTGTCCGGAGGTAAGCGCCTGTTGCCGGCGTCTTCCGGCACAAGCCCCGCTCCAGAGCGCACCGCGGCCGGCAGGATGCTCTCTGCCGGCGAAGGTGCCGCTTCGGCGGCAAGGAAGCCTCTCCGGCTTCTCCAGCACACGGAGAGCTGAAACGTGAAGAAAGAAGCTGCAGAACACTGGCACTGAGCCTGCAGCTTTCCAGCGGAGAGAAAAAGGTGCTTGAACACTCTGCAAGCCTTTCAACTCCCAAAAACAGGCGTATGCAAGGAGCTGCTGCAAAAACCATGCTGTGCTCGCTGCTGCTCCTCCTGAAGCTCTGGCTGCTAAATCTGAGGCTTTCCTTCCAATTTCAAGCTGCAAAGCACTTGCTGAATTGCAGGGAAAGTGCGGGAGGCGTTTGCTGTGCTGGCACACTTTCTCCTTCCTAGACAGAGTGGAGAGGCTTTTCCCTGCCATGTAGGCGACAAGAGACGCATGAGAGGGGAGATCCGGAGCTGTCCGCAGGTAAGCGCCTGTTGTCGGCGTCTTCCGGCACAAGCCCCGCTCCGGAGCGCACCGCGGCCGGCAGGATGCTCTCTGCCGGCGAAGGTGCCGCTTCGGCGGCAAGGAAGCCTCTCCGGCTTCTCCAGCACACGGAGAGCTGAAACGTGAAGAAAGAAGCTGCAGAACACTGGCACTGAGCCTGCAGCTTTCCAGCGGAGAGAAAAAGGTGCTTGAACACTCTGCAAGCCTTTCGACTCCCAAAAACAGGCGTATGCAAGGAGCTGCTGCAAAAACCATGCTGTGCTCGCTGCTGCTCCTCCTGAAGCTCTGGCTGCTAAATCTGAGGCTTTCCTTCCAATTTCAAGCTGCAAAGCACTTGCTGAATTGCAGGGAAAGTCCGGGAGGCCTTTGCTGTGCTGGCACACTTTCTCCTTCCTAGACAGATTGGAGAGGCTTTTCCCTGCCATGTAGGCGACAAGAGACGCATGAGAGGGGAGATCCGGAGCTGTCCAGAGGTAAGCGCCTGTTGCCGGCATCTTCCGGCACAAGCCCCGCTCCGGAGCGCACCGCGGCCGGCAGGATGCTTTCTGCCGGCGAAGGTGCCGCTTCGGCGGCAAGGAAGCCTCTCCGGCTTCTCCAGCACACGGAGAGCTGAAACGTGAAGAAAGAAGCTGCAGAACACTGGCACTGAGCCTGCAGCTTTCCAGCGGAGAGAAAAAGGTGCTTGAACACTCTGCAAGACTTTCGACTCTCAGAAACAGGCGTATGCAAGGAGCTGCTGCAAAAACCATGCTGTGCTCGCTGCTGCTCCTCCTGAAGCTCTGGCTGCTAAATCTGAGGCTTTCCTTCCAATTTCAAGCTGCAAAGCACTTGCTGAATTGCAGGGAAAGTCCGGGAGGCCTTTGCTGTGCTGGCACACTTTCTCCTTCCTAGACAGAGTGGAGAGGCTTTTCCCTGCCATGTAGGCGACAAGAGACGCATGAGAGGGGAGATCCGGAGCTGTCCGGAGGTAAGCGCCTGTTGCCGGCGTCTTCCGGCACAAGCCCCGCTCCGGAGCGCACCGCGGCCGGCAGGATGCTCTCTGCCGGCGAAGGTGCCGCTTCGGCGGTAAGGAAGCCTCTCCGGCTTCTCCAGCACACGGAGAGCTGAAACGTGAAGAAAGAAGCTGCAGAACACTGGCACTGAGCCTGCAGCTTTCCAGCGGAGAGAAAAAGGTGCTTGAACACTCTGCAAGCCTTTCGACTCCCAAAAACAGGCGTATGCAAGGAGCTGCTGCAAAAACCATGCTGTGCTCGCTGCTGCTCCTCCTGAAGCTCTGGCTGCTAAATCTGAGGCTTTCCTTCCAATTTCAAGCTGCAAAGCACTTGCTGAATTGCAGGGAAAGTCCGGGAGGCGTTTGCTGTGCTGGCACACTTTCTCCTTCCTAGACAGAGTGGAGAGGCTTTTCCCTGCCATGTAGGCGACAAGAGACGCATGAGAGGGGAGATCCGGAGCTGTCCGGAGGTAAGCGCCTGTTGCCGGCGTCTTCCGGCACAAGCCCCGCTCCGGAGCGCACCGCGGCCGGCAGGATGCTCTCTGCCGGCGAAGGTGCCGCTTCGGCGGCAAGGAAGCCTCTCCGGCTTCTCCAGCACACGGAGAGCTGAAACGTGAAGAAAGAAGCTGCAGAACACTGGCACCGAGCCTGCAGCTTTCCAGCGGAGAGAAAAAGGTGCTTGAACACTCTGCAAGCCTTTCGACTCCCAAAAACAGGCGTATGCAAGGAGCTGCTGCAAAAACCATGCTGTGCTCGCTGCTGCTCCTCCTGAAGCTCTGGCTGCTAAATCTGAGGCTTTCCTTCCAATTTCAAGCTGCAAAGCACTTGCTGAATTGCAGGGAAAGTGCGGGAGGCCTTTGCTGTGCTGGCACACTTTCTCCTTCCTAGACAGAGTGGAGAGGCTTTTCCCTGCCATGTAGGCGACAAGAGACGCATGAGAGGGGAGATCCGGAGCTGTCCGGAGGTAAGCGCCTGTTGCCGGCGTCTTCCGGCACAAGCCCCGCTCCGGAGCGCACCGCGGCCGGCAGGATGCTCTCTGCCGGCGAAGGTGCCGCTTCGGCGGCAAGGAAGCCTCTCCGGCTTCTCCAGCACACGGAGAGCTGAAACGTGAAGAAAGAAGCTGCAGAACACTGGCACCGAGCCTGCAGCTTTCCAGCGGAGAGAAAAAGGTGCTTGAACACTCTGCAAGCCTTTCAACTCCCAAAAACAGGCGTATGCAAGGAGCTGCTGCAAAAACCATGCTGTGCTCGCTGCTGCTCCTCCTGAAGCTCTGGCTGCTAAATCTGAGGCTTTCCTTCCAATTTCAAGCTGCAAAGCACTTGCTGAATTGCAGGGAAAGTCCGGGAGGCGTTTGCTGTGCTGGCACACTTTCTCCTTCCTAGACAGAGTGGAGAGGCTTTTCCCTGCCATGTAGGCGACAAGAGACGCATGAGAGGGGAGATCCGGAGCTGTCCGGAGGTAAGCGCCTGTTGCCGGCGTCTTCCGGCACAAGCCCCGCTCCGGAGCGCACCGCGGCCGGCAGGATGCTCTCTGCCGGCGAAGGTGCCGCTTCGGCGGCAAGGAAGCCTCTCCTGCTTCTCCAGCACACGGAGAGCTGAAACGTGAAGAAAGAAGCTGCAGAACACTGGCACCGAGCCTGCAGCTTTCCAGCGGAGAGAAAAAGGTGCTTGAACACTCTGCAAGCCTTTCGACTCCCAAAAACAGGCGTATGCAAGGAGCTGCTGCAAAAACCATGCTGTGCTCGCTGCTGCTCCTCCTGAAGCTCTGGCTGCTAAATCTGAGGCTTTCCTTCCAATTTCAAGCTGCAAAGCACTTGCTGAATTGCAGGGAAAGTGCGGGAGGCGTTTGCTGTGCTGGCACACTTTCTCCTTCCTAGACAGAGTGGAGAGGCTTTTCCCTGCCATGTAGGCGACAAGAGACGCATGAGAGGGGAGATCCGGAGCTGTCCGGAGGTAAGCGCCTGTTGCCGGCGTCTTCCGGCACAAGCCCCGCTCCGGAGCGCACCGCGGCCGGCAGGATGCTCTCTGCCGGCGAAGGTGCCGCTTCGGCGGCAAGGAAGCCTCTCCTGCTTCTCCAGCACACGGAGAGCTGAAACGTGAAGAAAGAAGCTGCAGAACACTGGCACCGAGCCTGCAGCTTTCCAGCGGAGAGAAAAAGGTGCTTGAACACTCTGCAAGCCTTTCAACTCCCAAAAACAGGCGTATGCAAGGAGCTGCTGCAAAAACCATGCTGTGCTCGCTGCTGCTCCTCCTGAAGCTCTGGCTGCTAAATCTGAGGCTTTCCTTCCAATTTCAAGCTGCAAAGCACTTGCTGAATTGCAGGGAAAGTCCGGGAGGCCTTTGCTGTGCTGGCACACTTTCTCCTTCCTAGACAGAGTGGGGAGGCTTTTCCCTGACATGTAGGCGACAAGAGACGCATGAGAGAAGAGATCCGGAGCTGTCCGGAGGTAAGCGCCTGTTGCCGGCGTCTTCCGGCACAAGCCCCGCTCCGGAGCGCACCGCGGCCGGCAGGATGCTCTCTGCCGGCGAAGGTGCCGCTTCGGCGGCAAGGAAGCCTCTCCTGCTTCTCCAGCACACGGAGAGCTGAAACGTGAAGAAAGAAGCTGCAGAACACTGGCACCGAGCCTGCAGCTTTCCAGCGGAGAGAAAAAGGTGCTTGAACACTCTGCAAGCCTTTCAACTCCCAAAAACAGGCGTATGCAAGGAGCTGCTGCAAAAACCATGCTGTGCTCGCTGCTGCTCCTCCTGAAGCTCTGGCTGCTAAATCTGAGGCTTTCCTTCCAATTTCAAGCTGCAAAGCACTTGCTGAATTGCAGGGAAAGTCCGGGAGGCCTTTGCTGTGCTGGCACACTTTCTCCTTCCTAGACAGAGTGGGGAGGCTTTTCCCTGCCATGTAGGCGACAAGAGACGCATGAGAGGGGAGATCCGGAGCTGTCCGGAGGTAAGCGCCTGTTGCCGGCGTCTTCCGGCACAAGCCCCGCTCCGGAGCGCACCGCGGCCGGCAGGATGCTCTCTGCCGGCGAAGGTGCCGCTTCGGCGGCAAGGAAGCCTCTCCTGCTTCTCCAGCACACGGAGAGCTGAAACGTGAAGAAAGAAGCTGCAGAACACTGGCACCGAGCCTGCAGCTTTCCAGCGGAGAGAAAAAGGTGCTTGAACACTCTGCAAGCCTTTCAACTCCCAAAAACAGGCGTATGCAAGGAGCTGCTGCAAAAACCATGCTGTGCTCGCTGCTGCTCCTCCTGAAGCTCTGGCTGCTAAATCTGAGGCTTTCCTTCCAATTTCAAGCTGCAAAGCACTTGCTGAATTGCAGGGAAAGTGCGGGAGGCGTTTGCTGTGCTGGCACACTTTCTCCTTCCTAGACAGAGTGGAGAGGCTTTTCCCTGCCATGTAGGCGACAAGAGACGCATGAGAGGGGAGATCCGGAGCTGTCCGGAGGTAAGCGCCTGTTGCCGGCGTCTTCCGGCACAAGCCCCGCTCCGGAGCGCACCGCGGCCGGCAGGATGCTCTCTGCCGGCGAAGGTGCCGCTTCGGCGGCAAGGAAGCCTCTCCGGCTTCTCCAGCACACGGAGAGCTGAAACGTGAAGAAAGAAGCTGCAGAACACTGGCACTGAGCCTGCAGCTTTCCAGCGGAGAGAAAAAGGTGCTTGAACACTCTGCAAGCCTTTCAACTCCCAAAAACAGGCGTATGCAAGGAGCTGCTGCAAAAACCATGCTGTGCTCGCTGCTGCTCCTCCTGAAGCTCTGGCTGCTAAATCTGAGGCTTTCCTTCCAATTTCAAGCTGCAAAGCACTTGCTGAATTGCAGGGAAAGTGCGGGAGGCGTTTGCTGTGCTGGCACACTTTCTCCTTCCTAGACAGAGTGGAGAGGCTTTTCCCTGCCATGTAGGCGACAAGAGACGCATGAGAGGGGAGATCCGGAGCTGTCCGCAGGTAAGCGCCTGTTGCCGGCGTCTTCCGGCACAAGCCCCGCTCCGGAGCGCACCGCGGCCGGCAGGATGCTCTCTGCCGGCGAAGGTGCCGCTTCGGCGGCAAGGAAGCCTCTCCGGCTTCTCCAGCACACGGAGAGCTGAAACGTGAAGAAAGAAGCTGCAGAACACTGGCACTGAGCCTGCAGCTTTCCAGCGGAGAGAAAAAGGTGCTTGAACACTCTGCAAGCCTTTCGACTCCCAAAAACAGGCGTATGCAAGGAGCTGCTGCAAAAACCATGCTGTGCTCGCTGCTGCTCCTCCTGAAGCTCTGGCTGCTAAATCTGAGGCTTTCCTTCCAATTTCAAGCTGCAAAGCACTTGCTGAATTGCAGGGAAAGTCCGGGAGGCCTTTGCTGTGCTGGCACACTTTCTCCTTCCTAGACAGATTGGAGAGGCTTTTCCCTGCCATGTAGGCGACAAGAGACGCATGAGAGGGGAGATCCGGAGCTGTCCAGAGGTAAGCGCCTGTTGCCGGCATCTTCCGGCACAAGCCCCGCTCCGGAGCGCACCGCGGCCGGCAGGATGCTTTCTGCCGGCGAAGGTGCCGCTTCGGCGGCAAGGAAGCCTCTCCGGCTTCTCCAGCACACGGAGAGCTGAAACGTGAAGAAAGAAGCTGCAGAACACTGGCACTGAGCCTGCAGCTTTCCAGCGGAGAGAAAAAGGTGCTTGAACACTCTGCAAGACTTTCGACTCCCAGAAACAGGCGTATGCAAGGAGCTGCTGCAAAAACCATGCTGTGCTCGCTGCTGCTCCTCCTGAAGCTCTGGCTGCTAAATCTGAGGCTTTCCTTCCAATTTCAAGCTGCAAAGCACTTGCTGAATTGCAGGGAAAGTGCGGGAGGCCTTTGCTGTGCTGGCACACTTTCTCCTTCCTAGACAGAGTGGAGAGGCTTTTCCCTGCCATGTAGGCGACAAGAGACGCATGAGAGGGGAGATCCGGAGCTGTCCGGAGGTAAGCGCCTGTTGCCGGCGTCTTCCGGCACAAGCCCCGCTCCGGAGCGCACCGCGGCCGGCAGGATGCTCTCTGCCGGCGAAGGTGCCGCTTCGGCGGCAAGGAAGCCTCTCCGGCTTCTCCAGCACACGGAGAGCTGAAACGTGAAGAAAGAAGCTGCAGAACACTGGCACTGAGCCTGCAGCTTTCCAGCGGAGAGAAAAAGGTGCTTGAACACTCTGCAAGCCTTTCGACTCCCAAAAACAGGCGTATGCAAGGAGCTGCTGCAAAAACCATGCTGTGCTCGCTGCTGCTCCTCCTGAAGCTCTGGCTGCTAAATCTGAGGCTTTCCTTCCAATTTCAAGCTGCAAAGCACTTGCTGAATTGCAGGGAAAGTCCGGGAGGCCTTTGCTGTGCTGGCACACTTTCTCCTTCCTAGACAGAGTGGGGAGGCTTTTCCCTGCCATGTAGGCGACAAGAGACGCATGAGAGGGGAGATCCGGAGCTGTCCGGAGGTAAGCGCCTGTTGCCGGCGTCTTCCGGCACAAGCCCCGCTCCGGAGCGCACCGCGGCCGGCAGGATGCTCTCTGCCGGCGAAGGTGCCGCTTCGGCGGCAAGGAAGCCTCTCCTGCTTCTCCAGCACACGGAGAGCTGAAACGTGAAGAAAGAAGCTGCAGAACACTGGCACCGAGCCTGCAGCTTTCCAGCGGAGAGAAAAAGGTGCTTGAACACTCTGCAAGCCTTTCAACTCCCAAAAACAGGCGTATGCAAGGAGCTGCTGCAAAAACCATGCTGTGCTCGCTGCTGCTCCTCCTGAAGCTCTGGCTGCTAAATCTGAGGCTTTCCTTCCAATTTCAAGCTGCAAAGCACTTGCTGAATTGCAGGGAAAGTGCGGGAGGCGTTTGCTGTGCTGGCACACTTTCTCCTTCCTAGACAGAGTGGAGAGGCTTTTCCCTGCCATGTAGGCGACAAGAGACGCATGAGAGGGGAGATCCGGAGCTGTCCGGAGGTAAGCGCCTGTTGCCGGCGTCTTCCGGCACAAGCCCCGCTCCGGAGCGCACCGCGGCCGGCAGGATGCTCTCTGCCGGCGAAGGTGCCGCTTCGGCGGCAAGGAAGCCTCTCCGGCTTCTCCAGCACACGGAGAGCTGAAACGTGAAGAAAGAAGCTGCAGAACACTGGCACTGAGCCTGCAGCTTTCCAGCGGAGAGAAAAAGGTGCTTGAACACTCTGCAAGCCTTTCAACTCCCAAAAACAGGCGTATGCAAGGAGCTGCTGCAAAAACCATGCTGTGCTCGCTGCTGCTCCTCCTGAAGCTCTGGCTGCTAAATCTGAGGCTTTCCTTCCAATTTCAAGCTGCAAAGCACTTGCTGAATTGCAGGGAAAGTGCGGGAGGCGTTTGCTGTGCTGGCACACTTTCTCCTTCCTAGACAGAGTGGAGAGGCTTTTCCCTGCCATGTAGGCGACAAGAGACGCATGAGAGGGGAGATCCGGAGCTGTCCGCAGGTAAGCGCCTGTTGCCGGCGTCTTCCGGCACAAGCCCCGCTCCGGAGCGCACCGCGGCCGGCAGGATGCTCTCTGCCGGCGAAGGTGCCGCTTCGGCGGCAAGGAAGCCTCTCCGGCTTCTCCAGCACACGGAGAGCTGAAACGTGAAGAAAGAAGCTGCAGAACACTGGCACTGAGCCTGCAGCTTTCCAGCGGAGAGAAAAAGGTGCTTGAACACTCTGCAAGCCTTTCGACTCCCAAAAACAGGCGTATGCAAGGAGCTGCTGCAAAAACCATGCTGTGCTCGCTGCTGCTCCTCCTGAAGCTCTGGCTGCTAAATCTGAGGCTTTCCTTCCAATTTCAAGCTGCAAAGCACTTGCTGAATTGCAGGGAAAGTCCGGGAGGCCTTTGCTGTGCTGGCACACTTTCTCCTTCCTAGACAGATTGGAGAGGCTTTTCCCTGCCATGTAGGCGACAAGAGACGCATGAGAGGGGAGATCCGGAGCTGTCCAGAGGTAAGCGCCTGTTGCCGGCATCTTCCGGCACAAGCCCCGCTCCGGAGCGCACCGCGGCCGGCAGGATGCTTTCTGCCGGCGAAGGTGCCGCTTCGGCGGCAAGGAAGCCTCTCCGGCTTCTCCAGCACACGGAGAGCTGAAACGTGAAGAAAGAAGCTGCAGAACACTGGCACTGAGCCTGCAGCTTTCCAGCGGAGAGAAAAAGGTGCTTGAACACTCTGCAAGACTTTCGACTCCCAGAAACAGGCGTATGCAAGGAGCTGCTGCAAAAACCATGCTGTGCTCGCTGCTGCTCCTCCTGAAGCTCTGGCTGCTAAATCTGAGGCTTTCCTTCCAATTTCAAGCTGCAAAGCACTTGCTGAATTGCAGGGAAAGTGCGGGAGGCCTTTGCTGTGCTGGCACACTTTCTCCTTCCTAGACAGAGTGGAGAGGCTTTTCCCTGCCATGTAGGCGACAAGAGACGCATGAGAGGGGAGATCCGGAGCTGTCCGGAGGTAAGCGCCTGTTGCCGGCGTCTTCCGGCACAAGCCCCGCTCCGGAGCGCACCGCGGCCGGCAGGATGCTCTCTGCCGGCGAAGGTGCCGCTTCGGCGGCAAGGAAGCCTCTCCGGCTTCTCCAGCACACGGAGAGCTGAAACGTGAAGAAAGAAGCTGCAGAACACTGGCACTGAGCCTGCAGCTTTCCAGCGGAGAGAAAAAGGTGCTTGAACACTCTGCAAGCCTTTCGACTCCCAAAAACAGGCGTATGCAAGGAGCTGCTGCAAAAACCATGCTGTGCTCGCTGCTGCTCCTCCTGAAGCTCTGGCTGCTAAATCTGAGGCTTTCCTTCCAATTTCAAGCTGCAAAGCACTTGCTGAATTGCAGGGAAAGTCCGGGAGGCCTTTGCTGTGCTGGCACACTTTCTCCTTCCTAGACAGAGTGGGGAGGCTTTTCCCTGCCATGTAGGCGACAAGAGACGCATGAGAGGGGAGATCCGGAGCTGTCCGGAGGTAAGCGCCTGTTGCCGGCGTCTTCCGGCACAAGCCCCGCTCCGGAGCGCACCGCGGCCGGCAGGATGCTCTCTGCCGGCGAAGGTGCCGCTTCGGCGGCAAGGAAGCCTCTCCTGCTTCTCCAGCACACGGAGAGCTGAAACGTGAAGAAAGAAGCTGCAGAACACTGGCACTGAGCCTGCAGCTTTCCTGCGGAGAGAAAAAGGTGCTTGAACACTCTGCAAGACTTTCGACTCCCAAAAACAGGCGTATGCAAGGAGCTGCTGCAAAAACCATGCTGTGCTCGCTGCTGCTCCTCCTGAAGCTCTGGCTGCTAAATCTGAGGCTTTCCTTCCAATTTCAAGCTGCAAAGCACTTGCTGAATTGCAGGGAAAGTGCGGGAGGCGTTTGCTGTGCTGGCACACTTTCTCCTTCCTAGACAGAGTGGGGAGGCTTTTCCCTGCCATGTAGGCGACAAGAGACGCATGAGAGGGGAGATCCGGAGCTGTCCAGAGGTAAGCGCCTGTTGCCGGCGTCTTCCGGCACAAGCCCCGCTCCGGAGCGCACCGCGGCCGGCAGGATGCTCTCTGCCGGCGAAGGTGCCGCTTCGGCGGCAAGGAAGCCTCTCCGGCTTCTCCAGCACACGGAGAGCTGAAACGTGAAGAAAGAAGCTGCAGAACACTGGCACCGAGCCTGCAGCTTTCCAGCGGAGAGAAAAAGGTGCTTGAACACTCTGCAAGCCTTTCAACTCCCAAAAACAGGCGTATGCAAGGAGCTGCTGCAAAAACCATGCTGTGCTCGCTGCTGCTCCTCCTGAAGCTCTGGCTGCTAAATCTGAGGCTTTCCTTCCAATTTCAAGCTGCAAAGCACTTGCTGAATTGCAGGGAAAGTCCGGGAGGCGTTTGCTGTGCTGGCACACTTTCTCCTTCCTAGACAGAGTGGAGAGGCTTTTCCCTGCCATGTAGGCGACAAGAGACGCATGAGAGGGGAGATCCGGAGCTGTCCGGAGGTAAGCGCCTGTTGCCGGCGTCTTCCGGCACAAGCCCCGCTCCGGAGCGCACCGCGGCCGGCAGGATGCTCTCTGACGGCGAAGGTGCCGCTTCGGCGGCAAGGAAGCCTCTCCTGCTTCTCCAGCACACGGAGAGCTGAAACGTGAAGAAAGAAGCTGCAGAACACTGGCACTGAGCCTGCAGCTTTCCAGCGGAGAGAAAAAGGTGCTTGAACACTCTGCAAGCCTTTCAACTCCCAAAAACAGGCGTATGCAAGGAGCTGCTGCAAAAACCATGCTGTGCTCGCTGCTGCTCCTCCTGAAGCTCTGGCTGCTAAATCTGAGGCTTTCCTTCCAATTTCAAGCTGCAAAGCACTTGCTGAATTGCAGGGAAAGTGCGGGAGGCGTTTGCTGTGCTGGCACACTTTCTCCTTCCTAGACAGAGTGGAGAGGCTTTTCCCTGCCATGTAGGCGACAAGAGACGCATGAGAGGGGAGATCCGGAGCTGTCCGGAGGTAAGCGCCTGTTGCCGGCGTCTTCCGGCACAAGCCCCGCTCCGGAGCGCACCGCGGCCGGCAGGATGCTCTCTGCCGGCGAAGGTGCCGCTTCGGCGGCAAGGAAGCCTCTCCAGCTTCTCCAGCACACGGAGAGCTGAAACGTGAAGAAAGAAGCTGCAGAACACTGGCACCGAGCCTGCAGCTTTCCAGCGGAGAGAAAAAGGTGCTTGAACACTCTGCAAGCCTTTCAACTCCCAAAAACAGGCGTATGCAAGGAGCTGCTGCAAAAACCATGCTGTGCTCGCTGCTGCTCCTCCTGAAGCTCTGGCTGCTAAATCTGAGGCTTTCCTTCCAATTTCAAGCTGCAAAGCACTTGCTGAATTGCAGGGAAAGTGCGGGAGGCCTTTGCTGTGCTGGCACACTTTCTCCTTCCTAGACAGAGTGGGGAGGCTTTTCCCTGCCATGTAGGCGACAAGAGACGCATGAGAGGGGAGATCCGGAGCTGTCCGGAGGTAAGCGCCTGTTGCCGGCGTCTTCCGGCACAAGCCCCGCTCCGGAGCGCACCGCGGCCGGCAGGATGCTCTCTGCCGGCGAAGGTGCCGCTTCGGCGGCAAGGAAGCCTCTCCGGCTTCTCCAGCACACGGAGAGCTGAAACGTGAAGAAAGAAGCTGCAGAACACTGGCACCGAGCCTGCAGCTTTCCAGCGGAGAGAAAAAGGTGCTTGAACACTCTGCAAGCCTTTCGACTCCCAAAAACAGGCGTATGCAAGGAGCTGCTGCAAAAACCATGCTGTGCTCGCTGCTGCTCCTCCTGAAGCTCTGGCTGCTAAATCTGAGGCTTTCCTTCCAATTTCAAGCTGCAAAGCACTTGCTGAATTGCAGGGAAAGTGCGGGAGGCCTTTGCTGTGCTGGCACACTTTCTCCTTCCTAGACAGAGTGGGGAGGCTTTTCCCTGCCATGTAGGCGACAAGAGACGCATGAGAGGGGAGATCCGGAGCTGTCCGGAGGTAAGCGCCTGTTGCCGGCGTCTTCCGGCACAAGCCCCGCTCCGGAGCGCACCGCGGCCGGCAGGATGCTCTCTGCCGGCGAAGGTGCCGCTTCGGCGGCAAGGAAGCCTCTCCTGCTTCTCCAGCACACGGAGAGCTGAAACGTGAAGAAAGAAGCTGCAGAACACTGGCACCGAGCCTGCAGCTTTCCAGCGGAGAGAAAAAGGTGCTTGAACACTCTGCAAGCCTTTCAACTCCCAAAAACAGGCGTATGCAAGGAGCTGCTGCAAAAACCATGCTGTGCTCGCTGCTGCTCCTCCTGAAGCTCTGGCTGCTAAATCTGAGGCTTTCCTTCCAATTTCAAGCTGCAAAGCACTTGCTGAATTGCAGGGAAAGTGCGGGAGGCGTTTGCTGTGCTGGCACACTTTCTCCTTCCTAGACAGAGTGGAGAGGCTTTTCCCTGCCATGTAGGCGACAAGAGACGCATGAGAGGGGAGATCCGGAGCTGTCCGGAGGTAAGCGCCTGTTGCCGGCGTCTTCCGGCACAAGCCCCGCTCCGGAGCGCACCGCGGCCGGCAGGATGCTCTCTGCCGGCGAAGGTGCCGCTTCGGCGGCAAGGAAGCCTCTCCGGCTTCTCCAGCACACGGAGAGCTGAAACGTGAAGAAAGAAGCTGCAGAACACTGGCACTGAGCCTGCAGCTTTCCAGCGGAGAGAAAAAGGTGCTTGAACACTCTGCAAGCCTTTCGACTCCCAAAAACAGGCGTATGCAAGGAGCTGCTGCAAAAACCATGCTGTGCTCGCTGCTGCTCCTCCTGAAGCTCTGGCTGCTAAATCTGAGGCTTTCCTTCCAATTTCAAGCTGCAAAGCACTTGCTGAATTGCAGGGAAAGTGCGGGAGGCGTTTGCTGTGCTGGCACACTTTCTCCTTCCTAGACAGAGTGGAGAGGCTTTTCCCTGCCATGTAGGCGACAAGAGACGCATGAGAGGGGAGATCCGGAGCTGTCCGGAGGTAAGCGCCTGTTGCCGGCGTCTTCCGGCACAAGCCCCGCTCCGGAGCGCACCGCGGCCGGCAGGATGCTCTCTGCCGGCGAAGGTGCCGCTTCGGCGGCAAGGAAGCCTCTCCGGCTTCTCCAGCACACGGAGAGCTGAAACGTGAAGAAAGAAGCTGCAGAACACTGGCACTGAGCCTGCAGCTTTCCAGCGGAGAGAAAAAGGTGCTTGAACACTCTGCAAGCCTTTCGACTCCCAAAAACAGGCGTATGCAAGGAGCTGCTGCAAAAACCATGCTGTGCTCGCTGCTGCTCCTCCTGAAGCTCTGGCTGCTAAATCTGAGGCTTTCCTTCCAATTTCAAGCTGCAAAGCACTTGCTGAATTGCAGGGAAAGTGCGGGAGGCCTTTGCTGTGCTGGCACACTTTCTCCTTCCTAGACAGAGTGGAGAGGCTTTTCCCTGCCATGTAGGCGACAAGAGACGCATGAGAGGGGAGATCCGGAGCTGTCCGCAGGTAAGCGCCTGTTGCCGGCGTCTTCCGGCACAAGCCCCGCTCCGGAGCGCACCGCGGCCGGCAGGATGCTCTCTGCCGGCGAAGGTGCCGCTTCGGCGGCAAGGAAGCCTCTCCGGCTTCTCCAGCACACGGAGAGCTGAAACGTGAAGAAAGAAGCTGCAGAACACTGGCACTGAGCCTGCAGCTTTCCAGCGGAGAGAAAAAGGTGCTTGAACACTCTGCAAGCCTTTCGACTCCCAAAAACAGGCGTATGCAAGGAGCTGCTGCAAAAACCATGCTGTGCTCGCTGCTGCTCCTCCTGAAGCTCTGGCTGCTAAATCTGAGGCTTTCCTTCCAATTTCAAGCTGCAAAGCACTTGCTGAATTGCAGGGAAAGTCCGGGAGGCCTTTGCTGTGCTGGCACACTTTCTCCTTCCTAGACAGAGTGGAGAGGCTTTTCCCTGCCATGTAGGCGACAAGAGACGCATGAGAGGGGAGATCCGGAGCTGTCCGGAGGTAAGCGCCTGTTGCCGGCGTCTTCCGGCACAAGCCCCGCTCCGGAGCGCACCGCGGCCGGCAGGATGCTCTCTGCCGGCGAAGGTGCCGCTTCGGCGGCAAGGAAGCCTCTCCGGCTTCTCCAGCACACGGAGAGCTGAAACGTGAAGAAAGAAGCTGCAGAACACTGGCACTGAGCCTGCAGCTTTCCAGCGGAGAGAAAAAGGTGCTTGAACACTCTGCAAGCCTTTCGACTCCCAAAAACAGGCGTATGCAAGGAGCTGCTGCAAAAACCATGCTGTGCTCGCTGCTGCTCCTCCTGAAGCTCTGGCTGCTAAATCTGAGGCTTTCCTTCCAATTTCAAGCTGCAAAGCACTTGCTGAATTGCAGGGAAAGTGCGGGAGGCCTTTGCTGTGCTGGCACACTTTCTCCTTCCTAGACAGAGTGGAGAGGCTTTTCCCTGCCATGTAGGCGACAAGAGACGCATGAGAGGGGAGATCCGGAGCTGTCCGCAGGTAAGCGCCTGTTGCCGGCGTCTTCCGGCACAAGCCCCGCTCCGGAGCGCACCGCGGCCGGCAGGATGCTCTCTGCCGGCGAAGGTGCCGCTTCGGCGGCAAGGAAGCCTCTCCGGCTTCTCCAGCACACGGAGAGCTGAAACGTGAAGAAAGAAGCTGCAGAACACTGGCACTGAGCCTGCAGCTTTCCAGCGGAGAGAAAAAGGTGCTTGAACACTCTGCAAGACTTTCGACTCCCAAAAACAGGCGTATGCAAGGAGCTGCTGCAAAAACCATGCTGTGCTCGCTGCTGCTCCTCCTGAAGCTCTGGCTGCTAAATCTGAGGCTTTCCTTCCAATTTCAAGCTGCAAAGCACTTGCTGAATTGCAGGGAAAGTCCGGGAGGCCTTTGCTGTGCTGGCACACTTTCTCCTTCCTAGACAGAGTGGAGAGGCTTTTCCCTGCCATGTAGGCGACAAGAGACGCATGAGAGGGGAGATCCGGAGCTGTCCAGAGGTAAGCGCCTGTTGCCGGCATCTTCCGGCACAAGCCCCGCTCCGGAGCGCACCGCGGCCGGCAGGATGCTTTCTGCCGGCGAAGGTGCCGCTTCGGCGGCAAGGAAGCCTCTCCGGCTTCTCCTGCACACGGAGAGCTGAAACGTGAAGAAAGAAGCTGCAGAACACTGGCACTGAGCCTGCAGCTTTCCAGCGGAGAGAAAAAGGTGCTTGAACACTCTGCAAGCCTTTCGACTCCCAAAAACAGGCGTATGCAAGGAGCTGCTGCAAAAACCATGCTGTGCTCGCTGCTGCTCCTCCTGAAGCTCTGGCTGCTAAATCTGAGGCTTTCCTTCCAATTTCAAGCTGCAAAGCACTTGCTGAATTGCAGGGAAAGTGCGGGAGGCGTTTGCTGTGCTGGCACACTTTCTCCTTCCTAGACAGAGTGGGGAGGCTTTTCCCTGCCATGTAGGCGACAAGAGACGCATGAGAGGGGAGATCCGGAGCTGTCCAGAGGTAAGCGCCTGTTGCCGGCGTCTTCCGGCACAAGCCCCGCTCCGGAGCGCACCGCGGCCGGCAGGATGCTCTCTGCCGGCGAAGGTGCCGCTTCGGCGGCAAGGAAGCCTCTCCTGCTTCTCCAGCACACGGAGAGCTGAAACGTGAAGAAAGAAGCTGCAGAACACTGGCACTGAGCCTGCAGCTTTCCTGCGGAGAGAAAAAGGTGCTTGAACACTCTGCAAGACTTTCGACTCCCAAAAACAGGCGTATGCAAGGAGCTGCTGCAAAAACCATGCTGTGCTCGCTGCTGCTCCTCCTGAAGCTCTGGCTGCTAAATCTGAGGCTTTCCTTCCAATTTCAAGCTGCAAAGCACTTGCTGAATTGCAGGGAAAGTGCGGGAGGCGTTTGCTGTGCTGGCACACTTTCTCCTTCCTAGACAGAGTGGGGAGGCTTTTCCCTGCCATGTAGGCGACAAGAGACGCATGAGAGGGGAGATCCGGAGCTGTCCAGAGGTAAGCGCCTGTTGCCGGCGTCTTCCGGCACAAGCCCCGCTCCGGAGCGCACCGCGGCCGGCAGGATGCTCTCTGCCGGCGAAGGTGCCGCTTCGGCGGCAAGGAAGCCTCTCCTGCTTCTCCAGCACACGGAGAGCTGAAACGTGAAGAAAGAAGCTGCAGAACACTGGCACTGAGCCTGCAGCTTTCCAGCAGAGAGAAAAAGGTGCTTGAACACTCTGCAAGACTTTCGACTCCCAAAAACAGGCGTATGCAAGGAGCTGCTGCAAAAACCATGCTGTGCTCGCTGCTGCTCCTCCTGAAGCTCTGGCTGCTAAATCTGAGGCTTTCCTTCCAATTTCAAGCTGCAAAGCACTTGCTGAATTGCAGGGAAAGTCCGGGAGGCCTTTGCTGTGCTGGCACACTTTCTCCTTCCTAGACAGAGTGGGGAGGCTTTTCCCTGCCATGTAGGCGACAAGAGACGCATGAGAGGGGAGATCCGGAGCTGTCCGGAGGTAAGCGCCTGTTGCCGGCGTCTTCCGGCACAAGCCCCGCTCCGGAGCGCACCGCGGCCGGCAGGATGCTCTCTGACGGCGAAGGTGCCGCTTCGGCGGCAAGGAAGCCTCTCCTGCTTCTCCAGCACACGGAGAGCTGAAACGTGAAGAAAGAAGCTGCAGAACACTGGCACTGAGCCTGCAGCTTTCCAGCGGAGAGAAAAAGGTGCTTGAACACTCTGCAAGCCTTTCAACTCCCAAAAACAGGCGTATGCAAGGAGCTGCTGCAAAAACCATGCTGTGCTCGCTGCTGCTCCTCCTGAAGCTCTGGCTGCTAAATCTGAGGCTTTCCTTCCAATTTCAAGCTGCAAAGCACTTGCTGAATTGCAGGGAAAGTGCGGGAGGCGTTTGCTGTGCTGGCACACTTTCTCCTTCCTAGACAGAGTGGAGAGGCTTTTCCCTGCCATGTAGGCGACAAGAGACGCATGAGAGGGGAGATCCGGAGCTGTCCGGAGGTAAGCGCCTGTTGCCGGCGTCTTCCGGCACAAGCCCCGCTCCGGAGCGCACCGCGGCCGGCAGGATGCTCTCTGCCGGCGAAGGTGCCGCTTCGGCGGCAAGGAAGCCTCTCCAGCTTCTCCAGCACACGGAGAGCTGAAACGTGAAGAAAGAAGCTGCAGAACACTGGCACCGAGCCTGCAGCTTTCCAGCGGAGAGAAAAAGGTGCTTGAACACTCTGCAAGCCTTTCAACTCCCAAAAACAGGCGTATGCAAGGAGCTGCTGCAAAAACCATGCTGTGCTCGCTGCTGCTCCTCCTGAAGCTCTGGCTGCTAAATCTGAGGCTTTCCTTCCAATTTCAAGCTGCAAAGCACTTGCTGAATTGCAGGGAAAGTGCGGGAGGCCTTTGCTGTGCTGGCACACTTTCTCCTTCCTAGACAGAGTGGGGAGGCTTTTCCCTGCCATGTAGGCGACAAGAGACGCATGAGAGGGGAGATCCGGAGCTGTCCGCAGGTAAGCGCCTGTTGCCGGCGTCTTCCGGCACAAGCCCCGCTCCGGAGCGCACCGCGGCCGGCAGGATGCTCTCTGCCGGCGAAGGTGCCGCTTCGGCGGCAAGGAAGCCTCTCCGGCTTCTCCAGCACACGGAGAGCTGAAACGTGAAGAAAGAAGCTGCAGAACACTGGCACCGAGCCTGCAGCTTTCCAGCGGAGAGAAAAAGGTGCTTGAACACTCTGCAAGCCTTTCAACTCCCAAAAACAGGCGTATGCAAGGAGCTGCTGCAAAAACCATGCTGTGCTCGCTGCTGCTCCTCCTGAGGCTCTGGCTGCTAAATCTGAGGCTTTCCTTCCAATTTCAAGCTGCAAAGCACTTGCTGAATTGCAGGGAAAGTGCGGGAGGCCTTTGCTGTGCTGGCACACTTTCTCCTTCCTAGACAGAGTGGGGAGGCTTTTCCCTGCCATGTAGGCGACAAGAGACGCATGAGAGGGGAGATCCGGAGCTGTCCGGAGGTAAGCGCCTGTTGCCGGCGTCTTCCGGCACAAGCCCCGCTCCGGAGCGCACCGCGGCCGGCAGGATGCTCTCTGCCGGCGAAGGTGCCGCTTCGGCGGCAAGGAAGCCTCTCCTGCTTCTCCAGCACACGGAGAGCTGAAACGTGAAGAAAGAAGCTGCAGAACACTGGCACCGAGCCTGCAGCTTTCCAGCGGAGAGAAAAAGGTGCTTGAACACTCTGCAAGCCTTTCAACTCCCAAAAACAGGCGTATGCAAGGAGCTGCTGCAAAAACCATGCTGTGCTCGCTGCTGCTCCTCCTGAAGCTCTGGCTGCTAAATCTGAGGCTTTCCTTCCAATTTCAAGCTGCAAAGCACTTGCTGAATTGCAGGGAAAGTGCGGGAGGCGTTTGCTGTGCTGGCACACTTTCTCCTTCCTAGACAGAGTGGAGAGGCTTTTCCCTGCCATGTAGGCGACAAGAGACGCATGAGAGGGGAGATCCGGAGCTGTCCGGAGGTAAGCGCCTGTTGCCGGCGTCTTCCGGCACAAGCCCCGCTCCGGAGCGCACCGCGGCCGGCAGGATGCTCTCTGCCGGCGAAGGTGCCGCTTCGGCGGCAAGGAAGCCTCTCCGGCTTCTCCAGCACACGGAGAGCTGAAACGTGAAGAAAGAAGCTGCAGAACACTGGCACTGAGCCTGCAGCTTTCCAGCGGAGAGAAAAAGGTGCTTGAACACTCTGCAAGCCTTTCGACTCCCAAAAACAGGCGTATGCAAGGAGCTGCTGCAAAAACCATGCTGTGCTCGCTGCTGCTCCTCCTGAAGCTCTGGCTGCTAAATCTGAGGCTTTCCTTCCAATTTCAAGCTGCAAAGCACTTGCTGAATTGCAGGGAAAGTGCGGGAGGCGTTTGCTGTGCTGGCACACTTTCTCCTTCCTAGACAGAGTGGAGAGGCTTTTCCCTGCCATGTAGGCGACAAGAGACGCATGAGAGGGGAGATCCGGAGCTGTCCGGAGGTAAGCGCCTGTTGCCGGCGTCTTCCGGCACAAGCCCCGCTCCGGAGCGCACCGCGGCCGGCAGGATGCTCTCTGCCGGCGAAGGTGCCGCTTCGGCGGCAAGGAAGCCTCTCCGGCTTCTCCAGCACACGGAGAGCTGAAACGTGAAGAAAGAAGCTGCAGAACACTGGCACTGAGCCTGCAGCTTTCCAGCGGAGAGAAAAAGGTGCTTGAACACTCTGCAAGCCTTTCGACTCCCAAAAACAGGCGTATGCAAGGAGCTGCTGCAAAAACCATGCTGTGCTCGCTGCTGCTCCTCCTGAAGCTCTGGCTGCTAAATCTGAGGCTTTCCTTCCAATTTCAAGCTGCAAAGCACTTGCTGAATTGCAGGGAAAGTGCGGGAGGCCTTTGCTGTGCTGGCACACTTTCTCCTTCCTAGACAGAGTGGAGAGGCTTTTCCCTGCCATGTAGGCGACAAGAGACGCATGAGAGGGGAGATCCGGAGCTGTCCGCAGGTAAGCGCCTGTTGCCGGCGTCTTCCGGCACAAGCCCCGCTCCGGAGCGCACCGCGGCCGGCAGGATGCTCTCTGCCGGCGAAGGTGCCGCTTCGGCGGCAAGGAAGCCTCTCCGGCTTCTCCAGCACACGGAGAGCTGAAACGTGAAGAAAGAAGCTGCAGAACACTGGCACTGAGCCTGCAGCTTTCCAGCGGAGAGAAAAAGGTGCTTGAACACTCTGCAAGCCTTTCGACTCCCAAAAACAGGCGTATGCAAGGAGCTGCTGCAAAAACCATGCTGTGCTCGCTGCTGCTCCTCCTGAAGCTCTGGCTGCTAAATCTGAGGCTTTCCTTCCAATTTCAAGCTGCAAAGCACTTGCTGAATTGCAGGGAAAGTCCGGGAGGCCTTTGCTGTGCTGGCACACTTTCTCCTTCCTAGACAGAGTGGAGAGGCTTTTCCCTGCCATGTAGGCGACAAGAGACGCATGAGAGGGGAGATCCGGAGCTGTCCGGAGGTAAGCGCCTGTTGCCGGCGTCTTCCGGCACAAGCCCCGCTCCGGAGCGCACCGCGGCCGGCAGGATGCTCTCTGCCGGCGAAGGTGCCGCTTCGGCGGCAAGGAAGCCTCTCCGGCTTCTCCAGCACACGGAGAGCTGAAACGTGAAGAAAGAAGCTGCAGAACACTGGCACTGAGCCTGCAGCTTTCCAGCGGAGAGAAAAAGGTGCTTGAACACTCTGCAAGCCTTTCGACTCCCAAAAACAGGCGTATGCAAGGAGCTGCTGCAAAAACCATGCTGTGCTCGCTGCTGCTCCTCCTGAAGCTCTGGCTGCTAAATCTGAGGCTTTCCTTCCAATTTCAAGCTGCAAAGCACTTGCTGAATTGCAGGGAAAGTGCGGGAGGCCTTTGCTGTGCTGGCACACTTTCTCCTTCCTAGACAGAGTGGAGAGGCTTTTCCCTGCCATGTAGGCGACAAGAGACGCATGAGAGGGGAGATCCGGAGCTGTCCGCAGGTAAGCGCCTGTTGCCGGCGTCTTCCGGCACAAGCCCCGCTCCGGAGCGCACCGCGGCCGGCAGGATGCTCTCTGCCGGCGAAGGTGCCGCTTCGGCGGCAAGGAAGCCTCTCCGGCTTCTCCAGCACACGGAGAGCTGAAACGTGAAGAAAGAAGCTGCAGAACACTGGCACTGAGCCTGCAGCTTTCCAGCGGAGAGAAAAAGGTGCTTGAACACTCTGCAAGACTTTCGACTCCCAAAAACAGGCGTATGCAAGGAGCTGCTGCAAAAACCATGCTGTGCTCGCTGCTGCTCCTCCTGAAGCTCTGGCTGCTAAATCTGAGGCTTTCCTTCCAATTTCAAGCTGCAAAGCACTTGCTGAATTGCAGGGAAAGTCCGGGAGGCCTTTGCTGTGCTGGCACACTTTCTCCTTCCTAGACAGAGTGGAGAGGCTTTTCCCTGCCATGTAGGCGACAAGAGACGCATGAGAGGGGAGATCCGGAGCTGTCCAGAGGTAAGCGCCTGTTGCCGGCATCTTCCGGCACAAGCCCCGCTCCGGAGCGCACCGCGGCCGGCAGGATGCTTTCTGCCGGCGAAGGTGCCGCTTCGGCGGCAAGGAAGCCTCTCCGGCTTCTCCTGCACACGGAGAGCTGAAACGTGAAGAAAGAAGCTGCAGAACACTGGCACTGAGCCTGCAGCTTTCCAGCGGAGAGAAAAAGGTGCTTGAACACTCTGCAAGCCTTTCGACTCCCAAAAACAGGCGTATGCAAGGAGCTGCTGCAAAAACCATGCTGTGCTCGCTGCTGCTCCTCCTGAAGCTCTGGCTGCTAAATCTGAGGCTTTCCTTCCAATTTCAAGCTGCAAAGCACTTGCTGAATTGCAGGGAAAGTGCGGGAGGCGTTTGCTGTGCTGGCACACTTTCTCCTTCCTAGACAGAGTGGGGAGGCTTTTCCCTGCCATGTAGGCGACAAGAGACGCATGAGAGGGGAGATCCGGAGCTGTCCAGAGGTAAGCGCCTGTTGCCGGCGTCTTCCGGCACAAGCCCCGCTCCGGAGCGCACCGCGGCCGGCAGGATGCTCTCTGCCGGCGAAGGTGCCGCTTCGGCGGCAAGGAAGCCTCTCCTGCTTCTCCAGCACACGGAGAGCTGAAACGTGAAGAAAGAAGCTGCAGAACACTGGCACTGAGCCTGCAGCTTTCCTGCGGAGAGAAAAAGGTGCTTGAACACTCTGCAAGACTTTCGACTCCCAAAAACAGGCGTATGCAAGGAGCTGCTGCAAAAACCATGCTGTGCTCGCTGCTGCTCCTCCTGAAGCTCTGGCTGCTAAATCTGAGGCTTTCCTTCCAATTTCAAGCTGCAAAGCACTTGCTGAATTGCAGGGAAAGTGCGGGAGGCGTTTGCTGTGCTGGCACACTTTCTCCTTCCTAGACAGAGTGGGGAGGCTTTTCCCTGCCATGTAGGCGACAAGAGACGCATGAGAGGGGAGATCCGGAGCTGTCCAGAGGTAAGCGCCTGTTGCCGGCGTCTTCCGGCACAAGCCCCGCTCCGGAGCGCACCGCGGCCGGCAGGATGCTCTCTGCCGGCGAAGGTGCCGCTTCGGCGGCAAGGAAGCCTCTCCTGCTTCTCCAGCACACGGAGAGCTGAAACGTGAAGAAAGAAGCTGCAGAACACTGGCACTGAGCCTGCAGCTTTCCAGCAGAGAGAAAAAGGTGCTTGAACACTCTGCAAGACTTTCGACTCCCAAAAACAGGCGTATGCAAGGAGCTGCTGCAAAAACCATGCTGTGCTCGCTGCTGCTCCTCCTGAAGCTCTGGCTGCTAAATCTGAGGCTTTCCTTCCAATTTCAAGCTGCAAAGCACTTGCTGAATTGCAGGGAAAGTCCGGGAGGCCTTTGCTGTGCTGGCACACTTTCTCCTTCCTAGACAGAGTGGGGAGGCTTTTCCCTGCCATGTAGGCGACAAGAGACGCATGAGAGGGGAGATCCGGAGCTGTCCGGAGGTAAGCGCCTGTTGCCGGCGTCTTCCGGCACAAGCCCCGCTCCGGAGCGCACCGCGGCCGGCAGGATGCTCTCTGCCGGCGAAGGTGCCGCTTCGGCGGCAAGGAAGCCTCTCCGGCTTCTCCAGCACACGGAGAGCTGAAACGTGAAGAAAGAAGCTGCAGAACACTGGCACTGAGCCTGCAGCTTTCCAGCGGAGAGAAAAAGGTGCTTGAACACTCTGCAAGCCTTTCAACTCCCAAAAACAGGCGTATGCAAGGAGCTGCTGCAAAAACCATGCTGTGCTCGCTGCTGCTCCTCCTGAAGCTCTGGCTGCTAAATCTGAGGCTTTCCTTCCAATTTCAAGCTGCAAAGCACTTGCTGAATTGCAGGGAAAGTGCGGGAGGCGTTTGCTGTGCTGGCACACTTTCTCCTTCCTAGACAGAGTGGAGAGGCTTTTCCCTGCCATGTAGGCGACAAGAGACGCATGAGAGGGGAGATCCGGAGCTGTCCGGAGGTAAGCGCCTGTTGCCGGCGTCTTCCGGCACAAGCCCCGCTCCGGAGCGCACCGCGGCCGGCAGGATGCTCTCTGCCGGCGAAGGTGCCGCTTCGGCAGCAAGGAAGCCTCTCCTGCTTCTCCAGCACACGGAGAGGTGAAACGTGAAGAAAGAAGCTGCAGAACACTGGCACTGAGCCTGCAGCTTTCCTGCGGAGAGAAAAAGGTGCTTGAACACTCTGCAAGACTTTCGACTCCCAAAAACAGGCGTATGCAAGGAGCTGCTGCAAAAACCATGCTGTGCTCGCTGCTGCTCCTCCTGAAGCTCTGGCTGCTAAATCTGAGGCTTTCCTTCCAATTTCAAGCTGCAAAGCACTTGCTGAATTGCAGGGAAAGTGCGGGAGGCGTTTGCTGTGCTGGCACACTTTCTCCTTCCTAGACAGAGTGGAGAGGCTTTTCCCTGCCATGTAGGCGACAAGAGACGCATGAGAGGGGAGATCCGGAGCTGTCCGGAGGTAAGCGCCTGTTGCCGGCGTCTTCCGGCACAAGCCCCGCTCCGGAGCGCACCGCGGCCGGCAGGATGCTCTCTGCCGGCGAAGGTGCCGCTTCGGCGGCAAGGAAGCCTCTCCGGCTTCTCCAGCACACGGAGAGCTGAAACATGAAGAAAGAAGCTGCAGAACACTGGCACTGAGCCTGCAGCTTTCCAGCGGAGAGAAAAAGGTGCTTGAACACTCTGCAAGCCTTTCAACTCCCAAAAACAGGCGTATGCAAGGAGCTGCTGCAAAAACCATGCTGTGCTCGCTGCTGCTCCTCCTGAAGCTCTGGCTGCTAAATCTGAGGCTTTCCTTCCAATTTCAAGCTGCAAAGCACTTGCTGAATTGCAGGGAAAGTGCGGGAGGCGTTTGCTGTGCTGGCACACTTTCTCCTTCCTAGACAGAGTGGAGAGGCTTTTCCCTGCCATGTAGGCGACAAGAGACGCATGAGAGGGGAGATCCGGAGCTGTCCGGAGGTAAGCGCCTGTTGCCGGCGTCTTCCGGCACAAGCCCCGCTCCGGAGCGCACCGCGGCCGGCAGGATGCTCTCTGCCGGCGAAGGTGCCGCTTCGGCGGCAAGGAAGCCTCTCCTGCTTCTCCAGCACACGGAGAGCTGAAACGTGAAGAAAGAAGCTGCAGAACACTGGCACTGAGCCTGCAGCTTTCCTGCGGAGAGAAAAAGGTGCTTGAACACTCTGCAAGACTTTCGACTCCCAAAAACAGGCGTATGCAAGGAGCTGCTGCAAAAACCATGCTGTGCTCGCTGCTGCTCCTCCTGAAGCTCTGGCTGCTAAATCTGAGGCTTTCCTTCCAATTTCAAGCTGCAAAGCACTTGCTGAATTGCAGGGAAAGTGCGGGAGGCGTTTGCTGTGCTGGCACACTTTCTCCTTCCTAGACAGAGTGGGGAGGCTTTTCCCTGCCATGTAGGCGACAAGAGACGCATGAGAGGGGAGATCCGGAGCTGTCCAGAGGTAAGCGCCTGTTGCCGGCGTCTTCCGGCACAAGCCCCGCTCCGGAGCGCACCGCGGCCGGCAGGATGCTCTCTGCCGGCGAAGGTGCCGCTTCGGCGGCAAGGAAGCCTCTCCTGCTTCTCCAGCACACGGAGAGCTGAAACGTGAAGAAAGAAGCTGCAGAACACTGGCACTGAGCCTGCAGCTTTCCAGCAGAGAGAAAAAGGTGCTTGAACACTCTGCAAGACTTTCGACTCCCAAAAACAGGCGTATGCAAGGAGCTGCTGCAAAAACCATGCTGTGCTCGCTGCTGCTCCTCCTGAAGCTCTGGCTGCTAAATCTGAGGCTTTCCTTCCAATTTCAAGCTGCAAAGCACTTGCTGAATTGCAGGGAAAGTCCGGGAGGCCTTTGCTGTGCTGGCACACTTTCTCCTTCCTAGACAGAGTGGGGAGGCTTTTCCCTGCCATGTAGGCGACAAGAGACGCATGAGAGGGGAGATCCGGAGCTGTCCGGAGGTAAGCGCCTGTTGCCGGCGTCTTCCGGCACAAGCCCCGCTCCGGAGCGCACCGCGGCCGGCAGGATGCTCTCTGCCGGCGAAGGTGCCGCTTCGGCGGCAAGGAAGCCTCTCCGGCTTCTCCAGCACACGGAGAGCTGAAACGTGAAGAAAGAAGCTGCAGAACACTGGCACTGAGCCTGCAGCTTTCCAGCGGAGAGAAAAAGGTGCTTGAACACTCTGCAAGCCTTTCAACTCCCAAAAACAGGCGTATGCAAGGAGCTGCTGCAAAAACCATGCTGTGCTCGCTGCTGCTCCTCCTGAAGCTCTGGCTGCTAAATCTGAGGCTTTCCTTCCAATTTCAAGCTGCAAAGCACTTGCTGAATTGCAGGGAAAGTGCGGGAGGCGTTTGCTGTGCTGGCACACTTTCTCCTTCCTAGACAGAGTGGAGAGGCTTTTCCCTGCCATGTAGGCGACAAGAGACGCATGAGAGGGGAGATCCGGAGCTGTCCGGAGGTAAGCGCCTGTTGCCGGCATCTTCCGGCACAAGCCCCGCTCCGGAGCGCACCGCGGCCGGCAGGATGCTTACTGCCGGCGAAGGTGCCGCTTCGGCGGCAAGGAAGCCTCTCCGGCTTCTCCAGCACACGGAGAGCTGAAACGTGAAGAAAGAAGCTGCAGAACACTGGCACCGAGCCTGCAGCTTTCCAGCGGAGAGAAAAAGGTGCTTGAACACTCTGCAAGCCTTTCAACTCCCAAAAACAGGCGTATGCAAGGAGCTGCTGCAAAAACCATGCTGTGCTCGCTGCTGCTCCTCCTGAAGCTCTGGCTGCTAAATCTGAGGCTTTCCTTCCAATTTCAAGCTGCAAAGCACTTGCTGAATTGCAGGGAAAGTGCGGGAGGCGTTTGCTGTGCTGGCACACTTTCTCCTTCCTAGACAGAGTGGAGAGGCTTTTCCCTGCCATGTAGGCGACAAGAGACGCATGAGAGGGGAGATCCGGAGCTGTCCGGAGGTAAGCGCCTGTTGCCGGCGTCTTCCGGCACAAGCCCCGCTCCGGAGCGCACCGCGGCCGGCAGGATGCTCTCTGCCGGCGAAGGTGCCGCTTCGGCAGCAAGGAAGCCTCTCCTGCTTCTCCAGCACACGGAGAGCTGAAACGTGAAGAAAGAAGCTGCAGAACACTGGCACTGAGCCTGCAGCTTTCCAGCGGAGAGAAAAAGGTGCTTGAACACTCTGCAAGACTTTCGACTCCCAAAAACAGGCGTATGCAAGGAGCTGCTGCAAAAACCATGCTGTGCTCGCTGCTGCTCCTCCTGAAGCTCTGGCTGCTAAATCTGAGGCTTTCCTTCCAATTTCAAGCTGCAAAGCACTTGCTGAATTGCAGGGAAAGTGCGGGAGGCGTTTGCTGTGCTGGCACACTTTCTCCTTCCTAGACAGAGTGGGGAGGCTTTTCCCTGCCATGTAGGCGACAAGAGACGCATGAGAGGGGAGATCTGGAGCTGTCCAGAGGTAAGCGCCTGTTGCCGGCGTCTTCCAGCACAAGCCCCGCTCCGGAGCGCACCGCGGCCGGCAGGATGCTCTCTGCCGGCGAAGGTGCCGCTTCGGCGGCAAGGAAGCCTCTCCGGCTTCTCCAGCACACGGAGAGCTGAAACATGAAGAAAGAAGCTGCAGAACACTGGCACTGAGCCTGCAGCTTTCCAGCGGAGAGAAAAAGGTGCTTGAACACTCTGCAAGCCTTTCAACTCCCAAAAACAGGCGTATGCATGGAGCTGCTGCAAAAACCATGCTGTGCTCGCTGCTGCTCCTCCTGAAGCTCTGGCTGCTAAATCTGAGGCTTTCCTTCCAATTTCAAGCTGCAAAGCACTTGCTGAATTGCAGGGAAAGTCCGGGAGGCGTTTGCTGTGCTGGCACACTTTCTCCTTCCTAGACAGAGTGGAGAGGCTTTTCCCTGCCATGTAGGCGACAAGAGACGCATGAGAGGGGAGATCCGGAGCTGTCCGGAGGTAAGCGCCTGTTGCCGGCGTCTTCCGGCACAAGCCCCGCTCCGGAGCGCACCGCGGCCGGCAGGATGCTCTCTGCCGGCGAAGGTGCCGCTTCGGCGGCAAGGAAGCCTCTCCTGCTTCTCCAGCACACGGAGAGCTGAAACGTGAAGAAAGAAGCTGCAGAACACTGGCACTGAGCCTGCAGCTTTCCTGCGGAGAGAAAAAGGTGCTTGAACACTCTGCAAGACTTTCGACTCCCAAAAACAGGCGTATGCAAGGAGCTGCTGCAAAAACCATGCTGTGCTCGCTGCTGCTCCTCCTGAAGCTCTGGCTGCTAAATCTGAGGCTTTCCTTCCAATTTCAAGCTGCAAAGCACTTGCTGAATTGCAGGGAAAGTGCGGGAGGCGTTTGCTGTGCTGGCACACTTTCTCCTTCCTAGACAGAGTGGGGAGGCTTTTCCCTGCCATGTAGGCGACAAGAGACGCATGAGAGGGGAGATCCGGAGCTGTCCGGAGGTAAGCGCCTGTTGCCGGCGTCTTCCGGCACAAGCCCCGCTCCGGAGCGCACCGCGGCCGGCAGGATGCTCTCTGCCGGCGAAGGTGCCGCTTCGGCGGCAAGGAAGCCTCTCCGGCTTCTCCAGCACATGGAGAGCTGAAACGTGAAGAAAGAAGCTGCAGAACACTGGCACTGAGCCTGCAGCTTTCCAGCGGAGAGAAAAAGGTGCTTGAACACTCTGCAAGCCTTTCAACTCCCAAAAACAGGCGTATGCAAGGAGCTGCTGCAAAAACCATGCTGTGCTCGCTGCTGCTCCTCCTGAAGCTCTGGCTGCTAAATCTGAGGCTTTCCTTCCAATTTCAAGCTGCAAAGCACTTGCTGAATTGCAGGGAAAGTCCGGGAGGCCTTTGCTGTGCTGGCACACTTTCTCCTTCCTAGACAGATTGGAGAGGCTTTTCCCTGCCATGTAGGCGACAAGAGACGCATGAGAGGGGAGATCCGGAGCTGTCCGGAGGTAAGCGCCTGTTGCCGGCATCTTCCGGCACAAGCCCCGCTCCGGAGCGCACCGCGGCCGGCAGGATGCTTTCTGCCGGCGAAGGTGCCGCTTCGGCGGCAAGGAAGCCTCTCCGGCTTCTCCAGCACACGGAGAGCTGAAACGTGAAGAAAGAAGCTGCAGAACACTGGCACTGAGCCTGCAGCTTTCCAGCGGAGAGAAAAAGGTGCTTGAACACTCTGCAAGACTTTCGACTCCCAGAAACAGGCGTATGCAAGGAGCTGCTGCAAAAACCATGCTGTGCTCGCTGCTGCTCCTCCTGAAGCTCTGGCTGCTAAATCTGAGGCTTTCCTTCCAATTTCAAGCTGCAAAGCACTTGCTGAATTGCAGGGAAAGTGCGGGAGGCCTTTGCTGTGCTGGCACACTTTCTCCTTCCTAGACAGATTGGAGAGGCTTTTCCCTGCCATGTAGGCGACAAGAGACGCATGAGAGGGGAGATCCGGAGCTGTCCGGAGGTAAGCGCCTGTTGCCGGCATCTTCCGGCACAAGCCCCGCTCCGGAGCGCACCGCGGCCGGCAGGATGCTTTCTGCCGGCGAAGGTGCCGCTTCGGCGGCAAGGAAGCCTCTCCGGCTTCTCCAGCACACGGAGAGCTGAAACGTGAAGAAAGAAGCTGCAGAACACTGGCACTGAGCCTGCAGCTTTCCAGCGGAGAGAAAAAGGTGCTTGAACACTCTGCAAGACTTTCGACTCCCAGAAACAGGCGTATGCAAGGAGCTGCTGCAAAAACCATGCTGTGCTCGCTGCTGCTCCTCCTGAAGCTCTGGCTGCTAAATCTGAGGCTTTCCTTCCAATTTCAAGCTGCAAAGCACTTGCTGAATTGCAGGGAAAGTGCGGGAGGCCTTTGCTGTGCTGGCACACTTTCTCCTTCCTAGACAGAGTGGAGAGGCTTTTCCCTGCCATGTAGGCGACAAGAGACGCATGAGAGGGGAGATCCGGAGCTGTCCGGAGGTAAGCGCCTGTTGCCGGCGTCTTCCGGCACAAGCCCCGCTCCGGAGCGCACCGCGGCCGGCAGGATGCTCTCTGCCGGCGAAGGTGCCGCTTCGGCGGCAAGGAAGCCTCTCCGGCTTCTCCAGCACACGGAGAGCTGAAACGTGAAGAAAGAAGCTGCAGAACACTGGCACTGAGCCTGCAGCTTTCCAGCGGAGAGAAAAAGGTGCTTGAACACTCTGCAAGCCTTTCGACTCCCAAAAACAGGCGTATGCAAGGAGCTGCTGCAAAAACCATGCTGTGCTCGCTGCTGCTCCTCCTGAAGCTCTGGCTGCTAAATCTGAGGCTTTCCTTCCAATTTCAAGCTGCAAAGCACTTGCTGAATTGCAGGGAAAGTCCGGGAGGCCTTTGCTGTGCTGGCACACTTTCTCCTTCCTAGACAGAGTGGGGAGGCTTTTCCCTGCCATGTAGGCGACAAGAGACGCATGAGAGGGGAGATCCGGAGCTGTCCGGAGGTAAGCGCCTGTTGCCGGCGTCTTCCGGCACAAGCCCCGCTCCGGAGCGCACCGCGGCCGGCAGGATGCTCTCTGCCGGCGAAGGTGCCGCTTCGGCGGCAAGGAAGCCTCTCCTGCTTCTCCAGCACACGGAGAGCTGAAACGTGAAGAAAGAAGCTGCAGAACACTGGCACTGAGCCTGCAGCTTTCCTGCGGAGAGAAAAAGGTGCTTGAACACTCTGCAAGACTTTCGACTCCCAAAAACAGGCGTATGCAAGGAGCTGCTGCAAAAACCATGCTGTGCTCGCTGCTGCTCCTCCTGAAGCTCTGGCTGCTAAATCTGAGGCTTTCCTTCCAATTTCAAGCTGCAAAGCACTTGCTGAATTGCAGGGAAAGTGCGGGAGGCGTTTGCTGTGCTGGCACACTTTCTCCTTCCTAGACAGAGTGGGGAGGCTTTTCCCTGCCATGTAGGCGACAAGAGACGCATGAGAGGGGAGATCCGGAGCTGTCCAGAGGTAAGCGCCTGTTGCCGGCGTCTTCCGGCACAAGCCCCGCTCCGGAGCGCACCGCGGCCGGCAGGATGCTCTCTGCCGGCGAAGGTGCCGCTTCGGCGGCAAGGAAGCCTCTCCGGCTTCTCCAGCACACGGAGAGCTGAAACGTGAAGAAAGAAGCTGCAGAACACTGGCACCGAGCCTGCAGCTTTCCAGCGGAGAGAAAAAGGTGCTTGAACACTCTGCAAGCCTTTCAACTCCCAAAAACAGGCGTATGCAAGGAGCTGCTGCAAAAACCATGCTGTGCTCGCTGCTGCTCCTCCTGAAGCTCTGGCTGCTAAATCTGAGGCTTTCCTTCCAATTTCAAGCTGCAAAGCACTTGCTGAATTGCAGGGAAAGTCCGGGAGGCGTTTGCTGTGCTGGCACACTTTCTCCTTCCTAGACAGAGTGGAGAGGCTTTTCCCTGCCATGTAGGCGACAAGAGACGCATGAGAGGGGAGATCCGGAGCTGTCCGGAGGTAAGCGCCTGTTGCCGGCGTCTTCCGGCACAAGCCCCGCTCCGGAGCGCACCGCGGCCGGCAGGATGCTCTCTGCCGGCGAAGGTGCCGCTTCGGCGGCAAGGAAGCCTCTCCTGCTTCTCCAGCACACGGAGAGCTGAAACGTGAAGAAAGAAGCTGCAGAACACTGGCACCGAGCCTGCAGCTTTCCAGCGGAGAGAAAAAGGTGCTTGAACACTCTGCAAGCCTTTCAACTCCCAAAAACAGGCGTATGCAAGGAGCTGCTGCAAAAACCATGCTGTGCTCGCTGCTGCTCCTCCTGAAGCTCTGGCTGCTAAATCTGAGGCTTTCCTTCCAATTTCAAGCTGCAAAGCACTTGCTGAATTGCAGGGAAAGTGCGGGAGGCGTTTGCTGTGCTGGCACACTTTCTCCTTCCTAGACAGAGTGGAGAGGCTTTTCCCTGCCATGTAGGCGACAAGAGACGCATGAGAGGGGAGATCCGGAGCTGTCCGGAGGTAAGCGCCTGTTGCCGGCGTCTTCCGGCACAAGCCCCGCTCCGGAGCGCACCGCGGCCGGCAGGATGCTCTCTGCCGGCGAAGGTGCCGCTTCGGCGGCAAGGAAGCCTCTCCGGCTTCTCCAGCACACGGAGAGCTGAAACGTGAAGAAAGAAGCTGCAGAACACTGGCACTGAGCCTGCAGCTTTCCAGCGGAGAGAAAAAGGTGCTTGAACACTCTGCAAGCCTTTCGACTCCCAAAAACAGGCGTATGCAAGGAGCTGCTGCAAAAACCATGCTGTGCTCGCTGCTGCTCCTCCTGAAGCTCTGGCTGCTAAATCTGAGGCTTTCCTTCCAATTTCAAGCTGCAAAGCACTTGCTGAATTGCAGGGAAAGTGCGGGAGGCGTTTGCTGTGCTGGCACACTTTCTCCTTCCTAGACAGAGTGGAGAGGCTTTTCCCTGCCATGTAGGCGACAAGAGACGCATGAGAGGGGAGATCCGGAGCTGTCCGGAGGTAAGCGCCTGTTGCCGGCGTCTTCCGGCACAAGCCCCGCTCCGGAGCGCACCGCGGCCGGCAGGATGCTCTCTGCCGGCGAAGGTGCCGCTTCGGCGGCAAGGAAGCCTCTCCGGCTTCTCCAGCACACGGAGAGCTGAAACGTGAAGAAAGAAGCTGCAGAACACTGGCACTGAGCCTGCAGCTTTCCAGCGGAGAGAAAAAGGTGCTTGAACACTCTGCAAGCCTTTCGACTCCCAAAAACAGGCGTATGCAAGGAGCTGCTGCAAAAACCATGCTGTGCTCGCTGCTGCTCCTCCTGAAGCTCTGGCTGCTAAATCTGAGGCTTTCCTTCCAATTTCAAGCTGCAAAGCACTTGCTGAATTGCAGGGAAAGTGCGGGAGGCCTTTGCTGTGCTGGCACACTTTCTCCTTCCTAGACAGAGTGGAGAGGCTTTTCCCTGCCATGTAGGCGACAAGAGACGCATGAGAGGGGAGATCCGGAGCTGTCCGCAGGTAAGCGCCTGTTGCCGGCGTCTTCCGGCACAAGCCCCGCTCCGGAGCGCACCGCGGCCGGCAGGATGCTCTCTGCCGGCGAAGGTGCCGCTTCGGCGGCAAGGAAGCCTCTCCGGCTTCTCCAGCACACGGAGAGCTGAAACGTGAAGAAAGAAGCTGCAGAACACTGGCACTGAGCCTGCAGCTTTCCAGCGGAGAGAAAAAGGTGCTTGAACACTCTGCAAGCCTTTCGACTCCCAAAAACAGGCGTATGCAAGGAGCTGCTGCAAAAACCATGCTGTGCTCGCTGCTGCTCCTCCTGAAGCTCTGGCTGCTAAATCTGAGGCTTTCCTTCCAATTTCAAGCTGCAAAGCACTTGCTGAATTGCAGGGAAAGTCCGGGAGGCCTTTGCTGTGCTGGCACACTTTCTCCTTCCTAGACAGAGTGGAGAGGCTTTTCCCTGCCATGTAGGCGACAAGAGACGCATGAGAGGGGAGATCCGGAGCTGTCCGGAGGTAAGCGCCTGTTGCCGGCGTCTTCCGGCACAAGCCCCGCTCCGGAGCGCACCGCGGCCGGCAGGATGCTCTCTGCCGGCGAAGGTGCCGCTTCGGCGGCAAGGAAGCCTCTCCGGCTTCTCCAGCACACGGAGAGCTGAAACGTGAAGAAAGAAGCTGCAGAACACTGGCACTGAGCCTGCAGCTTTCCAGCGGAGAGAAAAAGGTGCTTGAACACTCTGCAAGCCTTTCGACTCCCAAAAACAGGCGTATGCAAGGAGCTGCTGCAAAAACCATGCTGTGCTCGCTGCTGCTCCTCCTGAAGCTCTGGCTGCTAAATCTGAGGCTTTCCTTCCAATTTCAAGCTGCAAAGCACTTGCTGAATTGCAGGGAAAGTGCGGGAGGCCTTTGCTGTGCTGGCACACTTTCTCCTTCCTAGACAGAGTGGAGAGGCTTTTCCCTGCCATGTAGGCGACAAGAGACGCATGAGAGGGGAGATCCGGAGCTGTCCGCAGGTAAGCGCCTGTTGCCGGCGTCTTCCGGCACAAGCCCCGCTCCGGAGCGCACCGCGGCCGGCAGGATGCTCTCTGCCGGCGAAGGTGCCGCTTCGGCGGCAAGGAAGCCTCTCCGGCTTCTCCAGCACACGGAGAGCTGAAACGTGAAGAAAGAAGCTGCAGAACACTGGCACTGAGCCTGCAGCTTTCCAGCGGAGAGAAAAAGGTGCTTGAACACTCTGCAAGACTTTCGACTCCCAAAAACAGGCGTATGCAAGGAGCTGCTGCAAAAACCATGCTGTGCTCGCTGCTGCTCCTCCTGAAGCTCTGGCTGCTAAATCTGAGGCTTTCCTTCCAATTTCAAGCTGCAAAGCACTTGCTGAATTGCAGGGAAAGTCCGGGAGGCCTTTGCTGTGCTGGCACACTTTCTCCTTCCTAGACAGAGTGGAGAGGCTTTTCCCTGCCATGTAGGCGACAAGAGACGCATGAGAGGGGAGATCCGGAGCTGTCCAGAGGTAAGCGCCTGTTGCCGGCATCTTCCGGCACAAGCCCCGCTCCGGAGCGCACCGCGGCCGGCAGGATGCTTTCTGCCGGCGAAGGTGCCGCTTCGGCGGCAAGGAAGCCTCTCCGGCTTCTCCTGCACACGGAGAGCTGAAACGTGAAGAAAGAAGCTGCAGAACACTGGCACTGAGCCTGCAGCTTTCCAGCGGAGAGAAAAAGGTGCTTGAACACTCTGCAAGCCTTTCGACTCCCAAAAACAGGCGTATGCAAGGAGCTGCTGCAAAAACCATGCTGTGCTCGCTGCTGCTCCTCCTGAAGCTCTGGCTGCTAAATCTGAGGCTTTCCTTCCAATTTCAAGCTGCAAAGCACTTGCTGAATTGCAGGGAAAGTGCGGGAGGCGTTTGCTGTGCTGGCACACTTTCTCCTTCCTAGACAGAGTGGGGAGGCTTTTCCCTGCCATGTAGGCGACAAGAGACGCATGAGAGGGGAGATCCGGAGCTGTCCAGAGGTAAGCGCCTGTTGCCGGCGTCTTCCGGCACAAGCCCCGCTCCGGAGCGCACCGCGGCCGGCAGGATGCTCTCTGCCGGCGAAGGTGCCGCTTCGGCGGCAAGGAAGCCTCTCCTGCTTCTCCAGCACACGGAGAGCTGAAACGTGAAGAAAGAAGCTGCAGAACACTGGCACTGAGCCTGCAGCTTTCCTGCGGAGAGAAAAAGGTGCTTGAACACTCTGCAAGACTTTCGACTCCCAAAAACAGGCGTATGCAAGGAGCTGCTGCAAAAACCATGCTGTGCTCGCTGCTGCTCCTCCTGAAGCTCTGGCTGCTAAATCTGAGGCTTTCCTTCCAATTTCAAGCTGCAAAGCACTTGCTGAATTGCAGGGAAAGTGCGGGAGGCGTTTGCTGTGCTGGCACACTTTCTCCTTCCTAGACAGAGTGGGGAGGCTTTTCCCTGCCATGTAGGCGACAAGAGACGCATGAGAGGGGAGATCCGGAGCTGTCCAGAGGTAAGCGCCTGTTGCCGGCGTCTTCCGGCACAAGCCCCGCTCCGGAGCGCACCGCGGCCGGCAGGATGCTCTCTGCCGGCGAAGGTGCCGCTTCGGCGGCAAGGAAGCCTCTCCTGCTTCTCCAGCACACGGAGAGCTGAAACGTGAAGAAAGAAGCTGCAGAACACTGGCACTGAGCCTGCAGCTTTCCAGCAGAGAGAAAAAGGTGCTTGAACACTCTGCAAGACTTTCGACTCCCAAAAACAGGCGTATGCAAGGAGCTGCTGCAAAAACCATGCTGTGCTCGCTGCTGCTCCTCCTGAAGCTCTGGCTGCTAAATCTGAGGCTTTCCTTCCAATTTCAAGCTGCAAAGCACTTGCTGAATTGCAGGGAAAGTCCGGGAGGCCTTTGCTGTGCTGGCACACTTTCTCCTTCCTAGACAGAGTGGGGAGGCTTTTCCCTGCCATGTAGGCGACAAGAGACGCATGAGAGGGGAGATCCGGAGCTGTCCGGAGGTAAGCGCCTGTTGCCGGCGTCTTCCGGCACAAGCCCCGCTCCGGAGCGCACCGCGGCCGGCAGGATGCTCTCTGCCGGCGAAGGTGCCGCTTCGGCGGCAAGGAAGCCTCTCCTGCTTCTCCAGCACACGGAGAGCTGAAACGTGAAGAAAGAAGCTGCAGAACACTGGCACCGAGCCTGCAGCTTTCCAGCGGAGAGAAAAAGGTGCTTGAACACTCTGCAAGCCTTTCAACTCCCAAAAACAGGCGTATGCAAGGAGCTGCTGCAAAAACCATGCTGTGCTCGCTGCTGCTCCTCCTGAAGCTCTGGCTGCTAAATCTGAGGCTTTCCTTCCAATTTCAAGCTGCAAAGCACTTGCTGAATTGCAGGGAAAGTGCGGGAGGCGTTTGCTGTGCTGGCACACTTTCTCCTTCCTAGACAGAGTGGAGAGGCTTTTCCCTGCCATGTAGGCGACAAGAGACGCATGAGAGGGGAGATCCGGAGCTGTCCGGAGGTAAGCGCCTGTTGCCGGCGTCTTCCGGCACAAGCCCCGCTCCGGAGCGCACCGCGGCCGGCAGGATGCTCTCTGCCGGCGAAGGTGCCGCTTCGGCGGCAAGGAAGCCTCTCCGGCTTCTCCAGCACACGGAGAGCTGAAACGTGAAGAAAGAAGCTGCAGAACACTGGCACTGAGCCTGCAGCTTTCCAGCGGAGAGAAAAAGGTGCTTGAACACTCTGCAAGCCTTTCGACTCCCAAAAACAGGCGTATGCAAGGAGCTGCTGCAAAAACCATGCTGTGCTCGCTGCTGCTCCTCCTGAAGCTCTGGCTGCTAAATCTGAGGCTTTCCTTCCAATTTCAAGCTGCAAAGCACTTGCTGAATTGCAGGGAAAGTGCGGGAGGCGTTTGCTGTGCTGGCACACTTTCTCCTTCCTAGACAGAGTGGAGAGGCTTTTCCCTGCCATGTAGGCGACAAGAGACGCATGAGAGGGGAGATCCGGAGCTGTCCGGAGGTAAGCGCCTGTTGCCGGCGTCTTCCGGCACAAGCCCCGCTCCGGAGCGCACCGCGGCCGGCAGGATGCTCTCTGCCGGCGAAGGTGCCGCTTCGGCGGCAAGGAAGCCTCTCCGGCTTCTCCAGCACACGGAGAGCTGAAACGTGAAGAAAGAAGCTGCAGAACACTGGCACTGAGCCTGCAGCTTTCCAGCGGAGAGAAAAAGGTGCTTGAACACTCTGCAAGCCTTTCGACTCCCAAAAACAGGCGTATGCAAGGAGCTGCTGCAAAAACCATGCTGTGCTCGCTGCTGCTCCTCCTGAAGCTCTGGCTGCTAAATCTGAGGCTTTCCTTCCAATTTCAAGCTGCAAAGCACTTGCTGAATTGCAGGGAAAGTGCGGGAGGCCTTTGCTGTGCTGGCACACTTTCTCCTTCCTAGACAGAGTGGAGAGGCTTTTCCCTGCCATGTAGGCGACAAGAGACGCATGAGAGGGGAGATCCGGAGCTGTCCGCAGGTAAGCGCCTGTTGCCGGCGTCTTCCGGCACAAGCCCCGCTCCGGAGCGCACCGCGGCCGGCAGGATGCTCTCTGCCGGCGAAGGTGCCGCTTCGGCGGCAAGGAAGCCTCTCCGGCTTCTCCAGCACACGGAGAGCTGAAACGTGAAGAAAGAAGCTGCAGAACACTGGCACTGAGCCTGCAGCTTTCCAGCGGAGAGAAAAAGGTGCTTGAACACTCTGCAAGCCTTTCGACTCCCAAAAACAGGCGTATGCAAGGAGCTGCTGCAAAAACCATGCTGTGCTCGCTGCTGCTCCTCCTGAAGCTCTGGCTGCTAAATCTGAGGCTTTCCTTCCAATTTCAAGCTGCAAAGCACTTGCTGAATTGCAGGGAAAGTCCGGGAGGCCTTTGCTGTGCTGGCACACTTTCTCCTTCCTAGACAGAGTGGAGAGGCTTTTCCCTGCCATGTAGGCGACAAGAGACGCATGAGAGGGGAGATCCGGAGCTGTCCGGAGGTAAGCGCCTGTTGCCGGCGTCTTCCGGCACAAGCCCCGCTCCGGAGCGCACCGCGGCCGGCAGGATGCTCTCTGCCGGCGAAGGTGCCGCTTCGGCGGCAAGGAAGCCTCTCCGGCTTCTCCAGCACACGGAGAGCTGAAACGTGAAGAAAGAAGCTGCAGAACACTGGCACTGAGCCTGCAGCTTTCCAGCGGAGAGAAAAAGGTGCTTGAACACTCTGCAAGCCTTTCGACTCCCAAAAACAGGCGTATGCAAGGAGCTGCTGCAAAAACCATGCTGTGCTCGCTGCTGCTCCTCCTGAAGCTCTGGCTGCTAAATCTGAGGCTTTCCTTCCAATTTCAAGCTGCAAAGCACTTGCTGAATTGCAGGGAAAGTGCGGGAGGCCTTTGCTGTGCTGGCACACTTTCTCCTTCCTAGACAGAGTGGAGAGGCTTTTCCCTGCCATGTAGGCGACAAGAGACGCATGAGAGGGGAGATCCGGAGCTGTCCGCAGGTAAGCGCCTGTTGCCGGCGTCTTCCGGCACAAGCCCCGCTCCGGAGCGCACCGCGGCCGGCAGGATGCTCTCTGCCGGCGAAGGTGCCGCTTCGGCGGCAAGGAAGCCTCTCCGGCTTCTCCAGCACACGGAGAGCTGAAACGTGAAGAAAGAAGCTGCAGAACACTGGCACTGAGCCTGCAGCTTTCCAGCGGAGAGAAAAAGGTGCTTGAACACTCTGCAAGACTTTCGACTCCCAAAAACAGGCGTATGCAAGGAGCTGCTGCAAAAACCATGCTGTGCTCGCTGCTGCTCCTCCTGAAGCTCTGGCTGCTAAATCTGAGGCTTTCCTTCCAATTTCAAGCTGCAAAGCACTTGCTGAATTGCAGGGAAAGTCCGGGAGGCCTTTGCTGTGCTGGCACACTTTCTCCTTCCTAGACAGAGTGGAGAGGCTTTTCCCTGCCATGTAGGCGACAAGAGACGCATGAGAGGGGAGATCCGGAGCTGTCCAGAGGTAAGCGCCTGTTGCCGGCATCTTCCGGCACAAGCCCCGCTCCGGAGCGCACCGCGGCCGGCAGGATGCTTTCTGCCGGCGAAGGTGCCGCTTCGGCGGCAAGGAAGCCTCTCCGGCTTCTCCTGCACACGGAGAGCTGAAACGTGAAGAAAGAAGCTGCAGAACACTGGCACTGAGCCTGCAGCTTTCCAGCGGAGAGAAAAAGGTGCTTGAACACTCTGCAAGCCTTTCGACTCCCAAAAACAGGCGTATGCAAGGAGCTGCTGCAAAAACCATGCTGTGCTCGCTGCTGCTCCTCCTGAAGCTCTGGCTGCTAAATCTGAGGCTTTCCTTCCAATTTCAAGCTGCAAAGCACTTGCTGAATTGCAGGGAAAGTGCGGGAGGCGTTTGCTGTGCTGGCACACTTTCTCCTTCCTAGACAGAGTGGGGAGGCTTTTCCCTGCCATGTAGGCGACAAGAGACGCATGAGAGGGGAGATCCGGAGCTGTCCAGAGGTAAGCGCCTGTTGCCGGCGTCTTCCGGCACAAGCCCCGCTCCGGAGCGCACCGCGGCCGGCAGGATGCTCTCTGCCGGCGAAGGTGCCGCTTCGGCGGCAAGGAAGCCTCTCCTGCTTCTCCAGCACACGGAGAGCTGAAACGTGAAGAAAGAAGCTGCAGAACACTGGCACTGAGCCTGCAGCTTTCCTGCGGAGAGAAAAAGGTGCTTGAACACTCTGCAAGACTTTCGACTCCCAAAAACAGGCGTATGCAAGGAGCTGCTGCAAAAACCATGCTGTGCTCGCTGCTGCTCCTCCTGAAGCTCTGGCTGCTAAATCTGAGGCTTTCCTTCCAATTTCAAGCTGCAAAGCACTTGCTGAATTGCAGGGAAAGTGCGGGAGGCGTTTGCTGTGCTGGCACACTTTCTCCTTCCTAGACAGAGTGGGGAGGCTTTTCCCTGCCATGTAGGCGACAAGAGACGCATGAGAGGGGAGATCCGGAGCTGTCCAGAGGTAAGCGCCTGTTGCCGGCGTCTTCCGGCACAAGCCCCGCTCCGGAGCGCACCGCGGCCGGCAGGATGCTCTCTGCCGGCGAAGGTGCCGCTTCGGCGGCAAGGAAGCCTCTCCTGCTTCTCCAGCACACGGAGAGCTGAAACGTGAAGAAAGAAGCTGCAGAACACTGGCACTGAGCCTGCAGCTTTCCAGCAGAGAGAAAAAGGTGCTTGAACACTCTGCAAGACTTTCGACTCCCAAAAACAGGCGTATGCAAGGAGCTGCTGCAAAAACCATGCTGTGCTCGCTGCTGCTCCTCCTGAAGCTCTGGCTGCTAAATCTGAGGCTTTCCTTCCAATTTCAAGCTGCAAAGCACTTGCTGAATTGCAGGGAAAGTCCGGGAGGCCTTTGCTGTGCTGGCACACTTTCTCCTTCCTAGACAGAGTGGGGAGGCTTTTCCCTGCCATGTAGGCGACAAGAGACGCA
Source organism: Fringilla coelebs (assembly GCF_963513975.1). Lineage (NCBI taxonomy): Eukaryota > Metazoa > Chordata > Aves > Passeriformes > Fringillidae > Fringilla > Fringilla coelebs. The sequence continues at coordinate 1,880,745 of NW_028167521.1, read as the reverse complement.
TGAGAGGGGAGATCCGGAGCTGTCCGGAGGTAAGCGCCTGTTGCCGGCGTCTTCCGGCACAAGCCCCGCTCCGGAGCGCACCGCGGCCGGCAGGATGCTCTCTGCCGGCGAAGGTGCCGCTTCGGCGGCAAGGAAGCCTCTCCGGCTTCTCCAGCACACGGAGAGCTGAAACGTGAAGAAAGAAGCTGCAGAACACTGGCACTGAGCCTGCAGCTTTCCAGCGGAGAGAAAAAGGTGCTTGAACACTCTGCAAGCCTTTCAACTCCCAAAAACAGGCGTATGCAAGGAGCTGCTGCAAAAACCATGCTGTGCTCGCTGCTGCTCCTCCTGAAGCTCTGGCTGCTAAATCTGAGGCTTTCCTTCCAATTTCAAGCTGCAAAGCACTTGCTGAATTGCAGGGAAAGTGCGGGAGGCGTTTGCTGTGCTGGCACACTTTCTCCTTCCTAGACAGAGTGGAGAGGCTTTTCCCTGCCATGTAGGCGACAAGAGACGCATGAGAGGGGAGATCCGGAGCTGTCCGGAGGTAAGCGCCTGTTGCCGGCGTCTTCCGGCACAAGCCCCGCTCCGGAGCGCACCGCGGCCGGCAGGATGCTCTCTGCCGGCGAAGGTGCCGCTTCGGCAGCAAGGAAGCCTCTCCTGCTTCTCCAGCACACGGAGAGGTGAAACGTGAAGAAAGAAGCTGCAGAACACTGGCACTGAGCCTGCAGCTTTCCTGCGGAGAGAAAAAGGTGCTTGAACACTCTGCAAGACTTTCGACTCCCAAAAACAGGCGTATGCAAGGAGCTGCTGCAAAAACCATGCTGTGCTCGCTGCTGCTCCTCCTGAAGCTCTGGCTGCTAAATCTGAGGCTTTCCTTCCAATTTCAAGCTGCAAAGCACTTGCTGAATTGCAGGGAAAGTGCGGGAGGCGTTTGCTGTGCTGGCACACTTTCTCCTTCCTAGACAGAGTGGAGAGGCTTTTCCCTGCCATGTAGGCGACAAGAGACGCATGAGAGGGGAGATCCGGAGCTGTCCGGAGGTAAGCGCCTGTTGCCGGCGTCTTCCGGCACAAGCCCCGCTCCGGAGCGCACCGCGGCCGGCAGGATGCTCTCTGCCGGCGAAGGTGCCGCTTCGGCGGCAAGGAAGCCTCTCCGGCTTCTCCAGCACACGGAGAGCTGAAACATGAAGAAAGAAGCTGCAGAACACTGGCACTGAGCCTGCAGCTTTCCAGCGGAGAGAAAAAGGTGCTTGAACACTCTGCAAGCCTTTCAACTCCCAAAAACAGGCGTATGCAAGGAGCTGCTGCAAAAACCATGCTGTGCTCGCTGCTGCTCCTCCTGAAGCTCTGGCTGCTAAATCTGAGGCTTTCCTTCCAATTTCAAGCTGCAAAGCACTTGCTGAATTGCAGGGAAAGTGCGGGAGGCGTTTGCTGTGCTGGCACACTTTCTCCTTCCTAGACAGAGTGGAGAGGCTTTTCCCTGCCATGTAGGCGACAAGAGACGCATGAGAGGGGAGATCCGGAGCTGTCCGGAGGTAAGCGCCTGTTGCCGGCGTCTTCCGGCACAAGCCCCGCTCCGGAGCGCACCGCGGCCGGCAGGATGCTCTCTGCCGGCGAAGGTGCCGCTTCGGCGGCAAGGAAGCCTCTCCTGCTTCTCCAGCACACGGAGAGCTGAAACGTGAAGAAAGAAGCTGCAGAACACTGGCACTGAGCCTGCAGCTTTCCTGCGGAGAGAAAAAGGTGCTTGAACACTCTGCAAGACTTTCGACTCCCAAAAACAGGCGTATGCAAGGAGCTGCTGCAAAAACCATGCTGTGCTCGCTGCTGCTCCTCCTGAAGCTCTGGCTGCTAAATCTGAGGCTTTCCTTCCAATTTCAAGCTGCAAAGCACTTGCTGAATTGCAGGGAAAGTGCGGGAGGCGTTTGCTGTGCTGGCACACTTTCTCCTTCCTAGACAGAGTGGGGAGGCTTTTCCCTGCCATGTAGGCGACAAGAGACGCATGAGAGGGGAGATCCGGAGCTGTCCAGAGGTAAGCGCCTGTTGCCGGCGTCTTCCGGCACAAGCCCCGCTCCGGAGCGCACCGCGGCCGGCAGGATGCTCTCTGCCGGCGAAGGTGCCGCTTCGGCGGCAAGGAAGCCTCTCCTGCTTCTCCAGCACACGGAGAGCTGAAACGTGAAGAAAGAAGCTGCAGAACACTGGCACTGAGCCTGCAGCTTTCCAGCAGAGAGAAAAAGGTGCTTGAACACTCTGCAAGACTTTCGACTCCCAAAAACAGGCGTATGCAAGGAGCTGCTGCAAAAACCATGCTGTGCTCGCTGCTGCTCCTCCTGAAGCTCTGGCTGCTAAATCTGAGGCTTTCCTTCCAATTTCAAGCTGCAAAGCACTTGCTGAATTGCAGGGAAAGTCCGGGAGGCCTTTGCTGTGCTGGCACACTTTCTCCTTCCTAGACAGAGTGGGGAGGCTTTTCCCTGCCATGTAGGCGACAAGAGACGCATGAGAGGGGAGATCCGGAGCTGTCCGGAGGTAAGCGCCTGTTGCCGGCGTCTTCCGGCACAAGCCCCGCTCCGGAGCGCACCGCGGCCGGCAGGATGCTCTCTGCCGGCGAAGGTGCCGCTTCGGCGGCAAGGAAGCCTCTCCGGCTTCTCCAGCACACGGAGAGCTGAAACGTGAAGAAAGAAGCTGCAGAACACTGGCACTGAGCCTGCAGCTTTCCAGCGGAGAGAAAAAGGTGCTTGAACACTCTGCAAGCCTTTCAACTCCCAAAAACAGGCGTATGCAAGGAGCTGCTGCAAAAACCATGCTGTGCTCGCTGCTGCTCCTCCTGAAGCTCTGGCTGCTAAATCTGAGGCTTTCCTTCCAATTTCAAGCTGCAAAGCACTTGCTGAATTGCAGGGAAAGTGCGGGAGGCGTTTGCTGTGCTGGCACACTTTCTCCTTCCTAGACAGAGTGGAGAGGCTTTTCCCTGCCATGTAGGCGACAAGAGACGCATGAGAGGGGAGATCCGGAGCTGTCCGGAGGTAAGCGCCTGTTGCCGGCATCTTCCGGCACAAGCCCCGCTCCGGAGCGCACCGCGGCCGGCAGGATGCTTACTGCCGGCGAAGGTGCCGCTTCGGCGGCAAGGAAGCCTCTCCGGCTTCTCCAGCACACGGAGAGCTGAAACGTGAAGAAAGAAGCTGCAGAACACTGGCACCGAGCCTGCAGCTTTCCAGCGGAGAGAAAAAGGTGCTTGAACACTCTGCAAGCCTTTCAACTCCCAAAAACAGGCGTATGCAAGGAGCTGCTGCAAAAACCATGCTGTGCTCGCTGCTGCTCCTCCTGAAGCTCTGGCTGCTAAATCTGAGGCTTTCCTTCCAATTTCAAGCTGCAAAGCACTTGCTGAATTGCAGGGAAAGTGCGGGAGGCGTTTGCTGTGCTGGCACACTTTCTCCTTCCTAGACAGAGTGGAGAGGCTTTTCCCTGCCATGTAGGCGACAAGAGACGCGTGAGAGGGGAGATCCGGAGCTGTCCGGAGGTAAGTGCCTGTTGCCGGCGTCTTCCGGCACAAGCCCCGCTCCGGAGCGCACCGCGGCCGGCAGGATGCTCTCTGCCGGCGAAGGTGCCGCTTCGGCAGCAAGGAAGCCTCTCCTGCTTCTCCAGCACACGGAGAGCTGAAACGTGAAGAAAGAAGCTGCAGAACACTGGCACTGAGCCTGCAGCTTTCCAGCGGAGAGAAAAAGGTGCTTGAACACTCTGCAAGACTTTCGACTCCCAAAAACAGGCGTATGCAAGGAGCTGCTGCAAAAACCATGCTGTGCTCGCTGCTGCTCCTCCTGAAGCTCTGGCTGCTAAATCTGAGGCTTTCCTTCCAATTTCAAGCTGCAAAGCACTTGCTGAATTGCAGGGAAAGTGCGGGAGGCGTTTGCTGTGCTGGCACACTTTCTCCTTCCTAGACAGAGTGGGGAGGCTTTTCCCTGCCATGTAGGCGACAAGAGACGCATGAGAGGGGAGATCTGGAGCTGTCCAGAGGTAAGCGCCTGTTGCCGGCGTCTTCCAGCACAAGCCCCGCTCCGGAGCGCACCGCGGCCGGCAGGATGCTCTCTGCCGGCGAAGGTGCCGCTTCGGCGGCAAGGAAGCCTCTCCGGCTTCTCCAGCACACGGAGAGCTGAAACATGAAGAAAGAAGCTGCAGAACACTGGCACTGAGCCTGCAGCTTTCCAGCGGAGAGAAAAAGGTGCTTGAACACTCTGCAAGCCTTTCAACTCCCAAAAACAGGCGTATGCATGGAGCTGCTGCAAAAACCATGCTGTGCTCGCTGCTGCTCCTCCTGAAGCTCTGGCTGCTAAATCTGAGGCTTTCCTTCCAATTTCAAGCTGCAAAGCACTTGCTGAATTGCAGGGAAAGTCCGGGAGGCGTTTGCTGTGCTGGCACACTTTCTCCTTCCTAGACAGAGTGGAGAGGCTTTTCCCTGCCATGTAGGCGACAAGAGACGCATGAGAGGGGAGATCCGGAGCTGTCCGGAGGTAAGCGCCTGTTGCCGGCGTCTTCCGGCACAAGCCCCGCTCCGGAGCGCACCGCGGCCGGCAGGATGCTCTCTGCCGGCGAAGGTGCCGCTTCGGCGGCAAGGAAGCCTCTCCTGCTTCTCCAGCACACGGAGAGCTGAAACGTGAAGAAAGAAGCTGCAGAACACTGGCACTGAGCCTGCAGCTTTCCTGCGGAGAGAAAAAGGTGCTTGAACACTCTGCAAGACTTTCGACTCCCAAAAACAGGCGTATGCAAGGAGCTGCTGCAAAAACCATGCTGTGCTCGCTGCTGCTCCTCCTGAAGCTCTGGCTGCTAAATCTGAGGCTTTCCTTCCAATTTCAAGCTGCAAAGCACTTGCTGAATTGCAGGGAAAGTGCGGGAGGCGTTTGCTGTGCTGGCACACTTTCTCCTTCCTAGACAGAGTGGGGAGGCTTTTCCCTGCCATGTAGGCGACAAGAGACGCATGAGAGGGGAGATCCGGAGCTGTCCGGAGGTAAGCGCCTGTTGCCGGCGTCTTCCGGCACAAGCCCCGCTCCGGAGCGCACCGCGGCCGGCAGGATGCTCTCTGCCGGCGAAGGTGCCGCTTCGGCGGCAAGGAAGCCTCTCCGGCTTCTCCAGCACATGGAGAGCTGAAACGTGAAGAAAGAAGCTGCAGAACACTGGCACTGAGCCTGCAGCTTTCCAGCGGAGAGAAAAAGGTGCTTGAACACTCTGCAAGCCTTTCAACTCCCAAAAACAGGCGTATGCAAGGAGCTGCTGCAAAAACCATGCTGTGCTCGCTGCTGCTCCTCCTGAAGCTCTGGCTGCTAAATCTGAGGCTTTCCTTCCAATTTCAAGCTGCAAAGCACTTGCTGAATTGCAGGGAAAGTCCGGGAGGCCTTTGCTGTGCTGGCACACTTTCTCCTTCCTAGACAGAGTGGGGAGGCTTTTCCCTGCCATGTAGGCGACAAGAGACGCATGAGAGGGGAGATCCGGAGCTGTCCGGAGGTAAGCGCCTGTTGCCGGCGTCTTCCGGCACAAGCCCCGCTCCGGAGCGCACCGCGGCCGGCAGGATGCTCTCTGCCGGCGAAGGTGCCGCTTCGGCGGCAAGGAAGCCTCTCCAGCTTCTCCAGCACACGGAGAGCTGAAACGTGAAGAAAGAAGCTGCAGAACACTGGCACCGAGCCTGCAGCTTTCCAGCGGAGAGAAAAAGGTGCTTGAACACTCTGCAAGCCTTTCAACTCCCAAAAACAGGCGTATGCAAGGAGCTGCTGCAAAAACCATGCTGTGCTCGCTGCTGCTCCTCCTGAAGCTCTGGCTGCTAAATCTGAGGCTTTCCTTCCAATTTCAAGCTGCAAAGCACTTGCTGAATTGCAGGGAAAGTGCGGGAGGCGTTTGCTGTGCTGGCACACTTTCTCCTTCCTAGACAGAGTGGAGAGGCTTTTCCCTGCCATGTAGGCGACAAGAGACGCATGAGAGGGGAGATCCGGAGCTGTCCGGAGGTAAGCGCCTGTTGCCGGCGTCTTCCGGCACAAGCCCCGCTCCGGAGCGCACCGCGGCCGGCAGGATGCTCTCTGCCGGCGAAGGTGCCGCTTCGGCGGCAAGGAAGCCTCTCCGGCTTCTCCAGCACACGGAGAGCTGAAACGTGAAGAAAGAAGCTGCAGAACACTGGCACCGAGCCTGCAGCTTTCCAGCGGAGAGAAAAAGGTGCTTGAACACTCTGCAAGCCTTTCAACTCCCAAAAACAGGCGTATGCAAGGAGCTGCTGCAAAAACCATGCTGTGCTCGCTGCTGCTCCTCCTGAAGCTCTGGCTGCTAAATCTGAGGCTTTCCTTCCAATTTCAAGCTGCAAAGCACTTGCTGAATTGCAGGGAAAGTGCGGGAGGCGTTTGCTGTGCTGGCACACTTTCTCCTTCCTAGACAGAGTGGGGAGGCTTTTCCCTGCCATGTAGGCGACAAGAGACGCATGAGAGGGGAGATCCGGAGCTGTCCGGAGGTAAGCGCCTGTTGCCGGCGTCTTCCGGCACAAGCCCCGCTCCGGAGCGCACCGCGGCCGGCAGGATGCTCTCTGCCGGCGAAGGTGCCGCTTCGGCGGCAAGGAAGCCTCTCCTGCTTCTCCAGCACACGGAGAGCTGAAACGTGAAGAAAGAAGCTGCAGAACACTGGCACCGAGCCTGCAGCTTTCCAGCGGAGAGAAAAAGGTGCTTGAACACTCTGCAAGCCTTTCAACTCCCAAAAACAGGCGTATGCAAGGAGCTGCTGCAAAAACCATGCTGTGCTCGCTGCTGCTCCTCCTGAAGCTCTGGCTGCTAAATCTGAGGCTTTCCTTCCAATTTCAAGCTGCAAAGCACTTGCTGAATTGCAGGGAAAGTGCGGGAGGCGTTTGCTGTGCTGGCACACTTTCTCCTTCCTAGACAGAGTGGAGAGGCTTTTCCCTGCCATGTAGGCGACAAGAGACGCATGAGAGGGGAGATCCGGAGCTGTCCGGAGGTAAGCGCCTGTTGCCGGCGTCTTCCGGCACAAGCCCCGCTCCGGAGCGCACCGCGGCCGGCAGGATGCTCTCTGCCGGCGAAGGTGCCGCTTCGGCAGCAAGGAAGCCTCTCCTGCTTCTCCAGCACACGGAGAGCTGAAACGTGAAGAAAGAAGCTGCAGAACACTGGCACTGAGCCTGCAGCTTTCCAGCGGAGAGAAAAAGGTGCTTGAACACTCTGCAAGCCTTTCGACTCCCAAAAACAGGCGTATGCAAGGAGCTGCTGCAAAAACCATGCTGTGCTCGCTGCTGCTCCTCCTGAAGCTCTGGCTGCTAAATCTGAGGCTTTCCTTCCAATTTCAAGCTGCAAAGCACTTGCTGAATTGCAGGGAAAGTGCGGGAGGCGTTTGCTGTGCTGGCACACTTTCTCCTTCCTAGACAGAGTGGGGAGGCTTTTCCCTGCCATGTAGGCGACAAGAGACGCATGAGAGGGGAGATCTGGAGCTGTCCAGAGGTAAGCGCCTGTTGCCGGCGTCTTCCAGCACAAGCCCCGCTCCGGAGCGCACCGCGGCCGGCAGGATGCTCTCTGCCGGCGAAGGTGCCGCTTCGGCGGCAAGGAAGCCTCTCCGGCTTCTCCAGCACACGGAGAGCTGAAACATGAAGAAAGAAGCTGCAGAACACTGGCACTGAGCCTGCAGCTTTCCAGCGGAGAGAAAAAGGTGCTTGAACACTCTGCAAGCCTTTCAACTCCCAAAAACAGGCGTATGCAAGGAGCTGCTGCAAAAACCATGCTGTGCTCGCTGCTGCTCCTCCTGAAGCTCTGGCTGCTAAATCTGAGGCTTTCCTTCCAATTTCAAGCTGCAAAGCACTTGCTGAATTGCAGGGAAAGTCCGGGAGGCGTTTGCTGTGCTGGCACACTTTCTCCTTCCTAGACAGAGTGGAGAGGCTTTTCCCTGCCATGTAGGCGACAAGAGACGCATGAGAGGGGAGATCCGGAGCTGTCCGGAGGTAAGCGCCTGTTGCCGGCGTCTTCCGGCACAAGCCCCGCTCCGGAGCGCACCGCGGCCGGCAGGATGCTCTCTGCCGGCGAAGGTGCCGCTTCGGCGGCAAGGAAGCCTCTCCTGCTTCTCCAGCACACGGAGAGCTGAAACGTGAAGAAAGAAGCTGCAGAACACTGGCACTGAGCCTGCAGCTTTCCTGCGGAGAGAAAAAGGTGCTTGAACACTCTGCAAGACTTTCGACTCCCAAAAACAGGCGTATGCAAGGAGCTGCTGCAAAAACCATGCTGTGCTCGCTGCTGCTCCTCCTGAAGCTCTGGCTGCTAAATCTGAGGCTTTCCTTCCAATTTCAAGCTGCAAAGCACTTGCTGAATTGCAGGGAAAGTGCGGGAGGCGTTTGCTGTGCTGGCACACTTTCTCCTTCCTAGACAGAGTGGGGAGGCTTTTCCCTGCCATGTAGGCGACAAGAGACGCATGAGAGGGGAGATCCGGAGCTGTCCGGAGGTAAGCGCCTGTTGCCGGCGTCTTCCGGCACAAGCCCCGCTCCGGAGCGCACCGCGGCCGGCAGGATGCTCTCTGCCGGCGAAGGTGCCGCTTCGGCGGCAAGGAAGCCTCTCCGGCTTCTCCAGCACATGGAGAGCTGAAACGTGAAGAAAGAAGCTGCAGAACACTGGCACTGAGCCTGCAGCTTTCCAGCGGAGAGAAAAAGGTGCTTGAACACTCTGCAAGCCTTTCAACTCCCAAAAACAGGCGTATGCAAGGAGCTGCTGCAAAAACCATGCTGTGCTCGCTGCTGCTCCTCCTGAAGCTCTGGCTGCTAAATCTGAGGCTTTCCTTCCAATTTCAAGCTGCAAAGCACTTGCTGAATTGCAGGGAAAGTCCGGGAGGCCTTTGCTGTGCTGGCACACTTTCTCCTTCCTAGACAGAGTGGGGAGGCTTTTCCCTGCCATGTAGGCGACAAGAGACGCATGAGAGGGGAGATCCGGAGCTGTCCGGAGGTAAGCGCCTGTTGCCGGCGTCTTCCGGCACAAGCCCCGCTCCGGAGCGCACCGCGGCCGGCAGGATGCTCTCTGCCGGCGAAGGTGCCGCTTCGGCGGCAAGGAAGCCTCTCCAGCTTCTCCAGCACACGGAGAGCTGAAACGTGAAGAAAGAAGCTGCAGAACACTGGCACCGAGCCTGCAGCTTTCCAGCGGAGAGAAAAAGGTGCTTGAACACTCTGCAAGCCTTTCAACTCCCAAAAACAGGCGTATGCAAGGAGCTGCTGCAAAAACCATGCTGTGCTCGCTGCTGCTCCTCCTGAAGCTCTGGCTGCTAAATCTGAGGCTTTCCTTCCAATTTCAAGCTGCAAAGCACTTGCTGAATTGCAGGGAAAGTGCGGGAGGCGTTTGCTGTGCTGGCACACTTTCTCCTTCCTAGACAGAGTGGAGAGGCTTTTCCCTGCCATGTAGGCGACAAGAGACGCATGAGAGGGGAGATCCGGAGCTGTCCGGAGGTAAGCGCCTGTTGCCGGCGTCTTCCGGCACAAGCCCCGCTCCGGAGCGCACCGCGGCCGGCAGGATGCTCTCTGCCGGCGAAGGTGCCGCTTCGGCGGCAAGGAAGCCTCTCCGGCTTCTCCAGCACACGGAGAGCTGAAACGTGAAGAAAGAAGCTGCAGAACACTGGCACCGAGCCTGCAGCTTTCCAGCGGAGAGAAAAAGGTGCTTGAACACTCTGCAAGCCTTTCAACTCCCAAAAACAGGCGTATGCAAGGAGCTGCTGCAAAAACCATGCTGTGCTCGCTGCTGCTCCTCCTGAAGCTCTGGCTGCTAAATCTGAGGCTTTCCTTCCAATTTCAAGCTGCAAAGCACTTGCTGAATTGCAGGGAAAGTGCGGGAGGCGTTTGCTGTGCTGGCACACTTTCTCCTTCCTAGACAGAGTGGGGAGGCTTTTCCCTGCCATGTAGGCGACAAGAGACGCATGAGAGGGGAGATCCGGAGCTGTCCGGAGGTAAGCGCCTGTTGCCGGCGTCTTCCGGCACAAGCCCCGCTCCGGAGCGCACCGCGGCCGGCAGGATGCTCTCTGCCGGCGAAGGTGCCGCTTCGGCGGCAAGGAAGCCTCTCCTGCTTCTCCAGCACACGGAGAGCTGAAACGTGAAGAAAGAAGCTGCAGAACACTGGCACCGAGCCTGCAGCTTTCCAGCGGAGAGAAAAAGGTGCTTGAACACTCTGCAAGCCTTTCGACTCCCAAAAACAGGCGTATGCAAGGAGCTGCTGCAAAAACCATGCTGTGCTCGCTGCTGCTCCTCCTGAAGCTCTGGCTGCTAAATCTGAGGCTTTCCTTCCAATTTCAAGCTGCAAAGCACTTGCTGAATTGCAGGGAAAGTGCGGGAGGCGTTTGCTGTGCTGGCACACTTTCTCCTTCCTAGACAGAGTGGAGAGGCTTTTCCCTGCCATGTAGGCGACAAGAGACGCATGAGAGGGGAGATCCGGAGCTGTCCGGAGGTAAGCGCCTGTTGCCGGCGTCTTCCGGCACAAGCCCCGCTCCGGAGCGCACCGCGGCCGGCAGGATGCTCTCTGCCGGCGAAGGTGCCGCTTCGGCAGCAAGGAAGCCTCTCCGGCTTCTCCAGCACACGGAGAGCTGAAACGTGAAGAAAGTAGCTGTAGAACACTGGCACTGAGCCTGCAGCTTTCCAGCGGAGAGAAAAAGGTGCTTGAACACTCTGCAAGCCTTTCGACTCCCAGAAACAGGCGTATGCAAGGAGCTGCTGCAAAAACCATGCTGTGCTCGCTGCTGCTCCTCCTGAAGCTCTGGCTGCTAAATCTGAGGCTTTCCTTCCAATTTCAAGCTGCAAAGCACTTGCTGAATTGCAGGGAAAGTGCGGGAGGCCTTTGCTGTGCTGGCACACTTTCTCCTTCCTAGACAGAGTGGAGAGGCTTTTCCCTGCCATGTAGGCGACAAGAGACGCATGAGAGGGGAGATCCGGAGCTGTCCAGAGGTAAGCGCCTGTTGCCGGCATCTTCCGGCACAAGCCCCGCTCCGGAGCGCACCGCGGCCGGCAGGATGCTCTCTGCCGGCGAAGCTGCCGCTTCGGCGGCAAGGAAGCCTCTCCGGCTTCTCCAGCACACGGAGAGCTGAAACATGAAGAAAGAAGCTGCAGAACACTGGCACTGAGCCTGCAGCTTTCCAGAGAAGAGAAAAAGTTACTTGAACACTTGGGAGCCTTTCAACTCCCAAAAACACTCTGCAAGCCTTTCAACTCCCAAAAACAGGCGTATGCAAGGAGCTGCTGCAAAAACGATGCTGTGCTCGCTGCTGCTCCACCTGAAGCACCCATCTCGGTGTCAGTTTGCAGGACCCACTTGGCACTCTGATACGAGACTAAGTGAGCACCGGTGCCGCTTCGCGTCTGGGAAACATCCTGCGAGAGGCACAATTCCAGGGGGCACCTGGCCATTTAACGCCTCAGACAACTGAACCAATGTACAGGCTTTTCCCTGGGAAAGAAAACTTATAAGCCACTGTTCTGGGTGTCAGTTTTCACGACCCACTTGGCACTCTCAAACCAGACCAAGCTGGCACTGGTGCCCCCATGCTTCTTGGAGGCATCCTGCGGGAGGCCAAATTCCAGGAGGCACCCGGAAATTTATGTCCGCAGGACCCTAAACCATTGTACAGGTTTTTCCCTGGGAAATAAAACTCAGAAGCCACTGTTCTGGGTGTCAGTTTGCAGGATCCACCTGGCACTCTCAAACCAGACCAAGCTGGAACTGCTGTCACCTTGCGTCTGCAGGCATCCTGCGAGAGGCGAAATTCCAGGAGGCACCCGGCAATTTAATGCCCCAGGACCCTGAACCATTGTACAGGCTTTTTCCCTGGGAAACAAAACTCAGAAGCCACTGTTCTGGCTGTCAGATTTCAGATCCCACTTAGCACTCTCACACCAGACCAAGTTGGCACTGGTTCCACCTTGCCTCTGGGAAGCATCCTGCGAGAGGCCGAATTCCAGGAGGCACCCGCCAATTTAAGGCCGCAGGACCCTGAACCACTGTACAGGATTTTTCCCTGGGAAACAAAACTCACAAGCCACTGTTCTGGGTGTCAGTTTTCAGGACCCACTTGGCACTCTTAAACCAGACCAAGTTGGCACTGGTGCCACCTTGCGTCTGGGAGGCATCCTGCGAGAGGCGCAATTCCAGGAGGCACCCAGGAATTAAAGGCCGCAGGCCCCTGAACCATTGTACAGGCTTTTTCCCTGGGAAACAAAACTCACAAGCCACTGTTCTGGGTGTCAGTTTTCAGGACCCACTTGGCACTCTCAAACGAGACCAAGTTGGCACTGGTGCCACCTTGCGTCTGGGAGGCATCCTGCGAGAGGCTGAATTCCAGGAGGCACCTGGCAATTTAAGGCCGCAGGAGCGAAAACCATTCTACAGGCTTTTTCCCTGGAAAAACAAAATTCAGAAGCCACTGTTCAGGTCGTCAGTTTTCAGGACACACTTGGCACTCTCAACCAAGACCAAGTTTGCACCGGTGCCACCATGCGTATGGGAGGCAACTTGCAAGACGCCGAATATCAGGAGGCATCCGGCAATTTAAGGCCGCAGGACCCTGAACCATTGTACAGGCTTTTTCCCTGGGAAACAAAACTCACAAGCCACTGTTCTGGGTGTCAGTTTTCAGGACCCACTTGGCACTCTCAAACCAGACCAAGTTGGCACTGGTGCCACCTTGCGTCTGGGAGGCATCCTGCGAGAGGGGGAATTCCAGGAGGCACCCGGCAATTTAAGGCCGCAGGACCCTGAACCATTGTACAGGCTTTTTCCCTGGGAAACAAAACTCACAAGCCACTGTTCTGGGTGTCAGTTTGCAGGACCCACTTGGCACTCTCAAAGCAGACCAAGTTGGCACTGGTGCCACCTTGCAACTGAAAGGCATCCTGCGAAAGCCGCAATTCCAGGAGGCACCCAGGAATTAAAGGCCGCAGGGCCCTGTTCCATTGTACAGGCTTTTTCCCTGGGAAACAAAACTCACAAGCCACTGTTCTGGGTGTCAGTTTGCAGGACCCACTTGGCGCTCTCAAACCAGACCAAGTTGGCACTGGTCTTGCTTAGCGTCTGGGAAACAATTGGCGAGAGGCGGAATTCCAGGAGGCACCCCGCAATTTAAGGCCGCAGGACCCTGAACCACTGTACAGGCTTTTTCCCTGGGAAACAAAACTCACAAGCCACTGTTCTGGGTGTCAGTTTTCAGGACCCACTTGGCACTCTTAAACCAGACCAAGTTGGCACTGGTGCCACCTTGCGTCTGGGAGGCATCCTGCGAGAGGCCGAATTCCAGGAGGCACCCGGCAATTTAAGGCCTCAGGCTCCTTAAGCATTGTACAGGCTTTTTCCCTGGGAAACAAAACTCACAAGCCACTGTTCTGGGTGTCAGTTTGGAGGACACACTTGGCACTCTGTAATCAGACCAAGTTGGCACTGGTGTTGATTAGCGTCTAGGAGGCATCCTGCGAGAGGCGCAATTCAAGGAGGCACCCGGCAATTTAAGGCCTCAGGCCCCTGAATCATTGTACAGGATTTTTCCCTGGGAAACAAAACTCACAAGCCACTGTTCTGGGTGTCAGTTTTCAGGACCCACTTGGCACTCTTAAACCAGACCAAGCTGGCACTGGTGTCATTTTGCGCCTGGGAGGCATCCTGTGAGAGGCGGATCTCCAGGAGGCACCCGGCAACTTAAGGCCTCAGGCCCCTGAACCATTGTACACGCTTTTTCCCTGGGAAACAAAACTCACAAGCCACTGTTCTGGGTGTCAGTTTTCAGGACCCACTTGGCACTCTTAAACCAGACCAAGTTGGCACTGGTGCCACCTTGCGTCTGGGAGGCATCCTGCGAGAGGTGCAATTCCAGGAGGCACCCGGCTATTTAAGGCCGCAGGACCCAAAACCATTCTACAGGCTTTTTCCCTGGGAAAAAATATTCAGAAGCCACTGTTCTGGGTGTCAGTTTCCAGGACCCACTTGGCACTCTTAAACCAGACAAAGCTGGCACTGGTGTTGCTTAGCGTCTTTGAAACATCTGGCGAGATGCGGAATTCCAGGAGGCACCCAGCAATTTAAGGCCGCGTGAACCTAAACCATTGTACAGGCTTTTTCCCTGGGAAACAAAACTCACAAGCCACTGTTCTGGGTGTCAGTTTTCAGGACCCACTTGGCACTCTTAAACCAGACCAAGTTGGCACTGCTGCCACCTTGCGTCTGGGAGGCATCCTGCGAGAGGCCGAATTCCAGGATGCACCCGGCAATTTAAGGCCTCAGGACCCTGAACCATTGTACAGGCTTTTTCCCTGGGAAACAAAACTCACAAGCCACTGTTCTGGGTATCAGTTTTCAGGACCCACTTAGCACTCTTAAACCAGACCAATTTGGAACATGTGCCACCTTGCGTCTGGGAGGCATCCTGCGAGAGGCCGAATTCCAGGAGGCACCTGGCAATTTAAGGCCGCAGGACCCTGAACCATTGTACAGGCTTTTTCCCTGGGAAACAAAACTCACAAGCCACTGTTCTGGGTGTCAGTTTTCAGGACCCACTTGGCACTCTCAAAGCAGACCAAGTTGGCACTGGTGCCACCTTGCAACTGAAAGGCATCCTGCGAAAGCCGCAATTCCAGGAGGCACCCAGGAATTAAAGGCCGCAGGGCCCTGTTCCATTGTACAGGCTTTTTCCCTGGGAAACAAAACTCACAAGCCACTATTCTGGGTGTCAGTTTGCAGGACCCACTTGGCACTCTCAAACCAGACCAAGTTGGCACTGGTGTTGCTTAGCGTCTGGGAAACAATTGGCCAGAGGCGGAATTCCAGGAGGCACCCCGCAATTTAAGGCCGCAGGACCCTGAACCATTGTACAGGCTTTTTCCCTGGGAAACAAAACTCACAAGCCACTGTTCTGGGTGTCAGTTTTCAGGACATACTTGACACTCTCAAACCAGACCAAGTTGGCACTGGTGTCATGTTGCGCCTGGGAGGCATCCTGCGAGAGTCCGAATTCCAGGAGGCACCCGGAAATTTAAGGCCTCAGGACCCTGAACCATTGTACAGGCTTTTTCCCTGGGAAACAAAACTCACAAGCCACTGTTCTGGGTATCAGTTTTCAGGACCCACTTTGCACTCTTAAACCAGACCAATTTGGAACATGTGCCACCTTGCGTCTGGGAGGCATCCTGCGCGAGGCCGAATTCCAGGAGGCACCTGGCAATTTAAGGCCTAAGGCACCTGAACCATTGTACAGGATTTTTCCCTGGGAAACAAAACTCACAAGCCACTGTTCTGGGTGTCAGTTTTCAGGACCCACTAGGCACTCTTAAACCAGACCAAGTTGCCATTGGTGCCACCTTGTGTCTGGGAGGCATCCTGCGAGAGGCCGAATTCCAGGAGGCACCCGGCAATTTAAGGCCGCAGGACCGAAAACCATTCTACAGGCTTTTTCCCTGGAAAACAAAATTCAGAAGCCACTGTTCTGGGTGTCAGTTTGCAAGACCCACTTGGCACTCTCAACCCAGACCAAGCTGGCACTGGTGCCACCATGCTTCTGGGAGGCATCTTGCAAGACGCCGTTTTCCAGGAGGCATCCGGCAATTTAAGGCCGCAGGACCCTGAACCATTGTACAGGCTTTTTCCCTGGGAAACAAAACTCACAAGCCACTGTTCTGGGTGTCAGTTTGCAGGACACACTTGGCACTCTCAAACCAGACCAAGTTGGCACTGGTGTTGCTTAGCGTCTTGGAAACATCTGGCGAGATGCGGAATTCCAGGAGGCACCCCGCAATTTAAGGCCGCGTGAACCTGAACCATTGTACAGGATTTTTCCCTGGGAAACAAAACTCACAAGCCACTGTTCTGGGTGTCAGTTTTCAGGACCCACTTGGCACTCTTAAACCAGACCAAGTTGCCATTGGTGCCACCTTGTGTCTGGGAGGCATCCTGCGAGAGGCCGAATTCCAGGAGGCACCCGGCAATTTAAGGCCGCAGGACCGAAAACCATTCTACAGGCTTTTTCCCTGGAAAACAAAATTCAGAAGCCACTGTTCTGGGTGTCAGTTTGCAAGACCCACTTGGCACTCTCAACCCAGACCAAGCTGGCACTGGTGCCACCATGCTTCTGGGAGGCATCTTGCAAGACGCCGTTTTCCAGGAGGCATCCGGCAATTTAAGGCCGCAGGACCCTGAACCATTGTACAGGCTTTTTCCCTGGGAAACAAAACTCACAAGCCACTGTTCTGGGTGTCAGTTTGCAGGAGCCACCTGGCACTCTCAAACCAGACCAAGTTGGAACTGGTGCCACCTTGCGTCTGGGAGGCATCCTGTGAGAGGCCGAATTCCAGGAGGCACCCGGCAATTTAAGGCCACAGGACCCTGAACCGTTGTACAGGCTTTTTCCCTGGGAAACAAAACTCACAAGCCACTGTTCTGGGTGTCAGTTTTCAGGACCCACTTGGCACTCTTAAACCAGACCAAGTTGGAACTGGTGCCACTTTGCGTCTGGGAGGCATCCTGCGAGTGGCCGAATTCCAGGAGGCACCCGGCAATTTAAGACCGCAGGCCCCTGAACCATTGTACAGGCTTTTTCCCTGGGAAACAAAACTCACAAGTCACTGTTCTGGGTGTCAGTTTTCAGGACCCACTTGGCACTCTTAAACCAGACCAAATTCGCACTGGTGTCATGTTGCGCCTGGGAGGCATCCTGTGAGAGGCGGATCTCCAGGAGGCACCCGGCAACTTAAGGCCTCAGGCCCCTGAATCATTGTACACGCTTTTTCCCTGGGAAACAAAACTCACAAGCCACTGTTCTGGGTGTCAGTTTGCCGGACCCACTTGGTACTCTCAAACCAGACCAAGTTGGCACTGGTGCCACCTTGCGTCTGGGAGGCATCCTGCGAGAGGGGGAATTCCAGGAGGCACCCGGCTATTTAAGGCCGCAGGACCCAAAACCATTCTACAGGCTTTTTCCCTGGGAAAAAATATTCAGAAGCCACTGTTCTGGGTGTCAGTTTGCAGGACCCACTTGGCACTCTTAAACCAGACCAAGTTGGAACTGGTGTTGCTTAGCTTCTGGGAAACATCTGGTGAGATGCGGAATTCCAGGAGGCACCCGGCAATTTAAGGCCTAAGGCTCCTGAACCATTGTACAGGATTTTTCCCTGGGAAACAAAACTCACAAGCCACTGTTCTGGGTGTCAGTTTTCAGGACCCACTTGGCACTCTCAAACCAGACCAAGTTGGCACTGGTGTTGCTTAGCGTCTGGGAAACAACTGGCGAGGTGCGGAATTCCAGGAGGCACCTCGCAATTTAAGGCCGCAGGACCCTGAACCATTGTACAGGCTTTTTCCCTGGGAAACAAAACTTACAAGCCACTGTTCTGGGTGTCAGTTTCCAGGACCCACTTGGCACTCTTAAACCAGACCAAGTTGGCACTGGTGCCACCTTGCGTCTGGAAGGCATCCTGCGAGAGGCCGAATTCCAGGAGGCACCCGGCAATTTAAGGCCGCGTGAACCTGAACCATTGTACAGGCTTTTTCCCTGGGAAACAAAACTCACAAGCCACTGTTCTGGGTGTCAGTTTTCAGGACCCACTTGGCACTCTTAAACCAGACCAAGTTGGCACTGGTGCCACCTTGCGTCTGGGAGGCATCCTGCGAGAGGCCGAATTCCAGGAGGCACCCGGCAATTTAAGGCCTCAGGACCCTGAACCATTGTACAGGCTTTTTCCCTGGGAAACAAAACTCACAAGCCACTGTTCTGGGTGTCAGTTTTCAGGACCCACTTGGCACTCTTAAACCAGACCAAGTTGGAACTGGTGCCACCTTGCGTCTGGGAGGCATCCTGCGAGAGGCCGAATTCCAGGAGGCACCTGGCAATTTAAGGCCGCAGGACCCTGAACCATTGTACAGGCTTTTTCCCTGGGAAACAAAACTCACAAGCCACTGTTCTGGGTGTCAGTTTTCAGGACCCACTTGGCACTCTCAAAGCAGACCAAGTGTGCACTGGTGCCACCTTGCAACTGAAAGGCATCCTGCGAAAGCCGCAATTCCAGGAGGCACCCAGGAATTAAAGGCCGCAGGGCCCTGTTCCATTGTACAGGCTTTTTCCCTGGGAAACAAAACTCACAAGCCACTGTTCTGGGTGTCAGTTTGCAGGACCCACTTGGCACTCTCAAACCAGACCAAGTTGGCACTGGTGTTGCTTAGCGTCTGGGAAACAATTGGCCAGAGGCGGAATTCCAGGAGGCACCCCGCAATTTAAGGCCGCAGGACCCTGAACCATTGTACAGGCTTTTTCCCTGGGAAACAAAACTCACAAGCCACTGTTCTGGGTGTCAGTTTTCAGGACCCACTTGACACTCTCAAACCAGACCAAGTTGGCACTGGTGTCATGTTGCGCCTGGGAGGCATCATGCGAGAGTCCGAATTCCAGGAGGCACCCGGAAATTTAAGGCCTCAGGACCCTGAACCATTGTACAGGCTTTTTCCCTGGGAAACAAAACTCACAAGCCACTGTTCTGGGTATCAGTTTTCAGGACCCACTTTGCACTCTTAAACCAGACCAATTTGGAACATGTGCCACCTTGCGTCTGGGAGGCATCCTGCGCGAGGCCGAATTCCAGGAGGCACCTGGCAATTTAAGGCCTAAGGCCCCTGAACCATTGTACAGGATTTTTCCCTGGGAAACAAAACTCACAAGCCACTGTTCTGGGTGTCAGTTTTCAGGACCCACTTGGCACTCTTAAACCAGACCAAGTTGCCATTGGTGCCACCTTGTGTCTGGGAGGCATCCTGCGAGAGGCCGAATTCCAGGAGGCACCCGGCAATTTAAGGCCGCAGGACCGAAAACAATTCTACAGGCTTTTTCCCTGGAAAACAAAATTCAGAAGCCACTGTTCTGGGTGTCAGTTTGCAAGACCCACTTGGCACTCTCAACCCAGACCAAGCTGGCACTGGTGCCACCATGCTTCTGGGAGGCATCTTGCAAGACGCCGTTTTCCAGGAGGCATCCGGCAATTTAAGGCCGCAGGACCCTGAACCATTGTACAGGCTTTTTCCCTGGGAAACAAAACTCACAAGCCACTGTTCTGGGTGTCAGTTTGCAGGACACACTTGGCACTCTCAAACCAGACCAAGTTGGCACTGGTGTTGCTTAGCGTCTTGGAAACATCTGGCGAGATGCGGAATTCCAGGAGGCACCCCGCAATTTAAGGCCGCGTGAACCTGAACCATTCTACAGGCTTTTTCCCTGGGAAACAAAACTCACAAGTCACTGTTCTGGGTGTCAGTTTGCAGGAGCCACCTGGCACTCTCAAACCAGACCAAGTTGGCACTGGTGCCACCTTGCGTCTGGGAGGCATCCTGTGAGAGGCCGAATTCCAGGAGGCACCCGGCAATTTAAGGCCGCAGGACCCTGAACCGTTGTACAGGCTTTTTCCCTGGGAAACAAAACTCACAAGCCACTGTTCTGGGTGTCAGTTTTCAGGACCCACTTGGCACTCTTAAACCAGACCAAGTTGGAACTGGTGCCACTTTGCGTCTGGGAGGCATCCTGCGAGTGGCCGAATTCCAGGAGGCACCCGGCAATTTAAGGCCTCAGGCCCCTGAACCATTGTACAGGCTTTTTCCCAGGGAAACAAAACTCACAAGTCACTGTTCTGGGTGTCAGTTTTCAGGACCCACTTGGCACTCTTAAACCAGACCAAGTTGGCACTGGTGTCATGTTGCGCCTGGGAGGCATCCTGTGAGAGGCGGATCTCCAGGAGGCACCCGGCAACTTAAGGCCTCCGGCCCCTGAATCATTGTACAGGCTTTTTCCCTGGGAAACAAAACTCACAAGCCACTGTTCTGGGTGTCAGTTTGCCGGACCCACTTGGTACTCTCAAACCAGACCAAGTTGGCACTGGTGCCACCTTGCGTCTGGGAGGCATCCTGCGAGAGGGGGAATTACAGGAGGCACCCGGCTATTTAAGGCCGCAGGACCCAAAACCATTCTACAGGCTTTTTCCCTGGGAAACAAAACTCACAAGCCACTGTTCTGGGTGTCAGTTTTCAGGACCCACTTGGCACTCTTAAACCAGACCAAGTTGGAACTGGTGTTGCTTAGCTTCTGGGAAACATCTGGTGAGATGCGGAATTCCAGGAGGCACCCGGCAATTTAAGGCCTAAGGCCCCTGAACCATTGTACAGGATTTTTCCCTGGGAAACAAAACTCACAAGCCACTGTTCTGGGTGTCAGTTTTCAGGACCCACTTGACACTCTCAAAGCAGACCAAGTTGGCACTGGTTCCACCTTGCAACTGAAAGGCATCCTGCGAGAGGCGCAATTCCAGGAGGCACCCAGGAATTAAAGGCCGCAGGGCCCTGTACCATTGTACAGGCTTTTTCCCTGGGAAACAAAACTCACAAGCCACTGTTCTGGGTGTCAGTTTTCAGGACCCACTTGGCACTCTTAAACCAGACCAAGTTGGCACTGGTGCCACCTTGCGTCTGGGAGGCATCCTGCGAGAGGTGCAATTCCAGGAGGCACCCGGCTATTTAAGGCCTCAGGACCCAAAACCATTCTACAGGCTTTTTCCCTGGGAAAAAATATTCAGAAGCCACTGTTCTGGGTGTCAGTTTGCAGGACCCACTTGGCATTCTTAAATCAGACAAAGTTGGCACTGGTGTTGCTTAGCGTCTTTGAAACATCTGGCGAGATGCGGAATTCCAGGAGGCACCCAGCAATTTAAGGCCGCGTGAACCTAAACCATTGTACAGGCTTTTTCCCTGGGAAACAAAACTCACAAGCCACTGTTCTGGGTGTCAGTTTTCAGGACCCACTTGGCACTCTTAAACCAGACCAAGTTGGCACTGGTGCCACCTTGCGTCTGGGAGGCATCCTGCGAGAGGCCGAATTCCAGGAGGCACCCGGCAATTTAAGGCCTCAGGACCCTGAACCATTGTACAGGCTTTTTCCCTGGGAAACAAAACTCACAAGCCACTGTTCTGGGTATCAGTTTTCAGGACCCACTTAGCACTCTTAAACCAGACCAATTTGGAACATGTGCCACCTTGCGTCTGGGAGGCATCCTGCGAGAGGCCGAATTCCAGGAGGCACCTGGCAATTTAAGGCCTCAGGCCCCTGAACCATTGTACAGGATTTTTCCCTGGGAAACAAAACTCACAAGCCACTGTTCTGGGTGTCAGTTTGCAGGACCCACTTGACACTCTCAAACCAGACCAAGTTGGCACTGGTGCCACCTTGCGTCTGGGAGGCATCCTGCGAGAGGCGCAATTCCGGGAGGCACCCGGCAATTTAAGGCCGCGTGAACCTGAACCATTGTACAGGCTTTTTCCCTGGGAAACAAAACTCACAAGCCACTGTTCTGGGTGTCAGTTTTCAGGACCCACTTGGCACTCTTAAACCAGACCAAGTTGGCACTGGTGCCACCTTGCGTCTGGGAGGCATCTTGCGAGAGGCCGAATTCCAGGAGGCACCCGGCAATTTAAGGCCTCAGGACCCTGAACCATTGTACAGGCTTTTTCCCTGGGAAACAAAACTCACAAGCCACTGTTCTGGGTGTCAGTTTTCAGGACCCACTTGGCACTCTTAAACCAGACCAAGTTGGAACTGGTGCCACTTTGCGTCTGGGAGGCATCCTGCGAGTGGCCGAATTCCAGGAGGCACCCGGCAATTTAAGACCGCAGGCCCCTGAACCATTGTACAGGCTTTTTCCCTGGGAAACAAAACTCACAAGCCACTGTTCTGGGTGTCAGTTTTCAGGACCCACTTGGCACTCTCAAAGCAGACCAAGTGTGCACTGGTGCCACCTTGCAACTGAAAGGCATCCTGCGAAAGCCGCAATTCCAGGAGGCACCCAGGAATTAAAGGCCGCAGGGCCCTGTTCCATTGTACAGGCTTTTTCCCTGGGAAACAAAACTCACAAGCCACTGTTCTGGGTGTCAGTTTGCAGGACCCACTTGGCACTCTCAAACCAGACCAAGTTGGCACTGGTGTTGCTTAGCGTCTGGGAAACAATTGGCCAGAGGCGGAATTCCAGGAGGCACCCCGCAATTTAAGGCCGCAGGACCCTGAACCATTGTACAGGCTTTTTCCCTGGGAAACAAAACTCACAAGCCACTGTTCTGGGTGTCAGTTTTCAGGACCCACTTGACACTCTCAAACCAGACCAAGTTGGCACTGGTGTCATGTTGCGCCTGGGAGGCATCATGCGAGAGTCCGAATTCCAGGAGGCACCCGGCAATTTAAGGCCTCAGGACCCTGAACCATTGTACAGGCTTTTTCCCTGGGAAACAAAACTCACAAGCCACTGTTCTGGGTATCAGTTTTCAGGACCCACTTTGCACTCTTAAACCAGACCAATTTGGAACATGTGCCACCTTGCGTCTGGGAGGCATCCTGCGCGAGGCCGAATTCCAGGAGGCACCTGGCAATTTAAGGCCTAAGGCCCCTGAACCATTGTACAGGATTTTTCCCTGGGAAACAAAACTCACAAGCCACTGTTCTGGGTGTCAGTTTTCAGGACCCACTTGGCACTCTTAAACCAGACCAAGTTGCCATTGGTGCCACCTTGTGTCTGGGAGGCATCCTGCGAGAGGCCGAATTCCAGGAGGCACCCGGCAATTTAAGGCCGCAGGACCGAAAACCATTCTACAGGCTTTTTCCCTGGAAAACAAAATTCAGATGCCACTGTTCTGGGTGTCAGTTTGCAAGACCCACTTGGCACTCTCAACCCAGACCAAGCTGGCACTGGTGCCACCATGCTTCTGGGAGGCATCTTGCAAGACGCCGTTTTCCAGGAGGCATCCGGCAATTTAAGGCCGCAGGACCCTGAACCATTGTACAGGCTTTTTCCCTGGGAAACAAAACTCACAAGCCACTGTTCTGGGTGTCAGTTTGCAGGACACACTTGGCACTCTCAAACCAGACCAAGTTGGCACTGGTGTTGCTTAGCGTCTTGGAAACATCTGGCGAGATGCGGAATTCCAGGAGGCACCCCGCAATTTAAGGCCGCGTGAACCTGAACCATTCTACAGGCTTTTTCCCTGGGAAACAAAACTCACAAGTCACTGTTCTGGGTGTCAGTTTGCAGGAGCCACCTGGCACTCTCAAACCAGACCAAGTTGGAACTGGTGCCACCTTGCGTCTGGGAGGCATCTTGTGAGAGGCCGAATTCCAGGAGGCACCCGGCAATTTAAGGCCGCAGGACCCTGAACCGTTGTACAGGCTTTTTCCCTGGGAAACAAAACTCACAAGCCACTGTTCTGGGTGTCAGTTTTCAGGACCCACTTGGCACTCTTAAACCAGACCAAGTTGGAACTGGTGCCACTTTGCGTCTGGGAGGCATCCTGCGAGTGGCCGAATTCCAGGAGGCACCCGGCAATTTAAGGCCTCAGGCCCCTGAACCATTGTACAGGCTTTTTCCCTGGGAAACAAAACTCACAAGTCACTGTTCTGGGTGTCAGTTTTCAGGACCCACTTGGCACTCTTAAACCAGACCAAGTTGGCACTGGTGTCATGTTGCGCCTGGGAGGCATCCTGTGAGAGGCGGATCTCCAGGAGGCACCCGGCAACTTAAGGCCTCCGGCCCCTGAATCATTGTACAGGCTTTTTCCCTGGGAAACAAAACTCACAAGCCACTGTTCTGGGTGTCAGTTTGCCGGACCCACTTGGTACTCTCAAACCAGACCAAGTTGGCACTGGTGCCACCTTGCGTCTGGGAGGCATCCTGCGAGAGGGGGAATTACAGGAGGCACCCGGCTATTTAAGGCCGCAGGACCCAAAACCATTCTACAGGCTTTTTCCCTGGGAAAAAATATTCAGAAGCCACTGTTCTGGGTGTCAGTTTGCAGGACCCACTTGGCACTCTTAAACCAGACCAAGTTGGAACTGGTGTTGCTTAGCTTCTGGGAAACATCTGGTGAGATGCGGAATTCCAGGAGGCACCCGGCAATTTAAGGCCTCAGGCCCCTGAACCATTGTACAGGATTTTTCCCTGGGAAACAAAACTCACAAGCCACTGTTCTGGGTGTCAGTTTGCAGGACCCACTTGACACTCTCAAACCAGACCAAGTTGGCACTGGTGTTGCTTAGCGTCTGGGAAACAATTGGCGAGATGCGGAAATCCAGGAGGCACCCTGCTATTTAAGGCCGCAGGACCCTGAACCATTGTACAGGCTTTTTCCCTGGGAAACAAAACTCACAAGCCACTGTTCTGGGTGTCAGTTTGCAGGACCCACTTGGCATTCTTAAATCAGACCAAGTTGGCACTGGTGTTGCTTAGCGTCTTGGAAACATCTGGCGAGATGCGGAAATCCAGGAGGCACCCGGCAATTTAAGGCCGCGTGAACCTGAACCATTGTACAGGCTTTTTCCCTGGGAAACAAAACTCACAAGCCACTGTTCTGGGTGTCAGTTTTCAGGACCCACTTGGCACTCTTAAACCAGACCAAGTTGGCACTGGTGCCACCTTGCGTCTGGAAGGCATCCTGCGAGAGGCCGAATTCCAGGCGGCACCCGGCAATTCAAGGCCGCAGGACCCTGAACCATTGTACAGGCTTTTTCCCTGGGAAACAAAACTCACAAGCCACTGTTCTGGGTGTCAGTTTTCAGGACCCACTCTGCACTCTTAAACCAGACCAAGTTGGCACTGGTGCCACCTTGCGTCTGGGAGGCATCCTGCGAGAGGCCGAATTCCAGGAGGCACCCGGAAATTTAAGGCCGCAGGACCCTGAACCATTGTACAGGCTTTTTCCCTGGGAAACAAAACACACAAGCCACTGTTCTGGGTGTCAGTTTTCAGGACCCACTTGGCACTCTCAACCCAGACCAAGCTGGCACTGGTGCCACCATGCTTCTGGGAGGCATCTTGCAAGTTGCCGAATTCCAGGAGGCACCCGGCAATTTAAGGCCGCAGGACCCTGAACCATTGTACAGGCTTTTTCCCTGGGAAACAAAACTCACAAGCCACTGTTCTGGGTGTCAGTTTGCAGGACACACTTGGCACTCTTAAACCAGACCAAGTTGGCACTGGTGTTGCTTAGCGTCTTGCAAACATCTGGCGAGATGCGGAATTCCAGGAGGCACCCCGCAATTTAAGGCCGCGTGAACCTGAACCATTGTACAGGCTTTTTCCCTGGGAAACAAAACTCACAAGCCACTGTTCTGGGTGTCAGTTTTCAGGACCCACTAGGCACTCTTAAACCAGACCAAGTTGGCACTGGTGTCACGTTGCGCCTGGGAGGCATCCTGCGAGAGTCCGAATTCCAGGAGGCACCCGGCAATTTAAGGCCTCAGGACCCTGAACCATTGTACAGGCTTTTTCCCTGGGAAACAAAACTCACAAACCACTGTTCTGGGTATCAGTTTTCAGGACCCACTTGGCACTCTTAAACCAGACCAAGTTTGCACTGGTGCCACCTTGCGTCTGGGAGGCATCCTGCGAGAGGCTGAATTCCAGGAGGCACCTGGCAATTATGGCCTCAGGCCCCTGAACCATTGTACAGGATTTTTCCCTGGGAAACAAAACTCACAAGCCACTGTTCTGGGTGTCAGTTTGCAGGACCCACTTGACACTCTCAAACCAGACCAAGTTGGCACTGGTGCCACCTTGCGTCTGGGAGGCATCCTGCGAGAGGCGCAATTCCAGGAGGCACCCGGAAATTTAAGGCCGCAGGACCCTGAACCATTGTACAGGCTTTTTCCCTGGGAAACAAAACTCACAAGCCACTGTTCTGGGTGTCAGTTTTCAGGACCCACTTGGCACTCTTAAACCAGACCAAGTTGGCACTGGTGCCACCTTGCGTCTGGAAGGCATCCTGCGAGAGGCCGAATTCCAGGCGGCACCCGGCAATTTAAGGCCGCAGGACCCTGAACCATTGTACAGGCTTTTTCCCTGGGAAACAAAACTCACAAGCCACTGTTCTGGGTGTCAGTTTTCAGGACCCACTTGGCACTCTTAAACCAGACCAAGTTGGAACTGGTGCCACCTTGCGTCTGGGAGGCATCCTGCGAGAGGCCGAATTCCAGGAGGCACCCCGCAATTTAAGGCCGCAGGACCCTGAACCATTGTACAGGCTTTTTCCCTGGGAAACAAAACTCACAAGCCACTGTCCTGGGTGTCAGTTTGCAGGACCCACTTGGCACTCTTAAACCAGACCAAGTTGGAACTGGTGCCACCTTGCGTCTGGGAGGCATCCTGCGAGAGGCCGAATTCCAGGAGGCACCCCGCAATTTAAGGCCGCAGCACCCTGAACCATTGTACAGGCTTTTTCCCTGGGAAACAAAACTCACAAGCCACTGTTCTGGGTGTCAGTTTGCAGGACCCACTTGACACTCTCAAAGCAGACCAAGTTGGCACTGGTGCCACCTTGCAACTGAAAGGCATCCTGCGAGAGGCGCAATTCCAGGAGGCACCCAGGAATTAAAGGCCGCAGGCCCCTGAACCATTGTACAGGCTTTTTCCCTGGGAAACAAAACTCACAAGCCACTGTTCTGGGTGTCAGTTTGCAGGACCCACTTTTCACTCTCAAACCAGACCAAGTTGGCACTGGTGTTGCTTAGCGTCTGGGAAACAATTGGCCAGAGGCGGAATTCCAGGAGGCACCCCGCAATTTAAGGCCGCAGGACCCTGAACCATTGTACAGGCTTTTTCCCTGGGAAACAAAACTCACAAGCCACTGTTCTGGGTGTCAGTTTTCAGGACCCACTTGACACTCTCAAACCAGACCAAGTTGGCACTGGTGTCATGTTGCGCCTGGGAGGCATCCTGCGAGAGTCCGAATTCCAGGAGGCACCCGGAAATTTAAGGCCTCAGGACCCAGAACCATTGTACAGGCTTTTTCCCTGGGAAACAAAACTCACAAGCCACTGTTCTGGGTATCAGTTTTCAGGACCCACTTTGCACTCTTAAACCAGACCAATTTGGAACATGTGCCACCTTGCGTCTGGGAGGCATCCTGCGCGAGGCCGAATTCCAGGAGGCACCTGGCAATTTAAGGCCTAAGGCCCCTGAACCATTGTACAGGATTTTTACCTGGGAAACAAAACTCACAAGCCACTGTTCTGGGTGTCAGTTTTCAGGACCCACTTGGCACTCTTAAACCAGACCAAGTTGCCTTTGGTGCCACCTTGTGTCTGGGAGGCATCCTGCGAGAGGCCGAATTCCAGGAGGCACCCGGCAATTTAAGGCCGCAGAACCGAAAACCATTCTACAGGCTTTTTCCCTGGAAAACAAAATTCAGAAGCCACTGTTCTGGGTGTCAGTTTGCAAGACCCACTTGGCACTCTCAACCCAGACCAAGCTGGCACTGGTGCCACCATGCTTCTGGGAGGCATCTTGCAAGACGCCGTTTTCCAGGAGGCATCCGGCAATTTAAGGCCTCAGGACCCTGAACCATTGTACAGGCTTTTTCCCTGGGAAACAAAACTCACAAGCCACTGTTCTGGGTGTCAGTTTGCAGGACACACTTGGCACTCTCAAACCAGACCAAGTTGGCACTGGTGTTGCTTAGCGTCTTGGAAACATCTGGCGAGATGCGGAATTCCAGGAGGCACCCCGCAATTTAAGGCCGCGTGAACCTGAACCATTCTACAGGCTTTTTCCCTGGGAAACAAAACTCACAAGTCACTGTTCTGGGTGTCAGTTTGCAGGAGCCACCTGGCACTCTCAAACCAGACCAAGTTGGAACTGGTGCCACCTTGCGTCTGGGAGGCATCCTGTGAGAGGCCGAATTCCAGGAGGCACCCGGCAATTTAAGACCGCAGGCCCCTGAACCATTGTACAGGCTTTTTCCCTGGGAAACAAAACTCACAAGTCACTGTTCTGGGTGTCAGTTTTCAGGACCCACTTGGCACTCTTAAACCAGACCAAGTTGGCACTGGTGTCATGTTGCGCCTGGGAGGCATCCTGTGAGAGGCGGATCTCCAGGAGGCACCCGGCAACTTAAGGCCTCCGGCCCCTGAATCATTGTACAGGCTTTTTCCCTGGGAAACAAAACTCACAAGCCACTGTTCTGGGTGTCAGTTTGCCGGAACCACTTGGTACTCTCAAACCAGACCAAGTTGGCACTGGTGCCACCTTGCGTCTGGGAGGCATCCTGCGAGAGGGGGAATTACAGGAGGCACCCGGCTATTTAAGGCCGCAGGACCCAAAACCATTCTACAGGCTTTTTCCCTGGGAAAAAATATTCAGAAGCCACTGTTCTGGGTGTCAGTTTGCAGGACCCACTTGGCACTCTTAAACCAGACCAAGTTGGAACTGGTGTTGCTTAGCTTCTGGGAAACATCTGGTGAGATGCGGAATTCCAGGAGGCACCCGGCAATTTAAGGCCTAAGGCCCCTGAACCATTGTACAGGATTTTTCCCTGGGAAACAAAACTCACAAGCCACTGTTCTGGGTGTCAGTTTTCAGGACCCACTTGACACTCTCAAAGCAGACCAAGTTGGCACTGGTGCCACCTTGCAACTGAAAGGCATCCTGCGAGAGGCGCAATTCCAGGAGGCACCCAGGAATTAAAGGCCGCAGGGCCCTGTACCATTGTACAGGCTTTTTCCCTGGGAAACAAAACTCACAAGCCACTGTTCTGGGTGTCAGTTTGCAGGACCCACTTGACACTCTCAAACCAGACCAAGTTGGCACTGGTGTTGCTTAGCGTCTGGGAAACAATTGGCGAGATGCGGAATTCCAGGAGGCACCCTGCTATTTAAGGCCGCAGGACCCTGAACCATTGTACAGGCTTTTTCCCTGGGAAACAAAACTCACAAGCCACTGTTCTGGGTGTCAGTTTGCAGGACCCACTTGGCATTCTTAAATCAGACCAAGTTGGCACTGGTGTTGCTTAGCGTCTTGGAAACATCTGGCGAGATGCGGAAATCCAGGAGGCACCCGGCAATTTAAGGCCGCGTGAACCTGAACCATTGTACAGGCTTTTTCCCTGGGAAACAAAACTCACAAGCCACTGTTCTGGGTGTCAGTTTTCAGGACCCACTTGGCACTCTTAAACCAGACCAAGTTGGCACTGGTGCCACCTTGCGTCTGGAAGGCATCCTGCGAGAGGCCGAATTCCAGGCGGCACCCGGCAATTCAAGGCCGCAGGACCCTGAACCATTGTACAGGCTTTTTCCCTGGGAAACAAAACTCACAAGCCACTGTTCTGGGTGTCAGTTTGCAGGACACACTTGGCACTCTTGAACCAGACCAAGTTGGCACTGGTGTTGCTTAGCGTCTTGCAAACATCTGGCGAGATGCGGAATTCTAGGAGGCACCCCGCAATTTAAGGCCGCATGAACCTGAACCATTGTACAGGCTTTTTCCCTGGGAAACAAAACTCACAAGTCACTGTTCTGGGTGTCAGTTTGCAGGACCCACTAGGCACTCTTAAACCAGACCAAGTTGGAACTGGTGTCATGTTGCGCCTGGGAGGCATCCTGCGAGAGTCCGAATTCCAGGAGGCACCCGGCAATTTAAGGCCTCAGGACCCTGAACCATTGTACAGGCTTTTTCCCTGGGAAACAAAACTCACAAGCCACTGTTCTGGGTGTCAGTTTGCAGGACCCACTTTGCACTCTTAAACCAGACCAAGTTGGAACTGGTGCCACTTTGCGTCTGGGAGGCATCCTGCGAGTGGCCGAATTCCAGGAGGCACCCGGCAATTTAAGACCGCAGGCCCCTGAACCATTGTACAGGCTTTTTCCCTGGGAAACAAAACTCACAAGTCACTGTTCTGGGTGTCAGTTTACAGGACCCACTTGGCACTCTTAAACCAGACCAAGTTGGCACTGGTGTCATGTTGCGCCTGGGAGGCATCCTGCGAGAGGCGGATCTCCAGGAGGCACCCGGCAACTTAAGGCCTCAGGCCCCTGAATCATTGTACACGCTTTTTCCCTGGGAAACAAAACTCACAAGCCACTGTTCTGGGTGTCAGTTTTCAGGACCCACTTGACACTCTCAAAGCAGACCAAGTACGCACTGGTGCCACCTTGCAACTGAAAGGCATCCTGCGAGAGGCGCAATTCCAGGAGGCACCCAGGAATTAAAGGCCGCAGGGCCCTGTACCATTGTACAGGCTTTTTCCCTGGGAAACAAAACTCACAAGCCACTGTTCTGGGTGTCAGTTTGCAGGACCCACTTGGCACTCTCAAACCAGACCAAGTTGGCACTGGTGTTGCTTAGCGTCTGGGAAACAATTGGCGAGATGCGGAATTCCAGGAGGCACCCCGCAATTTAAGGCCGCAGGACCCTGAACCATTGTACAGGCTTTTTCCCTGGGAAACAAAACTCACAAGCCACTGTTCTGGGTGTCAGTTTGCAGGACCCACTTGGCATTCTTAAATCAGACCAAGTTGGCACTGGTGTTGCTTAGCGTCTTGGAAACATCTGGCGAGATGCGGAAATCCAGGAGGCACCCGGCAATTTAAGGTTGCGTGAACCTGAACCATTGTACAGGCTTTTTCCCTGGGAAACAAAACTCACAAGCCACTGTTCTGGGTGTCAGTTTTCAGGACCCACTAGGCACTCTTAAACCAGACCAAGTTGGCACTGGTGTCATGTTGCGCCTGGGAGGCATCCTGCGAGAGTCCGAATTCCAGGAGGCACCCGGCAATTTAAGGCCTCAGGACCCTGAACCATTGTACAGGCTTTTTCCCTGGGAAACAAAACTCACAAGCCACTGTTCTGGGTGTCAGTTTGCAGGACCCACTTGACACTCTCAAACCAGACCAAGTTGGCACTGGTGCCACCTTGCGTCTGGGAGGCATCCTGCGAGAGGCGCAATTCCAGGAGGCACCCGGAAATTTAAGGCCGCAGGACCCTGAACCACTGTACAGGCTTTTTCCCTGGGAAACAAAACTCACAAGCCACTGTTCTGGGTGTCAGTTTTCAGGACCCACTTGGCACTCTTAAACCAGACCAAGTTGGCACTGGTGCCACCTTGCGTCTGGAAGGCATCCTGCGAGAGGCCGAATTCCAGGCGGCACCCGGCAATTTAAGGCCGCAGGACCCTGAACCATTGTACAGGCTTTTTCCCTGGGAAACAAAACTCACAAGCCACTGTTCTGGGTGTCAGTTTTCAGGACCCACTTGGCACTTTTAAACCAGACCAAGTTGGAACTGGTGCCACCTTGCGTCTGGGAGGCATCCTGCGAGAGGCCGAATTCCAGGAGGCACCCGGCAATTTAAGGCCGCAGGACCCTGAACCATTGTACAGGCTTTTTCCCTGGGAAACAAAACTCACAAGCCACTGTCCTGGGTGTCAGTTTGCAGGACCCACTTGGCACTCTTAAACCAGACCAAGTTGGAACTGGTGCCACCTTGCGTCTGGGAGGCATCCTGCGAGAGGCCGAATTCCAGGAGGCACCCCGCAATTTAAGGCCGCAGCACCCTGAACCATTGTACAGGCTTTTTCCCTGGGAAACAAAACTCACAAGCCACTGTTCTGGGTGTCAGTTTGCAGGACCCACTTGGCACTCTCAAAGCAGACCAAGTTGGCACTGGTGCCACCTTGCAACTGAAAGGCATCCTGCGAGAGGCGCAATTCCAGGAGGCACCCAGGAATTAAAGGCCGCAGGCCCCTGAACCATTGTACAGGCTTTTTCCCTGGGAAACAAAACTCACAAGCCACTGTTCTGGGTGTCAGTTTGCAGGACACACTTGGCACTCTCAAACCAGACCAAGTTGGCACTGGTGTTGCTTAGCGTCTGGGAAACAATTGGCGAGATGCGGAATTCCAGGAGGCACCCCGCAATTTAAGGCCGCAGGACCCTGAACCATTGTACAGGATTTTTCCCTGGGAAACAAAACTCACAAGCCACTGTTCTGGGTGTCAGTTTTCAGGACCCACTTGGCACTCTTAAACCAGACCAAGTTGGCACTGGTGCCATCTTGCGTCTGGGAGGCATCCTGCGAGAGGCCGAATTCCAGGAGGCACCCGGCAATTTAAAGCCGCATGACCCTCAACCATTGTACAGGCTTTTTCCCTGGGAAACAAAACTCACAAGCCACTGTTCTGGGTGTCAGTTTTCAGGACCCACTTGGCACTCTCAAACGAGACCAAGTTGGCACTGGTGCCACCTTGCGTCTGGGAGGCATCCTGCGAGAGGCTGAATTCCAGGAAGCACCTGGCAATTTAAGGCCGCAGGACCGAAAACCATTCTACAGGCTTTTTCCCTGGAAAACAAAATTCAGAAGCCACTGTTCTGGGTGTCAGTTTGCAAGACCCACTTGGCACTCTCAACCCAGACCAAGCTGGCACTGGTGCCACCATGCTTCTGGGAGGCATCTTTCAAGACGCCGAATTCCAGGAGGCATCCGGCAATTTAAGGCCGCAGGACCCTGAACCATTGTACAGGCTTTTTCCCTGGGAAACAAAACTCACAAGCCACTGTTCTGGGTGTCAGTTTGCAGGACACACTTGGCACTCTCAAATCAGACCAAGTTGGCACTGGTGTTGCTTAGCGTCTTGGAAACATCTGGCGAGATGCGGAATTCCAGGAGGCACCCCGCAATTTAAGGCCGCGTGAACCTGAACCATTGTACAGGATTTTTCCCTGGGAAACAAAACTCACAAGCCACTGTTCTGGGTGTCAGTTTTCAGGACCCACTTGACACTCTCAAAGCAGACCAAGTTGGCACTGGTGCCACCTTGCGTCTGGGAGGCATCCTGCGAGAGGCGCAATTCCAGGAGGCACCCGGCAATTTAAGGCCGCAGGACCCTGAACCATTGTACAGGCTTTCTCCCTGGGAAACAAAACTCACAAGCCACTGTTCTGGGTGTCAGTTTTCAGGACCCACTTGGCACTCTTAAACCAGACCAAGTTGGAACTGGTGCCACCTTGCGTCTGGGAGGCATCCTGCGAGTGGCTGAATTCCAGGAAGCACCCGGCAATTTAAGACCGCAGGACCCTGAACCATTGTACAGGCTTTTTCCCTGGGAAACAAAACTCACAAGCCACTGTTCTGGGTGTCAGTTTTCAGGACCCACTTGGCACTCTTAAACCAGACCAAGTTGGCACTGGTGTCATGTTGCGCCTGGGAGGCATCCTGTGAGAGGCGGATCTCCAGGAGGCACCCGGCAACTTAAGGCCTCCGGCCCCTGAATCATTGTACAGGCTTTTTCCCTGGGAAACAAAACTCACAAGCCACTGTTCTGGGTGTCAGTTTGCCGGACCCACTTGGTACTCTCAAACCAGACCAAGTTGGCACTGGTGCCACCTTGCGTCTGGGAGGCATCCTGCGAGAGGGGGAATTACAGGAGGCACCCGGCTATTTAAGGCCGCAGGACCCAAAACCATTCTACAGGGTTTTTCCCTGGGAAAAAATATTCAGAAGCCACTGTTCTGGGTGTCAGTTTGCAGGACCCACTTGGCACTCTTAAACCAGACCAAGTTGGAACTGGTGTTGCTTAGCTTCTGGGAAACATCTGGTGAGATGCGGAATTCCAGGAGGCACCCGGCAATTTAAGGCCTCAGGCCCCTGAACCATTGTACAGGATTTTTCCCTGGGAAACAAAACTCACAAGCCACTGTTCTGGGTGTCAGTTTTCAGGACCCACTTGACACTCTCAAAGCAGACCAAGTTGGCACTGGTGCCACCTTGCAACTGAAAGGCATCCTGCGAGAGGCGCAATTCCAGGAGGCACCCAGGAATTAAAGGCCGCAGGGCCCTGTACCATTGTACAGGCTTTTTCCCTGGGAAACAAAACTCACAAGCCACTGTTCTGGGTGTCAGTTTGCAGGACCCACTTGACACTCTCAAACCAGACCAAGTTGGCACTGGTGTTGCTTAGCGTCTGGGAAACAATTGGCGAGATGCGGAATTCCAGGAGGCACCCTGCTATTTAAGGCCGCAGGACCCTGAACCATTGTACAGGCTTTTTCCCTGGGAAACAAAACTCACAAGCCACTCTTCTGGGTGTCAGTTTGCAGGACGCACTTGGCATTCTTAAATCAGACCAAGTTGGCACTGGTGTTGCTTAGCGTCTTGGAAACATCTGGCGAGATGCGGAAATCCAGGAGGCACCCGGCAATTTAAGGCCGCGTGAACCTGAACCATTGTACAGGCTTTTTCCCTGGGAAACAAAACTCACAAGCCACTGTTCTGGGTGTCAGTTTTCAGGACCCACTTGGCACTCTTAAACCAGACCAAGTTGGCACTGGTGCCACCTTGCGTCTGGAAGGCATCCTGCGAGAGGCCGAATTCCAGGCGGCACCCGGCAATTCAAGGCCGCAGGACCCTGAACCATTGTACAGGCTTTTTCCCTGGGAAACAAAACTCACAAGCCACTGTTCTGGGTGTCAGTTTTCAGGACCCACTTGGCACTCTTAAACCAGACCAAGCTGGCACTGGTGCCACCTTGCGTCTGGGAGGCATCCTGCGAGAGGCCGAATTCCAGGAGGCACCCGGAAATTTAAGGCCGCAGGACCCTGAACCATTGTACAGGCTTTTTCCCTGGGAAACAAAACTCACAAGCCACTGTTCTGGGTGTCAGTTTTCAGGACCCACTTGGCACTCTCAACCCAGACCAAGCTGGCACTGGTGCCACCATGCTTCTGGGAGGCATCTTGCAAGTTGCCGAATTCCAGGAGGCACCCGGCAATTTAAGGCCGCAGGACCCTGAACCATTGTACAGGCTTTTTCCCTGGGAAACAAAACTCACAAGCCACTGTTCTGGGTGTCAGTTTGCAGGACACACTTGGCACTCTTAAACCAGACCAAGTTGGCACTGGTGCCACTTAGCGTCTTGCAAACATCTGGCGAGATGCGGAATTCCAGGAGGCACCCCGCAATTTAAGGCCGCGTGAACCTGAACAATTGTACAGGCTTTTTCCCTGGGAAACAAAACTCACAAGCCACTGTTCTGGGTGTCAGTTTTCAGGACCCACTAGGCACTCTTAAACCAGACCAAGTTGGCACTGGTGTCACGTTGCGCCTGGGAGGCATCCTGCGAGAGTCCGAATTCCAGGAGGCACCCGGCAATTTAAGGCCTCAGGACCCTGAACCATTGTACAGGCTTTTTCCCTGGGAAACAAAACTCACAAGCCACTGTTCTGGGTATCAGTTTTCAGGACCCACTTGGCACTCTTAAACCAGACCAAGTTTGCACTGGTGCCACCTTGCGTCTGGGAGGCATCCTGCGAGAGGCTGAATTCCAGGAGGCACCTGGCAATTATGGCCTCAGGCCCCTGAACCATTGTACAGGATTTTTCCCTGGGAAACAAAACTCACAAGCCACTGTTCTGGGTGTCAGTTTGCAGGACCCACTTGACACTCTCAAACCAGACCAAGTTGGCACTGGTGCCACCTTGCGTCTGGGAGGCATCCTGCGAGAGGCGCAATTCCAGGAGGCACCCGGAAATTTAAGGCCGCAGGACCCTGAACCACTGTACAGGCTTTTTCCCTGGGAAACAAAACTCACAAGCCACTGTTCTGGGTGTCAGTTTTCAGGACCCACTTGGCACTCTTAAACCAGACCAAGTTGGCACTGGTGCCACCTTGCGTCTGGAAGGCATCCTGCGAGAGGCCGAATTCCAGGCGGCACCCGGCAATTTAAGGCCGCAGGACCCTGAACCATTGTACAGGCTTTTTCCCTGGGAAACAAAACTCACAAGCCACTGTTCTGGGTGTCAGTTTTCAGGACCCACTTGGCACTCTTAAACCAGACCAAGTTGGAACTGGTGCCACCTTGCGTCTGGGAGGCATCCTGCGAGAGGCCGAATTCCAGGAGGCACCCCGCAATTTAAGGCCGCAGGACCCTGAACCATTGTACAGGCTTTTTCCCTGGGAAACAAAACTCACAAGCCACTGTCCTGGGTGTCAGTTTGCAGGACCCACTTGGCACTCTTAAACCAGACCAAGTTGGAACTGGTGCCACCTTGCGTCTGGGAGGCATCCTGCGAGAGGCCGAATTCCAGGAGGCACCCCGCAATTTAAGGCCGCAGCACCCTGAACCATTGTACAGGCTTTTTCCCTGGGAAACAAAACTCACAAGCCACTGTTCTGGGTGTCAGTTTGCAGGACCCACTTGACACTCTCAAAGCAGACCAAGTTGGCACTGGTGCCACCTTGCAACTGAAAGGCATCCTGCGAGAGGCGCAATTCCAGGAGGCACCCAGGAATTAAAGGCCGCAGGCCCCTGAACCATTGTACAGGCTTTTTCCCTGGGAAACAAAACTCACAAGCCACTGTTCTGGGTGTCAGTTTGCAGGACACACTTGGCACTCTCAAACCAGACCAAGTTGGCACTGGTGTTGCTTAGCGTCTGGGAAACAATTGGCCAGAGGCGGAATTCCAGGAGGCACCCCGCAATTTAAGGCCGCAGGACCCTGAACCATTGTACAGGCTTTTTCCCTGGGAAACAAAACTCACAAGCCACTGTTCTGGGTGTCAGTTTTCAGGACCCACTTGACACTCTCAAACCAGACCAAGTTGGCACTGGTGTCATGTTGCGCCTGGGAGGCATCATGCGAGAGTCCGAATTCCAGGAGGCACCCGGAAATTTAAGGCCTCAGGACCCAGAACCATTGTACAGGCTTTTTCCCTGGGAAACAAAACTCACAAGCCACTGTTCTGGGTATCAGTTTTCAGGACCCACTTTGCACTCTTAAACCAGACCAATTTGGAACATGTGCCACCTTGCGTCTGGGAGGCATCCTGCGCGAGGCCGAATTCCAGGAGGCACCTGGCAATTTAAGGCCTAAGGCCCCTGAACCATTGTACAGGATTTTTACCTGGGAAACAAAACTCACAAGCCACTGTTCTGGGTGTCAGTTTTCAGGACCCACTTGGCACTCTTAAACCAGACCAAGTTGCCATTGGTGCCACCTTGTGTCTGGGAGGCATCCTGCGAGAGGCCGAATTCCAGGAGGCACCCGGCAATTTAAGGCCGCAGGACCGAAAACCATTCTACAGGCTTTTTCCCTGGAAAACAAAATTCAGAAGCCACTGTTCTGGGTGTCAGTTTGCAAGACCCACTTGGCACTCTCAACCCAGACCAAGCTGGCACTGGTGCCACCATGCTTCTGGGAGGCATCTTGCAAGACGCCGTTTTCCAGGAGGCATCCGGCAATTTAAGGCCTCAGGACCCTGAACCATTGTACAGGCTTTTTCCCTGGGAAACAAAACTCACAAGCCACTGTTCTGGGTGTCAGTTTGCAGGACACACTTGGCACTCTCAAACCAGACCAAGTTGGCACTGGTGTTGCTTAGCGTCTTGGAAACATCTGGCGAGATGCGGAATTCCAGGAGGCACCCCGCAATTTAAGGCCGCGTGAACCTGAACCATTCTACAGGCTTTTTCCCTGGGAAACAAAACTCACAAGTCACTGTTCTCGGTGTCAGTTTGCAGGAGCCACCTGGCACTCTCAAACCAGACCAAGTTGGAACTGGTGCCACCTTGCGTCTGGGAGGCATCCTGTGAGAGGCCGAATTCCAGGAGGCACCCGGCAATTTAAGACCGCAGGACCCAAAACCATTCTACAGGCTTTTTCCCTGGGAAAAAATATTCAGAAGCCACTGTTCTGGGTGTCAGTTTGCAGGACCCACTTGGCACTCTTAAACCAGACCAAGTTGGAACTGGTGTTGCTTAGCTTCTGGGAAACATCTGGTGAGATGCGGAATTCCAGGAGGCACCCGGCAATTTAAGGCCTAAGGCCCCTGAACCATTGTACAGGATTTTTCCCTGGGAAACAAAACTCACAAGCCACTGTTCTGGGTGTCAGTTTTCAGGACCCACTTGTCACTCTCAAAGCAGACCAAGTTGGCACTGGTGCCACCTTGCAACTGAAAGGCATCCTGCGAGAGGCGCAATTCCAGGAGGCACCCAGGAATTAAAGGCCGCAGGGCCCTGTACCATTGTACAGGCTTTTTCCCTGGGAAACAAAACTCACAAGCCACTGTTCTGGGTGTCAGTTTGCAGGACCCACTTGACACTCTCAAACCAGACCAAGTTGGCACTGGTGTTGCTTAGCGTCTGGGAAACAATTGGCGAGATGCGGAATTCCAGGAGGCACCCTGCTATTTAAGGCCGCAGGACCCTGAACCATTGTACAGGCTTTTTCCCTGGGAAACAAAACTCACAAGCCACTGTTCTGGGTGTCAGTTTGCAGGACCCACTTGGCATTCTTAAATCAGACCAAGTTGGCACTGGTGTTGCTTAGCGTCTTGGAAACATCTGGCGAGATGCGGAAATCCAGGAGGCACCCGGCAATTTAAGGCCGCGTGAACCTGAACCATTGTACAGGCTTTTTCCCTGGGAAACAAAACTCACAAGCCACTGTTCTGGGTGTCAGTTTTCAGGACCCACTTGGCACTCTTAAACCAGACCAAGTTGGCACTGGTGCCACCTTGCGTCTGGAAGGCATCCTGCGAGAGGCCGAATTCCAGGCGGCACCCGGCAATTCAAGGCCGCAGGACCCTGAACCATTGTACAGGCTTTTTCCCTGGGAAACAAAACTCACAAGCCACTGTTCTGGGTGTCAGTTTTCAGGACCCACTTGGCACTCTTAAACCAGACCAAGTTGGCACTGGTGTTGCTTAGCGTCTTGCAAACATCTGGCGAGATGCGGAATTCTAGGAGGCACCCCGCAATTTAAGGCCGCATGAACCTGAACCATTGTACAGGCTTTTTCCCTGGGAAACAAAACTCACAAGTCACTGTTCTGGGTGTCAGTTTGCAGGACCCACTAGGCACTCTTAAACCAGACCAAGTTGGCACTGGTGTCATGTTGCGCCTGGGAGGCATCCTGCGAGAGTCCGAATTCCAGGAGGCACCCGGCAATTTAAGGCCTCAGGACCCTGAACCATTGTACAGGCTTTTTCCCTGGGAAACAAAACTCACAAGCCACTGTTCTGGGTGTCAGTTTGCAGGACCCACTTTGCACTCTTAAACCAGACCAAGTTGGAACTGGTGCCACTTTGCGTCTGGGAGGCATCCTGCGAGTGGCCGAATTCCAGGAGGCACCCGGCAATTTAAGACCGCAGGCCCCTGAACCATTGTACAGGCTTTTTCCCTGGGAAACAAAACTCACAAGTCACTGTTCTGGGTGTCAGTTTACAGGACCCACTTGGCACTCTTAAACCAGACCAAGTTGGCACTGGTGTCATGTTGCGCCTGGGAGGCATCCTGCGAGAGGCGGATCTCCAGGAGGCACCCGGCAACTTAAGGCCTCAGGCCCCTGAATCATTGTACACGCTTTTTCCCTGGGAAACAAAACTCACAAGCCACTGTTCTGGGTGTCAGTTTGCCGGACGCACTTTGTACTCTCAAACGAGACCAAGTTGGCACTGGTGCCACCTTGCGTCTGGGAGGCATCCTGCGAGAGGGGGAATTCCAGGAGGCACCCGGCTATTTAAGGCCGCAGGACCCAAAACCATCCTACAGGCTTTTTCCCTGGGAAAAAATATTCAGAAGCCACTGTTCTGGGTGTCAGTTTGCAGGACCCACTTGGCACTCTTAAACCAGACCAAGTTGAAACTGGTGTTGCTTAGCTTCTGGGAAACATCTGGTGAGATGCGGAATTCCAGGAGGCACCCGGCAATTTAAGGCCTCAGGCCCCTGAACCATTGTACAGGATTTTTCCCTGGGAAACAAAACTCACAAGCCACTGTTCTGGGTGTCAGTTTTCAGGACCCACTTGACACTCTCAAAGCAGACCAAGTACGCACTGGTGCCACCTTGCAACTGAAAGGCATCCTGCGAGAGGCGCAATTCCAGGAGGCACCCAGGAATTAAAGGCCGCAGGGCCCTGTACCATTGTACAGGCTTTTTCCCTGGGAAACAAAACTCACAAGCCACTGTTCTGGGTGTCAGTTTGCAGGACCCACTTGGCACTCTCAAACCAGACCAAGTTGGCACTGGTGTTGCTTAGCGTCTGGGAAACAATTGGCGAGATGCGGAATTCCAGGAGGCACCCCGCAATTTAAGGCCGCAGGACCCTGAACCATTGTACAGGCTTTTTCCCTGGGAAACAAAACTCACAAGCCACTGTTCTGGGTGTCAGTTTGCAGGACCCACTTGGCATTCTTAAATCAGACCAAGTTGGCACTGGTGTTGCTTAGCGTCTTGGAAACATCTGGCGAGATGCGGAAATCCAGGAGGCACCCGGCAATTTAAGGTTGCGTGAACCTGAACCATTGTACAGGCTTTTTCCCTGGGAAACAAAACTCACAAGCCACTGTTCTGGGTGTCAGTTTTCAGGACCCACTAGGCACTCTTAAACCAGACCAAGTTGGCACTGGTGTCATGTTGCGCCTGGGAGGCATCCTGCGAGAGTCCGAATTCCAGGAGGCACCCGGCAATTTAAGGCCTCAGGACCCTGAACCATTGTACAGGCTTTTTCCCTGGGAAACAAAACTCACAAGCCACTGTTCTGGGTGTCAGTTTGCAGGACCCACTTGACACTCTCAAACCAGACCAAGTTGGCACTGGTGCCACCTTGCGTCTGGGAGGCATCCTGCGAGAGGCGCAATTCCAGGAGGCACCCGGAAATTTAAGGCCACAGGACCCTGAACCACTGTACAGGCTTTTTCCCTGGGAAACAAAACTCACAAGCCACTGTTCTGGGTGTCAGTTTTCAGGACCCACTTGGCACTCTTAAACCAGACCAAGTTGGCACTGGTGCCACCTTGCGTCTGGAAGGCATCCTGCGAGAGGCCGAATTCCAGGCGGCACCCGGCAATTTAAGGCCGCAGGACCCTGAACCATTGTACAGGCTTTTTCCCTGGGAAACAAA
This sequence comes from Fringilla coelebs, assembly GCF_963513975.1. Taxonomy (NCBI): domain Eukaryota; kingdom Metazoa; phylum Chordata; class Aves; order Passeriformes; family Fringillidae; genus Fringilla; species Fringilla coelebs. Next base: position 1,840,080 of record NW_028167521.1, on the reverse strand, counting down.
ACTCACAAGCCACTGTTCTGGGTGTCAGTTTTCAGGACCCACTTGGCACTCTTAAACCAGACCAAGTTGGAACTGGTGCCACCTTGCGTCTGGGAGGCATCCTGCGAGAGGCCGAATTCCAGGAGGCACCCGGCAATTTAAGGCCGCAGGACCCTGAACCATTGTACAGGCTTTTTCCCTGGGAAACAAAACTCACAAGCCACTGTCCTGGGTGTCAGTTTGCAGGACCCACTTGGCACTCTTAAACCAGACCAAGTTGGAACTGGTGCCACCTTGCGTCTGGGAGGCATCCTGCGAGAGGCCGAATTCCAGGAGGCACCCCGCAATTTAAGGCCGCAGCACCCTGAACCATTGTACAGGCTTTTTCCCTGGGAAACAAAACTCACAAGCCACTGTTCTGGGTGTCAGTTTGCAGGACCCACTTGGCACTCTCAAAGCAGACCAAGTTGGCACTGGTGCCACCTTGCAACTGAAAGGCATCCTGCGAGAGGCGCAATTCCAGGAGGCACCCAGGAATTAAAGGCCGCAGGCCCCTGAACCATTGTACAGGCTTTTTCCCTGGGAAACAAAACTCACAAGCCACTGTTCTGGGTGTCAGTTTGCAGGACACACTTGGCACTCTCAAACCAGACCAAGTTGGCACTGGTGTTGCTTAGCGTCTGGGAAACAATTGGCGAGATGCGGAATTCCAGGAGGCACCCCGCAATTTAAGGCCGCAGGACCCTGAACCATTGTACAGGATTTTTCCCTGGGAAACAAAACTCACAAGCCACTGTTCTGGGTGTCAGTTTTCAGGACCCACTTGGCACTCTTAAACCAGACCAAGTTGGCACTGGTGCCATCTTGCGTCTGGGAGGCATCCTGCGAGAGGCCGAATTCCAGGAGGCACCCGGCAATTTAAAGCCGCATGACCCTCAACCATTGTACAGGCTTTTTCCCTGGGAAACAAAACTCACAAGCCACTGTTCTGGGTGTCAGTTTTCAGGACCCACTTGGCACTCTCAAACGAGACCAAGTTGGCACTGGTGCCACCTTGCGTCTGGGAGGCATCCTGCGAGAGGCTGAATTCCAGGAGGCACCTGGCAATTTAAGGCCGCAGGACCGAAAACCATTCTACAGGCTTTTTCCCTGGAAAACAAAATTCAGAAGCCACTGTTCTGGGTGTCAGTTTGCAAGACCCACTTGGCACTCTCAACCCAGACCAAGCTGGCACTGGTGCCACCATGCTTCTGGGAGGCATCTTTCAAGACGCCGAATTCCAGGAGGCATCCGGCAATTTAAGGCCGCAGGACCCTGAACCATTGTACAGGCTTTTTCCCTGGGAAACAAAACTCACAAGCCACTGTTCTGGGTGTCAGTTTGCAGGACACACTTGGCACTCTCAAATCAGACCAAGTTGGCACTGGTGTTGCTTAGCGTCTTGGAAACATCTGGCGAGATGCGGAATTCCAGGAGGCACCCCGCAATTTAAGGCCGCGTGAACCTGAACCATTGTACAGGATTTTTCCCTGGGAAACAAAACTCACAAGCCACTGTTCTGGGTGTCAGTTTTCAGGACCCACTTGACACTCTCAAAGCAGACCAAGTTGGCACTGGTGCCACCTTGCGTCTGGGAGGCATCCTGCGAGAGGCGCAATTCCAGGAGGCACCCGGCAATTTAAGGCCGCAGGACCCTGAACCATTGTACAGGCTTTTTCCCTGGGAAACAAAACTCACAAGCCACTGTTCTGGGTGTCAGTTTTCAGGACCCACTTGGCACTCTTAAACCAGACCAAGTTGGAACTGGTGCCACCTTGCGTCTGGGAGGCATCCTGCGAGTGGCTGAATTCCAGGAAGCACCCGGCAATTTAAGACCGCAGGACCCTGAACCATTGTACAGGCTTTTTCCCTGGGAAACAAAACTCACAAGCCACTGTTCTGGGTGTCAGTTTTCAGGACCCACTTGGCACTCTTAAACCAGACCAAGTTGGCACTGGTGTCATGTTGCGCCTGGGAGGCATCCTGTGAGAGGCGGATCTCCAGGAGGCACCCGGCAACTTAAGGCCGCAGGACCCTCAACCATTGTACAGGCTTTTTCCCTGGGAAACAAAACTCACAAGCCACTGTTCTGGGTGTCAGTTTTCAGGACCCACTTGGCACTCTTAAACCAGACCAAGTTGGCACTGGTGCCACCTTGCGTCTGGGAGGCATCCTGCGAGAGGCTGAATTCCAGGAGGCACCTGGCAATTTAAGGCCTAAGGCCCCTGAACCATTGTACAGGATTTTTACCTGGGAAACAAAACTCACAAGCCACTGTTCTGGGTGTCAGTTTTCAGGACCCACTTGGCACTCTTAAACCAGACCAAGTTGCCATTGGTGCCACCTTGTGTCTGGGAGGCATCCTGCGAGAGGCCGAATTCCAGGAGGCACCCGGCAATTTAAGGCCGCAGGACCGAAAACCATTCTACAGGCTTTTTCCCTGGAAAACAAAATTCAGAAGCCACTGTTCTGGGTGTCAGTTTGCAAGACCCACTTGGCACTCTCAACCCAGACCAAGCTGGCACTGGTGCCACCATGCTTCTGGGAGGCATCTTGCAAGACGCCGTTTTCCAGGAGGCATCCGGCAATTTAAGGCCTCAGGACCCTGAACCATTGTACAGGCTTTTTCCCTGGGAAACAAAACTCACAAGCCACTGTTCTGGGTGTCAGTTTGCAGGACACACTTGGCACTCTCAAACCAGACCAAGTTGGCACTGGTGTTGCTTAGCGTCTTGGAAACATCTGGCGAGATGCGGAATTCCAGGAGGCACCCCGCAATTTAAGGCCGCGTGAACCTGAACCATTCTACAGGCTTTTTCCCTGGGAAACAAAACTCACAAGTCACTGTTCTGGGTGTCAGTTTGCAGGAGCCACCTGGCACTCTCAAACCAGACCAAGTTGGAACTGGTGCCACCTTGCGTCTGGGAGGCATCCTGTGAGAGGCCGAATTCCAGGAGGCACCCGGCAATTTAAGACCGCAGGCCCCTGAACCATTGTACAGGCTTTTTCCCTGGGAAACAAAACTCACAAGTCACTGTTCTGGGTGTCAGTTTTCAGGACCCACTTGGCACTCTTAAACCAGACCAAGTTGGCACTGGTGTCATGTTGCGCCTGGGAGGCATCCTGTGAGAGGCGGATCTCCAGGAGGCACCCGGCAACTTAAGGCCTCCGGCCCCTGAATCATTGTACAGGCTTTTTCCCTGGGAAACAAAACTCACAAGCCACTGTTCTGGGTGTCAGTTTTCAGGACCCACTTGACACTCTCAAAGCAGACCAAGTTGGCACTGGTGCCACCTTGCAACTGAAAGGCATCCTGCGAGAGGCGCAATTCCAGGAGGCACCCAGGAATTAAAGGCCGCAGGGCCCTGTACCATTGTACAGGCTTTTTCCCTGGGAAACAAAACTCACAAGCCACTGTTCTGGGTGTCAGTTTGCAGGACCCACTTGACACTCTCAAACCAGACCAAGTTGGCACTGGTGTTGCTTAGCGTCTGGGAAACAATTGGCGAGATGCGGAATTCCAGGAGGCACCCTGCTATTTAAGGCCGCAGGACCCTGAACCATTGTACAGGCTTTTTCCCTGGGAAACAAAACTCACAAGCCACTGTTCTGGGTGTCAGTTTGCAGGACCCACTTGGCATTCTTAAATCAGACCAAGTTGGCACTGGTGTTGCTTAGCGTCTTGGAAACATCTGGCGAGATGCGGAAATCCAGGAGGCACCCGGCAATTTAAGGCCGCGTGAACCTGAACCATTGTACAGGCTTTTTCCCTGGGAAACAAAACTCACAAGCCACTGTTCTGGGTGTCAGTTTTCAGGACCCACTTGGCACTCTTAAACCAGACCAAGTTGGCACTGGTGCCACCTTGCGTCTGGAAGGCATCCTGCGAGAGGCCGAATTCCAGGCGGCACCCGGCAATTCAAGGCCGCAGGACCCTGAACCATTGTACAGGCTTTTTCCCTGGGAAACAAAACTCACAAGCCACTGTTCTGGGTGTCAGTTTTCAGGACCCACTTGGCACTCTTAAACCAGACCAAGCTGGCACTGGTGCCACCTTGCGTCTGGGAGGCATCCTGCGAGAGGCCGAATTCCAGGAGGCACCCGGAAATTTAAGGCCGCAGGACCCTGAACCATTGTACAGGCTTTTTCCCTGGGAAACAAAACTCACAAGCCACTGTTCTGGGTGTCAGTTTTCAGGACCCACTTGGCACTCTCAACCCAGACCAAGCTGGCACTGGTGCCACCATGCTTCTGGGAGGCATCTTGCAAGTTGCCGAATTCCAGGAGGCACCCGGCAATTTAAGGCCGCAGGACCCTGAACCATTGTACAGGCTTTTTCCCTGGGAAACAAAACTCACAAGCCACTGTTCTGGGTGTCAGTTTGCAGGACACACTTGGCACTCTTAAACCAGACCAAGTTGGCACTGGTGCCACTTAGCGTCTTGCAAACATCTGGCGAGATGCGGAATTCCAGGAGGCACCCCGCAATTTAAGGCCGCGTGAACCTGAACCATTGTACAGGCTTTTTCCCTGGGAAACAAAACTCACAAGCCACTGTTCTGGGTGTCAGTTTTCAGGACCCACTTTGCACTCTTAAACCAGACCAAGTTGGCACTGGTGTCACGTTGCGCCTGGGAGGCATCCTGCGAGAGTCCGAATTCCAGGAGGCACCCGGCAATTTAAGGCCTCAGGACCCTGAACCATTGTACAGGCTTTTTCCCTGGGAAACAAAACTCACAAGCCACTGTTCTGGGTATCAGTTTTCAGGACCCACTTGGCACTCTTAAACCAGACCAAGTTTGCACTGGTGCCACCTTGCGTCCTGGAGGCATCCTGCGAGAGGCTGAATTCCAGGAGGCACCTGGCAATTATGGCCTCAGGCCCCTGAACCATTGTACAGGATTTTTCCCTGGGAAACAAAACTCACAAGCCACTGTTCTGGGTGTCAGTTTGCAGGACCCACTTGACACTCTCAAACCAGACCAAGTTGGCACTGGTGCCACCTTGCGTCTGGGAGGCATCCTGCGAGAGGCGCAATTCCAGGAGGCACCCGGAAATTTAAGGCCGCAGGACCCTGAACCACTGTACAGGCTTTTTCCCTGGGAAACAAAACTCACAAGCCACTGTTCTGGGTGTCAGTTTTCAGGACCCACTTGGCACTCTTAAACCAGACCAAGTTGGCACTGGTGCCACCTTGCGTCTGGAAGGCATCCTGCGAGAGGCCGAATTCCAGGCGGCACCCGGCAATTTAAGGCCGCAGGACCCTGAACCATTGTACAGGCTTTTTCCCTGGGAAACAAAACTCACAAGCCACTGTTCTGGGTGTCAGTTTTCAGGACCCACTTGGCACTCTTAAACCAGACCAAGTTGGAACTGGTGCCACCTTGCGTCTGGGAGGCATCCTGCGAGAGGCCGAATTCCAGGAGGCACCCCGCAATTTAAGGCCGCAGGACCCTGAACCATTGTACAGGCTTTTTCCCTGGGAAACAAAACTCACAAGCCACTGTCCTGGGTGTCAGTTTGCAGGACCCACTTGGCACTCTTAAACCAGACCAAGTTGGAACTGGTGCCACCTTGCGTCTGGGAGGCATCCTGCGAGAGGCCGAATTCCAGGAGGCACCCCGCAATTTAAGGCCGCAGCACCCTGAACCATTGTACAGGCTTTTTCCCTGGGAAACAAAACTCACAAGCCACTGTTCTGGGTGTCAGTTTGCAGGACCCACTTGACACTCTCAAAGCAGACCAAGTTGGCACTGGTGCCACCTTGCAACTGAAAGGCATCCTGCGAGAGGCGCAATTCCAGGAGGCACCCAGGAATTAAAGGCCGCAGGCCCCTGAACCATTGTACAGGCTTTTTCCCTGGGAAACAAAACTCACAAGCCACTGTTCTGGGTGTCAGTTTGCAGGACCCACTTTTCACTCTCAAACCAGACCAAGTTGGCACTGGTGTTGCTTAGCGTCTGGGAAACAATTGGCCAGAGGCGGAATTCCAGGAGGCACCCCGCAATTTAAGGCCGCAGGACCCTGAACCATTGTACAGGCTTTTTCCCTGGGAAACAAAACTCACAAGCCACTGTTCTGGGTGTCAGTTTTCAGGACCCACTTGACACTCTCAAACCAGACCAAGTTGGCACTGGTGTCATGTTGCGCCTGGGAGGCATCATGCGAGAGTCCGAATTCCAGGAGGCACCCGGAAATTTAAGGCCTCAGGACCCAGAACCATTGTACAGGCTTTTTCCCTGGGAAACAAAACTCACAAGCCACTGTTCTGGGTATCAGTTTTCAGGACCCACTTTGCACTCTTAAACCAGACCAATTTGGAACATGTGCCACCTTGCGTCTGGGAGGCATCCTGCGCGAGGCCGAATTCCAGGAGGCACCTGGCAATTTAAGGCCTAAGGCCCCTGAACCATTGTACAGGATTTTTACCTGGGAAACAAAACTCACAAGCCACTGTTCTGGGTGTCAGTTTTCAGGACCCACTTGGCACTCTTAAACCAGACCAAGTTGCCATTGGTGCCACCTTGTGTCTGGGAGGCATCCTGCGAGAGGCCGAATTCCAGGAGGCACCCGGCAATTTAAGGCCGCAGGACCGAAAACCATTCTACAGGCTTTTTCCCTGGAAAACAAAATTCAGAAGCCACTGTTCTGGGTGTCAGTTTGCAAGACCCACTTGGCACTCTCAACCCAGACCAAGCTGGCACTGGTGCCACCATGCTTCTGGGAGGCATCTTGCAAGACGCCGTTTTCCAGGAGGCATCCGGCAATTTAAGGCCTCAGGACCCTGAACCATTGTACAGGCTTTTTCCCTGGGAAACAAAACTCACAAGCCACTGTTCTGGGTGTCAGTTTGCAGGACACACTTGGCACTCTCAAACCAGACCAAGTTGGCACTGGTGTTGCTTAGCGTCTTGGAAACATCTGGCGAGATGCGGAATTCCAGGAGGCACCCCGCAATTTAAGGCCGCGTGAACCTGAACCATTCTACAGGCTTTTTCCCTGGGAAACAAAACTCACAAGTCACTGTTCTGGGTGTCAGTTTGCAGGAGCCACCTGGCACTCTCAAACGAGACCAAGTTGGCACTGGTGCCACCTTGCGTCTGGGAGGCATCCTGTGAGAGGCCGAATTCCAGGAGGCACCCGGCAATTTAAGACCGCAGGCCCCTGAACCATTGTACAGGCTTTTTCCCTGGGAAACAAAACTCACAAGTCACTGTTCTGGGTGTCAGTTTTCAGGACCCACTTGGCACTCTTAAACCAGACCAAGTTGGCACTGGTGTCATGTTGCGCCTGGGAGGCATCCTGTGAGAGGCGGATCTCCAGGAGGCACCCGGCAACTTAAGGCCTCCGGCCCCTGAATCATTGTACAGGCTTTTTCCCTGGGAAACAAAACTCACAAGCCACTGTTCTGGGTGTCAGTTTGCCGGAACCACTTGGTACTCTCAAACCAGACCAAGTTGGCACTGGTGCCACCTTGCGTCTGGGAGGCATCCTGCGAGAGGGGGAATTACAGGAGGCACCCGGCTATTTAAGGCCGCAGGACCCAAAACCATTCTACAGGCTTTTTCCCTGGGAAAAAATATTCAGAAGCCACTGTTCTGGGTGTCAGTTTGCAGGACCCACTTGGCACTCTTAAACCAGACCAAGTTGGAACTGGTGTTGCTTAGCTTCTGGGAAACATCTGGTGAGATGCGGAATTCCAGGAGGCACCCGGCAATTTAAGGCCTAAGGCCCCTGAACCATTGTACAGGCTTTTTCCCTGGGAAACAAAACTCACAAGCCACTGTTCTGGGTGTCAGTTTTCAGGACCCACTTGACACTCTCAAAGCAGACCAAGTTGGCACTGGTGCCACCTTGCAACTGAAAGGCATCCTGCGAGAGGCGCAATTCCAGGAGGCACCCAGGAATTAAAGGCCGCAGGGCCCTGTACCATTGTACAGGCTTTTTCCCTGGGAAACAAAACTCACAAGCCACTGTTCTGGGTGTCAGTTTGCAGGATCCACTTGACACTCTCAAACCAGACCAAGTTGGCACTGGTGTTGCTTAGCGTCTGGGAAACAATTGGCGAGATGCGGAATTCCAGGAGGCACCCTGCTATTTAAGGCCGCAGGACCCTGAACCATTGTACAGGCTTTTTCCCTGGGAAACAAAACTCACAAGCCACTGTTCTGGGTGTCAGTTTGCAGGACCCACTTGGCATTCTTAAATCAGACCAAGTTGGCACTGGTGTTGCTTAGCGTCTTGGAAACATCTGGCGAGATGCGGAAATCCAGGAGGCACCCGGCAATTTAAGGCCGCGTGAACCTGAACCATTGTACAGGCTTTTTCCCTGGGAAACAAAACTCACAAGCCACTGTTCTGGGTGTCAGTTTTCAGGACCCACTTGGCACTCTTAAACCAGACCAAGTTGGCACTGGTGCCACCTTGCGTCTGGGAGGCATCCTGCGAGAGGCCGAATTCCAGGAGGCACCCGGCAATTTAAGGCCGCAGGACCCTGAACCATTGTACAGGCTTTTTCCCTGGGAAACAAAACTCACAAGCCACTGTCCTGGGTGTCAGTTTGCAGGACCCACTTGGCACTCTTAAACCAGACCAAGTTGGCACTGGTGCCACCTTGCGTCTGGGAGGCATCCTGCGAGAGGCCGAATTCCAGGAGGCACCCCGCAATTTAAGGCCGCAGCACCCTGAACCATTGTACAGGCTTTTTCCCTGGGAAACAAAACTCACAAGCCACTGTTCTGGGTGTCAGTTTGCAGGACCCACTTGGCACTCTCAAAGCAGACCAAGTTGGCACTGGTGCCACCTTGCAACTGAAAGGCATCCTGCGAGAGGCGCAATTCCAGGAGGCACCCAGGAATTAAAGGCCGCAGGCCCCTGAACCATTCTACAGGCTTTTTCCCTGGGAAACAAAACTCACAAGCCACTGTTCTGGGTGTCAGTTTGCAGGACACACTTGGCACTCTCAAACCAGACCAAGTTGGCACTGGTGTTGCTTAGCGTCTGGGAAACAATTGGCGAGATGCGGAATTCCAGGAGGCACCCCGCAATTTAAGGCCGCAGGACCCTGAACCATTGTACAGGATTTTTCCCTGGGAAACAAAACTCACAAGCCACTGTTCTGGGTGTCAGTTTTCAGGACCCACTTGGCACTCTTAAACCAGACCAAGTTGGCACTGGTGCCACCTTGCGTCTGGGAGGCATCCTGCGAGAGGCCGAATTCCAGGAGGCACCCGGCAATTTAAAGCCGCATGACCCTCAACCATTGTACAGGCTTTTTCCCTGGGAAACAAAACTCACAAGCCACTGTTCTGGGTGTCAGTTTTCAGGACCCACTTGGCACTCTCAAACGAGACCAAGTTGGCACTGGTGCCACCTTGCGTCTGGGAGGCATCCTGCGAGAGGCTGAATTCCAGGAGGCACCTGGCAATTTAAGGCCGCAGGACCGAAAACCATTCTACAGGCTTTTTCCCTGGAAAACAAAATTCAGAAGCCACTGTTCTGGGTGTCAGTTTGCAAGACCCACTTGGCACTCTCAACCCAGACCAAGCTGGCACTGGTGCCACCATGCTTCTGGGAGGCATCTTTCAAGACGCCGAATTCCAGGAGGCATCCGGCAATTTAAGGCCGCAGGACCCTGAACCATTGTACAGGCTTTTTCCCTGGGAAACAAAACTCACAAGCCACTGTTCTGGGTGTCAGTTTGCAGGACACACTTGGCACTCTCAAATCAGACCAAGTTGGCACTGGTGTTGCTTAGCGTCTTGGAAACATCTGGCGAGATGCGGAATTCCAGGAGGCACCCCGCAATTTAAGGCCGCGTGAACCTGAACCATTGTACAGGATTTTTCCCTGGGAAACAAAACTCACAAGCCACTGTTCTGGGTGTCAGTTTTCAGGACCCACTTGACACTCTCAAAGCAGACCAAGTTGGCACTGGTGCCACCTTGCGTCTGGGAGGCATCCTGCGAGAGGCGCAATTCCAGGAGGCACCCGGCAATTTAAGGCCGCAGGACCCTGAACCATTGTACAGGCTTTTTCCCTGGGAAACAAAACTCACAAGCCACTGTTCTGGGTGTCAGTTTTCAGGACCCACTTGGCACTCTTAAACCAGACCAAGTTGGAACTGGTGCCACCTTGCGTCTGGGAGGCATCCTGCGAGTGGCTGAATTCCAGGAAGCACCCGGCAATTTAAGACCGCAGGACCCTGAACCATTGTACAGGCTTTTTCCCTGGGAAACAAAACTCACAAGCCACTGTTCTGGGTGTCAGTTTTCAGGACCCACTTGGCACTCTTAAACCAGACCAAGTTGGCACTGGTGTCATGTTGCGCCTGGGAGGCATCCTGTGAGAGGCGGATCTCCAGGAGGCACCCGGCAACTTAAGGCCGCAGGACCCTCAACCATTGTACAGGCTTTTTCCCTGGGAAACAAAACTCACAAGCCACTGTTCTGGGTGTCAGTTTGCAGGACCCACTTGGCACTCTCAAAGCAGACCAAGTTGGCACTGGTGCCACCTTGCAACTGAAAGGCATCCTGCGAGAGGCGCAATTCCAGGAGGCACCCAGGAATTAAAGGCCGCAGGCCCCTGAACCATTGTACAGGCTTTTTCCCTGGGAAACAAAACTCACAAGCCACTGTTCTGGGTGTCAGTTTGCAGGACCCACTTTTCACTCTCAAACCAGACCAAGTTGGCACTGGTGTTGCTTAGCGTCTGGGAAACAATTGGCCAGAGGCGGAATTCCAGGAGGCACCCCGCAATTTAAGGCCGCAGGACCCTGAACCATTGTACAGGCTTTTTCCCTGGGAAACAAAACTCACAAGCCACTGTTCTGGGTGTCAGTTTTCAGGACCCACTTGACACTCTCAAACCAGACCAAGTTGGCACTGGTGTCATGTTGCGCCTGGGAGGCATCATGCGAGAGTCCGAATTCCAGGAGGCACCCGGAAATTTAAGGCCTCAGGACCCAGAACCATTGTACAGGCTTTTTCCCTGGGAAACAAAACTCACAAGCCACTGTTCTGGGTATCAGTTTTCAGGACCCACTTTGCACTCTTAAACCAGACCAATTTGGAACATGTGCCACCTTGCGTCTGGGAGGCATCCTGCGCGAGGCCGAATTCCAGGAGGCACCTGGCAATTTAAGGCCTAAGGCCCCTGAACCATTGTACAGGATTTTTACCTGGGAAACAAAACTCACAAGCCACTGTTCTGGGTGTCAGTTTTCAGGACCCACTTGGCACTCTTAAACCAGACCAAGTTGCCATTGGTGCCACCTTGTGTCTGGGAGGCATCCTGCGAGAGGCCGAATTCCAGGAGGCACCCGGCAATTTAAGGCCGCAGGACCGAAAACCATTCTACAGGCTTTTTCCCTGGAAAACAAAATTCAGAAGCCACTGTTCTGGGTGTCAGTTTGCAAGACCCACTTGGCACTCTCAACCCAGACCAAGCTGGCACTGGTGCCACCATGCTTCTGGGAGGCATCTTGCAAGACGCCGTTTTCCAGGAGGCATCCGGCAATTTAAGGCCTCAGGACCCTGAACCATTGTACAGGCTTTTTCCCTGGGAAACAAAACTCACAAGCCACTGTTCTGGGTGTCAGTTTGCAGGACACACTTGGCACTCTCAAACCAGACCAAGTTGGCACTGGTGTTGCTTAGCGTCTTGGAAACATCTGGCGAGATGCGGAATTCCAGGAGGCACCCCGCAATTTAAGGCCGCGTGAACCTGAACCATTCTACAGGCTTTTTCCCTGGGAAACAAAACTCACAAGTCACTGTTCTGGGTGTCAGTTTGCAGGAGCCACCTGGCACTCTCAAACCAGACCAAGTTGGAACTGGTGCCACCTTGCGTCTGGGAGGCATCCTGTGAGAGGCCGAATTCCAGGAGGCACCCGGCAATTTAAGACCGCAGGCCCCTGAACCATTGTACAGGCTTTTTCCCTGGGAAACAAAACTCACAAGTCACTGTTCTGGGTGTCAGTTTTCAGGACCCACTTGGCACTCTTAAACCAGACCAAGTTGGCACTGGTGTCATGTTGCGCCTGGGAGGCATCCTGTGAGAGGCGGATCTCCAGGAGGCACCCGGCAACTTAAGGCCTCCGGCCCCTGAATCATTGTACAGGCTTTTTCCCTGGGAAACAAAACTCACAAGCCACTGTTCTGGGTGTCAGTTTGCCGGAACCACTTGGTACTCTCAAACCAGACCAAGTTGGCACTGGTGCCACCTTGCGTCTGGGAGGCATCCTGCGAGAGGGGGAATTACAGGAGGCACCCGGCTATTTAAGGCCGCAGGACCCAAAACCATTCTACAGGCTTTTTCCCTGGGAAAAAATATTCAGAAGCCACTGTTCTGGGTGTCAGTTTGCAGGACCCACTTGGCACTCTTAAACCAGACCAAGTTGGAACTGGTGTTGCTTAGCTTCTGGGAAACATCTGGTGAGATGCGGAATTCCAGGAGGCACCCGGCAATTTAAGGCCTAAGGCCCCTGAACCATTGTACAGGATTTTTCCCTGGGAAACAAAACTCACAAGCCACTGTTCTGGGTGTCAGTTTTCAGGACCCACTTGACACTCTCAAAGCAGACCAAGTTGGCACTGGTGCCACCTTGCAACTGAAAGGCATCCTGCGAGAGGCGCAATTCCAGGAGGCACCCAGGAATTAAAGGCCGCAGGGCCCTGTACCATTGTACAGGCTTTTTCCCTGGGAAACAAAACTCACAAGCCACTGTTCTGGGTGTCAGTTTGCAGGACCCACTTGACACTCTCAAACCAGACCAAGTTGGCACTGGTGTTGCTTAGCGTCTGGGAAACAATTGGCGAGATGCGGAATTCCAGGAGGCACCCTGCTATTTAAGGCCGCAGGACCCTGAACCATTGTACAGGCTTTTTCCCTGGGAAACAAAACTCACAAGCCACTGTTCTGGGTGTCAGTTTGCAGGACCCACTTGGCATTCTTAAATCAGACCAAGTTGGCACTGGTGTTGCTTAGCGTCTTGGAAACATCTGGCGAGATGCGGAAATCCAGGAGGCACCCGGCAATTTAAGGCCGCGTGAACCTGAACCATTGTACAGGCTTTTTCCCTGGGAAACAAAACTCACAAGCCACTGTTCTGGGTGTCAGTTTTCAGGACCCACTTGGCACTCTTAAACCAGACCAAGTTGGCACTGGTGCCACCTTGCGTCTGGGAGGCATCCTGCGAGAGGGGGAATTACAGGAGGCACCCGGCAATTTAAGGCCGCAGGACCCTGAACCATTGTACAGGCTTTTTCCCTGGGAAACAAAACTCACAAGCCACTGTCCTGGGTGTCAGTTTGCAGGACCCACTTGGCACTCTTAAACCAGACCAAGTTGGAACTGGTGCCACCTTGCGTCTGGGAGGCATCCTGCGAGAGGCCGAATTCCAGGAGGCACCCGGCAATTTAAGGCCGCAGGACCCTGAACCATTGTACAGGCTTTTTCCCTGGGAAACAAAACTCACAAGCCACTGTTCTGGGTGTCAGTTTGCAGGACCCACTTGGCACTCTCAAAGCAGACCAAGTTGGCACTGGTGCCACCTTGCAACTGAAAGGCATCCTGCGAGAGGCGCAATTCCAGGAGGCACCCAGGAATTAAAGGCCGCAGGCCCCTGAACCATTGTACAGGCTTTTTCCCTGGGAAACAAAACTCACAAGCCACTGTTCTGGGTGTCAGTTTGCAGGACACACTTGGCACTCTCAAACCAGACCAAGTTGGCACTGGTGTTGCTTAGCGTCTGGGAAACAATTGGCGAGATGCGGAATTCCAGGAGGCACCCCGCAATTTAAGGCCGCAGGACCCTGAACCATTGTACAGGATTTTTCCCTGGGAAACAAAACTCACAAGCCACTGTTCTGGGTGTCAGTTTTCAGGACCCACTTGGCACTCTTAAACCAGACCAAGTTGGCACTGGTGCCATCTTGCGTCTGGGAGGCATCCTGCGAGAGGCCGAATTCCAGGAGGCACCCGGCAATTTAAAGCCGCATGACCCTCAACCATTGTACAGGCTTTTTCCCTGGGAAACAAAACTCACAAGCCACTGTTCTGGGTGTCAGTTTTCAGGACCCACTTGGCACTCTCAAACGAGACCAAGTTGGCACTGGTGCCACCTTGCGTCTGGGAGGCATCCTGCGAGAGGCTGAATTCCAGGAGGCACCTGGCAATTTAAGGCCGCAGGACCGAAAACCATTCTACAGGCTTTTTCCCTGGAAAACAAAATTCAGAAGCCACTGTTCTGGGTGTCAGTTTGCAAGACCCACTTGGCACTCTCAACCCAGACCAAGCTGGCACTGGTGCCACCATGCTTCTGGGAGGCATCTTTCAAGACGCCGAATTCCAGGAGGCATCCGGCAATTTAAGGCCGCAGGACCCTGAACCATTGTACAGGCTTTTTCCCTGGGAAACAAAACTCACAAGCCACTGTTCTGGGTGTCAGTTTGCAGGACACACTTGGCACTCTCAAATCAGACCAAGTTGGCACTGGTGTTGCTTAGCATCTTGGAAACATCTGGCGAGATGCGGAATTCCAGGAGGCACCCCGCAATTTAAGGCCGCGTGAACCTGAACCATTGTACAGGATTTTTCCCTGGGAAACAAAACTCACAAGCCACTGTTCTGGGTGTCAGTTTTCAGGACCCACTTGACACTCTCAAAGCAGACCAAGTTGGCACTGGTGCCACCTTGCGTCTGGGAGGCATCCTGCGAGAGGCGCAATTCCAGGAGGCACCCGGCAATTTAAGGCCGCAGGACCCTGAACCATTGTACAGGCTTTTTCCCTGGGAAACAAAACTCACAAGCCACTGTTCTGGGTGTCAGTTTTCAGGACCCACTTGGCACTCTTAAACCAGACCAAGTTGGAACTGGTGCCACCTTGCGTCTGGGAGGCATCCTGCGAGTGGCTGAATTCCAGGAAGCACCCGGCAATTTAAGACCGCAGGACCCTGAACCATTGTACAGGCTTTTTCCCTGGGAAACAAAACTCACAAGCCACTGTTCTGGGTGTCAGTTTTCAGGACCCACTTGGCACTCTTAAACCAGACCAAGTTGGCACTGGTGTCATGTTGCGCCTGGGAGGCATCCTGTGAGAGGCGGATCTCCAGGAGGCACCCGGCAACTTAAGGCCGCAGGACCCTCAACCATTGTACAGGCTTTTTCCCTGGGAAACAAAACTCACAAGCCACTGTTCTGGGTGTCAGTTTTCAGGACCCACTTGGCACTCTTAAACCAGACCAAGTTGGCACTGGTGCCACCTTGCGTCTGGGAGGCATCCTGCGAGAGGCTGAATTCCAGGAGGCACCTGGCAATTTAAGGCCGCAGGACCGAAAACCATTCTACAGGCTTTTTCCCTGGAAAACAAAATTCAGAAGCCACTGTTCTGGGTGTCAGTTTGCAGGACCCACTTGGCACTCTTAAACCAGACCAAGCTGGCACTGGTGCCACCATGCTTCTGGGAGGCATCTTGCAAGACGCCGAATTCCAGGAGGCATCCGGCAATTTAAGGCCTAAGGCCCCTGAACCATTGTACAGGATTTTTACCTGGGAAACAAAACTCACAAGCCACTGTTCTGGGTGTCAGTTTTCAGGACCCACTTGGCACTCTTAAACCAGACCAAGTTGCCATTGGTGCCACCTTGTGTCTGGGAGGCATCCTGCGAGAGGCCGAATTCCAGGAGGCACCCGGCAATTTAAGGCCGCAGGACCGAAAACCATTCTACAGGCTTTTTCCCTGGAAAACAAAATTCAGAAGCCACTGTTCTGGGTGTCAGTTTGCAAGACCCACTTGGCACTCTCAACCCAGACCAAGCTGGCACTGGTGCCACCATGCTTCTGGGAGGCATCTTGCAAGACGCTGTTTTCCAGGAGGCATCCGGCAATTTAAGGCCTCAGGACCCTGAACCATTGTACAGGCTTTTTCCCTGGGAAACAAAACTCACAAGCCACTGTTCTGGGTGTCAGTTTGCAGGACACACTTGGCACTCTCAAACCAGACCAAGTTGGCACTGGTGTTGCTTAGCGTCTTGGAAACATCTGGCGAGATGCGGAATTCCAGGAGGCACCCCGCAATTTAAGGCCGCGTGAACCTGAACCATTCTACAGGCTTTTTCCCTGGGAAACAAAACTCACAAGTCACTGTTCTGGGTGTCAGTTTGCAGGAGCCACCTGGCACTCTCAAACCAGACCAAGTTGGAACTGGTGCCACCTTGCGTCTGGGAGGCATCCTGTGAGAGGCCGAATTCCAGGAGGCACCCGGCAATTTAAGACCGCAGGCCCCTGAACCATTGTACAGGCTTTTTCCCTGGGAAACAAAACTCACAAGTCACTGTTCTGGGTGTCAGTTTTCAGGACCCACTTGGCACTCTTAAACCAGACCAAGTTGGCACTGGTGTCATGTTGCGCCTGGGAGGCATCCTGTGAGAGGCGGATCTCCAGGAGGCACCCGGCAACTTAAGGCCTCCGGCCCCTGAATCATTGTACAGGCTTTTTCCCTGGGAAACAAAACTCACAAGCCACTGTTCTGGGTGTCAGTTTTCAGGACCCACTTGACACTCTCAAAGCAGACCAAGTTGGCACTGGTGCCACCTTGCAACTGAAAGGCGTCCTGCGAGAGGCGCAATTCCAGGAGGCACCCAGGAATTAAAGGCCGCAGGGCCCTGTACCATTGTACAGGCTTTTTCCCTGGGAAACAAAACTCACAAGCCACTGTTCTGGGTGTCAGTTTGCAGGACCCACTTGACACTCTCAAACCAGACCAAGTTGGCACTGGTGTTGCTTAGCGTCTGGGAAACAATTGGCGAGATGCGGAATTCCAGGAGGCACCCTGCTATTTAAGGCCGCAGGACCCTGAACCATTGTACAGGCTTTTTCCCTGGGAAACAAAACTCACAAGCCACTGTTCTGGGTGTCAGTTTGCAGGACCCACTTGGCATTCTTAAATCAGACCAAGTTGGCACTGGTGTTGCTTAGCGTCTTGGAAACATCTGGCGAGATGCGGAAATCCAGGAGGCACCCGGCAATTTAAGGCCGCGTGAACCTGAACCATTGTACAGGCTTTTTCCCTGGGAAACAAAACTCACAAGCCACTGTTCTGGGTGTCAGTTTTCAGGACCCACTTGGCACTCTTAAACCAGACCAAGTTGGCACTGGTGCCACCTTGCGTCTGGAAGGCATCCTGCGAGAGGCCGAATTCCAGGCGGCACCCGGCAATTCAAGGCCGCAGGACCCTGAACCATTGTACAGGCTTTTTCCCTGGGAAACAAAACTCACAAGCCACTGTTCTGGGTGTCAGTTTTCAGGACCCACTTGGCACTCTTAAACCAGACCAAGCTGGCACTGGTGCCACCTTGCGTCTGGGAGGCATCCTGCGAGAGGCCGAATTCCAGGAGGCACCCGGAAATTTAAGGCCGCAGGACCCTGAACCATTGTACAGGCTTTTTCCCTGGGAAACAAAACTCACAAGCCACTGTTCTGGGTGTCAGTTTGCAGGACCCACTTGGCACTCTCAAACCAGACCAAGCTGGCACTGGTGCCACCATGCTTCTGGGAGGCATCTTGCAAGTTGCCGAATTCCAGGAGGCACCCGGCAATTTAAGGCCGCAGGACCCTGAACCATTGTACAGGCTTTTTCCCTGGGAAACAAAACTCACAAGCCACTGTTCTGGGTGTCAGTTTGCAGGACACACTTGGCACTCTTAAACCAGACCAAGTTGGCACTGGTGCCACTTAGCGTCTTGCAAACATCTGGCGAGATGCGGAATTCCAGGAGGCACCCCGCAATTTAAGGCCGCGTGAACCTGAACCATTGTACAGGCTTTTTCCCTGGGAAACAAAACTCACAAGCCACTGTTCTGGGTGTCAGTTTTCAGGAACCACTAGGCACTCTTAAACCAGACCAAGTTGGCACTGGTGTCACGTTGCGCCTGGGAGGCATCCTGCGAGAGTCCGAATTCCAGGAGGCACCCGGCAATTTAAGGCCTCAGGACCCTGAACCATTGTACAGGCTTTTTCCCTGGGAAACAAAACTCACAAGCCACTGTTCTGGGTATCAGTTTTCAGGACCCACTTGGCACTCTTAAACCAGACCAAGTTTGCACTGGTGCCACCTTGCGTCTGGGAGGCATCCTGCGAGAGGCTGAATTCCAGGAGGCACCTGGCAATTATGGCCTCAGGCCCCTGAACCATTGTACAGGATTTTTCCCTGGGAAACAAAACTCACAAGCCACTGTTCTGGGTGTCAGTTTGCAGGACCCACTTGACACTCTCAAACGAGACCAAGTTGGCACTGGTGCCACCTTGCGTCTGGGAGGCATCCTGCGAGAGGCCGAATTCCAGGCGGCACCCGGCAATTTAAGGCCGCAGGACCCTGAACCATTGTACAGGCTTTTTCCCTGGGAAACAAAACTCACAAGCCACTGTTCTGGGTGTCAGTTTTCAGGACCCACTTGGCACTCTTAAACCAGACCAAGTTGGAACTGGTGCCACCTTGCGTCTGGGAGGCATCCTGCGAGAGGCCGAATTCCAGGAGGCACCCCGCAATTTAAGGCCGCAGGACCCTGAACCATTGTACAGGCTTTTTCCCTGGGAAACAAAACTCACAAGCCACTGTCCTGGGTGTCAGTTTGCAGGACCCACTTGGCACTCTTAAACCAGACCAAGTTGGAACTGGTGCCACCTTGCGTCTGGGAGGCATCCTGCGAGAGGCCGAATTCCAGGAGGCACCTGGCAATTTAAGGCCGCAGCACCCTGAACCATTGTACAGGCTTTTTCCCTGGGAAACAAAACTCACAAGCCACTGTTCTGGGTGTCAGTTTGCAGGACCCACTTGACACTCTCAAAGCAGACCAAGTTGGCACTGGTGCCACCTTGCAACTGAAAGGCATCCTGCGAGAGGCGCAATTCCAGGAGGCACCCAGGAATTAAAGGCCGCAGGCCCCTGAACCATTGTACAGGCTTTTTCCCTGGGAAACAAAACTCACAAGCCACTGTTCTGGGTGTCAGTTTGCAGGACCCACTTTTCACTCTCAAACCAGACCAAGTTGGCACTGGTGTTGCTTAGCGTCTGGGAAACAATTGGCCAGAGGCGGAATTCCTGGAGGCACCCCGCAATTTAAGGCCGCAGGACCCTGAACCATTGTACAGGCTTTTTCCCTGGGAAACAAAACTCACAAGCCACTGTTCTGGGTGTCAGTTTTCAGGACCCACTTGACACTCTCAAACCAGACCAAGTTGGCACTGGTGTCATGTTGCGCCTGGGAGGCATCATGCGAGAGTCCGAATTCCAGGAGGCACCCGGAAATTTAAGGCCTCAGGACCCAGAACCATTGTACAGGCTTTTTCCCTGGGAAACAAAACTCACAAGCCACTGTTCTGGGTATCAGTTTTCAGGACCCACTTTGCACTCTTAAACCAGACCAATTTGGAACATGTGCCACCTTGCGTCTGGGAGGCATCCTGCGCGAGGCCGAATTCCAGGAGGCACCTGGCAATTTAAGGCCTAAGGCCCCTGAACCATTGTACAGGATTTTTACCTGGGAAACAAAACTCACAAGCCACTGTTCTGGGTGTCAGTTTTCAGGACCCACTTGGCACTCTTAAACCAGACCAAGTTGGCACTGGTGCCACCTTGTGTCTGGGAGGCATCCTGCGAGAGGCCGAATTCCAGAAGGCACCCGGCAATTTAAGGCCGCAGGACCGAAAACCATTCTACAGGCTTTTTCCCTGGAAAACAAAATTCAGAAGCCACTGTTCTGGGTGTCAGTTTGCAAGACCCAATTGGCACTCTCAACCCAGACCAAGCTGGCACTGGTGCCACCATGCTTCTGGGAGGCATCTTGCAAGACGCCGTTTTCCAGTAGGCATGCGGCAATTTAAGGCCTCAGGACCCTGAACCATTGTACAGGCTTTTTCCCTGGGAAACAAAACTCACAAGCCACTGTTCTGGGTGTCAGTTTGCAGGACACACTTGGCACTCTCAAACCAGACCAAGTTGGCACTGGTGTTGCTTAGCGTCTTGGAAACATCTGGCGAGATGCGGAATTCCAGGAGGCACCCCGCAATTTAAGGCCGCGTGAACCTGAACCATTCTACAGGCTTTTTCCCTGGGAAACAAAACTCACAAGTCACTGTTCTGGGTGTCAGTTTGCAGGAGCCACCTGGCACTCTCAAACCAGACCAAGTTGGAACTGGTGCCACCTTGCGTCTGGGAGGCATCCTGTGAGAGGCCGAATTCCAGGAGGCACCCGGCAATTTAAGGCCTCAGGCCCCTGAACCATTGTACAGGCTTTTTCCCTGGGAAACAAAACTCACAAGTCACTGTTCTGGGTGTCAGTTTTCAGGACCCACTTGGCACTCTTAAACCAGACCAAGTTGGCACTGGTGTCATGTTGCGCCTGGGAGGCATCCTGTGAGAGGCGGATCTCCAGGAGGCACCCGGCAACTTAAGGCCTCCGGCCCCTGAATCATTGTACAGGCTTTTTCCCTGGGAAACAAAACTCACAAGCCACTGTTCTGGGTGTCAGTTTGCCGGAACCACTTGGTACTCTCAAACCAGACCAAGTTGGCACTGGTGCCACCTTGCGTCTGGGAGGCATCCTGCGAGAGGGGGAATTACAGGAGGCACCCGGCTATTTAAGGCCGCAGGACCCAAAACCATTCTACAGGCTTTTTCCCTGGGAAAAAATATTCAGAAGCCACTGTTCTGGGTGTCAGTTTGCAGGACCCACTTGGCACTCTTAAACCAGACCAAGTTGGAACTGGTGTTGCTTAGCTTCTGGGAAACATCTGGTGAGATGCGGAATTCCAGGAGGCACCCGGCAATTTAAGGCCTAAGGCCCCTGAACCATTGTACAGGATTTTTCCCTGGGAAACAAAACTCACAAGCCACTGTTCTGGGTGTCAGTTTTCAGGACCCACTTGACACTCTCAAAGCAGACCAAGTTGGCACTGGTGCCACCTTGCAACTGAAAGGCATCCTGCGAGAGGCGCAATTCCAGGAGGCACCCAGGAATTAAAGGCCGCAGGGCCCTGTACCATTGTACAGGCTTTTTCCCTGGGAAACAAAACTCACAAGCCACTGTTCTGGGTGTCAGTTTGCAGGACCCACTTGACACTCTCAAACCAGACCAAGTTGGCACTGGTGTTGCTTAGCGTCTGGGAAACAATTGGCGAGATGCGGAATTCCAGGAGGCACCCTGCTATTTAAGGCCGCAGGACCCTGAACCATTGTACAGGCTTTTTCCCTGGGAAACAAAACTCACAAGCCACTGTTCTGGGTGTCAGTTTGCAGGACCCACTTGGCATTCTTAAATCAGACCAAGTTGGCACTGGTGTTGCTTAGCGTCTTGGAAACATCTGGCGAGATGCGGAAATCCAGGAGGCACCCGGCAATTTAAGGCCGCGTGAACCTGAACCATTGTACAGGCTTTTTCCCTGGGAAACAAAACTCACAAGCCACTGTTCTGGGTGTCAGTTTTCAGGACCCACTTGGCACTCTTAAACCAGACCAAGTTGGCACTGGTGCCACCTTGCGTCTGGAAGGCATCCTGCGAGAGGCCGAATTCCAGGCGGCACCCGGCAATTCAAGGCCGCAGGACCCTGAACCATTGTACAGGCTTTTTCCCTGGGAAACAAAACTCACAAGCCACTGTTCTGGGTGTCAGTTTTCAGGACCCACTTGCACTCTTAAACCAGACCAAGTTGGCACTGGTGTTGCTTAGCGTCTTGAAACATCTGGCGAGATGCGGAATTCTAGGAGGCACCCCGCAATTTAAGGCCGCATGAACCTGAACCATTGTACAGGCTTTTTCCCTGGGAAACAAAACTCACAAGTCACTGTTCTGGGTGTCAGTTTGCAGGACCCACTAGGCACTCTTAAACCAGACCAAGTTGGCACTGGTGTCATGTTGCGCCTGGGAGGCATCCTGCGAGAGTCCGAATTCCAGGAGGCACCCGGCAATTTAAGGCCTCAGGACCCTGAACCATTGTACAGGCTTTTTCCCTGGGAAACAAAACTCACAAGCCACTGTTCTGGGTGTCAGTTTGCAGGACCCACTTTGCACTCTTAAACCAGACCAAGTTGGAACTGGTGCCACTTTGCGTCTGGGAGGCATCCTGCGAGTGGCCGAATTCCAGGAGGCACCCGGCAATTTAAGACCGCAGGCCCCTGAACCATTGTACAGGCTTTTTCCCTGGGAAACAAAACTCACAAGTCACTGTTCTGGGTGTCAGTTTACAGGACCCACTTGGCACTCTTAAACCAGACCAAGTTGGCACTGGTTTCATGTTGCGCCTGGGAGGCATCCTGCGAGAGGCGGATCTCCAGGAGGCACCCGGCAACTTAAGGCCTCAGGCCCCTGAATCATTGTACACGCTTTTTCCCTGGGAAACAAAACTCACAAGCCACTGTTCTGGGTGTCAGTTTGCCGGACGCACTTTGTACTCTCAAACGAGACCAAGTTGGCACTGGTGCCACCTTGCGTCTGGGAGGCATCCTGCGAGAGGGGGAATTCCAGGAGGCACCCGGCTATTTAAGGCCGCAGGACCCAAAACCATCCTACAGGCTTTTTCCCTGGGAAAAAATATTCAGAAGCCACTGTTCTGGGTGTCAGTTTGCAGGACCCACTTGGCACTCTTAAACCAGACCAAGTTGAAACTGGTGTTGCTTAGCTTCTGGGAAACATCTGGTGAGATGCGGAATTCCAGGAGGCACCCGGCAATTTAAGGCCTCAGGCCCCTGAACCATTGTACAGGATTTTTCCCTGGGAAACAAAACTCACAAGCCACTGTTCTGGGTGTCAGTTTTCAGGACCCACTTGACACTCTCAAAGCAGACCAAGTACGCACTGGTGCCACCTTGCAACTGAAAGGCATCCTGCGAGAGGCGCAATTCCAGGAGGCACCCAGGAATTAAAGGCCGCAGGGCCCTGTACCATTGTACAGGCTTTTTCCCTGGGAAACAAAACTCACAAGCCACTGTTCTGGGTGTCAGTTTGCAGGACCCACTTGGCACTCTCAAACCAGACCAAGTTGGCACTGGTGTTGCTTAGCGTCTGGGAAACAATTGGCGAGATGCGGAATTCCAGGAGGCACCCCGCAATTTAAGGCCGCAGGACCCTGAACCATTGTACAGGCTTTTTCCCTGGGAAACAAAACTCACAAGCCACTGTTCTGGGTGTCAGTTTGCAGGACCCACTTGGCATTCTTAAATCAGACCAAGTTGGCACTGGTGTTGCTTAGCGTCTTGGAAACATCTGGCGAGATGCGGAAATCCAGGAGGCACCCCGCAATTTAAGGTTGCGTGAACCTGAACCATTGTACAGGCTTTTTCCCTGGGAAACAAAACTCACAAGCCACTGTTCTGGGTGTCAGTTTTCAGGACCCACTAGGCACTCTTAAACCAGACCAAGTTGGCACTGGTGTCATGTTGCGCCTGGGAGGCATCCTGCGAGAGTCCGAATTCCAGGAGGCACCCGGCAATTTAAGGCCTCAGGACCCTGAACCATTGTACAGGCTTTTTCCCTGGGAAACAAAACTCACAAGCCACTGTTCTGGGTGTCAGTTTGCAGGACCCACTTGACACTCTCAAACCAGACCAAGTTGGCACTGGTGCCACCTTGCGTCTGGGAGGCATCCTGCGAGAGGCGCAATTCCAGGAGGCACCCGGAAATTTAAGGCCGCAGGACCCTGAACCACTGTACAGGCTTTTTCCCTGGGAAACAAAACTCACAAGCCACTGTTCTGGGTGTCAGTTTTCAGGACCCACTTGGCACTCTTAAACCAGACCAAGTTGGCACTGGTGCCACCTTGCGTCTGGAAGGCATCCTGCGAGAGGCCGAATTCCAGGCGGCACCCGGCAATTTAAGGCCGCAGGACCCTGAACCATTGTACAGGCTTTTTCCCTGGGAAACAAAACTCACAAGCCACTGTTCTGGGTGTCAGTTTTCAGGACCCACTTGGCACTCTTAAACCAGACCAAGTTGGAACTGGTGCCACCTTGCGTCTGGGAGGCATCCTGCGAGAGGCCGAATTCCAGGAGGCACCCGGCAATTTAAGGCCGCAGGACCCTGAACCATTGTACAGGCTTTTTCCCTGGGAAACAAAACTCACAAGCCACTGTCCTGGGTGTCAGTTTGCAGGACCCACTTGGCACTCTTAAACCAGACCAAGTTGGAACTGGTGCCACCTTGCGTCTGGGAGGCATCCTGCGAGAGGCCGAATTCCAGGAGGCACCCCGCAATTTAAGGCCGCAGCACCCTGAACCATTGTACAGGCTTTTTCCCTGGGAAACAAAACTCACAAGCCACTGTTCTGGGTGTCAGTTTGCAGGACCCACTTGGCACTCTCAAAGCAGACCAAGTTGGCACTGGTGCCACCTTGCAACTGAAAGGCATCCTGCGAGAGGCGCAATTCCAGGAGGCACCCAGGAATTAAAGGCCGCAGGCCCCTGAACCATTGTACAGGCTTTTTCCCTGGGAAACAAAACTCACAAGCCACTGTTCTGGGTGTCAGTTTGCAGGACACACTTGGCACTCTCAAACCAGACCAAGTTGGCACTGGTGTTGCTTAGCGTCTGGGAAACAATTGGCGAGATGCGGAATTCCAGGAGGCACCCCGCAATTTAAGGCCGCAGGACCCTGAACCATTGTACAGGATTTTTCCCTGGGAAACAAAACTCACAAGCCACTGTTCTGGGTGTCAGTTTTCAGGACCCACTTGGCACTCTTAAACCAGACCAAGTTGGCACTGGTGCCATCTTGCGTCTGGGAGGCATCCTGCGAGAGGCCGAATTCCAGGAGGCACCCGGCAATTTAAAGCCGCATGACCCTCAACCATTGTACAGGCTTTTTCCCTGGGAAACAAAACTCACAAGCCACTGTTCTGGGTGTCAGTTTTCAGGACCCACTTGGCACTCTCAAACGAGACCAAGTTGGCACTGGTGCCACCTTGCGTCTGGGAGGCATCCTGCGAGAGGCTGAATTCCAGGAGGCACCTGGCAATTTAAGGCCGCAGGACCGAAAACCATTCTACAGGCTTTTTCCCTGGAAAACAAAATTCAGAAGCCACTGTTCTGGGTGTCAGTTTGCAAGACCCACTTGGCACTCTCAACCCAGACCAAGCTGGCACTGGTGCCACCATGCTTCTGGGAGGCATCTTTCAAGACGCCGAATTCCAGGAGGCATCCGGCAATTTAAGGCCGCAGGAGCCTGAACCATTGTACAGGCTTTTTTCCTGGGAAACAAAACTCACAAGCCACTGTTCTGGGTGTCAGTTTGCAGGACACACTTGGCACTCTCAAATCAGACCAAGTTGGCACTGGTGTTGCTTAGCGTCTTGGAAACATCTGGCGAGATGCGGAATTCCAGGAGGCACCCCGCAATTTAAGGCCGCGTGAACCTGAACCATTGTACAGGATTTTTCCCTGGGAAACAAAACTCACAAGCCACTGTTCTGGGTGTCAGTTTTCAGGACCCACTTGACACTCTCAAAGCAGACCAAGTTGGCACTGGTGCCACCTTGCGTCTGGGAGGCATCCTGCGAGAGGCGCAATTCCAGGAGGCACCCGGCAATTTAAGGCCGCAGGACCCTGAACCATTGTACAGGCTTTTTCCCTGGGAAACAAAACTCACAAGCCACTGTTCTGGGTGTCAGTTTTCAGGACCCACTTGGCACTCTTAAACCAGACCAAGTTGGAACTGGTGCCACCTTGCGTCTGGGAGGCATCCTGCGAGTGGCTGAATTCCAGGAAGCACCCGGCAATTTAAGACCGCAGGACCCTGAACCATTGTACAGGCTTTTTCCCTGGGAAACAAAACTCACAAGCCACTGTTCTGGGTGTCAGTTTTCAGGACCCACTTGGCACTCTTAAACCAGACCAAGTTGGCACTGGTGTCATGTTGCGCCTGGGAGGCATCCTGTGAGAGGCGGATCTCCAGGAGGCACCCGGCAACTTAAGGCCGCAGGACCCTCAACCATTGTACAGGCTTTTTCCCTGGGAAACAAAACTCACAAGCCACTGTTCTGGGTGTCAGTTTTCAGGACCCACTTGGCACTCTTAAACCAGACCAAGTTGGCACTGGTGCCACCTTGCGTCTGGGAGGCATCCTGCGAGAGGCTGAATTCCAGGAGGCACCTGGCAATTTAAGGCCGCAGGACCGAAAACCATTCTACAGGCTTTTTCCCTGGAAAACAAAATTCAGAAGCCACTGTTCTGGGTGTCAGTTTGCAGGACCCACTTGGCACTCTTAAACCAGACCAAGCTGGCACTGGTGCCACCATGCTTCTGGGAGGCATCTTGCAAGACGCCGAATTCCAGGAGGCACCTGGCAATTTAAGGCCGCAGGACCGAAAACCATTCTACAGGCTTTTTCCCTGGGAAACAAAACTCACAAGCCACTGTTCTGGGTGTCAGTTTTCAGGACCCACATGACACTCTCAAAGCTGACCAAGTTGGCACTGGTGCCACCTTGCAACTGAAAGGCATCCTGCGAGAGGCGCAATTCCAGGAGGCACCCAGGAATTAAAGGCCGCAGGGCCCTGTACCATTGTACAGGCTTTTTCCCTGGGAAACAAAACTCACATGCCACTGTTCGGGGTGTCAGTTTTCAGGACCGACTTGCCACTCTCAAACCAGACCAAGTTGGCACTGGTGTTGCTTAGCGTCTGGGAAACAATTGGCGAGATGCGGAATTCCAGGAGGCACCCCGCAATTTAAGACCGCAGGACCCTGAACCATTGTACAGGCTTTTTCCCTGGGAAACAAAACTCACAAGCCACTGTTCTGGGTATCAGTTTTCAGGACCCACTTTGCACTCTTAAACCAGACCAATTTGGAACATGTGCCACCTTGCGTCTGGGAGGCATCCTGCGCGAGGCCGAATTCCAGGAGGCACCTGGCAATTTAAGGCCTAAGGCCCCTGAACCATTGTACAGGATTTTTACCTGGGAAACAAAACTCACAAGCCACTGTTCTGGGTGTCAGTTTTCAGGACCCACTTGGCACTCTTAAACCAGACCAAGTTGCCATTGGTGCCACCTTGTGTCTGGGAGGCATCCTGCGAGAGGCCGAATTCCAGGAGGCACCCGGCAATTTAAGGCCGCAGGACCGAAAACCATTCTACAGGCTTTTTCCCTGGAAAACAAAATTCAGAAGCCACTGTTCTGGGTGTCAGTTTGCAAGACCCACTTGGCACTCTCAACCCAGACCAAGCTGGCACTGGTGCCACCATGCTTCTGGGAGGCATCTTGCAAGACGCCGTTTTCCAGGAGGCATCCGGCAATTTAAGGCCTCAGGACCCTGAACCATTGTACAGGCTTTTTCCCTGGGAAACAAAACTCACAAGCCACTGTTCTGGGTGTCAGTTTGCAGGACACACTTGGCACTCTCAAACCAGACCAAGTTGGCACTGGTGTTGCTTAGCGTCTTGGAAACATCTGGCGAGATGCGGAATTCCAGGAGGCACCCCGCAATTTAAGGCCGCGTGAACCTGAACCATTCTACAGGCTTTTTCCCTGGGAAACAAAACTCACAAGTCACTGTTCTGGGTGTCAGTTTGCAGGAGCCACCTGGCACTCTCAAACCAGACCAAGTTGGAACTGGTGCCACCTTGCGTCTGGGAGGCATCCTGTGAGAGGCCGAATTCCAGGAGGCACCCGGCAATTTAAGACCGCAGGCCCCTGAACCATTGTACAGGCTTTTTCCCTGGGAAACAAAACTCACAAGTCACTGTTCTGGGTGTCAGTTTTCAGGACCCACTTGGCACTCTTAAACCAGACCAAGTTGGCACTGGTGTCATGTTGCGCCTGGGAGGCATCCTGTGAGAGGCGGATCTCCAGGAGGCACCCGGCAACTAAAGGCCTCCGGCCCCTGAATCATTGTACAGGCTTTTTCCCTGGGAAACAAAACTCACAAGCCACTGTTCTGGGTGTCAGTTTGCCGGAACCACTTGGTACTCTCAAACCAGACCAAGTTGGCACTGGTGCCACCTTGCGTCTGGGAGGCATCCTGCGAGAGGGGGAATTACAGGAGGCACCCGGCTATTTAAGGCCGCAGGACCCAAAACCATTCTACAGGCTTTTTCCCTGGGAAAAAATATTCAGAAGCCACTGTTCTGGGTGTCAGTTTGCAGGACCCACTTGGCACTCTTAAACCAGACCAAGTTGGAACTGGTGTTGCTTAGCTTCTGGGAAACATCTGGTGAGATGCGGAATTCCAGGAGGCACCCGGCAATTTAAGGCCTAAGGCCCCTGAACCATTGTACAGGATTTTTCCCTGGGAAACAAAACTCACAAGCCACTGTTCTGGGTGTCAGTTTTCAGGACCCACTTGACACTCTCAAAGCAGACCAAGTTGGCACTCGTGCCACCTTGCAACTGAAAGGCATCCTGCGAGAGGCGCAATTCCAGGAGGCACCCAGGAATTAAAGGCCGCAGGGCCCTGTACCATTGTACAGGCTTTTTCCCTGGGAAACAAAACTCACAAGCCACTGTTCTGGGTGTCAGTTTGCAGGACCCACTTGACACTCTCAAACCAGACCAAGTTGGCACTGGTGTTGCTTAGCGTCTGGGAAACAATTGGCGAGATGCGGAATTCCAGGAGGCACCCTGCTATTTAAGGCCGCAGGACCCTGAACCATTGTACAGGCTTTTTCCCTGGGAAACAAAACTCACAAGCCACTGTTCTGGGTGTCAGTTTTCAGGACCCACTTGGCACTCTTAAACCAGACCAAGTTGGCACTGGTGCCATCTTGCGTCTGGGAGGCATCCTGCGAGAGGCCGAATTCCAGGAGGCACCCGGCAATTTAAAGCCGCATGACCCTCAACCATTGTACAGGCTTTTTCCCTGGGAAACAAAACTCACAAGCCACTGTTCTGGGTGTCAGTTTTCAGGACCCACTTGGCACTCTCAAACGAGACCAAGTTGGCACTGGTGCCACCTTGCGTCTGGGAGGCATCCTGCGAGAGGCTGAATTCCAGGAGGCACCTGGCAATTTAAGGCCGCAGGACCGAAAACCATTCTACAGGCTTTTTCCCTGGAAAACAAAATTCAGAAGCCACTGTTCTGGGTGTCAGTTTGCAAGACCCACTTGGCACTCTCAACCCAGACCAAGCTGGCACTGGTGCCACCATGCTTCTGGGAGGCATCTTTCAAGACGCCGAATTCCAGGAGGCATCCGGCAATTTAAGGCCGCAGGAGCCTGAACCATTGTACAGGCTTTTTTCCTGGGAAACAAAACTCACAAGCCACTGTTCTGGGTGTCAGTTTGCAGGACACACTTGGCACTCTCAAATCAGACCAAGTTGGCACTGGTGTTGCTTAGCGTCTTGGAAACATCTGGCGAGATGCGGAATTCCAGGAGGCACCCCGCAATTTAAGGCCGCGTGAACCTGAACCATTGTACAGGATTTTTCCCTGGGAAACAAAACTCACAAGCCACTGTTCTGGGTGTCAGTTTTCAGGACCCACTTGACACTCTCAAAGCAGACCAAGTTGGCACTGGTGCCACCTTGCGTCTGGGAGGCATCCTGCGAGAGGCGCAATTCCAGGAGGCACCCGGCAATTTAAGGCCGCAGGACCCTGAACCATTGTACAGGCTTTTTCCCTGGGAAACAAAACTCACAAGCCACTGTTCTGGGTGTCAGTTTTCAGGACCCACTTGGCACTCTTAAACCAGACCAAGTTGGAACTGGTGCCACCTTGCGTCTGGGAGGCATCCTGCGAGTGGCTGAATTCCAGGAAGCACCCGGCAATTTAAGACCGCAGGACCCTGAACCATTGTACAGGCTTTTTCCCTGGGAAACAAAACTCACAAGCCACTGTTCTGGGTGTCAGTTTTCAGGACCCACTTGGCACTCTTAAACCAGACCAAGTTGGCACTGGTGTCATGTTGCGCCTGGGAGGCATCCTGTGAGAGGCGGATCTCCAGGAGGCACCCGGCAACTTAAGGCCGCAGGACCCTCAACCATTGTACAGGCTTTTTCCCTGGGAAACAAAACTCACAAGCCACTGTTCTGGGTGTCAGTTTTCAGGACCCACTTGGCACTCTTAAACCAGACCAAGTTGGCACTGGTGCCACCTTGCGTCTGGGAGGCATCCTGCGAGAGGCTGAATTCCAGGAGGCACCTGGCAATTTAAGGCCGCAGGACCGAAAACCATTCTACAGGCTTTTTCCCTGGAAAACAAAATTCAGAAGCCACTGTTCTGGGTGTCAGTTTGCAGGACCCACTTGGCACTCTTAAACCAGACCAAGCTGGCACTGGTGCCACCATGCTTCTGGGAGGCATCTTGCAAGACGCCGAATTCCAGGAGGCACCTGGCAATTTAAGGCCGCAGGACCGAAAACCATTCTACAGGCTTTTTCCCTGGGAAACAAAACTCACAAGCCACTGTTCTGGGTGTCAGTTTTCAGGACCCACATGACACTCTCAAAGCTGACCAAGTTGGCACTGGTGCCACCTTGCAACTGAAAGGCATCCTGCGAGAGGCGCAATTCCAGGAGGCACCCAGGAATTAAAGGCCGCAGGGCCCTGTACCATTGTACAGGCTTTTTCCCTGGGAAACAAAACTCACATGCCACTGTTCGGGGTGTCAGTTTTCAGGACCGACTTGCCACTCTCAAACCAGACCAAGTTGGCACTGGTGTTGCTTAGCGTCTGGGAAACAATTGGCGAGATGCGGAATTCCAGGAGGCACCCCGCAATTTAAGACCGCAGGACCCTGAACCATTGTACAGGCTTTTTCCCTGGGAAACAAAACTCACAAGCCACTGTTCTGGGTATCAGTTTTCAGGACCCACTTTGCACTCTTAAACCAGACCAATTTGGAACATGTGCCACCTTGCGTCTGGGAGGCATCCTGCGCGAGGCCGAATTCCAGGAGGCACCTGGCAATTTAAGGCCTAAGGCCCCTGAACCATTGTACAGGATTTTTACCTGGGAAACAAAACTCACAAGCCACTGTTCTGGGTGTCAGTTTTCAGGACCCACTTGGCACTCTTAAACCAGACCAAGTTGCCATTGGTGCCACCTTGTGTCTGGGAGGCATCCTGCGAGAGGCCGAATTCCAGGAGGCACCCGGCAATTTAAGGCCGCAGGACCGAAAACCATTCTACAGGCTTTTTCCCTGGAAAACAAAATTCAGAAGCCACTGTTCTGGGTGTCAGTTTGCAAGACCCACTTGGCACTCTCAACCCAGACCAAGCTGGCACTGGTGCCACCATGCTTCTGGGAGGCATCTTGCAAGACGCCGTTTTCCAGGAGGCATCCGGCAATTTAAGGCCTCAGGACCCTGAACCATTGTACAGGCTTTTTCCCTGGGAAACAAAACTCACAAGCCACTGTTCTGGGTGTCAGTTTGCAGGACACACTTGGCACTCTCAAACCAGACCAAGTTGGCACTGGTGTTGCTTAGCGTCTTGGAAACATCTGGCGAGATGCGGAATTCCAGGAGGCACCCCGCAATTTAAGGCCGCGTGGACCTGAACCATTCTACAGGCTTTTTCCCTGGGAAACAAAACTCACAAGTCACTGTTCTGGGTGTCAGTTTGCAGGAGCCACCTGGCACTCTCAAACCAGACCAAGTTGGAACTGGTGCCACCTTGCGTCTGGGAGGCATCCTGTGAGAGGCCGAATTCCAGGAGGCACCCGGCAATTTAAGACCGCAGGCCCCTGAACCATTGTACAGGCTTTTTCCCTGGGAAACAAAACTCACAAGTCACTGTTCTGGGTGTCAGTTTTCAGGACCCACTTGGCACTCTTAAACCAGACCAAGTTGGCACTGGTGTCATGTTGCGCCTGGGAGGCATCCTGTGAGAGGCGGATCTCCAGGAGGCACCCGGCAACTAAAGGCCTCCGGCCCCTGAATCATTGTACAGGCTTTTTCCCTGGGAAACAAAACTCACAAGCCACTGTTCTGGGTGTCAGTTTGCCGGAACCACTTGGTACTCTCAAACCAGACCAAGTTGGCACTGGTGCCACCTTGCGTCTGGGAGGCATCCTGCGAGAGGGGGAATTACAGGAGGCACCCGGCTATTTAAGGCCGCAGGACCCAAAACCATTCTACAGGCTTTTTCCCTGGGAAAAAATATTCAGAAGCCACTGTTCTGGGTGTCAGTTTGCAGGACCCACTTGGCACTCTTAAACCAGACCAAGTTGGAACTGGTGTTGCTTAGCTTCTGGGAAACATCTGGTGAGATGCGGAATTCCAGGAGGCACCCGGCAATTTAAGGCCTAAGGCCCCTGAACCATTGTACAGGATTTTTCCCTGGGAAACAAAACTCACAAGCCACTGTTCTGGGTGTCAGTTTTCAGGACCCACTTGACACTCTCAAAGCAGACCAAGTTGGCACTG
Organism: Fringilla coelebs; assembly: GCF_963513975.1. Classification (NCBI taxonomy): domain Eukaryota; kingdom Metazoa; phylum Chordata; class Aves; order Passeriformes; family Fringillidae; genus Fringilla; species Fringilla coelebs. The sequence continues at coordinate 1,807,709 of NW_028167521.1, read as the reverse complement.
GTGCCACCTTGCAACTGAAAGGCATCCTGCGAGAGGCGCAATTCCAGGAGGCACCCAGGAATTAAAGGCCGCAGGGCCCTGTACCATTGTACAGGCTTTTTCCCTGGGAAACAAAACTCACAAGCCACTGTTCTGGGTGTCAGTTTGCAGGACCCACTTGACACTCTCAAACCAGACCAAGTTGGCACTGGTGTTGCTTAGCGTCTGGGAAACAATTGGCGAGATGCGGAATTCCAGGAGGCACCCTGCTATTTAAGGCCGCAGGACCCTGAACCATTGTACAGGCTTTTTCCCTGGGAAACAAAACTCACAAGCCACTGTTCTGGGTGTCAGTTTGCAGGACCCACTTGGCATTCTTAAATCAGACCAAGTTGGCACTGGTGTTGCTTAGCGTCTTGGAAACATCTGGCGAGATGCGGAAATCCAGGAGGCACCCGGCAATTTAAGGCCGCGTGAACCTGAACCATTGTACAGGCTTTTTCCCTGGGAAACAAAACTCACAAGCCACTGTTCTGGGTGTCAGTTTTCAGGACCCACTTGGCACTCTTAAACCAGACCAAGTTGGCACTGGTGCCACCTTGCGTCTGGAAGGCATCCTGCGAGAGGCCGAATTCCAGGCGGCACCCGGCAATTCAAGGCCGCAGGACCCTGAACCATTGTACAGGCTTTTTCCCTGGGAAACAAAACTCACAAGCCACTGTTCTGGGTGTCAGTTTTCAGGACCCACTTGGCACTCTCAAAGCAGACCAAGTTGGCACTGGTGTTGCTTAGCGTCTTGCAAACATCTGGCGAGATGCGGAATTCTAGGAGGCACCCCGCAATTTAAGGCCGCATGAACCTGAACCATTGTACAGGCTTTTTCCCTGGGAAACAAAACTCACAAGTCACTGTTCTGGGTGTCAGTTTGCAGGACCCACTAGGCACTCTTAAACCAGACCAAGTTGGCACTGGTGTCATGTTGCGCCTGGGAGGCATCCTGCGAGAGTCCGAATTCCAGGAGGCACCCGGCAATTTAAGGCCTCAGGACCCTGAACCATTGTACAGGCTTTTTCCCTGGGAAACAAAACTCACAAGCCACTGTTCTGGGTGTCAGTTTGCAGGACCCACTTTGCACTCTTAAACCAGACCAAGTTGGAACTGGTGCCACTTTGCGTCTGGGAGGCATCCTGCGAGTGGCCGAATTCCAGGAGGCACCCGGCAATTTAAGACCGCAGGCCCCTGAACCATTGTACAGGCTTTTTCCCTGGGAAACAAAACTCACAAGTCACTGTTCTGGGTGTCAGTTTACAGGACCCACTTGGCACTCTTAAACCAGACCAAGTTGGCACTGGTGTCATGTTGCGCCTGGGAGGCATCCTGCGGGAGGCGGATCTCCAGGAGGCACCCGGCAACTTAAGGCCTCAGGCCCCTGAATCATTGTACACGCTTTTTCCCTGGGAAACAAAACTCACAAGCCACTGTTCTGGGTGTCAGTTTGCCGGACCCACTTTGTACTCTCAAACGAGACCAAGTTGGCACTGGTGCCACCTTGCGTCTGGGAGGCATCCTGCGAGAGGGGGAATTCCAGGAGGTACCCGGCTATTTAAGGCCGCAGGACCCAAAACCATCCTACAGGCTTTTTCCCTGGGAAAAAATATTCAGAAGCCACTGTTCTGGGTGTCAGTTTGCAGGACCCACTTGGCACTCTTAAACCAGACCAAGTTGAAACTGGTGTTGCTTAGCTTCTGGGAAACATCTGGTGAGATGCGGAATTCCAGGAGGCACCCGGCAATTTAAGGCCTCAGGCCCCTGAACCATTGTACAGGATTTTTCCCTGGGAAACAAAACTCACAAGCCACTGTTCTGGGTGTCAGTTTTCAGGACCCACTTGACACTCTCAAAGCAGACCAAGTACGCACTGGTGCCACCTTGCAACTGAAAGGCATCCTGCGAGAGGCGCAATTCCAGGAGGCACCCAGGAATTAAAGGCCGCAGGGCCCTGTACCATTGTACAGGCTTTTTCCCTGGGAAACAAAACTCACAAGCCACTGTTCTGGGTGTCAGTTTGCAGGACCCACTTGGCACTCTCAAACCAGACCAAGTTGGCACTGGTGTTGCTTAGCGTCTGGGAAACAATTGGCGAGATGCGGAATTCCAGGAGGCACCCCGCAATTTAAGGCCGCAGGACCCTGAACCATTGTACAGGCTTTTTCCCTGGGAAACAAAACTCACAAGCCACTGTTCTGGGTGTCAGTTTGCAGGACCCACTTGGCATTCTTAAATCAGACCAAGTTGGCACTGGTGTTGCTTAGCGTCTTGGAAACATCTGGCGAGATGCGGAAATCCAGGAGGCACCCGGCAATTTAAGGTTGCGTGAACCTGAACCATTGTACAGGCTTTTTCCCTGGGAAACAAAACTCACAAGCCACTGTTCTGGGTGTCAGTTTTCAGGACCCACTAGGCACTCTTAAACCAGACCAAGTTGGCACTGGTGTCATGTTGCGCCTGGGAGGCATCCTGCGAGAGTCCGAATTCCAGGAGGCACCCGGCAATTTAAGGCCTCAGGACCCTGAACCATTGTACAGGCTTTTTCCCTGGGAAACAAAACTCACAAGCCACTGTTCTGGGTGTCAGTTTGCAGGACCCACTTGACACTCTCAAACCAGACCAAGTTGGCACTGGTGCCACCTTGCGTCTGGGAGGCATCCTGCGAGAGGCGCAATTCCAGGAGGCACCCGGAAATTTAAGGCCGCAGGACCCTGAACCACTGTACAGGCTTTTTCCCTGGGAAACAAAACTCACAAGCCACTGTTCTGGGTGTCAGTTTTCAGGACCCACTTGGCACTCTTAAACCAGACCAAGTTGGCACTGGTGCCACCTTGCGTCTGGAAGGCATCCTGCGAGAGGCCGAATTCCAGGCGGCACCCGGCAATTTAAGGCCGCAGGACCCTGAACCATTGTACAGGCTTTTTCCCTGGGAAACAAAACTCACAAGCCACTGTTCTGGGTGTCAGTTTTCAGGACCCACTTGGCACTCTTAAACCAGACCAAGTTGGAACTGGTGCCACCTTGCGTCTGGGAGGCATCCTGCGAGAGGCCGAATTCCAGGAGGCACCCGGCAATTTAAGGCCGCAGGACCCTGAACCATTGTACAGGCTTTTTCCCTGGGAAACAAAACTCACAAGCCACTGTCCTGGGTGTCAGTTTGCAGGACCCACTTGGCACTCTTAAACCAGACCAAGTTGGAACTGGTGCCACCTTGCGTCTGGGAGGCATCCTGCGAGAGGCCGAATTCCAGGAGGCACCCCGCAATTTAAGGCCGCAGCACCCTGAACCATTGTACAGGCTTTTTCCCTGGGAAACAAAACTCACAAGCCACTGTTCTGGGTGTCAGTTTGCAGGACCCACTTGGCACTCTCAAAGCAGACCAAGTTGGCACTGGTGCCACCTTGCAACTGAAAGGCATCCTGCGAGAGGCGCAATTCCAGGAGGCACCCAGGAATTAAAGGCCGCAGGCCCCTGAACCATTGTACAGGCTTTTTCCCTGGGAAACAAAACTCACAAGCCACTGTTCTGGGTGTCAGTTTGCAGGACACACTTGGCACTCTCAAACCAGACCAAGTTGGCACTGGTGTTGCTTAGCGTCTGGGAAACAATTGGCGAGATGCGGAATTCCAGGAGGCACCCCGCTATTTAAGGCCGCAGGACCCTGAACCATTGTACAGGATTTTTCCCTGGGAAACAAAACTCACAAGCCACTGTTCTGGGTGTCAGTTTTCAGGACCCACTTGGCACTCTTAAACCAGACCAAGTTGGCACTGGTGCCATCTTGCGTCTGGGAGGCATCCTGCGAGAGGCCGAATTCCAGGAGGCACCCGGCAATTTAAAGCCGCATGACCCTCAACCATTGTACAGGCTTTTTCCCTGGGAAACAAAACTCACAAGCCACTGTTCTGGGTGTCAGTTTTCAGGACCCACTTGGCACTCTCAAACGAGACCAAGTTGGCACTGGTGCCACCTTGCGTCTGGGAGGCATCCTGCGAGAGGCTGAATTCCAGGAGGCACCTGGCAATTTAAGGCCGCAGGACCGAAAACCATTCTACAGGCTTTTTCCCTGGAAAACAAAATTCAGAAGCCACTGTTCTGGGTGTCAGTTTGCAAGACCCACTTGGCACTCTCAACCCAGACCAAGCTGGCACTGGTGCCACCATGCTTCTGGGAGGCATCTTTCAAGACGCCGAATTCCAGGAGGCATCCGGCAATTTAAGGCCGCAGGACCCTGAACCATTGTACAGGCTTTTTCCCTGGGAAACAAAACTCACAAGCCACTGTTCTGGGTGTCAGTTTGCAGGACACACTTGGCACTCTCAAATCAGACCAAGTTGGCACTGGTGTTGCTTAGCGTCTTGGAAACATCTGGCGAGATGCGGAATTCCAGGAGGCACCCCGCAATTTAAGGCCGCGTGAACCTGAACCATTGTACAGGATTTTTCCCTGGGAAACAAAACTCACAAGCCACTGTTCTGGGTGTCAGTTTTCAGGACCCACTTGACACTCTCAAAGCAGACCAAGTTGGCACTGGTGCCACCTTGCGTCTGGGAGGCATCCTGCGAGAGGCGCAATTCCAGGAGGCACCCGGCAATTTAAGGCCGCAGGACCCTGAACCATTGTACAGGCTTTTTCCCTGGGAAACAAAACTCACAAGCCACTGTTCTGGGTGTCAGTTTTCAGGACCCACTTGGCACTCTTAAACCAGACCAAGTTGGAACTGGTGCCACCTTGCGTCTGGGAGGCATCCTGCGAGTGGCTGAATTCCAGGAAGCACCCGGCAATTTAAGACCGCAGGACCCTGAACCATTGTACAGGCTTTTTCCCTGGGAAACAAAACTCACAAGCCACTGTTCTGGGTGTCAGTTTTCAGGACCCACTTGGCACTCTTAAACCAGACCAAGTTGGCACTGGTGTCATGTTGCGCCTGGGAGGCATCCTGTGAGAGGCGGATCTCCAGGAGGCACCCGGCAACTTAAGGCCGCAGGACCCTCAACCATTGTACAGGCTTTTTCCCTGGGAAACAAAACTCACAAGCCACTGTTCTGGGTGTCAGTTTTCAGGACCCACTTGGCACTCTCAAACGAGACCAAGTTGGCACTGGTGCCACCTTGCGTCTGGGAGGCATCCTGCGAGAGGCTGAATTCCAGGAGGCACCTGGCAATTTAAGGCCGCAGGACCGAAAACCATTCTACAGGCTTTTTCCCTGGAAAACAAAATTCAGAAGCCACTGTTCTGGGTGTCAGTTTGCAGGACCCACTTGGCACTCTTAAACCAGACCAAGCTGGCACTGGTGCCACCATGCTTCTGGGAGGCATCTTGCAAGACGCCGAATTCCAGGAGGCATCCGGCAATTTAAGGCCGCAGGACCCTGAACCATTGTACAGGCTTTTTCCCTGGGAAACAAAACTCACAAGCCACTGTTCTGGGTGTCAGTTTTCAGGACCCACATGACACTCTCAAAGCTGACCAAGTTGGCACTGGTGCCACCTTGCAACTGAAAGGCATCCTGCGAGAGGCGCAATTCCAGGAGGCACCCAGGAATTAAAGGCCGCAGGGCCCTGTACCATTGTACAGGCTTTTTCCCTGGGAAACAAAACTCACATGCCGCTGTTCGGGGTGTCAGTTTTCAGGACCGACTTGCCACTATCAAACCAGACCAAGTTGGCACTGGTGTTGCTTAGCGTCTGGGAAACAATTGGCGAGATGCGGAATTCCAGGAGGCACCCCGCAATTTAAGACCGCAGGACCCTGAACCATTGTACAGGCTTTTTCCCTGGGAAACAAAACTCACAAGCCACTGTTCTGGGTGTCAGTTTTCAGGACCCACTTGGCACTCTTAAACCAGACCAAGTTTGCACTGGTGCCACCTTGCGTCTGGGAGGCATCCTGCGAGAGGCCGAATTCCAGGAGGCACCCGGCAATTTAAGGTTGCAGGACCCTCAACCATTGTACAGGCTTTTTCCCTGGGAAACAAAACTCACAAGCCACTGTTCTGGGTGTCAGTTTTCAGGACCCACTTGGCACATACAAACGAGACCAAGTTGGCACTGGTGCCACCTTGCGTCTGGGAGGCATCCTGCGAGAGGCTGAATTCCAGGAGGCACCCGGCAATTTAAGGCCGCAGGACCCTGAACCATTGTACAGGCTTTTTCCCTGGAAAACAAAATTCAGAAGCCACTGTTCTGGGTGTCAGTTTGCAGGACCCACTTGGCACTCTCAACCCAGACCAAGCTGGCACTGGTGCCACCATGCTTCTGGGAGGCATCTTGCAAGACACCGAATTCCAGGAGGCATCCGGCAATTTAAGGCCGCAGGACCCTGAACCATTGTACAGGCTTTTTCCCTGGGAAACAAAACTCACAAGCCACTGTTCTGGGTGTCAGTTTGCAGGACACACTTGGCACTCTTAAACCAGACCAAGTTGGCACTGGTGTTGCTTAGCGTCTTGGAAACATCTGGCGAGATGCGGAATTCCAGGAGGCACCCCGCAATTTAAGGCCGCGTGAACCTGAACCATTGTACAGGCTTTTTCCCTGGGAAACAAAACTCACAAGCCACTGTTCTGGGTGTCAGTTTTCAGGACCCACTTGGCACTCTTAAACCAGACCAAGTTGGCACTGGTGCCACCTTGCATCTGGGAGGCATCCTGCGAGGGGCCGAATTCCAGGAGGCACCCGGCAATTTAAGACCGCAGGACCCTGAACCATTGTACAGGCTTTTTCCCTGGGAAACAAAACTCACAAGCCACTGTTCTGGGTGTCAGTTTTCAGGACCCACTTGGCATTCTTAAATCAGACCAAGTTGGCACTGGTGTTGCTTAGCGTCTGGGAGGCATCTTGCGAGAGACGCAATTCCAGGAGGCACCCGGCAATTTAAGGCCTCAGGCCCCTGAACCATTGTACAGGCTTTTTCCCTGGGAAACAAAACTCACAAGCCACTGTTCTGGGTGTCAGTTTTCAGGACCCACTTGACACTCTCAAAGCAGACCAAGTTGGCACTGGTGCCACCTTGCGTCTGGGAGGCATCCTGCGAGAGGCGCAATTCCAGGAGGCACCCGGCAATTTAAGGCCGCTGGACCCTGAACCATTGTACAGGCTTTTTCCCTGGGAAACAAAACTCACAAGCCACTGTTCTGGGTGTCAGTTTGCAGGAGCCACCTGGCACTCTCAAACCAGACCAAGTTGGCACTGGTGCCACCTTGCGTCTGGGAGGCATCCTGCGAGAGGCTGAATTCCAGGAGGCACCTGGCAATTTAAGGCCGCAGAACCGAAAACCATTGTACAGGCTTTTTCCCTGGAAAACAAAATTCAGAAGCCACTGTTCTGGGTGTCAGTTTGCAAGACCCACTTGGCACTCTCAACCCAGACCAAGCTGGCACTGGTGCCACCATGCTTCTGGGAGGCATCTTTCAAGACGCCGAATTCCAGGAGGCATCCGGCAATTTAAGGCCGCAGGACCCTGAACCATTGTACAGGCTTTTTCCCTGGGAAACAAAACTCACAAGCCACTGTTCTGGGTGTCAGTTTGCAGGACACACTTGGCACTCTCAAATCAGACCAAGTTGGCACTGGTGTTGCTTAGCGTCTTGGAAAAATCTGGCGAGATGCGGAATTCCAGGAGGCACCCCGCAATTTAAGGCCGCGTGAACCTGAACCATTGTACAGGATTTTTCCCTGGGAAACAAAACTCACAAGCCACTGTTCTGGGTGTCAGTTTTCAGGACCCACTTGACACTCTCAAAGCAGACCAAGTTGGCACTGGTGCCACCTAGCGTCTGGGAGGCATCCTGCGAGAGGCGCAATTCCAGGAGGCACCCGGCAATTTAAGGCCGCTGGACCCTCAACCATTGTACAGGCTTTTTCCCTGGGAAACAAAACTCACAAGCCACTGTTCTGGGTGTCAGTTTGCAGGACCCACTTGGCACTCTTAAACCAGACCAAGTTGGCACTGGTGCCACCTTGCGTCTGGGAGGCATCCTGAGGCTGAATTCCAGGAGGCACCTGGCAATTTAAGGCCGCAGGACCGAAAACCATTCTACAGGGTTTTTCCCTGGAAAACAAAATTCAGAAGCCACTGTTCTGGGTGTCAGTTTGCAGGACCCACTTGGCACTCTCAACCCAGACCAAGCTGGCACTGGTGCCACCATGCTTCTGGGAGGCATCTTGCAAGACGCCGAATTCCAGGAGGCATCCGGCAATTTAAGGCCGCAGGACCCTGAACCATTGTACAGGCTTTTTCCCTGGGAAACAAAACTCACAAGCCACTGTTCTGGGTGTCAGTTTGCAGGACACACTTGGCACTCTCAAATCAGACCAAGTTGGCACTGGTGTCGCTTAGCGTCTTGGAAACATCTGGCAAGATGCGGAATTCCAGGAGGCACCCCGCAATTTAAGGCCGCGTGAACCTGAACCATTGTACAGGATTTTTCCCTGGGAAACAAAACTCACAAGCCACTGTTCTGGGTGTCAGTTTTCAGGACCCACTTGACACTCTCAAAGCAGACCAAGTTGGCAGTGGTGCCACCTAGCGTCTGGGAGGCATCCTGCGAGAGGCGCAATTCCAGGAGGCACCCGGCAATTTAAGGCCGCAGGACCCTGAACCATTGTACAGGCTTTTTCCCTGGGAAACAAAACTCACAAGCCACTGTTCTGGGTGTCAGTTTGCAGGACCCACTTGGCACTCTTAAACCAGACCAAGTTTGCACTGGTGCCACCTTGCGTCTGGGAGGCATCCTGCGAGAGGTGCAATTCCAGGAGGCACCCGGCAATTTAAGGCCGCTGGACCCTGAACCATTGTACAGGCTTTTTCCCTGGGAAACAAAACTCACAAGCCACTGTTCTGGGTGTCAGTTTTCAGGACCCACTTGGCACTCTTAAACCAGACCAAGTTGGCACTGGTGCCACCTTGCGTCTGGGAGGCATCCTGCGAGTGGCTGAATTCAAGGAAGCACCCGGCAATTTAAGAACGCAGGACCCTGAACAATTGTACAGGCTTTTTCCCTGGGAAACAAAACTCACAAGCCACTGTTCTGGGTGTCAGTTTTCAGGACCCACTTGGCACTCTTAAACCAGACCAAGTTGGCACTGGTGTCATGTTGCGCCTGGGAGGCATCCTGTGAGAGGCGGATCTCCAGGAGGCACCCGGCAACTTAAGGCCGCAGGACCCTCAACCATTGTACAGGCTTTTTCCCTGGGAAACAAAACTCACAAGCCACTGTTCTGGGTGTCAGTTTTCAGGACCCACTTGACACTCTCAAAGCTGACCAAGTTGGCACTGGTGCCACCGTGCAACTGAAAGGCATCCTGCGAGAGGCGCAATTCCAGGAGGCAACCAGGAATTAAAGGCCGCAGGGCCCTGTACCATTGTACAGGCTTTTTCCCTGGGAAACAAAACTCACAAGCCACTGTTCTGGGTGTCAGTTTTCAGGACCGACTTGCCACTCTCAAACCAGACCAAGTTGGCACTGGTGTTGCTTAGCGTCTGGGAAACAATTGGCGAGATGCGGAATTCCAGGAGGCACCCGGCAATTTAAGACCGCAGGACCCTGAACCATTGTACAGGCTTTTTCCCTGGGAAACAAAACTCACAAGCCACTGTTCTGGGTGTCAGTATTCAGGACCCACTTGGCATTCTTAAACCAGACCAAGTTGGCACTGGTGCCACCTTGCGTTTGGGAGGCATCCTGCGAGAGGCCGAATTCCAGGAGGCACCTGGCAATTTAAGGCCTCAGGCCCCTGAACCATTGTACAGGCTTTTTCCCTGGGAAACAAAACTCACAAGCCACTGTTCTGGGTGTCAGTTTTCAGGACCCACTTGGCACTCTTAAACCAGACCAAGTTTGCACTGGTGCCACCTTGCGTCTGGGAGGCATCCTGCGAGAGGCCGAATTCCAGGATGCACCCGGCAATTTAAGGCCGCAGGACCCTGAACCATTGTACAGGCTTTTTCCCTGGGAAACAAAACTCACAAGCCACTGTTCTGGGTGTCAGTTTTCAGGACCCACTTGACACTCTCAAACAAGACCAAGTTGGCACTGGTGCCACCTTGCGTCTGGGAGGCATCCTGCGAGAGGCTGAATTCCAGGAGGCACCTGGCAATTTAAGGCCGCAGGACCGAAAACCATTCTACAGGCTTTTTCCCTGGAAAACAAAATTCAGAAGCCACTGTTCTGGGTGTCAGTTTGCAGGACCCACTTGGCACTCTCAACCCAGACCAAGCTGGCACTGGTGCCACCTTGCGTCTGGGAGGCATCTTGCAAGACGCCGAATTCCAGGAGGCACCCGGCAATTTAAGGCCGCAGGACCCTCAACCATTGTATAGGCTTTTTCCCTGGGAAACAAAACTCACAAGCCACTGTTCTGGGTGTCAGTTTGCAGGACACACTTGGCACTCTTAAACCAGACCAAGTTGGCACTGGTGTTGCTTAGCGTCTTGGAAACATCTGGCGAGATGCGGAATTCCAGGAGGCACCCCGCAATTTAAGGCCGCGTGAACCTGAACCATTGTACAGGCTTTTTCCCTGGGAAACAAAACTCACAAGCCACTGTTCTGGGTATCAGTTTTCAGGACCCACTTGGCACTCTTAAACCAGACCAAGTTGGCACTGGTGCCACCTTGCGTCTGGGAGGCATCCTGCGAGAGGCTGAATTCCAGGAGGCACCTGGCAATTATGGCCTCAGGCCCCTGAACCATTGTACAGGATTTTTCCCTGGGAAACAAAACTCACAAGCCACTGTTCTGGGTGTCAGTTTGCAGGACCCACTTGACACTCTCAAACCAGACCAAGTTGGCACTGGTGCCACCTTGCGTCTGGGAGGCATCCTGCGAGAGGCGCAATTCCAGGAGGCACCCGGAAATTTAAGGCCGCAGGACCCTGAACCACTGTACAGGCTTTTTCCCTGGGAAACAAAACTCACAAGCCACTGTTCTGGGTGTCAGTTTTCAGGACCCACTTGGCACTCTTAAACCAGACCAAGTTGGCACTGGTGCCACCTTGCGTCTGGAAGGCATCCTGCGAGAGGCCGAATTCCAGGCGGCACCCGGCAATTTAAGGCCGCAGGACCCTGAACCATTGTACAGGCTTTTTCCCTGGGAAACAAAACTCACAAGCCACTGTTCTGGGTGTCAGTTTTCAGGACCCACTTGGCACTCTTAAACCAGACCAAGTTGGAACTGGTGCCACCTTGCGTCTGGGAGGCATCCTGCGAGAGGCCGAATTCCAGGAGGCACCCGGCAATTTAAGGCCGCAGGACCCTGAACCATTGTACAGGCTTTTTCCCTGGGAAACAAAACTCACAAGCCACTGTTCTGGGTGTCAGTTTGCAGGACCCACTTGGCACTCTTAAACCAGACCAAGTTGGAACTGGTGCCACCTTGCGTCTGGGAGGCATCCTGCGAGAGGCCGAATTCCAGGAGGCACCCGGCAATTTAAGGCCGCAGGACCCTGAACCATTGTACAGGCTTTTTCCCTGGGAAACAAAACTCACAAGCCACTGTTCTGGGTGTCAGTTTTCAGGACCCACTTGGCACTCTCAAAGCAGACCAAGTTGGCACTGGTGCCACCTTGCAACTGAAAGGCATCCTGTGAGAGGCGCAATTCCAGGAGGCACCCAGGAATTAAAGGCCGCAGGCCCCTGAACCATTGTACAGGCTTTTTCCCTGGGAAACAAAACTCACAAGCCACTGTTCTGGGTGTCAGTTTGCAGGACACACTTGGCACTCTCAAACCAGACCAAGTTGGCACTGGTGTTGCTTAGCGTCTGGGAAACAATTGGCGAGATGCGGAATTCCAGGAGGCACCCCGCAATTTAAGGCCGCAGGACCCTGAACCATTGTACAGGATTTTTCCCTGGGAAACAAAACTCACAAGCCACTGTTCTGGGTGTCAGTTTTCAGGACCCACTTGGCACTCTTAAACCAGACCAAGTTGGCACTGGTGCCACCTTGCGTCTGGAAGGCATCCTGCGAGAGGCCGAATTCCAGGCGGCACCCGGCAATTTAAGGCCGCAGGACCCTGAACCATTGTACAGGCTTTTTCCCTGGGAAACAAAACTCACAAGCCACTGTTCTGGGTGTCAGTTTTCAGGACCCACTTGGCACTCTTAAACCAGACCAAGTTGGAACTGGTGCCACCTTGCGTCTGGGAGGCATCCTGCGAGAGGCCGAATTCCAGGAGGCACCCGGCAATTTAAGGCCGCAGGACCCTGAACCATTGTACAGGCTTTTTCCCTGGGAAACAAAACTCACAAGCCACTGTTCTGGGTGTCAGTTTGCAGGACCCACTTGGCACTCTTAAACCAGACCAAGTTGGAACTGGTGCCACCTTGCGTCTGGGAGGCATCTTGCGAGAGGCCGAATTCCAGGAGGCACCCGGCAATTTAAGGCCGCAGGACCCTGAACCATTGTACAGGCTTTTTCCCTGGGAAACAAAACTCACAAGCCACTGTTCTGGGTGTCAGTTTTCAGGACCCACTTGGCACTCTCAAAGCAGACCAAGTTGGCACTGGTGCCACCTTGCAACTGAAAGGCATCCTGTGAGAGGCGCAATTCCAGGAGGCACCCAGGAATTAAAGGCCGCAGGCCCCTGAACCATTGTACAGGCTTTTTCCCTGGGAAACAAAACTCACAAGCCACTGTTCTGGGTGTCAGTTTGCAGGACACACTTGGCACTCTCAAACCAGACCAAGTTGGCACTGGTGTTGCTTAGCGTCTGGGAAACAATTGGCGAGATGCGGAATTCCAGGAGGCACCCCGCAATTTAAGGCCGCAGGACCCTGAAGCATTGTACAGGATTTTTCCCTGGGAAACAAAACTCACAAGCCACTGTTCTGGGTGTCAGTTTTCAGGACCCACTTGGCACTCTTAAACCAGACCAAGTTGGCACTGGTGCCACCTTGCGTCTGGGAGGCATCCTGCGAGAGGCCGAATTCCAGGAGGCACCCGGCAATTTAAAGCCGCAGGACCCTCAACCATTGTACAGGCTTTTTCCCTGGGAAACAAAACTCACAAGCCACTGTTCTGGGTGTCAGTTTTCAGGACCCACTTGGCACTCTCAAACGAGACCAAGTTGCACTGGTGCCACCTTGCGTCTGGGAGGCATCCTGCGAGAGGCTGAATTCCAGGAGGCACCTGGCAATTTAAGGCCGCAGGACCGAAAACCATTCTACAGGCTTTTTCCCTGGAAAACAAAATTCAGAAGCCACTGTTCTGGGTGTCAGTTTGCAAGACCCACTTGGCACTCTCAACCCAGACCAAGCTGGCACTGGTGCCACCATGCTTCTGGGAGGCATCTTGCAAGACGCCGAATTCCAGGAGGCATCCGGCAATTTAAGGCCGCAGGACCCTGAACCATTGTACAGGCTTTTTCCCTGGGAAACAAAACTCACAAGCCACTGTTCTGGGTGTCAGTTTGCAGGACACACTTGGCACTCTCAAATCAGACCAAGTTGGCACTGGTGTTGCTTAGCGTCTTGGAAACATCTGGCGAGATGCGGAATTCCAGGAGGCACCCCGCAATTTAAGGCCGCGTGAACCTGAACCATTGTACAGGCTTTTTCCCTGGGAAACAAAACTCACAAGCCACTGTTCTGGGTATCAGTTTTCAGGACCCACTTGGCACTCTTAAACCAGACCAAGTTGGCACTGGTGCCACCTTGCGTCTGGGAGGCATCCTGCGAGAGGCTGAATTCCAGGAGGCACCTGGCAATTATGGCCTCAGGCCCCTGAACCATTGTACAGGATTTTTCCCTGGGAAACAAAACTCACAAGCCACTGTTCTGGGTGTCAGTTTGCAGGACCCACTTGACACTCTCAAACCAGACCAAGTTGGCACTGGTGCCACCTTGCGTCTGGGAGGCATCCTGCGAGAGGCGCAATTCCAGGAGGCACCCGGAAATTTAAGGCCGCAGGACCCTGAACCACTGTACAGGCTTTTTCCCTGGGAAACAAAACTCACAAGCCACTGTTCTGGGTGTCAGTTTGCAGGACACACTTGGCACTCTTAAACCAGACCAAGTTGGCACTGGTGCCACCTTGCGTCTGGAAGGCATCCTGCGAGAGGCCGAATTCCAGGCGGCACCCGGCAATTTAAGGCCGCAGGACCCTGAACCATTGTACAGGCTTTTTCCCTGGGAAACAAAACTCACAAGCCACTGTTCTAGGTGTCAGTTTTCAGGACCCACTTGGCACTCTTAAACCAGACCAAGTTGGAACTGGTGCCACCTTGCGTCTGGGAGGCATCCTGCGAGAGGCCGAATTCCAGGAGGCACCCGGCAATTTAAGGCCGCAGGACCCTGAACCATTGTACAGGCTTTTTCCCTGGGAAACAAAACTCACAAGCCACTGTCCTGGGTGTCAGTTTGCAGGACCCACTTGGCACTCTTAAACCAGACCAAGTTGGAACTGGTGCCACCTTGCGTCTGGGAGGCATCCTGCGAGAGGCCGAATTCCAGGAGGCACCCGGCAATTTAAGGCCGCAGGACCCTGAACCATTGTACAGGCTTTTTCCCTGGGAAACAAAACTCACAAGCCACTGTTCTGGGTGTCAGTTTTCAGGACCCACTTGGCACTCTCAAAGCAGACCAAGTTGGCACTGGTGCCACCTTGCAACTGAAAGGCATCCTGTGACAGGCGCAATTCCAGGAGGCACCCAGGAATTAAAGGCCGCAGGCCCCTGAACCATTGTACAGGCTTTTTCCCTGGGAAACAAAACTCACAAGCCACTGTTCTGGGTGTCAGTTTGCAGGACACACTTGGCACTCTCAAACCAGACCAAGTTGGCACTGGTGTTGCTTAGCGTCTAGGAAACAATTGGCGAGATGCGGAATTCCAGGAGGCACCCCGCAATTTAAGGCCGCAGGACCCTGAACCATTGTACAGGATTTTTCCCTGGGAAACAAAACTCACAAGCCACTGTTCTGGGTGTCAGTTTTCAGGACCCACTTGGCACTCTTAAACCAGACCAAGTTGGCACTGGTGCCACCTTGCGTCTGGGAGGCATCCTGCGAGAGGCCGAATTCCAGGAGGCACCCCGCAATTTAAAGCCGCAGGACCCTCAACCATTGTACAGGCTTTTTCCCTGGGAAACAAAACTCACAAGCCACTGTTCTGGGTGTCAGTTTTCAGGACCCACTTGGCACTCTCAAACGAGACCAAGTTGGCACTGGTGCCACCTTGCGTCTGGGAGGCATCCTGCGAGAGGCTGAATTCCAGGAGGCACCTGGCAATTTAAGGCCGCAGGACCGAAAACCATTCTACAGGCTTTTTCCCTGGAAAACAAAATTCAGAAGCCACTGTTCTGGGTGTCAGTTTGCAAGACCCACTTGGCACTCTCAACCCAGACCAAGCTGGCACTGGTGCCACCATGCTTCTGGGAGGCATCTTGCAAGACGCCGAATTCCAGGAGGCATCCGGCAATTTAAGGCCGCAGGACCCTGAACCATTGTACAGGCTTTTTCCCTGGGAAACAAAACTCACAAGCCACTGTTCTGGGTGTCAGTTTGCAGGACACACTTGGCACTCTCAAATCAGACCAAGTTGGCACTGGTGTTGCTTAGCGTCTTGGAAACATCTGGCGAGATGCGGAATTCCAGGAGGCACCCCGCAATTTAAGGCCGCGTGAACCTGAACCATTGTACAGGATTTTTCCCTGGGAAACAAAACTCACAAGCCACTGTTCTGGGTGTCAGTTTTCAGGACCCACTTGACACTCTCAAAGCAGACCAAGTTGGCACTGGTGCCACCTTGCGTCTGGGAGGCATCCTGCGAGAGGCGCAATTCCAGGAGGCACCCGGCAATTTAAGGCCGCAGGACCCTGAACCATTGTACAGGCTTTTTCCCTGGGAAACAAAACTCACAAGCCACTGTTCTGGGTGTCAGTTTGCAGGACCCACTTGGCACTCTTAAACCAGACCAAGTTGGCACTGGTGCCACCTTGCGTCTGGAGGCATCCTGCGAGAGGTGCAATTCCAGGAGGCACCCGGCAATTTAAGGCCGCTGGACCCTGAACCATTGTACAGGCTTTTTCCCTGGGAAACAAAACTCACAAGCCACTGTTCTGGGTGTCAGTTTTCAGGACCCACTTGGCACTCTTAAACCAGACCAAGTTGGAACTGGTGCCACCTTGCGTCTGGGAGGCATCCTGCGAGTGGCTGAATTCCAGGAAGCACCCGGCAATTTAAGACCGCAGGACCCTGAACCATTGTACAGGCTTTTTCCCTGGGAAACAAAACTCACAAGCCACTGTTCTGGGTGTCAGTTTTCAGGACCCACTTGGCACTCTTAAACCAGACCAAGTTGGCACTGGTGTCATGTTGCGCCTGGGAGGCATCCTGTGAGAGGCGGATCTCCAGGAGGCACCCGGCAACTTAAGGCCGCAGGACCCTCAACCATTGTACAGGCTTTTTCCCTGGGAAACAAAACTCACAAGCCACTGTTCTGGGTGTCAGTTTTCAGGACCCACTTGGCACTCTCAAACGAGACCAAGTTGGCACTGGTGCCACCTTGCGTCTGGGAGGCATCCTGCGAGAGGCGCAATTCCAGGAGGCACCTGGCAATTTAAGGCCGCAGGACCGAAAACCATTCTACAGGCTTTTTCCCTGGAAAACAAAATTCAGAAGCCACTGTTCTGGGTGTCAGTTTGCAGGACCCACTTGGCACTCTTAAACCAGACCAAGCTGGCACTGGTGCCACCATGCTTCTGGGAGGCATCTTGCAAGACGCCGAATTCCAGGAGGCATCCGGCAATTTAAGGCCGCAGGACCCTGAACCATTGTACAGGCTTTTTCCCTGGGAAACAAAACTCACAAGCCACTGTTCTGGGTGTCAGTTTTCAGGACCCACATGACACTCTCAAAGCTGACCAAGTTGGCACTGGTGCCACCTTGCAACTGAAAGGCATCCTGCGAGAGGCGCAATTCCAGGAGGCACCCAGGAATTAAAGGCCGCAGAGCCCTGTACCATTGTACAGGCTTTTTCCCTGGGAAACAAAACTCACAAGCCACTGTTCTGGGTGTCAGTTTTCAGGACCGACTTGCCACTCTCAAACCAGACCAAGTTGGCACTGGTGTTGCTTAGCGTCTGGGAAACAATTGGCGAGATGCGGAATTCCAGGAGGCACCCGGCAATTTAAGACCGCAGGACCCTGAACCATTGTACAGGCTTTTTCCCTGGGAAACAAAACTCACAAGCCACTGTTCTGGGTGTCAGTTTTCAGGACCCACTTGGCACTCTTAAACCAGACCAAGTTTGCACTGGTGCCACCTTGCGTCTGGGAGGCATCCTGCGAGAGGCCGAATTCCAGGAGGCACCCGGCAATTTAAGGTTGCAGGACCCTCAACCATTGTACAGGCTTTTTCCCTGGGAAACAAAACTCACAAGCCACTGTTCTGGGTGTCAGTTTTCAGGACCCACTTGGCACTCTCAAACGAGACCAAGTTGGCACTGGTGCCACCTTGCGTCTGGGAGGCATCCTGCGAGAGGCTGAATTCCAGGAGGCACCTGGCAATTTAAGGCCGCAGGACCGAAAACCATTCTACAGGCTTTTTCCCTGGAAAACAAAATTCAGAAGCCACTGTTCTGGGTGTCAGTTTGCAGGACCCACTTGGCACTCTTAAACCAGACCAAGCTGGCACTGGTGCCACCATGCTTCTGGGAGGCATCTTGCAAGACGCCGAATTCCAGGAGGCATCCGGCAATTTAAGGCCGCAGGACCCTGAACCATTGTACAGGCTTTTTCCCTGGGAAACAAAACTCACAAGCCACTGTTCTGGGTGTCAGTTTGCAGGACACACTTGGCACTCTTAAACCAGACCAAGTTGGCACTGGTGTTGCTTAGCGTCTTGGAAACATCTGGCGAGATGCGGAATTCCAGGAGGCACCCCGCAATTTAAGGCCGCGTGAACCTGAACCATTGTACAGGCTTTTTCCCTGGGAAACAAAACTCACAAGCCACTGTTCTGGGTGTCAGTTTTCAGCACCCACTTGGCACTCTTAAACCAGACCAAGTTGGCACTGGTGTCATGTTGCGCCTGGGAGGCATCGTGCGAGAGTCCGAATTCCAGGAGGCACCTGGCAATTTAAGGCCTCAGGACCCTGAACCATTGTACAGGATTTTTCCTTGGGAAACAAAACTCACAAGCCACTGTTCTGGGTGTCAGTATTCAGGACTCACTTGGCATTCTTAAACCAGACCAAGTTGGCACTGGTGCCACCTTGCGTCTGGGAGGCATCCTGCGAGAGGCCGAATTCCAGGAGGCACCCGGCAATTTAAGGTTGCAGGACCCTCAACCATTGTACAGGCTTTTTCCCTGGGAAACAAAACTCACAAGCCACTGTTCTGGGTGTCAGTTTTCAGGACCCACTTGGCACATACAAACGAGACCAAGTTGGCACTGGTGCCACCTTGCGTCTGGGAGGCATCCTGCGAGAGGCTGAATTCCAGGAGGCACCCGGCAATTTAAGGCCGCAGGACCCAAAACCATTCTACAGGCTTTTTCCCTGGAAAACAAAATTCAGAAGCCACTGTTCTGGGTGTCAGTTTGCAGGACCCACTTGGCACTCTCAACCCAGACCAAGCTGGCACTGGTGCCACCATGCTTCTGGGAGGCATCTTGCAAGACACCGAATTCCAGGAGGCATCCGGCAATTTAAGGCCGCAGGACCCTGAACCATTGTACAGGCTTTTTCCCTGGGAAACAAAACTCACAAGCCACTGTTCTGGGTGTCAGTTTTCAGGACCCACTTGGCATTCTTAAATCAGACCAAGTTGGCACTGGTGTTGCTTAGCGTCTGGGAGGCATCCTGCGAGAGACGCAATTCAAGGAGGCACCCGGCAATTTAAGGCCTCAGGCCCCTGAACCATTGTACAGGCTTTTTCCCTGGGAAACAAAACTCACAAGCCACTGTTCTGGGTGTCAGTTTTCAGGACCCACTTGACACTCTCAAAGCAGACCAAGTTGGCACTGGTGCCACCTTGCGTCTGGGAGGCATCCTGCGAGAGGCGCAATTCCAGGAGGCACCCGGCAATTTAAGGCCGCTGGACCCTGAACCATTGTACAGGCTTTTTCCCTGGGAAACAAAACTCACAAGCCACTGTTCTGGGTGTCAGTTTGCAGGAGCCACCTGGCACTCTCAAACCAGACCAAGTTGGCACTGGTGCCACCTTGCGTCTGGGAGGCATCCTGCGAGAGGCTGAATTCCAGGAGGCACCTGGCAATTTAAGGCCGCAGAACCGAAAACCATTGTACAGGCTTTTTCCCTGGAAAACAAAATTCAGAAGCCACTGTTCTGGGTGTCAGTTTGCAAGACCCACTTGGCACTCTCAACCCAGACCAAGCTGGCACTGGTGCCACCATGCTTCTGGGAGGCATCTTTCAAGACGCCGAATTCCAGGAGGCATCCGGCAATTTAAGGCCGCAGGACCCTGAACCATTGTACAGGCTTTTTCCCTGGGAAACAAAACTCACAAGCCACTGTTCTGGGTGTCAGTTTGCAGGACACACTTGGCACTCTCAAATCAGACCAAGTTGGCACTGGTGTTGCTTAGCGTCTTGGAAACATCTGGCGAGATGCGGAATTCCAGGAGGCACCCCGCAATTTAAGGCCGCGTGAACCTGAACCATTGTACAGGATTTTTCCCTGGGAAACAAAACTCACAAGCCACTGTTCTGGGTGTCAGTTTTCAGGACCCACTTGACACTCTCAAAGCAGACCAAGTTGGCACTGGTGCCACCTAGCGTCTGGGAGGCATCCTGCGAGAGGCGCAATTCCAGGAGGCACCCGGCAATTTAAGGCCGCAGGACCCTCAACCATTGTACAGGCTTTTTCCCTGGGAAACAAAACTCACAAGCCACTGTTCTGGGTGTCAGTTTGCAGGACCCACTTGGCACTCTTAAACCAGACCAAGTTGGCACTGGTGCCACCTTGCGTCTGGGAGGCATCCTGAGGCTGAATTCCAGGAGGCACCTGGCAATTTAAGGCCGCAGGACCGAAAACCATTCTACAGGCTTTTTCCCTGGAAAACAAAATTCAGAAGCCACTGTTCTGGGTGTCAGTTTGCAGGACCCACTTGGCACTCTCAACCCAGACCAAGCTGGCACTGGTGCCACCATGCTTCTGGAAGGCATCTTGCAAGACGCCGAATTCCAGGAGGCATCCGGCAATTTAAGGCCGCAGGACCCTGAACCATTGTACAGGCTTTTTCCCTGGGAAACAAAACTCACAAGCCACTGTTCTGGGTGTCAGTTTGCAGGACACACTTGGCACTCTCAAATCAGACCAAGTTGGCACTGGTGTTGCTTAGCGTCTTGGAAACATCTGGCAAGATGCGGAATTCCAGGAGGCACCCCGCAATTTAAGGCCGCGTGAACCTGAACCATTGTACAGGATTTTTCCCTGGGAAACAAAACTCACAAGCCACTGTTCTGGGTGTCAGTTTTCAGGACCCACTTGACACTCTCAAAGCAGACCAAGTTGGCAGTGGTGCCACCTAGCGTCTGGGAGGCATCCTGCGAGAGGCGCAATTCCAGGAGGCACCCGGCAATTTAAGGCCGCAGGACCCTGAACCATTGTACAGGCTTTTTCCCTGGGAAACAAAACTCACAAGCCACTGTTCTGGGTGTCAGTTTGCAGGACCCACTTGGCACTCTTAAACCAGACCAAGTTTGCACTGGTGCCACCTTGCGTCTGGGAGGCATCCTGCGAGAGGTGCAATTCCAGGAGGCACCCGGCAATTTAAGGCCGCTGGACCCTGAACCATTGTACAGGCTTTTTCCCTGGGAAACAAAACTCACAAGCCACTGTTCTGGGTGTCAGTTTTCAGGACCCACTTGGCACTCTTAAACCAGACCAAGTTGGCACTGGTGCCACCTTGCGTCTGGGAGGCATCCTGCGAGTGGCTGATTTCAAGGAAGCACCCGGCAATTTAAGAACGCAGGACCCTGAACAATTGTACAGGCTTTTTCCCTGGGAAACAAAACTCACAAGCCACTGTTCTGGGTGTCAGTTTTCAGGACCCACTTGGCACTCTTAAACCAGACCAAGTTGGCACTGGTGTCATGTTGCGCCTGGGAGGCATCCTGTGAGAGGCGGATCTCCAGGAGGCACCCGGCAACTTAAGGCCGCAGGACCCTCAACCATTGTACAGGCTTTTTCCCTGGGAAACAAAACTCACAAGCCACTGTTCTGGGTGTCAGTTTTCAGGACCCACTTGACACTCTCAAAGCTGACCAAGTTGGCACTGGTGCCACCTTGCAACTGAAAGGCATCCTGCGAGAGGCGCAATTCCAGGAGGCACCCAGGAATTAAAGGCCGCAGGGCCCTGTACCATTGTACAGGCTTTTTCCCTGGGAAACAAAACTCACAAGCCACTGTTCTGGGTGTCAGTTTTCAGGACCGACTTGCCACTCTCAAACCAGACCAAGTTGGCACTGGTGTTGCTTAGCGTCTGGGAAACAATTGGCGAGATGCGGAATTCCAGGAGGCACCACGCAATTTAAGACCGCAGGACCCTGAACCATTGTACAGGCTTTTTCCCTGGGAAACAAAACTCACAAGCCACTGTTCTGGGTGTCAGTTTTCAGCACCCACTTGGCACTCTTAAACCAGACCAAGTTGGCACTGGTGTCATGTTGCGCCTGGGAGGCATCCTGCGAGAGTCCGAATTCCAGGAGGCACCTGGCAATTTAAGGCCTCAGGACCCTGAACCATTGTACAGGATTTTTCCTTGGGAAACAAAACTCACAAGCCACTGTTCTGGGTGTCAGTATTCAGGACCCACTTGGCATTCTTAAACCAGACCAAGTTGGCACTGGTGCCACCTTGCGTCTGGGTGGCATCCTGCGAGAGGCCGAATTCCAGGAGGCACCTGGCAATTTAAGGCCTCAGGCCCCTGAACCATTGTACAGGCTTTTTCCCTGGGAAACAAAACTCACAAGCCACTGTTCTGGGTGTCAGTTTTCAGGACCCACTTGGCACTCTTAAACCAGACCAAGTTGGCACTGGTGCCACCTTGCGTCTGGGAGGCATCCTGCGAGAGGCCGAATTCCAGGAGGCACCCGGCAATTTAAGGCCGCAGGACCCTGAACCATTGTACAGGCTTTTTCCCTGGGAAACAAAACTCACAAGCCACTGTTCTGGGTGTCAGTTTTCAGGACCCACTTGGCACTCTCAAACAAGACCAAGTTGGCACTGGTGCCACCTTGCGTCTGGGAGGCATCCTGCGAGAGGCTGAATTCCAGGAGGCACCTGGCAATTTAAGGCCGCAGGACCGAAAACCATTCTACAGGCTTTTTCCCTGGGAAACAAAACTCACAAGCCACTGTTCTGGGTGTCAGTTTTCAGGACCCACTTGGCACTCTTAAACCAGACCAAGTTGGCACTGGTGCCACCTTGCGTCTGGGAGGCATCCTGCGAGAGGCGCAATTCCAGGAGGCACCCGGCAATTTAAGGCCGCAGGACCCTGAACCATTGTACAGGCTTTTTCCCTGGGAAACAAAACTCACAAGCCACTGTTCTGGGTGTCAGTTTTCAGGACCCACTTGGCACTCTTAAACCAGACCAAGTTGGCACTGGTGCCACCTTGCATCTGGGAGGCATCCTGCGAGAGGCCGAATTCCAGGAGGCACCCGGCAATTTAAGGCCTCAGGCCCCTGAACCATTGTACAGGCTTTTTCCCTGGGAAACAAAACTCACAAGCCACTGTTCTGGGTGTCAGTTTTCAGAACCCACTTGGCACTCTTAAACCAGACCAAGTTGGCACTGGTGCCAACTTGCGTCTGGGAGGCATCCTCCGAGAGGCCGAATTCCAGGAGGCACCCGGCAATTTAAGGCCGCAGGACCCTGAACCATTGTACAGGCTTTTTCCCTGGGAAACAAAACTCACAAGCCACTGTTCTGGGTGTCAGTTTTCAGGACCCACTTGGCACTCTCAACCCAGACCAAGCTGGCACTGGTGCCACCTTGCGTCTGGGAGGCATCCTGCGAGAGGTTGAATTCCAGGAGGCACCTGGCAATTTAAGGCCGCAGGACCGAAAACCATTCTACAGGCTTTTTCCCTGGAAAACAAAATTCAGAAGCCACTGTTCTGGGTGTCAGTTTTCAGGACCCACTTGGCACTCTCAACCCAGACCAAGTTGGCACTGGTGCCACCTTGCGTCTAGGAGGCATATTGCAAGACGCCGAATTCTAGGAGGCACCCGGCAATTTAAGGCCTCAGGCCCCTGAACCATTGTACAGGCTTTTTCCCTGGGAAACAAAACTCACAAGCCACTGTTCTGGGTGTCAGTTTGCAGGACACACTTGGCACTCTCAAACCAGACCAAGTTGGAACTGGTGTTGCTTAGCGTCTTGGAAACATCTGGCGAGATGCGGAAATCCAGGAGGCACCCCGCAATTTAAGGCCGCGTGAACCTGAACCATTGTACAGGCTTTTTCCCTGGGAAACAAAACTCACAAGCCACTGTTCTGGGTGTCAGTTTTCAGGACCCACTTGGCACTCTTAAACCAGACCAAGTTGGCACTGGTGCCACCTTGCGTCTGGGAGGCATCCTGCGAGAGGCCGAATTCCAGGAGGCACCCGGCAATTTAAGGCCTCAGGCCCCTGAATCATTGTACAGGCTTTTTCCCTGGGAAACAAAACTCACAAGCCACTGTTCTGGGTGTCAGTTTTCAGCACCCACTTGGCACTCTTAAACCAGACCAAGTTGGCACTGGTGTCATGTTGCGCCTGGGAGACATCCTTCGAGAGTCCGAATTCCAGGAGGCACCTGGCAATTTAAGGCCTCAGGACCCTGAACCATTGTACAGGATTTTTCCTTGGGAAACAAAACTCACAAGCCACTGTTCTGGGTGTCAGTATTCAGGACTCACTTGGCATTCTTAAACCAGACCAAGTTGGCACTGGTGCCACCTTGCGTCTGGGAGGCATCCTGCGAGAGGCCGAATTCCAGGAGGCACCTGGCAATTTAAGGCCTCAGGCCCCTGAACCATTGTACAGGCTTTTTCCCTGGGAAACAAAACTCACAAGCCACTGTTCTGGGTGTCAGTGTTCAGGACCCACTTGGCACTCTTAAACCAGACCAAGTTTGCACTGGTGCCACCTTGCGTCTGGGAGGCATCCTGCGAGAGGCCGAATTCCAGGAGGCACCCGGCAATTTAAGGCCGCAGGACCCTGAACCATTGTACAGGCTTTTTCCCTGGGAAACAAAACTCACAAGCCACTGTTCTGGGTGTCAGTTTTCAGGACCCACTTGGCACTCTCAAACGAGACCAAGTTGGCACTGGTGCCACCTTGCGTCTGGGAGGCATCCTGCGAGAGGCTGAATTCCAGGAGGCACCTGGCAATTTAAGGCCGCAGGACCGAAAACCATTCTACAGGCTTTTTCCCTGGAAAACAAAATTCAGAAGCCACTGTTCTGGGTGTCAGTTTGCAGGACCCACTTGGCACTCTCAACCCAGACCAAGCCGGCACTGGTGCCACCATGCTTCTGGGAGGCATCTTGCAAGACGCCGAATTCCAGGAGGCATCCGGCAATTTAAGGCCGCAGGACCCTGAACCATTGTACAGGCTTTTTCCCTGGGAAACAAAACTCACAAGCCACTGTTCTGGGTGTCAGTTTGCAGGACACACTTGGCACTCTTAAACCAGACCAAGTTGGCACTGGTGTTGCTTAGCGTCTTGGAAACATCTGGCGAGATGCGGAATTCCAGGAGGCACCCGCAATTTAAGGCCGCGTGAACCTG
Source organism: Fringilla coelebs (assembly GCF_963513975.1). Classification (NCBI taxonomy): domain Eukaryota; kingdom Metazoa; phylum Chordata; class Aves; order Passeriformes; family Fringillidae; genus Fringilla; species Fringilla coelebs. The sequence continues at coordinate 1,782,941 of NW_028167521.1, read as the reverse complement.
AACCATTGTACAGGCTTTTTCCCTGGGAAACAAAACTCACAAGCCACTGTTCTGGGTGTCAGTTTGCAGGACCCACTTGGCACTCTTAAACCAGACCAAGTTGGCACTGGTGCCACCTTGCATCTGGGAGGCATCCTGCGAGAGGCCGAATTCCAGGAGGCACCCGGCAATTTAAGACCGCAGGCCCCTGAACCATTGTACAGGCTTTTTCCCTGGGAAACAAAACTCACAAGCCACTGTTCTGGGTGTCAGTTTTCAGGACCCACTTGGCATTCTTAAATCAGACCAAGTTGGCACTGGTGTTGCTTAGCGTCTGGGAGGCATCCTGCGAGAGGCGCAATTCAAGGAGGCACCCGGCAATTTAAGGCCTCAGGCCCCTGAACCATTGTACAGGATTTTTCCCTGGGAAACAAAACTCACAAGCCACTGTTCTGGGTGTCAGTTTTCAGGACCCACTTGACACTCTTAAAGCAGACCAAGTTGGCACTGGTGCCACCTTGCGTCTGGGAGGCATCCTGCGAGAGGCGCAATTCCAGGAGGCACCCGGCAATTTAAGGCCGCAGGACCCTGAACCATTGTACAGGCTTTTTCCCTGGGAAACAAAACTCACAAGTCACTGTTCTGGGTGTCAGTTTGCAGGAGCCACCTGGCACTCTCAAACCAGACCAAGTTGGCACTGGTGCCACCTTGCGTCTGGGAGGCATCCTGCGAGAGGTGCAATTCCAGGCGGCACCCGGCAATTTAAGGCCGCAGGACCCTGAACCATTGTACAGGCTTTTTCCCTGGGAAACAAAACTCACAAGCCACTGTTCTGGGTGTCAGTTTTCAGGACCCACTTGGCACTCTTAAACCAGACCAAGTTGGCACTGGTGCCACCTTGCGTCTGGGAGGCATCCTGCGAGAGGCGCAATTCCAGGAGGCACCCGGCAATTTAAGGCCGCAGGACCCTGAACCATTGTACAGGATTTTTTTCCTGGGAAACAAAACTCACAAGCCACTGTTCTGGGTGTCAGTTTTCAGGACCCACTTGGCATTCTTAAACCAGACCAAGTTGGCACTGGTGCCACCTTGCATCTGGGAGGCATCCTGCGAGAGGCCGAATTCCAGGAGGCACCCGGCAATTTAAGGTTGCATGACCCTCAACCATTGTACAGGCTTTTTCCCTGGGAAACAAAACTCACAAGCCACTGTTCTGGGTGTCAGTTTTCAGGACCCACTTGGCACTCTTAAACCAGACCAAGTTTGCACTGGTGCCACCTTGCGTCTGGGAGGCATCCTGCGAGAGGCCGAATTCCAGGAGGCACCCGGCAATTTAAGGCCGCAGGACCCTGAACCATTGTACAGGCTTTTTCCCTGGGAAACAAAACTCACAAGCCACTGTTCTGGGTGTCAGTTTTCAGGACCCACTTGGCACTCTCAAACGAGACCAAGTTGGCACTGGTGCCACCTTGCGTCTGGGAGGCATCCTGCGAGAGGCTGAATTCCAGGAGGCACCTGGCAATTTAAGGCCGCAGGACCGAAAACCATTCTACAGGCTTTTTCCCTGGAAAACAAAATTCAGAAGCCACTGTTCTGGGTGTCAGTTTGCAGGACCCACTTGGCACTCTCAACCCAGACCAAGCCGGCACTGGTGCCACCATGCTTCTGGGAGGCATCTTGCAAGACGCCGAATTCCAGGAGGCATCCGGCAATTTAAGGCCGCAGGACCCTGAACCATTGTACAGGCTTTTTCCCTGGGAAACAAAACTCACAAGCCACTGTTCTGGGTGTCAGTTTGCAGGACACACTTGGCACTCTTAAACCAGACCAAGTTGGCACTGGTGTTGCTTAGCGTCTTGGAAACATCTGGCGAGATGCGGAATTCCAGGAGGCACCCGGCAATTTAAGGCCGCGTGAACCTGAACCATTGTACAGGCTTTTTCCCTGGGAAACAAAACTCACAAGCCACTGTTCTGGGTGTCAGTTTTCAGGACCCACTTGGCACTCTTAAACCAGACCAAGTTGGCACTGGTGCCACCTTGCATCTGGGAGGCATCCTGCGAGAGGCCGAATTCCAGGAGGCACCCGGCAATTTAAGACCGCAGGCCCCTGAACCATTGTACAGGCTTTTTCCCTGGGAAACAAAACTCACAAGCCACTGTTCTGGGTGTCAGTTTTCAGGACCCACTTGGCATTCTTAAATCAGACCAAGTTGGCACTGGTGTTGCTTAGCGTCTGGGAGGCATCCTGCGAGAGGCGCAATTCAAGGAGGCACCCGGCAATTTAAGGCCTCAGGCCCCTGAACCATTGTACAGGATTTTTCCCTGGGAAACAAAACTCACAAGCCACTGTTCTGGGTGTCAGTTTTCAGGACCCACTTGACACTCTTAAAGCAGACCAAGTTGGCACTGGTGCCACCTTGCGTCTGGGAGGCATCCTGCGAGAGGCGCAATTCCAGGAGGCACCCGGCAATTTAAGGCCGCAGGACCCTGAACCATTGTACAGGCTTTTTCCCTGGGAAACAAAACTCACAAGTCACTGTTCTGGGTGTCAGTTTGCAGGAGCCACCTGGCACTCTCAAACCAGACCAAGTTGGCACTGGTGCCACCTTGCGTCTGGGAGGCATCCTGCGAGAGGTGCAATTCCAGGCGGCACCCGGCAATTTAAGGCCGCAGGACCCTGAACCATTGTACAGGCTTTTTCCCTGGGAAACAAAACTCACAAGCCACTGTTCTGGGTGTCAGTTTTCAGGACCCACTTGGCACTCTTAAACCAGACCAAGTTGGCACTGGTGCCACCTTGCGTCTGGGAGGCATCCTGCGAGAGGCGCAATTCCAGGAGGCACCCGGCAATTTAAGGCCGCAGGACCCTGAACCATTGTACAGGATTTTTTTCCTGGGAAACAAAACTCACAAGCCACTGTTCTGGGTGTCAGTTTTCAGGACCCACTTGGCATTCTTAAACCAGACCAAGTTGGCACTGGTGCCACCTTGCATCTGGGAGGCATCCTGCGAGAGGCCGAATTCCAGGAGGCACCCGGCAATTTAAGGTTGCATGACCCTCAACCATTGTACAGGCTTTTTCCCTGGGAAACAAAACTCACAAGCCACTGTTCTGGGTGTCAGTTTTCAGGAACCACTTGGCACTCTCAAACGAGACCAAGTTGGCACTGGTGCCACCTTGCGTCTGGGAGGCATCCTGCGAGAGGCTGAATTCCAGGAGGCACCTGGCAATTTAAGGCCGCAGGACCGAAAACCATTCTACAGGCTTTTTCCCTGGAAAACAAAATTCAGAAGCCACTGTTCTGGGTGTCAGTTTGCAGGACCCACTTGGCACTCTCAACCCAGACCAAGCTGGCACTGGTGCCACCATGCTTCTGGGAGGCATCTTGCAAGACGCCGAATTCCAGGAGGCATCCGGCAATTTAAGGCCGCAGGACCCTGAACCATTGTACAGGCTTTTTCCCTGGGAAACAAAACTCACAAGCCACTGTTCTGGGTGTCAGTTTGCAGGACACACTTGGCACTCTTAAACCAGACCAAGTTAGCACTGGTGTTGCTTAGCGTCTTGGAAACATCTGGCGAGATGCGGAATTCCAGGAGGCACCCCGCAATTTAAGGCCGCGTGAACCTGAACCATTGTACAGGCTTTTTCCCTGGGAAACAAAACTCACAAGCCACTGTTCTGGGTGTCAGTTTGCAGGACCCACTTGGCACTCTTAAACCAGACCAAGTTGGCACTGGTGCCACCTTGCGTCTGGGAGGCATCCTGCGAGAGGCCGAATTCCAGGAGGCACCCCGCAATTTAAGGCCGCAGGACCGTGAACCATTGTACAGGCTTTTTCCCTGGGAAACAAAACTCACAAGCCACTGTTCTGGGTGTCAGTTTTCAGGACCCACTTGGCACTCTTAAACCAGACCAAGTTGGCACTGGTGTTGCTTAGCGTCTGGGAGGCATCCTGCGAGAGGCGCAATTCAAGGAGGCACCCGGCAATTTAAGGCCTCAGGCCCCTGAACCATTGTACAGGATTTTTCCCTGGGAAACAAAACTCACAAGCCACTGTTCTGGGTGTCAGTTTTCAGGACCCACTTGACACTCTCAAAGCAGACCAAGTTGGCACTGGTGCCACCTTGCGTCTGGGAGGCATCCTGCGAGAGGCGCAATTCCAGGAGGCACCCGGCAATTTAAGGCCGCAGGACCCTGAACCATTGTACAGGCTTTTTCCCTGGGAAACAAAACTCACAAGCCACTGTTCTGGGTGTCAGTTTGCAGGAGCCACCTGGCACTCTCAAACCAGACCAAGTTGGCACTGGTGCCACCTTGCGTCTGGGAGGCATCCTGCGAGAGGCGCAATTCCAGGAGGCACCCGGCAATTTAAGGCCGCAGGACCCTGAACCATTGTACAGGCTTTTTCCCTGGGAAACAAAACTCACAAGCCACTGTTCTGGGTGTCAGTTTTCAGGACCCACTTGGCACTCTTAAACCAGACCAAGTTGGCACTGGTGCCACCTTGCGTCTGGGAGGCATCCTGCGAGAGGCCGAATTCCAGGAGGCACCCGGCAATTTAAGGCCGCAGGACCCTGAACCATTGTACAGGATTTTTCCCTGGGAAACAAAACTCACAAGCCACTGTTCTGGGTGTCAGTTTTCAGGACCCACTTGGCACTCTTAAACCAGACCAAGTTGGCACTGGTGCCACCTTGCATCTGGGAGGCATCCTGCGAGAGGCCGAATTCCAGGAGGCACCCGGCAATTTAAGGCCTCAGGCCCCTGAACCATTGTACAGGATTTTTCCCTGGGAAACAAAACTCACAAGCCACTGTTCTGGGTGTCAGTTTTCAGGACACACTTGGCACTCTTAAACCAGACCAAGTTGGCACTGGTGCCAACTTGCGTCTGGGAGGCATCCTCCGAGAGGCCGAATTCCAGGAGGCACCCGGCAATTTAAGGCCGCAGGACCCTGAACCATTGTACAGGCTTTTTCCCTGGGAAACAAAACTCACAAGCCACTGTTCTGGGTGTCAGTTTTCAGGACCCACTTGGCACTCTTAAACCAGACCAAGTTGGCACTGGTGCCACCTTGCGTCTGGGAGGCATCCTGCGAGAGGCCGAATTCCAGGAGGCACCCGGCAATTTAAGGCCGCAGGACCGAAAACCATTCTACAGGCTTTTTCCCTGGAAAACAAAATTCAGAAGCCACTGTTCTGGGTGTCAGTTTTCAGGACCCACTTGGCACTCTTAAACCAGACCAAGTTGGCACTGGTGTCATATTGCGCCTGGGAGGCATCCTGTGAGAGGCGGATCTCCAGGAGGCACCCGGCAACTTAAGGCCGCAGGACCCTCAACCATTGTACAGGCTTTTTCCCTGGGAAACAAAACTCACAAGCCACTGTTCTGGGTGTCAGTTTGCAGGACACACTTGGCACTCTTAAACCAGACCAAGTTGGCACTGGTGTTGCTTAGCGTCTTGGAAACATCTGGCGAGATGCGGAATTCCAGGAGGCACCCGCAATTTAAGGCCGCGTGAACCTGAACCATTGTACAGGCTTTTTCCCTGGGAAACAAAACTCACAAGCCACTGTTCTGGGTGTCAGTTTTCAGGACCCACTTGGCACTCTTAAACCAGACCAAGTTGGCACTGGTGCCACCTTGCATCTGGGAGGCATCCTGCGAGAGGCCGAATTCCAGGAGGCACCCGGCAATTTAAGACCGCAGGCCCCTGAACCATTGTACAGGCTTTTTCCCTGGGAAACAAAACTCACAAGCCACTGTTCTGGGTGTCAGTTTTCAGGACCCACTTGACACTCTCAAAGCAGACCAAGTTGGCACTGGTGCCACCTTGCGTCTGGGAGGCATCCTGCGAGAGGCGCAATTCCAGGAGGCACCCGGCAATTTAAGGCCGCAGGACCCTGAACCATTGTACAGGCTTTTTCCCTGGGAAACAAAACTCACAAGCCACTGTTCTGGGTGTCAGTTTTCAGGAGCCACCTGGCACTCTCAAACCAGACCAAGTTGGCACTGGTGCCACCTTGCGTCTGGGAGGCATCCTGCGAGAGGTGCAATTCCAGGAGGCACCCGGCAATTTAAGGCCGCAGGACCCTGAACCATTGTACAGGCTTTTTCCCTGGGAAACAAAACTCACAAGCCACTGTTCTGGGTGTCAGTTTTCAGGACCCACTTGGCACTCTTAAACCAGACCAAGTTGGCACTGGTGCCACCTTGCGTCTGGGAGGCATCCTGCGAGAGGCCGAATTCCAGGAGGCACCCGGCAATTTAAGGCCGCAGGACCCTGAACCATTGTACAGGATTTTTTTCCTGGGAAACAAAACTCACAAGCCACTGTTCTGGGTGTCAGTTTTCAGGACCCACTTGGCACTCTTAAACCAGACCAAGTTGGCACTGGTGCCACCTTGCATCTGGGAGGCATCCTGCGAGAGGCCGAATTCCAGGAGGCACCCAGCAATTTAAGGTTGCATGACCCTGAACCATTGTACAGGCTTTTTCCCTGGGAAACAAAACTCACAAGCCACTGTTCTGGGTGTCAGTTTTCAGGAACCACTTGGCACTCTCAAACGAGACCAAGTTGGCACTGGTGCCACCTTGCGTCTGGGAGGCATCCTGCGAGAGGCTGAATTCCAGGAGGCACCTGGCAATTTAAGGCCGCAGGACCGAAAACCATTCTACAGGCTTTTTCCCTGGAAAACAAAATTCAAAAGCCACTGTTCTGGGTGTCAGTTTGCAGGACCCACTTGGCACTCTCAACCCAGACCAAGCTGGCACTGGTGCCACCATGCTTCTGGGAGGCATCTTGCAAGACGCCGAATTCCAGGAGGCATCTGGCAATTTAAGGCCGCAGGACCCTGAACCATTGTACAGGCTTTTTCCCTGGGAAACAAAACTCACAAGCCACTGTTCTGGGTGTCAGTTTGCAGGACACACTTGGCACTCTTAAACCAGACCAAGTTGGCACTGGTGTTGCTTAGCGTCTTGGAAACATCTGGCGAGATGCGGAATTCCAGGAGGCACCCGCAATTTAAGGCCGCGTGAACCTGAACCATTGTACAGGCTTTTTCCCTGGGAAACAAAACTCACAAGCCACTGTTCTGGGTGTCAGTTTGCAGGACCCACTTGGCACTCTTAAACCAGACCAAGTTGGCACTGGTGCCACCTTGCATCTGGGAGGCATCCTGCGAGAGGCCGAATTCCAGGAGGCACCCGGCAATTTAAGACCGCAGGCCCCTGAACCATTGTACAGGCTTTTTCCCTGGGAAACAAAACTCACAAGCCACTGTTCTGGGTGTCAGTTTTCAGGACCCACTTGGCATTCTTAAATCAGACCAAGTTGGCACTGGTGTTGCTTAGCGTCTGGGAGGCATCCTGCGAGAGGCGCAATTCAAGGAGGCACCCGGCAATTTAAGGCCTCAGGCCCCTGAACCATTGTACAGGATTTTTCCCTGGGAAACAAAACTCACAAGCCACTGTTCTGGGTGTCAGTTTGCAGGAGCCACCTGGCACTCTCAAACCAGACCAAGTTGGCACTGGTGCCACCTTGCGTCTGGGAGGCATCCTGCGAGAGGTGCAATTCCAGGCGGCACCCGGCAATTTAAGGCCGCAGGACCCTGGACCATTGTACAGGCTTTTTCCCTGGGAAACAAAACTCACAAGCCACTGTTCTGGGTGTCAGTTTTCAGGACCCACTTGGCACTCTTAAACCAGACCAAGTTGGCACTGGTGCCACCTTGCGTCTGGGAGGCATCCTGCGAGAGGCCGAATTCCAGGAGGCACCCGGCAATTTAAGGCCGCAGGACCCTGAACCATTGTACAGGATTTTTTTCCTGGGAAACAAAACTCACAAGCCACTGTTCTGGGTGTCAGTTTTCAGGACCCACTTGGCACTCTTAAACCAGACCAAGTTGGCACTGGTGCCACCTTGCGTCTGGGAGGCATCCTGCGAGAGGCCGAATTCCAGGAGGCACCCGGCAATTTAAGGTTGCATGACCCTCAACCATTGTACAGGCTTTTTCCCTGGGAAACAAAACTCACAAGCCACTGTTCTGGGTGTCAGTTTTCAGGAACCACTTGGCACTCTCAAACGAGACCAAGTTGGCACTGGTGCCACCTTGCGTCTGGGAGGCATCCTGCGAGAGGCTGAATTCCAGGAGGCACCTGGCAATTTAAGGCCGCAGGACCGAAAACCATTCTACAGGCTTTTTCCCTGGAAAACAAAATTCAGAAGCCACTGTTCTGGGTGTCAGTTTGCAGGACCCACTTGGCACTCTCAACCCAGACCAAGCTGGCACTGGTGCCACCATGCTTCTGGGAGGCATCCTGCGAGAGGCCGAATTCCAGGAGGCACCCCGCAATTTAAGGCCGCGTGAACCTGAACCATTGTACAGGCTTTTTCCCTGGGAAACAAAACTCACAAGCCACTGTTCTGGGTGTCAGTTTGCAGGACCCACTTGGCACTCTTAAACCAGACCAAGTTGGCACTGGTGCCACCTTGCGTCTGGGAGGCATCCTGCGAGAGGCCGAATTCCAGGAGGCACCCCGCAATTTAAGGCCGCAGGACCGTGAACCATTGTACAGGCTTTTTCCCTGGGAAACAAAACTCACAAGCCACTGTTCTGGGTGTCAGTTTTCAGGACCCACTTGGCACTCTTAAACCAGACCAAGTTGGCACTGGTGTTGCTTAGCGTCTGGGAGGCATCCTGCGAGAGGCGCAATTCAAGGAGGCACCCGGCAATTTAAGGCCTCAGGCCCCTGAACCATTGTACAGGATTTTTCCCTGGGAAACAAAACTCACAAGCCACTGTTCTGGGTGTCAGTTTTCAGGACCCACTTGACACTCTCAAAGCAGACCAAGTTGGCACTGGTGCCACCTTGCGTCTGGGAGGCATCCTGCGAGAGGCGCAATTCCAGGAGGCACCCGGCAATTTAAGGCCGCAGGACCCTGAACCATTGTACAGGCTTTTTCCCTGGGAAACAAAACTCACAAGCCACTGTTCTGGGTGTCAGTTTGCAGGAGCCACCTGGCACTCTCAAACCAGACCAAGTTGGCACTGGTGCCACCTTGCGTCTGGGAGGCATCCTGCGAGAGGCGCAATTCCAGGAGGCACCCGGCAATTTAAGGCCGCAGGACCCTGAACCATTGTACAGGCTTTTTCCCTGGGAAACAAAACTCACAAGCCACTGTTCTGGGTGTCAGTTTTCAGGACCCACTTGGCACTCTCAAACCAGACCAAGTTGGCACTGGTGCCACCTTGCGTCTGGGAGGCATCCTGCGAGAGGCCGAATTCCAGGAGGCACCCGGCAATTTAAGGCCGCAGGACCCTGAACCATTGTACAGGATTTTTCCCTGGGAAACAAAACTCACAAGCCACTGTTCTGGGTGTCAGTTTTCAGGACCCACTTGGCACTCTTAAACCAGACCAAGTTGGCACTGGTGCCACCTTGCATCTGGGAGGCATCCTGCGAGAGGCCGAATTCCAGGAGGCACCCGGCAATTTAAGGCCTCAGGCCCCTGAACCATTGTACAGGATTTTTCCCTGGGAAACAAAACTCACAAGCCACTGTTCTGGGTGTCAGTTTTCAGGACACACTTGGCACTCTTAAACCAGACCAAGTTGGCACTGGTGCCAACTTGCGTCTGGGAGGCATCCTCCGAGAGGCCGAATTCCAGGAGGCACCCGGCAATTTAAGGCCGCAGGACCCTCAACCATTGTACAGGCTTTTTCCCTGGGAAACAAAACTCACAAGCCACTGTTCTGGGTGTCAGTTTTCAGGACCCACTTGGCACTCTTAAACAAGACCAAGTTGGCACTGGTGCCACCTTGCGTCTGGGAGGCATCCTGCGAGAGGCTGAATTCCAGGAGGCACCTGGCAATTTAAGGCCGCAGGACCGAAAACCATTCTACAGGCTTTTTCCCTGGAAAACAAAATTCAGAAGCCACTGTTCTGGGTGTCAGTTTTCAGGACCCACTTGGCACTCTTAAACCAGACCAAGTTGGCACTGGTGTCATATTGCGCCTGGGAGGCATCCTGTGAGAGGCGGATCTCCAGGAGGCACCAGGCAACTTAAGGCCGCAGGACCCTCAACCATTGTACAGGCTTTTTCCCTGGGAAACAAAACTCACAAGCCACTGTTCTGGGTGTCAGTTTGCAGGACACACTTGGCACTCTTAAACCAGACCAAGTTGGCACTGGTGTTGCTTAGCGTCTTGGAAACATCTGGCGAGATGCGGAATTCCAGGAGGCACCCGCAATTTAAGGCCGCGTGAACCTGAACCATTGTACAGGCTTTTTCCCTGGGAAACAAAACTCACAAGCCACTGTTCTGGGTGTCAGTTTTCAGGACCCACTTGGCACTCTTAAACCAGACCAAGTTGGAACTGGTGCCACCTTGCATCTCGGAGGCATCCTGCGAGAGGCCGAATTCCAGGAGGCACCCGGCAATTTAAGACCGCAGGCCCCTGAACCATTGTACAGGCTTTTTCCCTGGGAAACAAAACTCACAAGCCACTGTTCTGGGTGTCAGTTTTCAGGACCCACTTGACACTCTCAAAGCAGACTAAGTTGGCACTGGTGCCACCTTGCGTCTGGGAGGCATCCTGCGAGAGGCGCAATTCCAGGAGGCACCCGGCAATTTAAGGCCGCAGGACCCTGAACCATTGTACAGGCTTTTTCCCTGGGAAACAAAACTCACAAGCCACTGTTCTGGGTGTCAGTTTTCAGGAGCCACCTGGCACTCTCAAACCAGACCAAGTTGGCACTGGTGCCACCTTGCGTCTGGGAGGCATCCTGCGAGAGGTGCAATTCCAGGAGGCACCCCGCAATTTAAGGCCGCAGGACCCTGAACCATTGTACAGGCTTTTTCCCTGGGAAACAAAACTCACAAGCCACTGTTCTGGGTGTCAGTTTTCAGGACCCACTTGGCACTCTTAAACCAGACCAAGTTGGCACTGGTGCCACCTTGCGTCTGGGAGGCATCCTGCGAGAGGCCGAATTCCAGGAGGCACCCGGCAATTTAAGGCCGCAGGACCCTGAACCATTGTACAGGATTTTTTTCCTGGGAAACAAAACTCACAAGCCACTGTTCTGGGTGTCAGTTTTCAGGAACCACTTGGCACTCTCAAACGAGACCAAGTTGGCACTGGTGCCACCTTGCGTCTGGGAGGCATCCTGCGAGAGGCTGAATTCCAGGAGGCACCCCGCAATTTAAGGCCGCAGGACCGAAAACCATTCTACAGGCTTTTTCCCTGGAAAACAAAATTCAGAAGCCACTGTTCTGGGTGTCAGTTTGCAGGACCCACTTGGCACTCTCAACCCAGACCAAGCTGGCACTGGTGCCACCTTGCTTCTGGGAGGCATCTTGCAAGACGCCGAATTCCAGGAGGCATCTGGCAATTTAAGGCCGCAGGACCCTGAACCATTGTACAGGCTTTTTCCCTGGGAAACAAAACTCACAAGCCACTGTTCTGGGTGTCAGTTTGCAGGACACACTTGGCACTCTTAAAGCAGACCAAGTTAGCACTGGTGTTGCTTAGCGTCTTGGAAACATCTGGCGAGATGCGGAATTCCAGGAGGCACCCCGCAATTTAAGGCCGCGTGAACCTGAACCATTGTACAGGCTTTTTCCCTGGGAAACAAAACTCACAAGCCACTGTTCTGGGTGTCAGTTTTCAGGACCCACTTGGCACTCTTAAACCAGACCAAGTTGGCACTGGTGCCACCTTGCGTCTGGGAGGCATCCTGCGAGAGGCCGAATTCCAGGAGGCACCCCGCAATTTAAGGCCGCAGGACCGTGAACCATTGTACAGGCTTTTTCCCTGGGAAACAAAACTCACAAGCCACTGTTCTGGGTGTCAGTTTTCAGGACCCACTTGGCACTCTTAAACCAGACCAAGTTGGCACTGGTGTTGCTTAGCGTCTGGGAGGCATCCTGCGAGAGGCGCAATTCCAGGAGGCACCCGGCAATTTAAGGCCGCAGGACCCTGAACCATTGTACAGGCTTTTTCCCTGGGAAACAAAACTCACAAGCCACTGTTCTGGGTGTCAGTTTGCAGGAGCCACCTGGCACTCTCAAACCAGACCAAGTTGGCACTGGTGCCACCTTGCGTCTGGGAGGCATCCTGCGAGAGGCGCAATTCCAGGAGGCACCCGGCAATTTAAGGCCGCAGGACCCTGAACCATTGTACAGGCTTTTTCCCTGGGAAACAAAACTCACAAGCCACTGTTCTGGGTGTCAGTTTTCAGGACCCACTTGGCACTCTTAAACCAGACCAAGTTGGCACTGGTGCCACCTTGCGTCTGGGAGGCATCCTGCGAGAGGCCGAATTCCAGGAGGCACCCGGCAATTTAAGGCCGCAGGACCCTGAACCATTGTACAGGATTTTTCCCTGGGAAACAAAACTCACAAGCCACTGTTCTGGGTGTCAGTTTTCAGGACCCACTTGGCACTCTTAAACCAGACCAAGTTGGCACTGGTGCCACCTTGCATCTGGGAGGCATCCTGCGAGAGGCCGAATTCCAGGAGGCACCCGGCAATTTAAGGCCTCAGGCCCCTGAACCATTGTACAGGCTTTTTCCCTGGGAAACAAAACTCACAAGCCACTGTTCTGGGTGTCAGTTTTCAGGACACACTTGGCACTCTTAAACCAGACCAAGTTGGCACTGGTGCCAACTTGCGTCTGGGAGGCATCCTGCGAGAGGCCGAATTCCAGGAGGCACCCGGCAATTTAAGGCCGCAGGACCCTGAACCATTGTACAGGCTTTTTCCCTGGGAAACAAAACTCACAAGCCACTGTTCTGGGTGTCAGTTTTCAGGACCCACTTGGCACTCTTAAACAAGACCAAGTTGGCACTGGTGCCACCTTGCGTCTGGGAGGCATCCTGCGAGAGGCTGAATTCCAGGAGGCACCTGGCAATTTAAGGCCGCAGGACCGAAAACCATTCTACAGGCTTTTTCCCTGGAAAACAAAATTCAGAAGCCACTGTTCTGGGTGTCAGTTTGCAGGACCCACTTGGCACTCTCAACCCAGACCAAGTTGGCACTGGTGCCACCTTGCGTCTGGGAGGCATCTTGCAAGACGCCGAATTCCAGGAGGCACCCGGCAATTTAAGGCCGCAGGACCCTGAACCATTGTACAGGCTTTTTCCCTGGGAAACAAAACTCACAAGCCACTGTTCTGGGTGTCAGTTTGCAGGACACACTTGGCACTCTCAAACCAGACCAAGTTGGCACTGGTGTTGCTTAGCGTCTTGGAAACATCTGGCGAGATGCGGAAATCCAGGAGGCACCCCGCAATTTAAGGCCGCGTGAACCTGAACCATTGTACAGGCTTTTTCCCTGGGAAACAAAACTCACAAGCCACTGTTCTGGGTGTCAGTTTTCAGGACCCACTTGGCACTCTTAAACCAGACCAAGTTGGCACTGGTGCCACCTTGCATCTGGGAGGCATCCTGCGAGAGGCCAAATTCCAGGAGGCACCTGGCAATTTAAGGCCTCAGGCCCCTGAACCATTGTACAGGATTTTTCCCTGGGAAACAAAACTCACAAGCCACTGTTCTGGGTGTCAGTTTTCAGGACCCACTTGGCACTCTTAAACCAGACCAAGTTGGCACTGGTGCCACCTTGCGTCTGGGAGGCATCCTGCGAGAGGCGGAATTCCAGGAGGCACCCGGCAATTTAAGGCCGCAGGACCCTGAACCATTGTACAGGCTTTTTCCCTGGGAAACAAAACTCACAAGCCACTGTTCTGGGTGTCAGTTTTCAGGACCCACTTGGCACTCTTAAAACAGACCAAGTTGGCACTGGTGCCACCTTGCGTCTGGGAGGCATCCTGCGAGAGGCCGAATTCCAGGAGGCACCCGGCAATTTAAGGCCGCTGGACCCTGAACCATTGTACAGGCTTTTTCCCTGGGAAACAAAACTCACAAGCCACTGTTCTGGGTGTCAGTTTTCAGGACCCACTTGGCACTCTCAATCCAGACCAAGCTGGCACTGGTGCCACCACGCTTCTGGGAGGCATCTTGGAAGACGCCGAATTCCAGGAGGCACCCGGCAATTTAAGGCCGCAGGACCCTGAACCATTGTACAGGCTTTTTCCCTGGGAAACAAAACTCACAAGCCACTGTTCTGGGTGTCAGTTTTCAGGACCCACTTGGCACTCTTAAACCAGACCAAGTTGGCACTGGTGTTGCTTAGCGTCTTGGAAACATCTGGCGAGATGCGGAATTCCAGGAGGCACCCCGCAATTTAAGGCCGCGTGAACCTGAACCATTGTACAGGCTTTTTCCCTGGGAAACAAAACTCACAAGCCACTGTTCTGGGTGTCAGTTTTCAGGACCCACTTGGCACTCTTAAACCAGACCAAGTTGGAACTGGTGCCACCTTGCATCTCGGAGGCATCCTGCGAGAGGCGCAATTCATGGAGGCACCCGGCAATTTAAGGCCTCAGGCCCCTGAACCATTGTACAATATTTTTCCCTGGGAAACAAAACTCACAAGCCACTGTTCTGGGTGTCAGTTTTCAGGACCCACTTGGCACTCTTAAATCAGACCAAGTGGGCACTGGTGTCATGTTGCGCCTGGGAGGCATCCTGTGAGAGGCGGATCTCCAGGAGGCACCCGGCAACTTAAGGCCTCAGGACCCTGAACCATTGTACAATATTTTTCCCTGGGAAACAAAACTCACAAGCCACTGTTCTGGGTGTCAGTTTTCAGGACCCACTTGGCACTCTTAAACCAGACCAAGTTGGCACTGGTGCCACCTTGCGTCTGGGAGGCATCCTGCGAGAGGCCGAATTCCAGGAGGCACCCGGCAATTTAAGGCCGCAGGACCCTGAACCATTGTACAGGATTTTTTTCCTGGGAAACAAAACTCACAAGCCACTGTTCTGGGTGTCAGTTTTCAGGACCCACTTGGCACTCTTAAACCAGACCAAGTTGGAACTGGTGCCACCTTGCATCTGGGAGGCATCCTGCGAGAGGCCGAATTCCAGGAGGCACCCAGCAATTTAAGGTTGCATGACCCTGAACCATTGTACAGGCTTTTTCCCTGGGAAACAAAACTCACAAGCCACTGTTCTGGGTGTCAGTTTTCAGGAACCACTTGGCACTCTCAAACGAGACCAAGTTGGCACTGGTGCCACCTTGCGTCTGGGAGGCATCCTGCGAGAGGCTGAATTCCAGGAGGCACCTGGCAATTTAAGGCCGCAGGACCGAAAACCATTCTACAGGCTTTTTCCCTGGAAAACAAAATTCAGAAGCCACTGTTCTGGGTGTCAGTTTGCAGGACCCACTTGGCACTCTCAACCCAGACCAAGCTGGCACTGGTGCCACCATGCTTCTGGGAGGCATCTTGCAAGACGCCGAATTCCAGGAGGCATCCGGCAATTTAAGGCCGCAGGACCCTGAACCATTGTACAGGCTTTTTCCCTGGGAAACAAAACTCACAAGCCACTGTTCTGGGTGTCAGTTTGCAGGACACACTTGGCACTCTTAAACCAGACCAAGTTAGCACTGGTGTTGCTTAGCGTCTTGGAAACATCTGGCGAGATGCGGAATTCCAGGAGGCACCCCGCAATTTAAGGCCGCAGGACCGTGAACCATTGTACAGGCTTTTTCCCTGGGAAACAAAACTCACAAGCCACTGTTCTGGGTGTCAGTTTTCAGGACCCACTTGGCACTCTTAAACCAGACCAAGTTGGCACTGGTGTTGCTTAGCGTCTGGGAGGCATCCTGCGAGAGGCACAATTCAAGGAGGCACCCGGCAATTTAAGGCCTCAGGCCCCTGAACCATTGTACAGGATTTTTCCCTGGGAAACAAAACTCACAAGCCACTGTTCTGGGTGTCAGTTTTCAGGACCCACTTGACACTCTCAAAGCAGACCAAGTTGGCACTGGTGCCACCTTGCGTCTGGGAGGCATCCTGCGAGAGGCGCAATTCCAGGAGGCACCCGGCAATTTAAGGCCGCAGGACCCTGAACCATGGTACAGGCTTTTTCCCTGGGAAACAAAACTCACAAGCCACTGTTCTGGGTGTCAGTTTGCAGGAGCCACCTGGCACTCTCAAACCAGACCAAGCTGGCACTGGTGCCACCTTGCGTCTGGGAGGCATCCTGCGAGAGGCGCAATTCCAGGAGGCACCCGGCAATTTAAGGCCGCAGGACCCTGAACCATTGTACAGGCTTTTTCCCTGGGAAACAAAACTCACAAGCCACTGTTCTGGGTGTCAGTTTTCAGGACCCACTTGGCACTCTTAAACCAGACCAAGTTGGCACTGGTGCCACCTTGCGTCTGGGAGGCATCCTGCGAGAGGCCGAATTCCAGGAGGCACCCGGCAATTTAAGGCCGCAGGAGCCTGAACCATTGTACAGGATTTTTCCCTGGGAAACAAAACTCACAAGCCACTGTTCTGGGTGTCAGTTTTCAGGACCCACTTGGCACTCTTAAACCAGACCAAGTTGGCACTGGTGCCACCTTGCATCTGGGAGGCATCCTGCGAGAGGCCGAATTCCAGGAGGCACCCGGCAATTTAAGGCCTCAGGCCCCTGAACCATTGTACAGGCTTTTTCCCTGGGAAACAAAACTCACAAGCCACTGTTCTGGGTGTCAGTTTTCAGGACACACTTGGCACTCTTAAACCAGACCAAGTTGGCACTGGTGCCAACTTGCGTCTGGGAGGCATCCTGCGAGAGGCCGAATTCCAGGAGGCACCCAGCAATTTAAGGCCGCAGGACCCTGAACCATTGTACAGGCTTTTTTCCTGGGAAACAAAACTCACAAGCCACTGTTCTGGGTGTCAGTTTTCAGGACCCACTTGGCACTCTTAAACAAGACCAAGTTGGCACTGGTGCCACCTTGCGTCTGGGAGGCATCCTGCGAGAGGCTGAATTCCAGGAGACACCTGGCAATTTAAGGCCGCAGGACCGAAAACCATTCTACAGGCTTTATCCCTGGAAAACAAAATTCAGAAGCCACTGTTCTGTGTGTCAGTTTGCAGGACCCACTTGGCACTCTCAACCCAGACCAAGTTGGCACTGGTGCCACCTTGCGTCTGGGAGGCATCTTGCAAGACGCCGAATTCCAGGAGGCACCCGGCAATTTAAGGCCGCAGGACCCTGAACCATTGTACAGGCTTTTTCCCTGGGAAACAAAACTCACAAGCCACTGTTCTGGGTGTCAGTTTGCAGGACACACTTGGCACTCTCAAACCAGACCAAGTTGGCACTGGTGTTGCTTAGCGTCTTGGAAACATCTGGCGAGATGCGGAAATCCAGGAGGCACCCCGCAATTTAAGGCCGCGTGAACCTGAACCATTGTACAGGCTTTTTCCCTGGGAAACAAAACTCACAAGCCACTGTTCTGGGTGTCAGTTTTCAGGACCCACTTGGCACTCTTAAACCAGACCAAGTTGGCACTGGTGCCACCTTGCATCTGGGAGGCATCCTGCGAGAGGCCAAATTCCAGGAGGCACCTGGCAATTTAAGGCCTCAGGCCCCTGAACCATTGTACAGGATTTTTCCCTGGGAAACAAAACTCACAAGCCACTGTTCTGGGTGTCAGTTTTCAGGACCCACTTGGCACTCTTAAACCAGACCAAGTTGGCACTGGTGCCACCTTGCGTCTGGGAGGCATCCTGCGAGAGGCGCAATTCCAGGAGGCACCCGGCAATTTAAGGCCGCGTGAACCTGAACCATTGTACAGGCTTTTTCCCTGGGAAACAAAACTCACAAGCCACTGTTCTGGGTGTCAGTTTTCAGGACCCACTTGGCACTCTTAAACCAGACCAAGTTGGCACTGGTGCCACCTTGCGTCTGGGAGGCATCCTGCGAGAGGCGCAATTCCAGGAGGCACCCGGAAATTTAAGGCCGCTGGACCCTCAACCATTGTACAGGCTTTTTCCCTGGGAAACAAAACTCACAAGCCACTGTTCTGGGTGTCAGTTTTCAGGACCCACTTGGCACTCTTAAACCAGACCAAGTTGGCACTGGTGCCACCTTGCGTCTGGGAGGCATCCTGCGAGAGGCCGAATTCCAGGAGGCACCCGGCAATTTAAGGCCGCAGGACCCTCAACCATTGTACAGGCTTTTTCCCTGGGAAACAAAACTCACAAGCCACTGTTCTGGGTGTCAGTTTTCAGGACCCACTTGGCACTCTCAATCCAGACCAAGCTGGCACTGGTGCCACCACGCTTCTGGGAGGCATCTTGGAAGACGCCGAATTCCAGGAGGCACCCGGCAATTTAAGGCCGCAGGACCCTGAACCATTGTACAGGCTTTTTCCCTGGGAAACAAAACTCACAAGCCACTGTTCTGGGTGTCAGTTTTCAGGACCCACTTGGCACTCTTAAACCAGACCAAGTTGGCACTGGTGTTGCTTAGCGTCTTGGAAACATCTGGCGAGATGCGGAATTCCAGGAGGCACCCAGCAATTTAAGGCCGCGTGAACCTGAACCATTGTACAGGCTTTTTCCCTGGGAAACAAAACTCACAAGCCACTGTTCTGGGTGTCAGTTTTCAGGACCCACTTGGCACTCTTAAACCAGACCAAGTTGGAACTGGTGCCACCTTGCATCTCGGAGGCATCCTGCGAGAGGCGCAATTCATGGAGGCACCCGGCAATTTAAGGCCTCAGGCCCCTGAACCATTGTACAATATTTTTCCCTGGGAAACAAAACTCACAAGCCACTGTTCTGGGTGTCAGTTTGCAGGACACACTTGGCACTCTTAAACCAGACCAAGTGGGCACTGGTGTCATGTTGCGCCTGGGAGGCATCCTGTGAGAGGCGGATCTCCAGGAGGCACCCGGCAACTTAAGGCCTCAGGCCCCTGAACCATTGTACAATATTTTTCCCTGGGAAACAAAACTCACAAGCCACTGTTCTGGGTGTCAGTTTTCAGGACCCACTTGGCACTCTCAAACCAGACCAAGTTGGCACTGGTGCCACCTTGCGTCTGGGAGGCATCCTGCGAGAGGGGGAATTCCAGGAGGCACCCGGCAATTTAAGGCCGCAGGACCCAAAACCATTCTACAGGCTTTTTCCCTGGGAAAAAATATTCAGAAGCCACTGTTCTGGGTGTCAGTTTGCAGGACCCACTTGGCACTCTTAAACCAGACCAAGTTGGCACTGGTGTTGCTTAGCGTCTGGGAGGCATCCTGCGAGAGGCCGAATTCCAGGAGGCACCCGGCAATTTAAGGCCGCAGGACCCTGAACCATTGTACAGGCTTTTTCCCTGGGAAACAAAACTCACAAGCCACTGTTCTGGGTGTCAGTTTTCAGGACCCACTTGGCACTCTTAAACCAGACCAAGTTGGCACTGGTGCCACCTTGCATCTGGGAGGCATCCTGCGAGAGGCCGAATTCCAGGAGGCACCCGGCAATTTAAGGCCTCAGGCCCCTGAACCATTGTACAGGATTTTTCCCTGGGAAACAAAACTCACAAGCCACTGTTCTGGGTGTCAGTTTTCAGGACCCACTTGGCACTCTTAAACCAGACCAAGTTGGCACTGGTGCCAACTTGCGTCTGGGAGGCATCCTGCGAGAGGCCGAATTCCAGGAGGCACCCGGCAATTTAAGGCCGCAGGACCCTGAACCATTGTACAGGCTTTTTCCCTGGGAAACAAAACTCACAAGCCACTGTTCTGGGTGTCAGTTTTCAGGACCCACTTGGCACTCTTAAACCAGACCAAGTTGGCACTGGTGCCACCTTGCGTCTGGGAGGCATCCTGCGAGAGGCTGAATTCCAGGAGGCACCTGGCAATTTAAGGCCGCAGGACCGAAAACCATTCTACAGGCTTTTTCCCTGGAAAACAAAATTCAGAAGCCACTGTTCTGGGTGTCGGTTTGCAGGACCCACTTGGCACTCTCAACCCAGACCAAGTTGGCACTGGTGCCACCTTGCGTCTGGGAGGCATCTTGCAAGACGCCGAATTCCAGGAGGCACCCGGCAATTTAAGGCCGCATTACCCTGAACCATTTTACAGGCTTTTTCCCTGGGAAACAAAACTCACAAGCCACTGTTCTGGGTGTCAGTTTGCAGGACCCACTTGGCACTCTTAAACCAGACCAAGTTGGCACTGGTGCCACCTTGCATCTGGGAGGCATCCTGCGAGAGGCCAAATTCCAGGAGGCACCTGGCAATTTAAGGCCTCAGGCCCCTGAACCATTGTACAGGCTTTTTCCCTGGGAAACAAAACTCACAAGCCACTGTTCTGGGTGTCAGTTTTCAGGACCCACTTGGCACTCTTAAACCAGACCAAGTTGGCACTGGTGCCACCTTGCGTCTGGGAGGCATCCTGCGAGAGGCGGAATTCCAGGAGGCACCCGGCAATTTAAGGCCGCAGGACCCTGAACCATTGTACAGGCTTTTTCCCTGGGAAACAAAACTCACAAGCCACTGTTCTGGGTGTCAGTTTTCAGGACCCACTTGGCACTCTCAAACCAGACCAAGTTGGCACTGGTGCCACCTTGCGTCTGGGAGGCATCCTGCGAGAGGCTGAATTCCAGGAGGCACCTGGCAATTTAAGGCCGCAGGACCCTCAACCATTGTACAGGCTTTTTCCCTGGGAAGCAAAACTCACAAGCCACTGTTCTGGGTGTCAGTTTTCAGGACCCACTTGGCACTCTCAATCCAGACCAAGCTGGCACTGGTGCCACCACGCTTCTGGGAGGCATCTTGGAAGACGCCGAATTCCAGGAGGCACCCGGCAATTTAAGGCCGCAGGACCCTGAACCATTGTACAGGCTTTTTCCCTGGGAAACAAAACTCACAAGCCACTGTTCTGGGTGTCAGTTTGCAGGACACACTTGGCACTCTTAAACCAGACCAAGTTGGCACTGGTGTTGCTTAGCGTCTTGGAAACATCTGGCGAGATGCGGAATTCCAGGAGGCACCCCGCAATTTAAGGCCGCGTGAACCTGAACCATTGTACAGGCTTTTTCCCTGGGAAACAAAACTCACAAGCCACTGTTCTGGGTGTCAGTTTTCAGGACCCACTTGGCACTCTTAAACCAGACCAAGTTGGAACTGGTGCCACCTTGCATCTCGGAGGCATCCTGCGAGAGGCGGAATTCCAGGAGGCACACGGCAACTTAAGGCCTCAGGCCCCTGAACCATTGTACAGGCTTTTTCCCTGGGAAACAAAACTCACAAGCCACTGTTCTGGGTGTCAGTTTTCAGGACCCACTTGGCACTCTTAAACCAGACCAAGTTGGCACTGGTGCCACCTTGCGTCTGGGACGCGTCCTGCGAGAGGCCGAATTCCAGGAGGCACCGGCAATTTAAGGCCGCAGGACCCTGAACCATTGTACAGGATTTTTCCCTGGGAAACAAAACTCACAAGCCACTGTTCTGGGTGTCAGTTTTCAGGACCCACTTGGCACTCTTAAACCAGACCAAGTTGGCACTGGTGCCACCTTGCGTCTGGGAGGCATCCTGCGAGAGGCCGAATTCCAGGAGGCACCCGGCAATTTAAGGCCGCAGGACCCTCAACCATTGTACAGGCTTTTTCCCTGGGAAACAAAACTCACAAGCCACTGTTCTGGGTGTCAGTTTTCAGGACCCACTTGGCACTCTCAACCCAGACCAAGCTGGCACTGGTGCCACCATGCTTCTGGGAGGCATCTTGCAAGACGCCGAATTCCAGGAGGCATCCGGCAATTTAAGGCCGCAGGACCCTGAACCATTGTACAGGCTTTTTCCCTGGGAAACAAAACTCACAAGCCACTGTTCTGGGTGTCAGTTTGCAGGACACACGTGGCACTCTCAAACCAGACCAAGTTGGCACTGGTGTTGCTTAGCGTCTTGGAAACATCTGGCGAGATGCGGAATTCCAGGAGGCACCCCGCAATTTAAGGCCGCGTGAACCTGAACCATTGTACAGGCTTTTTCCCTGGGAAACAAAACTCACAAGCCACTGTTCTGGGTGTCAGTTTTCAGGACCCACTTGGCACTCTTAAACCAGACCAAGTTGGCACTGGTGCCACCTTGCGTCTGGGAGGCATCCTGCGAGAGGCCGAATTCCAGGAGGCACTAGGCAATTTAAGACCGCAGGCCCCTGAACCATTGTACCGGCTTTTTCCCTGGGAAACAAAACTCACAAGCCACTGTTCTGGGTGTCAGTTTTCAGGACCCACTTGGCATTCTTAAATCAGACCAAGTTGGCACTGGTGTTGCTTAGCGTCTGGGAGGCATCCTGCGAGAGGCGCAATTCAAGGAGGCACTTGGCAATTTAAGGCCTCAGGCCCCTGAACCATTGTACAGGCTTTTTCCCTGGGAAACAAAACTCACAAGCCACTGTTCTGGGTGTCAGTTTTCAGGACCCACTTGACACTCTCAAAGCAGACCAAGGTGGCACTGGTGCCACCTTGCGTCTGGGAGGCATCCTGCGAGAGGCGCAATTCCAGGAGGCACCCGGCAATTTAAGGCCGCAGGACCCTGAACCATTGTACAGGCTTTTTCCCTGGGAAACAAAACTCACAAGCCACTGTTCTGGGTGTCAGTTTGCAGGAGCCACCTGGAACTCTCAAACCAGACCAAGTTGGCACTGGTGCCACTTTGCGTCTGGGAGGCATCCTGCGAGAGGTGCAATTCCAGGAGCCACCCGGCAATTTAAGGCCGCAGGACCCTGAACCATTGTACAGGCTTTTTCCCTGGGAAACAAAACTCACAAGCCACTGTTCTGGGTGTCAGTTTTCAGGACCCACATGGCACTCTCAAACCAGACCAAGTTGGCACTGGTGCCACCTTGCGTCTGGGAGGCATCCTCCGAGAGGCCGAATTCCAGGAGGCACCCGGCAATTTATGGCCGCAGGACCCTGAACCATTGTACAGGCTTTTTCCCTGGGAAACAAAACTCACAAGCCACTGTTCTGGGTGTCAGTTTTCAGGACCCACTTGGCACTCTCAAACCAGACCAAGTGCGAACTGGTGCCACCTTGCGTCGGGAGGCATCCTACGAGTGGCCGAATTCCAGGAGGCACACGGCAATTTAAGGCCTCAGGCCCCTGAACCATTGTACAGGCTTTTTCCCTGGGAAACAAAACTCACAAGTCACTGTTCTGGGTGTCAGTTTTCAGGACCCACTTGGCACTCTTAAAGCAGACCAAGTTGGCACTGGTGTCATGTTGCGCCTGGGAGGCATCCTGTGAGAGGCGGATCTCCAGGAGGCACCCGGCAACTTAAGGCCTCAGGCCCCTGAACCATTGCACACGCTTTTTCCCTGGGAAACAAAACTCACAAGCCACTGTTCTGGGTGTCAGTTTGCAGGACCCACTTGGTACTCTCAAACCAGACCAAGTTGGCACTGGTGCCACCTTGCGTCTGGGAGGCATCCTGCGAGAGCGGGAATTCCAGGAGGCACCCGGCTATTTAAGGCCGCAGGACCCAAAACCATTCTACAGGCTTTTTCCCTGGGAAAAAATATTCAGAAGCCACTGTTCTGGGTGTCAATTTGCAGGACCCACTTGGCACTCTTAAACCAGACCAAGTTGGCACTGGTGTTGCTTAGCGTCTGGGAAACACCTGGCGAGATGCGGAATTCCAGGAGGCACCCGGCAATTTAAGGCCTCAGGCCCCTGAACCATTGTACAGGATTTTTCCCTGGGAAACAAAACTCACAAGCCACTGTTCTGGGTGTCAGTTTTCAGGACCCACTTGGCACTCTTAAACCAGAGCAATTTGGCACTGGTGCCACCTTGCGTCTGGGAGGCATCCTGCAAGACGCCGAATTCCAGGAGGCACCCGGCAATTTAAGGCCGCAGGACCCTGAACCATTGTACAGGCTTTTTCCCTGGGAAACAAAACTCACAAGCCACTGTTCTGGGTGTCAGTTTGCAGGACACACTTGGCACTCTCAAACCAGACCAAGTTGGCACTGGTGTTGCTTAGCGTCTTGGAAACATCTGGCGAGATGCGGAATTCCAGGAGGCACCCCGCAATTTAAGGCCGCGTGAACCTGAACCATTGTACAGGCTTTTTCCCTGGGAAACAAAACTCACAAGCCACTGTTCTGGGTGTCAGTTTTCAGGACCCACTTGGCACTCTCAAAGCAGACCAAGTTGGCACTGGTGCCACCTTGCGTCTGGGAGGCATCCTGCGAGAGGCCGAATTCCAGGAGGAGCCCGGCAATTTAAGGCCGCAGGACCCTGAACCATTGTACAGGCTTTTTCCCTGGGAAACAAAACTCACAAGCCACTGTTCTGGGTGTCAGTTTTCAGGACCCACTTGGCATTCTTAAATCAGACCAAGTTGGCACTGGTGTTGCTTAGCGTCTGGGAGGCATCCTGCGAGAGGCGCAATTCAAGGAGGCACCCGGCAATTTAAGGCCTCAGGCCCCTGAACCATTGTACAGGCTTTTTCCCTGGGAAACAAAACTCACAAGCCACTGTTCTGGGTGTCAGTTTTCAGGACCCACTTGACACTCTCAAAGCAGACCAAGGTGGCACTGGTGCCACCTTGCGTCTGGGAGGCATCCTGCGAGAGGCGCAATTCCAGGAGGCACCCGGCAATTTAAGGCCGCAGGACCCTGAACCATTGTACAGGCTTTTTCCCTGGGAAACAAAACTCACAAGCCACTGTTCTGGGTGTCAGTTTTCAGGAGCCACCTGGCACTCTCAAACCAGACCAAGTTGGCACTGGTGCCACCTTGCGTCTGGGAGGCATCCTGCGAGAGGTGCAATTCCAGGAGGCACCCGGCAATTAAAGGCCGCAGGACCCTGAACCATTGTACAGGCTTTTTCCCTGGGAAACAAAACTCACAAGCCACTGTTCTGGGTGTCAGTTTTCAGGACCCACTTGGCACTCTTAAACCAGACCAAGTTGGCACTGGTGCCACCTTGCGTCTGGGAGGCATCCTGCGAGAGGCCGAATTCCAGGAGGCACCCGGCAATTTATGGCCGCAGGACCCTGAACCATTGTACAGGCTTTTTCCCTGGGAAACAAAACTCACAAGCCACTGTTCTGGGTGTCAGTTTTCAGGACCCACTTGGCACTCTCAAACCAGACCAAGTGCGAACTGGTGCCACCTTGCGTCGGGAGGCATCCTGCGAGTGGCCGAATTCCAGGAGGCACACGGCAATTTAAGGCCTCAGGCCCCTGAACCATTGTACAGGCTTTTTCCCTGGGAAACAAAACTCACAAGTCACTGTTCTGGGTGTCAGTTTTCAGGACCCACTTGGCACTCTTAAAGCAGACCAAGTTGGCACTGGTGTCATGTTGCGCCTGGGAGGCATCCTGTGAGAGGCGGATCTCCAGGAGGCACCCGGCAATTTAAGGCCTCAGGCCCCTGAACCATTGTACAGGATTTTTCCCTGGGAAACAAAACTCACAAGCCACTGTTCTGGGTGTCAGTTTGCAGGACCCACTTGGTACTCTCAAACCAGACCAAGTTGGCACTGGTGCCACCTTGTGTCTGGGAGGCATCCTGCGAGAGCGGGAATTCCAGGAGGCACCCGGCTATTTAAGGCCGCAGGACCCAAAACCATTCTACAGGCTTTTTCCCTGGGAAAAAATATTCAGAAGCCACTGTTCTGGGTGTCAATTTGCAGGACCCACTTGGCACTCTTAAACCAGACCAAGTTGGCACTGGTGTTGCTTAGCGTCTGGGAAACACCTGGCGAGATGCGGAATTCCAGGAGGCACCCGGCAATTTAAGGCCTCAGGCCCCTGAACCATTGTACAGGATTTTTCCCTGGGAAACAAAACTCACAAGCCACTGTTCTGGGTGTCAGTTTTCAGGACCCACTTGGCACTCTTAAACCAGAGCAATTTGGCACTGGTGCCACCTTGCGTCTGGGAGGCATCCTGCAAGACGCCGAATTCCAGGAGGCACCCGGCAATTTAAGGCCGCAGGACCCTGAACCATTGTACAGGCTTTTTCCCTGGGAAACAAAACTCACAAGCCACTGTTCTGGGTGTCAGTTTGCAGGACACACTTGGCACTCTCAAACCAGACCAAGTTGGCACTGGTGTTGCTTAGCGTCTTGGAAACATCTGGCGAGATGCGGAATTCCAGGAGGCACCCCGCAATTTAAGGCCGCGTGAACCTGAACCATTGTACAGGCTTTTTCCCTGGGAAACAAAACTCACAAGCCACTGTTCTGGGTGTCAGTTTTCAGGACCCACTTGGCACTCTCAAAGCAGACCAAGTTGGCACTGGTGCCACCTTGCGTCTGGGAGGCATCCTGCGAGAGGCGCAATTCCAGGAGGAGCCCGGCAATTTAAGGCCGCAGGACCCTGAACCATTGTACAGGCTTTTTCCCTGGGAAACAAAACTCACAAGCCACTGTTCTGGGTGTCAGTTTTCAGGACCCACTTGACACTCTTAAACCAGACCAAGTTGGCACTGGTGCCACCTTGCATCTGGGAGGCATCCTGCAAGACGCCGAATTCCAGGAGGCACCCGGCAATTTAAGGCCGCAGGACCCTGAACCATTGTACAGGCTTTTTCCCTGGGAAACAAAACTCACAAGCCACTGTTCTGGGTGTCAGTTTGCAGGACCCACTTGGCACTCTTAAACCAGACCAAGTTGGCACTGGTGCCAACTTGCGTCTGGGAGGCATCCTGCGAGAGGCCGAATTCCAGGAGGCACCCGGCAATTTAAGGCCGCAGGACCCTGAACCATTGTACAGGCTTTTTCCCTGGGAAACAAAACTCACAAGCCACTGTTCTGGGTGTCAGTTTTCAGGACCCACTTGGCACTCTTAAACAAGACCAAGTTGGCACTGGTGCCACCTTGCGTCTGGGAGGCATCCTGCGAGAGGCTGAATTCCAGGAGGCACCTGGCAATTTAAGGCCGCAGGACCGAAAACCATTCTACAGGCTTTTTCCCTGGAAAACAAAATTCAGAAGCCACTGTTCTGGGTGTCAGTTTGCAAGACCTACTTGGCACTCTCAACCCAGACAAAGTTGGGACTGGTGCCACCTTGCGTCTGGGAGGCATCTTGCAGGACGCCGAATTCCAGGAAGCACCCGGCAATTTAAGGCCGCAGGACCCTGAACCATTGTACAGGCTTTTTCCCTGGGAAACAAAACTCACAAGCCACTGTTCTGGGTGTCAGTTTGCAGGACCCACTTGGCACTCTCAAACCAGACCAAGTTGGCACTGGTGTTTCTTTGCGTCTTGGAAACATCTGGCGAGATGCGGAAATCCAGGAGGCACCCCGCAATTTAAGGCCGCGTGAACCTGAACCATTGTACAGGCTTTTTCCCTGGGAAACAAAACTCACAAGCCACTGTTCTGGGTGTCAGTTTGCAGGACACACTTGGCACTCTTAAACCAGAACAAGTTGGCACTGGTGCCACCTTGCGTCTGGGAGGCATGCTGCAAGACGCCGGATTCCAGGAGGCACCCGGCAATTTAAGGCCGCAGGACCCTGAACCATTGTACAGGCTTTTTCCCTGGGAAACAAAACTCACAAGCCACTGTTCTGGGTGTCAGTTTTCAGGACCCACTTGGCACTCTTAAACCAGACCAAGTTGGCACTGGTGCCACCTTGCGTCTGGGAGGCATCCTGCGAGAGGCCGAATTCCAGGAGGCACCCGGCAATTTAAGGCCGCAGGACCCTGAACCATTGTACAGGATTTTTCCCTGGGAAACAAAACTCACAAGCCACTGTTCTGGGTGTCAGTTTTCAGGACCCACTTGGCACTCTTAAACCAGACCAAGTTGGCACTGGTGCCACCTTGCGTCTGGGAGGCATCCTGCGAGAGGCCGAATTCCAGGAGGAGCCCGGCAATTTATGGCCGCAGGACCCTGAACCATTGTACAGGCTTTTTCCCTGGGAAACAAAACTCACAAGCCACTGTTCTGGGTGTCAGTTTTCAGGACCCACTTGGCACTCTCAACCCAGACCAAGCTGGCACTGGTGCCACCATGCTTCTGGGAGGCATCTTGCAAGACGCCGAATTCCAGGAGGCATCTGGCAATTTAAGGCCGCAGGACCCTGAACCATTGTACAGGCTTTTTCCCTGGGAAACAAAACTCACAAGCCACTGTTCTGGGTGTCAGTTTGCAGGACACACTTGGCACTCTCAAACCAGACCAAGTTGGCACTGGTGTTGCTTAGCGTCTTGGAAACATCTGGCGAGATGTGGAATTCCAGGAGGCACCCCGCAATTAAAGGCCGCAGTACCCTCAACCATTGTACAGGCTTTTTCCCTGGGAAACAAAACTCACAAGCCACTGTTCTGGGTGTCAGTTTTCAGGACCCACTTGGCACTCTCAACCCAGACCAAGCTGGCACTGGTGCCCCCATGCTTCTGGGAGGCATCTTGCAAGACGCCGAATTCCAGGAGGCATCCGGCAATTTAAGGCCGCAGGACCCTGAACCATTGTACAGGCTTTTTCCCTGGGAAACAAAACTCACAAGCCACTGTTCTGGGTGTCAGTTTGCAGGACACACTTGGCACTCTCAAACCAGACCAAGTTGGCACTGGTGTTGCTTAGCATCTTGGAAACATCTGGCGAGATGCGGAATTCCAGGAGGCACCCCGCAATTTAAGGCCGCGTGAACCTGAACCATTGTACAGGCTTTTTCCCTGGGAAACAAAACTCACAAGCCACTGTTCTGGGTGTCAGTTTTCAGGACCCACTTGGCACTCTCAAAGCAGACCAAGTTGGCACTGGTGCCACCTTGCGTCTGGGAGGCATCCTGCGAGAGGCCGAATTCCAGGAGGCACCCCGCAATTTAAGGCCGCAGGACCCTGAACCATTGTACAGGCTTTTTCCCTGGGAAACAAAACTCACAAGCCACTGTTCTGGGTGTCAGTTTTCAGGACCCACTTGGCACTCTTAAACCAGACCAAGTTTGCACTGGTGCCACCTTGCGTCTGGGAGGCATCCTGCGAGAGGCCGAATTCCAGGAGGCACCCGGCAAGTTAAGGCCGCAGGACCCTCAACCATTGTACAGGCTTTTTCCCTGGGAAACAAAACTCACAAGCCACTGTTCTGGGTGTCAGTTTTCAGGACCCACTTGGCACTCTCAACCCAGACCAAGCTGGCACTGGTGCCCCCATGCTTCTGGGAGGCATCTTGCAAGACGCCGAATTCCAGGAGGCATCCGGCAATTTAAGGCCGCAGGACCCTGAACCATTGTACAGGCTTTTTCCCTGGGAAACAAAACTCACAAGCCACTGTTCTGGGTGTCAGTTTGCAGGACACACTTGGCACTCTCAAACCAGACCAAGTTGGCACTGGTGTTGCTTAGCGTCTTGGAAACATCTGGCGAGATGCGGAATTCCAGGAGGCACCCCGCAATTTAAGGCCGCGTGAACCTGAACCATTGTACAGGCTTTTTCCCTGGGAAACAAAACTCACAAGCCACTGTTCTGGGTGTCAGTTTTCAGGACCCACTTGACACTCTTAAACCAGACCAAGTTGGCACTGGTGCCACCTTGCGTCTGGGAGGCATCCTGCGAGAGTCCGAATTCCAGGAGGCACCCGGCAATTTAAGACCGCAGGCCCCTGAACCATGGTACAGGCTTTTTCCCTGGGAAACAAAACTCACAAGCCACTGTTCTGGGTGTCAGTTTTCAGGACCAACTTGGCATTCTTAAATCAGACCAAGTTGGCACTGGTGTTGCTTAGCGTCTGGGAGGCATCCTGCGAGAGGCGCAATTCAAGGAGGCACCCGGCAATTTAAGGCCTCAGGCCCCTGAACCATTGTACAGGATTTTTCCCTGGGAAACAAAACTCACAAGCCACTGTTCTGGGTGTCACTTTTCAGGACCCACTTGACACTCTCAAAGCAGACCAAGTTGGCACTGGTGCCACCTTGCGTCTGGGAGGCATCCTGCGAGAGGCGCAATTCCAGGAGGAGCCCGGCAATTTAAGGCCGCAGGACCCTGAACCATTGTACAGGCTTTTTCCCTGGGAAACAAAACTCACAAGCCACTGTTCTGGGTGTCAGTTTTCAGGACCCACTTGACACTCTTAAACCAGACCAAGTTGGCACTGGTGCCACCTTGCATCTGGGAGGCATCCTGCAAGACGCCGAATTCCAGGAGGCACCCGGCAATTTAAGGCCTCAGGCCCCTGAACCATTGTACAGGCTTTTTCCCTGGGAAACAAAACTCACAAGCCACTGTTCTGGGTGTCAGTTTTCAGGACCCACTTGGCACTCTTAAACCAGACCAAGTTGGCACTGGTGCCACCTTGCGTCTGGGAGGCATCCTGCGAGAGGCCGAATTCCAGGAGGCACACGGCAATTTAAGGCCGCAGGACCCTGAACCATTGTACAGGCTTTTTCCCTGGGAAACAAAACTCACAAGCCACTGTTCTGGGTGTCAGTTTTCAGGACCCACTTGGCACTCTTAAACAAGACCAAGTTGGCACTGGTGCCACCTTGCGTCTGGGAGGCATCCTGCGAGAGGCTGAATTCCAGGAGGCACCTGGCAATTTAAGGCCGCAAGACCGAAAGCCATTCTACAGGCTTTTTCCCTGGAAAACAAAATTCAGAAGCCACTGTTCTGGGTGTCAGTTTGCAAGACCTACTTGGCACTCTCAACCCAGACAAAGTTGGGACTGGTGCCACCTTGCGTCTGGGAGGCATCTTGCAGGACGCCGAATTCCAGGAAGCACCCGGCAATTTAAGGCCGCAGGACCCTGAACCATTGTACAGGCTTTTTCCCTGGGAAACAAAACTCACAAGCCACTGTTCTGGGTGTCAGTTTGCAGGACCCACTTGGCACTCTCAAACCAGACCAAGTTGGCACTGGTGTTGCTTTGCGTCTTGGAAACATCTGGCGAGATGCGGAAATCCAGGAGGCACCCCGCAATTTAAGGCCGCGTGAACCTGAACCATTGTACAGGCTTTTTCCCTGGGAAACAAAACTCACAAGCCACTGTTCTGGGTGTCAGTTTTCAGGACCCACTTGGCACTCTTAAACCAGACCAAGTTGGCACTGGTGCCACCTTGCATCTGGGAGGCATCCTGCGAGAGGCCGAATTCCAGGAGGCACCTGGCAATTTAAGGCCTCAGGCCCCTGAACCATTGTACAGGCTTTTTCCCTGGGAAACAAAACTCACAAGCCACTGTTCTGGGTGTCAGTTTTCAGGACCCACTTGGCACTCTTAAACCAGAACAAGTTGGCACTGGTGCCACCTTGCGTCTGGGAGGCATCCTGCAAGACGCCGAATTCCAGGAGGCACCCGGCAATTTAAGGCCGCAGGACCCTGAACCATTGTACAGGCTTTTTCCCTGGGAAACAAAACTCACAAGCCACTGTTCTGGGTGTCAGTTTTCAGGACCCACTTGGCACTCTTAAACCAGACCAAGTTGGCACTGGTGCCACCTTGCGTCTGGGAGGCATCCTGCGAGAGGCCGAATTCCAGGAGGCACCCGGCAATTTAAGGCCGCAGGACCCTGAACCATTGTACAGGATTTTTCCCTGGGAAACAAAACTCACAAGCCACTGTTCTGGGTGTCAGTTTTCAGGACCCACTTGGCACTCTTAAACCAGACCAAGTTGGCACTGGTGCCACCTTGCGTCTGGGAGGCATCCTGCGAGAGGCCGAATTCCAGGAGGCACCCGGCAATTTATGGCCGCAGGACCCTGAACCATTGTACAGGCTTTTTCCCTGGGAAACAAAACTCACAAGCCACTGTTCTGGGTGTCAGTTTTCAGGACCCACTTGGCACTCTCAACCCAGACCAAGCTGGCACTGGTGCCACCATGCTTCTGGGAGGCATCTTGCAAGACGCCGAATTCCAGGAGGCATCCGGCAATTTAAGGCCGCAGGACCCTGAACCATTGTACAGGCTTTTTCCCTGGGAAACAAAACTCACAAGTCACTGTTCTGGGTGTCAGTTTTCAGGACCCACTTGACACTCTCAAAGCAGACCAAGTTGGCACTGGTGTCATGTTGCGCCTGGGAGGCATCCTGTGAGAGGCGGATCTCCAGGAGGCACCCGGCAACTTAAGGCCTCAGGCCCCTGAACCATTGCACACGCTTTTTCCCTGGGAAACAAAACTCACAAGCCACTGTTCTGGGTGTCAGTTTGCAGGACCCACTTGGTACTCTCAAACCAGACCAAGTTGGCACTGGTGCCACCTTGCGTCTGGGAGGCATCCTGCGAGAGGCCGAATTCTAGGAGGCAACCGGCTATTTAAGGCCGCAGGACCCAAAACCATTCTACAGGCTTTTTCCCTGGGAAAAAATATTCAGAAGCCACTGTTCTGGGTGTCAGTTTGCAGGACCCACTTGGCACTCTTAAACCAGACCAAGTTGGCACTGGTGTTGCTTAGCGTCTGGGAAACACCTGGCGAGATGCGGAATTCCAGGAGGCACCCGGCAATTTAAGGCCTCAGGCCCCTGAACCATTGTACAGGATTTTTCCCTGGGAAACAAAACTCACAAGCCACTGTTCTGGGTGTCAGTTTTCAGGACCCACTTGACACTCTCAAAGCAGACCAAGTTGGCACTGGTGCCACCTTGCGTCTGGGAGGCATCCTGCGACAGGCGCAATTCCAGGAGGCACCCGGCAATTTAAGGCTGCAGGACCCTGAACCATTGTACAGGCTTTTTCCCTGGGAAACAAAACTCACAAGCCACTGTTCTGGGTGTCAGTTTTCAGGACCCACTTGACACTCTTAAACCAGACCAAGTTGGCACTGGTGCCACCTTGCATCTGGGAGGCATCCTGCAAGACGCCGAATTCCAAGAGGCACCCGGCAATTTAAGGCCTCAGGCCCCTGAACCATTGTACAGGCTTTTTCCCTGGGAAACAAAACTCACAAGCCACTGTTCTGGGTGTCAGTTTTCAGGACCCACTTGGCACTCTCAAAGCAGACCAAGTTGGCACTGGTGCCACCTTGCGTCTGGGAGGCATCCTGCGAGAGGCGCAATTCCAGGAGGCACCCGGCAATTTAAGGCCGCAGGACCCTGAACCATTGTACAGGCTTTTTCCCTGGGAAACAAAACTCACAAGCCACTGTTCTGGGTGTCAGTTTTCAGGACCCACTTGACACTCTTAAACCAGACCAAGTTGGCACTGGTGCCACCTTGCATCTGGGAGGCATCCTGCAAGACGCCGAATTCCAAGAGGCACCCGGCAATTTAAGGCCTCAGGCCCCTGAACCATTGTACAGGCTTTTTCCCTGGGAAACAAAACTCACAAGCCACTGTTCTGGGTGTCAGTTTTCAGGACCCACTTGGCACTCTTAAACCAGACCAAGTTGGCACTGGTGCCAACTTGCGTCTGGGAGGCATCCTTCGAGAGGCCGAATTCCAGGAGGCACCTGGCAATTTAAGGCCTCAGGCCCCTGAACCATTGTACAGGCTTTTTCCCTGGGAAACAAAACTCACAAGCCACTGTTCTGGGTGTCAGTTTTCAGGACCCACTTGGCACTCTTAAACCAGACCAAGTTGGCACTGGTGCCACCTTGCGTCTGGGACGCGTCCTGCGAGAGGCCGAATTCCAGGAGGCACCCGGCAATTTAAGGCCGCAGGACCCTGAACCATTGTACAGGATTTTTCCCTGGGAAACAAAACTCACAAGCCACTGTTCTGGGTGTCAGTTTTCAGGACCCACTTGGCACTCTTAAACCAGACCAAGTTGGCACTGGTGCCACCTTGCGTCTGGGAGGCATCCTGCGAGAGGCCGAATTCCAGGAGGCACCCGGCAATTTAAGGCCGCAGGACCCTCAACCATTGTACAGGCTTTTTCCCTGGGAAACAAAACTCACAAGCCACTGTTCTGGGTGTCAGTTTTCAGGACCCACTTGGCACTCTCAAACCAGACCAAGCTGGCACTGGTGCAACCATGCTTCTGGGAGGCATCTTGCAAGACGCCGAATTCCAGGAGGCATCCGGCAATTTAAGGCCGCAGGACCCTGAACCATTGTACAGGCTTTTTCCCTGGGAAACAAAACTCACAAGCCACTGTTCTGGGTGTCAGTTTGCAGGACACACTTGGCACTCTCAAACCAGACCAAGTTGGCACTGGTGTTGCTTAGCGTCTTGGAAACATCTGGCGAGATGCGGAATTCCAGGAGGCACCCCGCAATTTAAGGCCGCGTGAACCTGAACCATTGTACAGGCTTTTTCCCTGGGAAACAAAACTCACAAGCCACTGTTCTGGGTGTCAGTTTTCAGGACCCACTTGGCACTCTTAAACCAGACCAAGTTGGCACTGGTGCCACCTTGCGTCTGGGAGGCATCCTGCGAGAGTCTGAATTCCTGGAGGCACTAGGCAATTTAAGACCGCAGGCCCCTGAACCATTGTACCGGCTTTTTCCCTGGGAAACAAAACTCACAAGCCACTGTTCTGGGTGTCAGTTTTCAGGACCCACTTGGCATTCTTAAATCAGACCAAGTTGGCACTGGTGTTGCTTAGCGTCTGGGAGGCATCCTGCGAGAGGCGCAATTCAAGGAGGCACCCGGCAATTTAAGGCCTCAGGCCCCTGAACCATTGTACAGGCTTTTTCCCTGGGAAACAAAACTCACAAGCCACTGTTCTGGGTGTCAGTTTTCAGGACCCACTTGACACTCTCAAAGCAGACCAAGGTGGCACTGGTGACACCTTGCGTCTGGGAGGCATCCTGCGACAGGCGCAATTCCAGGAGGCACCCGGCAATTTAAGGCCGCAGGACCCTGAACCATTGTACAGGCTTTTTCCCTGGGAAACAAAACTCACAAGCCACTGTTCTGGGTGTCAGTTTGCAGGAGCCACCTGGCACTCTCAAACCAGACCAAGTTGGCACTGGTGCCACCTTGCGTCTGGGAGGCATCCTGCGAGAGGTGCAATTCCAGGAGGCACCCGGCAATTTAAGGCCGCAGGACCCTGAACCATTGTACAGGCTTTTTCCCTGGGAAACAAAACTCACAAGCCACTGTTCTGGGTGTCAGTTTTCAGGACCCACTTGGCACTCTCAAACCAGACCAAGTTGGCACTGGTGCCACCTTGCGTCTGGGAGGCATCCTGCGAGTGGCCGAATTCCAGGAGGCACCCGGCAATTTATGGCCGCAGGACCCTGAACCATTGTACAGGCTTTTTCCCTGGGAAACAAAACTCACAAGCCACTGTTCTGGGTGTCAGTTTTCAGGACCCACTTGGCACTCTCAAACCAGACCAAGTGCGAACTGGTGCCACCTTGCGTCGGGAGGCATCCCGCGAGAGCGGGAATTCCAGGAGGCACCCGGCTATTTAAGGCCGCAGGACCCAAAACCATTCTACAGGCTTTTTCCCTGGGAAAAAATATTCAGAAGCCACTGTTCTGGGTGTCAATTTGCAGGACCCACTTGGCACTCTTAAACCAGACCAAGTTGGCACTGGTGTTGCTTAGCGTCTGGGAAACACCTGGCGAGATGCGGAATTCCAGGAGGCACCTGGCAATTTAAGGCCGCAGGACCGAAAACCATTCTACAGGCTTTTTCCCTGGAAAACAAAATTCAGAAGCCACTGTTCTGGGTGTCAGTTTGCAAGACCTACTTGGCACTCTCAACCCAGACAAAGTTGGGACTGGTGCCACCTTGCGTCTGGGAGGCATCTTGCAGGACGCCGAATTCCAGGAAGCACCCGGCAATTAAAGGCCGCAGGACCCTGAACCATTGTACAGGCTTTTTCCCTGGGAAACAAAACTCACAAGCCACTGTTCTGGGTGTCAGTTTGCAGGACCCACTTGGCACTCTCAAACCAGACCAAGTTGGCACTGGTGTTTCTTTGCGTCTTGGAAACATCTGGCGAGATGCGGAAATCCAGGAGGCACCCCGCAATTTAAGGCCGCGTGAACCTGAACCATTGTACAGGCTTTTTCCCTGGGAAACAAAACTCACAAGCCACTGTTCTGGGTGTCAGTTTGCAGGACACACTTGGCACTCTTAAACCAGAACAAGTTGGCACTGGTGCCACCTTGCGTCTGGGAGGCATGCTGCAAGACGCCGGATTCCAGGAGGCACCCGGCAATTTAAGGCCGCAGGACCCTGAACCATTGTACAGGCTTTTTCCCTGGGAAACAAAACTCACAAGCCACTGTTCTGGGTGTCAGTTTTCAGGACCCACTTGGCACTCTTAAACCAGACCAAGTTGGCACTGGTGCCACCTTGCGTCTGGGAGGCATCCTGCGAGAGGCCGAATTCCAGGAGGCACCCGGCAATTTAAGGCCGCAGGACCCTGAACCATTGTACAGGCTTTTTCCCTGGGAAACAAAACTCACAAGCCACTGTTCTGGGTGTCAGTTTTCAGGACCCACTTGGCACTCTTAAACCAGACCAAGTTGGCACTGGTGCCACCTTGCGTCTGGGAGGCATCCTGCGAGAGGCCGAATTCCAGGAGGAGCCCGGCAATTTATGGCCGCAGGACCCTGAACCATTGTACAGGCTTTTTCCCTGGGAAACAAAACTCACAAGCCACTGTTCTGGGTGTCAGTTTTCAGGACCCACTTGGCACTCTCAACCCAGACCAAGCTGGCACTGGTGCCACCATGCTTCTGGGAGGCATCTTGCAAGACGCCGAATTCCAGGAGGCATCCGGCAATTTAAGGCCGCAGGACCCTGAACCATTGTACAGGCTTTTTCCCTGGGAAACAAAACTCACAAGCCACTGTTCTGGGTGTCAGTTTGCAGGACACACTTGGCACTCTCAAACCAGACCAAGTTGGCACTGGTGTTTCTTAGCGTCTTGGAAACATCTGGCGAGATGTGGAATTCCAGGAGGCACCCCGCAATTAAAGGCCGCAGTACCCTCAACCATTGTACAGGCTTTTTCCCTGGGAAACAAAAATCACAAGCCACTGTTCTGGGTGTCAGTTTTCAGGACCCACTTGGCACTCTCAACCCAGACCAAGCTGGCACTGGTGCCCCCATGCTTCTGGGAGGCATCTTGCAAGACGCCGAATTCCAGGAGGCATCCGGCAATTTAAGGCCGCAGGACCCTGAACCATTGTACAGGCTTTTTCCCTGGGAAACAAAACTCACAAGCCACTGTTCTGGGTGTCAGTTTGCAGGACACACTTGGCACTCTCAAACCAGACCAAGTTGGCACTGGTGTTGCTTAGCGTCTTGGAAACATCTGGCGAGATGCGGAATTCCAGGAGGCACCCCGCAATTTAAGGCCGCGTGAACCTGAACCATTGTACAGGCTTTTTCCCTGGGAAACAAAACTCACAAGCCACTGTTCTGGGTGTCAGTTTTCAGGACCCACTTGGCACTCTTAAACCAGACCAAGTTGGCACTGGTGCCACCTTGCGTCTGGGAGGCATCCTGCGAGAGTCCGAATTCCAGGAGGCACCCGGCAATTTAAGACCGCAGGCCCCTGAACCATGGTACAGGCTTTTTCCCTGGGAAACAAAACTCACAAGCCACTGTTCTGGGTGTCAGTTTTCAGGACCAACTTGGCATTCTTAA
The DNA here is from genome assembly GCF_963513975.1 of Fringilla coelebs. NCBI lineage: Eukaryota > Metazoa > Chordata > Aves > Passeriformes > Fringillidae > Fringilla > Fringilla coelebs. The sequence continues at coordinate 1,745,613 of NW_028167521.1, read as the reverse complement.
ATCGGACCAAGTTGGCACTGGTGTTGCTTAGCGTCTGGGAGGCATCCTGCGAGAGGCGCAATTCAAGGAGGCACCCGGCAATTTAAGGCCTCAGGCCCCTGAACCATTGTACAGGCTTTTTCCCTGGGAAACAAAACTCACAAGCCACTGTTCTGGGTGTCAGTTTTCAGGACCCACTTGACACTCTCAAAGCAGACCAAGTTGGCACTGGTGCCACCTTGCGTCTGGGAGGCATCCTGCGAGAGGCGCAATTCCAGGAGGAGCCCGGCAATTTAAGGCCGCAGGACCCTGAACCATTGTACAGGCTTTTTCCCTGGGAAACAAAACTCACAAGCCACTGTTCTGGGTGTCAGTTTTCAGGACCCACTTGACACTCTTAAACCAGACCAAGTTGGCACTGGTGCCACCTTGCATCTGGGAGGCATCCTGCAAGACGCCGAATTCCAGGAGGCACCCGGCAATTTAAGGCCTCAGGCCCCTGAACCATTGTACAGGCTTTTTCCCTGGGAAACAAAACTCACAAGCCACTGTTCTGGGTGTCAGTTTTCAGGACCCACTTGGCACTCTCAACCCAGACCAAGTTGGCACTGGTGCCACCTTGCGTCTGGGAGGCATCCTGCGAGAGGCCGAATTCCAGGAGGCACCCGGCAATTTAAGGCCGCAGGACCCTGAACCATTGTACAGGATTTTTCCCTGGGAAACAAAACTCACAAGCCACTGTTCTGGGTGTCAGTTTTCAGGACCCACTTGGCACTCTTAAACCAGACCAAGTTGGCACTGGTGCCACCTTGCGTCTGGGAGGCATCCTGCGAGAGGCTGAATTCCAGGAGGCACCTGGCAATTTAAGGCCGCAAGACCGAAAACCATTCTACAGGCTTTTTCCCTGGAAAACAAAACTCACAAGCCACTGTTCTGGGTGTCAGTTTTCAGGACCCACTTGGCACTCTTAAACCAGACCAAGTTGGCACTGGTGCCACCTTGCGTCTGGGAGGCATCCTGCGAGAGGCCGAATTCCAGGAGGCACCCGGCAATTTATGGCCGCAGGACCCTGAACCATTGTACAGGCTTTTTCCCTGGGAAACAAAACTCACAAGCCACTGTTCTGGGTGTCAGTTTTCAGGACCCACTTGGCACTCTCAACCCAGACCAAGCTGGCACTGGTGCCACCATGCTTCTGGGAGGCATCTTGCAAGACGCCGAATTCCAGGAGGCATCCGGCAATTTAAGGCCGCAGGACCCTGAACCATTGTACAGGCTTTTTCCCTGGGAAACAAAACTCACAAGTCACTGTTCTGGGTGTCAGTTTTCAGGACCCACTTGACACTCTCTAAGCAGACTAAGTTGGCACTGGTGTCATGTTGCGCCTGGGAGGCATCCTGTGAGAGGCGGATCTTCAGGAGGCACCCGGCAACTTAAGGCCTCAGGCCCCTGAACCATTGCACACGCTTTTTCCCTGGGAAACAAAACTCACAAGCCACTGTTCTGGGTGTCAGTTTGCAGGACCCACTTGGTACTCTCAAACCAGACCAAGTTGGCACTGGTGCCACCTTGCGTCTGGGAGGCATCCTGCGAGAGGCCGAATTCTAGGAGGCAACCGGCTATTTAAGGCCGCAGGACCCAAAACCATTCTACAGGCTTTTTCCCTGGGAAAAAATATTCAGAAGCCACTGTTCTGGGTGTCAGTTTGCAGGACCCACTTGGCACTCTTAAACCAGACCAAGTTGGCACTGGTGTTGCTTAGCGTCTGGGAAACACCTGGCGAGATGCGGAATTCCAGGAGGCACCCGGCAATTTAAGGCCTCAGGCCCCTGAACCATTGTACAGGATTTTTCCCTGGGAAACAAAACTCACAAGCCACTGTTCTGGGTGTCAGTTTTCAGGACCCACTTGACACTCTCAAAGCAGACCAAGTTGGCACTGGTGCCACCTTGCGTCTGGGAGGCATCCTGCGAGAGGCGCAATTCAAGGAGGCACCCGGCAATTTAAGGCTGCAGGACCCTGAACCATTGTACAGGCTTTTTCCCTGGGAAACAAAACTCACAAGCCACTGTTCTGGGTGTCAGTTTTCAGGACCCACTTGACACTCTTAAACCAGACCAAGTTGGCACTGGTGCCACCTTGCATCTGGGAGGCATCCTGCAAGACGCCGAATTCCAAGAGGCACCCGGCAATTTAAGGCCTCAGGCCCCTGAACCATTGTACAGGCTTTTTCCCTGGGAAACAAAACTCACAAGCCACTGTTCTGGGTGTCAGTTTTCAGGACCCACTTGGCACTCTTAAACCAGACCAAGTTGGCACTGGTGCCACCTTGCGTCTAGGAGGCATCCTGCGAGAGGCCGAATTCCAGGAGGCACCCGGCAATTTAAGGCCACAGGACCCTCAACCATTGTACAGGCTTTTTCCCTGGGAAACAAAACTCACAAGCCACTGTTCTGGGTGTCAGTTTTCAGGACCCACTTGGCACTCTCAACCCAGACCAAGCTGGCACTGGTGCCACCATGCTTCTGGGAGGCATCTTGCAAGACGCCGAATTCCAGGAGGCATCCGGCAATTTAAGGCTGCAGGACCCTGAACCATTGTACAGGCTTTTTCCCTGGGAAACAAAACTCACAAGCCACTGTTCTGGGTGTCAGTTTGCAGGACACACTTGGCACTCTCAAACCAGACCAAGTTGGCACTGGTGTTGCTTAGCGTCTTGGAAACATCTGGCGAGATGCGGAATTCCAGGAGGCACCCCGCAATTTAAGGCCGCAGGACCCTGAACCATTGTACAGGCTTTTTCCCTGGGAAACAAAACTCACAAGCCACTGTTCTGGGTGTCAGTTTTCAGGACCCACTTGGCACTCTTAAACCAGACCAAGTTGGCACTGGTGCCACCTTGCGTCTGGGAGGCATCCTGCGAGAGTCTGAATTCCAGGAGGCACTAGGCAATTTAAGACCGCAGGCCCCTGAACCATTGTACCGGCTTTTTCCCTGGGAAACAAAACTCACAAGCCACTGTTCTGGGTGTCAGTTTTCAGGACCCACTTGGCATTCTTAAATCAGACCAAGTTGGCACTGGTGTTGCTTAGCGTCTGGGAGGCATCCTGCGAGAGGCGCAATTCAAGGAGGCACCCGGCAATTTAAGGCCTCAGGCCCCTGAACCATTGTACAGGCTTTTTCCCTGGGAAACAAAACTCACAAGCCACTGTTCTGGGTGTCAGTTTTCAGGACCCACTTGACACTCTCAAAGCAGACCAAGGTGGCACTGGTGCCACCTTGCGTCTGGGAGGCATCCTGCGAGAGGCGCAATTCCAGGAGGCACCCGGCAATTTAAGGCCGCAGGACCCTGAACCATTGTACAGGCTTTTTCCCTGGGAAACAAAACTCACAAGCCACTGTTCTGGGTGTCAGTTTGCAGGAGCCACCTGGCACTCTCAAACCAGACCAAGTTGGCACTGGTGCCACCTTGCGTCTGGGAGGCATCCTGCGAGAGGCCGAATTCCAGGAGGCACCCGGCAATTTATGGCCGCAGGACCCTGAACCATTGTACAGGCTTTTTCCCTGGGAAACAAAACTCACAAGCCACTGTTCTGGGTGTCAGTTTTCAGGACCCACTTGGCACTCTCAAACCAGACCAAGTGCGAACTGGTGCCACCTTGCGTCGGGAGGCATCCTGCGAGTGGCCGAATTCCAGGAGGCACACGGCAATTTAAGGCCTCAGGCCCCTGAACCATTGTACAGGCTTTTTCCCTGGGAAACAAAACTCACAAGTCACTGTTCTGGGTGTCAGTTTTCAGGACCCACTTGGCACTCTTAAAGCAGACCAAGTTGGCACTGGTGTCATGTTGCGCCTGGGAGGCATCCTGTGAGAGGCGGATCTCCAGGAGGCACCCGGCAACTTAAGGCCTCAGGCCCCTGAACCATTGCACACGCTTTTTCCGTGGGAAACAAAACTCACAAGCCACTCTTCTGGGTGTCAGTTTGCAGGACCCACTTGGTACTCTCAAACCAGACCAAGTTGGCACTGGTGCCACCTTGCGTCTGGGAGGCATCCTGCGAGAGCGGGAATTCCAGGAGGCACCCGGCTATTTAAGGCCGCAGGACCCAAAACCATTCTACAGGCTTTTTCCCTGGGAAAAAATATTCAGAAGCCACTGTTCTGGGTGTCAATTTGCAGGACCCACTTGGCACTCTTAAACCAGACCAAGTTGGCACTGGTGTTGCTTAGCGTCTGGGAAACACCTGGCGAGATGCGGAATTCCAGGAGGCACCCCGCAATTTAAGGCCGCGTGAACCTGAACCATTGTACAGGCTTTTTCCCTGGGAAACAAAACTCACAAGCCACTGTTCTGGGTGTCAGTTTGCAAGACCTACTTGGCACTCTCAACCCAGACAAAGTTGGGACTGGTGCCACCTTGCGTCTGGGAGGCATCTTGCAGGACGCCGAATTCCAGGAAGCACCCGGCAATTTAAGGCCGCAGGACCCTGAACCATTGTACAGGCTTTTTCCCTGGGAAACAAAACTCACAAGCCACTGTTCTGGGTGTCAGTTTGCAGGACACACTTGGCACTCTCAAACCAGACCAAGTTGGCACTGGTGTTTCTTTGCGTCTTGGAAACATCTGGCGAGATGCGGAAATCCAGGAGGCACCCCGCAATTTAAGGCCGCGTGAACCTGAACCATTGTACAGGCTTTTTCCCTGGGAAACAAAACTCACAAGCCACTGTTCTGGGTGTCAGTTTGCAGGACCCACTTGACACTCTCAAAGCAGAACAAGTTGGCACTGGTGCCACCTTGCGTCTGGGAGGCATGCTGCAAGACGCCGGATTCCAGGAGGCACCCGGCAATTTAAGGCCGCAGGACCCTGAACCATTGTAAAGGCTTTTTCCCTGGGAAACAAAACTCACAAGCCACTGTTCTGGGTGTCAGTTTTCAGGACCCACTTGGCACTCTTAAACCAGACCAAGTTGGCACTGGTGCCACCTTGCGTCTGGGAGGCATCCTGCGAGAGGCCGAATTCCAGGAGGCACCCGGCAATTTAAGGCCGCAGGACCCTGAACCATTGTACAGGATTTTTCCCTGGGAAACAAAACTCACAAGCCACTGTTCTGGGTGTCAGTTTTCAGGACCCACTTGGCACTCTTAAACCAGACCAAGTTGGCACTGGTGCCACCTTGCGTCTGGGAGGCATCCTGCGAGAGGCCGAATTCCAGGAGGAGCCCGGCAATTTATGGCCGCAGGACCCTGAACCATTGTACAGGCTTTTTCCCTGGGAAACAAAACTCACAAGCCACTGTTCTGGGTGTCAGTTTTCAGGACCCACTTGGCACTCTAAACCCAGACCAAGCTGGCACTGGTGCCACCATGCTTCTGGGAGGCATCTTGCAAGACGCCGAATTCCAGGAGGCACCCGGCAATTTAAGGCCGCAGGACCCTGAACCATTGTACAGGCTTTTTCCCTGGGAAACAAAACTCACAAGCCACTGTTCTGGGTGTCAGTTTGCAGGACACACTTGGCACTCTCAAACCAGACCAAGTTGGCACTGGTGTTTCTTAGCGTCTTGGAAACATCTGGCGAGATGTGGAATTCCAGGAGGCACCCCGCAATTAAAGGCCGCAGTACCCTCAACCATTGTACAGGCTTTTTCCCTGGGAAACAAAACTCACAAGCCACTGTTCTGGGTGTCAGTTTTCAGGACCCACTTGGCACTCTTAAACCAGACCAAGTTGGCACTGGTGCCACCTTGCGTCTGGGAGGCATCCTGCGAGAGGCCGAATTCCAGGAGGCACCCGGCAATTTAAGGCCGCAGGACCCTGAACCATTGTACAGGATTTTTCCCTGGGAAACAAAACTCACAAGCCACTGTTCTGGGTGTCAGTTTTCAGGACCCACTTGGCACTCTTAAACCAGACCAAGTTGGCACTGGTGCCACCTTGCGTCTGGGAGGCATCCTGCGAGAGGCCGAATTCCAGGAGGAGCCCGGCAATTTATGGCCGCAGGACCCTGAACCATTGTACAGGCTTTTTCCCTGGGAAACAAAACTCACAAGCCACTGTTCTGGGTGTCAGTTTTCAGGACCCACTTGGCACTCTAAACCCAGACCAAGCTGGCACTGGTGCCACCATGCTTCTGGGAGGCATCTTGCAAGACGCCGAATTCCAGGAGGCACCCGGCAATTTAAGGCCGCAGGACCCTGAACCATTGTACAGGCTTTTTCCCTGGGAAACAAAACTCACAAGCCACTGTTCTGGGTGTCAGTTTGCAGGACACACTTGGCACTCTCAAACCAGACCAAGTTGGCACTGGTGTTTCTTAGCGTCTTGGAAACATCTGGCGAGATGTGGAATTCCAGGAGGCACCCCGCAATTAAAGGCCGCAGTACCCTCAACCATTGTACAGGCTTTTTCCCTGGGAAACAAAACTCACAAGCCACTGTTCTGGGTGTCAGTTTTCAGGACCCACTTGGCACTCTCAACCCAGACCAAGCTGGCACTGGTGCCCCCATGCTTCTGGGAGGCATCTTGCAAGACCCCGAATTCCAGGAGGCATCCGGCAATTTAAGGCCGCAGGACCCTGAACCATTGTACAGGCTTTTTCCCTGGGAAACAAAACTCACAAGCCACTGTTCTGGGTGTCAGTTTTCAGGACACACTTGGCACTCTCAAACCAGACCAAGTTGGCACTGGTGTTGCTTAGCGTCTTAAAAACATCTGGCGAGATGCGGAATTCCAGGAGGCACCTCGCAATTTAAGGCCGCAGGACCCTGAACCATTGTACAGGCTTTTTCCCTGGGAAACAAAACTCACAAGCCACTGTTCTGGGTGTCAGTTTTCAGGACCCACTTGGCACTCTTAAACCAGACCAAGTTGGCACTGGTGCCACCTTGCGTCTGGGAGGCATCCTGCGAGAGGCCGAATTCCAGGAGGCACCCGGCAATCTAAGGCCGCAGGACCCTGAACCATTGTACAGGCTTTTTCCCTGGGAAACAAAACTCACAAGCCACTGTTCTGGGTGTCAGTTTTCAGGACCCACTTGGCACTCTTAAACCAGACCAAGTTTGCACTGGTGCCACCTTGCGTCTGGGAGGCATCCTGCGAGAGGCCGAATTCCAGGAGGCACCCGGCAATTTAAGGCCGCAGGACCCTCAACCATTGTACAGGCTTTTTCCCTGGGAAACAAAACTCACAAGCCACTGTTCTGGGTGTCAGTTTTCAGGACCCACTTGGCACTCTCAACCCAGACCAAGCTGGCACTGGTGCCCCCATGCTTCTGGGAGGCATCTTGCAAGACGCCGAATTCCAGGAGGCATCCGGCAATTTAAGGCCGCAGGACCCTGAACCATTGTACAGGCTTTTTCCCTGGGAAACAAAACTCACAAGCCACTGTTCTGGGTGTCAGTTTGCAGGACACACTTGGCACTCTCAAACCAGACCAAGTTGGCACTGGTGTTGCTTAGCGTCTTGGAAACATCTGGCGAGATGCGGAATTCCAGGAGGCACCCCGCAATTTAAGGCCGCGTGAACCTGAACCATTGTACAGGCTTTTTCCCTGGGAAACAAAACTCACAAGCCACTGTTCTGGGTGTCAGTTTTCAGGACCCACTTGGCACTCTTAAACCAGACCAAGTTGGCACTGGTGCCACCTTGCGTCTGGGAGGCATCCTGCGAGAGTCCGAATTCCAGGAGGCACCCGGCAATTTAAGACCGCAGGCCCCTGAACCATGGTACAGGCTTTTTCCCTGGGAAACAAAACTCACAAGCCACTGTTCTGGGTGTCAGTTTTCAGGACCAACTTGGCATTCTTAAATCAGACCAAGTTGGCACTGGTGTTGCTTAGCGTCTGGGAGGCATCCTGCGAGAGGCGCAATTCAAGGAGGCACCCGGCAATTTAAGGCCTCAGGCCCCTGAACCATTGTACAGGCTTTTTCCCTGGGAAACAAAACTCACAAGCCACTGTTCTGGGTGTCAGTTTTCAGGACCCACTTGACACTCTCAAAGCAGACCAAGTTGGCACTGGTGCCACCTTGCGTCTGGGAGGCATCCTGCGAGAGGCGCAATTCCAGGAGGAGCCCGGCAATTTAAGGCCGCAGGACCCTGAACCATTGTACAGGCTTTTTCCCTGGGAAACAAAACTCACAAGCCACTGTTCTGGGTGTCAGTTTTCAGGACCCACTTGACACTCTTAAACCAGACCAAGTTGGCAGTGGTGCCACCTTGCATCTGGGAGGCATCCTGCAAGACGCCGAATTCCAGGAGGCACCCGGCAATTTAAGGCCTCAGGCCCCTGAACCATTGTACAGGCTTTTTCCCTGGGAAACAAAACTCACAAGCCACTGTTCTGGGTGTCAGTTTTCAGGACCCACTTGGCACTCTTAAACCAGACCAAGTTGGCACTGGTGCCACCTTGCGTCTGGGAGGCATCCTGCGAGAGGCCGAATTCCAGGAGGCACACGGCAATTTAAGGCCGCAGGACCCTGAACCATTGTACAGGCTTTTTCCCTGGAAAACAAAACTCACAAGCCACTGTTCTGGGTGTCAGTTTTCAGGACCCACTTGGCACTCTTAAACAAGACCAAGTTGGCACTGGTGCCACCTTGCGTCTGGGAGGCATCCTGCGAGAGGCTGAATTCCAGGAGGCACCTGGCAATTTAAGGCCGCAAGACCGAAAACCATTCTACAGGCTTTTTCCCTGGAAAACAAAATTCAGAAGCCACTGTTCTGGGTGTCAGTTTGCAAGACCTACTTGGCACTCTCAACCCAGACAAAGTTGGGACTGGTGCCACCTTGCGTCTGGGAGGCATCTTGCAGGACGACGAATTCCAGGAAGCACCCGGCAATTTAAGGCCGCAGGACCCTGAACCATTGTACAGGCTTTTTCCCTGGGAAACAAAACTCACAAGCCACTGTTCTGGGTGTCAGTTTGCAGGACTCACTTGGCACTCTCAAACCAGACCAAGTTGGCACTGGTGTTGCTTTGCGTCTTGGAAACATCTGGCGAGATGCGGAAATCCAGGAGGCACCCCGCAATTTAAGGCCGCGTGAACCTGAACCATTGTACAGGCTTTTTCCCTGGGAAACAAAACTCACAAGCCACTGTTCTGGGTGTCAGTTTTCAGGACCCACTTGACACTCTCAAAGCAGACCAAGTTGGCACTGGTGCCACCTTGCGTCTGGGAGGCATCCTGCGAGAGGCGCAATTCCAGGAGGAGCCCGGCAATTTAAGGCCGCAGGACCCTGAACCATTGTACAGGCTTTTTCCCTGGGAAACAAAACTCACAAGCCACTGTTCTGGGTGTCAGTTTTCAGGACCCACTTGACACTCTCAAAGCAGACCAAGGTGGCACTGGTGCCACCTTGCGTCTGGGAGGCATCCTGCGAGAGGCGCAATTCCAGGAGGCACCCGGCAATTTAAGGCCGCAGGACCCTGAACCATTGTACAGGCTTTTTCCCTGGGAAACAAAACTCACAAGCCACTGTTCTGGGTGTCAGTTTTCAGGACCCACTTGGCACTCTTAAACCAGACCAAGTTGGCACTGGTGCCACCTTGCGTCTGGGAGGCATCCTGCGAGAGGCTGAATTCCAGGAGGCACCTGGCAATTTAAGGCCGCAAGACCGAAAACCATTCGACAGGCTTTTTCCCTGGAAAACAAAATTCAGAAGCCACTGTTCTGGGTGTCAGTTTGCAAGACCTACTTGGTTCTCTCAACCCACACAAAGTTGGGACTGGTGCCACCTTGCGTCTGGGAGGCATCTTGCAGGACGCCGAATTCCAGGAAGCACCCGGCAATTTAAGGCCGCAGGACCCTGAACCATTGTACAGGCTTTTTCCCTGGGAAACAAAACTCACAAGCCACTGTTCTGGGTGTCAGTTTGCAGGACTCACTTGGCACTCTCAAACCAGACCAAGTTGGCACTGGTGTTGCTTTGCGTCTTGGAAACATCTGGCGAGATGCGGAAATCCAGGAGGCACCCCGCAATTTAAGGCCGCGTGAACCTGAACCATTGTACAGGCTTTTTCCCTGGGAAACAAAACTCACAAGCCACTGTTCTGGGTGTCAGTTTTCAGGACCCACTTGGCACTCTTAAACCAGACCAAGTTGGCACTGGTGCCACCTTGCATCTGGGAGGCATCCTGCGAGAGGCCGAATTCCAGGAGGCACCTGGCAATTTAAGGCCTCAGGCCCCTGAACCATTGTACAGGCTTTTTCCCTGGGAAACAAAACTCACAAGCCACTGTTCTGGGTGTCAGTTTTCAGGACCCACTTGGCACTCTTAAACCAGACCAAGTTGGCACTGGTGCCAACTTGCGTCTGGGAGGCATCCTGCGAGAGGCCGAATTCCAGGAGGCACCCGGCAATTTAAGGCCGCAGGACCCTGAACCATTGTACAGGCTTTTTCCCTGGGAAACAAAACTCACAAGCCACTGTTCTGGGTGTCAGTTTTCAGGACCCACTTGGCACTCTTAAACCAGACCAAGTTGGCACTGGTGCCACCTTGCGTCTGGGAGGCATCCTGCGAGAGGCCGAATTCCAGGAGGCACCCGGCAATTTAAGGCCGCAGGACCCTGAACCATTGTACAGGATTTTTCCCTGGGAAACAAAACTCACAAGCCACTGTTCTGGGTGTCAGTTTTCAGGACCCACTTGGCACTCTTAAACCAGACCAAGTTGGCACTGGTGCCACCTTGCGTCTGGGAGGCATCCTGCGAGAGGCCGAATTCCAGGAGGCACCCGGCAATTTATGGCCGCAGGACCCTGAACCATTGTACAGGCTTTTTCCCTGGGAAACAAAACTCACAAGCCACTGTTCTGGGTGTCAGTTTTCAGGACCCACTTGGCACTCTCAAACCAGACCAAGTTGGCACTGGTGCCACCATGCTTCTGGGAGGCATCTTGAAAGACGCCGAATTCCAGGAGGCATCCGGCAATTTAAGGCCGCAGGACCCTGAACCATTGTACAGGCTTTTTCCCTGGGAAACAAAACTCACAAGCCACTGTTCTGGGTGTCAGTTTGCAGGACACACTTGGCACTCTCAAACCAGACCAAGTTGGCACTGGTGTTTCTTAGCGTCTTGGAAACATCTGGCGAGATGCGGAATTCCAGGAGGCACCCCGCAATTTAAGGCCGCAGTACCCTCAACCATTGTACAGGCTTTTTCCCTGGGAAACAAAACTCACAAGCCACTGTTCTGGGTGTCAGTTTTCAGGACCCACTTGGCACTCTCAACCCAGACCAAGCTGGCACTGGTGCCCCCATGCTTCCGGGAGGCTTCTTGCAAGACGCCGAATTCCAGGAGGCATCCGGCAATTTAAGGCCGCAGGACCCTGAACCATTGTACAGGCTTTTTCCCTGGGAAACAAAACTCACAAGCCACTGTTCTGGGTGTCAGTTTTCAGGACCCACTTGACACTCTTAAACCAGACCAAGTTGGCACTGGTGCCACCTTGCATCTGGGAGGCATCCTGCAAGACGCCGAATTCCAGGAGGCACCCGGCAATTTAAGGCCTCAGGCCCCTGAACCATTGTACAGGCTTTTTCCCTGGGAAACAAAACTCACAAGCCACTGTTCTGGGTGTCAGTTTTCAGGACCCACTTGGCACTCTTAAACCAGACCAAGTTGGCACTGGTGCCACCTTGCGTCTGGGAGGCATCCTGCGAGAGGCCGAATTCCAGGAGGCACACGGCAATTTAAGGCCGCAGGACCCTGAACCATTGTACAGGCTTTTTCCCTGGGAAACAAAACTCACAAGCCACTGTTCTGGGTGTCAGTTTTCAGGACCCACTTGGCACTCTTAAACAAGACCAAGTTGGCACTGGTGCCACCTTGCGTCTGGGAGGCATCCTGCGAGAGGCTGAATTCCAGGAGGCACCTGGCAATTTAAGGCCGCAAGACCGAAAACCATTCTACAGGCTTTTTCCCTGGAAAACAAAATTCAGAAGCCACTGTTCTGGGTGTCAGTTTGCAAGACCTACTTGGCACTCTCAACCCAGACAAAGTTGGGACTGGTGCCACCTTGCGTCTGGGAGGCATCTTGCAGGACGACGAATTCCAGGAAGCACCCGGCAATTTAAGGCCGCAGGACCCTGAACCATTGTACAGGCTTTTTCCCTGGGAAACAAAACTCACAAGCCACTGTTCTGGGTGTCAGTTTTCAGGACCCACTTGGCACTCTTAAACCAGACCAAGTTGGCACTGGTGTTTCTTAGCGTCTTGGAAACATCTGGCGAGATGTGGAATTCCAGGAGGCACCCCGCAATTAAAGGCCGCAGTACCCTCAACCATTGTACAGGCTTTTTCCCTGGGAAACAAAACTCACAAGCCACTGTTCTGGGTGTCAGTTTTCAGGACCCACTTGGCACTCTCAACCCAGACCAAGCTGGCACTGGTGCCCCCATGCTTCTGGGAGGCATCTTGCAAGACCCCGAATTCCAGGAGGCATCCGGCAATTTAAGGCCGCAGGACCCTGAACCATTGTACAGGCTTTTTCCCTGGGAAACAAAACTCACAAGCCACTGTTCTGGGTGTCAGTTTTCAGGACACACTTGGCACTCTCAAACCAGACCAAGTTGGCACTGGTGTTGCTTAGCGTCTTAAAAACATCTGGCGAGATGCGGAATTCCAGGAGGCACCTCGCAATTTAAGGCCGCAGGACCCTGAACCATTGTACAGGCTTTTTCCCTGGGAAACAAAACTCACAAGCCACTGTTCTGGGTGTCAGTTTTCAGGACCCACTTGGCACTCTTAAACCAGACCAAGTTGGCACTGGTGCCACCTTGCGTCTGGGAGGCATCCTGCGAGAGGCCGAATTCCAGGAGGCACCCGGCAATCTAAGGCCGCAGGACCCTGAACCATTGTACAGGCTTTTTCCCTGGGAAACAAAACTCACAAGCCACTGTTCTGGGTGTCAGTTTTCAGGACCCACTTGGCACTCTTAAACCAGACCAAGTTTGCACTGGTGCCACCTTGCGTCTGGGAGGCATCCTGCGAGAGGCCGAATTCCAGGAGGCACCCGGCAATTTAAGGCCGCAGGACCCTCAACCATTGTACAGGCTTTTTCCCTGGGAAACAAAACTCACAAGCCACTGTTCTGGGTGTCAGTTTTCAGGACCCACTTGGCACTCTCAACCCAGACCAAGCTGGCACTGGTGCCCCCATGCTTCTGGGAGGCATCTTGCAAGACGCCGAATTCCAGGAGGCATCCGGCAATTTAAGGCCGCAGGACCCTGAACCATTGTACAGGCTTTTTCCCTGGGAAACAAAACTCACAAGCCACTGTTCTGGGTGTCAGTTTGCAGGACACACTTGGCACTCTCAAACCAGACCAAGTTGGCACTGGTGTTGCTTAGCGTCTTGGAAACATCTGGCGAGATGCGGAATTCCAGGAGGCACCCCGCAATTTAAGGCCGCGTGAACCTGAACCATTGTACAGGCTTTTTCCCTGGGAAACAAAACTCACAAGCCACTGTTCTGGGTGTCAGTTTTCAGGACCCACTTGGCACTCTTAAACCAGACCAAGTTGGCACTGGTGCCACCTTGCGTCTGGGAGGCATCCTGCGAGAGTCCGAATTCCAGGAGGCACCCGGCAATTTAAGACCGCAGGCCCCTGAACCATGGTACAGGCTTTTTCCCTGGGAAACAAAACTCACAAGCCACTGTTCTGGGTGTCAGTTTTCAGGACCAACTTGGCATTCTTAAATCAGACCAAGTTGGCACTGGTGTTGCTTAGCGTCTGGGAGGCATCCTGCGAGAGGCGCAATTCAAGGAGGCACCCGGCAATTGAAGGCCTCAGGCCCCTGAACCATTGTACAGGCTTTTTCCCTGGGAAACAAAACTCACAAGCCACTGTTCTGGGTGTCAGTTTTCAGGACCCACTTGACACTCTCAAAGCAGACCAAGTTGGCACTGGTGCCACCTTGCGTCTGGGAGGCATCCTGCGAGAGGCGCAATTCCAGGAGGAGCCCGGCAATTTAAGGCCGCAGGACCCTGAACCATTGTACAGGCTTTTTCCCTGGGAAACAAAACTCACAAGCCACTGTTCTGGGTGTCAGTTTTCAGGACCCACTTGACACTCTTAAACCAGACCAAGTTGGCACTGGTGCCACCTTGCATCTGGGAGGCATCCTGCAAGACGCCGAATTCCAGGAGGCACCCGGCAATTTAAGGCCTCAGGCCCCTGAACCATTGTACAGGCTTTTTCCCTGGGAAACAAAACTCACAAGCCACTGTTCTGGGTGTCAGTTTTCAGGACCCACTTGGCACTCTTAAACCAGACCAAGTTGGCACTGGTGCCACCTTGCGTCTGGGAGGCATCCTGCGAGAGGCCGAATTCCAGGAGGCACACGGCAATTTAAGGCCGCAGGACCCTGAACCATTGTACAGGCTTTTTCCCTGGAAAACAAAACTCACAAGCCACTGTTCTGGGTGTCAGTTTTCAGGACCCACTTGGCACTCTTAAACAAGACCAAGTTGGCACTGGTGCCACCTTGCGTCTGGGAGGCATCCTGCGAGAGGCTGAATTCCAGGAGGCACCTGGCAATTTAAGGCCGCAAGACCGAAAACCATTCTACAGGCTTTTTCCCTGGAAAACAAAATTCAGAAGCCACTGTTCTGGGTGTCAGTTTGCAAGACCTACTTGGCACTCTCAACCCAGACAAAGTTGGGACTGGTGCCACCTTGCGTCTGGGAGGCATCTTGCAGGACGACGAATTCCAGGAAGCACCCGGCAATTTAAGGCCGCAGGACCCTGAACCATTGTACAGGCTTTTTCCCTGGGAAACAAAACTCACAAGCCACTGTTCTGGGTGTCAGTTTGCAGGACTCACTTGGCACTCTCAAACCAGACCAAGTTGGCACTGGTGTTGCTTTGCGTCTTGGAAACATCTGGCGAGATGCGGAAATCCAGGAGGCACCCCGCAATTTAAGGCCGCGTGAACCTGAACCATTGTACAGGCTTTTTCCCTGGGAAACAAAACTCACAAGCCACTGTTCTGGGTGTCAGTTTTCAGGACCCACTTGACACTCTCAAAGCAGACCAAGTTGGCACTGGTGCCACCTTGCGTCTGGGAGGCATCCTGCGAGAGGCGCAATTCCAGGAGGAGCCCGGCAATTTAAGGCCGCAGGACCCTGAACCATTGTACAGGCTTTTTCCCTGGGAAACAAAACTCACAAGCCACTGTTCTGGGTGTCAGTTTTCAGGACCCACTTGACACTCTTAAACCAGACCAAGTTGGCACTGGTGCCACCTTGCATCTGGGAGGCATCCTGCAAGACGCCGAATTCCAGGAGGCACCCGGCAATTTAAGGCCTCAGGCCCCTGAACCATTGTACAGGCTTTTTCCCTGGGAAACAAAACTCACAAGCCACTGTTCTGGGTGTCAGTTTTCAGGACCCACTTGGCACTCTTAAACCAGACCAAGTTGGCACTGGTGCCACCTTGCGTCTGGGAGGCATCCTGCGAGAGGCCGAATTCCAGGAGGCACCCGGCAATTTAAGGCCGCAGGACCCTGAACCATTGTACCGGCTTTTTCCCTGGGAAACAAAACTCACAAGCCACTGTTCTGGGTGTCAGTTTTCAGGACCCACTTGGCACTCTTAAACAAGACAAAGTTGGCACTGGTGCCACCTTGCGTCTGGGAGGCATCCTGCGAGAGGCTGAATTCCAGGAGGCACCTGGCAATTTAAGGCCGCAAGACCGAAAACCATTCTACAGGCTTTTTCCCTGGAAAACAAAATTCAGAAGCCACTGTTCTGGGTGTCAGTTTGCAAGACCTACTTGGTTCTCTCAACCCACACAAAGTTGGGACTGGTGCCACCTTGCGTCTGGGAGGCATCTTGCAGGACGCCGAATTCCAGGAAGCACCCGGCAATTTAAGGCCGCAGGACCCTGAACCATTGTACAGGCTTTTTCCCTGGGAAACAAAACTCACAAGCCACTGTTCTGGGTGTCAGTTTGCAGGACTCACTTGGCACTC
This sequence comes from Fringilla coelebs, assembly GCF_963513975.1. NCBI lineage: Eukaryota > Metazoa > Chordata > Aves > Passeriformes > Fringillidae > Fringilla > Fringilla coelebs. Next base: position 1,729,658 of record NW_028167521.1, on the reverse strand, counting down.
TCAAACCAGACCAAGTTGGCACTGGTGTTGCTTTGCGTCTTGGAAACATCTGGCGAGATGCGGAAATCCAGGAGGCACCCCGCAATTTAAGGCCGCGTGAACCTGAACCATTGTACAGGCTTTTTCCCTGGGAAACAAAACTCACAAGCCACTGTTCTGGGTGTCAGTTTTCAGGACCCACTTGGCACTCTTAAACCAGACCAAGTTGGCACTGGTGCCACCTTGCATCTGGGAGGCATCCTGCGAGAGGCCGAATTCCAGGAGGCACCTGGCAATTTAAGGCCTCAGGCCCCTGAACCATTGTACAGGCTTTTTCCCTGGGAAACAAAACTCACAAGCCACTGTTCTGGGTGTCAGTTTTCAGGACCCACTTGGCACTCTTAAACCAGACCAAGTTGGCACTGGTGCCAACTTGCGTCTGGGAGGCATCCTGCGAGAGGCCGAATTCCAGGAGGCACCCGGCAATTTAAGGCCGCAGGACCCTGAACCATTGTACAGGCTTTTTCCCTGGGAAACAAAACTCACAAGCCACTGTTCTGGGTGTCAGTTTTCAGGACCCACTTGGCACTCTTAAACCAGACCAAGTTGGCACTGGTGCCACCTTGCGTCTGGGAGGCATCCTGCGAGAGGCCGAATTCCAGGAGGCACCCGGCAATTTAAGGCCGCAGGACCCTGAACCATTGTACAGGATTTTTCCCTGGGAAACAAAACTCACAAGCCACTGTTCTGGGTGTCAGTTTTCAGGACCCACTTGGCACTCTTAAACCAGACCAAGTTGGCACTGGTGCCACCTTGCGTCTGGGAGGCATCCTGCGAGAGGCCGAATTCCAGGAGGCACCCGGCAATTTATGGCCGCAGGACCCTGAACCATTGTACAGGCTTTTTCCCTGGGAAACAAAACTCACAAGCCACTGTTCTGGGTGTCAGTTTTCAGGACCCACTTGGCACTCTCAAACCAGACCAAGTTGGCACTGGTGCCACCATGCTTCTGGGAGGCATCTTGAAAGACGCCGAATTCCAGGAGGCATCCGGCAATTTAAGGCCGCAGGACCCTGAACCATTGTACAGGCTTTTTCCCTGGGAAACAAAACTCACAAGCCACTGTTCTGGGTGTCAGTTTGCAGGACACACTTGGCACTCTCAAACCAGACCAAGTTGGCACTGGTGTTTCTTAGCGTCTTGGAAACATCTGGCGAGATGCGGAATTCCAGGAGGCACCCCGCAATTTAAGGCCGCAGTACCCTCAACCATTGTACAGGCTTTTTCCCTGGGAAACAAAACTCACAAGCCACTGTTCTGGGTGTCAGTTTTCAGGACCCACTTGGCACTCTCAACCCAGACCAAGCTGGCACTGGTGCCCCCATGCTTCCGGGAGGCTTCTTGCAAGACGCCGAATTCCAGGAGGCATCCGGCAATTTAAGGCCGCAGGACCCTGAACCATTGTACAGGCTTTTTCCCTGGGAAACAAAACTCACAAGCCACTGTTCTGGGTGTCAGTTTTCAGGACCCACTTGACACTCTTAAACCAGACCAAGTTGGCACTGGTGCCACCTTGCATCTGGGAGGCATCCTGCAAGACGCCGAATTCCAGGAGGCACCCGGCAATTTAAGGCCTCAGGCCCCTGAACCATTGTACAGGCTTTTTCCCTGGGAAACAAAACTCACAAGCCACTGTTCTGGGTGTCAGTTTTCAGGACCCACTTGGCACTCTTAAACCAGACCATGTTGGCACTGGTGCCACCTTGCGTCTGGGAGGCATCCTGCGAGAGGCCGAATTCCAGGAGGCACACGGCAATTTAAGGCCGCAGGACCCTGAACCATTGTACAGGCTTTTTCCCTGGGAAACAAAACTCACAAGCCACTGTTCTGGGTGTCAGTTTTCAGGACCCACTTGGCACTCTTAAACAAGACCAAGTTGGCACTGGTGCCACCTTGCGTCTGGGAGGCATCCTGCGAGAGGCTGAATTCCAGGAGGCACCTGGCAATTTAAGGCCGCAAGACCGAAAACCATTCTACAGGCTTTTTCCCTGGAAAACAAAATTCAGAAGCCACTGTTCTGGGTGTCAGTTTGCAAGACCTACTTGGCACTCTCAACCCAGACAAAGTTGGGACTGGTGCCACCTTGCGTCTGGGAGGCATCTTGCAGGACGACGAATTCCAGGAAGCACCCGGCAATTTAAGGCCGCAGGACCCTGAACCATTGTACAGGCTTTTTCCCTGGGAAACAAAACTCACAAGCCACTGTTCTGGGTGTCAGTTTGCAGGACTCACTTGGCACTCTCAAACCAGACCAAGTTGGCACTGGTGTTGCTTTGCGTCTTGGAAACATCTGGCGAGATGCGGAAATCCAGGAGGCACCCCGCAATTTAAGGCCGCGTGAACCTGAACCATTGTACAGGCTTTTTCCCTGGGAAACAAAACTCACAAGCCACTGTTCTGGGTGTCAGTTTTCAGGACCCACTTGACACTCTCAAAGCAGACCAAGTTGGCACTGGTGCCACCTTGCGTCTGGGAGGCATCCTGCGAGAGGCGCAATTCCAGGAGGCACCCGGCAATTTAAGGCCGCAGGACCCTGAACCATTGTACAGGCTTTTTCCCTGGGAAACAAAACTCACAAGCCACTGTTCTGGGTGTCAGTTTTCAGGACCCACTTGACACTCTTAAACCAGACCAAGTTGGCACTGGTGCCACCTTGCATCTGGGAGGCATCCTGCAAGACGCCGAATTCCAGGAGGCACCCGGCAATTTAAGGCCTCAGGCCCCTGAACCATTGTACAGGCTTTTTCCCTGGGAAACAAAACTCACAAGCCACTGTTCTGGGTGTCAGTTTTCAGGACCCACTTGGCACTCTTAAACCAGACCAAGTTGGCACTGGTGCCACCTTGCGTCTGGGAGGCATCCTGCGAGAGGCCGAATTCCAGGAGGCACACGGCAATTTAAGGCCGCAGGACCCTGAACCATTGTACCGGCTTTTTCCCTGGGAAACAAAACTCACAAGCCACTGTTCTGGGTGTCAGTTTTCAGGACCCACTTGGCACTCTTAAACAAGACAAAGTTGGCACTGGTGCCACCTTGCGTCTGGGAGGCATCCTGCGAGAGGCTGAATTCCAGGAGGCACCTGGCAATTTAAGGCCGCAAGACCGAAAACCATTCTACAGGCTTTTTCCCTGGAAAACAAAATTCAGAAGCCACTGTTCTGGGTGTCAGTTTGCAAGACCTACTTGGCACTCTCAACCCACACAAAGTTGGGACTGGTGCCACCTTGCGTCTGGGAGGCATCTTGCAGGACGCCGAATTCCAGGAAGCACCCGGCAATTTAAGGCCGCAGGACCCTGAACCATTGTACAGGCTTTTTCCCTGGGAAACAAAACTCACAAGCCACTGTTCTGGGTGTCAGTTTGCAGGACTCACTTGGCACTCTCAAACCAGACCAAGTTGGCACTGGTGTTGCTTTGCGTCTTGGAAACATCTGGCGAGATGCGGAAATCCAGGAGGCACCCCGCAATTTAAGGCCGCGTGAACCTGAACCATTGTACAGGCTTTTTCCCTGGGAAACAAAACTCACAAGCCACTGTTCTGGGTGTCAGTTTTCAGGACCCACTTGGCACTCTTAAACCAGACCAAGTTGGCACTGGTGCCAACTTGCGTCTGGGAGGCATCCTGCGAGAGGCCGAATTCCAGGAGGCACCCGGCAATTTAAGGCCGCAGGACCCTGAACCATTGTACAGGCTTTTTCCCTGGGAAACAAAACTCACAAGCCACTGTTCTGGGTGTCAGTTTTCAGGACCCACTTGGCACTCTTAAACCAGACCAAGTTGGCACTGGTGCCACCTTGCGTCTGGGAGGCATCCTGCGAGAGGCCGAATTCCAGGAGGCACCCGGCAATTTAAGGCCGCAGGACCCTGAACCATTGTACAGGATTTTTCCCTGGGAAACAAAACTCACAAGCCACTGTTCTGGGTGTCAGTTTTCAGGACCCACTTGGCACTCTTAAACCAGACCAAGTTGGCACTGGTGCCACCTTGCGTCTGGGAGGCATCCTGCGAGAGGCCGAATTCCAGGAGGCACCCGGCAATTTATGGCCGCAGGACCCTGAACCATTGTACAGGCTTTTTCCCTGGGAAACAAAACTCACAAGCCACTGTTCTGGGTGTCAGTTTTCAGGACCCACTTGGCACTCTCAACCCAGACCAAGCTGGCACTGGTGCCACCATGCTTCTGGGAGGCATCTTGAAAGACGCCGAATTCCAGGAGGCATCCGGCAATTTAAGGCCGCAGGACCCTGAACCATTGTACAGGCTTTTTCCCTGGGAAACAAAACTCACAAGCCACTGTTCTGGGTGTCAGTTTGCAGGACACACTTGGCACTCTCAAACCAGACCAAGTTGGCACTGGTGTTTCTTAGCGTCTTGGAAACATCTGGCGAGATGCGGAATTCCAGGAGGCACCCCGCAATTTAAGGCCGCAGTACCCTCAACCATTGTACAGGCTTTTTCCCTGGGAAACAAAACTCACAAGCCACTGTTCTGGGTGTCAGTTTTCAGGACCCACTTGGCACTCTCAACCCAGACCAAGCTGGCACTGGTGCCCCCATGCTTCCGGGAGGCTTCTTGCAAGACGCCGAATTCCAGGAGGCATCCGGCAATTTAAGGCCGCAGGACCCTGAACCATTGTACAGGCTTTTTCCCTGGGAAACAAAACTCACAAGCCACTGTTCTGGGTGTCAGTTTTCAGGACCCACTTGACACTCTCAAAGCAGACCAAGTTGGCACTGGTGCCACCTTGCGTCTGGGAGGCATCCTGCGAGAGGCGCAATTCCAGGAGGAGCCCGGCAATTTAAGGCCGCAGGACCCTGAACCATTGTACAGGCTTTTTCCCTGGGAAACAAAACTCACAAGCCACTGTTCTGGGTGTCAGTTTTCAGGACCCACTTGACACTCTTAAACCAGACCAAGTTGGCACTGGTGCCACCTTGCATCTGGGAGGCATCCTGCAAGACGCCGAATTCCAGGAGGCACCCTGCAATTTAAGGCCTCAGGGCACTGAACCATTGTACAGGCTTTTTCCCTGGGAAACAAAACTCACAAGCCACTGTTCTGGGTGTCAGTTTTCAGGACCCACTTGGCACTCTTAAACCAGACCAAGTTGGCACTGGTGCCACCTTGCGTCTGGGAGGCATCCTGCGAGAGGCCGAATTCCAGGAGGCACACGGCAATTTAAGGCCGCAGGACCCTGAACCATTGTACAGGCTTTTTCCCTGGGAAACAAAACTCACAAGCCACTGTTCTGGGTGTCAGTTTTCAGGACCCACTTGGCACTCTTAAACAAGACCAAGTTGGCACTGGTGCCACCTTGCGTCTGGGAGGCATCCTGCGAGAGGCTGAATTCCAGGAGGCACCTGGCAATTTAAGGCCGCAAGACCGAAAACCATTCTACAGGCTTTTTCCCTGGAAAACAAAATTCAGAAGCCACTGTTCTGGGTGTCAGTTTGCAAGACCTACTTGGCACTCTCAACCCAGACAAAGTTGGGACTGGTGCCACCTTGCGTCTGGGAGGCATCTTGCAGGACGCCGAATTCCAGGAAGCACCCGGCAATTTAAGGCCGCAGGACCCTGAACCATTGTACAGGCTTTTTCCCTGGGAAACAAAACTCACAAGCCACTGTTCTGGGTGTCAGTTTGCAGGACCCACTTGGCACTCTCAAACCAGACCAAGTTGGCACTGGTGTTGCTTTGCGTCTTGGAAACATCTGGCGAGATGCGGAAATCCAGGAGGCACCCCGCAATTTAAGGCCGCGTGAACCTGAACCATTGTACAGGCTTTTTCCCTGGGAAACAAAACTCACAAGCCACTGTTCTGGGTGTCAGTTTTCAGGACCCACTTGGCACTCTTAAACCAGACCAAGTTGGCACTGGTGCCACCTTGCATCTGGGAGGCATCCTGCGAGAGGCCGAATTCCAGGAGGCACCTGGCAATTTAAGGCCACAGGCCCCTGAACCATTGTACAGGCTTTTTCCCTGGGAAACAAAACTCACAAGCCACTGTTCTGGGTGTCAGTTTTCAGGACCCACTTGGCACTCTTAAACCAGAACAAGTTGGCACTGGTGCCACCTTGCGTCTGGGAGGCATCCTGCAAGACGCCGAATTCCAGGAGGCACCCGGCAATTTAAGGCCGCAGGACCCTGAACCATTGTACAGGCTTTTTCCCTGGGAAACAAAACTCACAAGCCACTGTTCTGGGTGTCAGTTTTCAGGACCCACTTGGCACTCTTAAACCAGAACAAGTTGGCACTGGTGCCACCTTGCGTCTGGGAGGCATCCTGCAAGACGCCGAATTCCAGGAGGCACCCGGCAATTTAAGGCCGCAGGACCCTGAACCATTGTACAGGCTTTTTCCCTGGGAAACAAAACTCACAAGCCACTGTTCTGGGTGTCAGTTTTCAGGACCCACTTGGCACTCTTAAACCAGACCAAGTTGGCACTGGTGCCACCTTGCGTCTTGGAGGCATCCTGCGAGAGGCCGAATTCCAGGAGGCGCCCGGCAATTTAAGGCCGCAGGACCCTGAACCATTGTACAGGCTTTTTCCCTGGGAAACAAAACTCACAAGCCACTGTTCTGGGTGTCAGTTTTCAGGACCCACTTGGCACTCTTAAACCAGACCAAGTTGGCACTGGTGCCACCTTGCGTCTGGGAGGCATCCTGCGAGAGGCTGAATTCCAGGAGGCACCCGGCAATTAAAGGCCGCAGTACCCTCAACCATTGTACAGGCTTTTTCCCTGGGAAACAAAACTCACAAGCCACTGTTCTGGGTGTCAGTTTTCAGGACCCACTTGGCACTCTCAACCCAGACAAAGCTGGCACTGGTGCCACCATGCTTCTGGGAGGCATCTTGCAAGACGCCGAATTCCAGGAGGCATCCGGCAATTTAAGGCCGCAGGACCCTGAACCATTGTACAGGCTTTTTCCCTGGGAAACAAAACTCACAAGCCACTGTTCTGGGTGTCAGTTTGCAGGACACACTTGGCACTCTCAAACCAGACCAAGTTGGCACTGGTGTTTCTTAGCGTCTTGGAAACATCTGGCGAGATGCGGAATTCCAGGAGGCACCCCGCAATTTAAGGCCGCAGTACCCTCAACCATTGTACAGGCTTTTTCCCTGGGAAACAAAACTCACAAGCCACTGTTCTGGGTGTCAGTTTTCAGGACCCACTTGGCATTCTCAACCCAGACCAAGCTGGCACTGGTGCCCCCATGCTTCCGGGAGGCTTCTTGCAAGACGCCGAATTCCAGGAGGCATCCGGCAATTTAAGGCCGCAGGACCCTGAACCATTGTACAGGCTTTTTCCCTGGGAAACAAAACTCACAAGCCACTGTTCTGGGTGTCAGTTTTCAGGACCAACTTGGCACTCTCAAACCAGACCAAGTTGGCACTGGTGTTGCTTAGCGTCTTGGAAACATCTGGCGAGATGCGGAATTCCAGGAGGCACCCCGCAATTTAAGGCCGCGTGAACCTGAACCATTGTACAGGCTTTTTCCCTGGGAAACAAAACTCACAAGCCACTGTTCTGGGTGTCAGTTTTCAGCACCCACTTGGCACTCTCAAACCAGACCAAGTTGGCACCTGTGCCACCTTGCGTCTGGGAGGCATCCTGCGAGAGTCCGAATTCCAGGAGGCACCCGGCAATTTAAGACCGCAGGCCCCTGAACCATGGTACAGGCTTTTTCCCTGGGAAACAAAACTCACAAGCCACTGTTCTGGGTGTCAGTTTTCAGGACCAACTTGGCATTCTTAAATCAGACCAAGTTGGCACTGGTGTTGCTTAGCGTCTGGGAGGCATCCTGCGAGAGGCGCAATTCAAGGAGGCACCCGGCAATTTAAGGCCTCAGGCCCCTGAACCATTGTACAGGCTTTTTCCCTGGGAAACAAAACTCACAAGCCACTGTTCTGGGTGTCAGTTTGCAGGACCCACTTGACACTCTCAAAGCAGACCAAGTTGGCACTGGTGCCACCTTGCGTCTGGGAGGCATCCTGCGAGAGGCGCAATTCCAGGAGGCGCACGGCAATTTAAGGCCGCAGGACCCTGAACCATTGTACAGGCTTTTTCCCTGGGAAACAAAACTCACAAGCCACTGTTCTGGGTGTCAGTTTGCAGGAGCCACCTGGCACTCTCAAACCAGACCAAGTTGGCACTGGTGCCACCTTGCGTCTGGGAGGCATCCTGCGAGAGGTGCAATTCCAGGAGGCACCCGGCAATTTAAGGCCGCAGGACCCTGAACCATTGTACAGGCTTTTTCCCTGGGAAACAAAACTCACAAGCCACTGTTCTGGGTGTCAGTTTTCAGGACCCACTTGGCACTCTTAAACCTGACCAAGTGCGAACTGGTGCCACCTTGCGTCTGGGAGGCATCCTGCAAGTGGCCGAATTCCAGGAGGCACACGGCAATTTAAGGCCTCAGGCCCCTGAACCATTGCACACGCTTTTTCCCTGGGAAACAAAACTCACAAGCCACTGTTCTGGGTGTCAGTTTGCAGGACCCACTTGGTACTCTCAAACCAGACCAAGTTGGCACTGGTGCCACCTTGCGTCTGGGAGGCATCCTGCGAGAGCGGGAATTCCAGGAGGCACCCGGCTATTTAAGGCCGCAGGACCCAAAAACATTCTACAGGCTTTTTCCCTGGGAAAAAATATTTAGAAGCAACTGTTCTGGGTGTCAGTTTTCAGGACACACTTGGCACTCTCAAACCAGACCAAGTTGGCACTGGTGTTGCTTAGCGTCTGGGAAACACCTGGCAAGATGCGGAATTCCAGGAGGCACCCGGCAATTTAAGGCCTCAGGCCCCTTAACCATTGTACAGGATTTTTCCCTGGGAAACAAAACTCACAAGCCACTGTTCTGGGTGTCAGTTTTCAGGACCCACTTGACACTCTCAAAGCAGACCAAGTTGGCACTGGTGCCACCTTGCGTCTGGGAGGCATCCTGCGAGAGGCGCAATTCCAGGAGGCACCCGGCAATTTAAGGCCGCAGGACCCTGAACCATTGTACAGGCTTTTTCCCTGGGAAACAAAACTCACAAGCCACTGTTCTGGGTGTCAGTTTTCAGGACCCACTTGACACTCTCAAAGCAGACCAAGTTGGCACTGGTGCCACCTTGCATCTGGGAGGCATCCTGCAAGACGCCGAATTCCAGGAGGCACCCGGCAATTTAAGGCCTCAGGCCCCTGAACCATTGTACAGGCTTTTTCCCTGGGAAACAAAACTCACAAGCCACTGTTCTGGGTGTCAGTTTTCAGGACCCACTTGGCACTCTTAAACCAGACCAAGTTGACACTGGTGCCAACTTGCGTCTGGGAGGCATCCTGCGAGAGGCCGAATTCCAGGAGGCACCCGGCAATTTAAGGCCGCAGGACCCTGAACCATTGTACAGGCTTTTTCCCTGGGAAACAAAACTCACAAGACACTGTTCTGGGTGTCAGTTTTCAGGACCCACTTGGCACTCTTAAACAAGACCAAGTTTGCACTGGTGCCACCTTGCATCTGGGAGGCATCCTGCAAGACGCCGAATTCTAGGAGGCACCCGGTAATTTAAGGCCTCAGGCCCCTGAACCATTGTACAGGCTTTTTCCCTGGGAAACAAAACTCACAAGCCACTGTTCTGGGTGTCAGTTTTCAGGACCAACTTGGCACACTTAAACCAGACCAAGTTTGCACTGGTGCCAACTTGCATCTGGGAGGCATCCTGCGAGAGGCCGAATTCCAGGAGGCACCCGGCAATTCAAGGCCGCAGGACCCTGAACCATTGTACAGGCTTTTTCCCTGGGAAAGAAAACTCACAAGCCACTGTTCTGGGTGTCAGTTTTCAGGACCCACTTGGCACTCTTAAACAAGAGCAAGTTGGCACTGGTGCCACCTTGCGTCTGGGAGGCATCCTGCGAGAGGCTGAATTCCAGGAGGCACCTGGCAATTTAAGGCCGCAGGACCGAAAACCATTCTACAGGCTTTTTCCCTGGAAAACAAAATTCAGAAGCCACTGTTCTGGGTGTCAGTTTGCAAGACCTACTTGGCACTCTCAACCCAGACAAAGTTGGGACTGGTGCCACCTTGCGTCTGGGAGGCATCTTGCAGGACGCCGAATTCCAGGAAACACCCGGCAATTTAAGGCCGCAGGACCCTGAACCATTGTACAGGCTTTTTCCCTGGGAAACAAAACTCACAAGCCACTGTTCTGGGTGTCAGTTTGCAGGACACACTTGGCACTCTCAAACCAGACCAAGTTGGCACTGGTGTTGCTTTGCGTCTTGGAAACATCTGGCGAGATGCGGAAATCCAGGAGGCACCCCGCAATTTAAGACCGCGTGAACCTGAACCATTGTACAGGTTATTTCCCTGGGAAACAAAATTCAGATGCCACTGTTCTGGGTGTCAGTTTGCAGGACCCACTTGCCACTCTCAAACAAGACCAAGTTGGCACTGGTGCCACCTTGCGTCTGGGAGGCATCTTGCAAGACGCCGAATTCCAGGAGGCATCCGGCAATTTAAGGCCGCAGGACCCTGAACCATTGTACAGGCTTTTTCCCTGGGAAACAAAACTCACAAGCCACTGTTCTGGGTGTCAGTTTGCAGGACACACTTGGCACTCTCAAACCAGACCAAGTTGGCACTGGTGTTGCTTAGCGTCTTGGAAACATCTGGCGAGATGCGGAATTCCAGGAGGCACCCCGCAATTTAAGGCCGCGTGAACCTGAACCATTGTACAGGCTTTTTCCCTGGGAAACAAAACTCACAAGCCACTGTTCTGGGTGTCAGTTTTCAGGACCCACTTGGCACTCTTAAACCAGACCAAGTTGGCACTGGTGCCACCTTGCGTCTGGGAGGCATCCTGCGAGAGGCCGAATTCCAGGAGTCACCTGGCAATTTAAGACCGCAGGCCCCTGAACCATTGTACAGGCTTTTTCCCTGGGAAACAAAACTCACAAGCCACTGTTCTGGGTGTCAGTTTTCAGGACCCACTTGGCACTCTCAAAGCAGACCAAGTTGGCACTGGTGCCACCTTGCGTCTGGGAGGCATCCTGCGAGAGGCCGAATTCCAGGAGTCACCTGGCAATTTAAGACCGCAGGCCCCTGAACCATTGTACAGGCTTTTTCCCTGGGAAACAAAACTCACAAGCCACTGTTCTGGGTGTCAGTTTTCAGGACCCACTTGGCACTCTTAAACCAGACCAAGTTGGCACTGGTGTTGCTTAGCGTCTGGGAAACACCTGGCGAGATGCCGAATTCCAGGAGGCACCCGGCAATTTAAGGCCTCAGGCCCCTGAACCATTGTACAGGATTTTTCCCTGGTAAACAAAATTCACAAGCCACTGTTCTGGGTGTCAGTTTTCAGGACCCACTTGACACTCTCAACCCAGACCAAGGTGGCACTGGTGCCACCATGCTTCTGGGAGGCATCTTGCAAGACGCCGAATTCCAGGAGGCATCCGGCAATTTAAGGCCGCAGGACCCTGAACCATTTTACAGGATTTTTCCCTGGGAAACAAAACTCACAAGCCACTGTTCTGGGTGTCAGTTTGCAGGACCCACTTGGCACTCTTAAACCAGACCAAGTTTGCACTGGTGCCACCTTGCGTCTGGGAGGCATCCTGCGAGAGGCGCAATTCCAGGAGGCACCCCGCAATTTAAGGCCGCAGGACCCTGAACCATTGTACAGGCTTTTTCCCTGGGAAACAAAACTCACAAGCCACTGTTCTGGGTGTCAGTTTTCAGGACCCACTTGGCACTCTTAAACCAGACCAAGTTGGCACTGGTGCCACCTTGCGTCTGGGAGGCATCCTGCGAGAGGCCGAATTCCAGGAGGCACCCGGCAATTTAAGGCCGCAGGACCCTGAACCATTGTACAGGCTTTTTCCCTGGGAAACAAAACTCACAAGCCACTGTTCTGGGTGTCAGTTTTCAGGACCCACTTGGCACTCTTAAACCAGACCAAGTTGGCACTGGTGCCACCTTGCGTCTGGGAGGCATCCTGCGAGAGGCTGAATTCCAGGAGGCACCCGGCAATTTAAGGCCGCAGGACCCTCAACTATTGTACAGGCTTTTTCCCTGGGAAACAAAACTCACAAGCCACTGTTCTGGGTGTCAGTTTTCAGGACCCACTTGGCACTCTCAACCCAGACCAAGCTGGCACTGGTGCCACCACGCTTCTTGGAGGCATTTTGCAAGACGCCGAATTCCAGGAGGCACCCGGCAATTTAAGGCCGCAGGACCCTGAACCATGGTACAGGCTTTTTCCCTGGGAAACAAAACTCACAAGCCACTGTTCTGGGTGTCAGTTTGCAGGACTCACTTGGCACTCTCAAACCAGACCAAGTTGGCACTGGTGTTGCTTTGCGTCTTGGAAACATCTGGCGAGATGCGGAATTCCAGGAGGCAACCCTCAATTTAAGGCCGCGTGAACCTGAACCATTGTACAGGCTTTTTCCCTGGGAAACAAAACTCACAAGCCACTGTTCTGGGTGTCAGTTTTCAGGACCCACTTGGCACTCTTAAACCAGACCAAGTTGGAACTGGTGCCACCTTGCATCTCGGAGGCATCCTGCGAGAGGCCGAATTCCAGGAGGCACCCGGCAATTTAAGACCGCAGGCCCCTGAACCATTGTACAGGCTTTTTCCCTGGGAAACAAAACTCACAAGCCACTGTTCTGGTTGTCAGTTTTCAGGACCCACTTGGCACTCTTAAACCAGACCAAGTGGGCACTGGTGTCATGTTGCACCTGGGAGGCATCCTGTGAGAGGCGGATCTTCCAGGAGGCACCCGGCAACTTAAGGCCTCAGGCCCCTGAACCATTGTACACGCTTTTTCCCTGGGAAACAAAACTCACAAGCCACTGTTCTGGGTGTCAGTTTTCAGGACCCACTTGGCACTCTTAAACCAGACCAAGTTGGCACTGGTGCCACCTTGCGTCTGGGAGGCATCCTGCGAGAGGCCGAATTCCAGGAGGCACCTGGCAATTTAAGGCCGCAGGACCCAAAACCATTCTACAGGCTTTTTCCCTGGGAAAAAATATTCAGAAGCCACTGTTCTGGGTGTCAGTTTGCAGGACCCACTTGGCACTCTTAAACCAGACCAAGTTGGCACTGGTGTTGCTTAGCGTCTGGGAAACATCTGGTGAGATGCGGAATTCCAGGAGTCACCCGGCAATTTACGGCCGCAGGACCCTGAACCATTGTACAGGATTTTTCCCTGGTAAACAAAACTCACAAGCCACTGTTCTGGGTGTCAGTTTTCAGGACCCACTTGACACTCTCAAAGCAGACCAAGTTGGCACTGGTGCCACCTTGCGTCTGGGAGGCATCCTGCGAGAGGCGCAATTCCAGGAGGCACCCGGCAATTTAAGGCCGCAGGACCCTGAACCATTGTACAGGCTTTTTCCCTGGGAAACAAAACTCACAAGCCACTGTTCTGGGTGTCAGTTTTCAGGACCCACTAGGCACTCTTAAACCAGACCAAGTTGGCACTGGTGCCACCTTGCATCTGGGAGGCATCCTGCGAGAGGCCGAATTCCAGGAGGCACCCGGCAATTTAAGGCGTAAGGCCCCTGAACCATTCTACAATCTTTTTCCCTGGGAAACAAAACTCACAAGCCACTGTTCTGGGTGTCAGTTTTCAGGACCCACTTGGCACTCTTAAACCAGACCAAGTTGGCACTGGTGCCACCTTGCGTCTGGGAGGCATCCTGCGAGAGGCCGAATTCCAGGAGGCACCCGGCAATTTAAGGCCGCAGGACCCTGAACCATTGTACAGGATTTTTCCCTGGGAAACAAAACTCACAAGCCACTGTTCTGGGTGTCAGTTTTCAGGACCCACTTGGCACTCTTAAACCCTACCAAGGTGGCACTGGTGCCACCTTGCGTCTGGGAGGCATCCTGCGAGAGGCCGAATTCCAGGAGGCACCCGGCAATTTAAGGCCGCAGGACCCTGAACCATTGTACCGGCTTTTTCCCTGGGAAACAAAACTCACAAGCCACTGTTCTGGGTGTCAGTTTTCAGGACCCACTTGGCACTCTCAACCCAGACCAAGCTGGCACTGGTGCCACCATGCTTCTGGGAGGCATCTTGCAAGACGCCGAATTCGAGGAGGCACCCGGCAATTTAAGGCCGCAGGACCCTGAACCATTGTACAGGCTTTTTCCCTGGGAAACAAAACTCACAAGCCACTGTTCTGGGTGTCAGTTTTCAGGACCCACTTGGCACTCTTAAACCAGACCAAGTTGGCACTGGTGCCACCTTGCATCTGGGAGGCATCCAGCGAGAGGCCGAATACGTCTGGGAGGCATCCTGCGAGAGGCCGAATTCCAGGAGGCACCCGGCAATTTAAGGCCGCAGGACCCTGAACCATTGTACAGGATTTTTCCCTGGGAAACAAAACTCACAAGCCACTGTTCTGGGTGTCAGTTTTCAGGACCCACTTGGCACTCTTAAACAAGACCAAGTTGGCACTGGTGCCACCTTGCGTCTGGGAGGCATCCTGCGAGAGGTGCAATTCCAGCAGGCACCCGGCAATTTAAGGCCGCAGGACCCTGAACCATTGTACCGGCTTTTTCCCTGGGAAACAAAACTCACAAGCCACTGTTCTGGGTGTCAGTTTTCAGGACCCACTTGGCACTCTAACCCAGACCAAGCTGGCACTGGTGCCACCATGCTTCTGGGAGGCATCTTGCAAGACGCCGAATTCGAGGAGGCACCCGGCAATTTAAGGCCGCAGGACCCTGAACCATTGTACAGGCTTTTTCCCTGGGAAACAAAACTCACAAGCCACTGTTCTGGGTGTCAGTTTTCAGGACCCACTTGGCACTCTTGAACCAGACCAAGTTGGCACTGGTGCCACCTTGCATCTGGGAGGCATTCTGCGAGAGGCCGAATTCCAGGAGGCACCTGGCAATTTAAGGCCTCAGGCCCCTGAACCATTGTACAGGCTTTTTCCCTGGGAAACAAAACTCACAAGCCACTGTTCTGGGTGTCAGTTTTCAGGACCCACTTGGCACTCTCAAACCAGACCAAGTTGGCACTGGTGCCACCTTGCGTCTGGGAGGCATCCTGCAAGACGCCGAATTCCAGGAGGCACCCGGCAATTTAAGGCCGCAGGACCCTGAACCATTGTACAGGCTTTTTCCCTGGGAAACAAAACTCACAAGCCACTGTTCTGGGTGTCAGTTTTCAGGACCCACTTGGCACTCTTAAACCAGACCAAGTTGGCACTGGTGCCACCTTGCGTCTGGGAGGCATCCTGCGAGAGGCCGAATTCCAGGAGGCACACGGCAATTTAAGGCCGCAGGACCCTGAACCATTGTACAGGCTTTTTCCCTGGGAAACAAAACTCACAAGCCACTGTTCTGGGTGTCATTTTTAAGGACCCACTTGGCACTCTTAAACCAGACTAAGTTGGCACTGGTGCCACCTTGCGTCTGGGAGGCATCCTGCGAGAGGCCGAATTCCAGGAGGCACCCGGCAATTTAAGGCCGCAGGACCCTGAACCATTGTACAGGCTTTTTCCCTGGGAAACAAAACTCACAAGCCACTGTTCTGGGTGTCAGTTTTCAGGACCCACTTGGCACTCTCAAACCAGACCAAGTTGGCACTGGTGTTGCTTAGCGTCTTGGAAACATCTGGCGAGATGCGGAATTCCAGGAGGCACCCCGCAATTAAAGGCCACGTGAACCTGAACCATTGTACAGGCTTTTTCCCTGGGAAACAAAACTCACAAGCCACTGTTCTGGGTGTCAGTTTTCAGGACCCACTTGGCACTCTTAAACCAGACCAAGTTGGCACTAGTGCCACCTTGCGTCTGGGAGGCATCCTGCGAGAGGCCAAATTCCAGGAGGCACCTGGCAATTTAAGACCGCAGGCCCCTGAACCATTGTACAGGATTTTTCCCTGGGAAACAAAACTCACAAGCCACTGTTCTGGGTGTCAGTTTTCAGGACCCACTTGACACTCTCAAAGCAGACCAAGTTGGCACTGGTGCCACCTTGCGTCTGGGAGGCATCCTGCGAGAGGCGCAATTCCAGGAGGCGCCCGGCAATTTAAGGCCGCAGGACCCTGAACCATTGTACAGGCTTTTTCCCTGGGAAACAAAACTCACAAGCCACTGTTCTGGGTGTCAGTTTGCAGGAGCCACCTGGCACTCTCAAACCAGACCAAGTTGGCACTGGTGCCACCTTGCGTCTGGGAGGCATCCTGCGAGAGGCCGAATTCCAGGAGGCACCCGGAAATTTAAGGCCGCAGGACCCTGAACCATTTTACAGGCTTTTTCCCTGGGAAACAAAACTCACAAGCCACTGTTCTGGGTGTCAGTTTTCAGGACCCACTTGGCACTCTTAAACCAGACCAAGTGCGAACTGGTACCACCTTGCGTCTGGGAGGCATCCTGCAAGTGGCCGAATTCCAGGAGGCACACGGCAATTTAAGGCCTCAGGCCCCTGAACCATTGTACAGGCTTTTTCCCTGGGAAACAAAACTCACAAGTCACTGTTCTGGGTGTCAGTTTTCAGGACCCACTTGGCACTCTTAAAGCAGAACAAGTTGGCACCGGTGTCATGTTGCGTCTGGGAGGCATCCTGTAAGAGGCGGATCTCCAGGAGGCACCCGGCAACTTAAGGCCTCAGGCCCCTGAACCATTGCACACGCTTTTTCCCTGGGAAACAAAACTCACAAGCCACTGTTCTGGGTGTCAGTTTGCAGGACCCACTTGGTACTCTCAAACCAGACCAAGTTGGCACTGGTGCCACCTTGCGTCTGGGAGGCATCCTGCGAGAGCGAGAATTCCAGGAGGCACCCGGCTATTTAAGGCCGCAGTACCCAAAACCATTCTACAGGCTTTTTCCCTGGGAAAAAATATTCAGAAGCCACTGTTCTGGGTGTCAGTTTGCAGGACCCACTTGGAACTCTTAAACCAGACCAAGTTGGCACTGGTGCCACCTTGCGTCTGGGAGGCATCCTGCGAGAGGCTGAATTCCAGGAGGCACCCGGCAATTTAACGCCGCAGGACCCTCAACAATTGTACAGGCTTTTTCCCTGGGAAACAAAACTCACAAGCCACTGTTCTGGGTGTCAGTTTTCAGGACCCACTTGGCACTCTCAACCCAGACCAAGCTGGCACTGGTGCCACCACGCTTCTGGGAGGCATTTTGCAAGACGCCGAATTCCAGGAGGCACCCGGCAATTTAAGGCCGCAGGACCCTGAACCATGGTACAGGCTTTTTCCCTGGGAAACAAAACTCACAAGCCACTGTTCTGGGTGTCAGTTTGCAGGACACACTTGGCACTCTCAAACCAGACCAAGTTGGCACTGGTGTTGCTTAGAGTCTTGGAAACATCTGGCGAGATGCGGAATTCCAGGAGGCAACCCTCAATTTAAGGCCGCGTGAACCTGAACCATTGTACAGGCTTTTTCCCTGGGAAACAAAACTCACAAGCCACTGTTCTGGGTGTCAGTTTTCAGGACCCACTTGGCACTCTTAAACCAGACCAAGTTGGCACTGGTGCCACCTTGCGTCTGGGAGGCATCCTGCGAGAGGCCGAATTCCAGGAGGCACCCGGCAATTTAAGGCCGCAGGACCCAAAACCATTCTACAGGCTTTTTCCGTGGGAAAAAATATTCAGAAGCCACTGTTCTGGGTGTCAGTTTGCAGGACCCACTTGGCACTCTTAAACCAGACCAAGTTGGCACTGGTGTTGCTTAGCGTCTGGGAAACATCTGGTGAGATGCGGAATTCCAGGAGTCACCCGGCAATTTACGGCCGCAGGACCCTGAACCATTGTACAGGATTTTTCCCTGGTAAACAAAACTCACAAGCCACTGTTCTGGGTGTCAGTTTTCAGGACCCACTTGACACTCTCAAAGCAGACCAAGTTGGCACTGGTGCCACCTTGTGTCTGGGAGGCATCCTGCGAGAGGCGCAATTCCAGGAGGCACCCGGCAATTTAAGGCCGCAGGACCCTGAACCATTGTACAGGCTTTTTCCCTGGGAAACAAAACTCACAAGCCACTGTTCTGGGTGTCAGTTTTCAGGACCCACTAGGCACTCTTAAACCAGACCAAGTTGGCACTGGTGCCACCTTGCATCTGGGAGGCATCCTGCGAGAGGCCGAATTCCAGGAGGCACCCGGCAATTTAAGGCGTAAGGCCCCTGAACCATTCTACAATCTTTTTCCCTGGGAAACAAAACTCACAAGCCACTGTTCTGGGTGTCAGTTTTCAGGACCCACTTGGCACTCTTAAACCAGACCAAGTTGGCACTGGTGCCACCTTGCGTCTGGGAGGCATCCTGCGAGAGGCCGAATTCCAGGAGGCACCCGGCAATTTAAGGCCGCAGGACCCTGAACCATTGTACAGGATTTTTCCCTGGGAAACAAAACTCACAAGCCACTGTTCTGGGTGTCAGTTTTCAGGACCCACTTGGCACTCTTAAACCCTACCAAGTTGGCACTGGTGCCACCTTGCGTCTGGGAGGCATCCTGCGAGAGGCCGAATTCCAGGAGGCACCCGGCAATTTAAGGCCGCAGGACCCTGAACCATTGTACCGGCTTTTTCCCTGGGAAACAAAACTCACAAGCCACTGTTCTGGGTGTCAGTTTTCAGGACCCACTTGGCACTCTCAACCCAGACCAAGCTGGCACTGGTGCCACCATGCTTCTGGGAGGCATCTTGCAAGACGCCGAATTCGAGGAGGCACCCGGCAATTTAAGGCCGCAGGACCCTGAACCATTGTACAGGCTTTTTCCCTGGGAAACAAAACTCACAAGCCACTGTTCTGGGTGTCAGTTTTCAGGACCCACTTGGCACTCTTAAACCAGACCAAGTTGGCACTGGTGCCACCTTGCATCTGGGAGGCATCCTGCGAGAGGCCGAATACGTCTGGGAGGCATCCTGCGAGAGGCCGAATTCCAGGAGGCACCCGGCAATTTAAGGCCGCAGGACCCTGAACCATTGTACAGGATTTTTCCCTGGGAAACAAAACTCACAAGCCACTGTTCTGGGTGTCAGTTTTCAGGACCCACTTGGCACTCTTAAACCAGACCAAGTTGGCACTGGTGCCACCTTGCGTCTGGGAGGCATCCTGCGAGAGGTGCAATTCCAGGAGGCACCCGGCAATTTAAGGCCGCAGGACCCTGAACCATTGTACCGGCTTTTTCCCTGGGAAACAAAACTCACAAGCCACTGTTCTGGGTGTCAGTTTTCAGGACCCACTTGGCACTCTAACCCAGACCAAGCTGGCACTGGTGCCACCATGCTTCTGGGAGGCATCTTGCAAGACGCCGAATTCGAGGAGGCACCCGGCAATTTAAGGCCGCAGTACCCTCAACCATTGTACAGGCTTTTTCCCTGGGAAACAAAACTCACAAGCCACTGTTCTGGGTGTCAGTTTTCAGGACCCACTTGGCACTCTTGAACCAGACCAAGTTGGCACTGGTGCCACCTTGCATCTGGGAGGCATTCTGCGAGAGGCCGAATTCCAGGAGGCACCTGGCAATTTAAGGCCTCAGGCCCCTGAACCATTGTACAGGCTTTTTCCCTGGGAAACAAAACTCACAAGCCACTGTTCTGGGTGTCAGTTTTCAGGACACACTTGGCACTCTTGAAGCAGACCAAGTTGGCACTGGTGCCACCTTGCGTCTGGGAGGCATCCTGCAAGACGCCGAATTCCAGGAGGCACCCGGCAATTTAAGGCCGCAGGACCCTGAACCATTGTACAGGCTTTTTCCCTGGGAAACAAAACTCACAAGCCACTGTTCTGGGTGTCAGTTTTCAGGACCCACTAGGCACTCTTAAACCAGACCAAGTTGGCACTGGTGCCACCTTGCGTCTGGGAGGCATCCTGCGAGAGGCCGAATTCCAGGAGGCACCCGGCAATTTAAGGCCGCAGGACCCTGAACCATTGAACAGGCTTTTTCCCTGGGAAACAAAAGTCACAAGCCACTGTTCTGGGTGTCATTTTTAAGGACCCACTTGGCACTCTTAAACCAGACTAAGTTGGCACTGGTGCCACCTTGCGTCTGGGAGGCATCCTGCGAGAGGCCGAATTCCAGGAGGCACCCGGCAATTTAAGGCCGCAGGACCCTGAACCATTGTACAGGCTTTTTCCCTGGGAAACAAAACTCACAAGCCACTGTTCTGGGTGTCAGTTTTCAGGACCCACTTGGCACTCTCAAACCAGACCATGTTGGCACTGGTGTTGCTTAGCGTCTTGGAAACATCTGGCGAGATGCGGAATTCCAGGAGGCACCCCGCAATTAAAGGCCGCGTGAACCTGAACCATTGTACAGGCTTTTTCCCTGGGAAACAAAACTCACAAGCCACTGTTCTGGGTGTCAGTTTTCAGGACCCACTTGGCACTCTTAAACCAGACCAAGTTGGCACTAGTGCCACCTTGTGTCTGGGAGGCATCCTGCGAGAGGCCAAATTCCAGGAGGCACCTGGCAATTTAAGACCGCAGGCCCCTGAACCATTGTACAGGATTTTTCCCTGGGAAACAAAACTCACAAGCCACTGTTCTGGGTGTCAGTTTTCAGGACCCACTTGACACTCTCAAAGCAGACCAAGTTGGCACTGGTGCCACCTTGCGTCTGGGAGGCATCCTGCGAGAGGCGCAATTCCAGGAGGCGCCCGGCAATTTAAGGCCGCAGGACCCTGAACCATTGTACAGGCTTTTTCCCTGGGAAACAAAACTCACAAGCCACTGTTCTGGGTGTCAGTTTTCAGGACCCACTTGGCACTCTCAAACCAGACCAAGTTGGCACTGGTGCCACCTTGCGTCTGGGAGGCATCCTGCGAGAGGCCGAATTCCAGGAGGCACCCGGAAATTTAAGGCCGCAGGACCCTGAACCATTTTACAGGCTTTTTCCCTGGGAAACAAAACTCACAAGCCACTGTTCTGGGTGTCAGTTTGCAGGACCCACTTGGCACTCTTAAACCAGACCAAGTGCGAACTGGTGCCACCTTGCGTCTGGGAGGCATCCTGCAAGTGGCCGAATTCCAGGAGGCACCCGGCAATTTAAGGCCTCAGGCCCCTGAACCATTGTACAGGCTTTTTCCCTGGGAAACAAAACTCACAAGCCACTGTTCTGGGTGTCAGTTTTCAGGACCCACTTGGCACTCTTAAAGCAGAACAAGTTGGCACCGGTGTCATGTTGCGTCTGGGAGGCATCCTTTAAGAGGCGGATCTCCAGGAGGCACCCGGCAACTTAAGGCCTCAGGCCCCTGAACCATTGCACACGCTTTTTCCCTGGGAAACAAAACTCACAAGCCACTGTTCTGGGTGTCAGTTTGCAGGACCCACTTGGTACTCTCAAACCAGACCAAGTTGGCACTGGTGCCACCTTGCGTCTGGGAGGCATCCTGCGAGAGCGGGAATTCCAGGAGGCACCCGGCTATTTAAGGCCGCAGGACCCAAAACCATTCTACAGGCTTTTTCCCTGGGAAAAAATATTCAGAAGCCACTGTTCTGGGTGTCAGTTTGCAGGACCCACTTGGAACTCTTAAACCAGACCAAGTTGGCACTGGTGCCACCTTGCGTCTGGGAGGCATCCTGCGAGAGGCTGAATTCCAGGAGGCACCCGGCAATTTAAGGCCGCAGGACCCTCAACCATTGTACAGGCTTTTTCCCTGGGAAACAAAACTCACAAGCCACTGTTCTGGGTGTCAGTTTTCAGGACCCACTTGGCACTCTCAACCCAGACCAAGCTGGCACTGGTGCCACCACGCTTCTGGGAGGCATTTTGCAAGACGCCGAATTCCAGGAGGCACCCGGCAATTTAAGGCCGCAGGACCCTGAACCATGGTACAGGCTTTTTCCCTGGGAAACAAAACTCACAAGCCACTGTTCTGGGTGTCAGTTTGCAGGACACACTTGGCACTCTCAAACCAGACCAAGTTGGCACTGGTGTTGCTTAGAGTCTTGGAAACATCTGGCGAGATGCGGAATTCCAGGAGGCAACCCTCATTTTAAGGCCGCGTGAACCTGAACCATTGTACAGGCTTTTTCCCTGGGAAACAAAACTCACAAGCCACTGTTCTGGGTGTCAGTTTGCAGGACCCACTTGGCACTCTTAAACCAGACCAAGTGCGAACTGGTGCCACCTTGCGTCTGGGAGGCATCCTGCAAGTGGCCGAATTCCAGGAGGCACCCGGCAATTTAAGGCCTCAGGCCCCTGAACCATTGTACAGGCTTTTTCCCTGGGAAACAAAACTCACAAGCCACTGTTCTGGGTGTCAGTTTTCAGGACCCACTTGGCACTCTTAAAGCAGAACAAGTTGGCACCGGTG
This sequence comes from Fringilla coelebs, assembly GCF_963513975.1. Taxonomy (NCBI): domain Eukaryota; kingdom Metazoa; phylum Chordata; class Aves; order Passeriformes; family Fringillidae; genus Fringilla; species Fringilla coelebs. The sequence goes on along the minus strand of NW_028167521.1, from coordinate 1,707,338 downwards.
TCATGTTGCGTCTGGGAGGCATCCTTTAAGAGGCGGATCTCCAGGAGGCACCCGGCAACTTAAGGCCTCAGGCCCCTGAACCATTGCACACGCTTTTTCCCTGGGAAACAAAACTCACAAGCCACTGTTCTGGGTGTCAGTTTGCAGGACCCACTTGGTACTCTCAAACCAGACCAAGTTGGCACTGGTGCCACCTTGCGTCTGGGAGGCATCCTGCGAGAGCGGGAATTCCAGGAGGCACCCGGCTATTTAAGGCCGCAGGACCCAAAACCATTCTACAGGCTTTTTCCCTGGGAAAAAATATTCAGAAGCCACTGTTCTGGGTGTCAGTTTGCAGGACCCACTTGGCACTCTTAAACCAGACCAAGTTGGCACTGGTGTTGCTTAGCGTCTGGGAAACATCTGGTGAGATGCGGAATTCCAGGAGTCACCCGGCAATTTACGGCCGCAGGACCCTGAACCATTGTACAGGATTTTTCCCTGGTAAACAAAACTCACAAGCCACTGTTCTGGGTGTCAGTTTTCAGGACCCACTTGACACTCTCAAAGCAGACCAAGTTGGCACTGGTGCCACCTTGCGTCTGGGAGGCATCCTGCGAGAGGCGCAATTCCAGGAGGCACCCGGCAATTTAAGGCCGCAGGACCCTGAACCATTGTACAGGCTTTTTCCCTGGGAAACAAAACTCACAAGCCACTGTTCTGGGTGTCAGTTTGCAGGACCCACTAGGCACTCTTAAACCAGACCAAGTTGGCACTGGTGCCACCTTGCATCTGGGAGGCATCCTGCGAGAGGTGCAATCCCAGGAGGCACCCGGCAATTTAAGGCCGCAGGACCCTGAACCATTGTACCGGCTTTTTCCCTGGGAAACAAAACTCACAAGCCACTGTTCTGGGTGTCAGTTTTCAGGACCCACTTGGCACTCTAACCCAGACCAAGCTGGCACTGGTGCCACCATGCTTCTGGGAGGCATCTTGCAAGACGCCGAATTCGAGGAGGCACCCGGCAATTTAAGGCCGCAGTACCCTCAACCATTGTACAGGCTTTTTCCCTGGGAAACAAAACTCACAAGCCACTGTTCTGGGTGTCAGTTTTCAGGACCCACTTGGCACTCTTGAACCAGACCAAGTTGGCACTGGTGCCACCTTGCATCTGGGAGGCATTCTGCGAGAGGCCGAATTCCAGGAGGCACCTGGCAATTTAAGGCCTCAGGCCCCTGAACCATTGTACAGGCTTTTTCCCTGGGAAACAAAACTCACAAGCCACTGTTCTGGGTGTCAGTTTTCAGGACCCACTTGGCACTCTCAAACCAGACCAAGTTGGCACTGGTGCCACCTTGCGTCTGGGAGGCATCCTGCAAGACGCCGAATTCCAGGAGGCACCCGGCAATTTAAGGCCGCAGGACCCTGAACCATTGTACAGGCTTTTTCCCTGGGAAACAAAACTCACAAGCCACTGTTCTGGGTGTCAGTTTGCAGGAGCCACTAGGCACTCTTAAACCAGACCAAGTTGGCACTGGTGCCACCTTGCGTCTGGGAGGCATCCTGCAAGACGCCGAATTCCAGGAGGCACCCGGCAATTTAAGGCCGCAGGACCCTGAACCATTGTACAGGCTTTTTCCCTGGGAAACAAAACTCACAAGCCACTGTTCTGGGTGTCAGTTTTCAGGACCCACTTGGCACTCTTAAACCAGACCAAGTTGGCACTGGTGCCACCTTGCGTCTGGGAGGCATCCTGCGAGAGGTGCAATTCCAGGAGGCACCCGGCAATTTAAGGCCGCAGGACCCTGAACCATTGTACAGGCTTTTTCCCTGGGAAACAAAACTCACAAGCCACTGTTCTGGGTGTCAGTTTTCAGGACCCACTTGGCACTCTTAAACCAGACCAAGTTGGAACTGGTGCCACCTTGCATCTCGGAGGCATCCTGCGAGAGGCCGAATTCCAGGAGGCACCCGGCAATTTAAGACCGCAGGCCCCAGAACCATTGTAAAGGCTTTTTCCCTGGGAAACAAAACTCACAAGCCACTGTTCTGGTTGTCAGTTTTCAGGACCCACTTGGCACTCTTAAACCAGACCAAATGGGCACTGGTGTCATGTTGCGCCTGGAAGGCATCTTGTGAGAGGCGGATCTTCCAGGAGGCACCCAGCAACTTAAGGCCTCAGGCCCCTGAACCATTGTACACGCTTTTTCCCTGGGAAACAAAACTCACAAGCCACTGTTCTGGGTGTCAGTTTTCAGGACCCACTTGGCACTCTTAAACCAGACCAAGTTGGCACTGGTGCCACCTTGCGTCTGGGAGGCATCCTGCGAGAGGCCGAATTCCAGGAGGCACCCGGCAATTTAAGGCCGCAGGACCCAAAACCATTCTACAGGCTTTTTCCCTGGGAAAAAATATTCAGAAGCCACTGTTCTGGGTGTCAGTTTGCAGGACCCACTTGGCACTCTTAAACCAGACCAAGTTGGCACTGGTGTTGCTTAGCGTCTGGGAAACATCTGGTGAGATGCGGAATTCCAGGAGTCACCCGGCAATTTACGGCCGCAGGACCCTGAACCATTGTACAGGATTTTTCCCTGGGAAACAAAACTCACAAGCCACTGTTCTGGGTGCCAGTTTTCAGGACCCACTTGACACTCTCAAAGCAGACCAAGTTGGCACTGGTGCCACCTTGCGTCTGGGAGGCATCCTGCGAGAGGCGCAATTCCAGGAGGCACCCGGCAATTTAAGGCCTCAGGCCCCTGAACCATTGTACAGGCTTTTTCCCTGGGAAACAAAACTCACAAGCCACTGTTCTGGGTGTCAGTTTTCAGGACCCACTAGGCACTCTTAAACCAGACCAAGTTGGCACTGGTGCCACCTTGCATCTGGGAGTCATCCTGCGAGAGGCCGAATTCCAGGAGGCACCCGGCAATTTAAGGCGTAAGGCCCCTGAACCATTCTACAATCTTTTTCCCTGGGAAACAAAACTCACAAGCCACTGTTCTGGGTGTCAGTTTTCAGGACCCACTTGGCACTCTTAAACCAGACCAAGTTGGCACTGGTGCCACCTTGCGTCTGGGAGGCATCCTGCGAGAGGCCGAATTCCAGGAGGCACCCGGCAATTTAAGGCCGCAGGACCCTGAACCATTGTACAGGATTTTTCCCTGGGAAACAAAACTCACAAGCCACTGTTCTGGGTGTCAGTTTTCAGGACCCACTTGGCACTCTTAAACCAGACCAAGTTGGCACTGGTGCCACCTTGCGTCTGGGAGGCATCCTGCGAGAGGCCGAATTCCAGGAGGCACCCAGCAATTTAAGGCCGCAGGACCCTGAACCATTGTACCGGCTTTTTCCCTGGGAAACAAAACTCACAAGCCACTGTTCTGGGTGTCAGTTTTCAGGACCCACTTGGCACTCTCAACCCAGACCAAGTTGGCACTGGTGCCACAGTGCTTCTGGGAGGCATCTTGCAAGACGCCGAATTCGAGGAGGCACCCGGCAATTTAAGGCCGCAGGACCCTGAACCATTGTACAGGCTTTTTCCCTGGGAAAGAAAACTCACAAGCCACTGTTCTGGGTGTCAGTTTTCAGGACCCACTTGGCACTCTTAAACCAGACCAAGTTGGCACTGGTGCCACCTTGCATCTGGGAGGCATCCTGCGAGAGGCCGAATACGTCTGGGAGGCATCCTGCGAGAGGCCGAATTCCAGGAGGCACCCGGCAATTTAAGGCCGCAGGACCCTGAACCATTGTACAGGATTTTTCCCTGGGAAACAAAACTCACAAGCCACTGTTCTGGGTGTCAGTTTTCAGGACCCACTTGGCACTCTTAAACCAGACCAAGTTGGCACTGGTGCCACCTTGCATCTGGGAGGCATCCTGCGAGAGGCCGAATTCCAGGAGGCACCCGGCAATTTAAGGCCGCAGGACCCTGAACCATTGTACAGGCTTTTTCCCTGGGAAACAAAACTCACAAGCCACTGTTCTGGGTGTCAGTTTTCAGGACCCACTTGGCACTCTTAAACCAGACCAAGTTGGAACTGGTGCCACCTTGCATCTCGGAGGCATCCTGCGAGAGGCCGAATTCCAGGAGGCACCCGGCAATTTAAGACCGCAGGCCCCAGAACCATTGTAAAGGCTTTTTCCCTGGGAAACAAAACTCACAAGCCACTGTTCTGGGTGTCAGTTTTCAGGACCCACTTGGCACTCTTAAACCAGACCAAGTGGGCACTGGTGTCATGTTGCGCCTGGAAGGCATCCTGTGAGAGGCGGATCTTCCAGGAGGCACCCAGCAACTTAAGGCCTCAGGCCCCTGAACCATTGTACACGCTTTTTCCCTGGGAAACAAAACTCACAAGCCACTGTTCTGGGTGTCAGTTTTCAGGACCCACTTGGCACTCTTAAACCAGACCAAGTTGGCACTGGTGCCACCTTGCGTCTGGGAGGCATTATGCGAGAGGCCGAATTCCAGGAGGCACCCGGCAATTTAAGGCCGCAGGACCCAAAACCATTCTACAGGCTTTTTCCCTGTGAAAAAATATTCAGAAGCCACTGTTCTGGGTGTCAGTTTGCAGGACCCACTTGGCACTCTTAAACCAGACCAAGTTGGCACTGGTGTTGCTTAGCGTCTGGGAAACATCTGGTGAGATGCGGAATTCCAGGAGTCACCCGGCAATTTACGGCCGCAGGACCCTGAACCATTGTACAGGATTTTTCCCTGGGAAACAAAACTCACAAGCCACTGTTCTGGGTGCCAGTTTTCAGGACCCACTTGACACTCTCAAAGCAGACCAAGTTGGCACTGGTGCCACCTTGCGTCTGGGAGGCATCCTGCGAGAGGCGCAATTCCAGGAGGCACCCGGCAATTTAAGGCCTCAGGCCCCTGAACCATTGTACAGGCTTTTTCCCTGGGAAACAAAACTCACAAGCCACTGTTCTGGGTGTCAGTTTTCAGGACCCACTAGGCACTCTTAAACCAGACCAAGTTGGCACTGGTGCCACCTTGCATCTGGGAGTCATCCTGCGAGAGGCCGAATTCCAGGAGGCACCCGGCAATTTAAGGCGTAAGGCCCCTGAACCATTCTACAATCTTTTTCCCTGGGAAACAAAACTCACAAGCCACTGTTCTGGGTGTCAGTTTTCAGGACCCACTTGGCACTCTTAAACCAGACCAAGTTGGCACTGGTGCCACCTTGCGTCTGGGAGGCATCCTGCGAGAGGCCGAATTCCAGGAGGCACCCGGCAATTTAAGGCCGCAGGACCCTGAACCATTGTACAGGATTTTTCCCTGGGAAACAAAACTCACAAGCCACTGTTCTGGGTGTCAGTTTTCAGGACCCACTTGGCACTCTTAAACCAGACCAAGTTGGCACTGGTGCCACCTTGCGTCTGGGAGGCATCCTGCGAGAGGCCGAATTCCAGGAGGCACCCGGCAATTTAAGGCCGCAGGACCCTGAACCATTGTACCGGCTTTTTCCCTGGGAAACAAAACTCACAAGCCACTGTTCTGGGTGTCAGTTTTCAGGACCCACTTGGCACTCTCAACCCAGACCAAGTTGGCACTGGTGCCACAGTGCTTCTGGGAGGCATCTTGCAAGACGCCGAATTCGAGGAGGCACCCGGCAATTTAAGGCCGCAGGACCCTGAACCATTGTACAGGCTTTTTCCCTGGGAAACAAAACTCACAAGCCACTGTTCTGGGTGTCAGTTTTCAGGACCCACTTGGCACTCTTAAACCAGACCAAGTTGGCACTGGTGCCACCTTGCCTCTGGGAGGCATCCTGCGAGAGGCCGAATACGTCTGGGAGGCATCCTGCGAGAGGCCGAATTCCAGGAGGCACCCGGCAATTTAAGGCCGCAGGACCCTGAACCATTGTACAGGATTTTTCCCTGGGAAACAAAACTCACAAGCCACTGTTCTGGGTGTCAGTTTTCAGGACCCACTTGGCACTCTTAAACCAGACCAAGTGGGCACTGGTGCCACCTTGCGTCTGGGAGGCATCCTGCGAGAGGTGCAATTCCAGGAGGCACCCGGCAATTTAAGGCCGCAGGACCCTGAACCATTGTACCGGGTTTTTCCCTGGGAAACAAAACTCACAAGCCACTGTTCTGGGTGTCAGTTTTCAGGACCCACTTGGCACTCTAACCCAGACCAAGCTGGCACTGGTGCCACCATGCTTCTGGGAGGCATCTTGCATGACGCCGAATTCGAGGAGGCACCCGGCAATTTAAGGCCGCAGTACCCTCAACCATTGTACAGGCTTTTTCCCTGGGAAACAAAACTCACAAGCCACTGTTCTGGGTGTCAGTTTTCAGGACCCACTTGGCACTCTTGAACCAGACCAAGTTGGCACTGGTGCCACCTTGCATCTGGGAGGCATTCTGCGAGAGGCCGAATTCCAGGAGGCACCTGGCAATTTAAGGCCTCAGGCCCCTGAACCATTGTACAGGCTTTTTCCCTGGGAAACAAAACTCACAAGCCACTGTTCTGGGTGTCAGTTTTCAGGACCCACTTGGCACTCTCAAACCAGACCAAGTTGGCACTGGTGCCACCTTGCGTCTGGGAGGCATCCTGCAAGACGCCGAATTCCAGGAGGCACCCGGCAATTTAAGGCCGCAGGACCCTGAACCATTGTACAGGCTTTTTCCCTGGGAAACAAAACTCACAAGCCACTGTTCTGGGTGTCAGTTTTCAGGACCCACTAGGCACTCTTAAACCAGACCAAGTTGGCACTGGTGCCACCTTGCGTCTGGGAGGCATCCTGCGAGAGGCCGAATTCCAGGAGGCACCCGGCAATTTAAGGCCTCAGGACCCTGAACCATTGTACAGGCTTTTTCCCTGGGAAACAAAACTCACAAGCCACTGTTCTGGGTGTCATTTTTAAGGACCCACTTGGCACTCTTAAACCAGACTAAGTTGGCACTGGTGCCACCTTGCGTCTGGGAGGCATCCTGCGAGAGGCCGAATTCCAGGAGGCACCCGGCAATTTAAGGCCGCAGGACCCTGAACCATTGTACAGGCTTTTTCCCTGGGAAACAAAACTCACAAGCCACTGTTCTGGGTGTCAGTTTTCAGGACCCACTTGGCACTCTCAAACCAGACCAAGTTGGCACTGGTGTTGCTTAGCGTCTTGGAAACATCTGGCGAGATGCGGAATTCCAGGAGGCACCCCGCAATTAAAGGCCGCGTGAACCTGAACCATTGTACAGGCTTTTTCCCTGGGAAACAAAACTCACAAGCCACTGTTCTGGGTGTCAGTTTTCAGGACCCACTTGGCACTCTTAAACCAGACCAAGTTGGCACTAGTGCCACCTTGCGTCTGGGAGGCATCCTGCGAGAGGCCAAATTCCAGGAGGCACCTGGCAATTTAAGACCGCAGGCCCCTGAACCATTGTACAGGATTTTTCCCTGGGAAACAAAACTCACAAGCCACTGTTCTGGGTGTCAGTTTTCAGGACCCACTTGACACTCTCAAAGCAGACCAAGTTGGCACTGGTGCCACCTTGCGTCTGGGAGGCATCCTGCGAGAGGCGCAATTCCAGGAGGCGCCCGGCAATTTAAGGCCGCAGGACCCTGAACCATTGTACAGGCTTTTTCCCTGGGAAACAAAACTCACAAGCCACTGTTCTGGGTGTCAGTTTGCAGGAGCCACCTGGCACTCTCAAACCAGACCAAGTTGGCACTGGTGCCACCTTGCGTCTGGGAGGCATCCTGCGAGAGGCCGAATTCCAGGAGGCACCCGGAAATTTAAGGCCGCAGGACCCTGAACTATTTTACAGGCTTTTTCCCTGGGAAACAAAACTCACAAGCCACTGTTCTGGGTGTCAGTTTTCAGGACCCACTTGGCACTCTTAAACCAGACCAAGTGCGAACTGGTGCCACCTTGCGTCTGGGAGGCATCCTGCAAGTGGCCGAATTCCAGGAGGCACACGGCAATTTAAGGCCTCAGGCCCCTGAACCATTGTACAGGCTTTTTCCCTGGGAAACAAAACTCACAAGTCACTGTTCTGGGTGTCAGTTTTCAGGACCCACTTGGCACTCTTAAAGCAGAACAAGTTGGCACTGGTGCCACCTTGCGTCTGGGAGGCATCCTGCGAGAGGCCGAATTCCAGGAGGCACCCGGCAATTTAAGGCCGCAGGACTCTGAACCATTGTACCGGCTTTTTCCCTGGGAAACAAAACTCACAAGCCACTGTTCTGGGTGTCAGTTTTCAGGACCCACTTGGCACTCTCAACCCAGACCAAGCTGGCACTGGTGCCACCATGCTTCTGGGAGGCATCTTGCAAGACGCCGAATTCGAGGAGGCACCCGGCAATTTAAGGCCGCAGGACCCTGAACCATTGTACAGGCTTTTTCCCTGGGAAACAAAACTCACAAGCCACTGTTCTGGGTGTCAGTTTTCAGGACCCACTTGGCACTCTTAAACCAGACCAAGTTGGCACTGGTGCCACCTTGCATCTGGGAGGCATCCTGCGAGAGGCCGAATACGTCTGGGAGGCATCCTGCGAGAGGCCGAATTCCAGGAGGCACCCGGCAATTTAAGGCCGCAGGACCCTTAACCATTGTACAGGATTTTTCCCTGGGAAACAAAACTCACAAGCCACTGTTCTGGGTGTCAGTTTGCAGGACCCACTTGGTACTCTCAAACCAGACCAAGTTGGCACTGGTGCCACCTTGCGTCTGGGAGGCATCCTGCGAGAGGCCGAATTCCAGGAGGCACCCGGCAATTTAAGGCCGCAGGACCCTGAACCATTGTACAGGATTTTTCCCTGGGAAAGAAAACTCACAAGCCACTGTTCTGGGTGTCAGTTTTCAGGACCCACTTGGCACTCTTAAACCAGACCAAGTTGGCACTGGTGCCACCTTGCGTCTGGGAGGCATCCTGCGAGAGGCCGAATTCCAGGAGGCACCCGGCAATTTAAGGCCGCAGGACCCTGAACCATTGTACCGGCTTTTTCCCTGGGAAACAAAACTCACAAGCCACTGTTCTGGGTGTCAGTTTTCAGGACCCACTTGGCACTCTCAACCCAGACCAAGCTGGCACTGGTGCCCCCATGCTTCTGGGAGGCATCTTGCAAGACGCCGAATTCGAGGAGGCACCCGGCAGTTTAAGGCCGCAGGACCCTGAACCATTGTACAGGCTTTTTCCCTGGGAAACAAAACTCACAAGCCACTGTTCTGGGTGTCAGTTTTCAGGACCCACTTGGCACTCTTAAACCAGACCAAGTTGGCACTGGTGCCACCTTGCATCTGGGAGGCATCCTGCGAGAGGCCGAATACGTCTGGGAGGCATCCTGCGAGAGGCCGAATTCCAGGAGGCACCCGGCAATTTAAGGCCGCAGGACCCTTAACCATTGTACAGGATTTTTCCCTGGGAAACAAAACTCACAAGCCACTGTTCTGGGTGTCAGTTTGCAGGACCCACTTGGTACTCTCAAACCAGACCAAGTTGGCACTGGTGCCACCTTGCGTCTGGGAGGCATCCTGCGAGAGGCCGAATTCCAGGAGGCACCCGGCAATTTAAGGCCGCAGGACCCTGAACCATTGTACAGGATTTTTCCCTGGGAAAGAAAACTCACAAGCCACTGTTCTGGGTGTCAGTTTTCAGGACCCACTTGGCACTCTTAAACCAGACCAAGTTGGCACTGGTGCCACCTTGCGTCTGGGAGGCATCCTGCGAGAGGCCGAATTCCAGGAGGCACCCGGCAATTTAAGGCCGCAGGACCCTGAACCATTGTACCGGCTTTTTCCCTGGGAAACAAAACTCACAAGCCACTGTTCTGGGTGTCAGTTTTCAGGACCCACTTGGCACTCTCAACCCAGACCAAGCTGGCACTGGTGCCCCCATGCTTCTGGGAGGCATCTTGCAAGACGCCGAATTCGAGGAGGCACCCGGCAGTTTAAGGCCGCAGGACCCTGAACCATTGTACAGGCTTTTTCCCTGGGAAACAAAACTCACAAGCCACTGTTCTGGGTGTCAGTTTTCAGGACCCACTTGGCACTCTTAAACCAGACCAAGTTGGCACTGGTGCCACCTTGCATCTGGGAGGCATCCTGCGAGAGGCCGAATTCCAGGAGGCACCTGGCAATTTAAGGCCTCAGGCCCCTGAACCATTGTACAGGCTTTTTCCCTGGGAAACAAAACTCACAAGCCACTGTTCTGGGTGTCAGTTTTCAGGACCCACTTGGCACTCTCAAACCAGACCAAGTTGGCACTGGTGCCACCTTGCGTCTGGGAGGCATCCTGCAAGACGCCGAATTCCAGGAGGCACCCGGCAATTTAAGGCCGCAGGACCCTGAACCATTTTACAGGCTTTTTCCCTGGGAAACAAAACTCACAAGCCACTGTTCTGGGTGTCAGTTTTCAGGACCCACTAGGCACTCTTAAACCAGACCAAGTTGGCACTGGTGCCACCTTGCGTCTGGGAGGCATCCTGCGAGAGGCCGAATTCCAGGAGGCACCCGGCAATTTAAGGCCGCAGGACCCTCAACGATTGTACAGGCTTTTTCCCTGGGAAACAAAACTCACAAGCCACTGTTCTGGGTGTCAGTTTTCAGGACCCACTTGGCACTCTCAACCCAGACCAAGCTGGCACTGGTGCCACCATGCTTCTGGGAGGCATCTTGCAAGACGCCGAATTCCAGGAGGCATCCGGCAATTTAAGGCCGCAGGTCCCTGAACCATTGTACAGGCTTTTTCCCTGGGAAACAAAACTCACAAGCCACTGTTCTGGGTGTCAGTTTTCAGGACCCACTTGGCACTCTTAAACCAGACCAAGTTGGCACTGGTGCCACCTTGCGTCTGGGAGGCATCCTGCGAGAGGCCGAATTCCAGGAGGCACCCGGCAATTTAAGGCCGCAGGACCCTGAACCATTGTACAGGATTTTTCCCTGGGAAACAAAACTCACAAGCCACTGTTCTGGGTGTCAGTTTTCAGGACCCACTTGGCACTCTTAAACCAGACCAAGTTGGCACTGGTGCCACCTTGCGTCTGGGAGGCATCCTGCGAGAGGTGCAATTCCAGGAGGCACCCGGCAATTTAAGGCCGCAGGACCCTGAACCATTGTACCGGCTTTTTCCCTGGGAAACAAAACTCACAAGCCACTGTTCTGGGTGTCAGTTTTTAGGACCCACTTGGCACTCTCAACCCAGACCAAGCTGGCACTGGTGCCACCATGCTTCTGGGAGGCATCTTGCAAGACGCCGAATTCGAGGAGGCACCCGGCAATTTAAGGCCGCAGGACCCTGAACCATTGTACAGGCTTTTTCCCTGGGAAACAAAACTCACAAGCCACTGTTCTGGGTGTCAGTTTTCAGGACCCACTTGGCACTCTTGAACCAGACCAAGTTGGCACTGGTGCCACCTTGCATCTGGGAGGCATCCTGCGAGAGGCCGAATTCCAGGAGGCACCTGGCAATTTAAGGCCTCAGGCTCCTGAACCATTGTACAGGCTTTTTCCCTGGGAAACAAAACTCACAAGCCACTGTTCTGGGTGTCAGTTTTCAGGACCCACTAGGCACTCTTAAACCAGACCAAGTTGGAAATGGTGCCACCTTGCGTCTGGGAGGCATCCTGCGAGAGGCCGAATTCCAGGAGGCACCCGGCAATTTAAGGATGCAGGACCCTGAACCATTGTACAGGATTTTTCCCTGGGAAACAAAACTCACAAGCCACTGTTCTGGGTGTCAGTTTTAAGGACCCACTTGGCACTCTTAAACCAGACTAAGTTGGCACTGGTGCCACCTTGCGTCTGGGAGGCATCCTGCGAGAGGCCGAATTCCAGGAGGCACCCGGCAATTTAAGGCCGCAGGACCCTGAACCATTGTACAGGCTTTTTCCCTGGGAAACAAAACTCACAAGCCACTGTTCTGGGTGTCAGTTTTCAGGACCCACTTGGCACTCTCAACCCAGACCAAGCTGGCACTGGTGCCACCATGCTTCTGGGAGGCATCTTGCAAGACGCCGAATTCCAGGAGGCATCCGGCAATTTAAGGCCGCAGGTCCCTGAACCATTGTACAGGCTTTTTCCCTGGGAAACAAAACTCACAAGCCACTGTTCTGGGTGTCAGTTTGCAAGACACACTTGGCACTCTCAAACCAGACCAAGTTGGCACTGGTGTTGCTTAGCGTCTTGGAAACATCTGGCGAGATGCGGAATTCCAGGAGGCACCCCGCAATTTAAGGCCGCGTGAACCTGAACCATTGTACAGGCTTTTTCCCTGGGAAACAAAACTCACAAGCCACTGTTCTGGGTGTCAGTTTTCAGGACCCACTTGGCACTCTTAAACCAGACCAAGTTGGCACTGGTGCCACCTTGCGTCTGGGAGGCATCCTGCGAGAGGCCAAATTCCAGGAGGCACCTGGCAATTTAAGACCGCAGGCCCCTGAACCATTGTACAGGATTTTTCCCTGGGAAACAAAACTCACAAGCCACTGTTCTGGGTGTCAGTTTTCAGGACCCACTTGACACTCTCAAAGCAGACCAAGTTGGCACTGGTGCCACCTTGCGTCTGGGAGGCATCCTGCGAGAGGCGCAATTCCAGGAGGCACCCGGCAATTTAAGGCCACAGGACCCTGAACCATTGTACAGGCTTTTTCCCTGGGAAACAAAACTCACAAGCCACTGTTCTGGGTGTCAGTTTGCAGGAGCCACCTGGCACTCTCAAAGCAGACCAAGTTGGCACTGGTGCCACCTTGCGTCTGGGAGGCATCCTGCGAGAGGCCGAATTCCAGGAGGCACCCTGAAATTTTAGGCCGCAGGACCCTGAACCATTTTACAGGCTTTTTCCCTGGGAAACAAAACTGACAAGCCACTGTTCTGGGTGTCAGTTTTCAGGACCCACTTGGCACTCTTAAACCAGACCAAGTGCGAACTGGTGCCACCTTGCGTCTGGGAGGCATCCTGCGAGAGGCGCAATTCCAGGAGGCACCCGGCAATTTAAGGCCGCAGGACCCTGAACCATTGTACAGGCTTTTTCCCTAGGAAACAAAACTCACAAGCCACTGTTCTGGGTGTCAGTTTTCAGGACCCACTTGGCACTCTCAACCCAGGCCAAGCTGGCACTGGTGCCACCATGCTTTTGGGAGGCATCTTGCAAGACGCCGAATTCCAGGAGGCATCCGGCAATTTAAGGCTGCAGGACCCTCAACCATTGTACAGGCTTTTTCCCTGGGAAACAAAACTCACAAGCCACTGTTCTGGGTGTCAGTTTGCAGGACACACTTGGCACTCTCAAACCAGACCAAGTTGGCACTGGTGTTGCTTAGCGTCTTGGAAACATCTGGCGAGATGCGGAATTCCAGGAGGCACCCCGCAATTTAAGGCCGCGTGAACCTGAACCATTGTACAGGCTTTCTCCCTGGGAAACAAAACTCACAAGCCACTGTTCTGGGTGTCAGTTTTCAGGACCCACTTGGCACTCTTAAACCAGACCAAGTTGGCACTGGTGCCACCTTGCGTCTGGGAGGCATCCTGCGAGAGGCCGAATTCCAGGAGGCACTTGGCAATTTAAGACCGCAGGCCCCTGAACCATTGTACAGGCTTTTTCCCTGGGAAACAAAACTCACAAGCCACTGTTCTGGGTGTCAGTTTTCAGGACCAACTTGGCATTCTTAAATCAGACCAAGTTGGCACTGGTGTTGCTTAGCGTCTGGGAGGCATCCTGCGAGAGGCGCAATTCAAGGAGGCACCCGGCAATTTAAGGCCGCAGGACCCTGAACCATTGTAGAGGCTTTTTCCCTGGGAAAAAATATTCAGAAGCCACTGTTCTGGGTGTCAGTTTGCAGGACCCACTTGGCACTCTTAAACCAGACCAAGTTGGCACTGGTGGTGCTTAGCGTCTGGGAAACACCTGGGGAGATGTGGAATTCCAGGAGGCACCCGGCAATTTAAGGCCTCAGGCCCCTGTACCATTGTACAGGATTTTTCCCTGGGAAACAAAACTCACAAGCCACTGTTCTGGGTGTCAGTTTTCAGGACACACTTGACGCTCTCAAAGACGACCAAGTTGGCACTGGTGCCACCTTGCGTCTGGGAGGCATCCTGCGAGAGGCGGAATTCCAGGAGGCACCCGGCAATTTAAGGCCGCAGGAACCTGAACCATTGTACAGGCTTTTTCCCTGGGAAACAAAACTCACAAGCCACTGTTCTTGGTGTCAGTTTTCAGGACCCACTTGACACTCTTAAACCAGACCAAGTTGGCACTGGTGCCACCTTACATCTGGGAGGCATCCTGCGAGAGGCCGAATTCCAGGAGGCACCCGGAAATTTAAGGCCTGAGGCCCCTGAACCATTGTACAGGCTTTTTCCCTGGGAAACAAAACTCACAAGCCACTGTTCTGGGTGTCAGTTTTCAGGACCCACTTGACACTCTCAAAGCAGACCAAGTTGGCACTGGTGTCATGTTGCGCCTGGGAGGCATCCTGTGAGAGGCGGATCTCCAGGAGGCACCCGGAAACTTAAGGCCTCAGGCCCCTGAAGCATTGTACACGCTTTTTCCCTGGGAAACAAAACTCACAAGCCACTGTTCTGGGTGTCAGTTTTCAGGACCCACTTGGCACTCTTAAACCAGACCAAGTTGGCACTGGTGCCACCTTGCGTCTGGGAGGCATCCTGCGAGAGGGGAAAATCCAGGAGGCACCCAGCAATTTAAGGCCGCAGGACCCAAAACCATCCTACAGGCTTTTTCCCTGGGAAAAAATATTCAGAAGCCACTGTTCTGGGTGTCAGTTTGCAGGACCCACTTGGCACTCTCAAACCAGACCAAGTTGGCACTGGTGTTGCTTAGCGTCTGGGAAAGACCTGGCGAGATGCGGAATTCCAGGAGGCACCCGGCAATTTAAGGCCTCAGGCCCCCGAACCATTGTACAGGATTTTTCCCTGGGAAACAAAACTCACAAGCCACTGTTCTGGGTGTCAGTTTTCAGGACCCACTTGACACTCTCAAAGCAGACCAAGTTGGCACTGGTGTCATGTTGCGCCTGGGAGGCATCCTGTGAGAGGCGGATCTCCAGGAGGCACCCGGAAACTTAAGGCCTCAGGCCCCTGAAGCATTGTACACGCTTTTTCCCTGGGAAACAAAACTCACAAGCCACTGTTCTGGGTGTCAGTTTTCAGGACCCACTTGGCACTCTTAAACCAGACCAAGTTGGCACTGGTGCCACCTTGCGTCTGGGAGGCATCCTGCGAGAGGCCGAATTCCAGGAGGCACCCGGCAATTTAAGGCCGCAGGAACCTGAACCATTGTACAGGCTTTTTCCCTGGGAAACAAAACTCACAAGCCACTGTTCTGGGTGTCAGTTTTCAGGACCCACTTGGCACTCTCAACCCAGACCAAGCTGGCACTGGTGCCACCATGCTTTTGGGAGGCATCTTGCAAGACGCCGAATTCCAGGAGGCATCCGGCAATTTAAGGCCGCAGGACCCTGAACCATTGTACAGGCTTTTTCCCTGGGAAACAAAACTCACAAGCCACTGTTCTGGGTGTCAGTTTGCAGGACACACTTGGCACTCTCAAATCAGACCAAGTTGGCACTGGTGTTGCTTAGCGTCTTGGAAACATCTGGCGAGATGCGGAATTCCAGGAGGCACCCCGCAATTTAAGGCCGCGTGAACCTGAACCATTCTACAGGCTTTTTCCCTGGGAAACAAAACTCACAAGCCACTGTTCTGGGTGTCAGTTTTCAGGACCCACTTGGCACTCTTAAACCAGACCAAGTTGGCACTGGTGCCACCTTGCGTCTGGGAGGCATCCTGCGAGAGGCCGAATTCCAGGAGGCACTTGGCAATTTAAGACCGCAGGCCCCTGAACCATTGTACAGGCTTTTTCCCTGGGAAACAAAACTCACAAGCCACTGTTCTGGGTGTCAGTTTTCAGGACCAACTTGGCATTCTTAAATCAGACCAAGTTGGCACTGGTGTTGCTTAGCGTCTGGGAAACACCTGGCGAGATGCGGAATTCCAGGAGGGACCCGGCAATTTAAGGCCTCAGGGCCCTGTACCATTGTACAGGCTTTTTCCCTGGGAAACAAAACTCACAAGCCACTGTTCTGGGTGTCAGTTTTCAGGACCCACTTGACACTCTCAAAGCAGACCAAGTTGGCACTGGTGCCACCTTGCGTCTGGGAGGCATCCTGCGAGAGGCGCAATTCCAGGAGGCACCCGGCAATTTAAGGCCGCAGGACCCTGAACCATTGTACAGGCTTTTTCCCTGGGAAACAAAACTCACAAGCCACTGTTCTGGGTGTCAGTTTGCAGTACCCACTTGGTACTCTCAAACCAGACCAAGTTGGCACTGGTGCCACCTTGCGTCTGGGAGGCATCCTGCGAGAGGGGAAAATCCAGGAGGCACCCAGCAATTTAAGGCCGCAGGACCCAAAACCATCCTACAGGCTTTTTCCCTGGGAAAAAATATTCAGAAGCCACTGTTCTGGGTGTCAGTTTGCAGGACCCACTTGGCACTCTCAAACCAGACCAAGTTGGCACTGGTGTTGCTTAGCGTCTGGGAAAGACCTGGCGAGATGCGGAATTCCAGGAGGCACCCGGCAATTTAAGGCCTCAGGCCCCCGAACCATTGTACAGGATTTTTCCCTGGGAAACAAAACTCACAAGCCACTGTTCTGGGTGTCAGTTTTCAGGACCCACTTGACACTCTCAAAGCAGACCAAGTTGGCACTGGTGTCATGTTGCGCCTGGGAGGCATCCTGTGAGAGGCGGATCTCCAGGAGGCACCCGGAAACTTAAGGCCTCAGGCCCCTGAAGCATTGTACACGCTTTTTCCCTGGGAAACAAAACTCACAAGCCACTGTTCTGGGTGTCAGTTTTCAGGACCCACTTGGCACTCTTAAACCAGACCAAGTTGGCACTGGTGTTGCTTAGCGTCTGGGAAACATCTGGTGAGATGCGGAATTCCAGGAGTCACCCGGCAATTTACGGCCGCAGGACCCTGAACCATTTTACAGGCTTTTTCCCTGGGAAACAAAACTCACAAGCCACTGTTCTGGGTGTCAGTTTTCAGGACCCACTTGACACTCTCAAAGCAGACAAAGTTGGCACTGGTGCCACCTTGCGTCTTAAAGGCATCCTGTGAGAGGCGCAATTCCAGGAGGCACCCAGGAATTAAAGGCTGCAGGGCCCTGTACCATTGTACAGGCTTTTTCCCTGGGAAACAAAACTCACAAGCCACTGTTCTGGGTGTCAGTTTTCAGGACCCACTTGGCACTCTCAAACCAGACCAAGTTGGCACTGGTGTTGCTTAGCCTCTGGGAAACAACTGGCGAGGTGCGGAATTCCAGGAGGCACCCCGCAATTTAAGGCCGCAGGACCCTGAACCATTGTACAGGCTTTTTCCCTGGGAAACAAAACTCACAAGCCACTGTTCTGGGTGTCAGTTTTCAGGACCCACTTGGCACTCTTAAACCAGACCAAGTTGGCACTGGTGCCACCTTGCGTCTGGGAGGCATCCTGCGAGAGGTCGAATTCCAGGAGGCACCCGGCAATTTAAGGCCTCAGGCCCCTGAACCATTGTACAGGCTTTTTCCCTGGGAAACAAAACTCACAAGCCACTGTTCTGGGTGTCAGTTTTCAGGACCCACTTGGCACTCTTAAACCAGACCAAGTTGGCACTGGTGCCACCTTGCGTCTGGGAGGCATCCTGCGAGAGGCCGAATTCCAGGAGGCTCCCGGCAATTTAAGGCCCTAGGACCCTGAACCATTGTACAGGCTTTTTCCCTGGGAAACAAAACTCACAAGCCACTGTTCTGGGTGTCAGTTTTCCGGACCCACTTGGCACTCTTAAACCAGACCAAGTTGGCACTGGTGCCACCTCTCGTCTGGGAGGCATCCTGCGAGAGGCCAAATTCCAGGAGCCTCCTGGCAATTTAAGACCGCAGGCCCCTGAACCATTGTACAGGATTTTTCCCTGGGAAACAAAACTCACAAGCCACTGTTCTGGGTGTCAGTTTTCAGGACCCACTTGGCACTCTCAAACCAGACCAAGTTGGCACTGGTGCCAGCTTGCGTCTGGGAGGCATCCTGTGAGAGGCGCAATTCCAGGAGGCACCTGGCAATTTAAGGCCTCAGGCCCGTGAACAATTCTACAGGCTTTTTCCCTGGGAAACAAAACTCACAAGCCACTGTTCTGGGTGTCAGTTTGCAGGACCCACTTGGCACTCTCAACCCAGACCAAGCTGGCACTGGTGCCACCATGCGTCTGGGAGGCATCTTGCAAGACGCCGAATATAAGGAGGCATCCAGCAATTAAAGGCCGCAGGACCCTGAACCATTGTACAGGCTTTTTCCCTGGGAAACAAAACTCACAAGCCACTGTTCTGAGTGTCAGTTTTCAGGACACACTTGGCACTCTCAAACCAGACCAAGTTGGCACTGGTGCCACCTTGCGTCTGGGAGGCATCCTGCGAGAGGGGGAATTCCAGGAGGCACCCTGCAATTTAAGGCCGCAGGACCCAAAACCATTCTACAGGCTTTTTCCTTGGGAAAAAATATTCAGAAGCCACTGTTTTGGGTGTCAGTTTGCAGGACCCACTTGGCACTCTTAAACCAGACCAAGTTGGCACTGGTGCTTCTTAGCGTCTGGGAAACATCTGATGAGATGCGGAATTCCAGGAGTCACCCGGCAATTTAAGGCCGCAGGACCCTGAACCATTGTACAGGCTTTTTCCCCGGGAAACAAAACTCACAAGCCACTTTTCTGGGTGTCAGTTTTCAGGACCCACTTGGCACTCTTAAACCAGACCAAGTTGGCACTGGTGCCACCTTGCGTCTGAAAGGCATCCTGTGAGAGGCGCAATTCCAGGAGGCACCCAGGAATTAAAGGCCGCAGGGCCCTGTACCATTGTACAGGCTTTTTCCCTGGGAAACAAAACTCACAAGCCACTGTTCTGGGTATCAGTTTTCAGGACCAACTTGGCACTCTCAATCCAGACCAAGTTGGCACTGGTGTTGCTTAGCGTCTGGGAAACAATTGGCGAGATGCGGAATTCCAGGAGGCACCCCGCAATTTAAGGCCGCAGGACCCTGAACCATTGTACAGGCTTTTTCCCTGGGAAACAAAACTCACAAGCCACTGTTCTGGGTGTCAGTTTTCAGGACCCACTTGGCACTCTTAAACGAGACCAAGTTGGCACTGGTGCCACCTTGCGTCTGGGAGGCATCCTGCGAGAGGCCGAATTCCAGGAGGCTCCCGGCAATTTAAGGCCCTAGGACCCTGAACCATTGTACAGGCTTTTTCCCTGGGAAACAAAACTCACAAGCCACTGTTCTGGGTGTCAGTTTGCAGGACACACTTGGCACTCTCAAATCAGACCAAGTTGGCACTGGTGTTGCTTAGCGTCTTGGAAACATCTGGCGAGATGCGGAATTCCAGGAGGCACCCCGCAATTTAAGGCCGCGTGAACCTGAACCATTCTACAGGCTTTTTCCCTGGGAAACAAAACTCACAAGCCACTGTTCTGGGTGTCAGTTTTCAGGACCCACTTGGCACTCTTAAACCAGACCAAGTTGGCACTGGTGCCACCTTGCGTCTGGGAGGCATCCTGCGAGAGGCCGAATTCCAGGAGGCACTTGGCAATTTAAGACCGCAGGCCCCTGAACCATTGTACAGGCTTTTTCCCTGGGAAACAAAACTCACAAGCCACTGTTCTGGGTGTCAGTTTTCAGGACCAACTTGGCATTCTTAAATCAGACCAAGTTGGCACTGGTGTTGCTTAGCGTCTGGGAAACACCTGGCGAGATGCGGAATTCCAGGAGGGACCCGGCAATTTAAGGCCTCAGGGCCCTGTACCATTGTACAGGCTTTTTCCCTGGGAAACAAAACTCACAAGCCACTGTTCTGGGTGTCAGTTTTCAGGACCCACTTGACACTCTCAAAGCAGACCAAGTTGGCACTGGTGCCACCTTGCGTCTGGGAGGCATCCTGCGAGAGGCGCAATTCCAGGAGGCACCCGGCAATTTAAGGCCGCAGGACCCTGAACCATTGTACAGGCTTTTTCCCTGGGAAACAAAACTCACAAGCCACTGTTCTGGGTGTCAGTTTGCAGTACCCACTTGGTACTCTCAAACCAGACCAAGTTGGCACTGGTGCCACCTTGCGTCTGGGAGGCATCCTGCGAGAGGGGAAAATCCAGGAGGCACCCAGCAATTTAAGGCCGCAGGACCCAAAACCATCCTACAGGCTTTTTCCCTGGGAAAAAATATTCAGAAGCCACTGTTCTGGGTGTCAGTTTGCAGGACCCACTTGGCACTCTCAAACCAGACCAAGTTGGCACTGGTGTTGCTTAGCGTCTGGGAAAGACCTGGCGAGATGCGGAATTCCAGGAGGCACCCGGCAATTTAAGGCCTCAGGCCCCCGAACCATTGTACAGGATTTTTCCCTGGGAAACAAAACTCACAAGCCACTGTTCTGGGTGTCAGTTTTCAGGACCCACTTGACACTCTCAAAGCAGACCAAGTTGGCACTGGTGTCATGTTGCGCCTGGGAGGCATCCTGTGAGAGGCGGATCTCCAGGAGGCACCCGGAAACTTAAGGCCTCAGGCCCCTGAAGCATTGTACACGCTTTTTCCCTGGGAAACAAAACTCACAAGCCACTGTTCTGGGTGTCAGTTTTCAGGACCCACTTGGCACTCTTAAACCAGACCAAGTTGGCACTGGTGTTGCTTAGCGTCTGGGAAACATCTGGTGAGATGCGGAATTCCAGGAGTCACCCGGCAATTTACGGCCGCAGGACCCTGAACCATTTTACAGGCTTTTTCCCTGGGAAACAAAACTCACAAGCCACTGTTCTGGGTGTCAGTTTTCAGGACCCACTTGACACTCTCAAAGCAGACAAAGTTGGCACTGGTGCCACCTTGCGTCTTAAAGGCATCCTGTGAGAGGCGCAATTCCAGGAGGCACCCAGGAATTAAAGGCTGCAGGGCCCTGTACCATTGTACAGGCTTTTTCCCTGGGAAACAAAACTCACAAGCCACTGTTCTGGGTGTCAGTTTTCAGGACCCACTTGGCACTCTCAAACCAGACCAAGTTGGCACTGGTGTTGCTTAGCGTCTGGGAAACAACTGGCGAGGTGCGGAATTCCAGGAGGCACCCCGCAATTTAAGGCCGCAGGACCCTGAACCATTGTACAGGCTTTTTCCCTGGGAAACAAAACTCACAAGCCACTGTTCTGGGTGTCAGTTTTCAGGACCCACTTGGCACTCTTAAACCAGACCAAGTTGGCACTGGTGCCACCTTGCGTCTGGGAGGCATCCTGCGAGAGGTCGAATTCCAGGAGGCACCCGGCAATTTAAGGCCTCAGGCCCCTGAACCATTGTACAGGCTTTTTCCCTGGGAAACAAAACTCACAAGCCACTGTTCTGGGTGTCAGTTTTCAGGACCCACTTGGCACTCTTAAACCAGACCAAGTTGGCACTGGTGCCACCTTGCGTCTGGGAGGCATCCTGCGAGAGGCCGAATTCCAGGAGGCTCCCGGCAATTTAAGGCCCTAGGACCCTGAACCATTGTACAGGCTTTTTCCCTGGGAAACAAAACTCACAAGCCACTGTTCTGGGTGTCAGTTTTCCGGACCCACTTGGCACTCTTAAACCAGACCAAGTTGGCACTGGTGCCACCTCTCGTCTGGGAGGCATCCTGCGAGAGGCCAAATTCCAGGAGCCTCCTGGCAATTTAAGACCGCAGGCCCCTGAACCATTGTACAGGATTTTTCCCTGGGAAACAAAACTCACAAGCCACTGTTCTGGGTGTCAGTTTTCAGGACCCACTTGGCACTCTCAAACCAGACCAAGTTGGCACTGGTGCCAGCTTGCGTCTGGGAGGCATCCTGTGAGAGGCGCAATTCCAGGAGGCACCTGGCAATTTAAGGCCTCAGGCCCGTGAACAATTCTACAGGCTTTTTCCCTGGGAAACAAAACTCACAAGCCACTGTTCTGGGTGTCAGTTTGCAGGACCCACTTGGCACTCTCAACCCAGACCAAGCTGGCACTGGTGCCACCATGCGTCTGGGAGGCATCTTGCAAGACGCCGAATATAAGGAGGCATCCAGCAATTAAAGGCCGCAGGACCCTGAACCATTGTACAGGCTTTTTCCCTGGGAAACAAAACTCACAAGCCACTGTTCTGAGTGTCAGTTTTCAGGACACACTTGGCACTCTCAAACCAGACCAAGTTGGCACTGGTGCCACCTTGCGTCTGGGAGGCATCCTGCGAGAGGGGGAATTCCAGGAGGCACCCTGCAATTTAAGGCCGCAGGACCCAAAACCATTCTACAGGCTTTTTCCTTGGGAAAAAATATTCAGAAGCCACTGTTTTGGGTGTCAGTTTGCAGGACCCACTTGGCACTCTTAAACCAGACCAAGTTGGCACTGGTGCTTCTTAGCGTCTGGGAAACATCTGATGAGATGCGGAATTCCAGGAGTCACCCGGCAATTTAAGGCCGCAGGACCCTGAACCATTGTACAGGCTTTTTCCCCGGGAAACAAAACTCACAAGCCACTTTTCTGGGTGTCAGTTTTCAGGACCCACTTGGCACTCTTAAACCAGACCAAGTTGGCACTGGTGCCACCTTGCGTCTGAAAGGCATCCTGTGAGAGGCGCAATTCCAGGAGGCACCCAGGAATTAAAGGCCGCAGGGCCCTGTACCATTGTACAGGCTTTTTCCCTGGGAAACAAAACTCACAAGCCACTGTTCTGGGTATCAGTTTTCAGGACCAACTTGGCACTCTCAATCCAGACCAAGTTGGCACTGGTGTTGCTTAGCGTCTGGGAAACAATTGGCGAGATGCGGAATTCCAGGAGGCACCCCGCAATTTAAGGCCGCAGGACCCTGAACCATTGTACAGGCTTTTTCCCTGGGAAACAAAACTCACAAGCCACTGTTCTGGGTGTCAGTTTTCAGGACCCACTTGGCACTCTTAAACGAGACCAAGTTGGCACTGGTGCCACCTTGCGTCTGGGAGGCATCCTGCGAGAGGCCGAATTCCAGGAGGCTCCCGGCAATTTAAGGCCCTAGGACCCTGAACCATTGTACAGGCTTTTTCCCTGGGAAACAAAACTCACAAGCCACTGTTCTGGGTGTCAGTTTTCCGGACCCACTTGGCACTCTTAAACCAGACCAAGTTGGCACTGGTGCCACCTTGCGTCTGGGAGGCATCCTGCGAGAGGCCAAATTCCAGGAGGCACCTGGCAATTTAAGACCGCAGGCCCCTGAACCATTGTACAGGATTTTTCCCTGGGAAACAAAACTCACAAGCCACTGTTCTGGGTGTCAGTTTTCAGGACCCACTTGGCACTCTCAAACGAGACCAAGTTGGCACTGGTGCCACCTTGCGTCTGGGAGGCATCCTGCGAGAGGCGCAATTCCAGGAGGCACCTGGCAATTTAAGGCCGCAGGATCGAAAACCATTCTACAGGCCTTTTTCCCTGGAAAACAAAACTCACAAGCCACTGTTCTGGGTGTCAGTTTGCAGGACCTACTTGGCACTCTCAACCCAGACCAAGCTGGCACTGCTGCCACCTTGCGTCTGGGAGGCATCTTGCAAGACGCCGAATATAAGGAGGCACCTGGCAATTTAAGGCCGCAGGACCCTGAACCATTGTACAGGCTTTTTCCCTGGGAAACAAAACTCACAAGCCACTGTTCTGAGTGTCAGTTTTCAGGACACACTTGGCACTCTCAAACCAGACCAAGTTGGCACTGGTGCCACCTTGCGTCTGGGAGGCATCCTGCGAGAGGGGGAATTCCAGGAGGCACCCGGCAATTTAAGGCCGCAGGACCCAAAACCATTCTACAGGCTTTTTCCTTGGGAAAAAATATTCAGAAGCCACTGTTCTGGGTGTCAGTTTGCAGGACCCACTTGGCACTCTTAAACCAGACCAAGTTGGCACTGGTGCTTCTTAGCGTCTGGGAAACATCTGATGAGATGCGGAATTCCAGGAGTCACCCGGCAATTTAAGGCCGCTGGACCCTGAACCATTGTACAGGCTTTTTCCCCGGGAAACAAAACTCACAAGCCACTTTTCTGGGTGTCAGTTTTCAGGACCCACTTGGCACTCTTAAACCAGACCAAGTTGGCACTGGTGCCACCTTGCGTCTGAAAGGCATCCTGTGAGACGCGCAATTCCAGGAGGCACCCAGGAATTAAAGGCCGCAGGGCCCTGAACCATTGTACAGGCTTTTTCCCTGGGAAACAAAACTCACAAGCCACTGTTCTGGGTATCAGTTTTCAGGACCAACTTGGCACTCTCAATCCAGACCAAGTTGGCACTGGTGTTGCTTAGCGTCTGGGAAACAATTGGCGAGATGCGGAATTCCAGGAGGCACCCCGCAATTTAAGGCCGCAGGACCCTGAACCATTGTACAGGCTTTTTCCCTGGGAAACAAAACTCACAAGCCACTGTTCTGGGTGTCAGTTTTCAGGACCCACTTCGCACTCTTAAACCAGACCAAGTTGGCACTGGTGCCACCTTGCGTCTGGGAGGCATCCTGCGAGAGGCCGAATTCCAGGAGGCACCCAGCAATTTAAGGCCTCAGGCCCCTGAACCATTGTACAGGCTTTTTCCCTGGGAAACAAAACTCACAAGCCACTGTTCTGGGTGTCAGTTTTCAGGACCCACTTGGCACTCTTAAACCAGACCAAGTTGGCACTGGTGCCACCTTGCGTCTGGGAGGCATCCTGCGAGAGGCCGAATTCCAGGAGGCTCCCGGCAATTTAAGGCCCTAGGACCCTGAACCATTGTACAGGCGTTTTCCCTGGGAAACAAAACTTACAAGCCACTGTTCTGGTTGTCAGTTTTCCGGACCCACTTGGCACTCTTAAACCAGACCAAGTTGGCACTGGTGCCACCTTGCGTCTGGGAGGCATCCTGCGAGAGGCCAAATTCCAGGAGGCACCTGGCAATTTAAGACCGCAGGCCCCTGAACCATTGTATAGGATTTTTCCCTGGGAAACAAAACTCACAAGCCACTGTTCTGGGTGTCAGTTTTCAGGACCCACTTGGCACTCTCAAACGAGACCAAGTTGCCACTGGTGCCACCTTGCGTCTGGGAGGCATCCTGCGAGAGGCGCAATTCCAGGAGGCACCTGGCAATTTAAGGCCGCAGGATCGAAAACCATTCTACAGGCCTTTTTCCCTGGAAAACAAAACTCACAAGCCACTGTTCTGGGTGTCAGTTTGCAGGACCCACTTGGCACTCTCAACCCAGACCAAGCTGGCACTGCTGCCACCATGCGTCTGGGAGGCATCTTGCAAGACGCCGAATATCAGGAGGCATCTGGCAATTTAAGGCCGCAGGACCCTGAACCATTGTACAGGCTTTTTCCCTGGGAAACAAAACTCACAAGCCACTGTTCTGAGTGTCAGTTTTCAGGACCCACTTGGCACTCTCAAACCAGACCAAGTTGGCACTGGTGCCACCTTGCGTCTGGGAGGCATCCTGCGAGAGGCGCAATTCCAGGAGGCACCCGGCAATTTAAGGCCGCAGGCCCCTGAACCATTGTACAGGCTTTTTCCCTGGGAAACAAAACTCACAAGCCACTGTTCTGGGTGTCAGTTTTCAGGACCCACTTGGCACTCTCAACCCAGGCCAAGCTGGCACTGGTGCCACCATGCTTTTGGGAGGCATCTTGCAAGACGCCGAATTCCAGGAGGCATCCGGCAATTTAAGGCCGCAGGACCCTGAACCATTGTACAGGCTTTTTCCCTGGGAAACAAAACTCACAAGCCACTGTTCTGGGTGTCAGTTTGCAGGACACACTTAGCACTCTCAAACCAGACCAAGTTGGCACTGGTGTTGCTTAGCGTCTTGGAAACATCTGGCGAGATGCGGAATTCCAGGAGGCACCCCGCAATTTAAGGCCGCGTGAACCTGAACCATTGTACAGGCTTTTTCCCTGGGAAACAAAACTCACAAGCCACTGTTCTGGGTGTCAGTTTTCAGGACCCACTTGGCACTCTTAAACCAGACCAAGTTGGCACTGGTGCCACCTTGCGTCTGGGAGTCATCCTGCGAGAGGCCGAATTCCAGGAGGCACTTGGCAATTTAAGACCGCAGGCCCCTGAACCATTGTACAGGCTTTTTCCCTGGGAAACAAAACTCACAAGCCACTGTTCTGGGTGTCAGTTTTCAGGACCAACTTGGCATTCTTAACTCAGACCAAGTTGGCACTGGTGTTGCTTAGCGTCTGGGAGGCATCCTGCGAGAGGCGCAATTCAAGGAGGCACCCGGCAATTTAAGGCCGCAGGACCCTGAACCATTGTACAGGCTTTTTCCCTGGGAAAAAATATTCAGAAGCCACTGTTCTGGGTGTCAGTTTTCAGGACCCACTTGGCACTCTTAAACCAGACCAAATTGGCACTGGTGTTGCTTAGCGTCTGGGAAACACCTGGCAAGATGCGGAATTCCAGGAGGGACCCGGCAATTTAAGGCCTCAGGGCCCTGTACCATTGTACAGGATTTTTCCCTGGGAAACAAAACTCACAAGCCACTGTTCTGGGTGTCAGTTTTCAGGACCCACTTGACACTCTCAAAGCAGACCAAGTTGGCACTGGTGCCACCTTGCGTCTGGGAGGCATCCTGCGAGAGGCGCAATTCCAGGAGGCACCCGGCAATTTAAGGCCGCAGGACCCTGAACCATTGTACAGGCTTTTTCCCTGGGAAACAAAACTCACAAGCCACTGTTCTGGGTGTCAGTTTTCAGGACCCACTTGGCACTCTTAAACCAGACCAAGTTGGCACTGGTGCCACCTTGCGTCTGGGAGTCATCCTGCGAGAGGCCGAATTCCAGGAGGCACTTGGCAATTTAAGACCGCAGGCCCCTGAACCATTGTACAGGCTTTTTCCCTGGGAAACAAAACTCACAAGCCACTGTTCTGGGTGTCAGTTTTCAGGACCAACTTGGCATTCTTAAATCAGACCAAGTTGGTACTGGTGTTGCTTAGCGTCTGGGAGGCATCCTGCGAGAGGCGCAATTCAAGGAGGCACCCGGCAATTTAAGGCCGCAGGACCCTGAACCATTGTACAGGCTTTTTCCCTGGGAAAAAATATTCAGAAGCCACTGTTCTGGGTGTCAGTTTTCAGGACCCACTTGGCACTCTTAAACCAGACCAAATTGGCACTGGTGTTGCTTAGCGTCTGGGAAACACCTGGCAAGATGCGGAATTCCAGGAGGGACCCGGCAATTTAAGGCCTCAGGGCCCTGTACCATTGTACAGGATTTTTCCCTGGGAAACAAAACTCACAAGCCACTGTTCTGGGTGTCAGTTTTCAGGACCCACTTGACACTCTCAAAGCAGACCAAGTTGGCACTGGTGCCACCTTGCGTCTGGGAGGCATCCTGCGAGAGGCGCAATTCCAGGAGGCACCCGGCAATTTAAGGCCGCAGGACCCTGAACCATTGTACAGGCTTTTTCCCTGGGAAACAAAACTCACAAGCCACTGTTCTGGGTGTCAGTTTGCAGTACCCACTTGGTACTCTCAAACCAGACCAAGTTGGCACTGGTGCCACCTTGCGTCTGGGAGGCATCCTACGAGAGGGGAAAATCCAGGAGGCGCCCAGCAATTTAAGGTCGCAGGACCCAAAACCATCCTACAGGCTTTTTCCCTGGGAAAAAATATTCAGAAGCCACTGTTCTGGGTGTCAGTTTGCAGGACACACTTGGCACTCTTAAACCAGACCAAGTTGGCACTGGTGTTGCTTAGCGTCTGGGAAACACCTGGCGAGATGCGGAATTCCAGGAGGCACCCGGCAATTTAAGGCCTCAGGCCCCCGAACCATTGTACAGGATTTTTCCCTGGGAAACAAAACTCACAAGCCACTGTTCTGGGTGTCAGTTTTCAGGACCCACTTGACACTCTCAAAGCAGACCAAGTCGGCACTGGTGCCAACTTGCCTCTGGGAGGCATCCTGCGAGAGGCCGAATTCCAGGAGGCACCCGGGAATTTAAGGCCGCAGGAACCTGAACCATTGTACAGGCTTTTTCCCTGGGAAACAAAACTCACAAGCCACTGTTCTGGGTGTCAGTTTGCAGGACCCACTTGGCACTCTTAAACCAGACCAAGTTGGGACTGGTGTTGCTTAGAGTCTGGGAAACATCTGGTGAGATGCGGAATTCCAGGAGGCACCCGGCAATTTACGGCCGCAGGACCCTGAACCATTTTACAGGCTTTTTCCCTGGGAAACAAAACTCACAAGCCACTGTTCTGGGTGTCAGTTTTCAGGACCCACTTGGCACTCTTAAACCAGACCAAGTTGGCACTGGTGCCACCTTGCGTCTGGGAGGCATCCTGCGAGAGGTGCAATTCCAGGAGGCACCCGGCAATTTAAGGCCGCAGGACCCTGAACCGTTGTACAGGCTTTTTCCCTGGGAAACAAAACTCACAAGCCACTGTTCTGGGTGTCAGTTTTCAGGACCCACTTGGCACTCTTAAACCAGACCAAGTTGGCACTGGTGCCACCTTGCGTCTGGGAGGCATCCTGCGAGAGGCCAAATTCCAGGAGGCACCCGGCAATTTAAGGCCGCAGGACCCTGAACCATTGTACAGGCTTTTTCCCTGGGAAACAAAACTCACAAGCCACTGTTCTGGGTGTCAGTTTTCAGGACCCACTTGGCACTCTCAACCCAGACCAAGCTGGCACTGGTGCCACCATGCTTTTGGGAGGCATCTTGCAAGACGCCGAATTCCAGGAGGCATCCGGCAATTTAAGGCCGCAGGACCCTGAACCATTGTACAGGCTTTTTCCCTGGGAAACAAAACTCACAAGCCACTGTTCTGGGTGTCAGTTTGCAGGACGCACTTGGCACTCTCAAACCAGACCAAGTTGGCACTGGTGTTGCTTAGCGTCTTGGAAACATCTGGCGAGATGCGGAATTCCAGGAGGCACCCCGCAATTTAAGGCCGCGTGAACCTGAACCATTGTACAGGCTTTTTCCCTGGGAAACAAAACTCACAAGCCACTGTTCTGGGTGTCAGTTTTCAGGACCCACTTGGCACTCTTAAACCAGACCAAGTTGGCACTGGTGCCACCTTGCGTCTGGCAGGCATCCTGCGAGAGGCCGAATTCCAGGAGGCACTTGGCAATTTAAGACCGCAGGCCCCTGAACCATTGTACAGGCTTTTTCCCTGGGAAACAAAACTCACAAGCCACTGTTCTGGGTGTCAGTTTTCAGGACCAACTTGGCATTCTTAAATCAGACCAAGTTGGCACTGGTGTTGCTTAGCGTCTGGGAGGCATCCTGCGAGAGGCGCAATTCAAGGAGACACCCGGCAATTTAAGGCCGCAGGACCCTGAACCATTGTACAGGCTTTTTCCCTGGGAAAAAATATTCAGAAGCCACTGTTCTGGGTGTCAGTTTTCAGGACCCACTTGGCACTCTTAAACCAGACCAAGAGTGCACTGGTGTTGCTTAGCGTCTGGGAAACACCTGGCGAGATGCGGAATTCCAGGAGGGACCCGGCAATTTAAGGCCTCAGGGCCCTGTACCATTGTACAGGATTTTTCCCTGGGAAACAAAACTCACAAGCCACTGTTCTGGGTGTCAGTTTTCAGGACCCACTTGACACTCTCAAACCAGACCAAGGTGGCACTGGTGCCACCTTGCGTCTGGCAGGCATCCTGCGAGAGGCGCAATTCCAGGAGGCACCCGGCAATTTAAGGCCGCAGGACCCTGAACCATTGTACAGGCTTTTTCCCTGGGAAACAAAACTCACAAGCCACTGTTCTGGGTGTCAGTTTGCAGTACCCACTTGGTACTCTCAAACCAGACCAAGTTGGCACTGGTGCCACCTTGCGTCTGGGAGGCATCCTACGAGAGGGGAAAATCCAGGAGGCACCCAGCAATTTAAGGCCGCAGGACCCAAAACCATCCTACAGGCTTTTTCCCTGGGAAAAAATATTCAGAAGCCACTGTTCTGGGTGTCAGTTTGCAGGACACACTTGGCACTCTTAAACCAGACCAAGTTGGCACTGGTGTTGCTTAGCGTCTGGGAAACACCGGGCGAGATGCGGAATTCCAGGAGGCACCCGGCAATTTAAGGCCTCAGGCCCCCGAACCATTGTACAGGATTTTTCCCTGGGAAACAAAACTCACAAGCCACTGTTCTGGGTGTCAGTTTTCAGGACCCACTTGACACTCTCAAAGCAGACCAAGTTGGCACTGGTGTCATGTTGCGCCTGGGAGGCATCCTGTGAGAGGCGGATCTCCAGGAGGCACCCGGAAACTTAAGGCCTCAGGCCCCTGAAGCATTGTACACGCTTTTTCCCTGGGAAACAAAACTCACAAGCCACTGTTCTGGGTGTCAGTTTTCAGGACCGACTTGGCACTCTCAAACCAGACCAAGTTGGCACTGGTGTTGCTTAGCGTCTGGGAAACAACTGGCGAGGTGCGGAATTCCAGGAGGCACCCCGCAATTTAAGGCCGCAGGACCCTGAACCATTGTACAGGCTTTTTCCCTGGGAAACAAAACTCACAAGCCACTGTTCTGGGTGTCAGTTTTCAGGACCCACTTGGCACTCTTAAACCAGACCAAGTTGGCACTGGTGTCATGTTGCGCCTGGGAGGCATCCTGCGAGAGGCCGAATTCCAGGAGGCTCCCGGCAATTTAAGGCCCTAGGACCCTGAACCATTGTACAGGCTTTTTCCCTGGGAAACAAAACTCACAAGCCACTGTTCTGGGTGTCAGTTTTCCGGACCCACTTGGCACTCTTAAACCAGACCAAGTTGGCACTGGTGCCACCTCTCGTCTGGGAGGCATCCTGCGAGAGGCCAAATTCCAGGAGCCTCCTGGCAATTTAAGACCGCAGGCCCCTGAACCATTGTACAGGATTTTTCCCTGGGAAACAAAACTCACAAGCCACTGTTCTGGGTGTCAGTTTTCAGGACCCACTTGGCACTCTCAAACCAGACCAAGTTGGCACTGGTGTTGCTTAGCGTCTGGGAAACAACTGGCGAGGTGCGGAATTCCAGGAGGCACCCCGCAATTTAAGGCCGCAGGACCCTGAACCATTGTACAGGCTTTTTCCCTGGGAAACAAAACTCACAAGCCACTGTTCTGGGTGTCAGTTTGCAGGACCCACTTGGCACTCTCAACCCAGACCAAGCTGGCACTGGTGCCACCATGCGTCCGGGAGGCATCTTGCAAGACGCCGAATATAAGGAGGCATCCGGCAATTTAAGGCCGCAGGACCCTGAACCATTGTACAGGCTTTTTCCCCGGGAAACAAAACTCACAAGCCACTTTTCTGGGTGTCAGTTTTCAGGACCCACTTGGCACTCTTAAACCAGACCAAGTTGGCACTGGTGCCACCTTGCGTCTGAAAGGCATCCTGTGAGAGGCGCAATTCCAGGAGGCACCCAGGAATTAAAGGCCGCAGGGCCCTGTACCATTGTACAGGCTTTTTCCCTGGGAAACAAAACTCACAAGCCACTGTTCTGGGTATCAGTTTTCAGGACCAACTTGGCACTCTCAATCCAGACCAAGTTGGCACTGGTGTTGCTTAGCGTCTGGGAAACAATTGGCGAGATGCGGAATTCCAGGAGGCACCCCGCAATTTAAGGCCGCAGGACCCTGAACCATTGTACAGGCTTTTTCCCTGGGAAACAAAACTCACAAGCCACTGTTCTGGGTGTCAGTTTTCAGGACCCACTTGGCACTCTTAAACCAGACCAAGTTGGCACTGGTGCCACCTTGCGTCTGGGAGTCATCCTGCGAGAGGCCGAATTCCAGGAGGCACTTGGCAATTTAAGACCGCAGGCCCCTGAACCATTGTACAGGCTTTTTCCCTGGGAAACAAAACTCACAAGCCACTGTTCTGGGTGTCAGTTTTCAGGACCAACTTGGCATTCTTAACTCAGACCAAGTTGGCACTGGTGTTGCTTAGCGTCTGGGAGGCATCCTGCGAGAGGCGCAATTCAAGGAGGCACCCGGCAATTTAAGGCCGCAGGACCCTGAACCATTGTACAGGCTTTTTCCCTGGGAAAAAATATTCAGAAGCCACTGTTCTGGGTGTCAGTTTTCAGGACCCACTTGGCACTCTTAAACCAGACCAAATTGGCACTGGTGTTGCTTAGCGTCTGGGAAACACCTGGCAAGATGCGGAATTCCAGGAGGGACCCGGCAATTTAAGGCCTCAGGGCCCTGTACCATTGTACAGGATTTTTCCCTGGGAAACAAAACTCACAAGCCACTGTTCTGGGTGTCAGTTTTCAGGACCCACTTGACACTCTCAAAGCAGACCAAGTTGGCACTGGTGCCACCTTGCGTCTGGGAGGCATCCTGCGAGAGGCGCAATTCCAGGAGGCACCCGGCAATTTAAGGCCGCAGGACCCTGAACCATTGTACAGGCTTTTTCCCTGGGAAACAAAACTCACAAGCCACTGTTCTGGGTGTCAGTTTTCAGGACCCACTTGGCACTCTTAAACCAGACCAAGTTGGCACTGGTGCCACCTTGCGTCTGGGAGTCATCCTGCGAGAGGCCGAATTCCAGGAGGCACTTGGCAATTTAAGACCGCAGGCCCCTGAACCATTGTACAGGCTTTTTCCCTGGGAAACAAAACTCACAAGCCACTGTTCTGGGTGTCAGTTTTCAGGACCAACTTGGCATTCTTAAATCAGACCAAGTTGGTACTGGTGTTGCTTAGCGTCTGGGAGGCATCCTGCGAGAGGCGCAATTCAAGGAGGCACCCGGCAATTTAAGGCCGCAGGACCCTGAACCATTGTACAGGCTTTTTCCCTGGGAAAAAATATTCAGAAGCCACTGTTCTGGGTGTCAGTTTTCAGGACCCACTTGGCACTCTTAAACCAGACCAAATTGGCACTGGTGTTGCTTAGCGTCTGGGAAACACCTGGCAAGATGCGGAATTCCAGGAGGGACCCGGCAATTTAAGGCCTCAGGGCCCTGTACCATTGTACAGGATTTTTCCCTGGGAAACAAAACTCACAAGCCACTGTTCTGGGTGTCAGTTTTCAGGACCCACTTGACACTCTCAAAGCAGACCAAGTTGGCACTGGTGCCACCTTGCGTCTGGGAGGCATCCTGCGAGAGGCGCAATTCCAGGAGGCACCCGGCAATTTAAGGCCGCAGGACCCTGAACCATTGTACAGGCTTTTTCCCTGGGAAACAAAACTCACAAGCCACTGTTCTGGGTGTCAGTTTGCAGTACCCACTTGGTACTCTCAAACCAGACCAAGTTGGCACTGGTGCCACCTTGCGTCTGGGAGGCATCCTACGAGAGGGGAAAATCCAGGAGGCGCCCAGCAATTTAAGGTCGCAGGACCCAAAACCATCCTACAGGCTTTTTCCCTGGGAAAAAATATTCAGAAGCCACTGTTCTGGGTGTCAGTTTGCAGGACACACTTGGCACTCTTAAACCAGACCAAGTTGGCACTGGTGTTGCTTAGCGTCTGGGAAACACCTGGCGAGATGCGGAATTCCAGGAGGCACCCGGCAATTTAAGGCCTCAGGCCCCCGAACCATTGTACAGGATTTTTCCCTGGGAAACAAAACTCACAAGCCACTGTTCTGGGTGTCAGTTTTCAGGACCCACTTGACACTCTCAAAGCAGACCAAGTCGGCACTGGTGCCAACTTGCCTCTGGGAGGCATCCTGCGAGAGGCCGAATTCCAGGAGGCACCCGGGAATTTAAGGCCGCAGGAACCTGAACCATTGTACAGGCTTTTTCCCTGGGAAACAAAACTCACAAGCCACTGTTCTGGGTGTCAGTTTGCAGGACCCACTTGGCACTCTTAAACCAGACCAAGTTGGGACTGGTGTTGCTTAGAGTCTGGGAAACATCTGGTGAGATGCGGAATTCCAGGAGGCACCCGGCAATTTACGGCCGCAGGACCCTGAACCATTTTACAGGCTTTTTCCCTGGGAAACAAAACTCACAAGCCACTGTTCTGGGTGTCAGTTTTCAGGACCCACTTGGCACTCTTAAACCAGACCAAGTTGGCACTGGTGCCACCTTGCGTCTGGGAGGCATCCTGCGAGAGGTGCAATTCCAGGAGGCACCCGGCAATTTAAGGCCGCAGGACCCTGAACCGTTGTACAGGCTTTTTCCCTGGGAAACAAAACTCACAAGCCACTGTTCTGGGTGTCAGTTTTCAGGACCCACTTGGCACTCTTAAACCAGACCAAGTTGGCACTGGTGCCACCTTGCGTCTGGGAGGCATCCTGCGAGAGGCCAAATTCCAGGAGGCACCCGGCAATTTAAGGCCGCAGGACCCTGAACCATTGTACAGGCTTTTTCCCTGGGAAACAAAACTCACAAGCCACTGTTCTGGGTGTCAGTTTTCAGGACCCACTTGGCACTCTCAACCCAGACCAAGCTGGCACTGGTGCCACCATGCTTTTGGGAGGCATCTTGCAAGACGCCGAATTCCAGGAGGCATCCGGCAATTTAAGGCCGCAGGACCCTGAACCATTGTACAGGCTTTTTCCCTGGGAAACAAAACTCACAAGCCACTGTTCTGGGTGTCAGTTTGCAGGACGCACTTGGCACTCTCAAACCAGACCAAGTTGGCACTGGTGTTGCTTAGCGTCTTGGAAACATCTGGCGAGATGCGGAATTCCAGGAGGCACCCCGCAATTTAAGGCCGCGTGAACCTGAACCATTGTACAGGCTTTTTCCCTGGGAAACAAAACTCACAAGCCACTGTTCTGGGTGTCAGTTTTCAGGACCCACTTGGCACTCTTAAACCAGACCAAGTTGGCACTGGTGCCACCTTGCGTCTGGCAGGCATCCTGCGAGAGGCCGAATTCCAGGAGGCACTTGGCAATTTAAGACCGCAGGCCCCTGAACCATTGTACAGGCTTTTTCCCTGGGAAACAAAACTCACAAGCCACTGTTCTGGGTGTCAGTTTTCAGGACCAACTTGGCATTCTTAAATCAGACCAAGTTGGCACTGGTGTTGCTTAGCGTCTGGGAGGCATCCTGCGAGAGGCGCAATTCAAGGAGACACCCGGCAATTTAAGGCCGCAGGACCCTGAACCATTGTACAGGCTTTTTCCCTGGGAAAAAATATTCAGAAGCCACTGTTCTGGGTGTCAGTTTTCAGGACCCACTTGGCACTCTTAAACCAGACCAAGAGTGCACTGGTGTTGCTTAGCGTCTGGGAAACACCTGGCGAGATGCGGAATTCCAGGAGGGACCCGGCAATTTAAGGCCTCAGGGCCCTGTACCATTGTACAGGATTTTTCCCTGGGAAACAAAACTCACAAGCCACTGTTCTGGGTGTCAGTTTTCAGGACCCACTTGACACTCTCAAACCAGACCAAGGTGGCACTGGTGCCACCTTGCGTCTGGCAGGCATCCTGCGAGAGGCGCAATTCCAGGAGGCACCCGGCAATTTAAGGCCGCAGGACCCTGAACCATTGTACAGGCTTTTTCCCTGGGAAACAAAACTCACAAGCCACTGTTCTGGGTGTCAGTTTGCAGTACCCACTTGGTACTCTCAAACCAGACCAAGTTGGCACTGGTGCCACCTTGCGTCTGGGAGGCATCCTACGAGAGGCCGAATTCCAGGAGGCACTTGGCAATTTAAGACCGCAGGCCCCTGAACCATTGTACAGGCTTTTTCCCTGGGAAAAAATATTCAGAAGCCACTGTTCTGGGTGTCAGTTTGCAGGACACACTTGGCACTCTTAAACCAGACCAAGTTGGCACTGGTGTTGCTTAGCGTCTGGGAAACACCGGGCGAGATGCGGAATTCCAGGAGGCACCCGGCAATTTAAGGCCTCAGGCCCCCGAACCATTGTACAGGATTTTTCCCTGGGAAACAAAACTCACAAGCCACTGTTCTGGGTGTCAGTTTTCAGGACCCACTTGACACTCTCAAAGCAGACCAAGTTGGCACTGGTGTCATGTTGCGCCTGGGAGGCATCCTGTGAGAGGCGGATCTCCAGGAGGCACCCGGAAACTTAAGGCCTCAGGCCCCTGAAGCATTGTACACGCTTTTTCCCTGGGAAACAAAACTCACAAGCCACTGTTCTGGGTGTCAGTTTTCAGGACCGACTTGGCACTCTCAAACCAGACCAAGTTGGCACTGGTGTTGCTTAGCGTCTGGGAAACAACTGGCGAGGTGCGGAATTCCAGGAGGCACCCCGCAATTTAAGGCCGCAGGACCCTGAACCATTGTACAGGCTTTTTCCCTGGGAAACAAAACTCACAAGCCACTGTTCTGGGTGTCAGTTTTCAGGACCCACTTGGCACTCTTAAACCAGACCAAGTTGGCACTGGTGTCATGTTGCGCCTGGGAGGCATCCTGCGAGAGGCCGAATTCCAGGAGGCTCCCGGCAATTTAAGGCCCTAGGACCCTGAACCATTGTACAGGCTTTTTCCCTGGGAAACAAAACTCACAAGCCACTGTTCTGGGTGTCAGTTTTCCGGACCCACTTGGCACTCTTAAACCAGACCAAGTTGGCACTGGTGCCACCTCTCGTCTGGGAGGCATCCTGCGAGAGGCCAAATTCCAGGAGCCTCCTGGCAATTTAAGACCGCAGGCCCCTGAACCATTGTACAGGATTTTTCCCTGGGAAACAAAACTCACAAGCCACTGTTCTGGGTGTCAGTTTTCAGGACCCACTTGGCACTCTCAAACCAGACCAAGTTGGCACTGGTGTTGCTTAGCGTCTGGGAAACAACTGGCGAGGTGCGGAATTCCAGGAGGCACCCCGCAATTTAAGGCCGCAGGACCCTGAACCATTGTACAGGCTTTTTCCCTGGGAAACAAAACTCACAAGCCACTGTTCTGGGTGTCAGTTTGCAGGACCCACTTGGCACTCTCAACCCAGACCAAGCTGGCACTGGTGCCACCATGCGTC
The DNA here is from genome assembly GCF_963513975.1 of Fringilla coelebs. NCBI lineage: Eukaryota > Metazoa > Chordata > Aves > Passeriformes > Fringillidae > Fringilla > Fringilla coelebs. The sequence continues at coordinate 1,670,526 of NW_028167521.1, read as the reverse complement.
CGGGAGGCATCTTGCAAGACGCCGAATATAAGGAGGCATCCGGCAATTTAAGGCCGCAGGACCCTGAACCATTGTACAGGCTTTTTCCCCGGGAAACAAAACTCACAAGCCACTTTTCTGGGTGTCAGTTTTCAGGACCCACTTGGCACTCTTAAACCAGACCAAGTTGGCACTGGTGCCACCTTGCGTCTGAAAGGCATCCTGTGAGAGGCGCAATTCCAGGAGGCACCCAGGAATTAAAGGCCGCAGGGCCCTGTACCATTGTACAGGCTTTTTCCCTGGGAAACAAAACTCACAAGCCACTGTTCTGGGTATCAGTTTTCAGGACCAACTTGGCACTCTCAATCCAGACCAAGTTGGCACTGGTGTTGCTTAGCGTCTGGGAAACAATTGGCGAGATGCGGAATTCCAGGAGGCACCCCGCAATTTAAGGCCGCAGGACCCTGAACCATTGTACAGGCTTTTTCCCTGGGAAACAAAACTCACAAGCCACTGTTCTGGGTGTCAGTTTTCAGGACCCACTTGGCACTCTTAAACCAGACCAAGTTGGCACTGGTGCCACCTTGCGTCTGGGAGGCATCCTGCGAGAGGCCGAATTCCAGGAGGCACCCAGCAATTTAAGGCCTCAGGCCCCTGTACCATTGTACAGGCTTTTTCCCTGGGAAACAAAACTCACAAGCCACTGTTCTGGGTGTCAGTTTTCAGGACCCACTTGGCACTGTTAAACCAGACCAAGTTGGCACTGGTGCCACCTTGCGTCTGGGAGGCATCCTGCGAGAGGACGAATTCCAGGAGGCTCCCGGCAATTTAAGGCCCTAGGACCCTGAACCATTGTACAGGCGTTTTCCCTGGGAAACAAAACTCACAAGCCACTGTTCTGGGTGTCAGTTTTCCGGACCCACTTGGCACTCTTAAACCAGACCAAGTTGGCACTGGTGCCACCTTGCGTCTGGGAGGTATCCTGCGAGAGGCCAAATTCCAGGAGGCACTTGGCAATTTAAGACCGCAGGCCCCTGAACCATTGTACAGGATTTTTCCCTGGGAAACAAAACTCACAAGCCACTGTTCTGGGTGTCAGTTTTCAGGACCCACTTGGCACTCTCAAACGAGACCAAGTTGGCACTGGTGCCACCTTGCGTCTGGGAGGCATCCTGCGAGAGGCGCAATTCCAGGAGGCACCTGGCAATTTAAGGCCGCAGGATCGAAAACCATTCTTCAGGCCTTTTTCCCTGGAAAACAAAACTCACAAGCCACTGTTCTGGGTGTCAGTTTGCAGGACCCACTTGGCACTCTTAAACCAGACCAAGCTGTCACTGCTGCCACCATGCGTCTGGGAGGCATCTTGCAAGACGCCGAATATCAGGAGGCATCCGGCAATTTAAGGCCGCAGGACCCTGAACCATTGTACAGGCTTTTTCCCTGGGAAACAAAACTCACAAGCCACTGTTCTGAGTGTCAGTTTTCAGGACCCACTTGGCACTCTCAAACCAGACCAAGTTGGCACTGGTGCCACCTTGCGTCTGAGAGGCATCCTGCGAGAGGGGGAATTCCAGGAGGCACCCTGCAATTTAAGGCCGCAAGACCCAAAACCATTCTACAGGATTTTTCCCTGGGAAAAAATATTCAGAAGCCACTGTTCTGGGTGTCAGTTTCCAGGACCCACTTGGCACTCTTAAACCAGACCAAGTTGGCACTGGTGTTGCTTAGCGTCTGGGAAACATCTGATGAGATGCGGAATTCCAGGAGTCACCCGGCAATTTAAGGCCGCAGGACCCTGAACCATTGTACAGGCTTTTTCCCTGGGAAACAAAACTCACAAGCCACTTTTCTGGGTGTCAGTTTTCAGGACCCACTTGGCACTCTCAAACCAGACCAAGTTGGCACTGGTGTTGCTTAGCGTCTGGGAAGCAATTGGCGAGATGCGGAATTCCAGGAGGCACCCCGCAATTTAAGGCCGCAGAACCATGAACCATGGTACAGGCTTTTTCCCTGGGAAACAAAACTCACAAGCCACTGTTCTGGGTGTCAGTTTTCAGGACCCACTAGGCACTCTTAAACCAGACCAAGTTGGCACTGGTGTCATGTTGCGCCTGGGAGGCATCCTGCGAGAGTCCGAATTCCAGGAGGCACCTGGCAATTTAAGGCCTCAGGCCCCTGAACCATTGTACAGGCTTTTTCCCTGGGAAACAAAACTCACAAGCCACTGTTCTCGGTGTCAGTTTTCAGGACCCACTTGACACTCTGAAACCAGACCAAGTTGGCACTGGTGCCACTTTGGGTCTGGGAGGCATCCTGCGAGAGGCCGAATTCCAGGAGGCACCCGGCAATTTAAGGCCGCAGGACCCTCAACCATTGTACAGGCTTTTTCCCTGGGAAACAAAACTCACAAGCCACTGTTCTGGGTGTCAGTTTTCAGGACCCACTTGGCACTCTTAAACCAGACCAAGTTGGCACTGGTGCCACCTTGCGTCTGGGAGGCATCCTGCGAGAGGCCGAATTCCAGGAGGCACCCCGCAATTTAAGGCCTCAGGCCCCTGAACCATTGTACAGGCTTTTTCCCTGGGAAACAAAACTCACAAGCCACTGTTCTGGGTGTCAGTTTGCAGGACCCACTTGGCACTCTCAAACCAGACCAAGTTGGCACTGGTGCCACCTTGCGTCTGGGAGGCATCCTGCGAGAGGCCGATTTCTAGGAGGCACCCGGCAATTTAAGGCCGCAGGACCCTGAACCATTGTACAGGCTTTTTCCCTGGGAAACAAAATTCACAAGCCACTGTTCTGGGTGTCAGTTTGCAGGACCCACTTGGCACTCTCAAACCAGACCAAGTTGGCACTGGTGCCACCTTGCGTCTTAAAGGCATCCTGCGAGAGGGGGAATTCCAGGAGGCACCCTGCAATTTAAGGCTGCAGGACCCTGAACCATTGTACAGGCTTTTTCCCTGGGAAAAAATATTCAGAAGCCACTGTTCTGGGTGTCAGTTTCCAGGACCCACTTGGCACTCTTAAACCAGACCAAGTTGGCACTGGTGTTGCATAGCGTCTGGGAAACATCTGGTGAGATGCGGAATTCCAGGAGTCACCCGGCAATTTACGGCCGCAGGACCCTGAACCATTTTACAGGCTTTTTCCCTGGGAAACAAAACTCACAAGCCACTGTTCTGGGTGTCAGTTTTCAGGACCCACTTGACACTCTCAAAGCAGACCAAGTTGGCACTGGTGCCACCTTGCAACTGAAAGGCATCCTGCGAGAGGCGCAGTTCCAGGAGGCACCCAGGAATTAAAGACCGCAGGGCCCTGTACCATTGTACAGGCTTTTTCCCTGGGAAACAAAACTCACAAGCCACTGTTCTGGGTGTCAGTTTTCAGGACCGATTTGGCACTCTCAAACCAGACCAAGTTGGCACTGGTGTTGCTTAGCGTCTGGGAAACAATTGGCGAGATGCGGAATTCCAGGAGGCACCCCGCAATTTAAGGCCGCAGGACCCAAAACCATTGTACAGGCTTTTTCCCTGGGAAACAAAACTCACAAGCCACTGTTCTGGGTGTCAGTTTTCAGGACCCACTTGGCACTCTTAAACCAGACCAAGTTGGCACTGGTGTCATGTTGCGCCTGGGAGGCATCCTGCGAGAGTCCGAATTCCAGGAGGCACCCGGCAATTTAAGGCCTCAGGACCCTGAACCATTGTACAGGCTTTTTCCCTGGGAAACAAAACTCACAAGCCACTGTTCTGGGTGTCAGTTTGCAGGACCCACTAGGCACTCTTAAACCAGACCAAGTTGGCACTGTTGCCACCTTGCGTCTGGGAGGCATCCTGCGAGAGGCCGAATTCCAGTAGGAACCTGGCAATTTAAGGCCTCAGGCCCCTGAACCATTGTACAGGATTTTTCCCTGGGAAACAAAACTCACAAGCCACTGTTCTGGGTGTCAGTTTTCAGGACCCACTTGACACTCTCAAAGCAGACCAAGTTGGCACTGGTGCCACCTTGCGTCTGGGAGGCATCCTGCGAGAGGCGCAATTCCAGGAGGCACCCGGCAATTTAAGGCCGCAGGACCCTGAACCATTGTACAGGCTTTTTCCCTGGGAAACACAACACACAAGCCACTGTTCTGGGTGTCAGTTTTCAGGACCCACTTGGCACTCTTAAACCAGACCAAGTTGGCACTGGTGCCACCTTGCGTCTGGGAGGCATCCTGTGAGAGGCCGAATTCCAGGAGGCACCCCGCAATTTAAGGCCGCAGGACCCAAAACCATTCTACAGGCTTTTTCCCTGGAAAACAAAATTCAGAAGCCATTGTTCAGGGTTTCAGTTTGCAGGACACACTTGGCACTCTTAAACCAGACCAAGTTGGCACTGGTTTTGCTTAGCGTCTGGGAAACACCTGGCGAGTTGCGGAATTCCAGGAGGCACCCGGCAATTTAAGGCCGCAGGACCCTGAACCATTGTACAGGCTTTTTCCCTGGGAAACAAAACTCACAAGCCACTGTTCTGGGTGTCAGTTTTCAGGACCCACTTTGCACTCTCAAACCAGACCAAGTTGGCACTGGTGCCACCTTGCGTCTGGGAGGCATCTTGCAGGACGCCGAATTCCAGGAGGCACACGGCAATTTAAGGCTGGAGGAACCTGAACCATTGTACAGGCTTTTTCCCTGGGAAACAAAACTCACAAGCCACTGTTCTGGGTGTCAGTTTTCAGGACCCACTTGACACTCTCAAAGTAGACCAAGATGGCACTGGTGCCACCTTGCGTCTGGGAGGCATCCTGCGAGAGGCGGAATTCCAGGAGGCACCTGGCAATTTAAGGCCACAGGACCCTGAACCATTGTACAGGCTTTTTCCCTGGGAAACAAAACTCACAAGACACTGTTCTGGGTGTCAGTTTTCAGGACCCACTTGACACTCTCAAATCAGACCAAGTTGGAAATGGTGTCATTTTGCCTCTGGGAGGCACCCTGCGAGAGTCCGAATTCCATGAGTGACCCAGCAATTTAAGGCCTCAGGCCCCTGAACCATTGTACAGGCTTTTTCCCTGGGAAACAAAACTCACAAGCCACTGTTCTGGGTGTCAGTTTTCAGGACCCACTTGGCACTCTCAAACCAGACCAAGTTGGCACTGGTGCCACCTTGCGTCTGGGAGGCATCCTGCGAGAGGCGGAATTCCAGGAGGCACCCGGCAATTTAAGGCCGCAGGCCCCTGAACCATTCTACAGGCTTTTTCCCTGGAAAACAAAATTCAGAAGCCACTGTTCTGGGTGTCAGTTTGCAGGACCCAATTGCCACTCTCAAACAGGACCAAGTTGGCACTGGTGCCACCTTGCGTCTGGGAGGCATCTTGCAAGACGCCGAATTCCAGGAGGCACCCGGCAATTTAAGGCCGCAGGAACCTGAACCATTGTACAGGCTTTTTCCCTAGGAAACAAAACTCACAAGCCACTGTTCTGGGTGTCAGTTTGCAGGACCCACTTGGCACTCTCAAACCAGACCAAGTTGGCACTGGTGTTTCTTAGCGTCTGGGAAACACCTGGCGAGATGCGGAATTCCAGGAGGCACCTGGCAATTTAAGGCCGCAGGACCCTGAACCATTGTACAGGCTTTTTCCCTGGGAAACAAAACTCACAAGCCACTGTTCTGGGTGTCAGTTTTCAGGACCCACTTGACACTCTCAAAGCAGAACAATTTTGCACTAGTGCTACCTTGCGTCTGGGAGGCATCCTGCGAGAGGCGCAATTCCAGGAGGCACCTGGCAATTTAAGGCCGCAGGACCCTGAACCATGGTACAGGCTTTTTCCCTGGGAAACAAAACTCACAAGCCACTGTTCTGGGTGTCAGTTTTCAGGACCCACTTGGCACTCTTAAACCAGACCAAGTTGGCACTGGTGCCACCTTGTGTCTGGGAGGCATCCTGCGAGTGGCCGAATTCCAGGAGGCACCCCGCAATTTAAGGCCTCAGGCCCCTGAACCATTGTACAGGCTTTTTCCCTGGGAAACAAAACTCACAAGCCACTGTTCTGGGTGTCAGTTTTCAGGACCCACTTGGCACTCTTAAACCAGACCAAGTTGGAACTGGTGCCACCTTGCGTCTGGGAGGCATCCTGCGAGAGGCCAAATTCCAGGAGGCACCTGGCAATTTAAGGCCTCAGGCCCCTGAACCATTGTACAGGCTTTTTCCCTGGGAAACAAAACTCACAAGCCACTGTTCTGGGTGTCAGTTTGCAGGAGCCACCTGGCACTCTCAAATCAGACCAAGTTGGCACTGGTGTCATGTTGCGCCTGGGAGGCATCCTGCGAGAGGCGGATCTCCAGGAGGCACCCGGCAATTTAAGGCCGCAGGACCCTGAACAATTTTACAGTTTTTGCCCTGGGAAAGAAAACTCAGAAGCCACTGTTCTGGGTGTCAGTTTTCAGGACCCACTTGGCACTCTCAAACCAGACCAAGTTGGCACTGGTGCCACCTTGCGTCTGGGAGGCATCCTGCGAGACGCGCATTTTCAGGTGGCACCCGGCAATTTAAGGCCGCAGGACCCTGAACCATTGTACAGGCTTTTTCCCTGGGAAACAAAACTCACAAGCCACTGTTCTGGGTGTCAGTTTTCAGGACCCACTTGCCACTCTCAAAGCAGACCAAGTTGGCACTGGTGCCAACTTGCGTCTGGGAGGCATCCTGCGAGAGGCGCAATTCCAGGAGGCACCCGGCAATTTAAGGCCTCAGGCCCCTGAACCATTGTACAGGCTTTTTCCCTGGGAAACAAAACTCACAAGCCACTGTTCTGGGTGTCAGTTTTCAGGACCCACTTGGCACTCTTAAACCAGACCAAGTTGGAACTGGTGCCACCTTGCGTCTGAGAGGCATCCTGCGAGAGGCCGAATTCCAGGAGGCACCCGGCAATTTAAGGCCTCAGGCCCCTGAACCATTGTACAGGCTTTTTCCCTGGGAAACAAAACTCACAAGCAACTGTTCTGGGTGTCAGTTTTCAGGACCCACTTGGCACTCTCAATCCAGACCAAGTTGGAACTGGTGCCACCTTGCGTCTGGGAGGCATCCTGCGAGTGGCCGAATTCCAGGAGGCACCCGGCAATTTAAGTCCGCAGGACCCTGAACCATTGTGCAGGCTTTTTCCCTGGGAAACAAAATTCACAAGCCACTGTTCTGGGTGTCAGTTTGCAGGAGCCACCTGGAACTCTCAAACCAGACCAAGTTGGCACTGGTGCCATTTTGCATCTTGGAGGCATCCTGCAAGACGCCGAATTCCAGGAGGCACCCGGCAATTTAAGGCCGCAGGACCCAGAACCTTTCTACAGGCTTTTTCCCTGGAAAAAAAAATTCAGAAGCCATTGTTCAGGGTGTCAGTTTGCAGGACCCACTTGGCACTCTTAAACCAGACCAAGTTGGCACTGGTTTTGCTTAGCGTCTGGGAAACACCTGGCGAGTTGCGGAATTCCAGGAGGCACCCGGCAATTTAAGGCCGCAGGACCCAAAACCTTTCTACAGGCTTTTTCCCTGGGAAACAAAACTCACAAGCCACTGTTCTGGGTGTCAGTTTTCAGGACCCACTTGACACTCTCAAACCAGACCAAGTTGGAAATGGTGTCATTTTGCCTCTGGGAGGCATCCTGCGAGAGTCCGAATTCCAGGAGGCACCCAGCAATTTAAGGCCTCAGGACCCTGAACCATTGTACAGGCTTTTTCCCTGGGAAACAAAACTCACAAGCCACTGTTCTGGGTGTCAGTTTGCAGGACCCACTTGCCACTCTCAAACCAGACCAAGTTGGAGATGGTGTCATTTTGCCTCTGGGAGGCACCCTGCGAGAGTCCGAATTCCAGGAGGCACCGAGCAATTTAAGGCCTCAGGCCCCTGAACCATTGTACAGGCTTTTTCCCTGGGAAACAAAACTCACAAGCCACTGTTCTGGGTGTCAGTTTGCAGGACCCACTTGCCACTCTCAAACAAGACAAAGTTGGCACTGGTGCCACCTTGCGTCTGGGAGGCATCTTGCAAGACGCCGAATTCCAGGAGGCAGCCGGCAATTTAAGGCCGCAGGAACCTGAACCATTGTACAGGCTTTTTCCCTGGGAAACAAAACTCACAAGCCACTGTTCTGGGTGTCAGTTTTCAGGACCCACTTGGCACTCTCAAACCAGACCAAGTTGGCACTGGTGTTGCTTAGCGTCTGGGAAACACCTGGCGAGTTGCGGAATTCCAGGAGGCACCCGGCAATTTAAGGCCGCAGGACCCTGAACCATTGTACAGGCTTTTTCCCTGGGAAACAAAACTCACAATCCACTGTTCTGGGTGTCAGTTTTCAGGACCCACTTGACACTCTCAAAGTAGACCAAGATGGCACTGGTGCCACCTTGCGTCTGGGAGGCATCCTGCGAGAGGCGGAATTCCAGGAGGCACCTGGCAATTTAAGGCCACAGGACCCTGAACCATTGTACAGGCTTTTTCCCTGGGAAACAAAACTCACAAGCCACTGTTCTGGGTGTCAGTTTTCAGGACCCACTTGACACTCTCAAAGCAGACCAAGTTGGCACTGGTGCCACCTTGCGTCTGGGAGGCACCCTGCGAGAGTCCGAATTCCATGAGGCACCCAGCAATTTAAGGCCTCAGGCCCCTGAACAATTCTACAGGCTTTTTCCCTGGGAAACAAAACTCACAAGCCACTGTTCTGGGTGTCAGTTTTCAGGACCCACTTGGCACTCTTAAACCCTACCAAGTTGGAACTGGTGCCACCTTGCGTCTGGGAGGCATCCTGCGAGAGGCCGAATTCCAGGAGGCACCCCGCAATTTAAGGCCGCAGGACCCTGAACCATTGTACAGGCTTTTTCCCTGGGAAACAAAACTCACAAGCCACTGTTCTGGGTGTCAGTTTTCAGGACCCACTTGACACTCTCAAATCAGACCAAGTTGGAAATGGTGTCATTTTGCCTCTGGGAGGCACCCTGCGAGAGTCCGAATTCCATGAGGGACCCAGCAATTTAAGGCCTCAGGCCCCTGAACCATTGTACAGGCTTTTTCCCTAGGAAACAAAACTCACAAGCCACTGTTCTGGGTGTCAGTTTTCAGGACCCACTTGGCACTCTCAAACCAGACCAAGTTGGCACTGGTGCCACCTTGCGTCTGGGAGGCATCCTGCGAGAGGCGGAATTCCAGGAGGCACCCGGCAATTTAAGGCCGCAGGACCCTGAACCATTGTACAGGCTTTTTCCCTGGGAAACAAAATTCAGAAGCCACTGTTCTGGGTGTCAGTTTGCAGGACCCAATTGCCACTCTCAAACAGGACCAAGTTGGCACTGGTGCCACCTTGCGTCTGGGAGGCATCTTGCAAGACGCCGAATTCCAGGAGGCACCCGGCAATTTAAGGCCGCAGGAACCTGAACCATTGTACAGGCTTTTTCCCTAGGAAACAAAACTCACAAGCCACTGTTCTGGGTGTCAGTTTGCAGGACCCACTTGGCACTCTCAAACCAGACCAAGTTGGCACTGGTGTTGCTTAGCGTCTGGGAAACACCTGGCGAGATGCGGAATTCCAGGAGGCACCCGGCAATTTAAGGCCTCAGGCCCCTGTACCATTGTACAGGATTTTTCCCTGGGAAACAAAACTCACAAGCCACTGTTCTGGGTGTCAGTTTTCAGGACCCACTTGACACTCTCAAAGCAGACCAAGTTGGCACTGGTGCCACCTTGCGTCTGGGAGGCATCCTGCGAGAGGCGCAATTCCAGGAGGCACCCGGCAATTTAAGGCCGCAGGACCCTGAACCATTGTACAGGCTTTTTCCCTGGGAAACAAAACTCACAAGCCACTGTTCTGGGTGTCAGTTTTCAGGACCCACTTGGCACTCTTAAACCCTACCAAGTTGGAACTGGTGCCACCTTGCGTCTGGGAGGCATCCTGCGAGAGGCCGAATTCCAGGAGGCACCCGGCAATTTAAGGCCGCAGGACCCTGAACCATTGTACAGGCTTTTTCCCTGGGAAACAAAACTCACAAGCCACTGTTCTGGGTGTCAGTTTTCAGGACCCACTTGACACTCTCAAATCAGACCAAGTTGGAAATGGTGTCATTTTGCCTCTGGGAGGCACCCTGCGAGAGTCCGAATTCCATGAGGGACCCAGCAATTTAAGGCCTCAGGCCCCTGAACCATTGTACAGGCTTTTTCCCTGGGAAACAAAACTCACAAGCCACTGTTCTGGGTGTCAGTTTTCAGGACCCACTTGGCACTCTTAAACCAGACCAAGTTGGCACTGGTGCCACCTTGCGTCTGGGAGGCATCCTGCGAGAGGCGGAATTCCAGGAGGCACCCGGCAATTTAAGGCCGCAGGCCCCTGAACCATTCTACAGGCTTTTTCCCTGGAAAACAAAATTCAGAAGCCACTGTTCTGGGTGTCAGTTTGCAGGACCCAATTGCCACTCTCAAACAGGACCAAGTTGGCACTGGTGCCACCTTGCGTCTGGGAGGCATCTTGCAAGACGCCGAATTCCAGGAGGCACCCGGCAATTTAAGGCCGCAGGAACCTGAACCATTGTACAGGCTTTTTCCCTAGGAAACAAAACTCACAAGCCACTGTTCTGGGTGTCAGTTTGCAGGACCCACTTGGCACTCTCAAACCAGACCAAGTTGGCAATGGTGTTGCTTAGCGTCTGGGAAACACCTGGCGAGATGCGGAATTCCAGGAGGCACCTGGCAATTTAAGGCCGCAGGACCCTGAACCATTGTACAGGCTTTTTCCCTGGGAAACAAAACTCACAAGCCACTGTTCTGGGTGTCAGTTTTCAGGACCCACTTGACACTCTCAAAGCAGAACAATTTTGCACTAGTGCTACCTTGCGTCTGGGAGGCATCCTGCGAGAGGCGCAATTCCAGGAGGCACCTGGCAATTTAAGGCCGCAGGACCCTGAACCATGGTACAGGCTTTTTCCCTGGGAAACAAAACTCACAAGCCACTGTTCTGGGTGTCAGTTTTCAGGACCCACTTGGCACTCTCAAACCAGACCAAGTTGGCACTGGTGCCACCTTGCGTCTGGGAGGCATCCTGCGAGAGGCCGAATTCCAGGAGGCACCTGGCAATTTAAGGCCGCAGGACCCAAAACATTTCTACAGGCTTTTTCCCTGGAAAAAAAAATTCAGAAGCCATTGTTCAGGGTGTCAGTTTGCAGGACCCACTTGGCACTCTTAAACCAGACCAAGTTGGCACTGGTTTTGCTTAGCGTCTGGGAAACACCTGGCGAGTTGCGGAATTCCAGGAGGCACCCGGCAATTTAAGGCCGCAGGACCCTGAACCATTGTACAGGCTTTTTCCCTGGGAAACAAAACTCACAAGCCACTGTTCTGGGTGTCAGTTTTCAGGACCCACTTGACACTCTCAAAGTAGACCAAGATGGCACTGGTGCCACCTTGCGTCTGGGAGGCATCCTGCGAGAGGCGCAATTCCAGGAGGCACCCGGCAACTTAAGGCCGCAGGAACCTGAACCATTGTACAGGCTTTTTCCCTGGGAAACAAAACTCACAAGCCACTGTTCTGGGTGTCAGTTTTCAGGACCCACTTGACACTCTCAAACCAGACCAAGTTGGAAATGGTGTCATTTTGCCTCTGGGAGGCACCCTGCGAGAGTCCGAATTCCAGGAGGCACCCAGCAATTTAAGGCCTCAGGCCCCTGAACCATTGTACAGGCTTTTTCCCTGGGAAACAAAACTCACAAGCCACTGTTCTGGGTGTCAGTTTTCAGGACCCACTTGACACTCTCAAAGCAGACCAAGTTGGCACTGGTGCCACCTTGCGTCTGGGAGGCATCCTGCGAGAGGCGCAATTCCAGGAGGCACCCAGCAATTTAAGGCCTCAGGCCCCTGAACAATTCTACAGGCTTTTTCCCTGGGAAACAAAACTCACAAGCCACTGTTCTGGGTGTCAGTTTTCAGGACCCACTTGGCACTCTTAAACCCTACCAAGTTGGAACTGGTGCCACCTTGCGTCTGGGAGGCATCCTGCGAGAGGCCGAATTCCAGGAGGCACCCCGCAATTAAAGGCCGCAGGACCCTGAACCATTGTACAGGCTTTTTCCCTGGGAAACAAAACTCACAAGCCACTGTTCTGGGTGTCAGTTTTCAGGACCCACTTGACACTCTCAAATCAGACCAAGTTGGAAATGGTGTCATTTTGCCTCTGGGAGGCACCCTGCGAGAGTCCGAATTCCATGAGGGACCCAGCAATTTAAGGCCTCAGGCCCCTGAACCATTGTACAGGCTTTTTCCCTAGGAAACAAAACTCACAAGCCACTGTTCTGGGTGTCAGTTTTCAGGACCCACTTGGCACTCTCAAACCAGACCAAGTTGGCACTGGTGCCACCTTGCGTCTGAGAGGCATCCTGCGAGAGGCGGAATTCCAGGAGGCACCCGGCAATTTAAGGCCGCAGGACCCTGAACCATTGTACAGGCTTTTTCCCTGGAAAACAAAATTCAGAAGCCACTGTTCTGGGTGTCAGTTTGCAGGACCCAATTGCCACTCTCAAACAGGACCAAGTTGGCACTGGTGCCACCTTGCGTCTGGGAGGCATCTTGCAAGACGCCGAATTCCAGGAGGCACCCGGCAATTTAAGGCCGCAGGAACCTGAACCATTGTACAGGCTTTTTCCCTAGGAAACAAAACTCACAAGCCACTGTTCTGGGTGTCAGTTTGCAGGACCCACTTGGCACTCTCAAACCAGACCAAGTTGGCACTGGTGTTGCTTAGCGTCTGGGAAACACCTGGCGAGATGCGGAATTCCAGGAGGCACCCGGCAATTTAAGGCCTCAGGCCCCTGTACCATTGTACAGGATTTTTCCCTGGGAAACAAAACTCACAAGCCACTGTTCTGGGTGTCAGTTTTCAGGACCCACTTGACACTCTCAAACCAGACCAAGTTGGCACTGGTGTTGCTTAGCGTCTGGGAAACACCTGGCGAGATGCGGAATTCCAGGAGGCACCTGGCAATTTAAGGCCGCAGGACCCTGAACCATTGTACAGGCTTTTTCCCTGGGAAACAAAACTCACAAGCCACTGTTCTGGGTGTCAGTTTTCAGGACCCACTTGACACTCTCAAAGCAGAACAATTTTGCACTAGTGCTACCTTGCGTCTGGGAGGCATCCTGCGAGAGGCGCAATTCCAGGAGGCACCTGGCAATTTAAGGCCGCAGGACCCTGAACCATGGTACAGGCTTTTTCCCTGGGAAACAAAACTCACAAGCCACTGTTCTGGGTGTCAGTTTTCAGGACCCACTTGGCACTCTCAAACCAGACCAAGTTGGCACTGGTGCCACCTTGCGTCTGGGAGGCATCCTGCGAGAGGCCGAATTCCAGGAGGCACCCGGCAATTTAAGGCCGCAGGACCCAAAACCTTTCTACAGGCTTTTTCCCTGGAAAAAAAAATTCAGAAGCCATTGTTCAGGGTGTCAGTTTGCAGGACCCACTTGGCACTCTTAAACCAGACCAAGTTGGCACTGGTTTTGCTTAGCGTCTGGGAAACACCTGGCGAGTTGCGGAATTCCAGGAGGCACCCGGCAATTTAAGGCCGCAGGACCCTGAACCATTGTACAGGCTTTTTCCCTGGGAAACAAAACTCACAAGCCACTGTTCTGGGTGTCAGTTTTCAGGACCCACTTGACACTCTCAAAGTAGACCAAGATGGCACTGGTGCCACCTTGCGTCTGGGAGGCATCCTGCGAGAGGCGCAATTCCAGGAGGCACCCGGCAACTTAAGGCCGCAGGAACCTGAACCATTGTACAGGCTTTTTCCCTGGGAAACAAAACTCACAAGCCACTGTTCTGGGTGTCAGTTTTCAGGACCCACTTGACACTCTCAAACCAGACCAAGTTGGAAATGGTGTCATTTTGCCCCTGGGAGGCACCCTGCGAGAGTCCGAATTCCAGGAGGCACCCAGCAATTTAAGGCCTCAGGCCCCTGAACCATTGTACAGGCTTTTTCCCTGGGAAACAAAACTCACAAGCCACTGTTCTGGGTGTCAGTTTGCAGGACCCACTTGCCACTCTCAAACCAGACCAAGTTGGAGATGGTGTCATTTTGCCTCTGGGAGGCACCCTGCGAGAGTCCGAATTCCAGGAGGCACCCAGCAATTTAAGGCCTCAGGCCCCTGAACCATTGTACAGGCTTTTTCCCTGGGAAACAAAACTCACAAGCCACTGTTCTGGGTGTCAGTTTGCAGGACCCACTTGCCACTCTCAAACAAGACAAAGTTGGCACTGGTGCCACCTTGCGTCTGGGAGGCATCTTGCAAGACGCCGAATTCCAGGAGGCAGCCGGCAATTTAAGGCCGCAGGAACCTGAACCATTGTACAGGCTTTTTCCCTGGGAAACAAAACTCACAAGCCACTGTTCTGGGTGTCAGTTTTCAGGACCCACTTGGCACTCTCAAACCAGACCAAGTTGGCACTGGTGTTGCTTAGCGTCTGGGAAACACCTGGCGAGTTGCGGAATTCCAGGAGGCACCCGGCAATTTAAGGCCGCAGGACCCTGAACCATTGTACAGGCTTTTTCCCTGGGAAACAAAACTCACAAGCCACTGTTCTGGGTGTCAGTTTTCAGGACCCACTTGACACTCTCAAAGTAGACCAAGATGGCACTGGTGCCACCTTGCGTCTGGGAGGCATCCTGCGAGAGGCGGAATTCCAGGAGGCACCTGGCAATTTAAGGCCACAGGACCCTGAAGCATTGTACAGGCTTTTTCCCTGGGAAACAAAACTCACAAGCCACTGTTCTGGGTGTCAGTTTTCAGGACCCACTTGACACTCTCAAAGCAGACCAAGTTGGCACTGGTGCCACCTTGCGTCTGGGAGGCATCCTGCGAGAGGCGCAATTCCAGGAGGCACCCAGCAATTTAAGGCCTCAGGCCCCTGAACAATTCTACAGGCTTTTTCCCTGGGAAACAAAACTCACAAGCCACTGTTCTGGGTGTCAGTTTTCAGGACCCACTTGGCACTCTTAAACCCTACCAAGTTGGAACTGGTGCCACCTTGCGTCTGGGAGGCATCCTGCGAGAGGCCGAATTCCAGGAGGCACCCCGCAATTAAAGGCCGCAGGACCCTGAACCATTGTACAGGCTTTTTCCCTGGGAAACAAAACTCACAAGCCACTGTTCTGGGTGTCAGTTTTCAGGACCCACTTGACACTCTCAAATCAGACCAAGTTGGAAATGGTGTCATTTTGCCTCTGGGAGGCACCCTGCGAGAGTCCGAATTCCATGAGGGACCCAGCAATTTAAGGCCTCAGGCCCCTGAACCATTGTACAGGCTTTTTCCCTAGGAAACAAAACTCACAAGCCACTGTTCTGGGTGTCAGTTTTCAGGACCCACTTGGCACTCTCAAACCAGACCAAGTTGGCACTGGTGCCACCTTGCGTCTGAGAGGCATCCTGCGAGAGGCGGAATTCCAGGAGGCACCCGGCAATTTAAGGCCGCAGGACCCTGAACCATTGTACAGGCTTTTTCCCTGGAAAACAAAATTCAGAAGCCACTGTTCTGGGTGTCAGTTTGCAGGACCCAATTGCCACTCTCAAACAGGACCAAGTTGGCACTGGTGCCACCTTGCGTCTGGGAGGCATCTTGCAAGACGCCGAATTCCAGGAGGCACCCGGCAATTTAAGGCCGCAGGAACCTGAACCATTGTACAGGCTTTTTCCCTAGGAAACAAAACTCACAAGCCACTGTTCTGGGTGTCAGTTTGCAGGACCCACTTGGCACTCTCAAACCAGACCAAGTTGGCACTGGTGTTGCTTAGCGTTTGGGAAACACCTGGCGAGATGCGGAATTCCAGGAGGCACCCGGCAATTTAAGGCCTCAGGCCCCTGTACCATTGTACAGGATTTTTCCCTGGGAAACAAAACTCACAAGCCACTGTTCTGGGTGTCAGTTTTCAGGACCCACTTGACACTCTCAAACCAGACCAAGTTGGCACTGGTGTTGCTTAGCGTCTGGGAAACACCTGGCGAGATGCGGAATTCCAGGAGGCACCTGGCAATTTAAGGCCGCAGGACCCTGAACCATTGTACAGGCTTTTTCCCTGGGAAACAAAACTCACAAGCCACTGTTCTGGGTGTCAGTTTTCAGGACCCACTTGACACTCTCAAAGCAGAACAATTTTGCACTAGTGCTACCTTGCGTCTGGGAGGCATCCTGCGAGAGGCGCAATTCCAGGAGGCACCTGGCAATTTAAGGCCGCAGGACCCTGAACCATGGTACAGGCTTTTTCCCTGGGAAACAAAACTCACAAGCCACTGTTCTGGGTGTCAGTTTTCAGGACCCACTTGGCACTCTCAAACCAGACCAAGTTGGCACTGGTGCCACCTTGCGTCTGGGAGGCATCCTGCGAGAGGCCGAATTCCAGGAGGCACCCGGCAATTTAAGGCCGCAGGACCCAAAACCTTTCTACAGGCTTTTTCCCTGGAAAAAAAAATTCAGAAGCCATTGTTCAGGGTGTCAGTTTGCAGGACCCACTTGGCACTCTTAAACCAGACCAAGTTGGCACTGGTTTTGCTTAGCGTCTGGGAAACACCTGGCGAGTTGCGGAATTCCAGGAGGCACCCGGCAATTTAAGGCCGCAGGACCCTGAACCATTGTACAGGCTTTTTCCCTGGGAAACAAAACTCACAAGCCACTGTTCTGGGTGTCAGTTTTCAGGACCCACTTGACACTCTCAAAGTAGACCAAGATGGCACTGGTGCCACCTTGCGTCTGGGAGGCATCCTGCGAGAGGCGCAATTCCAGGAGGCACCCGGCAACTTAAGGCCGCAGGAACCTGAACCATTGTACAGGCTTTTTCCCTGGGAAACAAAACTCACAAGCCACTGTTCTGGGTGTCAGTTTTCAGGACCCACTTGACACTCTCAAACCAGACCAAGTTGGAAATGGTGTCATTTTGCCCCTGGGAGGCACCCTGCGAGAGTCCGAATTCCAGGAGGCACCCAGCAATTTAAGGCCTCAGGCCCCTGAACCATTGTACAGGCTTTTTCCCTGGGAAACAAAACTCACAAGCCACTGTTCTGGGTGTCAGTTTGCAGGACCCACTTGCCACTCTCAAACCAGACCAAGTTGGAGATGGTGTCATTTTGCCTCTGGGAGGCACCCTGCGAGAGTCCGAATTCCAGGAGGCACCCAGCAATTTAAGGCCTCAGGCCCCTGAACCATTGTACAGGCTTTTTCCCTGGGAAACAAAACTCACAAGCCACTGTTCTGGGTGTCAGTTTGCAGGACCCACTTGCCACTCTCAAACAAGACAAAGTTGGCACTGGTGCCACCTTGCGTCTGGGAGGCATCTTGCAAGACGCCGAATTCCAGGAGGCAGCCGGCAATTTAAGGCCGCAGGAACCTGAACCATTGTACAGGCTTTTTCCCTGGGAAACAAAACTCACAAGCCACTGTTCTGGGTGTCAGTTTTCAGGACCCACTTGGCACTCTCAAACCAGACCAAGTTGGCACTGGTGTTGCTTAGCGTCTGGGAAACACCTGGCGAGTTGCGGAATTCCAGGAGGCACCCGGCAATTTAAGGCCGCAGGAACCTGAACCATTGTACAGGCTTTTTCCCTGGGAAACAAAACTCACAAGCCACTGTTCTGGGTGTCAGTTTTCAGGACCCACTTGGCACTCTTAAACCAGACCAAGTTGGCACTGGTGTTGCTCAGCGTCTGGGAAACACCAGGCGAGTTGCGGAATTCCAGGAGGCACCCGGCAATTTAAGGCCGCAGGACCCTGAACCATTGTACAGGCTTTTTCCCTGGGAAACAAAACTCACAATCCACTGTTCTGGGTGTCAGTTTTCAGGACCCACTTGACACTCTCAAAGTAGACCAAGATGGCACTGGTGCCACCTTGCGTCTGGGAGGCATCCTGCGAGAGGCGGAATTCCAGGAGGCACCTGGCAATTTAAGGCCACAGGACCCTGAAGCATTGTACAGGCTTTTTCCCTGGGAAACAAAACTCACAAGCCACTGTTCTGGGTGTCAGTTTTCAGGACCCACTTGACACTCTCAAAGCAGACCAAGTTGGCACTGGTGCCACCTTGCGTCTGGGAGGCATCCTGCGAGAGGCGCAATTCCAGGAGGCACCCAGCAATTTAAGGCCTCAGGCCCCTGAACAATTCTACAGGCTTTTTCCCTGGGAAACAAAACTCACAAGCCACTGTTCTGGGTGTCAGTTTTCAGGACCCACTTGGCACTCTTAAACCCTACCAAGTTGGAACTGGTGCCACCTTGCGTCTGGGAGGCATCCTGCGAGAGGCGGAATTCCAGGAGGCACCCGGCAATTTAAGGCCGCAGGACCCTGAACCATTGTACAGGCTTTTTCCCTGGAAAACAAAATTCAGAAGCCACTGTTCTGGGTGTCAGTTTGCAGGACCCAATTGCCACTCTCAAACAGGACCAAGTTGGCACTGGTGCCACCTTGCGTCTGGGAGGCATCTTGCAAGACGCCGAATTCCAGGAGGCACCCGGCAATTTAAGTCCGCAGGAACCTGAACCATTGTACAGGCTTTTTCCCTAGGAAACAAAACTCACAAGCCACTGTTCTGGGTGTCAGTTTGCAGGACCCACTTGGCACTCTCAAACCAGACCAAGTTGGCACTGGTGTTGCTTAGCGTCTGGGAAACACCTGGCGAGATGCGGAATTCCAGGAGGCACCCGGCAATTTAAGGCCTCAGGCCCCTGTACCATTGTACAGGATTTTTCCCTGGGAAACAAAACTCACAAGCCACTGTTCTGGGTGTCAGTTTTCAGGACCCACTTGACACTCTCAAAGCAGACCAAGTTGGCACTGGTGCCACCTTGCGTCTGGGAGGCATCCTGCGAGAGGCGCAATTCCAGGAGGCACCCGGCAATTTAAGGCCGCAGGACCCTGAACCATTGTACAGGCTTTTTCCCTGGGAAACAAAACTCACAAGCCACTGTTCTGGGTGTCAGTTTTCAGGACCCACTTGGCACTCTTAAACCCTACCAAGTTGGAACTGGTGCCACCTTGCGTCTGGGAGGCATCCTGCGAGAGGCCGAATTCCAGGAGGCACCCCGCAATTTAAGGCCGCAGGACCCTGAACCATTGTACAGGCTTTTTCCCTGGGAAACAAAACTCACAAGCCACTGTTCTGGGTGTCAGTTTTCAGGACCCACTTGACACTCTCAAATCAGACCAAGTTGGAAATGGTGTCATTTTGCCTCTGGGAGGCACCCTGCGAGAGTCCGAATTCCATGAGGGACCCAGCAATTTAAGGCCTCAGGCCCCTGAACCATTGTACAGGCTTTTCCCCTGGGAAACAAAACTCACAAGCCACTGTTCTGGGTGTCAGTTTTCAGGACCCACTTGGCACTCTCAAACCAGACCAAGTTGGCACTGGTGCCACCTTGCGTCTGGGAGGCATCCTGCGAGAGGCGGAATTCCAGGAGGCACCCGGCAATTTAAGGCCGCAGGCCCCTGAACCATTCTACAGGCTTTTTCCCTGGAAAACAAAATTCAGAAGCCACTGTTCTGGGTGTCAGTTTGCAGGACCCAATTGCCACTCTCAAACAGGACCAAGTTGGCACTGGTGCCACCTTGCGTCTGGGAGGCATCTTGCAAGACGCCGAATTCCAGGAGGCACCCGGCAATTTAAGGCCGCAGGAACCTGAACCATTGTACAGGCTTTTTCCCTAGGAAACAAAACTCACAAGCCACTGTTCTGGGTGTCAGTTTGCAGGACCCACTTGGCACTCTCAAACCAGACCAAGTTGGCACTGGTGTTGCGTAGCGTCTGGGAAACACCTGGCGAGATGCGGAATTCCAGGAGGCACCTGGCAATTTAAGGCCGCAGGACCCTGAACCATTGTACAGGCTTTTTCCCTGGGAAACAAAACTCACAAGCCACTGTTCTGGGTGTCAGTTTTCAGGACCCACTTGACACTCTCAAAGCAGACCAATTTTGCACTAGTGCTACCTTGCGTCTGGGAGGCATCCTGCGAGAGGCGCAATTCCAGGAGGCACCTGGCAATTTAAGGCCGCAGGACCCTGAACCATGGTACAGGCTTTTTCCCTGGGAAACAAAACTCACAAGCCACTGTTCTGGGTGTCAGTTTTCAGGACCCACTTGGCACTCTTAAACCCTACCAAGTTGGAAATGGTGTCATTTGGCCTCTGGGAGGCACCCTGCGAGAGTCCGAATTCCATGAGGGACCCAGCAATTTAAGGCCTCAGGCCCCTGAACCATTGTACAGGCTTTTTCCCTGGGAAACAAAACTCACAAGCCACTGTTCTGGGTGTCAGTTTTCAGGACCCACTTGGCACTCTCAAACCAGACCAAGTTGGCACTGGTGCCACCTTGCGTCTGGGAGGCATCCTGCGAGAGGCGGAATTCCAGGAGGCACCCGGCAATTTAAGGCCGCAGGACCCTGAACCATTGTACAGGCTTTTTCCCTGGAAAACAAAATTCAGAAGCCACTGTTCTGGGTGTCAGTTTGCAGGACCCAATTGCCACTCTCAAACAGGACCAAGTTGGCACTGGTGCCACCTTGCGTCTGGGAGGCATCTTGCAAGACGCCGAATTCCAGGAGGCACCCGGCAATTTAAGGCCGCAGGAACCTGAACCATTGTACAGGCTTTTTCCCTAGGAAACAAAACTCACAAGCCACTGTTCTGGGTGTCAGTTTGCAGGACCCACTTGGCACTCTCAAACCAGACCAAGTTGGCACTGGTGTTGCTTAGCGTCTGGGAAACACCTGGCGAAATGCGGAATTCCAGGAGGCACCCGGCAATTTAAGGCCTCAGGCCCCTGAACCATTCTACAGGATTTTTCCCTGGGAAACAAAACTCACAAGCCACTGTTCTGGGTGTCAGTTTTCAGGACCCACTTGACACTCTCAAAGCAGACCAAGTTGGCACTGGTGCCACCTTGCGTCTGGGAGGCATCCTGCGAGAGGCGCAATTCCAGGAGGCACCCGGCAATTTAAGGCCGCAGGACCCTGAACCATTGTACAGGCTTTTTCCCTGGGAAACAAAACTCACAAGCCACTGTTCTGGGTGTCAGTTTTCAGGACCCACTTGACACTCTCAAACCAGACCAAGTTGGAACTGGTGCCACCTTGCGTCTGGGAGGCATCCTGCGAGAGGCCGAATTCCAGGAGGCACCCCGCAATTTAAGGCCGCAGGACCCTGAACCATTGTACAGGCTTTTTCCCTGGGAAACAAAACTCACAAGCCACTGTTCTGGGTGTCAGTTTTCAGGACCCACTTGACACTCTCAAATCAGACCAAGTTGGAAATGGTGTCATTTTGCCTCTGGGAGGCACCCTGCGAGAGTCCGAATTCCATGAGGGACCCAGCAATTTAAGGCCTCAGGCCCCTGAACCATTGTACAGGCTTTTCCCCTGGGAAACAAAACTCACAAGCCACTGTTCTGGGTGTCAGTTTTCAGGACCCACTTGGCACTCTCAAACCAGACCAAGTTGGCACTGGTGCCACCTTGCGTCTGGGAGGCATCCTGCGAGAGGCGGAATTCCAGGAGGCACCCGGCAATTTAAGGCCGCAGGCCCCTGAACCATTCTACAGGCTTTTTCCCTGGAAAACAAAATTCAGAAGCCACTGTTCTGGGTGTCAGTTTGCAGGACCCAATTGCCACTCTCAAACAGGACCAAGTTGGCACTGGTGCCACCTTGCGTCTGGGAGGCATCTTGCAAGACGCCGAATTCCAGGAGGCACCCGGCAATTTAAGGCCGCAGGAACCTGAACCATTGTACAGGCTTTTTCCCTAGGAAACAAAACTCACAAGCCACTGTTCTGGGTGTCAGTTTGCAGGACCCACTTGGCACTCTCAAACCAGACCAAGTTGGCACTGGTGTTGCTTAGCGTCTGGGAAACACCTGGCGAGATGCGGAATTCCAGGAGGCACCTGGCAATTTAAGGCCGCAGGACCCTGAACCATTGTACAGGCTTTTTCCCTGGGAAACAAAACTCACAAGCCACTGTTCTGGGTGTCAGTTTTCAGGACCCACTTGACACTCTCAAAGCAGACCAATTTTGCACTAGTGCTACCTTGCGTCTGGGAGGCATCCTGCGAGAGGCGCAATTCCAGGAGGCACCTGGCAATTTAAGGCCGCAGGACCCTGAACCATGGTACAGGCTTTTTCCCTGGGAAACAAAACTCACAAGCCACTGTTCTGGGTGTCAGTTTTCAGGACCCACTTGACACTCTCAAATCAGACCAAGTTGGAAATGGTGTCATTTGGCCTCTGGGAGGCACCCTGCGAGAGTCCGAATTCCATGAGGGACCCAGCAATTTAAGGCCTCAGGCCCCTGAACCATTGTACAGGCTTTTTCCCTGGGAAACAAAACTCACAAGCCACTGTTCTGGGTGTCAGTTTTCAGGACCCACTTGGCACTCTCAAACCAGACCAAGTTGGCACTGGTGCCACCTTGCGTCTGGGAGGCATCCTGCGAGAGGCGGAATTCCAGGAGGCACCCGGCAATTTAAGGCCGCAGGCCCCTGAACCATTCTACAGGCTTTTTCCCTGGAAAACAAAATTCAGAAGCCACTGTTCTGGGTGTCAGTTTGCAGGACCCAATTGCCACTCTCAAACAGGACCAAGTTGGCACTGGTGCCACCTTGCGTCTGGGAGGCATCTTGCAAGACGCCGAATTCCAGGAGGCACCCGGCAATTTAAGGCCGCAGGAACCTGAACCATTGTACAGGCTTTTTCCCTAGGAAACAAAACTCACAAGCCACTGTTCTGGGTGTCAGTTTGCAGGACCCACTTGGCACTCTCAAACCAGACCAAGTTGGCACTGGTGTTGCTTAGCGTCTGGGAAACACCTTGCGAGATGCGGAATTCCAGGAGGCACCTGGCAATTTAAGGCCTCAGGCCCCTGTACCATTGTACAGGATTTTTCCCTGGGAAACAAAACTCACAAGCCACTGTTCTGGGTGTCAGTTTTCAGGACCCACTTGACACTCTCAAAGCAGACCAAGTTGGCACTGGTGCCACCTTGCGTCTGGGAGGCATCCTGCGAGAGGCGCAATTCCAGGAGGCACCCGGCAATTTAAGGCCGCAGGACCCTGAACCATTTTACAGTCTTTTTCCCTGGGAAACAAAACTCACAAGCCATTGTTCAGGGTGTCAGTTTTCAGGACCCACTTGGCACTCTTAAACCCTACCAAGTTGGAACTGGTGCCACCTTGCGTCTGGGAGGCATCCTGCGAGAGGCCGAATTCCAGGAGGCACCCCGCAATTTAAGGCCGCAGGACCCTGAACCATTGTACAGGCTTTTTCCCTGGGAAACAAAACTCACAAGCCACTGTTCTGGGTGTCAGTTTTCAGGACCCACTTGACACTCTCAAACCAGACCAAGTTGGAAATGGTGTCATTTTGCCTCTGGGAGGCACCCTGCGAGAGTCCGAATTCCAGGAGGCACCCAGCAATTTAAGGCCTCAGGCCCCTGAACCATGGTACAGGCTTTTTCCCTGGGAAACAAAACTCACAAGCCACTGTTCTGGGTGTCAGTTTTCAGGACCCACTTGACACTCTCAAACCAGACCAAGTTGGAGAGGGTGTCATTTTGCCTCTGGGAGGCACCCTGCGAGAGTCCGAATTCCAGGAGGCACCCAGCAATTTAAGGCCTCAGGCCCCTGAACCATTGTACAGGCTTTTTCCCTGGGAAACAAAACTCACAAGCCACTGTTCTGGGTGTCAGTTTTCAGGACCCACTTGCCACTCTCAAACAAGAGCAAGTTGGCACTGGTGCCACCTTGCGTCTGGGAGGCATCTTGCAAGACACCGAATTCCAGGAGGCACCCGGCAATTTAAGGCCGCAGGAACCTGAACCATTGTACAGGCTTTTTCCCTGGGAAACAAAACTCACAAGCCACTGTTCTGGGTGTCAGTTTTCAGGACCCACTTGACACTCTCAAATCAGACCAAGTTGGCACTGGTGTTGCTTAGCGTCTGGGAAACACCTGGCGAGTTGCGGAATTCCAGGAGGCACCCGGCAATTTAAGGCCGCAGGACCCTGAACCATTGTACAGGCTTTTTCCCTGGGAAACAAAACTCACAAGCCACTGTTCTGGGTGTCAGTTTTCAGGACCCACTTGACACTCTCAAAGTAGACCAAGATGGCACTGGTGCCACCTTGCGTCTGGGAGGCATCCTGCGAGAGGCGGAATTCCAGGAGGCACCTGGCAATTTAAGGCCACAGGACCCTGAACCATTGTACAGGCTTTTTCCCTGGGAAACAAAACTCACAAGCCACTGTTCTGGGTGTCAGTTTTCAGGACCCACTTGACACTCTCAAAGTAGACCAAGATGGCACTGGTGCCACCTTGCGTCTGGGAGGCATCCTGCGAGAGGCGGAATTCCAGGAGGCACCTGGCAATTTAAGGCCACAGGACCCTGAACCATTGTACAGGCTTTTTCCCTGGGAAACAAAACTCACAAGCCACTGTTCTGGGTGTCAGTTTTCAGGACCCACTTGACACTCTCAAAGCAGACCAAGTTGGCACTGGTGCCACCTTGCGTCTGGGAGGCATCCTGCGAGAGGCGCAATTCCAGGAGGCACCCGGCAATTTAAGGCCGCAGGACCCTGAACCATTGTACAGGCTTTTTCCCTGGGAAACAAAACTCACAAGCCACTGTTCTGGGTGTCAGTTTTCAGGACCCACTTGGCACTCTTAAACCCTACCAAGTTGGAACTGGTGCCACCTTGCGTCTGGGGGGCATCCTGCGAGAGGCCGAATTCCAGGAGGCACCCCGCAATTTAAGGCCGCAGGACCCTGAACCATTGTACAGGCTTTTTCCCTGGGAAACAAAACTCACAAGCCACTGTTCTGGGTGTCAGTTTTCAGGACCCACTTGACACTCTCAAATAAGACCAAGTTGGAAATGGTGTCATTTTGCCTCTGGGAGGCACCCTGCGAGAGTCCGAATTCCATGAGGGACCCAGCAATTTAAGGCCTCAGGCCCCTGAACCATTGTACAGGCTTTTTCCCTGGGAAACAAAACTCACAAGCCACTGTTCTGGGTGTCAGTTTTCAGGACCCACTTGGCACTCTCAAACCAGACCAAGTTGGCACTGGTGCCACCTTGCGTCTGGGAGGCATCCTGCGAGAGGCGGAATTCCAGGAGGCACCCGGCAATTTAAGGCCGCAGGACCCTGAACCATTCTACAGGCTTTTTCCCTGGAAAACAAAATTCAGAAGCCACTGTTCTGGGTGTCAGTTTGCAGGACCCAATTGCCACTCTCAAACAGGACCAAGTTGGCACTGGTGCCACCTTGCGTCTGGGAGGCATCTTGCAAGACGCCGAATTCCAGGAGGCACCCGGCAATTTAAGGCCGCAGGAACCTGAACCATTGTACAGGCTTTTTCCCTAGGAAACAAAACTCACAAGCCACTGTTCTGGGTGTCAGTTTGCAGGACCCACTTGGCACTCTCAAACCAGACCAAGTTGGCACTGGTGTTGCTTAGCGTCTGGGAAACACCTGGCGAGATGCGGAATTCCAGGAGGCACCTGGCAATTTAAGGCCGCAGGACCCTGAACCATTGTACAGGCTTTTTCCCTGGGAAACAAAACTCACAAGCCACTGTTCTGGGTGTCAGTTTTCAGGACCCACTTGACACTCTCAAAGCAGACCAATTTTGCACTAGTGCTACCTTGCGTCTGGGAGGCATCCTGCGAGAGGCGCAATTCCAGGAGGCACCTGGCAATTTAAGGCCGCAGGACCCTGAACCATGGTACAGGCTTTTTCCCTGGGAAACAAAACTCACAAGCCACTGTTCTGGGTGTCAGTTTTCTGGACCCACTTGACACTCTCAAATCAGACCAAGTTGGAAATGGTGTCATTTTGCCTCTGGGAGGCACCCTGCGAGAGTCCGAATTCCATGAGGGACCCAGCAATTTAAGGCCTCAGGCCCCTGAACCATTGTACAGGCTTTTTCCCTGGGAAACAAAACTCACAAGCCACTGTTCTGGGTGTCAGTTTTCAGGACCCACTTGGCACTCTCAAACCAGACCAAGTTGGCACTGGTGCCACCTTGCGTCTGGGAGGCATCCTGCGAGAGGCGGAATTCCAGGAGGCACCCGGCAATTTAAGGCCGCAGGACCCTGAACCATTCTACAGGCTTTTTCCCTGGAAAACAAAATTCAGAAGCCACTGTTCTGGGTGTCAGTTTGCAGGACCCAATTGCCACTCTCAAACAGGACCAAGTTGGCACTGGTGCCACCTTGCGTCTGGGAGGCATCTTGCAAGACGCCGAATTCCAGGAGGCACCCGGCAATTTAAGGCCGCAGGAACCTGAACCATTGTACAGGCTTTTTCCCTAGGAAACAAAACTCACAAGCCACTGTTCTGGGTGTCAGTTTGCAGGACCCACTTGGCACTCTCAAACCAGACCAAGTTGGCACTGGTGTTGCTTAGCGTCTGGGAAACACCTGGCGAGATGCGGAATTCCAGGAGGCACCCGGCAATTTAAGGCCTCAGGCCCCTGTACCATTGTACAGGATTTTTCCCTGGGAAACAAAACTCACAAGCCACTGTTCTGGGTGTCAGTTTTCAGGACCCACTTGACACTCTCAAAGCAGACCAAGTTGGCACTGGTGCCACCTTGCGTCTGGGAGGCATCCTGCGAGAGGCGCAATTCCAGGAGGCACCCGGCAATTTAAGGCCGCAGGACCCTGAACCATTGTACAGGCTTTTTCCCTGGGAAACAAAACTCACAAGCCACTGTTCTGGGTGTCAGTTTTCAGGACCCACTTGGCACTCTTAAACCCTACCAAGTTGGAACTGGTGCCACCTTGCGTCTGGGAGGCATCCTGCGAGAGGCCGAATTCCAGGAGGCACCCCGCAATTTAAGGCCGCAGGACCCTGAACCATTGTACAGGCTTTTTCCCTGGGAAACAAAACTCACAAGCCACTGTTCTGGGTGTCAGTTTTCAGGACCCACTTGACACTCTCAAATCAGACCAAGTTGGAAATGGTGTCATTTTGCCTCTGGGAGGCACCCTGCGAGAGTCCGAATTCCATGAGGGACCCAGCAATTTAAGGCCTCAGGCCCCTGAACCATTGTACAGGCTTTTCCCCTGGGAAACAAAACTCACAAGCCACTGTTCTGGGTGTCAGTTTTCAGGACCCACTTGGCACTCTCAAACCAGACCAAGTTGGCACTGGTGCCACCTTGCGTCTGGGAGGCATCCTGCGAGAGGCGGAATTCCAGGAGGCACCCGGCAATTTAAGGCCGCAGGCCCCTGAACCATTCTACAGGCTTTTTCCCTGGAAAACAAAATTCAGAAGCCACTGTTCTGGGTGTCAGTTTGCAGGACCCAATTGCCACTCTCAAACAGGACCAAGTTGGCACTGGTGCCACCTTGCGTCTGGGAGGCATCTTGCAAGACGCCGAATTCCAGGAGGCACCCGGCAATTTAAGGCCGCAGGAACCTGAACCATTGTACAGGCTTTTTCCCTAGGAAACAAAACTCACAAGCCACTGTTCTGGGTGTCAGTTTGCAGGACCCACTTGGCACTCTCAAACCAGACCAAGTTGGCACTGGTGTTGCGTAGCGTCTGGGAAACACCTGGCGAGATGCGGAATTCCAGGAGGCACCTGGCAATTTAAGGCCGCAGGACCCTGAACCATTGTACAGGCTTTTTCCCTGGGAAACAAAACTCACAAGCCACTGTTCTGGGTGTCAGTTTTCAGGACCCACTTGACACTCTCAAAGCAGACCAATTTTGCACTAGTGCTACCTTGCGTCTGGGAGGCATCCTGCGAGAGGCGCAATTCCAGGAGGCACCTGGCAATTTAAGGCCGCAGGACCCTGAACCATGGTACAGGCTTTTTCCCTGGGAAACAAAACTCACAAGCCACTGTTCTGGGTGTCAGTTTTCAGGACCCACTTGGCACTCTTAAACCCTACCAAGTTGGAAATGGTGTCATTTGGCCTCTGGGAGGCACCCTGCGAGAGTCCGAATTCCATGAGGGACCCAGCAATTTAAGGCCTCAGGCCCCTGAACCATTGTACAGGCTTTTTCCCTGGGAAACAAAACTCACAAGCCACTGTTCTGGGTGTCAGTTTTCAGGACCCACTTGGCACTCTCAAACCAGACCAAGTTGGCACTGGTGCCACCTTGCGTCTGGGAGGCATCCTGCGAGAGGCGGAATTCCAGGAGGCACCCGGCAATTTAAGGCCGCAGGACCCTGAACCATTGTACAGGCTTTTTCCCTGGAAAACAAAATTCAGAAGCCACTGTTCTGGGTGTCAGTTTGCAGGACCCAATTGCCACTCTCAAACAGGACCAAGTTGGCACTGGTGCCACCTTGCGTCTGGGAGGCATCTTGCAAGACGCCGAATTCCAGGAGGCACCCGGCAATTTAAGGCCGCAGGAACCTGAACCATTGTACAGGCTTTTTCCCTAGGAAACAAAACTCACAAGCCACTGTTCTGGGTGTCAGTTTGCAGGACCCACTTGGCACTCTCAAACCAGACCAAGTTGGCACTGGTGTTGCTTAGCGTCTGGGAAACACCTGGCGAAATGCGGAATTCCAGGAGGCACCCGGCAATTTAAGGCCTCAGGCCCCTGAACCATTCTACAGGATTTTTCCCTGGGAAACAAAACTCACAAGCCACTGTTCTGGGTGTCAGTTTTCAGGACCCACTTGACACTCTCAAAGCAGACCAAGTTGGCACTGGTGCCACCTTGCGTCTGGGAGGCATCCTGCGAGAGGCACAATTCCAGGAGGCACCCGGCAATTTAAGGCCGCAGGACCCTGAACCATTGTACAGGCTTTTTCCCTGGGAAACAAAACTCACAAGCCACTGTTCTGGGTGTCAGTTTTCAGGACCCACTTGACACTCTCAAACCAGACCAAGTTGGAACTGGTGCCACCTTGCGTCTGGGAGGCATCCTGCGAGAGGCCGAATTCCAGGAGGCACCCCGCAATTTAAGGCCGCAGGACCCTGAACCATTGTACAGGCTTTTTCCCTGGGAAACAAAACTCACAAGCCACTGTTCTGGGTGTCAGTTTTCAGGACCCACTTGACACTCTCAAATCAGACCAAGTTGGAAATGGTGTCATTTTGCCTCTGGGAGGCACCCTGCGAGAGTCCGAATTCCATGAGGGACCCAGCAATTTAAGGCCTCAGGCCCCTGAACCATTGTACAGGCTTTTCCCCTGGGAAACAAAACTCACAAGCCACTGTTCTGGGTGTCAGTTTTCAGGACCCACTTGGCACTCTCAAACCAGACCAAGTTGGCACTGGTGCCACCTTGCGTCTGGGAGGCATCCTGCGAGAGGCGGAATTCCAGGAGGCACCCGGCAATTTAAGGCCGCAGGCCCCTGAACCATTCTACAGGCTTTTTCCCTGGAAAACAAAATTCAGAAGCCACTGTTCTGGGTGTCAGTTTGCAGGACCCAATTGCCACTCTCAAACAGGACCAAGTTGGCACTGGTGCCACCTTGCGTCTGGGAGGCATCTTGCAAGACGCCGAATTCCAGGAGGCACCCGGCAATTTAAGGCCGCAGGAACCTGAACCATTGTACAGGCTTTTTCCCTAGGAAACAAAACTCACAAGCCACTGTTCTGGGTGTCAGTTTGCAGGACCCACTTGGCACTCTCAAACCAGACCAAGTTGGCACTGGTGTTGCTTAGCGTCTGGGAAACACCTGGCGAGATGCGGAATTCCAGGAGGCACCTGGCAATTTAAGGCCGCAGGACCCTGAACCATTGTACAGGCTTTTTCCCTGGGAAACAAAACTCACAAGCCACTGTTCTGGGTGTCAGTTTTCAGGACCCACTTGACACTCTCAAAGCAGACCAATTTTGCACTAGTGCTACCTTGCGTCTGGGAGGCATCCTGCGAGAGGCGCAATTCCAGGAGGCACCCGGCAATTTAAGGCCGCAGGACCCTGAACCATGGTACAGGCTTTTTCCCTGGGAAACAAAACTCACAAGCCACTGTTCTGGGTGTCAGTTTTCAGGACCCACTTGACACTCTCAAATCAGACCAAGTTGGAAATGGTGTCATTTGGCCTCTGGGAGGCACCCTGCGAGAGTCCGAATTCCATGAGGGACCCAGCAATTTAAGGCCTCAGGCCCCTGAACCATTGTACAGGCTTTTTCCCTGGGAAACAAAACTCACAAGCCACTGTTCTGGGTGTCAGTTTTCAGGACCCACTTGGCACTCTCAAACCAGACCAAGTTGGCACTGGTGCCACCTTGCGTCTGGGAGGCATCCTGCGAGAGGCGGAATTCCAGGAGGCACCCGGCAATTTAAGGCCGCAGGCCCCTGAACCATTCTACAGGCTTTTTCCCTGGAAAACAAAATTCAGAAGCCACTGTTCTGGGTGTCAGTTTGCAGGACCCAATTGCCACTCTCAAACAGGACCAAGTTGGCACTGGTGTTGCTTAGCGTCTGGGAAACACCTTGCGAGATGCGGAATTCCAGGAGGCACCTGGCAATTTAAGGCCTCAGGCCCCTGTACCATTGTACAGGATTTTTCCCTGGGAAACAAAACTCACAAGCCACTGTTCTGGGTGTCAGTTTTCAGGACCCACTTGACACTCTCAAAGCAGACCAAGTTGGCACTGGTGCCACCTTGCGTCTGGGAGGCATCCTGCGAGAGGCGCAATTCCAGGAGGCACCCGGCAATTTAAGGCCGCAGGACCCTGAACCATTTTACAGTCTTTTTCCCTGGGAAACAAAACTCACAAGCCATTGTTCAGGGTGTCAGTTTTCAGGACCCACTTGGCACTCTTAAACCCTACCAAGTTGGAACTGGTGCCACCTTGCGTCTGGGAGGCATCCTGCGAGAGGCCGAATTCCAGGAGGCACCCCGCAATTTAAGGCCGCAGGACCCTGAACCATTGTACAGGCTTTTTCCCTGGGAAACAAAACTCACAAGCCACTGTTCTGGGTGTCAGTTTTCAGGACCCACTTGACACTCTCAAACCAGACCAAGTTGGAGAGGGTGTCATTTTGCCTCTGGGAGGCACCCTGCGAGAGTCCGAATTCCAGGAGGCACCCAGCAATTTAAGGCCTCAGGCCCCTGAACCATTGTACAGGCTTTTTCCCTGGGAAACAAAACTCACAAGCCACTGTTCTGGGTGTCAGTTTTCAAGACCCACTTGCCACTCTCAAACAAGAGCAAGTTGGCACTGGTGCCACCTTGCGTCTGGGAGGCATCTTGCAAGACACCGAATTCCAGGAGGCACCCGGCAATTTAAGGCCGCAGGAACCTGAACCATTGTACAGGCTTTTTCCCTGGGAAACAAAACTCACAAGCCACTGTTCTGGGTGTCAGTTTTCAGGACCCACTTGACACTCTCAAATCAGACCAAGTTGGCACTGGTGTTGCTTAGCGTCTGGGAAACACCTGGCGAGTTGCGGAATTCCAGGAGGCACCCGGCAATTTAAGGCCGCAGGACCCTGAACCATTGTACAGGCTTTTTCCCTGGGAAACAAAACTCACAAGCCACTGTTCTGGGTGTCAGTTTTCAGGACCCACTTGACACTCTCAAAGTAGACCAAGATGGCACTGGTGCCACCTTGCGTCTGGGAGGCATCCTGCGAGAGGCGGAATTCCAGGAGGCACCTGGCAATTTAAGGCCACAGGACCCTGAACCATTGTACAGGCTTTTTCCCTGGGAAACAAAACTCACAAGCCACTGTTCTGGGTGTCAGTTTTCAGGACCCACTTGACACTCTCAAAGTAGACCAAGATGGCACTGGTGCCACCTTGCGTCTGGGAGGCATCCTGCGAGAGGCGGAATTCCAGGAGGCACCTGGCAATTTAAGGCCACAGGACCCTGAACCATTGTACAGGCTTTTTCCCTGGGAAACAAAACTCACAAGCCACTGTTCTGGGTGTCAGTTTTCAGGACCCACTTGACACTCAAAGCAGACCAAGTTGGCACTGGTGCCACCTTGCGTCTGGGAGGCATCCTGCGAGAGGCGCAATTCCAGGAGGCACCCGGCAATTTAAGGCCGCAGGACCCTGAACCATTGTACAGGCTTTTTCCCTGGGAAACAAAACTCACAAGCCACTGTTCTGGGTGTCAGTTTTCAGGACCCACTTGGCACTCTTAAACCCTACCAAGTTGGAACTGGTGCCACCTTGCGTCTGGGGGGCATCCTGCGAGAGGCCGAATTCCAGGAGGCACCCCGCAATTTAAGGCCGCAGGACCCTGAACCATTGTACAGGCTTTTTCCCTGGGAAACAAAACTCACAAGCCACTGTTCTGGGTGTCAGTTTTCAGGACCCACTTGACACTCTCAAATAAGACCAAGTTGGAAATGGTGTCATTTTGCCTCTGGGAGGCACCCTGCGAGAGTCCGAATTCCATGAGGGACCCAGCAATTTAAGGCCTCAGGCCCCTGAACCATTGTACAGGCTTTTTCCCTGGGAAACAAAACTCACAAGCCACTGTTCTGGGTGTCAGTTTTCAGGACCCACTTGGCACTCTCAAACCAGACCAAGTTGGCACTGGTGCCACCTTGCGTCTGGGAGGCATCCTGCGAGAGGCGGAATTCCAGGAGGCACCCGGCAATTTAAGGCCGCAGGACCCTGAACCATTCTACAGGCTTTTTCCCTGGAAAACAAAATTCAGAAGCCACTGTTCTGGGTGTCAGTTTGCAGGACCCAATTGCCACTCTCAAACAGGACCAAGTTGGCACTGGTGCCACCTTGCGTCTGGGAGGCATCTTGCAAGACGCCGAATTCCAGGAGGCACCCGGCAATTTAAGGCCGCAGGAACCTGAACCATTGTACAGGCTTTTTCCCTAGGAAACAAAACTCACAAGCCACTGTTCTGGGTGTCAGTTTGCAGGACCCACTTGGCACTCTCAAACCAGACCAAGTTGGCACTGGTGTTGCTTAGCGTCTGGGAAACACCTGGCGAGATGCGGAATTCCAGGAGGCACCTGGCAATTTAAGGCCGCAGGACCCTGAACCATTGTACAGGCTTTTTCCCTGGGAAACAAAACTCACAAGCCACTGTTCTGGGTGTCAGTTTTCAGGACCCACTTGACACTCTCAAAGCAGACCAATTTTGCACTAGTGCTACCTTGCGTCTGGGAGGAATCCTGCGAGAGGCGCAATTCCAGGAGGCACCTGGCAATTTAAGGCCGCAGGACCCTGAACCATGGTACAGGCTTTTTCCCTGGGAAACAAAACTCACAAGCCACTGTTCTGGGTGTCAGTTTTCTGGACCCACTTGACACTCTCAAATCAGACCAAGTTGGAAATGGTGTCATTTTGCCTCTGGGAGGCACCCTGCGAGAGTCCGAATTCCATGAGGGACCCAGCAATTTAAGGCCTCAGGCCCCTGAACCATTGTACAGGCTTTTTCCCTGGGAAACAAAACTCACAAGCCACTGTTCTGGGTGTCAGTTTTCAGGACCCACTTGGCACTCTCAAACCAGACCAAGTTGGCACTGGTGCCACCTTGCGTCTGGGAGGCATCCTGCGAGAGGCGGAATTCCAGGAGGCACCCGGCAATTTAAGGCCGCAGGACCCTGAACCATTCTACAGGCTTTTTCCCTGGAAAACAAAATTCAGAAGCCACTGTTCTGGGTGTCAGTTTGCAGGACCCAATTGCCACTCTCAAACAGGACCAAGTTGGCACTGGTGCCACCTTGCGTCTGGGAGGCATCTTGCAAGACGCCGAATTCCAGGAGGCACCCGGCAATTTAAGGCCGCAGGAACCTGAACCATTGTACAGGCTTTTTCCCTAGGAAACAAAACTCACAAGCCACTGTTCTGGGTGTCAGTTTGCAGGACCCACTTGGCACTCTCAAACCAGACCAAGTTGGCACTGGTGTTGCTTAGCGTCTGGGAAACACCTGGCGAAATGCGGAATTCCAGGAGGCACCCGGCAATTTAAGGCCTCAGGCCCCTGTACCATTGTACAGGATTTTTCCCTGGGAAACAAAACTCACAAGCCACTGTTCTGGGTGTCAGTTTTCAGGACCCACTTGACACTCTCAAAGCAGACCAAGTTGGCACTGGTGCCACCTTGCGTCTGGGAGGCATCCTGCGAGAGGCGCAATTCCAGGAGGCACCCGGCAATTTAAGGCCGCAGGACCCTGAACCATTGTACAGGCTTTTTCCCTGGGAAACAAAACTCACAAGCCACTGTTCTGGGTGTCAGTTTTCAGGACCCACTTGACACTCTCAAACCAGACCAAGTTGGAACTGGTGCCACCTTGCGTCTGGGAGGCATCCTGCGAGAGGCCGAATTCCAGGAGGCACCCCGCAATTTAAGGCCGCAGGACCCTGAACCATTGTACAGGCTTTTTCCCTGGGAAACAAAACTCACAAGCCACTGTTCTGGGTGTCAGTTTTCAGGACCCACTTGACACTCTCAAATCAGACCAAGTTGGAAATGGTGTCATTTTGCCTCTGGGAGGCACCCTGCGAGAGTCCGAATTCCATGAGGGACCCAGCAATTTAAGGCCTCAGGCCCCTGAACCATTGTACAGGCTTTTTCCCTGGGAAACAAAACTCACAAGCCACTGTTCTGGGTGTCAGTTTTCAGGACCCACTTGGCACTCTCAAACCAGACCAAGTTGGCACTGGTGCCACCTTGCGTCTGGGAGGCATCCTGCGAGAGGCGGAATTCCAGGAGGCACCTGGCAATTTAAGGCCGCAGGCCCCTGAACCATTGTACAGGCTTTTTCCCTGGAAAACAAAATTCAGAAGCCACTGTTCTGGGTGTCAGTTTGCAGGACCCAATTGCCACTCTCAAACAGGACCAAGTTGGCACTGGTGCCACCTTGCGTCTGGGAGGCATCTTGCAAGACGCCGAATTCCAGGAGGCACCCGGCAATTTAAGGCCTCAGGCCCCTGAACCATTGTACAGGCTTTTTCCCTGGGAAACAAAACTCACAAGCCACTGTTCTGGGTGTCAGTTTGCAGGACCCACTTGCCACTCTCAAATAGGAGCAAGTTGGCACTGGTGCCACCTTGCGTCTGGGAGGCATCTTGCAAGACGCCGAATTCCAGGAGGCACCCGGCAATTTAAGGCCGCAGGAACCTGAACCATTCTACAGGCTTTTTCCCTGGGAAACAAAACTCACAAGCCACTGTTCTGGGTGTCAGTTTTCAGGACCCACTTGACACTCTCAAATCAGACCAAGTTGGCACTGGTGTTGCTTAGCGTCTGGGAAACACCTGGCGAGTTGCAGAATTCCAGGAGGCACCCGGCAATTTAAGGCCGCAGGACCCTGAACCATTGTACAGGCTTTTTCCCTGGGAAACAAAACTCACAAGCCACTGTTCTGGGTGTCAGTTTTCAGGACCCACTTGACACTCTCAAAGTAGACCAAGATGGCACTGGTGCCACCTTGCGTCTGGGAGGCATCCTGCGAGAGGCGGAATTCCAGGAGGCACCTGGCAATTTAAGGCTACAGGACCCTGAACCATTGTACAGGCTTTTTCCCTGGGAAACAAAACTCACAAGCCACTGTTCTGGGTGTCAGTTTTCAGGACCCACTTGACACTCTCAAAGCAGACCAAGTTGGCACTGGTGCCACCTTGCGTCTGGGAGGCATCCTGCGAGAGGCGCAATTCCAGGAGGCACCCGGCAATTTAAGGCCGCAGGACCCTGAACCATTGTACAGGCTTTTTCCCTGGGAAACAAAACTCACAAGCCACTGTTCTGGGTGTCAGTTTTCAGGACCCACTTGACACTCTCAAATCAGACCAAGTTGGAAATGGTGTCATTTTGCCTCTGGGAGGCACCCTGCGAGAGTCCGAATTCCATGAGGGACCCAGCAATTTAAGGCCTCAGGCCCCTGAACCATTGTACAGGCTTTTCCCCTGGGAAACAAAACTCACAAGCCACTGTTCTGGGTGTCAGTTTTCAGGACCCACTTGGCACTCTCAACCCAGACCAAGTTGGCACTGGTGCCACCTTGCGTCTGGGAGGCATCCTGCGAGAGGCGGAATTCCAGGAGGCACCCGGCAATTTAAGGCCGCAGGCCCCTGAACCATTCTACAGGCTTTTTCCCTGGAAAACAAAATTCAGAAGCCACTGTTCTGGGTGTCAGTTTGCAGGACCCAATTGCCACTCTCAAACAGGACCAAGGTGGCACTGGTGCCACCTTGCGTCTGGGAGGCATCTTGCAAGACGCCGAATTCCAGGAGGCACCCGGCAATTTAAGGCCGCAGGAACCTGAACCATTGTACAGGCTTTTTCCCTAGGAAACAAAACTCACAAGCCACTGTTCTGGGTGTCAGTTTGCAGGACCCACTTGGCACTCTCAAACCAGACCAAGTTGGCACTGGTGTTGCTTAGCGTCTGGGAAACACCTGGCGAGATGCGGAATTCCAGGAGGCACCTGGCAATTTAAGGCCGCAGGACCCTGAACCATTGTACAGGCTTTTTCCCTGGGAAACAAAACTCACAAGCCACTGTTCTGGGTGTCAGTTTTCAGGACCCACTTGACACTCTCAAAGCAGACCAATTTTGCACTAGTGCTACCTTGCGTCTGGGAGGCATCCTGCGAGAGGCGCAATTCCAGGAGGCACCTGGCAATTTAAGGCCGCAGGACCCTGAACCATGGTACAGGCTTTTTCCCTGGGAAACAAAACTCACAAGCCACTGTTCTGGGTGTCAGTTTTCAGGACCCACTTGACACTCTCAAATCAGACCAAGTTGGAAATGGTGTCATTTGGCCTCTGGGAGGCACCCTGCGAGAGTCCGAATTCCATGAGGGACCCAGCAATTTAAGGCCTCAGGCCCCTGAACCATTGTACAGGCTTTTTTCCTGGGAAACAAAACTCACAAGCCACTGTTCTGGGTGTCAGTTTTCAGGACCCACTTGGCACTCTCAAACCAGACCAAGTTGGCACTGGTGCCACCTCGCGTCTGGGAGGCATCCTGCGAGAGGCGGAATTCCAGGAGGCACCCGGCAATTTAAGGCCGCGGGCCCCTGAACCATTCTACAGGCTTTTTCCCTGGAAAACAAAATTCAGAAGCCACTGTTCTGGGTGTCAGTTTGCAGGACCCAATTGCCACTCTCAAACAGGACCAAGTTGGCACTGGTGCCACCTTGCGTCTGGGAGGCATCTTGCAAGACGCCGAATTCCAGGAGGCACCCGGCAATTTAAGGCCGCAGGAACCTGAACCATTGTACAGGCTTTTTCCCTAGGAAACAAAACTCACAAGCCACTGTTCTGGGTGTCAGTTTGCAGGACCCACTTGGCACTCTCAAACCAGACCAAGTTGGCACTGGTGTTGCTTAGCGTCTGGGAAACACCTTGCGAGATGCGGAATTCCAGGAGGCACCCGGCAATTTAAGGCCTCAGGCCCCTGTACCATTGTACAGGATTTTTCCCTGGGAAACAAAACTCACAAGCCACTGTTCTGGGTGTCAGTTTTCAGGACCCACTTGACACTCTCAAAGCAGACCAAGTTGGCACTGGTGCCACCTTGCGTCTGGGAGGCATCCTGCGAGAGGCGCAATTCCAGGAGGCACCCGGCAATTTAAGGCCGCAGGACCCTGAACCATTTTACAGTCTTTTTCCCTGGGAAACAAAACTCACAAGCCACTGTTCTGGGTGTCAGTTTTCAGGACCCACTTGGCACTCTTAAACCCTACCAAGTTGGAACTGGTGCCACCTTGCGTCTGGGAGGCATCCTGCGAGAGGCCGAATTCCAGGAGGCACCCCGCAATTTAAGGCCGCAGGACCCTGAACCATTGTACAGGCTTTTTCCCTGGGAAACAAAACTCACAAGCCACTGTTCTGGGTGTCAGTTTTCAGGACCCACTTGACACTCTCAAATCAGACCAAGTTGGAAATGGTGTCATTTTGCCTCTGGGAGGCACCCTGCGAGAGTCCGAATTCCATGAGGGACCCGGCAATTTAAGGCCTCAGGCCCCTGAACCATGGTACAGGCTTTTTCCCTGGGAAACAAAACTCACAAGCCACTGTTCTGGGTGTCAGTTTTCAGGACCCACTTGGCACTCTCAAACCAGACCAAGTTGGCGCTGGTGCCACCTTGCGTCTGGGAGGCATCCTGCGAGAGGCGGAATTCCAGGAGGCACCCGGCAATTTAAGGCCGCAGGCCCCTGAACCATTCTACAGGCTTTTTCCCTGGAAAACAAAATTCAGAAGCCACTGTTCTGGGTGTCAGTTTGCAGGAACCAATTGCCACTCTCAAACAGGACCAAGTTGGCACTGGTGCCACCTTGCGTCTGGGAGGCATCTTGCAAGACGCCGAATTCCAGGAGGCACCCGGCAATTTAAGGCCGCAGGAACCTGAACCATTGTACAGGCTTTTTCCCTAGGAAACAAAACTCACAAGCCACTGTTCTGGGTGTCAGTTTGCAGGACCCACTTGGCACTCTCAAACCAGACCAAGTTGGAACTGGTGTTGCTTAGCGTCTGGGAAACACCTGGCGAGATGCGGAATTCAAGGAGGCACCTGGCAATTTAAGGCCGCAGGACCCTGAACCATTGTACAGGCTTTTTCCCTGGGAAACAAAACTCACAAGCCACTGTTCTGGGTGTCAGTTTTCAGGACCCACTTGACACTCTCAAAGCAGACCAATTTTGCACTAGTGCTACCTTGCGTCTGGGAGGCATCCTGCGAGAGGCGCAATTCCAGGAGGCACCTGGCAATTTAAGGCCGCAGGACCCTGAACCATGGTTCAGGCTTTTTCCCTGGGAAACAAAACTCACAAGCCACTGTTCTGGGTGTCAGTTTTCAGGACCCACTTGGCACTCTTAAACCAGACCAAGTTGGAACTGGTGCCACCTTGCGTCTGGGAGGCATCCTGCGAGTGGCCGAATTCCAGGAGGCACCCGGCAATTTAAGTCCGCAGGACCCTGAACCAGTGTGCAGGCTTTTTCCCTGGGAAAGAAAATTCACAAGCCACTGTTCTGGGTGTCAGTTTGCAGGAGCCACCTGGAACTCTCAAACCAGACCAAGTTGGCACTGGTGCCATTTTGCGTCTTGGAGGCATCCTGCAAGACGCCGAATTCCAGGAGGCACCCGGCAATTTAAGGCCGCAGGACCCTGAACCATTGTACAGGCTTTTTCCCTGGGAAACAAAACTCACAAGACACTGTTCTGGGTGTAAGTTTCCAGGACCCACTTGGCACTCTTAAACCAGACCAAGTTGGCACTGGTTTTGCTTAGCGTCTGGGAAACACCTGGCGAGTTGCGGAATTCCAGGAGGCACCCGGCAATTTAAGGCCGCAGGACCCTGAACCATTGTACAGGCTTTTTCCCTGGGAAACAAAACTCACAAGCCACTGTTCTGGGTGTCAGTTTGCAGGACCCACTTGCCACTCTCAAACCAGACCAAGTTGGCACTGGTGCCACCTTGCGTCTGGGAGGCATCCTGCGAGAGGCGGAATTCCGGGAGGCACCCGGCAATTTAAGGCCGCAGGACCCTGAACCATTGTACAGGCTTTTTCCCTGGAAAAAAAAATTCAGAAGCCATTGTTCAGGGTGTCAGTTTGCAGGACACACTTGGCACTCTTAAACCAGACCAAGTTGGCACTGGTTTTGCTTAGCGTCTGGGAAACACCTGGCGAGTTGCGGAATTCCAGGAGGCACCCGGCAATTTAAGGCCTCAGGACCCTGAACCATTGTACAGGCTTTTTCCCTGGGAAACAAAACTCACAAGCCACTGTTCTGGGTGTCAGTTTTCAGGACCCACTTGGCACTCTCAAACCAGACCAAGTTGGCACTGGTGCCACCTTGCGTCTGGGAGGCATCCTGCGAGAGGCGCAATTCCAGGAGGCACCCGGCAACTTAAGGCCGCAGGAACCTGAACCATTGTACAGGCTTTTTCCCTGGGAAACAAAACTCACAAGCCACTGTTCTGGGTGTCAGTTTTCAGGACCCACTTGACACTCTCAAACCAGACCAAGTTGGAAATGGTGTCATTTTGCCTCTGGGAGGCACCCTGCGAGAGTCCGAATTCCAGGAGGCACCCAGCAATTTAAGGCCTCAGGCCCCTGAACCATTGTACAGGCTTTTTCCCTGGGAAACAAAACTCACAAGCCACTGTTCTGGGTGTCAGTTTGCAGGACCCACTTGACACTCTCAAACCAGACCAAGTTGGAGATGGTGTCATTTTGCCTCTGGGAGGCACCCTGCGAGAGTCCGAATTCCAGGAGGCACCCAGCAATTTAAGGCCTCAGGCCCCTGAACCATTGTACAGGCTTTTTCCCTGGGAAACAAAACTCACAAGCCACTGTTCTGGGTGTCAGTTTGCAGGACCCACTTGCCACTCTCAAACAAGACCAAGTTGGCACTGGTGCCACCTTGCGTCTGGGAGGCATCTTGCAAGACGGCGAATTCCAGGAGGCACCCGGCAATTTAAGGCCGCAGGAACCTGAACCATTGTACAGGCTTTTTCCCTGGGAAACAAAACTCACAAGCCACTGTTCTGGGTGTCAGTTTTCAGGACCCACTTGACACTCTCAAATCAGACCAAGTTGGAAATGGTGTCATTTTGCCTCTGGGAGGCACCCTGCGAGAGTCCGAATTCCATGAGTGACCCAGCAATTTAAGGCCTCAGGCCCCTGAACCATGGTACAGGCTTTTTCCCTGGGAAACAAAACTCACAAGCCACTGTTCTGGGTGTCAGTTTTCAGGACCCACTTGGCACTCTCAAACCAGACCAAGTTGGCGCTGGTGCCACCTTGCGTTTGGGAGGCATCCTGCGAGAGGCCGAATTCCAGGAGGCACCTGGCAATTTAAGGCCGCAGGCCCCTGAACCATTCTACAGGCTTTTTCCCTGGAAAACAAAATTCAGAAGCCACTGTTCTGGGTGTCAGTTTTCAGGACCCACTTGGCACTCTCAAACCAGACCAAGTTGGCACTGGTGCCACCTTGCGTCTGGGAGGCATCCTGCGAGAGGCGGAATTCCAGGAGGCACCCGGCAATTTAAGGCCGCAGGCCCCTGAACCATTCTACAGGCTTTTTCCCTGGAAAACAAAATTCAGAAGCCACTGTTCTGGGTGTCAGTTTGCAGGACCCAATTGCCACTCTCAAAAAGGACCAAGTTGGCACTGGTGCCACCTTGCGTCTGGGAGGCATCTTGCAAGACGCCGAATTCCAGGAGGCACCCGGCAATTTAAGGCCGCAGGAACCTGAACCATTGTACAGGCTTTTTCCCTAGGAAACAAAACTCACAAGCCACTGTTCTGGGTGTCAGTTTGCAGGACCCACTTGGCACTCTCAAACCAGACCAAGTTGGCACTGGTGTTGCTTAGCGTCTGGGAAACACCTGGCGAGATGCGGAATTCCAGGAGGCACCTGGCAATTTAAGGCCGCAGGACCCTGAACCATTGTACAGGCTTTTTCCCTGGGAAACAAAACTCACAAGCCACTGTTCTGGGTGTCAGTTTTCAGGACCCACTTGACACTCTCAAAGCAGACCAATTTTGCACTAGTGCTACCTTGCGTCTGGGAGGCATCCTGCGAGAGGCGCAATTCCAGGAGGCACCTGGCAATTTAAGGCCGCAGGACCCTGAACCATGGTACAGGCTTTTTCCCTGGGAAACAAAACTCACAAGCCACTGTTCTGGGTGTCAGTTTTCTGGACCCACTTGACACTCTCAAATCAGACCAAGTTGGAAATGGTGTCATTTTGCCTCTGGGAGGCACCCTGCGAGAGTCCGAATTCCATGAGGGACCCAGCAATTTAAGGCCTCAGGCCCCTGAACCATTGTACAGGCTTTTTCCCTGGGAAACAAAACTCACAAGCCACTGTTCTGGGTGTCAGTTTTCAGGACCCACTTGGCACTCTCAAACCAGACCAAGTTGGCACTGGTGCCACCTTGCGTCTGGGAGGCATCCTGCGAGAGGCGGAATTCCAGGAGGCACCCGGCAATTTAAGGCCGCAGGCCCCTGAACCATTCTACAGGCTTTTTCCCTGGAAAACAAAATTCAGAAGCCACTGTTCTGGGTGTCAGTTTGCAGGACCCAATTGCCACTCTCAAACAGGACCAAGTTGGCACTGGTGCCACCTTGCGTCTGGGAGGCATCTTGCAAGACGCCGAATTCCAGGAGGCACCCGGCAATTTAAGGCCGCAGGAACCTGAACCATTGTACAGGCTTTTTCCCTAGGAAACAAAACTCACAAGCCACTGTTCTGGGTGTCAGTTTGCAGGACCCACTTGGCACTCTCAAACCAGACCAAGTTGGCACTGGTGTTGCTTAGCGTCTGGGAAACACCTTGCGAGATGCGGAATTCCAGGAGGCACCTGGCAATTTAAGGCCTCAGGCCCCTGTACCATTGTACAGGATTTTTCCCTGGGAAACAAAACTCACAAGCCACTGTTCTGGGTGTCAGTTTTCAGGACCCACTTGACACTCTCAAAGCAGACCAAGTTGGCACTGGTGCCACCTTGCGTCTGGGAGGCATCCTGCGAGAGGCGCAATTCCAGGAGGCACCCGGCAATTTAAGGCCGCAGGACCCTGAACCATTGTACAGGCTTTTTCCCTGGGAAACAAAACTCACAAGCCACTGTTCTGGGTGTCAGTTTTCAGGACCCACTTGACACTCTCAAACCAGACCAAGTTGGAACTGGTGCCACCTTGCGTCTGGGAGGCATCCTGCGAGAGGCCGAATTCCAGGAGGCACCCCGCAATTTAAGGCCGCAGGACCCTGAACCATTGTACAGGCTTTTTCCCTGGGAAACAAAACTCACAAGCCACTGTTCTGGGTGTCAG
This sequence comes from Fringilla coelebs, assembly GCF_963513975.1. Taxonomy (NCBI): domain Eukaryota; kingdom Metazoa; phylum Chordata; class Aves; order Passeriformes; family Fringillidae; genus Fringilla; species Fringilla coelebs. The sequence goes on along the minus strand of NW_028167521.1, from coordinate 1,627,840 downwards.
TTTTCAGGACCCACTTGACACTCTCAAATCAGACCAAGTTGGAAATGGTGTCATTTTTCCTCTGGGAGGCACCCTGCGAGAGTCCGAATTCCATGTGGGACCCAGCAATTTAAGGCCTCAGGCCCCTGAACCATTGTACAGGCTTTTTCCCTGGGAAACAACACTCACAAGCCACTGTTCTGGGTGTCAGTTTTCAGGACCCACTTGACACTCTCAAAGCAGACCAAGTTGGCACTGGTGCCACCTTGCGTCTGGGAGGCATCCTGCGAGAGGCGCAATTCCAGGAGGCACCCGGCAATTTAAGGCCGCAGGACCCTGAACCATTGTACAGGCTTTTTCCCTGGGAAACAAAACTCACAAGCCACTGTTCTGGGTGTCAGTTTGCAGGACCCACTTGCCACTCTCAAACAAGAGCAAGTTGGCACTGGTGCCACCTTGCGTCTGGGAGGCATCTTGCAAGACGCCGAATTCCAGGAGGCACCCGGCAATTTAAGGCCGCAGGAACCTGAACCATTCTACAGGCTTTTTCCCTGGGAAACAAAACTCACAAGCCACTGTTCTGGGTGTCAGTTTTCAGGACCCACTTGACACTCTCAAATCAGACCAAGTTGGCACTGGTGTTGCTTAGCGTCTGGGAAACACCTGGCGAGTTGCGGAATTCCAGGAGGCACCCGGCAATTTAAGGCCGCAGGACCCTGAACCATTGTACAGGCTTTTTCCCTGGGAAACAAAACTCACAAGCCACTGTTCTGGGTGTCAGTTTTCAGGACCCACTTGACACTCTCAAAGTAGACCAAGATGGCACTGGTGCCACCTTGCGTCTGGGAGGCATCCTGCGAGAGGCGGAATTCCAGGAGGCACCTGGCAATTTAAGGCCACAGGACCCTGAACCATTGTACAGGCTTTTTCCCTGGGAAACAAAACTCACAAGCCACTGTTCTGGGTGTCAGTTTTCAGGACCCACTTGACACTCTCAAAGCAGACCAAGTTGGCACTGGTGCCACCTTGCGTCTGGGAGGCATCCTGCGAGAGGCGCAATTCCAGGAGGCACCCGGCAATTTAAGGCCGCAGGACCCTGAACCATTGTACAGGCTTTTTCCCTGGGAAACAAAACTCACAAGCCACTGTTCTGGGTGTCAGTTTTCAGGACCCACTTGGCACTCTTAAACCCTACCAAGTTGGAACTGGTGCCACCTTGCGTCTGGGAGGCATCCTGCGAGAGGCCGAATTCCAGGAGGCACCCCGCAATTTAAGGCCGCAGGACCCTGAACCATTGTACAGGCTTTTTCCCTGGGAAACAAAACTCACAAGCCACTGTTCTGGGTGTCAGTTTTCAGGACCCACTTGACACTCTCAAATCAGACCAAGTTGGAAATGGTGTCATTTTGCCTCTGGGAGGCACCCTGCGAGAGTCCGAATTCCATGAGGGACCCAGCAATTTAAGGCCTCAGGCCCCTGAACCATTGTACAGGCTTTTCCCCTGGGAAACAAAACTCACAAGCCACTGTTCTGGGTGTCAGTTTTCAGGACCCACTTGGCACTCTCAAACCAGACCAAGTTGGCACTGGTGCCACCTTGCGTCTGGGAGGCATCCTGCGAGAGGCGGAATTCCAGGAGGCACCCGGCAATTTAAGGCCGCAGGCCCCTGAACCATTCTACAGGCTTTTTCCCTGGAAAACAAAATTCAGAAGCCACTGTTCTGGGTGTCAGTTTGCAGGACCCAATTGCCACTCTCAAACAGGACCAAGTTGGCACTGGTGCCACCTTGCGTCTGGGAGGCATCTTGCAAGACGCCGAATTCCAGGAGGCACCCGGCAATTTAAGGCCGCAGGAACCTGAACCATTGTACAGGCTTTTTCCCTAGGAAACAAAACTCACAAGCCACTGTTCTGGGTGTCAGTTTGCAGGACCCACTTGGCACTCTCAAACCAGACCAAGTTGGCACTGGTGTTGCTTAGCGTCTGGGAAACACCTGGCGAGATGCGGAATTCCAGGAGGCACCTGGCAATTTAACGCCGCAGGACCCTGAACCATTGTACAGGCTTTTTCCCTGGGAAACAAAACTCACAAGCCACTGTTCTGGGTGTCAGTTTTCAGGACCCACTTGACACTCTCAAAGCAGACCAATTTTGCACTAGTGCTACCTTGCGTCTGGGAGGCATCCTGCGAGAGGCGCAATTCCAGGAGGCACCTGGCAATTTAAGGCCGCAGGACCCTGAACCATGGTACAGGCTTTTTCCCTGGGAAACAAAACTCACAAGCCACTGTTCTGGGTGTCAGTTTTCAGGACCCACTTGACACTCTCAAATCAGACCAAGTTGGAAATGGTGTCATTTGGCCTCTGGGAGGCACCCTGCGAGAGTCCGAATTCCATGAGGGACCCAGCAATTTAAGGCCTCAGGCCCCTGAACCATTGTACAGGCTTTTTCCCTGGGAAACAAAACTCACAAGCCACTGTTCTGGGTGTCAGTTTTCAGGACCCACTTGGCACTCTCAAACCAGACCAAGTTGGCACTGGTGCCACCTTGCGTCTGGGAGGCATCCTGCGAGAGGCGGAATTCCAGGAGGCACCCGGCAATTTAAGGCCGCAGGCCCCTGAACCATTCTACAGGCTTTTTCCCTGGAAAACAAAATTCAGAAGCCACTGTTCTGGGTGTCAGTTTGCAGGACCCAATTGCCACTCTCAAACAGGACCAAGTTGGCACTGGTGCCACCTTGCGTCTGGGAGGCATCTTGCAAGACGCCGAATTCCAGGAGGCACCCGGCAATTTAAGGCCGCAGGAACCTGAACCATTGTACAGGCTTTTTCCCTAGGAAACAAAACTCACAAGCCACTGTTCTGGGTGTCAGTTTGCAGGACCCACTTGGCACTCTCAAACCAGACCAAGTTGGCACTGGTGTTGCTTAGCGTCTGGGAAACACCTTGCGAGATGCGGAATTCCAGGAGGCACCCGGCAATTTAAGGCCTCAGGCCTCTGTACCATTGTAAGGGATTTTTCCCTGGGAAACAAAACTCACAAGCCACTGTTCTGGGTGTCAGTTTTCAGGACCCACTTGACACTCTCAAAGCAGACCAAGTTGGCACTGGTGCCACCTTGCGTCTGGGAGGCATCCTGCGAGAGGCGCAATTCCAGGAGGCACCCGGCAATTTAAGGCCGCAGGACCCTGAACCATTTTACAGTCTTTTTCCCTGGGAAACAAAACTCACAAGCCACTGTTCTGGGTGTCAGTTTTCAGGACCCACTTGGCACTCTTAAACCCTACCAAGTTGGAACTGGTGCCACCTTGCGTCTGGGAGGCATCCTGCGAGAGGCCGAATTCCAGGAGGCACCCCGCAATTTAAGGCCGCAGGACCCTGAACCATTGTACAGGCTTTTTCCCTGGGAAACAAAACTCACAAGCCACTGTTCTGGGTGTCAGTTTTCAGGACCCACTTGACACTCTCAAATCAGACCAAGTTGGAAATGGTGTCATTTTGCCTCTGGGAGGCACCCTGCGAGAGTCCGAATTCCATGAGGGACCCAGCAATTTAAGGCCTCAGGCCCCTGAACCATGGTACAGGCTTTTTCCCTGGGAAACAAAACTCACAAGCCACTGTTCTGGGTGTCAGTTTTCAGGACCCACTTGGCACTCTCAAACCAGACCAAGTTGGCGCTGGTGCCACCTTGCGTCTGGGAGGCATCCTGCGAGAGGCGAAATTCCAGGAGGCACCCGGCAATTTAAGGCCGCAGGCCCCTGAACCATTCTACAGGCTTTTTCCCTGGAAAACAAAATTCAGAAGCCACTGTTCTGGGTGTCAGTTTGCAGGAACCAATTGCCACTCTCAAACAGGACCAAGTTGGCACTGGTGCCACCTTGCGTCTGGGAGGCATCTTGCAAGACGCCGAATTCCAGGAGGCACCCGGCAATTTAAGGCCGCAGGAACCTGAACCATTGTACAGGCTTTTTCCCTAGGAAACAAAACTCACAAGCCACTGTTCTGGGTGTCAGTTTGCAGGACCCACTTGCCACTCTCAAACCAGACCAAGTTGGAACTGGTGTTGCTTAGCGTCTGGGAAACACCTGGCGAGATGCGGAATTCAAGGAGGCACCTGGCAATTTAAGGCCGCAGGACCCTGAACCATTGTACAGGCTTTTTCCCTGGGAAACAAAACTCACAAGCCACTGTTCTGGGTGTCAGTTTTCAGGACCCACTTGACACTCTCAAAGCAGAACAATTTTGCACTAGTGCTACCTTGCGTCTGGGAGGCATCCTGCGAGAGGCGCAATTCCAGGAGGCACCTGGCAATTTAAGGCCGCAGGACCCTGAACCATGGTTCAGGCTTTTTCCCTGGGAAACAAAACTCACAAGCCACTGTTCTGGGTGTCAGTTTTCAGGACACACTTGGCACTCTCAAACCAGACCAAGTTGGCACTGGTGCCACCTTGTTTCTGGGAGGCATCCTGCAAGACGCCGAATTCCAGGAGGCACCCGGCAATTTAAGGCCTCAGGCCCCTGAACCATTGTACAGGCTTTTTCCCTGGGAAACAAAACTCACAAGCCACTGTTCTGGGTGTCAGTTTTCAGGACCCACTTGGCACTCTTAAACCAGACCAAGTTGGAACTGGTGCCACCTTGCGTCTGGGAGGCATCCTGCGAGAGGCCAAATTCCAGGAGGCACCCGGCAATTTAAGGCCTCAGGCCCCTGAACCATTGTACAGGCTTTTTCCCTGGGAAACAAAACTCACAAGCCACTGTTCTGGGTGTCAGTTTGCAGGAGCCACCTGGCACTCTCAAACCAGACCAAGTTGGCACTGGTGTCATGTTGCGCCTGGGAGGCATCCTGCGAGAGGCGGATCTCCAGGAGGCACCCGGCAATTTAAGGCCGCAGGACCCTGAACAATTTTACAGTTTTTGCCCTGGGAAAGAAAACTCAGAAGCCACTGTTCTGGGTGTCAGTTTTCAGGACCCACTTGGCACTCTCAAACCAGACCAAGTTGGCACTGGTGCCACCTTGCGTCTGGGAGGCATCCTGCGAGACGCGCATTTTCAGGTGGCACCCAGCAATTTAAGGCCGCAGGACCCTGAACCATTGTACAGGCTTTTTCCCTGGGAAACAAAACTCACAAGCCACTGTTCTGGGTGTCAGTTTTCAGGACCCACTTGACACTCTCAAAGCAGACCAAGTTGGCACTGGTGCCAACTTGCGTCTGGGAGGCATCCTGCGAGAGGCGCAATTCCAGGAGGCACCTGGCAATTTAAGGCCGCAGGACCCTGAACCATTGTACAGGCTTTTTCCCTGGGAAACAAAACTCACAAGCCACTGTTCTGGGTGTCAGTTTTCAGGACCCACTTGGCACTCTTAAACCAGACCAAGTTGGAACTGGTGCCACCTTGTGTCTGAGAGGCATCCTGCGAGAGGCCGAATTCCAGGAGACACCCGGAAATTTAAGGCCTCAGGCCCCTGAACCATTGTACAGGCTTTTTCCCTGGGAAACAAAACTCACAAGCAACTGTTCTGGGTGTCAGTTTTCAGGACCCACTTGGCACTCTCAAACCAGACCAAGTTGGAACTGGTGCCACCTTGCGTCTGGGAGGCATCCTGCGAGTGGCCGAATTCCAGGAGGCACCCGGCAATTTAAGTCCGCAGGACCCTGAACCATTGTGCAGGCTTTTTCCCTGGGAAAGAAAATTCACAAGCCACTGTTCTGGGTGTCAGTTTGCAGGAGCCACCTGGAACTCTCAAACCAGACCAAGTTGGCACTGGTGCCATTTTGCGTCTTGGAGGCATCCTGCAAGACGCCGAATTCCAGGAGGCACCCGGCAATTTAAGGCCGCAGGACCCTGAACCATTGTACAGGCTTTTTCCCTGGGAAACAAAACTCACAAGACACTGTTCTGGGTGTAAGTTTCCAGGACCCACTTGGCACTCTTAAACCAGACCAAGTTGGCACTGGTTTTGCTTAGCGTCTGGGAAACACCTGGCGAGTTGCGGAATTCCAGGAGGCACCCGGCAATTTAAGGCCGCAGGACCCTGAACCATTGTACAGGCTTTTTCCCTGGGAAACAAAACTCACAAGCCACTGTTCTGGGTGTCAGTTTGCAGGACCCACTTGCCACTCTCAAACCAGACCAAGTTGGCACTGGTGCCACCTTGCGTCTGGGAGGCATCCTGCGAGAGGCGGAATTCCGGGAGGCACCCGGCAATTTAAGGCCGCAGGACCCTGAACCATTGTACAGGCTTTTTCCCTGGAAAAAAAAATTCAGAAGCCATTGTTCAGGGTGTCAGTTTGCAGGACACACTTGGCACTCTTAAACCAGACCAAGTTGGCACTGGTTTTGCTTAGCGTCTGGGAAACACCTGGCGAGTTGCGGAATTCCAGGAGGCACCCGGCAATTTAAGGCCGCAGGACCCTGAACCATTGTACAGGCTTTTTCCCTGGGAAACAAAACTCACAAGCCACTGTTCTGGGTGTCAGTTTTCAGGACCCACTTGGCACTCTCAAACCAGACCAAGTTGGCACTGGTGCCACCTTGCGTCTGGGAGGCATCCTGCGAGAGGCGCAATTCCAGGAGGCACCCGGCAATTTAAGGCCGCAGGACCCTGAACCATTGTACAGGCTTTTTCCCTGGGAAACAAAACTCACAAGCCACTGTTCTGGGTGTCAGTTTTCAGGACCCACTTGACACTCTCAAACCAGACCAAGTTGGAAATGGTGTCATTTTGCCTCTGGGAGGCACCCTGCGAGAGTCCGAATTCCAGGAGGCACCCAGCAATTTAAGGCCTCAGGCCCCTGAACCATTGTACAGGCTTTTTCCCTGGGAAACAAAACTCACAAGCCACTGTTCTGGGTGTCAGTTTGCAGGACCCACTTGACACTCTCAAACCAGACCAAGTTGGAGATGGTGTCATTTTGCCTCTGGGAGGCACCCTGCGAGAGTCCGAATTCCAGGAGGCACCCAGCAATTTAAGGCCTCAGGCCCCTGAACCATTGTACAGGCTTTTTCCCTGGGAAACAAAACTCACAAGCCACTGTTCTGGGTGTCAGTTTGCAGGACCCACTTGCCACTCTCAAACAAGACCAAGTTGGCACTGGTGCCACCTTGCGTCTGGGAGGCATCTTGCAAGACGGCGAATTCCAGGAGGCACCCGGCAATTTAAGGCCGCAGGAACCTGAACCATTGTACAGGCTTTTTCCCTGGGAAACAAAACTCACAAGCCACTGTTCTGGGTGTCAGTTTTCAGGACCCACTTGACACTCTCAAATCAGAGCAAGTTGGAAATGGTGTCATTTTGCCTCTGGGAGGCACCCTGCGAGAGTCCGAATTCCATGAGGGACCCAGCAATTTAAGGCCTCAGGCCCCTGAACCATGGTACAGGCTTTTTCCTTGGGAAACAAAACTCACAAGCCACTGTTCTGGGTGTCAGTTTTCAGGACCCACTTGGCACTCTCAAACCAGACCAAGTTGGCGCTGGTGCCACCTTGCGTCTGGGAGGCATCCTGCGAGAGGCGGAATTCCAGGAGGCACCTGGCAATTTAAGGCCGCAGGCCCCTGAACCATTCTACAGGCTTTTTCCCTGGAAAACAAAATTCAGAAGCCACTGTTCTGGGTGTCAGTTTGCAGGACCCACTTGGCACTCTCAAACCAGACCAAGTTGGCACTGGTGTTGCTTAGCGTCTGGGAAACACCTGGCGAGATGCGGAATTCCAGGAGGCACCTGGCAATTTAAGGCCGCAGGACCCTGAACCATTGTACAGGCTTTTTCCCTGGGAAACAAAACTCACAAGCCACTGTTCTGGGTGTCAGTTTTCAGGACCCACTTGACACTCTCAAAGCAGAACAATTTTGCACTAGTGCTACCTTGCGTCTGGGAGGCATCCTGCGAGAGGCGCAATTCCAGGAGGCACCTGGCAATTTAAGGCCGCAGGACCCTGAACCATGGTTCAGGCTTTTTCCCTGGGAAACAAAACTCACAAGCCACTGTTCTGGGTGTCAGTTTTCAGGACACACTTGGCACTCTCAAACCAGACCAAGTTGGCACTGGTGCCACCTTGTGTCTGGGAGGCATCCTGCAAGACGCCGAATTCCAGGAGGCACCCGGCAATTTAAGGCCTCAGGCCCCTGAACCATTGTACAGGCTTTTTCCCTGGGAAACAAAACTCACAAGCCACTGTTCTGGGTGTCAGTTTTCAGGACCCACTTGGCACTCTTAAACCAGACCAAGTTGGAACTGGTGCCACCTTGCGTCTGGGAGGCATCCTGCGAGAGGCCAAATTCCAGGAGGCACCCGGCAATTTAAGGCCTCAGGCCCCTGAACCATTGTACAGGCTTTTTCCCTGGGAAACAAAACTCACAAGCCACTGTTCTGGGTGTCAGTTTGCAGGAGCCACCTGGCACTCTCAAACCAGACCAAGTTGGCACTGGTGTCATGTTGCGCCTGGGAGGCATCCTGCGAGAGGCGGATCTCCAGGAGGCACCCGGCAATTTAAGGCCGCAGGACCCTGAACAATTTTACAGTTTTTGCCCTGGGAAAGAAAACTCAGAAGCCACTGTTCTGGGTGTCAGTTTTCAGGACCCACTTGGCACTCTCAAACCAGACCAAGTTGGCACTGGTGCCACCTTGCGTCTGGGAGGCATCCTGCGAGACGCGCATTTTCAGGTGGCACCCGGCAATTTAAGGCCGCAGGACCCTGAACCATTGTACAGGCTTTTTCCCTGGGAAACAAAACTCACAAGCCACTGTTCTGGGTGTCAGTTTTCAGGACCCACTTGACACTCTCAAAGCAGACCAAGTTGGCACTGGTGCCAACTTGCGTCTGGGAGGCATCCTGCGAGAGGCGCAATTCCAGGAGGCACCTGGCAATTTAAGGCCGCAGGACCCTGAACCATTGTACAGGCTTTTTCCCTGGGAAACAAAACTCACAAGCCACTGTTCTGGGTGTCAGTTTTCAGGACCCACTTGGCACTCTTAAACCAGACCAAGTTGGAACTGGTGCCACCTTGTGTCTGAGAGGCATCCTGCGAGAGGCCGAATTCCAGGAGACACCCGGAAATTTAAGGCCTCAGGCCCCTGAACCATTGTACAGGCTTTTTCCCTGGGAAACAAAACTCACAAGCAACTGTTCTGGGTGTCAGTTTTCAGGACCCACTTGGCACTCTCAAACCAGACCAAGTTGGAACTGGTGCCACCTTGCGTCTGGGAGGCATCCTGCGAGTGGCCGAATTCCAGGAGGCACCCGGCAATTTAAGTCCGCAGGACCCTGAACCATTGTGCAGGCTTTTTCCCTGGGAAAGAAAATTCACAAGCCACTGTTCTGGGTGTCAGTTTGCAGGAGCCACCTGGAACTCTCAAACCAGACCAAGTTGGCACTGGTGCCATTTTGCGTCTTGGAGGCATCCTGCAAGACGCCGAATTCCAGGAGGCACCCGGCAATTTAAGGCCGCAGGACCCTGAACCATTGTACAGGCTTTTTCCCTGGGAAACAAAACTCACAAGACACTGTTCTGGGTGTAAGTTTCCAGGACCCACTTGGCACTCTTAAACCAGACCAAGTTGGCACTGGTTTTGCTTAGCGTCTGGGAAACACCTGGCGAGTTGCGGAATTCCAGGAGGCACCCGGCAATTTAAGGCCGCAGGACCCTGAACCATTGTACAGGCTTTTTCCCTGGGAAACAAAACTCACAAGCCACTGTTCTGGGTGTCAGTTTGCAGGACCCACTTGCCACTCTCAAACCAGACCAAGTTGGCACTGGTGCCACCTTGCGTCTGGGAGGCATCCTGCGAGAGGCGGAATTCCGGGAGGCACCCGGCAATTTAAGGCCGCAGGACCCTGAACCATTGTACAGGCTTTTTCCCTGGAAAAAAAAATTCAGAAGCCATTGTTCAGGGTGTCAGTTTGCAGGACACACTTGGCACTCTTAAACCAGACCAAGTTGGCACTGGTTTTGCTTAGCGTCTGGGAAACACCTGGGGAGTTGCGGAATTCCGGGAGGCACCCGGCAATTTAAGGCCGCAGGACCCTGAACCATTGTACAGGCTTTTTCCCTGGGAAACAAAACTCACAAGCCACTGTTCTGGGTGTCAGTTTGCAGGACCCACTTGACACTCTCAAACCAGACCAAGTTGGAGATGGTGTCATTTTGCCTCTGGGAGGCACCCTGCGAGAGTCCGAATTCCAGGAGGCACCCAGCAATTTAAGGCCTCAGGCCCCTGAACCATTGTACAGGCTTTTTCCCTGGGAAACAAAACTCACAAGCCACTGTTCTGGGTGTCAGTTTGCAGGAGCCACTTGGCAATCTTAAACCAGACCAAGTTGGCACTGGTGCCACCTTGCGTCTGGGAGGCATCTTGCAAGACGGCGAATTCCAGGAGGCACCCGGCAATTTAAGGCCGCAGGAACCTGAACCATTGTACAGGCTTTTTCCCTGGGAAACAAAACTCACAAGCCACTGTTCTGGGTGTCAGTTTTCAGGACCTACTTGGCACTCTCAAACCAGACCAAGTTGGCACTGGTGTTGCTTAGCGTCTGGGAAACACCTGGCGAGATGCGCAATTCCAGGAGGCACCCGGCAATTTAAGGCCGCAGGACCCTGAACCATGGTACAGGCTTTTTCCCTGGGAAACAAAACTCACAAGCCACTGTTCTGGGTGTCAGTTTTCAGGACCCACTTGGCACTCTCAAACCAGACCAAGTTGTCACTGGTGTCACCTTGTGTCTGGGAAGCATCCTGCAAGACGCCGAATTCCAGGAGGCACCCGGCAATTTAAGGCCTCAGGCCCCTGAACCATTGTACAGGCTTTTTCCCTGGGAAACAAAACTCACAAGCCACTGTTCTGGGTGTCAGTTTTCAGGACCCACTTGGCACTCTTAAACCAGACCAAGTTGGAACTGGTGCCACCTTGCGTCTGGGAGGCATCCTGCGAGAGGCCAAATTCCAGGAGGCACCCGGCAATTTAAGGCCTCAGGCCCCTGAACCATTGTACAGGCTTTTTCCCTGGGAAACAAAACTCACAAGCCACTGTTCTGGGTGTCAGTTTGCAGGAGCCACCTGGCACTCTCAAACAGGACCAAGTTGGCACTGGTGTCATGTTGCACCTGGGAGGCATCCTGCGAGAGGCGGATCTCCAGGAGGCACCCGGCAATTTAAGGCCGCAGGACCCTGAACAATTTTACAGTTTTTGCCCTGGGAAACAAAACTCAGAAGCCACTGTTCTGGGTGTCAGTTTTCAGGACCCACTTGGCACTCTCAAACCAGACCAAGTTGGCACTGGTGCCACCTTGCGTCTGGGAGGCATCCTGCGAGACGCGCCTTTTCAGGTGGCACCCGGCAATTTAAGGCCTCAGGACCCTGAACCATTGTACAGGCTTTTTCCCTGGGAAACAAAACTCACAAGCCACTGTTCTGGGTGTCAGTTTTCAGGACCCACTTCGCACTCTCAAACCAGACCAACTTGGAACTGGTGCAACCTTGCGTCTGGGAGGCATCCTGCGAGTGGCCGAATTCCAGGAGGCACCCGGCAATTTAAGGCCGCAGGACCCTGAACCATTGTGCAGGCTTTTTCCCTGGGAAACAAAACTCACAAGCCACTGTTCTGGGTGTCAGTTTGCAGGAGCCACCTGGAACTCTCAAACCAGACCAAGTTGGCACTGGTGCCATTTTGCGTCTTGGAGGCATCCTGCAAGACGCCGAATTCCAGGAGGCACCCGGCAATTTAAGGCCGCAGGACCCTGAACCATTGTACAGGCTTTTTCCCTGGGAAACAAAACTCACAAGCCACTGTTCTGGGTGTAAGTTTCCAGGACCCACTTGGCACTCTTAAACCAAACCAAGTTGGCACTGGTTTAGCTTAGCGTCTGGGAAACACCTGGCGAGTTGCGGAATTCCAGGAGGCGCCCGGCAATTTAAGGCCGCAGGACCCTGAACCATTGTACAGGCTTTTTCCCTGGGAAACGAAACTCACAAGCCACTGTTCTGGGTGTCAGTTTTCAGGACCCACTTGGCACTCTCAAACCAGACCAAGTTGGCACTGGTGCCACCTTGCGTCTGGGAGGCATCCTGCGAGAGGTGGAATTCCAGGAGGCACCCGGCAATTTAAGGCCGCAGGAACCAAAACCTTTCTACAGGCTTTTTCCCTGGAAAAAAAAATTCAGAAGCCATTGTTCTGGGTGTCAGTTTGCAGGACCCACTTGGCACTCCTTAACCAGACCAAGTTGGCACTGGTTTTGCTTAGCGTCTGGGAAACACCTGGCGAGTTGCGGAATTCCAGGAGGCACCCGGCAATATAAGGCCGCAGGCCCCTCAACCATGGTACAGGCTTTTTCCCTGGGAAACAAAACTCACAAGCCACTGTTCATGGTGTCAGCTTTCAGGACCCACTTGACACTCTCAAACCAGACCAAGTTGGAAATGATGTCATTTTGCCTCTGGGAGGCATCCTGCGAGAGTCCGAATTCCAGGAGGCACCCAGCAATTTAAGGCCTCAGGCCCCTGAACCATTGTACAGGCTTTTTCCCTGGGAAACAAAACTCACAAGCCACTGTTCTGGGTGTCAGTTTGCAGGACCCACTTGCCACTCTCAAACAAGACCAAGTTGGCACTGGTGCCACCTTGCGTCTGGGAGGCATCTTGCAAGACGCCGAATTCCAGGAGGCACCCGGCAATTTAAGGCCGCAGGACCCTGAACCATTGTACAGGCTTTTTCCCTGGGAAACAAAACTCACAAGCCACTGTTCTGGGTGTCAGTTTGCAGGAGCCACTTGGCACTCTTAAACCAGACCAAGTTGGCACTGGTGTTGCTTAGCGTCTAGGAAACACCTGGCGAGATGCGGAAGTCCAGGAGGCACCCGGCAATTTAAGGCCGCAGGACCCTGAACCATTGTACAGGCTTTTTCCCTGGGAAACAAAACTCACAAGCCACTGTTCTGGGTGTCAGTTTCCAGGACCCACTTGGCACTCTTAAACCAGACCAAGTTGGCACTGGTGTTGCTTAGCGTCTGGGAAACACCTGGCGAGTTGCGGAATTCCAGGAGGCACCCGGCAATTTAAGGCCGCAGGACCCTGAACCATTGTACAGGCTTTTTCCCTGGGAAACAAAACTCACAAGCCACTGTTCTGGGTGTCAGTTTTCAGGACCCACTTGACACTCTCAAAGCAGACCAATTTTGCACTAGTGCTACCTTGCGTCTGGGAGGCATCCTGCGAGAGGCGCAATTCCAGGAGGCACCTGGCAATTTAAGGCCGCAGGACCCTGAACCATGGTACAGGCTTTTTCCCTGGGAAACAAAACTCACAAGCCACTGTTCTGGGTGTCAGTTTTCAGGACCCACTTGGCACTCTCAAACCAGACCAAGTTGGCACTGGTGCCACCTTGTGTCTGGGAGGCATCCTGCAAGACGCCGAATTCCAGGAGGCACCCGGCAATTTAAGGCCTCAGGCCCCTGAACCATTGTACAGGCTTTTTCCCTGGGAAACAAAACTCACAAGCCACTGTTCTGGGTGTCAGTTTTCAGGACCCACTTGGCACTCTTAAACCAGACCAAGTTGGAACTGGTGCCACCTTGCGTCTGGGAGGCATCCTGCGAGAGGCCAAATTCCAGGAGGCACCCGGCAATTTAAGGCCTCAGGCCCCTGAACCATTGTAACGGCTTTTTCCCTGGGAAACAAAACTCACAAGCCACTGTTCTGGGTGTCAGTTTGCAGGAGCCACCTGGCACTCTCAAACCAGACCAAGTTGGCACTGGTGTCATGTTGCACCTGGGAGGCATCCTGCGAGAGGCGGATCTCCAGGAGGCATCCGGCAATTTAAGGCCGCAGGACCCTGAACAATTTTACAGTTTTTGCCCTGGGAAACAAAACTCAGAAGCCACTGTTCTGGGTGTCAGTTTTCAGGACCCACTTGGCACTCTCAAACCAGACCAAGTTGGAACTGGTGCAACCTTGCGTCTGGGAGGCATCCTGCGAGTGGCCGAATTCCAGGAGGCACCCGGCAATTTAAGGCCGCAGGAACCTGAACCATTGTACAGGCTTTTTCCCTGGGAAACAAAATTCACAAGCCACTGTTCTGGGTGTCAGTTTGCAGGAGCCACCTGGAACTCTCAAACCAGACCAAGTTGGCACTGGTGCCATTTTGCGTCTTGGAGGCATCCTGCAAGACGCCGAATTCCAGGAGGCACCCGGCAATTTAAGGCCGCAGGACCCTGAACCATTGTACAGGCTTTTTCCCTGGGAAACAAAACTCACAAGCCACTGTTCTGGGTGTAAGTTTCCAGGACCCACTTGGCACTCTTAAACCAAACCAAGTTGGCACTGGTTTTGCTTAGCGTCTGGGAAACACCTGGCGAGTTGCGGAATTCCAGGAGGCACCCGGCAACTTAAGGCCGCAGGCCCCTCAACCATGGTACAGGCTTTTTCCCTGGGAAACAAAACTCACAAGCCACTGTTCATGGTGTCAGTTTTCAGGACCCACTTGACACTCTCAAACCAGACCAAGTTGGAAATGGTGTCATTTTGCCTCTGGGAGGCACCCTGCGAGAGTCCGAATTCCAGGAGGCACCCAGCAATTTAAGGCCTCAGGCCCCTGAACCATTGTACAGGCTTTTTCCCTGGGAAACAAAACTCACAAGCCACTGTTCTGGGTGTCAGTTTGCAGGACCCACTTGCCACTCTCAAACAAGACCAAGTTGGCACTGGTGCCACCTTGCGTCTGGGAGGCATCTTGCAAGACGCCGAATTCCAGGAGGCACCCGGCAATTTAAGGCCGCAGGACCCTGAACCATTGTACAGGCTTTTTCCCTGGGAAACAAAACTCACAAGCCACTGTTCTGGGTGTCAGTTTGCAGGAGCCACTTGGCACTCTTAAACCAGACCAAGTTGGCACTGGTGTTGCTTAGCGTCTAGGAAACACCTGGCGAGATGCGGAAGTCCAGGAGGCACCCGGCAATTTAAGGCCGCAGGACCCTGAACCATTGTACAGGCTTTTTCCCTGGGAAACAAAACTCACAAGCCACTGTTCTGGGTGTCAGTTTCCAGGACCCACTTGGCACTCTTAAACCAGACCAAGTTGGCACTGGTGTTGCTTAGCGTCTGGGAAACACCTGGCGAGTTGCGGAATTCCAGGAGGCACCCGGCAATTTAAGGCCGCAGGACCCTGAACCATTGTACAGGCTTTTTCCCTGGGAAACAAAACTCACAAGCCACTGTTCTGGGTGTCAGTTTGCAGGACCCACTTGGCACTCTCAAACCAGACCAAGTTGGCACTGGTGCCACCTTGCGTCTGGGAGGCATCCTGCGAGAGGCGGAATTCCAGGAGGCACCCGGCAATTTAAGGCCTCAGGACCCAAAACCTTTCTACAGGCTTTTTCCCAGGAAAAAAAAATTCAGAAGCGATTGTTGTGGGTGTCAGTTTGCAGGAGGCACCTGGCACTCTCAAACCAGACCAAGTTGGCACTGGTGCCACCTTGTGTCTGGGAGGCATCCTGCGAGAGGCGCAATTCCAGGTGGCACCCGGCAATTTAAGGCCGCAGGACCCTGAACCATTGTACAGGCTTTTTCCCTGGGAAACAAAACTCACAAGCCACTGTTCTGGGTGTCAGTTTTCAGGACCCACTTGGCACTCTCAAACCAGACCAAGTTGGCACTGGTGCCACCTTGCGTCTGGGAGGCATCCTGCGAGAGGCGGAATTCCAGGAGGCACCCGGCAATTTAAGGCCGCAGGCCCCTGAACCATTCTACAGGCTTTTTCCCTGGAAAACAAAATTCAGAAGCCACTGTTCTGGGTGTCAGTTTGCAGGACCCACTTGCCACTCTCAAACCAGACCAAGTTGGCACTGGTGCCACCTTGCGTCTTGGAGGCATCTTGCAAGACGCCGAATTCCAGGAGGCACCTGGCAATTTAAGGCCGCAGGAACCTGAACCATTGTACAGGCTTTTTCCCTGGGAAACAAAACTCACAAGCCACTGTTCTGGGTGTCAGTTTGCAGGACCCACTTGGCACTCTCAAACCAGACCAAGTTGGCACTGGTGTTGCTTAGCGTATGGGAAACACCTGGCGAGATGCGGAATTCCAGGAGGCACCTGGCAATTTAAGGCCGCAGGCCCCTCAACCATGGTACAGGCTTTTTCCCTGGGAAACAAAACTCACAAGCCACTGTTCTGGGTGTCAGTTTTCAGGACCCACTTGACACTCTCAAACCAGACCAAGTTGGCACTGGTGCCACCTTGCGTCTGGGAGGCATCCTGCGAGAGGCCGAATTCCAGGAGGCACCCGGCAATTTAAGGCCTCAGGCCCCTGAACCATTGTACAGGCTTTTTCTCTGGGAAACAAAACTCACAAGCCACTGTTCTGGGTGTCAGTTTGCAGGAGCCACCTGGCACTCACAAACCAGACCAAGTTGGCACTGGTGTCATGTTGCGCCTGGGAGGCATCCTGCGAGATGCGGATCTCCAGGAGGCACCCGGCAATTTAAGGCCGCAGGACCCTGAACCATTGTACAGTCTTTTTCCCTGGGAAACAAAACTCACAAGCCACTGTTCTGGGTGTCAGTTTTCAGGACCCACTTGGCACTCTCAAACCAGACCAAGTTGGCACTGGTGCCACCTTGCGTCTGGGAGGCATCCTGCGAGAGGCGCAATTTCAGGTGGCACCCGGCAATTTAAGTCCGCAGGACCCTGAACCATTGTACAGGCTTTTTCCCTGGGAAACAACATTCACAAGCCACTGTTCTGGGTGTCAGTTTTCAGGACCCTCTTGGCACTCTTAAACCAGACCAAGTTGGAACTGGTGCCACCTTGCGTCTGGGAGGCATCCTGCGAGAGGCCAAATTCCAGGAGGCACCCGGCAATTTAAGGCCTCAGGCCCCTGAACCATTGTACAGGCTTTTTCCCTGGGAAACAAAACTCACAAGCCACTGTTCTGGGTGTCAGTTTGCAGGAGCGACCTGGAACTCTCAAACCAGACCAAGTTGGCACTGGTGCCACCTTGCGTCTGGGAGGCATCCTGCGAGAGGCGGAATTCCAGGAGGCACCCGGCAATTTAAGGCCTCAGGACCCAAAACCTTTCTACAGGCTTTTTCCCTGGAAAAAAAAATTCAGAAGCGATTGTTGTGGGTGTCAGTTTGCAGGAGGCACCTGGCACTCTCAAACCAGACCAAGTTGGCACTGGTGCCACCTTGTGTCTGGGAGGCATCCTGCGAGAGGCGCAATTCCAGGTGGCACCCGGCAATTTAAGGCCGCAGGACCCTGAACCATTGTACAGGCTTTTTCCCTGGGAAACAAAACTCACAAGCCACTATTCTGGGTGTCAGTTTTCAGGACCCACTTGACACTCTCAAACCAGACGAAGTTGGAAATGGTGTCATTTTTCCTCTGGGAGGCATCCTGCGAGAGGCGCAATTCCAGGAGGCACCTGGCAATTTAAGGCCTCAGGCCCCTGAACCATTGTACAGGCTTTTTCCCTGGGAAACAAAACTCACAAGCCACTGTTCTGGGTGTCAGTTTTCAGGACCCACTTGGCACTCTCAAACCAGACCAAGTTGGCACTGGTGCCACCTTGCGTCTGGGAGGCATCCTGCGAGAGGCGGAATTCCAGGAGGCACCCGGCAATTTAAGGCCGCAGGCCCCTGAACCATTCTACAGGCTTTTTCCCTGGAAAACAAAATTCAGAAGCCACTGTTCTGGGTGTCAGTTTGCAGGACCCACTTGCCACTCTCAAACCAGACCAAGTTGGCACTGGTGCCACCTTGCGTCTGGGAAACACCTGGCGAGTTGCGGAATTCCAGGAGGCACCTGGCAATTTAAGGCCGCAGGAACCTTAACCATTGTACAGGCTTTTTCCCTGGGAAACAAAACTCACAAGCCACTGTTCTGGGTGTCAGTTTGCAGGACCCACTTGGCACTCTCAAACCAGACCAAGTTGGCACTGGTGTTGCTTAGCGTCTGGGAAACACCTGGCGAGATGCGGAATTCCAGGAGGCACCTGGCAATTTAAGGCCGCAGGCCCCTCAACCATGGTACAGGCTTTTTCCCTGGGAAACAAAACTCACAAGCCACTGTTCTGGGTGTCAGTTTTCAGGACCCACTTGACACTCTCAAACCAGACCAAGTTGGCACTGGTGCCACCTTGCGTCTGGGAGGCATCCTGCGAGAGGCCGAATTCCAGGAGGCACCCGGCAATTTAAGGCCTCAGGCCCCTGAACCATTGTACAGGCTTTTTCTCTGGGAAACAAAACTCACAAGCCACTGTTCTGGGTGTCAGTTTGCAGGAGCCACCTGGCACTCACAAACCAGACCAAGTTGGCACTGGTGTCATGTTGCGCCTGGGAGGCAGCCTGCGAGAGGCGGATCTCCAGGAGGCACCCGGCAATTTAAGGCCGCAGGACCCTGAACCATTTTACAGTCTTTTTCCCTGGGAAACAAAACTCACAAGCCACTGTTCTGGGTGTCAGTTTTCAGGACCCACTTGGCACTCTCAAACCAGACCAAGTTGGCACTGGTGCCACCTTGCGTCTGGGAGGCATCCTGCGAGAGGCGCAATTTCAGGTGGCACCCGGCAATTTAAGTCCGCAGGACCCTGAACCATTGTACAGGCTTTTTCCCTGGGAAACAACATTCACAAGCCACTGTTCTGGGTGTCAGTTTTCAGGACCCACTTGGCACTCTTAAACCAGACCAAGTTGGAACTGGTGCCACCTTGCGTCTGGGAGGCATCCTGCGAGAGGCCAAATTCCAGGAGGCACCCGGCAATTTAAGGCCTCAGGCCCCTGAACCATTGTACAGGCTTTTTCCCTGAGAAACAAAACTCACAAGCCACTGTTCTGGGTGTCAGTTTGCAGGAGCGACCTGGCACTCTCAAACCAGACCAAGTTGGCACTGGTGCCACCTTGCGTCTGGGAGGCATCCTGCGAGAGGCGGAATTCCAGGAGGCACCCGGCAATTTAAGGCCGCAGGACCCAAAACCTTTCTACAGGCGTTTTCCCTGGAAAAAAAAATTCAGAAGCCATTGTTCTGGGTGTCAGTTTGCAGGAGGCACCTGACACTCTCAAACCAGACCAAGTTGGCACTGGTGCCACCTTGCGTCTGGGAGGCATCCTGCGAGAGGCGCAATTCCACGTGGCACCCGGCAATTTAGGGCCGCAGGACCCTGAACCATTGTACAGGCTTTTTCCCTGGGAAACAAAACTCACAAGCCACTGTTCTGGGTGTCAGTTTTCAGGACCCACTTGACACTCTCAAACCAGACCAAGTTGGCACTGGTGCCACCTTGCGTCTGGGAGGCACCCTGCGAGAGTCCGAATTCCAGGAGGCACCCAGCAATTTAAGGCCTCAGGCCCCTGAACCATTGTACAGGCTTTTTCCCTGGGAAACAAAACTCACAAGCCACTGTTCTGGGTGTCAGTTTGCAGGACCCACTTGCCACTCTCAAACAAGACCAAGTTGGCACTGGTGCCACCTTGCGTCTGGGAGGCATCTTGCAAGACGCCGAATTCCAGGAGGCACCCGGCAATTTAAGGCCGCAGGCCCCTGAACCATTGTACAGGCTTTTTCCCTGGGAAACAAAACTCACAAGCCACTGTTCTGGGTGTCAGTTTCCAGGAGCCACTTGGCACTCTTAAACCAGACCAAGTTGGCACTGGTGTTGCTTAGCGTCTAGGAAACACCTGGCGAGATGCGGAAGTCCAGGAGGCACCCGGCAATTTAAGGCCGCAGGACCCTGAACCATTGTACAGGCTTTTTCCCTGGGAAACAAAACTCACAAGCCACTGTTCTGGGTGTCAGTTTCCAGGACCCACTTGGCACTCTTAAACCAGACCAAGTTGGCACTGGTGTTGCTTAGCGTCTGGGAAACACCTGGCGAGTTGCGGAATTCCAGGAGGCACCCGGCAATTTAAGGCCGCAGGACCCTGAACCATTGTACAGGCTTTTTCCCTGGGAAACAAAACTCACAAGCCACTGTTCTGGGTGTCAGTTTTCAGGACCCACTTGGCACTCTCAAACCAGACCAAGTTGGCACTGGTGCCACCTTGCGTCTGGGAGGCATCCTGCGAGAGGCGGAATTCCAGGAGGCACCCGGCAATTTAAGGCCTCAGGACCCAAAACCTTTCTACAGGCTTTTTCCCTGGAAAAAAAAATTCAGAAGCGATTGTTGTGGGTGTCAGTTTGCAGGAGGCACCTGGCACTCTCAAACCAGACCAAGTTGGCACTGGTGCCACCTTGTGTCTGGGAGGCATCCTGCGAGAGGCGCAATTCCAGGTGGCACCCGGCAATTTAAGGCCGCAGGACCCTGAACCATTGTACAGGCATTTTCCCTGGGAAACAAAACTCACAAGCCACTATTCTGGGTGTCAGTTTTCAGGACCCACTTGACACTCTCAAACCAGACGAAGTTGGAAATGGTGTCATTTTGCCTCTGGGAGGCACCCTGCGAGAGTCCGAATTCCAGGAGGCACCCAGCAATTTAAGGCCTCAGGCCCCTGAACCATTGTACAGGCTTTTTCCCTGGGAAACAAAACTCACAAGCCACTGTTCTGGGTGTCAGTTTTCAGGACCCACTTGGCACTCTCAAACCAGACCAAGTTGGCACTGGTGCCACCTTGCGTCTGGGAGGCATCCTGCGAGAGGCGGAATTCCAGGAGGCAGCCGGCAATTTAAGGCCGCAGGCCCCTGAACCATTCTACAGGCTTTTTCCCTGGAAAACAAAATTCAGAAGCCACTGTTCTGGGTGTCAGTTTGCAGGACCCACTTGCCACTCTCAAACAGGACCAAGTTGGCACTGGTGCCACCTTGCGTCTTGGAGGCATCTTGCAAGACGCCGAATTCCAGGAGGCACCTGGCAATTTAAGGCCGCAGGAACCTGAACCATTGTACAGGCTTTTTCCCTGGGAAACAAAACTCACAAGCCACTGTTCTGGGTGTCAGTTTGCAAGACCCACTTGGCACTCTCAAACCAGACCAAGTTGGCACTGGTGTTGCTTAGCGTCTGGGAAACACCTGGCGAGATGCGGAATTCCAGGAGGCACCTGGCAATTTAAGGCCGCAGGCCCCTCAACCATGGTACAGGCTTTTTCCCTGGGAAACAAAACTCACAAGCCACTGTTCTGGGTGTCAGTTTTCAGGACCCACTTGACACTCTCAAACCAGACCAAGTTGGCACTGGTGCCACCTTGCGTCTGGGAGGCATCCTGCGAGAGGCCGAATTCCAGGAGGCACCCGGCAATTTAAGGCCTCAGGCCCCTGAACCATTGTACAGGCTTTTTCTCTGGGAAACAAAACTCACAAGCCACTGTTCTGGGTGTCAGTTTGCAGGAGCCACCTGGCACTCACAAACCAGACCAAGTTGGCACTGGTGTCATGTTGCGCCTGGGAGGCATCCTGCGAGAGGCGGATCTCCAGGAGGCACACGGCAATTTAAGGCCGCAGGACCCTGAACCATTTTACAGTCTTTTTCCCTGGGAAACAAAACTCACAAGCCACTGTTCTGGGTGTCAGTTTTCAGGACCCACTTGGCACTCTCAAACCAGACCAAGTTGGCACTGGTGCCACCTTGCGTCTGGGAGGCATCCTGCGAGAGGCCAAATTCCAGGAGGCACCCGGCAATTTAAGGCCTCAGGCCCCTGAACCATTGTACAGGCTTTTTCCCTGGGAAACAAAACTCACAAGCCACTGTTCTGGGTGTCAGTTTGCAGGAGCGACCTGGCACTCTCAAACCAGACCAAGTTGGCACTGGTGCCACCTTGCGTCTGGGAGGCATCCTGCGAGAGGCGCAATTCCAGGAGGCACCCGGCAATTTAAGGCCGCAGGACCCAAAACCATTCTACAGGCGTTTTCCCTGGAAAAAAAAATTCAGAAGCCATTGTTCTGGGTGTCAGTTTGCAGGAGGCACCTGGCACTCTCAAACCAGACCAAGTTGGCACTGGTGCCACCTTGCGTCTGGGAGGCATCCTGCGAGAGGCGCAATTCCAGGTGGCACCCGGCAATTTAAGGCCGCAGGACCCTGAACCATTGTACAGGCTTTTTCCCTGGGAAACAAAACTCACAAGCCACTGTTCTGGGTGTCAGTTTTCAGGACCCACTTGACACTCTCAAAGCAGACCAAGTTGGCACTGGTGCCACCTTGCGTCTGGGAGGCATCCTGCGAGAGGCCGAATTCCAGGAGGCACCCGGCAATTTAAGGCCACAGGACCCTGAACCACGGTATAGGCTTTTTCCCTGGGAAACAAAACTCACAAGCCACTGTTCTGGGTGTCAGTTTGCAGGAGCCACCTGGCACTCTCAAACCAGACCAAGTTGGCACTGGTGTCATGTTGCGCCTGGGAGGCATCCTGCGAGAGGCGGATCTCCAGGAGGCACCCGGCAATTTAAGGCCACAGGACTCTGAACAATTTTACAGTTTTTGCCCTGGGAAAGAAAACTCAGAAGCCACTGTTCTGGGTGTCAGTTTTCAGGACCCACTTGGCACTCTCAAACCAGACCAAGTTGGCACTGGTGCCACCTTGCGTCTGGGAGGCATCCTGCGAGACGCGCATTTTCAGGTGGCACCCGGCAATTTAAGGCCGCAGGACCCTGAACCATTGTATAGGCTTTTTCCCTGGGAAACAAAACTCACAAGCCACTGTTCTGGGTGTCAGTTTTCAGGACCCACTTGGCACTCTTAAACCAGACCAAGTTGGAACTGGTGCCACCTTGTGTCTGAGAGGCATCCTGCGAGAGGCCGAATTCCAGGAGGCACCCGGCAATTTAAGGCCTCAGGCCCCTGAACCATTGTACAGGCTTTTTCCCTGGGAAACAAAACTCACAAGCCACTGTTCTGGGTGTCAGTTTTCAGGACCCACTTGGCACTCTTAAACCAGACCAAGTTGGAACTGGTGCAACCTTGCGTCTGGGAGGCATCCTGCGAGTGGCCGAATTCCAGGAGGCACCCGGCAATTTAAGTCCGCAGGACCCTGAACCATTGTGCAGGCTTTTTCCCTGGGAAACAAAATTCACAAGCCACTGTTCTGGGTGTCAGTTTGCAGGAGCCACCTGGAACTCTCAAACCAGACCAAGTTGGCACTGGTGCCATTTTGTGTCTTGGAGGCATCCTTCAAGATGCCGAATTCCAGGAGGCACCTGGCAATTTAAGGCCGCAGGACCCTTAACCATTGTACAGGCTTTTTCCCTGGAAAAAAAAATTCAGAAGCCATTGTTCTGGGTGTCAGTTTGCAGGACCCACTTGGCACTCTTAAACCAGACCAAGTTGGCACAGGTTTTGCTTAGCGTCTGGGAAACACCTGGCGAGTTGCGGAATTCCAGGAGGCACCCGGCAATTTAAGGCCGCAGGACCCTGAACCATTGTACAGGCTTTTTCCCTGGGAAACAAAACTCACAAGCCACTGTTCTGGGTGTCAGTTTTCAGGACCCACTTGACACTCTCAAAGTAGACCAAGATGGCACTGGTGCCACCTTGCGTCTGGGAGGCATCCTGCGAGAGGCGCAATTCCAGGAGACACCCGGCAATTTAAGGCCGCAGGACCCTGAACCATTGTACCGGCTTTTTCCCTGGGAAACAAAACTCACAAGCCACTGTTCTGGGTGTCAGTTTTCAGGACCCACTTGACACTCTCAAACCAGACCAAGTTGGAAATGGTGTCATTTTGCCTCTGGGAGGCACCCTGCGAGAGTCCGAATTCCAGGAGGCACCCAGCAATTTAAGGCCTCAGGCCCCTGAACCATTGTACAGGCTTTTTCCCTGGGAAACAAAACTCACAAGCCACTGTTCTGGGTGTCAGTTTGCAGGACCCACTTGCCACTCTCAAACAAGACCAAGTTGGCACTGGTGCCACCTTGCGTCTGGGAGGCATCTTGCAAGACGCCGAATTCCAGGACGCACCCGGCAATTTAAGGCCGCAGGACCCTGAACCATTGTACAGGCTTTTTCCCTGGGAAACAAAACTCACAAGCCACTGTTCTGGGTGTCAGTTTCCAGGACCCACTTGGCACTCTTAAACCAGACCAAGTTGGCACTGGTGTTGCTTAGCGTCTAGGAAACACCTGGCGAGATGCGGAAGTCCAGTAGGCACCCGGCAATTTAAGGCCGCAGGACCCTGAACCATTGTACAGGCTTTTTCCCTGGGAAACAAAACTCACAAGCCACTGTTCTGGGTGTCAGTTTCCAGGACCCACTTGGCACTCTTAAACCAGACCAAGTTGGCACTGGTGTTGCTTAGCGTCTGGGAAACACCTGGCGAGTTGCGGAATTCCAGGAGGCACCCGGCAATTTAAGGCCGCAGGACCCAAAACCTTTCTACAGGCGTTTTCCCTGGAAAAAAAAATTCAGAAGCCATTGTTCTGGGTGTCAGTTTGCAGGAGGCACCTGACACTCTCAAACCAGACCAAGTTGGCACTGGTGCCACCTTGCGTCTGGGAGGCATCCTGCGAGAGGCGCAATTCCACGTGGCACCCGGCAATTTAGGGCCGCAGGACCCTGAACCATTGTACAGGCTTTTTCCCTGGGAAACAAAACTCACAAGCCACTGTTCTGGGTGTCAGTTTTCAGGACCCACTTGACACTCTCAAACCAGACCAAGTTGGAAATGGTGTCATTTTGCCTCTGGGAGGCACCCTGCGAGAGTCCGAATTCCAGGAGGCACCCAGCAATTTAAGGCCTCAGGCCCCTGAACCATTGTACAGGCTTTTTCCCTGGGAAACAAAACTCACAAGCCACTGTTCTGGGTGTCAGTTTGCAGGACCCACTTGCCACTCTCAAACAAGACCAAGTTGGCACTGGTGCCACCTTGCGTCTGGGAGGCATCTTGCAAGACGCCGAATTCCAGGAGGCACCCGGCAATTTAAGGCCGCAGGCCCCTGAACCATTGTACAGGCTTTTTCCCTGGGAAACAAAACTCACAAGCCACTGTTCTGGGTGTCAGTTTCCAGGAGCCACTTGGCACTCTTAAACCAGACCAAGTTGGCACTGGTGTTGCTTAGCGTCTAGGAAACACCTGGCGAGATGCGGAAGTCCAGGAGGCACCCGGCAATTTAAGGCCGCAGGACCCTGAACCATTGTACAGGCTTTTTCCCTGGGAAACAAAACTCACAAGCCACTGTTCTGGGTGTCAGTTTCCAGGACCCACTTGGCACTCTTAAACCAGACCAAGTTGGCACTGGTGTTGCTTAGCGTCTGGGAAACACCTGGCGAGTTGCGGAATTCCAGGAGGCACCCGGCAATTTAAGGCCGCAGGACCCTGAACCATTGTACAGGCTTTTTCCCTGGGAAACAAAACTCACAAGCCACTGTTCTGGGTGTCAGTTTTCAGGACCCACTTGGCACTCTCAAACCAGACCAAGTTGGCACTGGTGCCACCTTGCGTCTGGGAGGCATCCTGCGAGAGGCGGAATTCCAGGAGGCACCCGGCAATTTAAGGCCTCAGGACCCAAAACCTTTCTACAGGCTTTTTCCCTGGAAAAAAAAATTCAGAAGCGATTGTTGTGGGTGTCAGTTTGCAGGAGGCACCTGGCACTCTCAAACCAGACCAAGTTGGCACTGGTGCCACCTTGTGTCTGGGAGGCATCCTGCGAGAGGCGCAATTCCAGGTGGCACCCGGCAATTTAAGGCCGCAGGACCCTGAACCATTGTACAGGCATTTTCCCTGGGAAACAAAACTGACAAGCCACTATTCTGGGTGTCAGTTTTCAGGACCCACTTGACACTCTCAAACCAGACCAAGTTGGAAATGGTGTCATTTTGCCTCTGGGAGGCACCCTGCGAGAGTCCGAATTCCAGGAGGCACCCAGCAATTTAAGGCCTCAGGCCCCTGAACCATTGTACAGGCTTTTTCCCTGGGAAACAAAACTCACAAGCCACTGTTCTGGGTGTCAGTTTTCAGGACCCACTTGGCACTCTCAAACCAGACCAAGTTGGCACTGGTGCCACCTTGCGTCTGGGAGGCATCCTGCGAGAGGCGGAATTCCAGGAGGCAGCCGGCAATTTAAGGCCGCAGGCCCCTGAACCATTCTACAGGCTTTTTCCCTGGAAAACAAAATTCAGAAGCCACTGTTCTGGGTGTCAGTTTGCAGGACCCACTTGCCACTCTCAAACAGGACCAAGTTGGCACTGGTGCCACCTTGCGTCTTGGAGGCATCTTGCAAGACGCCGAATTCCAGGAGGCACCTGGCAATTTAAGGCCGCAGGAACCTGAACCATTGTACAGGCTTTTTCCCTGGGAAACAAAACTCACAAGCCACTGTTCTGGGTGTCAGTTTGCAAGACCCACTTGGCACTCTCAAACCAGACCAAGTTGGCACTGGTGTTGCTTAGCGTCTGGGAAACACCTGGCGAGATGCGGAATTCCAGGAGGCACCTGGCAATTTAAGGCCGCAGGCCCCTCAACCATGGTACAGGCTTTTTCCCTGGGAAACAAAACTCACAAGCCACTGTTCTGGGTGTCAGTTTTCAGGACCCACTTGACACTCTCAAACCAGACCAAGTTGGCACTGGTGCCACCTTGCGTCTGGGAGGCATCCTGCGAGAGGCGCAATTCCAGGAGGCACCCGGCAATTTAAGGCCTCAGGCCCCTGAACCATTGTACAGGCTTTTTCTCTGGGAAACAAAACTCACAAGCCACTGTTCTGGGTGTCAGTTTGCAGGAGCCACCTGGCACTCACAAACCAGACCAAGTTGGCACTGGTGTCATGTTGCGCCTGGGAGGCATCCTGCGAGAGGCGGATCTCCAGGAGGCACACGGCAATTTAAGGCCGCAGGACCCTGAACCATTTTACAGTCTTTTTCCCTGGGAAACAAAACTCACAAGCCACTGTTCTGGGTGTCAGTTTTCAGGACCCACTTGACACTCTCAAACCAGACCAAGTTGGCACTGGTGCCACCTTGCGTCTGGGAGGCATCCTGCGAGAGGCCAAATTCCAGGAGGCACCCGGCAATTTAAGGCCTCAGGCCCCTGAACCATTGTACAGGCTTTTTCCCTGGGAAACAAAACTCACAAGCCACTGTTCTGGGTGTCAGTTTGCAGGAGCGACCTGGCACTCTCAAACCAGACCAAGTTGGCACTGGTGCCACCTTGCGTCTGGGAGGCATCCTGCGAGAGGCCGAATTCCAGGAGGCACCCGGCAATTTAAGGCCGCAGGACCCAAAACCATTCTACAGGCGTTTTCCCTGGAAAAAAAAATTCAGAAGCCATTGTTCTGGGTGTCAGTTTGCAGGAGGCACCTGGCACTCTCAAACCAGACCAAGTTGGCACTGGTGCCACCTTGCGTCTGGGAGGCATCCTGCGAGAGGCGCAATTCCAGGTGGCACCCGGCAATTTAAGGCCGCAGGACCCTGAACCATTGTACAGGCTTTTTCCCTGGGAAACAAAACTCACAAGCCACTGTTCTGGGTGTCAGTTTTCAGGACCCACTTGACACTCTCAAAGCAGACCAAGTTGGCACTGGTGCCACCTTGCGTCTGGGAGGCATCCTGCGAGAGGCCGAATTCCAGGAGGCACCCGGCAATTTAAGGCCACAGGACCCTGAACCACGGTATAGGCTTTTTCCCTGGGAAACAAAACTCACAAGCCACTGTTCTGGGTGTCAGTTTGCAGGAGCCACCTGGCACTCTCAAACCAGACCAAGTTGGCACTGGTGTCATGTTGCGCCTGGGAGGCATCCTGCGAGAGGCGGATCTCCAGGAGGCACCCGGCAATTTAAGGCCACAGGACTCTGAACAATTTTACAGTTTTTGCCCTGGGAAAGAAAACTCAGAAGCCACTGTTCTGGGTGTCAGTTTTCAGGACCCACTTGGCACTCTCAAACCAGACCAAGTTGGCACTGGTGCCACCTTGCGTCTGGGAGGCATCCTGCGAGACGCGCATTTTCAGGTGGCACCCGGCAATTTAAGGCCGCAGGACCCTGAACCATTGTATAGGCTTTTTCCCTGGGAAACAAAACTCACAAGCCACTGTTCTGGGTGTCAGTTTTCAGGACCCACTTGGCACTCTTAAACCAGACCAAGTTGGAACTGGTGCCACCTTGTGTCTGAGAGGCATCCTGCGAGAGGCCGAATTCCAGGAGGCACCCGGCAATTTAAGGCCTCAGGCCCCTGAACCATTGTACAGGCTTTTTCCCTGGGAAACAAAACTCACAAGCCACTGTTCTGGGTGTCAGTTTTCAGGACCCACTTGGCACTCTTAAACCAGACCAAGTTGGAACTGGTGCAACCTTGCGTCTGGGAGGCATCCTGCGAGTGGCCGAATTCCAGGAGGCACCCGGCAATTTAAGTCCGCAGGACCCTGAACCATTGTGCAGGCTTTTTCCCTGGGAAACAAAATTCACAAGCCACTGTTCTGGGTGTCAGTTTGCAGGAGCCACCTGGAACTCTCAAACCAGACCAAGTTGGCACTGGTGCCATTTTGTGTCTTGGAGGCATCCTTCAAGATGCCGAATTCCAGGAGGCACCTGGCAATTTAAGGCCGCAGGACCCTTAACCATTGTACAGGCTTTTTCCCTGGAAAAAAAAATTCAGAAGCCATTGTTCTGGGTGTCAGTTTGCAGGACCCACTTGGCACTCTTAAACCAGACCAAGTTGGCACAGGTTTTGCTTAGCGTCTGGGAAACACCTGGCGAGTTGCGGAATTCCAGGAGGCACCCGGCAATTTAAGGCCGCAGGACCCTGAACCATTGTACAGGCTTTTTCCCTGGGAAACAAAACTCACAAGCCACTGTTCTGGGTGTCAGTTTTCAGGACCCACTTGACACTCTCAAAGTAGACCAAGATGGCACTGGTGCCACCTTGCTACTGGGAGGCATCCTGCGAGAGGCGCAATTCCAGGAGACACCCGGCAATTTAAGGCCGCAGGACCCTGAACCATTGTACCGGCTTTTTCCCTGGGAAACAAAACTCACAAGCCACTGTTCTGGGTGTCAGTTTTCAGGACCCACTTGACACTCTCAAACCAGACCAAGTTGGAAATGGTGTCATTTTGCCTCTGGGAGGCACCCTGCGAGAGTCCGAATTCCAGGAGGCACCCAGCAATTTAAGGCCTCAGGCCCCTGAACCATTGTACAGGCTTTTTCCCTGGGAAACAAAACTCACAAGCCACTGTTCTGGGTGTCAGTTTGCAGGACCCACTTGCCACTCTCAAACAAGACCAAGTTGGCACTGGTGCCACCTTGCGTCTGGGAGGCATCTTGCAAGACGCCGAATTCCAGGAGGCACCCGGCAATTTAAGGCCGCAGGAACCTGAACCATTGTACAGGCTTTTTCCCTGGGAAACAAAACTCACAAGCCACTGTTCTGGGTGTCAGTTTCCAGGAGCCACTTGGCACTCTTAAACCAGACCAAGTTGGCACTGGTGTTGCTTAGCGTCTAGGAAACACCTGGCGAGATGCGGAAGTCCAGTAGGCACCCGGCAATTTAAGGCCGCAGGACCCTGAACCATTGTACAGGCTTTTTCCCTGGGAAACAAAACTCACAAGCCACTGTTCTGGGTGTCAGTTTCCAGGACCCACTTGGCACTCTTAAACCAGACCAAGTTGGCACTGGTGTTGCTTAGCGTCTGGGAAACACCTGGCGAGTTGCGGAATTCCAGGAGGCACCCGGCAATTTAAGGCCGCAGGACCCTGAACCATTGTACAGGCTTTTTCCCTGGGAAACAAAACTCACAAGCCACTGTTCTGGGTGTCAGTTTGCAGGACCCACTTGGCACTCTCAAACCAGACCAAGTTGGCACTGATGTTGCTTAGCGTCTGGGAAACACCTGGCGAGATGCGGAATTCCAGGAGGCACCTGGCAATTTAAGGCCGCAGGCCCCTCAACCATGGTACAGGCTTTTTCCCTGGGAAACAAAACTCACAAGCCACTGTTCTGGGTGTCAGTTTTCAGGACCCACTTGACACTCTCAAACCAGACCAAGTTGGCACTGGTGCCACCTTGCGTCTGGGAGGCATCCTGCGAGAGGCCGAATTCCAGGAGGCACCCGGCAATTTAAGGCCTCAGGCCCCTGAACCATTGTACAGGCTTTTTCTCTGGGAAACAAAACTCACAAGCCACTGTTCTGGGTGTCAGTTTGCAGGAGCCACCTGGCACTCACAAACCAGACCAAGTTGGCACTGGTGTCATGTTGCGCCTGGGAGGCATCCTGCGAGAGGCGGATCTCCAGGAGGCACCCGGCAATTTAAGGCCGCAGGACCCTGAACCATTTTACAGTCTTTTTCCCTGGGAAACAAAACTCACAAGCCACTGTTCTGGGTGTCAGTTTTCAGGACCCACTTGGCACTCTCAAACCAGACCAAGTTGGCACTGGTGCCACCTTGCGTCTGGGAGGCATCCTGCGAGAGGCGCAATTTCAGGTGGCACCCGGCAATTTAAGGCCGCAGGACCCTGAACCATTGTACAGGCTTTTTCCCTGGGAAACAACATTCACAAGCCACTGTTCTGGGTGTCAGTTTTCAGGACCCACTTGGCACTCTTAAACCAGACCAAGTTGGAACTGGTGCCACCTTGCGTCTGGGAGGCATCCTGCGAGAGGCCAAATTCCAGGAGGCACCCGGCAATTTAAGGCCTCAGGCCCCTGAACCATTGTACAGGCTTTTTCCCTGAGAAACAAAACTCACAAGCCACTGTTCTGGGTGTCAGTTTGCAGGAGCGACCTGGCACTCTCAAACCAGACCAAGTTGGCACTGGTGCCACCTTGCGTCTGGGAGGCATCCTGCGAGAGGCGGAATTCCAGGAGGCACCCGGCAATTTAAGGCCGCAGGACCCAAAACCTTTCTACAGGCGTTTTCCCTGGAAAAAAAAATTCAGAAGCCATTGTTCTGGGTGTCAGTTTGCAGGAGGCACCTGACACTCTCAAACCAGACCAAGTTGGCACTGGTGCCACCTTGCGTCTGGGAGGCATCCTGCGAGAGGCGCAATTCCACGTGGCACCCGGCAATTTAGGGCCGCAGGACCCTGAACCATTGTACAGGCTTTTTCCCTGGGAAACAAAACTCACAAGCCACTGTTCTGGGTGTCAGTTTTCAGGACCCACTTGACACTCTCAAACCAGACCAAGTTGGAAATGGTGTCATTTTGCCTCTGGGAGGCACCCTGCGAGAGTCCGAATTCCAGGAGGCACCCAGCAATTTAAGGCCTCAGGCCCCTGAACCATTGTACAGGCTTTTTCCCTGGGAAACAAAACTCACAAGCCACTGTTCTGGGTGTCAGTTTGCAGGACCCACTTGCCACTCTCAAACAAGACCAAGTTGGCACTGGTGCCACCTTGCGTCTGGGAGGCATCTTGCAAGACGCCGAATTCCAGGAGGCACCCGGCAATTTAAGGCCGCAGGCCCCTGAACCATTGTACAGGCTTTTTCCCTGGGAAACAAAACTCACAAGCCACTGTTCTGGGTGTCAGTTTTCAGGACCCACTTGGCACTCTCAAACCAGACCAAGTTGGCACTGGTGCCACCTTGCGTCTGGGAGGCATCCTGCGAGAGGCCAAATTCCAGGAGGCACCCGGCAATTTAAGGCCTCAGGCCCCTGAACCATTGTACAGGCTTTTTCCCTGGGAAACAAAACTCACAAGCCACTGTTCTGGGTGTCAGTTTGCAGGAGCGACCTGGCACTCTCAAACCAGACCAAGTTGGCACTGGTGCCACCTTGCGTCTGGGAGGCATCCTGCGAGAGGCCGAATTCCAGGAGGCACCCGGCAATTTAAGGCCGCAGGACCCAAAACCATTCTACAGGCGTTTTCCCTGGAAAAAAAAATTCAGAAGCCATTGTTCTGGGTGTCAGTTTGCAGGAGGCACCTGGCACTCTCAAACCAGACCAAGTTGGCACTGGTGCCACCTTGCGTCTGGGAGGCATCCTGCGAGAGGCGCAATTCCAGGTGGCACCCGGCAATTTAAGGCCGCAGGACCCTGAACCATTGTACAGGCTTTTTCCCTGGGAAACAAAACTCACAAGCCACTGTTCTGGGTGTCAGTTTTCAGGACCCACTTGACACTCTCAAAGCAGACCAAGTTGGCACTGGTGCCACCTTGCGTCTGGGAGGCATCCTGCGAGAGGCCGAATTCCAGGAGGCACCCGGCAATTTAAGGCCACAGGACCCTGAACCACGGTATAGGCTTTTTCCCTGGGAAACAAAACTCACAAGCCACTGTTCTGGGTGTCAGTTTGCAGGAGCCACCTGGCACTCTCAAACCAGACCAAGTTGGCACTGGTGTCATGTTGCGCCTGGGAGGCATCCTGCGAGAGGCGGATCTCCAGGAGGCACCCGGCAATTTAAGGCCACAGGACTCTGAACAATTTTACAGTTTTTGCCCTGGGAAAGAAAACTCAGAAGCCACTGTTCTGGGTGTCAGTTTTCAGGACCCACTTGGCACTCTCAAACCAGACCAAGTTGGCACTGGTGCCACCTTGCGTCTGGGAGGCATCCTGCGAGACGCGCATTTTCAGGTGGCACCCGGCAATTTAAGGCCGCAGGACCCTGAACCATTGTATAGGCTTTTTCCCTGGGAAACAAAACTCACAAGCCACTGTTCTGGGTGTCAGTTTTCAGGACCCACTTGGCACTCTTAAACCAGACCAAGTTGGAACTGGTGCCACCTTGTGTCTGAGAGGCATCCTGCGAGAGGCCGAATTCCAGGAGGCACCCGGCAATTTAAGGCCTCAGGCCCCTGAACCATTGTACAGGCTTTTTCCCTGGGAAACAAAACTCACAAGCCACTGTTCTGGGTGTCAGTTTTCAGGACCCACTTGGCACTCTTAAACCAGACCAAGTTGGAACTGGTGCAACCTTGCGTCTGGGAGGCATCCTGCGAGTGGCCGAATTCCAGGAGGCACCCGGCAATTTAAGTCCGCAGGACCCTGAACCATTGTGCAGGCTTTTTCCCTGGGAAACAAAATTCACAAGCCACTGTTCTGGGTGTCAGTTTGCAGGAGCCACCTGGAACTCTCAAACCAGACCAAGTTGGCACTGGTGCCATTTTGTGTCTTGGAGGCATCCTTCAAGATGCCGAATTCCAGGAGGCACCTGGCAATTTAAGGCCGCAGGACCCTTAACCATTGTACAGGCTTTTTCCCTGGAAAAAAAAATTCAGAAGCCATTGTTCTGGGTGTCAGTTTGCAGGACCCACTTGGCACTCTTAAACCAGACCAAGTTGGCACAGGTTTTGCTTAGCGTCTGGGAAACACCTGGCGAGTTGCGGAATTCCAGGAGGCACCCGGCAATTTAAGGCCGCAGGACCCTGAACCATTGTACAGGCTTTTTCCCTGGGAAACAAAACTCACAAGCCACTGTTCTGGGTGTCAGTTTTCAGGACCCACTTGACACTCTCAAAGTAGACCAAGATGGCACTGGTGCCACCTTGCTACTGGGAGGCATCCTGCGAGAGGCGCAATTCCAGGAGACACCCGGCAATTTAAGGCCGCAGGACCCTGAACCATTGTACCGGCTTTTTCCCTGGGAAACAAAACTCACAAGCCACTGTTCTGGGTGTCAGTTTTCAGGACCCACTTGACACTCTCAAACCAGACCAAGTTGGAAATGGTGTCATTTTGCCTCTGGGAGGCACCCTGCGAGAGTCCGAATTCCAGGAGGCACCCAGCAATTTAAGGCCTCAGGCCCCTGAACCATTGTACAGGCTTTTTCCCTGGGAAACAAAACTCACAAGCCACTGTTCTGGGTGTCAGTTTGCAGGACCCACTTGCCACTCTCAAACAAGACCAAGTTGGCACTGGTGCCACCTTGCGTCTGGGAGGCATCTTGCAAGACGCCGAATTCCAGGAGGCACCCGGCAATTTAAGGCCGCAGGAACCTGAACCATTGTACAGGCTTTTTCCCTGGGAAACAAAACTCACAAGCCACTGTTCTGGGTGTCAGTTTCCAGGAGCCACTTGGCACTCTTAAACCAGACCAAGTTGGCACTGGTGTTGCTTAGCGTCTAGGAAACACCTGGCGAGATGCGGAAGTCCAGTAGGCACCCGGCAATTTAAGGCCGCAGGACCCTGAACCATTGTACAGGCTTTTTCCCTGGGAAACAAAACTCACAAGCCACTGTTCTGGGTGTCAGTTTCCAGGACCCACTTGGCACTCTTAAACCAGACCAAGTTGGCACTGGTGTTGCTTAGCGTCTGGGAAACACCTGGCGAGTTGCGGAATTCCAGGAGGCACCCGGCAATTTAAGGCCGCAGGACCCTGAACCATTGTACAGGCTTTTTCCCTGGGAAACAAAACTCACAAGCCACTGTTCTGGGTGTCAGTTTGCAGGACCCACTTGGCACTCTCAAACCAGACCAAGTTGGCACTGATGTTGCTTAGCGTCTGGGAAACACCTGGCGAGATGCGGAATTCCAGGAGGCACCTGGCAATTTAAGGCCGCAGGCCCCTCAACCATGGTACAGGCTTTTTCCCTGGGAAACAAAACTCACAAGCCACTGTTCTGGGTGTCAGTTTTCAGGACCCACTTGACACTCTCAAACCAGACCAAGTTGGCACTGGTGCCACCTTGCGTCTGGGAGGCATCCTGCGAGAGGCCGAATTCCAGGAGGCACCCGGCAATTTAAGGCCTCAGGCCCCTGAACCATTGTACAGGCTTTTTCTCTGGGAAACAAAACTCACAAGCCACTGTTCTGGGTGTCAGTTTGCAGGAGCCACCTGGCACTCACAAACCAGACCAAGTTGGCACTGGTGTCATGTTGCGCCTGGGAGGCATCCTGCGAGAGGCGGATCTCCAGGAGGCACCCGGCAATTTAAGGCCGCAGGACCCTGAACCATTTTACAGTCTTTTTCCCTGGGAAACAAAACTCACAAGCCACTGTTCTGGGTGTCAGTTTTCAGGACCCACTTGGCACTCTCAAACCAGACCAAGTTGGCACTGGTGCCACCTTGCGTCTGGGAGGCATCCTGCGAGAGGCGCAATTTCAGGTGGCACCCGGCAATTTAAGGCCGCAGGACCCTGAACCATTGTACAGGCTTTTTCCCTGGGAAACAACATTCACAAGCCACTGTTCTGGGTGTCAGTTTTCAGGACCCACTTGGCACTCTTAAACCAGACCAAGTTGGAACTGGTGCCACCTTGCGTCTGGGAGGCATCCTGCGAGAGGCCAAATTCCAGGAGGCACCCGGCAATTTAAGGCCTCAGGCCCCTGAACCATTGTACAGGCTTTTTCCCTGAGAAACAAAACTCACAAGCCACTGTTCTGGGTGTCAGTTTGCAGGAGCGACCTGGCACTCTCAAACCAGACCAAGTTGGCACTGGTGCCACCTTGCGTCTGGGAGGCATCCTGCGAGAGGCGGAATTCCAGGAGGCACCCGGCAATTTAAGGCCGCAGGACCCAAAACCTTTCTACAGGCGTTTTCCCTGGAAAAAAAAATTCAGAAGCCATTGTTCTGGGTGTCAGTTTGCAGGAGGCACCTGACACTCTCAAACCAGACCAAGTTGGCACTGGTGCCACCTTGCGTCTGGGAGGCATCCTGCGAGAGGCGCAATTCCACGTGGCACCCGGCAATTTAGGGCCGCAGGACCCTGAACCATTGTACAGGCTTTTTCCCTGGGAAACAAAACTCACAAGCCACTGTTCTGGGTGTCAGTTTTCAGGACCCACTTGACACTCTCAAACCAGACCAAGTTGGAAATGGTGTCATTTTGCCTCTGGGAGGCACCCTGCGAGAGTCCGAATTCCAGGAGGCACCCAGCAATTTAAGGCCTCAGGCCCCTGAACCATTGTACAGGCTTTTTCCCTGGGAAACAAAACTCACAAGCCACTGTTCTGGGTGTCAGTTTGCAGGACCCACTTGCCACTCTCAAACAAGACCAAGTTGGCACTGGTGCCACCTTGCGTCTGGGAGGCATCTTGCAAGACGCCGAATTCCAGGAGGCACCCGGCAATTTAAGGCCGCAGGCCCCTGAACCATTGTACAGGCTTTTTCCCTGGGAAACAAAACTCACAAGCCACTGTTCTGGGTGTCAGTTTCCAGGACCCACTTGGCACTCTTAAACCAGACCAAGTTTGCACTGGCGTTGCTTAGCGTCTGGGAAACACCTGGCGAGTTGCGGAATTCCAGGAGGCACCCGGCAATTTAAGGCCGCAGGACCCTGAACCATTGTACAGGCTTTTTCCCTGGGAAACAAAACTCACAAGCCACTGTTCTGGGTGTCAGTTTTCAGGACCCACTTGGCACTCTCAAACCAGACCAAGTTGGCACTGGTGCCACCTTGCGTCTGGGAGGCATCCTGCGAGAGGCGGAATTCCAGGAGGCACCCGGCAATTTAAGGCCTCAGGACCCAAAACCTTTCTACAGGCTTTTTCCCTGGAAAAAAAAATTCAGAAGCGATTGTTGTGGGTGTCAGTTTGCAGGAGGCACCTGGCACTCTCAAACCAGACCAAGTTGGCACTGGTGCCACCTTGTGTCTGGGAGGCATCCTGCGAGAGGCGCAATTCCAGGTGGCACCCGGCAATTTAAGGCCGCAGGACCCTGAACCATTGTACAGGCATTTTCCCTGGGAAACAAAACTCACAAGCCACTATTCTGGGTGTCAGTTTTCAGGACCCACTTGACACTCTCAAACCAGACGAAGTTGGAAATGGTGTCATTTTGCCTCTGGGAGGCACCCTGCGAGAGTCCGAATTCCAGGAGGCACCTGGCAATTTAAGGCCTCAGGCCCCTGAACCATTGTACAGGCTTTTTCCCTGGGAAACAAAACTCACAAGCCACTGTTCTGGGTGTCAGTTTTCAGGACCCACTTGGCACTCTCAAACCAGACCAAGTTGGCACTGGTGCCACCTTGCGTCTGGGAGGCATCCTGCGAGAGGCGGAATTCCAGGAGGCAGCCGGCAATTTAAGGCCGCAGGCCCCTGAACCATTCTACAGGCTTTTTCCCTGGAAAACAAAATTCAGAAGCCACTGTTCTGGGTGTCAGTTTGCAGGACCCACTTGCCACTCTCAAACAGGACCAAGTTGGCACTGGTGCCACCTTGCGTCTTGGAGGCATCTTGCAAGACGCCGAATTCCAGGAGGCACCTGGCAATTTAAGGCCGCAGGAACCTGAACCATTGTACAGGCTTTTTCCCTGGGAAACAAAACTCACAAGCCACTGTTCTGGGTGTCAGTTTGCAAGACCCACTTGGCACTCTCAAACCAGACCAAGTTGGCACTGGTGTTGCTTAGCGTCTGCGAAACACCTGGCGAGATGCGGAATTCCAGGAGGCACCTGGCAATTTAAGGCCGCAGGCCCCTCAACCATGGTACAGGCTTTTTCCCTGGGAAACAAAACTCACAAGCCACTGTTCTGGGTGTCAGTTTTCAGGACCCACTTGACACTCTCAAACCAGACCAAGTTGGCACTGGTGCCACCTTGCGTCTGGGAGGCATCCTGCGAGAGGCCGAATTCCAGGAGGCACCCGGCAATTTAAGGCCTCAGGCCCCTGAACCATTGTACAGGCTTTTTCTCTGGGAAACAAAACTCACAAGCCACTGTTCTGGGTGTCAGTTTGCAGGAGCCACCTGGCACTCACAAACCAGACCAAGTTGGCACTGGTGTCATGTTGCACCTGGGAGGCATCCTGCGAGAGGCGGATCTCCAGGAGGCACACGGCAATTTAAGGCCGCAGGACCCTGAACCATTTTACAGTCTTTTTCCCTGGGAAACAAAACTCACAAGCCACTGTTCTGGGTGTCAGTTTTCAGGA
This sequence comes from Fringilla coelebs, assembly GCF_963513975.1. Taxonomy (NCBI): domain Eukaryota; kingdom Metazoa; phylum Chordata; class Aves; order Passeriformes; family Fringillidae; genus Fringilla; species Fringilla coelebs. The sequence goes on along the minus strand of NW_028167521.1, from coordinate 1,590,218 downwards.
CCCACTTGGCACTCTCAAACCAGACCAAGTTGGCACTGGTGCCACCTTGCGTCTGGGAGGCATCCTGCGAGAGGCCAAATTCCAGGAGGCACCCGGCAATTTAAGGCCGCAGGCCCCTGAACCATTGTACAGGCTTTTTCCCTGGGAAACAAAACTCACAAGCCACTGTTCTGGGTGTCAGTTTTCAGGAGCGACCTGGCACTCTCAAACCAGACCAAGTTGGCACTGGTGCCACCTTGCGTCTGGGAGGCATCCTGCGAGAGGCGGAATTCCAGGAGGCACCCGGCAATTTAAGGCCGCAGGACCCAAAACCTTTCTACAGGCGTTTTCCCTGGAAAAAAAAATTCAGAAGCCATTGTTCTGGGTGTCAGTTTGCAGGAGGCACCTGGCACTCTCAAACCAGACCAAGTTGGCACTGGTGCCACCTTGCGTCTGGGAGGCATCCTGCGAGAGGCGCAATTCCAGGTGGCACCCGGCAATTTAAGGCCGCAGGACCCTGAACCATTGTACAGGCTTTTTCCCTGGGAAACAAAACTCACAAGCCACTGTTCTGGGTGTCAGTTTTCAGGACCCACTTGACACTCTCAAAGCAGACCAAGTTGGCACTGGTGCCACCTTGCGTCTGGGAGGCATCCTGCGAGAGGCCGAATTCCAGGAGGCACCCGGCAATTTAAGGCCACAGGACCCTGAACCACGGTATAGGCTTTTTCCCTGGGAAACAAAACTCACAAGCCACTGTTCTGGGTGTCAGTTTGCAGGAGCCACCTGGCACTCTCAAACCAGACCAAGTTGGCACTGGTGTCATGTTGCGCCTGGGAGGCATCCTGCGAGAGGCGGATCTCCAGGAGGCACCCGGCAATTTAAGGCCACAGGACTCTGAACAATTTTACAGTTTTTGCCCTGGGAAAGAAAACTCAGAAGCCACTGTTCTGGGTGTCAGTTTTCAGGACCCACTTGGCACTCTCAAACCAGACCAAGTTGGCACTGGTGCCACCTTGCGTCTGGGAGGCATCCTGCGAGACGCGCATTTTCAGGTGGCACCCGGCAATTTAAGGCCGCAGGACCCTGAACCATTGTATAGGCTTTTTCCCTGGGAAACAAAACTCACAAGCCACTGTTCTGGGTGTCAGTTTTCAGGACCCACTTGGCACTCTTAAACCAGACCAAGTTGGAACTGGTGCCACCTTGTGTCTGAGAGGCATCCTGCGAGAGGCCGAATTCCAGGAGGCACCCGGCAATTTAAGGCCTCAGGCCCCTGAACCATTGTACAGGCTTTTTCCCTGGGAAACAAAACTCACAAGCCACTGTTCTGGGTGTCAGTTTTCAGGACCCACTTGGCACTCTTAAACCAGACCAAGTTGGAACTGGTGCAACCTTGCGTCTGGGAGGCATCCTGCGAGTGGCCGAATTCCAGGAGGCACCCGGCAATTTAAGTCCGCAGGACCCTGAACCATTGTGCAGGCTTTTTCCCTGGGAAACAAAATTCACAAGCCACTGTTCTGGGTGTCAGTTTGCAGGAGCCACCTGGAACCCTCAAACCAGACCAAGTTGGCACTGGTGCCATTTTGTGTCTTGGAGGCATCCTTCAAGATGCCGAATTCCAGGAGGCACCTGGCAATTTAAGGCCGCAGGACCCTTAACCATTGTACAGGCTTTTTCCCTGGAAAAAAAAATTCAGAAGCCATTGTTCTGGGTGTCAGTTTGCAGGACCCACTTGGCACTCTTAAACCAGACCAAGTTGGCACAGGTTTTGCTTAGCGTCTGGGAAACACCTGGCGAGTTGCGGAATTCCAGGAGGCACCCGGCAATTTAAGGCCGCAGGACCCTGAACCATTGTACAGGCTTTTTCCCTGGGAAACAAAACTCACAAGCCACTGTTCTGGGTGTCAGTTTTCAGGACCCACTTGACACTCTCAAAGTAGACCAAGATGGCACTGGTGCCACCTTGCTACTGGGAGGCATCCTGCGAGAGGCGCAATTCCAGGAGACACCCGGCAATTTAAGGCCGCAGGACCCTGAACCATTGTACCGGCTTTTTCCCTGGGAAACAAAACTCACAAGCCACTGTTCTGGGTGTCAGTTTTCAGGACCCACTTGACACTCTCAAACCAGACCAAGTTGGAAATGGTGTCATTTTGCCTCTGGGAGGCACCCTGCGAGAGTCCGAATTCCAGGAGGCACCCAGCAATTTAAGCCTCAGGCCCCTGAACCATTGTACAGGCTTTTTCCCTGGGAAACAAAACTCACAAGCCACTGTTCTGGGTGTCAGTTTGCAGGACCCACTTGCCACTCTCAAACAAGACCAAGTTGGCACTGGTGCCACCTTGCGTCTGGGAGGCATCTTGCAAGACGCCGAATTCCAGGAGGCACCCGGCAATTTAAGGCCTCAGGCCCCTGAACCATTGTACAGGCTTTTTCCCTGGGAAACAAAACTCACAAGCCACTGTTCTGGGTGTCAGTTTTCAGGACCCACTTGGCACTCTTAAACCAGACCAAGTTGGAACTGGTGCAACCTTGCGTCTGGGAGGCATCCTGCGAGTGGCCGAATTCCAGGAGGCACCCGGCAATTTAAGTCCGCAGGACCCTGAACCATTGTACAGGCTTTTTCCCTGGGAAACAAAATTCACAAGCCACTGTTCTGGGTGTCAGTTTGCAGGAGCCACCTGGAACTCTCAAACCAGACCAAGTTGGCACTGGTGCCATTTTGTGTCTTGGAGGCATCCTGCAAGACGCCGAATTCCAGGAGGCACCCGGCAATTTAAGGCCGCAGGACCCTGAACCACGGTATAGGCTTTTTCCCTGGGAAACAAAACTCACAAGCCACTGTTCTGGGTGTCAGTTTGCAGGAGCCACCTGGCACTCTCAAACCAGACCAAGTTGGCACTGGTGTCATGTTGCGCCTGGGAGGCATCCTGCGAGAGGCAGATCTCCAGGAGGCACCCGGCAATTTAAGGCCACAGGACTCTGAACAATTTTACAGCTTTTGCCCTGGGAAAGAAAACTCAGAAGCCACTGTTCTGGGTGTCAGTTTTCAGGACCCACTTGGCACTCTCAAACCAGACCAAGTTGGCACTGGTGCCACCTTGCGTCTGGGAGGCATCCTGCGAGACGCGCATTTTCAGGTGGCACCCGGCAATTTAAGGCTGCAGGACCCTGAACCATTGTATAGGCTTTTTCCCTGGGAAACAAAACTCACAAGCCACTGTTCTGGGTGTCAGTTTTCAGGACCCACTTGGCACTCTTAAACCAGACCAAGTTGGAACTGGTGCCACCTTGTGTCTGAGAGGCATCCTGCGAGAGGCGGAATTCCAGGAGGCACCCGGCAATTTAAGGCCTCAGGCCCCTGAACCATTGTACAGGCTTTTTCCCTGGGAAACAAAACTCACAAGCCACTGTTCTGGGTGTCAGTTTTCAGGACCCACTTGGCACTCTTAAACCAGACCAAGTTGGAACTGGTGCAACCTTGCGTCTGGGAGGCATCCTGCGAGTGGCCGAATTCCAGGAGGCACCCGGCAATTTAAGTCCGCAGGACCCTGAACCATTGTGCAGGCTTTTTCCCTGGGAAACAAAATTCACAAGCCACTGTTCTGGGTGTCAGTTTGCAGGAGCCACCTGGAACTCTCAAACCAGACCAAGTTGGCACTGGTGCCATTTTGTGTCTTGGAGGCATCCTGCAAGACGCCGAATTCCAGGAGGCACCCGGCAATTTAAGGCCGCAGGACCCTTAACCATTGTACAGGCTTTTTCCCTGGAAAAAAAAATTCAGAAGCCATTGTTCTGGGTGTCAGTTTGCAGGACCCACTTGGCACTCTTAAACCAGACCAAGTTGGCACAGGTTTTGCTTAGCGTCTGGGAAACACCTGGCGAGTTGCGGAATTCCAGGAGGCACCCGGCAATTTAAGGCCGCAGGACCCTGAACCATTGTACAGGCTTTTTCCCTGGGAAACAAAACTCACAAGCCACTGTTCTGGGTGTCAGTTTTCAGGACCCACTTGACACTCTCAAAGCAGACCAAGTTGGCACTGGTGCCACCTTGCAACTGGGAGGCATCCTGCGAGAGGCGCAATTCCAGGAGACACCCGGCAATTTAAGGCCGCAGGACCCTGAACCATTGTACAGGCTTTTTCCCTGGGAAACAAAACTCACAAGCCACTGTTCTGGGTGTCAGTTTTCAGGACCCACTTGACACTCTCAAACCAGACCAAGTTGGAAATGGTGTCATTTTGCCTCTGGGAGGCACCCTGCGAGAGTCCGAATTCCAGGAGGCACCCAGCAATTTAAGGCCTCAGGCCCCTGAACCATTGTACAGGCTTTTTCCCTGGGAAACAAAACTCACAAGCCACTGTTCTGGGTGTCAGTTTGCAGGACCCACTTGCCACTCTCAAACAAGACCAAGTTGGCACTGGTGCCACCTTGCGTCTGGGAGGCATCTTGCAAGACGCCGAATTCCAGGAGGCACCCGGCAATTTAAGGCCGCAGGACCCTGAACCATTGTACAGGCTTTTTCCCTGGGAAACAAAACTCACAAGCCACTGTTCTGGGTGTCAGTTTCCAGGAGCCACTTGGCACTCTTAAACCAGACCAAGTTGGCACTGGTGTTGCTTAGCGTCTAGGAAACACCTGGCGAGATGCGGAAGTCCAGGAGGCACCCGGCAATTTAAGGCCGCAGGACCCTGAACCATTGTACAGGCTTTTTCCCTGGGAAACAAAACTCACAAGCCACTGTTCTGGGTGTCAGTTTCCAGGACCCACTTGGCACTCTTAAACCAGACCAAGTTGGCACTGGTGTTGCTTAGCGTCTGGGAAACACCTGGCGAGTTGCGGAATTCCAGGAGGCACCCGGCAATTTAAGGCCGCAGGACCCTGAACCATTGTACAGGCTTTTTCCCTGGGAAACAAAACTCACAAGCCACTGTTCTGGGTGTCAGTTTGCAGGACCCACTTGGCACTCTCAAACCAGACCAAGTTGGCACTGGTGTTGCTTAGCGTCTGGGAAACACCTGGCGAGTTGCGGAATTCCAGGAGGCACCCGGCAATTTAAGGCCTCAGGACCCAAAACCTTTCTACAGGCTTTTTCCCTGGAAAAAAAAATTCAGAAGCGATTGTTGTGGGTGTCAGTTTGCAGGAGGCACCTGGCACTCTCAAACCAGACCAAGTTGGCACTGGTGCCACCTTGTGTCTGGGAGGCATCCTGCGAGAGGCGCAATTCCATGTGGCACCCGGCAATTTAAGGCCGCAGGACCCTGAACCATTGTACAGGCTTTTTCCCTGGGAAACAAAACTCACAAGCCACTGTTCTGGGTGTCAGTTTGCAGGACCCACTTGGCACTCTCAAACCAGACCAAGTTGGCACTGGTGTTGCTTAGCGTCTGGGAAACACCTGGCGAGATGCGGAATTCCAGGTGGCACCTGGCAATTTAAGGCCGCAGGCCCCTCAACCATGGTACAGGCTTTTTCCCTGGGAAACAAAACTCACAAGCCACTGTTCTGGGTGTCAGTTTTCAGGACCCACTTGACACTCTCAAACCAGACCAAGTTGGCACTGGTGCCACCTTGCGTCTGGGAGGCATCCTGCGAGAGGCCGAATTCCAGGAGGCACCCGGCAATTTAAGGCCTCAGGCCCCTGAACCATTGTACAGGCTTTTTCTCTGGGAAACAAAACTCACAAGCCACTGTTCTGGGTGTCAGTTTGCAGGAGCCACCTGGCACTCACAAACCAGACCAAGTTGGCACTGGTGTCATGTTGCGCCTGGGAGGCATCCTGCGAGAGGCAGATCTCCAGGAGGCACCCGGCAATTTAAGGCCGCAGGACCCTGAACCATTTTACAGTCTTTTTCCCTGGGAAACAAAACTCACAAGCCACTGTTCTGGGTGTCAGTTTTCAGGACCCACTTGGCACTCTCAAACCAGACCAAGTTGGCACTGGTGCCACCTTGCGTCTGGGAGGCATCCTGCGAGAGGCGCAATTTCAGGTGGCACCCGGCAATTTAAGTCCGCAGGACCCTGAACCATTGTACAGGCTTTTTCCCTGGGAAACAACATTCACAAGCCACTGTTCTGGGTGTCAGTTTGCAGGAGCGACCTGGCACTCTCAAACCAGACCAAGTTGGCACTGGTGCCACCTTGCGTCTGGGAGGCATCCTGCGAGAGGCGGAATTCCAGGAGGCACCCGGCAATTTAAGGCCGCAGGACCCAAAACCTTTCTACAGGCGTTTTCCCTGGAAAAAAAAATTCGGAAGCCATTGTTCTGGGTGTCAGTTTGCAGGAGGCACCTGGCACTCTCAAACCAGACCAAGTTGGCACTGGTGCCACCTTGCGTCTGGGAGGCATCCTGCGAGAGGCGCAATTCCAGGTGGCACCCGGCAATTTAAGGCCGCAGGACCCTGAACCATTGTACAGGCTTTTTCCCTGGGAAACAAAACTCACAAGCCACTGTTCTGGGTGTCAGTTTTCAGGACCCACTTGACACTCTCAAAGCAGACCAAGTTGGCACTGGTGCCACCTTGCGTCTGGGAGGCATCCTGCGAGAGGCCGAATTCCAGGAGGCACCCGGCAATTTAAGGCCGCAGGACCCTGAACCACGGTATAGGCTTTTTCCCTGGGAAACAAAACTCACAAGCCACTGTTCTGGGTGTCAGTTTTCAGGACCCACTTGGCACTCTTAAACAAGACCCAGTTGGCACTGGTGCAACCTTGTGTCTGGGAGGCATCCTGCGAGAGGCCGAATTCCAGGCGGCACCCAGCAATTTAAGGCCTCAGGCCCCTGAACAATTCTACAGGCTTTTTCCCTGGGAAACAAAACTCACAAGCCACTGTTCTGGGTGTCAGTTTTCAGGACCCACTTGGCACTCTCAAACCAGACCAAGTTGGCACTGGTGCCACCTTGCGTCTGGGAGGCATCCTGCGAGAGGCGGAATTCCAGGAGGCACCCGGCAATTTAAGGCTGCAGGACCCTGAACCATTGTACAGGCTTTTTCCCTGGGAAAAAAAACTCACAAGCCACTGTTCTGGGTGTCAGTTTCCAGGACCCACTTGGCACTCTTAAACCAGACCAAGTTGGCACTGGTGTTGCTTAGCGTCTGGGAAACACCTGGCGAGTTGCGGAATTCCAGGAGGCACCCGGCAATTTAGGGCCTCAGGCCCCTGAACCATTGTACAGGCTTTTTCCCTGGGAAAAAAAACTCACAAGCCACTGTTCTGGGTGTCAGTTTGCAGGACCCACTTGACACTCTCAAAGCAGACCAAGTTGGCACTGGTGCCAACTTGCGTCTGGGAGGCATCCTGCGAGAGGCGCAATTCCAGGAGGCACCCGGCAATTTAAGGCCGCAGGCCCGTGAACCATTGTACAGGCTTTTTCCCTGGGAAACAACATTCACAAGCCACTGTTCTGGGTGTCAGTTTGCAGGAGCCACCTGGCACTCTCAAACCAGACCAAGTTGGCACTGGTGCCACCTTGCGTCTGGGAGGCATCCTGCGAGAGGCCGAATTCCAGGAGGCACCCGGCAATTTAAGGCCTCAGGCCCCTGAACCATTGTACAGGCTTTTTCTCTAAGAAACAAAACTCACAAGCCACTGTTCTGGGTGTCAGTTTTCAGGACCCACTTGACACTCTCAAACCAGACCAAGTTGGAAATGGTGTCATTTTGCCTCTGGGAGGCACCCTGCGAGAGTCCGAGCTCCAGGAGGCACGCAGCAATTTAAGGCCTCAGGCCCCTGAACCATTGTACAGGCTTTTTCCCTGGGAAACAAAACTCACAAGCCACTGTTCTGGGTGTCAGTTTTCAGGACACACTTGGCACTCTCAAACCAGACCAAGTTGGCACTGGTGCCACCTTGCGTCTGGGAGGCATCCTGCGAGAGGCGGAATTCCAGGAGGCACCCGGCAATTTAAGGCCGCATGACCGAAAACCATACTACAGGCTTTTAACCTGGAAAAAAAATTCAGAAGCCACTGTTCTGGGTGTCAGTTTGCAGGACCCACTTGCCACTCTCAAACAAGACCAAGTTGGCACTGGTGCCACCTTGCGTCTAGGAGGCATCATGCAAGACGCCGAATTCCAGGAGGCACCCGGCAATTTAAGGCCGCAGGAACCTGAACAATTGTACAGGCTTTTTCCCTGGGAAACAAAACTCACAAGCCACTGTTCTGGGTGTCAGTTTGCAGGACCCACTTGGCACTCTTAAACCAGACCAAGTTGGCACTGGTGTTGCTTAGCGTCTGGGAAACACCTGGCGAGATGCGGAATTCCAGGAGGCACCCGGCAATTTAAGGCCGCAGGACCCTGAACCATTGTACAGGCTTTTTCCCTGGGAAACAAAACTCACAAGCCACTGTTCTGGGTGTCAGTTTTCAGGACCCACTTGACACTCTCAAAGCAGACCAATTTTGCACTAGTGCCACCTTGCGTCTGGGAGGCATCCTGCGAGAGGCGCAATTCCAGGAGGCACCTGGCAATTTAAGGCCGCAGGACCCTGAACCATGGTACAGGCTTTTTCCCTGGGAAACAAAACTCACAAGCCACTGTTCTGGGTGTCAGTTTTCAGGACCCACTTGGCACTCTTAAACCAGACCAAGTTGGCACTGGTGCCACCTTGCGTCTGGGAGGCATCCTGCGAGAGGCCGAATTCCAGGTGGCACCCGGCAATTTAAGGCCGCAGGACCCTGAACCATTGTACAGGCTTTTTCCCTGGGCAACAAACCTCACAAGCCACTGTTCTGGGTGTCAGTTTGCAGGACCCACTTGACACTCTCAAACCAGACCAAGTTGGAAATGGTGTCATTTTGCCCCTGGGAGGCACCCGGCGAGAGTCCGAGCTCCAGGAGGCACCCAGCAATTTAAGGCCTCAGGCCCCCGAACCATTGTACAGGCTTTTTCCCTGGGAAACAAAACTCACAAGCCACTGTTCTGGGTGTCAGTTTTCAGGACCCACTTGGCACTCTCAAACCAGACCAAGTTGGCACTGGTGCCACCTTGCGTCTGGGAGGCATCTTGCAAGACGCCGAATTCCAGGAGGCACCCGGCAATTTAAGGCCGCAGGAACCTGAACCATTGTACAGGCTTTTTCCCTGGGAAACAAAACTCACAAGCCACTGTTCTGGGTGTCAGTTTGCAGGACCCAGTTGACACTCTTAAACCAGACCAAGTTGGCACTGGTGTTGCTTAGCGTCTGGGAAACACCTGGCGAGTTGCGGATTTCCAGGAGGCACCCGGCAATTTAGGGCCTCAGGCCCCTGAACCATTGTACAGGCTTTTTCCCTGGGAAAAAAAACTCACAAGCCACTGTTCTGGGTGTCAGTTTGCAGGACCCACTTGACACTCTCAAAGCAGACCAAGTTGGCACTGGTGCCAACTTGCGTCTGGGAGGCATCCTGCGAGAGGCCAAATTCCAGGAGGCACCCGGCAATTTAAGGCCGCAGGCCCCTGAACCATTGTACAGGCTTTTTCCCTGGGAAACAACATTCACAAGCCACTGTTCTGGGTGTCAGTTTGCAGGAGCCACCTGGCACTCTCAAACCAGACCAAGTTGGCACTGGTGCCACCTTGCGTCTAGGAGGCATCCTGCGAGAGGCCGAATTCCAGTAGGCACCCGGTAATTTAAGGCCTCAGGCCCCTGAACCATTGTACAGGCTTTTTCTCTAAGAAACAAAACTCACAAGCCACTGTTCTGGGTGTCAGTTTTCAGGACCCACTTGACACTCTCAAACCAGACCAAGTTGGAAATGGTGTCATTTTGCCTCTGGGAGGCACCCTGCGAGAGTCCGAGCTCCAGGAGGCACGCAGCAATTTAAGGCCTCAGGCCCCTGAACCATTGTACAGGCTTTTTCCCTGGGAAACACAACTCACAAGCCACTGTTCTGGGTGTCAGTTTTCAGGACCCACTTGGCACTCTCAAACCAGACCAAGTTGGCACTGGTGCCACCTTGCGTCTGGGAGGCATCCTGCGAGAGGCGGAATTCCAGGAGGCACCTGGCAATTTAAGGCCGCAGGCCCCTGAACCATTCTACAGGCTTTTTCCCTGGAAAACAAAATTCAGAAGCCACTGTTCTGGGTGTCAGTTTGCAGGACCCACTTGCCACTCTCAAACCAGACCAAGTTGGCACTGGTGCCACCTTGCGTCTTTGAGGCATCTTGCAAGACGCCGAATTCCAGGAGGCACCCGGCAATTTAAGGCCTCAGGCCCCTGAACCATTGTACAGGCTTTTTCCCTGGGAAACAAAACTCACAAGCCACTGTTCTGGGTGTCAGTTTGCAGGACCCACTTGGCACTCTCAAACCAGACCAAGTTGGCACTGGTGTTGCTTAGCGTCTGGGAAACACCTGGCGAGATGCGGAATTCCAGGTGGCACCTGGCAATTTAAGGCCGCAGGCCCCTCAACCATGGTACAGGCTTTTTCCCTGGGAAACAAAACTCACAAGCCACTGTTCTGGGTGTCAGTTTTCAGGACCCACTTGACACTCTCAAACCAGACCAAGTTGGCACTGGTGCCACCTTGCGTCTGGGAGGCATCCTGCGAGAGGCCGAATTCCAGGAGGCACCCGGGAATTTAAGGCCTCAGGCCCCTGAACCATTGTACAGGCTTTTTCTCTGGGAAACAAAACTCACAAGCCACTGTTCTGGGTGTCAGTTTGCAGGAGCCACCTGGCACTCACAAACCAGACCAAGTTGGCACTGGTGTCATGTTGCGCCTGGGAGGCATCCTGCGAGAGGCAGATCTCCAGGAGGCACCCGGCAATTTAAGGCCGCAGGACCCTGAACCATTTTACAGTCTTTTTCCCTGGGAAACAAAACTCACAAGCCACTGTTCTGGGTGTCAGTTTTCAGGACCCACTTGGCACTCTCAAACCAGACCAAGTTGGCACTGGTGCCACCTTGCGTCTGGGAGGCATCCTGCGAGAGGCGCAATTTCAGGTGGCACCCGGCAATTTAAGTCCGCAGGACCCTGAACCATTGTACAGGCTTTTTCCCTGGGAAACAACATTCACAAGCCACTGTTCTGGGTGTCAGTTTGCAGGAGCGACCTGGCACTCTCAAACCAGACCAAGTTGGCACTGGTGCCACCTTGCGTCTGGGAGGCATCCTGCGAGAGGCGGAATTCCAGGAGGCACCCGGCAATTTAAGGCCGCAGGACCAAAAACCTTTCTACAGGCGTTTTCCCTGGAAAAAAAAATTCAGAAGCCATTGTTCTGGGTGTCAGTTTGCAGGAGGAACCTGGCACTCTCAAACCAGATCAAGTTGGCACTGGTGCCACCTTGCGTCTGGGAGGCATCCTGCGAGAGGCGCAATTCCAGGTGGCACCCGGCAATTTAAGGCCGCAGGACCCTGAACCATTGTACAGGCTTTTTCCCTGGGAAACAAAACTCACAAGCCACTGTTCTGGGTGTCAGTTTTCAGGACCCACTTGACACTCTCAAAGCAGACCAAGTTGGCACTGGTGCCACCTTGCCTCTGGGAGGCATCCTGCGAGAGGCCGAATTCCAGGAGGCACCCGGCAATTTAAGGCCGCAGGACCCTGAACCACGGTATAGGCTTTTTCCCTGGGAAACAAAACTCACAAGCCACTGTTCTGGGTGTCAGTTTTCAGGACCCACTTGGCACTCTTAAACAAGACCCAGTTGGCACTGGTGCAACCTTGTGTCTGGGAGGCATCCTGCGAGAGGCCGAATTCCAGGCGGCACCCAGCAATTTAAGGCCGCAGGACCCTGAACCATTGTACAGGCTTTTTCCCTGGGAAACAAAACTCACAAGCCACTGTTCTGGGTGTCAGTTTTCAGGACCCACTTGGCACTCTCAAACCAGACCAAGTTGGCACTGGTGCCACCTTGCGTCTGGGAGGCATCCTGCGAGAGGCGGAATTCCAGGAGGCACCCGGCAATTTAAGGCTGCAGGACCCTGAACCATTGTACAGGCTTTTTCCCTGGGAAAAAAAACTCACAAGCCACTGTTCTGGGTGTCAGTTTCCAGGACCCACTTGGCACTCTTAAACCATACCAAGTTGGCACTGGTGTTGCTTAGCGTCTGGGAAACACCTGGCGAGTTGCGGAATTCCAGGAGGCACCCGGCAATTTAGGGCCTCAGGCCCCTGAACCATTGTACAGGCTTTTTCCCTGGGAAAAAAAACTCACAAGCCACTGTTCTGGGTGTCAGTTTGCAGGACCCACTTGACACTCTCAAAGCAGACCAAGTTGGCACTGGTGCCAACTTGCGTCTGGGAGGCATCCTGCGAGAGGCGGAATTCCAGGAGGCACCCGGCAATTTAAGGCCGCAGGCCCGTGAACCATTGTACAGGCTTTTTCCCTGGGAAACAACATTCACAAGCCACTGTTCTGGGTGTCAGTTTGCAGGAGCCACCTGGCACTCTCAAACCAGACCAAGTTGGCACTGGTGCCACCTTGCGTCTGGGAGGCATCCTGCGAGAGGCCGAATTCCAGGAGGCACCCGGCAATTTAAGGCCTCAGGCCCCTGAACCATTGTACAGGCTTTTTCTCTAAGAAACAAAACTCACAAGCCACTGTTCTGGGTGTCAGTTTTCAGGACCCACTTGACACTCTCAAACCAGACCAAGTTGGAAATGGTGTCATTTTGCCTCTGGGAGGCACCCTGCGAGAGTCCGAGCTCCAGGAGGCACGCAGCAATTTAAGGCCTCAGGCCCCTGAACCATTGTATAGGCTTTTTCCCTGGGAAACAAAACTCACAAGCCACTGTTCTGGGTGTCAGTTTTCAGGACACACTTGGCACTCTCAAACCAGACCAAGTTGGCACTGGTGCCACCTTGCGTCTGGGAGGCATCCTGCGAGAGGCGGAATTCCAGGAGGCACCCGGCAATTTAAGGCCGCATGACCGAAAACCATACTACAGGCTTTTAACCTGGAAAAAAAATTCAGAAGCCACTGTTCTGGGTGTCAGTTTGCAGGACCCACTTGCCACTCTCAAACAAGACCAAGTTGGCACTGGTGCCACCCTGCGTCTAGGAGGCATCATGCAAGACGCCGAATTCCAGGAGGCACCCGGCAATTTAAGGCCGCAGGAACCTGAACCATTGTACAGGCTTTTTCCCTGGGAAACAAAACTCACAAGCCACTGTTCTGGGTGTCAGTTTGCAGGACCCACTTGGCACTCTTAAACCAGACCAAGTTGGCACTGGTGTTGCTTAGCGTCTGGGAAACACCTGGCGAGATGCGGAATTCCAGGAGGCACCCGGCAATTTAAGGCCGCAGGACCCTGAACCATTGTACAGGCTTTTTCCCTGGGAAACAAAACTCACAAGCCACTGTTCTGGGTGTCAGTTTTCAGGACCCACTTGACACTCTCAAAGCAGACCAATTTTGCACTAGTGCCACCTTGCGTCTGGGAGGCATCCTGCGAGAGGCGCAATTCCAGGAGGCACCCGGCAATTTAAGGCCGCAGGCCCCTGAACCATTGTACAGGCTTTTTCCCTGGGAAACAAAACTCACAAGCCACTGTTCTGGGTGTCAGTTTTCAGGACCCACTAGGCACTCTTAAACCAGACCAAGTTGGCACTGGTGCCACCTTGCGTCTGGGAGGCATCCTGCGAGAGGCCGAATTCCAGGTGGCACCCGGCAATTTAAGGCCGCAGGACCCTGAACCATTGTACAGGCTTTTTCCCTGGGCAACAAACCTCACAAGCCACTGTTCTGGGTGTCAGTTTGCAGGACACACTTGACACTCTCAAACCAGACCAAGTTGGAAATGGTGTCATTTTGCCCCTGGGAGGCACCCGGCAAGAGTCCGAGCTCCAGGAGGCACCCAGCAATTTAAGGCCTCAGGCCCCTGAACCATTGTACAGGCTTTTTCCCTGGAAAACAAAACTCACAAGCCACTGTTCTGGGTGTCAGTTTTCAGGACCCACTTGGCACTCTCAAACCAGACCAAGTTGGCACTGGTGCCACCTTGCGTCTGGGAGGCATCTTGCAAGACGCCGAATTCCAGGAGGCACCCGGCAATTTAAGGCCGCAGGAACCTGAACCATTGTACAGGCTTTTTCCCTGGGAAACAAAACTCACAAGCCACTGTTCTGGGTGTCAGTTTGCAGGACCCAGTTGACACTCTTAAACCAGACCAAGTTGGCACTGGTGTTGCTTAGCGTCTGGGAAACACCTGGCGAGTTGCGGATTTCCAGGAGGCACCCGGCAATTTAGGGCCTCAGGCCCGTGAACCATTGTACAGGCTTTTTCCCTGGGAAAAAAAACTCACAAGCCACTGTTCTGGGTGTCAGTTTGCAGGACCCACTTGACACTCTCAAAGCAGACCAAGTTGGCACTGGTGCCAACTTGCGTCTGGGAGGCATCCTGCGAGAGGCCAAATTCCAGGAGGCACCCGGCAATTTAAGGCCGCAGGCCCCTGAACCATTGTACAGGCTTTTCCCTGGGAAACAACATTCACAAGCCACTGTTCTGGGTGTCAGTTTGCAGGAGCCACCTGGCACTCTCAAACCAGACCAAGTTGGCACTGGTGCCACCTTGTGTCTAGGAGGCATCCTGCGAGAGGCCGAATTCCAGTAGGCACCCGGTAATTTAAGGCCTCAGGCCCCTGAACCATTGTACAGGCTTTTTCTCTAAGAAACAAAACTCACAAGCCACTGTTCTGGGTGTCAGTTTTCAGGACCCACTTGACACTCTCAAACCAGACCAAGTTGGAAATGGTGTCATTTTGCCTCTGGGAGGCACCCTGCGAGAGTCCGAGCTCCAGGAGGCACGCAGCAATTTAAGGCCTCAGGCCCCTGAACCATTGTACAGGCTTTTTCCCTGGGAAACACAACTCACAAGCCACTGTTCTGGGTGTCAGTTTTCAGGACCCACTTGGCACTCTCAAACCAGACCAAGTTGGCACTGGTGCCACCTTGCGTCTGGGAGGCATCCTGCGAGAGGCGGAATTCCAGGAGGCACCCGGCAATTTAAGGCCGCAGGACCGAAAACCATTCTACAGGCTTTTAACCTGGAAAACAAAATTCAGAAGCCACTGTTCTGGGTGTCAGTTTGCAGGACACACTTGCCACTCTCAAACAAGACCAAGTTGGCACTGGTGCCACCTTGCGTCTGGGAGGCATCATGCAAGACGCCGAATTCCAGGAGGCACCCGGCAATTTAAGGCCGCAGGAACCTGAACCATTGTACAGGCTTTTTCCCTGGGAAACAAAACTCACAAGCCACTGTTCTGGGTGTCAGTTTTCAGGACCCACGTGGCACTCTCAAACCAGACCAAGTTGGCACTGGTGCCACCTTGTGTCTGGGAGGCATCCTGCGAGAGGCGGAATTCCAGGAGGCTCCTGGCAATTTAAGGCCTCAGGCCCCTGAACCATTGTACAGCCTTTTTCCCTGGGAAACAAAACTCACAAGCCACTGTTCTGGGTGTCAGTTTTCAGGACCCACTTGGCACTCTTAAACCAGACCAAGTTGGCACTGGTGCCACCTTGCGTCTGGGAGGCATCCTGCGAGAGGCCGAATTCCAGGTGGCACCCGGCAATTTAAGGCCGCAGGACCCTGAACCATTGTACAGGCTTTTTCCCTGGGCAACAAATCTCACAAGCCACTGTTCTGGGTGTCAGTTTGCAGGACCCACTTGGCACTCTCAAACCAGACCAAGTTGGAAATGGTGTCATTTTGCCCCTGGGAGGCACCCTGCGAGAGTCCGAGCTCCAGGAGGCACCCAGCAATTTAAGGCCTCAGGCCCCTGAACCATTGTACAGGCTTTTTCCCTGGGAAACAAAACTCACAAGCCACTGTTCTGGGTGTCAGTTTTCAGGACCCACTTGGCACTCTCAAACCAGACCAAGTTGGCACTGGTGCCACCTTGCGTCTGGGAGGCATCCTGCGAGAGGCGGAAATCCAGGAGGCACCCGGCAATTTAAGGCCGCATGACCGAAAACCATTCTACAGGCTTTTAACCTGGAAAAAAAATTCAGAAGCCACTGTTCTGGGTGTCAGTTTGCAGGACCCACTTCCACTCTCAAACAAGACCAAGTTGGCACTGGTGCCACCTTGCGTCTAGGAGGCATCATGCAAGACGCCGAATTCCAGGAGGAACCCGGCAATTTAAGGCCGCAGGAACCTGAACCATTGTACAGGCTTTTTCCCTGGGAAACAAAACTCACAAGCCACTGTTCTGGGTGTCAGTTTGCAGGACCCACTTGGCACTCTTAAACCAGACCAAGTTGGCACTGGTGTTGCTTAGCGTCTGGGAAACACCTGGCGAGATGCGGAATTCCAGGAGGCACCCGGCAATTTAAGGCCGCAGGACCCTGAACCATTGTACAGGCTTTTTCCCTGGGAAACAAAACTCACAAGCCACTGTTCTGGGTGTCAGTTTTCAGGACCCACTTGACACTCTCAAAGCAGAGCAATTTTGCACTAGTGCCACCTTGCGTCTGGGAGGCATCCTGCGAGAGGCGCACTTCCAGGAGGCACCTGGCAATTTAAGGCCGCAGGCCCCTGAACCATGGTACAGGCTTTTTCCCTGGGAAACAAAACTCACAAGCCACTGTTCTGGGTGTCAGTTTTCAGGACCCACTTGGCACTCTTAAACCAGACCAAGTTGGAAATGGTGACATTTTGCCCCTGGGAGGCATCTTGCAAGACGCCGAATTCCAGGAGGCACCCGGCAATTTAAGCCTGCAGGAACCTGAACCATTGTACAGGCTTTTTCCCTGGGAAACAAAACTCACAAGCCACTGTTCTGGGTGTCAGTTTGCAGGACCCAGTTGACACTCTTAAACCAGACCAAGTTGGCACTGGTGTTGCTTAGCGTCTGGGAAACACCTGGCGAGTTGCGGATTTCCAGGAGGCACCCGGCAATTTAGGGCCTCAGGCCCCTGAACCATTGTACAGGCTTTTTCCCTGGGAAAAAAAACTCACAAGCCACTGTTCTGGGTGTCAGTTTGCAGGACCCACTTGACACTCCCAAAGCAGACCAAGTTGGCACTGGTGCCAACTTGCGTCTGGGAGGCATCCTGCGAGAGGCCAAATTCCAGGAGGCACCCGGCAATTTAAGGCCGCAGGCCCCTGAACCATTGTACAGGCTTTTTCCCTGGGAAACAACATTCACAAGCCACTGTTCTGGGTGTCAGTTTGCAGGAGCCACCTGGCACTCTCAAACCAGACCAAGTTGGCACTGGTGCCACCTTGCGTCTGGGAGGCATCCTGCGAGAGGCCGAATTCCAGGAGGCACCCGGCAATTTAAGGCCTCAGGCCCCTGAACCATTGTACAGGCTTTTTCTCTAAGAAACAAAACTCACAAGCCACTGTTCTGGGTGTCAGTTTTCAGGACCCACTTGACACTCTCAAACCAGACCAAGTTGGAAATGGTGTCATTTTGCCTCTGGGAGGCACCCTGCGAGAGTCCGAGCTCCAGGAGGCACGCAGCAATTTAAGGCCTCAGGCCCCTGAACCATTGTACAGGCTTTTTCCCTGGGAAACACAACTCACAAGCCACTGTTCTGGGTGTCAGTTTTCAGGACCCACTTGGCACTCTCAAACCAGACCAAGTTGGCACTGGTGCCACCTTGCGTCTGGGAGGCATCCTGCGAGAGGCGGAATTCCAGGAGGCACCCGGCAATTTAAGGCCGCAAGACCGAAAACCATTCTACAGGCTTTTAACCTGGAAAACAAAACTCACAAGCCACTGTTCTGGGTGTCAGTTTTCAGGACCCACTTTACACTCTCAAAGCAGACCAAGTTGGCACTGGTGCCACCTTGCGTCTGGGAGGCATCATGCAAGACGCCGAATTCCAGGAGGCACCCGGCAATTTAAGGCCGCAGGAACCTGAACCATTGTACAGGCTTTTGCCCTGGGAAACAAAACTCACAAGCCACTGTTCTGGGTGTCAGTTTTCAGGACCCACTTGGCACTCTTAAACCAGACCAAATTGGCACTGGTGTTGCTTAGCGTCTGGGAAACACCTGGCGAGATGCGGAATTCCAGGAGGCACTCGGCAATTTAAGGCCGCAGGACCCTGAACCATTGTACAGGCTTTTTCCCTGGGAAACAAAACTCACAAGCCACTGTTCTGGGTGTCAGTTTTCAGGACCCACTTGACACTCTCAAAGCAGACCAATTTTGCACTAGTGCCACCTTGCGTCTGGGAGGCATCCTGCGAGAGGCGCAATTCCAGGAGGCACCTGGCAATTTAAGGCCGCAGGACCCTGAACCATGGTACAGGCTTTTTCCCTGGGAAACAAAACTCACAAGCCACTGTTCTGGGTGTCAGTTTTCAGGACCCACTTGACACTCTCAAAGCAGACCAATTTTGCACTAGTGCCACCTTGCGTCTGGGAGGCATCCTGCGAGAGGCGCAATTCCAGGAGGCACCTGGCAATTTAAGGCCGCAGGACCCTGAACCATTGTACAGCCTTTTTCCCTGGGAAACAAAACTCACAAGCCACTGTTCTGGGTGTCAGTTTTCAGGACCCACTTGGCACTCTTAAACCAGACCAAGTTGGCACTGGTGCCACCTTGCGTCTGGGAGGCATCCTGCGAGAGGCCGAATTCCAGGTGGCACCCGGCAATTTAAGGCTGCAGGACCCTGAACCATTGTACAGGCTTTTTCCCTGGGCAACAAACCTCACAAGCCACTGTTCTGGGTGTCAGTTTGCAGGACCCACTTGACACTCTCAAACCAGACCAAGTTGGCACTGGTGTCATTTTGCCCCTGGGAAACACCCTGCGAGAGTCCGAGCTCCAGGAGGCACCCAGCAATTTAAGGCCTCAGGCCCCTGAACCATTGTACAGGCTTTTTCCCTGGGAAACAAAACTCACAAGCCACTGTTCTGAGTGTCAGTTTTCAGGACCCAATTGACACTCTGAAAGCAGACCAAGTTGGCACTGGTGCCAACTTGCGTCTGGGAGGCATCCTGCGAGAGGCGGAATTCCAGGAGGCACCCGGCAATTTAAGGCCGCAGGACCCTGATCCATTGTACAGGCTTTTTCCCTGGGAAACAAAACTCACAAGCCACTGTTCTGGGTGTCAGTTTTCAGGACCCACTTGGCACTCTTAAACCAGACAAATTGGCACTGGTGCCACCTTGTGTCTGAGAGGCATCCTGCGAGAGGCGGAATTCCAGGAGGCACCCGGCAATTTAAGGCCTCAGGCCCCTGAACCATTGTACAGGCTTTTTCCCTGGGAAACAAAACTCACAAGCAACTGTTCTGGGTGTCAGTTTTCAGGACCCACTTGGCACTCTTAAACCAGACCAAGTTGGAACTGGTGCCACCTTGCGTCTGGGAGGCATCCTGCGAGAGGCCGAATTCCAGGATGCACCCGGCAATTTAGGGCCTCAGGCCCCTGAACCATTGTACAGGCTTTTTCCCTGGGAAAAAAAACTCACAAGCCACTGTTCTGGGTGTCAGTTTGCAGGACCCACTTGACACTCTCAAAGCAGACCAAGTTGGCACTGGTGGCAACTTGCCTCTGGGAGGCATCCTGCGAGAGGTGCAATTCCAGGAGGCACCCGGCAATTTAAGGCCGCTGGACCCTGAACCATTGTACAGGCTTTTTCCCTGGGAAACAACATTCACAAGCCACTGTTCTGGGTGTCAGTTTGCAGGAGCCACCTGGCACTCTCAAACCAGACCAAGTTGGCACTGGTGCCATTTTGCGTCTTGGAGGCATCCTGCAAGACGCCGAATTCCAGGAGGCACCCGGCAATTTAAGGCCGCAGGACCCTGAACCATTGTACAGGCTTTTTCCCTGGGAAACAACATTCACAAGCCACTGTTCTGGGTGTCAGTTTCCAGGACCCACTTGGCACTCTTAAACCAGACCAAGTTGGCACTGGTGTTGGTTAGCGTCTGGGAAACACCTGGCGAGTTGCGGAATTCCAGGAGGCACCCGGCAATTTAAGGCCGCAGGACCCTGAACCATTGTACAGGCTTTTTCCCTGGGAAACAAAACTCACAAGCCACTGTTCTGGGTGTCAGTTTTCAGGACCCACTTGGCACTCTCAAACCAGACCAAGTTGGCACTGGTGCCACCTTGCGTCTGGGAGGCATCCTGCGAGAGGCGGAATTCCAGGAGGCACCCGGCAGTTTAAGGCCGCAGGACCCAAAACCTTTCAACAGGCATTTTCCCTGGAAAAAAAAATTCAGAAGCCATTGTTCTGGGTGTCAGTTTGCAGGAGGCACCTGGCACTCTCAAACCAGACCAAGTTGGCACTGGTGCCACCTTGCGTCTGGGAGGCATCCTGCGAGAGGCGCAATTCCAGGTGGCACCCGGCAATTTAAGGCCGCAGGACCCTGAACCATTGTACAGGCTTTTTCCCTGGGAAACAAAACTCACAAGCCACTGTTCTGGGTGTCAGTTTTCAGGACCCACTTGACACTCTCAAAGCAGACCAAGTTGGAACTGGTGCCACCTTGCGTCTGGGAGGCATCCTGCGAGAGGCGCAATTCCAGGAGGCACCCGGCAATTTAAGGCCGCAGGACCCTGAACCACTGTATAGGCTTTTTCCCTGGGAAACAAAACTCACAAGCCACTGTTCTGGGTGTCAGTTTTGAGGACCCACTTGACACTCTCAAACCAGACCAAGTTGGCAATGGTGCCACCTTGTGTCTTGGAGGCATCCTGCGAGAGGCCGAATTCCAGGAGGCACCTGGCAATTTAAGGCCTCAGGCCCCTGAACCATTCTACAGGCTTTTTCCCTGGGAAACAAAACTCACAAGCCACTGTTCTGGGTGTCAGTTTTCAGGACCCACTTGACACTCTCAAAGCAGACCAAGTTGGCACTGGTGCCACCTTGCGTCTGGGAGGCATCCTGCGAGAGGCCGAATTCCAGGAGGCACCCGGCAATTTAAGGCCGCAGGACCCTGAACCATTGTACAGGCTTTTTCCCTGGGAAACAAAACTCACAAGCCACTGTTCTGGGTGTCAGTTTTGAGGACACACTTGACACTCTCAAACCAGACCAAGTTGGAAATGGTGTCATTTTACCTCTGGGAGGCACCCTGCGAGAGTCCGAATTTCAGGAGGCACCCAGCAATTTAAGGCCTCAGGCCCCTGAACCATTGTACAGGCTTTTTCCCTGGGAAACAAAACTCACAAGCCACTGTTCTGGGTGTCAGTTTTCAGGACCCACTTGGCACTCTCAAACCAGACCAAGTTGGCACTGGTGCCACCTTGCGTCTGGGAGGCATCCTGCGAGAGGCGGAATTCCAGGAGGCACCCGGCAATTTAAGGCCGCAGGACCCAAAACCATTCTACAGGCTTTTTCCCTGGAAAACAAAATTCAGAAGCCACTGTTCTGGGTGTCAGTTTGCAGGACCCACTTGGCACTCTAAAACAAGACCAAGTTAGCACTGGTGCCACCTTGCGTCTGGGAGGCATCTTGCAAGACGCCGAATTCCAGGAGGCACCCGGCAATTTAAGGCCTCAGGCCCCTGAACCATTGTACAGGCTTTTTCCCTGGGAAACAAAACTCACAAGCCACTGTTCTGGGTGTCAGTTTGCAGGACCCACTTGACAATCTCAAATCAGACCAAGTTGGCACTGGTGCCAACTTGCGTCTGGGAGGCATCCTGCGAGAGGCGGAATTCCAGGAGGCACCCGGCAATTTAAGGCCGCAGGCCCCTGAACCATTGTACAGGCTTTTTCCCTGGGAAACAAAACTCACAAGCCACTGTTCTGGGTGTCAGTTTTCAGGACCCACTTGGCACTCTTAAACCAGACCAAGTTGGAACTGCTGCCACCTTGTGTCTGAGAGGCATCCTGCGAGAGGCCGAATTCCAGGAGGCACCCGGCAATTTAAGGCCTCAGGCCCCTGAACCATTGTACAGGCTTTTTCCCTGGGAAACAAAACTCACAAGCCACTGTTCTGGGTGTCAGTTTTCTGGACCCACTTGGCACTCTTAAACCAGACCAAGTTGGCACTGGTGTTGCTTAGCGTCTGGGAAACACCTGGCGAGTTGCGGAATTCCAGGAGGCACCCGGCAATTTAAGGCCGCAGGACCCTGAACCATTGTACAGGCTTTTTCCCTGGGCAACAAAACTCACAAGCCACTGTTCTGGGTGTCAGTTTTCAGGACCCACTTGGCACTCTCAAACCAGACTAAGTTGGCACTGGTGCCACCTTGCGTCTGGGAGGCATCCTGCGAGAGGCGGAATTCCAGGAGGCACCCGGCAATTTAAGGCCGCAGCACCCAAAACAATTCTACAGGCTTTTTCCCTGGAAAACAAAATTCAGAAGCCACTGTTCTGGGTGTCAGTTTGCAGGACCCACTTGCCACTCTCAAACAAGACCAAGTTGGCACTGGTGCCACCTTGCGTCTGGGAGGCATCTTGCAAGACGCCGAATTCCAGGAGGCACCCGGCAATATAAGGCCGCAGGACCCTGAACCATTGTACAGGCTTTTTCCCTGGGAAACAAAACTCACAATCAACTGTTCTGGGTGTCAGTTTTCAGGACCCACTTGGCACTCTTAAACCAGACCAAGTTGGAACTGGTGCCAACTTGCGTCTGGGAGGCATCCTGCGAGAGGCCGAATTCCAGGAGGCACTCGGCAATTTAAGGCCTCAGGCCCCTGAACCATTGTACAGGCTTTTACCCTGGGAAACAAAACTCACAAGCCACTGTTCTGGGTGTCAGTTTGCAGGACCCACTTGGCACTCTTAAACCAGACCAAGTTGGCACTTGTGTCATGTTGCGCCTGGGAGGCATCCTGCGAGAGGCGCAATTCCAGGAGGCACCCGGCAATTTAAGGCTGCAGGACCCTGAACCATTGTACAGGCTTTTTCCCTGGGAAACAAAACTCACAAGCCACTGTTCTGGGTGTCAGTTTGCAGGACCCACTTGGCACTCTAAAACAAGACCAAGTTAGCACTGGTGCCACCTTGCGTCTGGGAGGCATCTTGCAAGACGCCGAATTCCAGGAGGCGCCCGGCAATTTAAGGCCTCAGGCCCCTGAACCATTGTACAGGCTTTTTCCCTGGGAAACAAAACTCACAAGCCACTGTTCTGGGTGTCAGTTTGCAGGACCCACTTGACACTCTCAAATCAGACCAAGTTGGCACTGGTGCCAACTTGCGTCTGGGAGGCATCCTGCGAGAGGCGCAATTCCAGGAGGCACCCGGCAATTTAAGGCCGCAGGCCCCTGAACCATTGTACAGGCTTTTTCCCTGGGAAACAAAACTCACAAGCCACTGTTCTGGGTGTCAGTTTTCAGGACCCACTAGGCACTCTTAAACCAGACCAAGTTGGAACTGCTGCCACCTTGTGTCTGAGAGGCATCCTGCGAGAGGCCGAATTCCAGGAGGCACCTGGCAATTTAAGGCCTCAGGCCCCTGAACCATTGTACAGGCTTTTTCCCTGGGAAACAAAACTCACAAGCAACTGTTCTGGGTGTCAGTTTTCTGGACCCACTTGGCACTCTTAAACCAGACCAAGTATGCACTGGTGTTGTTTAGCGTCTGGGAAACACCTGGCGAGTTGCGGAATTTCAGGAGGCACCCGGCAATTTAAGGCCGCAGGACCCTGAACCATTGTACAGGCTTTTTCCCTGGGCAACAAAACTCACAAGCCACTGTTCTGGGTGTCAGTTTTCAGGACCCACTTGGCACTCTCAAACCAGACCAAGTTGGCACTGGTGCCACCTTGTGTCTGGGAGGCATCCTGCGAGAGGCGGAATTCCAGGAGGCACCCGGCAATTTAAGGCCGCAGCACCCAAAACAATTCTACAGGCTTTTTTCCTGGAAAACAAAATTCAGAAGCCACTGTTCTGGGTGTCAGTTTGCAGGACCCACTTGGCACTCTCAAACAAGACCAAGTTGGCACTGGTGCCACCTTGCGTCTGGGAGGCATCTTGCAAGACGCTGAATTCCAGGAGGCACCCGGCATTATAAGGCCGCAGGAACCTGAACCATTGTACCGGCTTTTTCCCTGGGAAACAAAACTCACAAGCCACTGTTCTGGGTGTCAGTTTGCAGGACCCACTTGGCACTCCTAAACCAGACCAAGTTGGCACTGGTGTTGCTTAGCGTCTGGGAAACACCTGGCGAGATGCGGAATTCCAGGAGGCACCCGGCAATTTAAGGCCGCAGGACCCTGAACCATTGTACAGGCTTTTTCCCTGGGAAACAAAACTCACAATCAACTGTTCTGGGTGTCAGTTTTCAGGACCCACTTGGCACTCTTAAACCAGACCAAGTTGGAACTGGTGCCACCTTGCGTCTGGGAGGCATCCTGCGAGAGGCCGAATTCCAGGAGGCACTCGGCAATTTAAGGCCTCAGGCCCCTGAACCATTGTACAGGCTTTTTCCCTGGGAAACAAAACTCACAAGCCACTGTTCTGGGTGTCAGTTTGCAGGACCCACTTGGCACTCTTAAACCAGACCAAGTTGGCACTTGTGTCATGTTGCGCCTGGGAGGCATCCTGCGAGAGGCGCAATTCCAGGAGGCACCCGGCAATTTAAGGCCGCAGGACCCTGAACCATTGTACAGGCTTTTTCCCTGGGAAACAAAACTCACAAGCCACTGTTCTGGGTGTCAGTTTGCAGGACCCACTTGACACTCTCAAATCAGACCAAGTTGGCACTGGTGCCAACTTGCGTCTGGGAGGCATCCTGCGAGAGGCGGAATTCCAGGAGGCACCCGGCAATTTAAGGCCGCAGGCCCCTGAACCATTGTACAGGCTTTTTCCCTGGGAAACAAAACTCACAAGCCACTGTTCTGGGTGTCAGTTTTCAGGACCCACTTGGCACTCTTAAACCAGACCAAGTTGGAACTGGTGCCACCTTGTGTCTGAGAGGCATCCTGCGAGAGGCCGAATTCCAGGAGGCACCTGGCAATTTAAGGCCTCAGGCCCCTGAACCATTGTACAGGCTTTTTCCCTGGAAAACAAAACTCACAAGCAACTGTTCTGGGTGTCAGTTTTCTGGACCCACTTGGCACTCTTAAACCAGACCAAGTTGGCTCTGGTGTTGCTTAGCGTCTGGGAAACACCTGGCGAGTTGCGGAATTCCAGGAGGCACCCGGCAATTTAAGGCCGCAGGACCCTGAACCATTGTACAGGCTTTTTCCCTGGGCAACAAAACTCACAAGCCACTGTTCTGGGTGTCAGTTTTCAGGACCCACTTGGCACTCTCAAACCAGACTAAGTTGGCACTGGTGCCACCTTGCGTCTGGGAGGCATCCTGCGAGAGGCGGAATTCCAGGAGGCACCCGGCAATTTAAGGCCGCAGCACCCAAAACAATTCTACAGGCTTTTTCCCTGGAAAACAAAATTCAGAAGCCACTGTTCTGGGTGTCAGTTTGCAGGACCCACTTGCCACTCTCAAACAAGACCAAGTTGGCACTGGTGCCACCTTGCGTCTGGGAGGCATCTTGCAAGACGCCGAATTCCAGGAGGCACCCGGCAATATAAGGCCGCAGGACCCTGAACCATTGTACAGGCTTTTTCCCTGGGAAACAAAACTCACAATCAACTGTTCTGGGTGTCAGTTTTCAGGACCCACTTGGCACTCTTAAACCAGACCAAGTTGGAACTGGTGCCAACTTGCGTCTGGGAGGCATCCTGCGAGAGGCCGAATTCCAGGAGGCACTCGGCAATTTAAGGCCTCAGGCCCCTGAACCATTGTACAGGCTTTTACCCTGGGAAACAAAACTCACAAGCCACTGTTCTGGGTGTCAGTTTGCAGGACCCACTTGGCACTCTTAAACCAGACCAAGTTGGCACTTGTGTCATGTTGCGCCTGGGAGGCATCCTGCGAGAGGCGCAATTCCAGGAGGCACCCGGCAATTTAAGGCCGCAGGACCCTGAACCATTGTACAGGCTTTTTCCCTGGGAAACAAAACTCACAAGCCACTGTTCTGGGTGTCAGTTTGCAGGACCCACTTGGCACTCTAAAACAAGACCAAGTTAGCACTGGTGCCACCTTGCGTCTGGGAGGCATCTTGCAAGACGCCGAATTCCAGGAGGCGCCCGGCAATTTAAGGCCTCAGGCCCCTGAACCATTGTACAGGCTTTTTCCCTGGGAAACAAAACTCACAAGCCACTGTTCTGGGTGTCAGTTTGCAGGACCCACTTGACACTCTCAAATCAGACCAAGTTGGCACTGGTGCCAACTTGCGTCTGGGAGGCATCCTGCGAGAGGCGCAATTCCAGGAGGCACCCGGCAATTTAAGGCCGCAGGCCCCTGAACCATTGTACAGGCTTTTTCCCTGGGAAACAAAACTCACAAGCCACTGTTCTGGGTGTCAGTTTTCAGGACCCACTAGGCACTCTTAAACCAGACCAAGTTGGAACTGCTGCCACCTTGTGTCTGAGAGGCATCCTGCGAGAGGCCGAATTCCAGGAGGCACCTGGCAATTTAAGGCCTCAGGCCCCTGAACCATTGTACAGGCTTTTTCCCTGGGAAACAAAACTCACAAGCAACTGTTCTGGGTGTCAGTTTTCTGGACCCACTTGGCACTCTTAAACCAGACCAAGTATGCACTGGTGTTGTTTAGCGTCTGGGAAACACCTGGCGAGTTGCGGAATTTCAGGAGGCACCCGGCAATTTAAGGCCGCAGGACCCTGAACCATTGTACAGGCTTTTTCCCTGGGCAACAAAACTCACAAGCCACTGTTCTGGGTGTCAGTTTTCAGGACCCACTTGGCACTC
Source organism: Fringilla coelebs (assembly GCF_963513975.1). Lineage (NCBI taxonomy): Eukaryota > Metazoa > Chordata > Aves > Passeriformes > Fringillidae > Fringilla > Fringilla coelebs. Next base: position 1,563,613 of record NW_028167521.1, on the reverse strand, counting down.
TCAAACCAGACCAAGTTGGCACTGGTGCCACCTTGTGTCTGGGAGGCATCCTGCGAGAGGCGGAATTCCAGGAGGCACCCGGCAATTTAAGGCCGCAGCACCCAAAACAATTCTACAGGCTTTTTTCCTGGAAAACAAAATTCAGAAGCCACTGTTCTGGGTGTCAGTTTGCAGGACCCACTTGGCACTCTCAAACAAGACCAAGTTGGCACTGGTGCCACCTTGCGTCTGGGAGGCATCTTGCAAGACGCTGAATTCCAGGAGGCACCCGGCATTATAAGGCCGCAGGAACCTGAACCATTGTACCGGCTTTTTCCCTGGGAAACAAAACTCACAAGCCACTGTTCTGGGTGTCAGTTTGCAGGACCCACTTGGCACTCCTAAACCAGACCAAGTTGGCACTGGTGTTGCTTAGCGTCTGGGAAACACCTGGCGAGATGCGGAATTCCAGGAGGCACCCGGCAATTTAAGGCCGCAGGACCCTGAACCATTGTACAGGCTTTTTCCCTGGGAAACAAAACTCACAATCAACTGTTCTGGGTGTCAGTTTTCAGGACCCACTTGGCACTCTTAAACCAGACCAAGTTGGAACTGGTGCCACCTTGCGTCTGGGAGGCATCCTGCGAGAGGCCGAATTCCAGGAGGCACTCGGCAATTTAAGGCCTCAGGCCCCTGAACCATTGTACAGGCTTTTTCCCTGGGAAACAAAACTCACAAGCCACTGTTCTGGGTGTCAGTTTGCAGGACCCACTTGGCACTCTTAAACCAGACCAAGTTGGCACTTGTGTCATGTTGCGCCTGGGAGGCATCCTGCGAGAGGCGCAATTCCAGGAGGCACCCGGCAATTTAAGGCCGCAGGACCCTGAACCATTGTACAGGCTTTTTCCCTGGGAAACAAAACTCACAAGCCACTGTTCTGGGTGTCAGTTTGCAGGACCCACTTGACACTCTCAAATCAGACCAAGTTGGCACTGGTGCCAACTTGCGTCTGGGAGGCATCCTGCGAGAGGCGGAATTCCAGGAGGCACCCGGCAATTTAAGGCCGCAGGCCCCTGAACCATTGTACAGGCTTTTTCCCTGGGAAACAAAACTCACAAGCCACTGTTCTGGGTGTCAGTTTTCAGGACCCACTTGGCACTCTTAAACCAGACCAAGTTGGAACTGGTGCCACCTTGTGTCTGAGAGGCATCCTGCGAGAGGCCGAATTCCAGGAGGCACCTGGCAATTTAAGGCCTCAGGCCCCTGAACCATTGTACAGGCTTTTTCCCTGGAAAACAAAACTCACAAGCAACTGTTCTGGGTGTCAGTTTTCTGGACCCACTTGGCACTCTTAAACCAGACCAAGTTGGCTCTGGTGTTGCTTAGCGTCTGGGAAACACCTGGCGAGTTGCGGAATTCCAGGAGGCACCCGGCAATTTAAGGCCGCAGGACCCTGAACCATTGTACAGGCTTTTTCCCTGGGCAACAAAACTCACAAGCCACTGTTCTGGGTGTCAGTTTTCAGGACCCACTTGGCACTCTCAAACCAGACAAAGTTGGCACTGGTGCCACCTTGCGTCTGGGAGGCATCCTGCGAGAGGCGGAATTCCAGGAGGCACCCGGCAATTTAAGGCCGCAGCACCCAAAACAATTCTACAGGCCTTTTCCCTGGAAAACAAAATTCAGAAGCCACTGTTCTGGGTGTCAGTTTTCAGGACTCACTTGCCACTCTCAAACAAGACCAAGTTGGCACTGGTGCCACCTTGCGTCTGGGAGGCATCTTGCAAGACGCCGAATTCCAGGAGGCACCCGGCAATTTAAGGCCGCAGGAACCTGAACCATTGTACAGGCTTTTTCCCTGGGAAACAAAACTCACAAGCCACTGTTCTGGGTGTCAGTTTGCAGGACCCAGTTGACACTCTTAAACCAGACCAAGTTGGCACTGGTGTTGCTTAGCGTCTGGGAAACACCTGGCGAGATGCGGAATTCCAGGAGGCACCCGGCAATTTAAGGCCGCAGGACCCTGAACCATGGTACAGGCTTTTTCCCTGGGAAACAAAACTCACAAGCCACTCTTCTGGGTGTCAGTTTTCAGGACCCACTTGGCACTCTCAAAGCAGACCAAGTTGACACTGGTGCCACCTTGTGTCTGGGAGGCATCCTGCGAGAGGCCGAATTCCAGGAGGCACCCGGCAATTTAAGGCCTCAGGCCCCTGAACCATTGTACAGGCTTTTTCCCTGGGAAACAAAACTCACAAGCCACTGTTCTGGGTGTCAGTTTTCAGGACCCACTTGGCACTCTTAAACCAGACCAAGTTGGCACTGGTACCACCTTGCATCTGGGAGGCATCCTGCGAGAGGCCGAATTCCAGGAGGCACCCGGCAATTTAAGGCCTCAGGCCCCTGAACCATTGTACCGGCTTTTTCCCTAAGAAACAAAACTCACAAGCCACTGTTCCGGGTGTCAGTTTGCAGGAGCCACCTGGCACTCTCAAAGCAGACCAAGTTGGCACTGGTGTCATGTTGCGCCTGGGAGGCATCCTGCGAGAGGCAGAATTCCAGGAGGCACCCGGCAATTTAAGGCCTCAGGCCCCTGAACCATTGTACAGGCTTTTTCCCTGGGAAACAAAACTCACAAGCCACTGTTCTGGGTGTCAGTTTTCAGGACCCACTTGGCACTCTTAAACCAGACCAAATTGGCACTGGTGCCACCTTGCGTCTGGGAGGCATCCTGCGAGAGGCCGAATTCCAGGAGGCACCCGGCAATTTAAGGCCTCAGGCCCCTGAACCATTGTACAGGCTTTTTCCCTGGGAAACAAAACTCACAAGCAACTGTTCTGGGTGTCAGTTTTCAGGACCCACTTGGCACTCTTAAACCAGACCAAGTTGGCACTGGTGCCACCTTGCGTCTGGGAGGCATCCTGCGCGTGGCCGAATTCCAGGAGGCACCCGGCAATTTAAGGCCTCAGGCCCCTGAACCATTGTACAGGCTTTTTCCCTGGGAAACAAAACTCACAAGCCACTGTTCTGGGTGTCAGTTTGCAGGACCCACTTGACACTCTCAAAGCAGACCAAGTTGGCACTGGTGCCAACTTGCGTCTGGGAGGCATCCTGCGAGAGGCGCAATTCCAGGAGGCACCCGGCAATTTAAGGCCGCAGGACCCTGAACCATTGTACAGGCTTTTTCCCTGGGAAACAACATTCACAAGCCACTGTTCTGGGTGTCAGTTTGCAGGAGCCACCTGGCACTCTCAAACCAGACCAAGTTGGCACTGGTGCCATTTTGCGTCTTGGAGGCATCCTGCAAGACGCCGAATTCCAGGAGGCACCCGGCAATTTAAGGCCGCAGGACCCTGAACCATTGTACAGGCTTTTTCCCTGGGAAACAAAACTCACAAGCCACTGTTCTGGGTGTCAGTTTTCAGGACCCACTTGGCACTCTCAAACCAGACCAAGTTGGCACTGGTGCCACCTTGCGTCTGGGAGGCATCCTGCGAGAGGCCGAATTCCATGAGGCACCCGGCAATTTAAGGCCGCAGGACCCTGAACAATTGTACAGGCTTTTTCCCTGGAAAAAAAAATTCCGAAGCCATTGTTCTGGGTGTCAGTTTTCAGGAGGCACCTGGCACTCTCAAACCAGACCAAGTTGGCACTGGTGCCACCTTGCGTCTGGGAGGCATCCTGCGAGAGGCGCAATTCCAGGTGGCACCCGGCAATTTAAGGCCGCAGGACCCTGAACCATTGTACAGGCTTTTTCCCTGGGCAACAAAACTCACAAGCCACTGTTCTGGGTGTCAGTTTTCAGGACCCACTTGACACTCTCAAAGCAGACCAAGTTGGCACTGGTGCCACCTTGCGTCTGGGAGGCATCCTGCGAAAGGCCGAATTCCAGGAGGCACCCGGCAATTTAAGGCCTCAGGCCCCTGAACCATTGTACAGGCTTTTTCCCTTATAAACAAAACTCACAAGCCACTGTTCTGGGTGTCTGTGTGCAGGAGCCACCTGGCACTCTCAAACCAGACCAAGTTGGCACTGGTGTCATTTTGCGCCTGGGAGGCATCCTGCGAGAGGCGCATCTCCAGGAGGCACACGGCATTTTAGGGCCGCAGGACCCTGAACCATTGTACAGGCTTTTTCCCTGGGAAACAAAACTCACAAGCCACTGTTCTGGGTGTCAGTTTGCAGGAGCCACCTGGCACTCTCAAACCAGACCAAGTTGGCACTGGTGTCATGTTGCGCCTGGGAGGCATCCTGCGAGAGGCGGATCTCCAGGAGGCACCCGGCATTTTAAGGCCGCAGGACCCTGAACCATTGTACAGGCTTTTTCCCTGGGAAACAAAACTCACAAGCCACTGTTCTGGGTGTCAGTTTTCAGGACCTACTTGGCACTCTTAAACCAGACCAAGTTGGAACTGGTGCCACCTTGTGTCTGAGAGGCATCCTGCGAGAGGCGGAATTCCAGGAGGCACCCGGCAATTTAAGGCCTCAGGACCCTGAACCATTGTACAGGCTTTTTCCCTGGGAAACAAAACTCACAAGCAACTGTTCTGGGTGTCAGTTTTCAGGACACACTTGGCACTCTTAAACCAGACCAAGTTGGAACTAGTGCCACCTTGCGTCTGGGAGGCATCCTGCGAGAGGCCGAATTCCAGGAGGCACTCGGCAATTTAAGGCCTCAGGCCCCTGAACCATTGTACAGGCTTTTTCCCTAAGAAACAAAACTCACAAGCCACTGTTCTGGGTGTCAGTTTGCAGGAGCCACCTGGCACTCTCAAACCAGACCAAGTTGGCACTGGTGTCATGTTGCGCCTGGGAGGCATCCTGCGAGAGGCCGAATTCCAGGAGGCACCCGGCAATTTAAGGCCGCAGGACCCTGAACCATTGTACAGGCTTTTTCCCTGGGAAACAAAACTCACAAGCCACTGTTCTGGGTGTCAGTTTTCAGGACACACTTGACACTCTCAAACCAGACCAAGTTGGCACTGGTGCCATTTTGCCTCTGGGAGGCACCCTGCGAGAGTCCGAATTTCAGGAGGCACCCGGCAATTTAAGGCCGCAGGACCCTGAACCATTGTACAGGCTTTTTCCCTGGGAAACAACATTCACAAGCCACTGTTCTGGGTGTCAGTTTGCAGGAGCCACCTGGCACTCTCAAACCAGACCAAGTTGGCACTGGTGCCATTTTGCGTCTTGGAGGCATCCTGCAAGACGCCGAATTCCAGGAGGCACCCGGCAATTTAAGGCCGCAGGACCCTGAACCATTGTACAGGCTTTTTCCCTGGGAAACAAAACTCACAAGCCACTGTTCTGGGTGTCAGTTTCCAGGACCCACTTGGCACTCTTAAACCAGACCAAGTTGGCACTGGTGTTGGTTAGCGTCTGGGAAACACCTGGCGAGTTGCGGAATTGCAGGAGGCACCCGGCAATTTAAGGCCGCAGGACCCTGAACCATTGTACAGGCTTTTTCCCTGGGAAACAAAACTCACAAGCCACTGTTCTGGGTGTCAGTTGTCAGGACCCACTTGGCACTCTCAAACCAGACCAAGTTGGCACTGGTGCCACCTTGCGTCTGGGAGGCATCCTGCGAGAGGCGGAATTCCAGGAGGCACCCGGCAATTTAAGGCCGCAGGACCAAAAACCTTTCTACAGGCGTTTTCCCTGGAAAAAAAAATTCAGAAGCCATTGTTCTGGGTGTCAGTTTGCATGAGGCACCTGGCACTCTCAAACCAGACCAAGTTGGCACTGGTGCCACCTTGCGTCTGGGAGGCATCCTGCGAGAGGCGCAATTCCAGGTGGCACCCGGCAATTTAAGGCCGCAGGAACCTGAACCACTGTATAGGCTTTTTCCCTGGGAAACAAAACTCACAAGCCACTGTTCTGGGTGTCAGTTTTCAGGACCCACTTGGCACTCTTAAACCAGACCAAGTTGGCACTGGTGCCACCTTGTGTCTTGGAGGCATCCTGCGAGAGGCCGAATTCCAGGAGGCACCTGGCAATTTAAGGCCTCAGGCCCCTGAACCATTCTACAGGCTTTTTCCCTGGGAAACAAAACTCACAAGCCACTGTTCTGGGTGTCAGTTTTCAGGACCCACTTGACACTCTCAAAGCAGACCAAGTTGGCACTGGTGCCACCTTGCGTCTGGGAGGCATCCTGCGAGAGGCCGAATTCCAGGAGGCACCCGGCAATTTAAGGCCGCAGGACCCTGAACCATTGTACAGGCTTTTTCCCTGGGAAACAAAACTCACAAGCCACTGTTCTGGGTGTCAGTTTTCAGGTCACACTTGACACTCTCAAACCAGACCAAGTTGGCACTGGTGCCATTTTGCCTCTGGGAGGCACCCTGCGAGAGTCCGAATTTCAGGAGGCACCCGGCAATTTAAGGCCTCAGGCCCCTGAACCATTGTACAGGCTTTTTCCCTGGGAAACAAAACTCACAAGCCACTGTTCTGGGTGTCAGTTTTCAGAACCCACTTGGCACTCTCAAACCAGACCAAGTTGGCACTGGTGTCATGTTGCGCCTGGGAGGCATCCTGCGAGAGGCGGATCTCTAGGAGGCACCCGGCAATTTAAGGCCTCAGGCCCCTGAACCATTGTACAGGCTTTTTCCCTGGGAAACAAAACTCACAAGCCACTGTTCTGGGTGTCAGTTTTCAGGACCCACTTGGCACTCTTAAACCAGACCAAGTTGGCACTGGTGCCACCTTGCGTCTGGGAGGCATCCTGCGAGAGGCCGAATTCCAGGAGGCACCCGGCAATTTAAGGCCTCAGGCCCCTGAACCATTGTACAGGCTTTTTCCCTAAGAAACAAAACTCACAAGCCACTGTTCTGGGTGTCAGTTTGCAGGACCCACTTGACACTCTCAAAGCAGACCAAGTTGGCACTGGTGCCAACTTGCGTCTGGGAGGCATCCTGCGAGAGGCGCAATTCCAGGAGGCACCCGGCAATTTAAGGCCGCAGGACCCTGAACCATTGTACAGGCTTTTTCCCTGGGAAACAACATTCACAAGCCACTGTTCTGGGTGTCAGTTTGCAGGAGCCACCTGGCACTCTCAAAGCAGACCAAGTTGGCACTGGTGCCATTTTGCGTCTTGGAGGCATCCTGCAAGACGCCGAATTCCATGAGGCACCCGGCAATTTAAGGCCGCAGGACCCTGAACCATTGTACAGGCTTTTTCCCTGGGAAACAAAACTCACAAGCCACTGTTCTGGGTGTCAGTTTTCAGGACCCACTTGGCACTCTCAAACCAGACCAAGTTGGCACTGGTGCCACCTTGCGTCTGGGAGGCATCCTGCGAGAGGCCGAATTCCAGGAGGCACCCGGCAATTTAAGGCCGCAGGACCCTGAACAATTGTACAGGCTTTTTCCCTGGAAAAAAAAATTCCGAAGCCATTGTTCTGGGTGTCAGTTTTCAGGAGGCACCTGGCACTCTCAAACCAGACCAAGTTGGCACTGGTGCCACCTTGCGTCTGGGAGGCATCCTGCGAGAGGTGCAATTCCAGGTAACACCCGGCAATTTAAGGCCGCAGGCCCCTGAACCATTGTACAGGCTTTTTCCCTGGGCAACAAAACTCACAAGCCACTGTTCTGGGTGTCAGTTTTCAGGACCCACTTGACACTCTCAAAGCAGACCAAGTTGGCACTGGTGCCACCTTGCGTCTGGGAGGCATCCTGCGAAAGGCCGAATTCCAGGAGGCACCCGGCAATTTAAGGCCTCAGGCCCCTGAACCATTGTACAGGCTTTTTCCCTAAGAAACAAAACTCACAAGCCACTGTTCTGGGTGTCTGTGTGCAGGAGCCACCTGGCACTCTCAAACCAGACCAAGTTGGCACTGGTGTCATTTTGCGCCTGGGAGGCATCCTGCGAGAGGCGGATCTCCAGGAGGCACCCGGCATTTTAAGGCCGCAGGACCCTGAACCATTGTACAGGCTTTTTCCCTGGGAAACAAAACTCACAAGCCACTGTTCTGGGTGTCAGTTTTCAGGACCCACTTGACACTCTCAAAGCAGACCAAGTTGGCACTGGTGCCAACTTGCGTCTGGGAGGCATCCTGCGAGAGGCGCAATTCCAGGAGGCACCCGGCAGATTAAGGCCGCAGGACCCTGAACCATTGTACAGGCTTTTTCCCTGGGAAACAAAACTCACAAGCCACTGTTCTGGGTGTCAGTTTTCAGGACCTACTTGGCACTCTTAAACCAGACCAAGTTGGAACTGGTGCCACCTTGTGTCTGAGAGGCATCCTGCGAGAGGCGGAATTCCAGGAGGCACCCGGCAATTTAAGGCCTCAGGCCCCTGAACCATTGTACAGGCTTTTTCCCTGGGAAACAAAACTCACAAGCAACTGTTCTGGGTGTCAGTTTTCAGGACCCACTTGGCACTCTTAAACCAGACCAAGTTGGAACTAGTGCCACCTTGCGTCTGGGAGGCATCCTGCGAGAGGCCGAAATCCAGGAGGCACCCGGCAATTTAAGGCCTCAGGCCCCTGAACAATTCTACAGGCTTTTTCCCTAAGAAACAAAACTCACAAGCCACTGTTCTGGGTGTCAGTTTGCAGGAGCCACCTGGCACTCTCAAACCAGACCAAGTTGGCACTGGTGTCATGTTGCGCCTGGGAGGCATCCTGCGAGAGGCGGATCTCCAGGAGGCACCCGGCAATTTAAGGGCTCAGGCCCCTGAACCATTGTACAGGCTTTTTCCCTGGGAAACAAAACTCACAAGCCACTGTTCTGGGTGTCAGTTTGCAGGACCCACTTGACACTCTCAAAGCAGACCAAGTTGGCACTGGTGCCAACTTGCGTCTGGGAGGCATCCTGCGAGAGGCGCAATTCCAGGAGGCACCCGGCAATTTAAGGCCGCAGGACCCTGAACCATTGTACAGGCTTTTTCCCTGGGAAACAACATTCACAAGCCACTGTTCTGGGTGTCAGTTTGCAGGAGCCACCTGGCACTCTCAAACCAGACCAAGTTGGCACTGGTGCCATTTTGCGTCTTGGAGGCATCCTGCCAGACGCCGAATTCCAGGAGGCACCCGGCAATTTAAGGCCGCAGGACCCTGAACCATTGTACAGGCTTTTTCCCTGGGAAACAAAACTCACAAGCCACTGTTCTGGGTGTCAGTTTCCAGGACCCACTTGGCACTCTTAAACCAGACCAAGTTGGCACAGGTGTTGGTTAGCGTCTGGGAAACACCTGGCGAGTTGCGGAATTGCAGGAGGCACCCGGCAATTTAAGGCCGCAGGACCCTGAACCATTGTACAGGCTTTTTCCCTGGGAAACAAAACTCACAAGCCACTGTTCTGGGTGTCAGTTTTCAGGACCCACTTGGCACTCTCAAACCAGACCAAGTTGGCACTGGTGCCACCTTGCGTCTGGGAGGCATCCTGCGAGAGGCGGAATTTTAGGAGGCACCCGGCAATTTAAGGCCGCAGGACCAAAAACCTTTCTACAGGCGTTTTCCCTGGAAAAAAAAATTCAGAAGCCATTGTTCTGGGTGTCAGTTTGCAGGAGGCACCTGGCGCTCTCAAACCAGACCAAGTTGGCACTGGTGCCACCTTGCGTCTGGGAGGCATCCTGCGAGAGGCGCAATTCCAGGTGGCACCCGGCAATTTAAGGCCGCAGGACCCTGAACCATTGTACAGGCTTTTTCCCTGGGCAACAAAACTCACAAGCCACTGTTCTGGGTGTCAGTTTTCAGGACCCACTTGACACTCTCAAAGCAGACCAAGTTGGCACTGGTGCCACCTTGCGTCTGGGAGGCATCCTGCGAGAGGCGCAATTCCAGGAGGCACCCGGCAATTTAAGGCCGCAGGAACCTGAACCACTGTATAGGCTTTTTCCCTGGGAAACAAAACTCACAAGCCACTGTTCTGGGTGTCAGTTTTCAGGACCCACTTGGCACTCTTAAACCAGACCAAGTTGGCACTGGTGCCACCTTGTGTCTTGGAGGCATCCTGCGAGAGGCCGAATTCCAGGAGGCCCCTGGCAATTTAAGGCCTCAGGCCCCTGAACCATTCTACAGGCTTTTTCCCTGGGAAACAAAACTCACAAGCCACTGTTCTGGGTGTCAGTTTTCAGGACCCACTTGACACTCTCAAAGCAGACCAAGTTGGCACTGGTGCCACCTTGCGTCTGGCAGGCATCCTGCGAGAGGCCGAATTCCAGGAGGCACCCGGCAATTTAAGGCCGCAGGACCCTGAACCATTGTACAGGCTTTTTCCCTGGGAAACAAAACTCACAAGCCACTGTTCTGGGTGTCAGTTTTCAGGACACACTTGACACTCTCAAACCAGACCAAGTTGGCACTGGTGCCATTTTGCCTCTGGGAGGCACCCTGCGAGAGTCCGAATTTCAGGAGGCACCCGGCAATTTAAGGCCTCAGGCCCCTGAACCATTGTACAGGCTTTTTCCCTGGGAAACAAAACTCACAAGCCACTGTTCTGGGTGTCAGTTTTCAGAACCCACTTGGCACTCTCAAACCAGACCAAGTTGGCACTGGTATCATGTTGCGCCTGGGAGGCATCCTGCGAGAGGCGGATCTCTAGGAGGCACCCGGCAATTTAAGGCCTCAGGCCCCTGAACCATTGTACAGGCTTTTTCCCTGGGAAACAAAACTCACAAGCCACTGTTCTGGGTGTCAGTTTTCAGGACCCACTTGGCACTCTTAAACCAGACCAAGTTGGAACTAGTGCCACCTTGCGTCTGGGAGGCATCCTGCGAGAAACCGAATTCCAGGAGGCACCCGGCAATTTAAGGCCTCAGGCCCCTGAACCATTGTACAGGCTTTTTCCCTAAGAAACAAAACTCACAAGCCACTGTTCTGGGTGTCAGTTTGCAGGAGCCACCTGGCACTCTCAAACCAGACCAAGTTGGCACTGGTGTCATGTTGCGCCTGGGAGGCATCCTGTGAGGAGCGGATCTCCAGGAGGCACCCGGCATTTTAAGGCCGCAGGACCCTGAACCATTGTACAGGCTTTTTCCCTGGGAAACAAAACTCACAAGCCACTGTTCTGGGTGTCAGTTTTCAGGACCCACTTGACACTCTCAAAGCAGACCAAGTTGGCACTGGTGCCACCTTGCATCTGGGAGGCATCCTGCGAGAGGCGCAATTCCAGGAGGCACCCGGCAATTTAAGGCCGCAGGACCCTGAACCATTGTACAGGCTTTTTCCCTGGGAAACAAAACTCACAAGCCACTGTTCTGGGTGTCAGTTTTCAGGACACACTTGACACTCTCAAACCAGACCAAGTTGGCACTGGTGCCATTTTGCCTCTGGGAGGCACCCTGCGAGAGTCCGAATTTCAGGAGGCACCCGGCAATTTAAGGCCTCAGGCCCCTGAACCATTGTACAGGCTTTTTCCCTGGGAAACAAAACTCACAAGCCACTGTTCTGGGTGTCAGTTTTCAGAACCCACTTGGCACTCTCAAACCAGACCAAGTTGGCACTGGTATCATGTTGCGCCTGGGAGGCATCCTGCGAGAGGCGGATCTCTAGGAGGCACCCGGCAATTTAAGGCCTCAGGCCCCTGAACCATTGTACAGGCTTTTTCCCTGGGAAACAAAACTCACAAGCCACTGTTCTGGGTGTCAGTTTTCAGGACCCACTTGGCACTCTTAAACCAGACCAAGTTGGAACTAGTGCCACCTTGCGTCTGGGAGGCATCCTGCGAGAAACCGAATTCCAGGAGGCACCCGGCAATTTAAGGCCTCAGGCCCCTGAACCATTGTACAGGCTTTTTCCCTAAGAAACAAAACTCACAAGCCACTGTTCTGGGTGTCAGTTTGCAGGAGGCACCTGGCACTCTCAAACCAGACCAAGTTGGCACTGGTGTCATGTTGCGCCTGGGAGGCATCCTGCGAGGAGCGGATCTCCAGGAGGCACCCGGCATTTTAAGGCCGCAGGACCCTGAACCATTGTACAGGCTTTTTCCCTGGGAAACAAAACTCACAAGCCACTGTTCTGGGTGTCAGTTTTCAGGACCCACTTGACACTCTCAAAGCAGACCAAGTTGGCACTGGTGCCACCTTGCATCTGGGAGGCATCCTGCGAGAGGCGCAATTCCAGGAGGCACCCGGCAATTTAAGGCCGCAGGACCCTGAACCATTGTACAGGCTTTTTCCCTGGGAAACAAAACTCACAAGCCACTGTTCTGGGTGTCAGTTTTCAGGACCCACTTGGCACTCTTAAACCAGACCAAGTTGGAACTGGTGCCACCTTGTGTCTGAGAGGCATCCTGCGAGAGGCGGAATTCCAGGAGGCACCCGGCAATTTAAGGCCTCAGGCCCCTGAACCATTGTACAGGCTTTTTCCCTGGGAAACAAAACTCACAAGCAACTGTTCTGGGTGTCAGTTTTCAGGACCCACTTGGCACTCTTAAACCAGACCAAGTTGGAACTGGTGCCACCTTGCGTCTGGGAGGCATCCTGCGAGAGGCCGAATTCCAGGAGGCACCCGGCAATTTAAGGCCTCAGGCCCCTGAACCATTGTACAGGCTTTTTCCCTGGGAAACAAAACTCACAAGCCACTGTTCTGGGTGTCAGTTTGCAGGAGCCACCTGGCACTCTCAAACCAGACCAAGTTGGCACTGGTGTCATGTTGCGCCTGGGAGGCATCCTGCGAGAGGCGGATCTCCAGGAGGCACCCGGCAATTTAAGGCCTCAGGCCCCTGAACCATTGTACAGGCTTTTTCCCTGGGAAACAAAACTCACAAGCCACTGTTCTGGGTGTCAGTTTGCAGGACCCACTTGGCACTCTCAAAGCAGACCAAGTTGGCACTGGTGCCAACTTGCGTCTGGGAGGCATCCTGCGAGAGGCGCAATTCCAGGAGGCACCCGGCAATTTAAGGCCTCAGGCCCCTGAACCATTGTACAGGCTTTTTCCCTAAGAAACAAAACTCACAAGCCACTGTTCTGGGTGGCAGTTTGCAGGAGCCACCTGGCACTCTCAAACCAGACCAAGTTGGCACTGGTGTCATGTTGCGCCTGGGAGGCATCCTGCGAGAGGCGGATCTCCAGGAGGCACCCGGCATTTTAAGGCCGCAGGACCCTGAACCATTGTACAGGCTTTTTCCCTGGGAAACAAAACTCACAAGCCACTGTTCTGGGTGTCAGTTTTCAGGACCCACTTGACACTCTCAAAGCAGACCAAGTTGGCACTGGTGCCACCTTGCATCTGGGAGGCATCCTGCGAGAGGCGCAATTCCAGGAGGCACCCGGCAATTTAAGGCCGCAGGACCCTGAACCATTGTACAGGCTTTTTCCCTGGGAAACAAAACTCACAAGCCACTGTTCTGGGTGTCAGTTTTCAGGACCCACTTGGCACTCTTAAACCAGACCAAGTTGGAACTGGTGCCACCTTGTGTCTGAGAGGCATCCTGCGAGAGGCGGAATTCCAGGAGGCACCCGGCAATTTAAGGCCGCAGGCCCCTGAACCATTGTACAGGCTTTTTCCCTGGGAAACAAAACTCACAAGCAACTGTTCTGGGTGTCAGTTTTCAGGACCCACTTGGCACTCTTAAACCAGACCAAGTTGGAACTGGTGCCACCTTGCGTCTGGGAGGCATCCTGCGAGAGGCCGAATTCCAGGAGGCACCCGGCAATTTAAGGCCTCAGGCCCCTGAACCATTGTACAGGCTTTTTCCCTGGGAAACAAAACTCACAAGCCACTGTTCTGGGTGTCAGTTTGCAGGAGCCACCTGGCACTCTCAAACCAGACCAAGTTGGCACTGGTGTCATGTTGCGCCTGGGAGGCATCCTGCGAGAGGCGGATCTCCAGGAGGCACCCGGCAATTTAAGGCCGCAGGACCCTGAACCATTGTACAGGCTTTTTCCCTGGGAAACAAAACTCACAAGCCACTGTTCTGGGTGTCAGTTTCCAGGACCCACTTGGCACTCTTAAACCAGACCAAGTTGGCACAGGTGTTGGTTAGCGTCTGGGAAACACCTGGCGAGTTGCGGAATTGCAGGAGGCACCCGGCAATTTAAGGCCGCAGGACCCTGAACCATTGTACAGGCTTTTTCCCTGGGAAACAAAACTCACAAGCCACTGTTCTGGGTGTCAGTTTTCAGGACCCACTTGGCACTCTCAAACCAGACCAAGTTGGCACTGGTGCCACCTTGCGTCTGGGAGGCATCCTGCGAGAGGCGGAATTCCAGGAGGCACCCGGCAATTTAAGGCCGCAGGACCAAAAACCTTTCTACAGGCGTTTTCCCTGGAAAAAAAAATTCAGAAGCCATTGTTCTGGGTGTCAGTTTGCAGGAGGCACCTGGCGCTCTCAAACCAGACCAAGTTGGCACTGGTGCCACCTTGCGTCTGGGAGGCATCCTGCGAGAGGCGCAATTCCAGGTGGCACCCGGCAATTTAAGGCCGCAGGACCCTGAACCATTGTACAGGCTTTTTCCCTGGGCAACAAAACTCACAAGCCACTGTTCTGGGTGTCAGTTTTCAGGACCCACTTGACACTCTCAAAGCAGACCAAGTTGGCACTGGTGCCACCTTGCGTCTGGGAGGCATCCTGCGAGAGGCGCAATTCCAGGAGGCACCCGGCAATTTAAGGCCGCAGGAACCTGAACCACTGTATAGGCTTTTTCCCTGGGAAACAAAACTCACAAGCCACTGTTCTGGGTGTCAGTTTTCAGGACACACTTGACACTCTCAAACCAGACCAAGTTGGCACTGGTGCCATTTTGCCTCTGGGAGGCACCCTGCGAGAGTCCGAATTTCAGGAGGCACCCGGCAATTTAAGGCCTCAGGCCCCTGAACCATTGTACAGGCTTTTTCCCTGGGAAACAAAACTCACAAGCCACTGTTCTGGGTGTCAGTTTTCAGAACCCACTTGGCACTCTCAAACCAGACCAAGTTGGCACTGGTATCATGTTGCGCCTGGGAGGCATCCTGCGAGAGGCGGATCTCTAGGAGGCACCTGGCAATTTAAGGCCTCAGGCCCCTGAACCATTGTACAGGCTTTTTCCCTGGGAAACAAAACTCACAAGCCACTGTTCTGGGTGTCAGTTTTCAGGACCCACTTGGCACTCTTAAACCAGACCAAGTTGGAACTAGTGCCACCTTGCGTCTGGGAGGCATCCTGCGAGAAACCGAATTCCAGGAGGCACCCGGCAATTTAAGGCCTCAGGCCCCTGAACCATTGTACAGGCTTTTTCCCTAAGAAACAAAACTCACAAGCCACTGTTCTGGGTGTCAGTTTGCAGGAGGCACCTGGCACTCTCAAACCAGACCAAGTTGGCACTGGTGTCATGTTGCGCCTGGGAGCCATCCTGCGAGGAGCGGATCTCCAGGAGGCACCCGGCATTTTAAGGCCGCAGGACCCTGAACCATTGTACAGGCTTTTTCCCTGGGAAACAAAACTCACAAGCCACTGTTCTGGGTGTCAGTTTTCAGGACCCACTTGACACTCTCAAAGCAGACCAAGTTGGCACTGGTGCCACCTTGCATCTGGGAGGCATCCTGCGAGAGGCGCAATTCCAGGAGGCACCCGGCAATTTAAGGCCTCAGGACCCTGAACCATTGTACAGGCTTTTTCCCTGGGAAACAAAACTCACAAGCCACTGTTCTGGGTGTCAGTTTTCAGGACCCACTTGGCACTCTTAAACCAGACCAAGTTGGAACTGGTGCCACCTTGTGTCTGAGAGGCATCCTGCGAGAGGCGGAATTCCAGGAGGCACCCGGCAATTTAAGGCCTCAGGCCCCTGAACCATTGTACAGGCTTTTTCCCTGGGAAACAAAACTCACAAGCAACTGTTCTGGGTGTCAGTTTTCAGGACCCACTTGGCACTCTTAAACCAGACCAAGTTGGAACTGGTGCCACCTTGCGTCTGGGAGGCATCCTGCGAGAGGCCGAATTCCAGGAGGCACCCGGCAATTTAAGGCCTCAGGCCCCTTAACCATTGTACAGGCTTTTTCCCTGGGAAACAAAACTCACAAGCCACTGTTCTGGGTGTCAGTTTGCAGGAGCCACCTGGCACTCTCAAACCAGACCAAGTTGGCACTGGTGTCATGTTGCGCCTGGGAGGCATCCTGCGAGAGGCGGATCTCCAGGAGGCACCCGGCAATTTAAGGCCTCAGGCCCCTGAACCATTGTACAGGCTTTTTCCCTGGGAAACAAAACTCACAAACCACTGTTCTGGGTGTCAGTTTGCAGGACCCACTTGGCACTCTCAAAGCAGACCAAGTTGGCACTGGTGCCAACTTGCGTCTGGGAGGCATCCTGCGAGAGGCGCAATTCCAGGAGGCACCCGGCAATTTAAGGCCTCAGGCCCCTGAACCATTGTACAGGCTTTTTCCCTAAGAAACAAAACTCACAAGCCACTGTTCTGGGTGGCAGTTTGCAGGAGCCACCTGGCACTCTCAAACCAGACCAAGTTGGCACTGGTGTCATGTTGCGCCTGGGAGGCATCCTGCGAGAGGCGGATCTCCAGGAGGCACCCGGCATTTTAAGGCCGCAGGACCCTGAACCATTGTACAGGCTTTTTCCCTGGGAAACAAAACTCACAAGCCACTGTTCTGGGTGTCAGTTTTCAGGACCCACTTGACACTCTCAAAGCAGACCAAGTTGGCACTGGTGCCACCTTGCATCTGGGAGGCATCCTGCGAGAGGCGCAATTCCAGGAGGCACCCGGCAATTTAAGGCCGCAGGACCCTGAACCATTGTACAGGCTTTTTCCCTGGGAAACAAAACTCACAAGCCACTGTTCTGGGTGTCAGTTTTCAGGACCCACTTGGCACTCTTAAACCAGACCAAGTTGGAACTGGTGCCACCTTGTGTCTGAGAGGCATCCTGCGAGAGGCGCAATTCCAGGAGGCACCCGGCAATTTAAGGCCGCAGGACCCTGAACCATTGTACAGGCTTTTTCCCTGGGAAACAACATTCACAAGCCACTGTTCTGGGTGTCAGTTTGCAGGAGCCACCTGGCACTCTCAAACCAGACCAAGTTGGCACTGGTGCCATTTTGCGTCTTGGAGGCATCCTGCAAGACGCCGAATTCCAGGAGGCACCCGGCAATTTAAGGCCGCAGGACCCTGAACCATTGTACAGGCTTTTTCCCTGGGAAACAAAACTCACAAGCCACTGTTCTGGGTGTCAGTTTCCAGGACCCACTTGGCACTCTTAAACCAGACCAAGTTGGCACAGGTGTTGGTTAGCGGCTGGGAAACACCTGGCGAGTTGCGGAATTCCAGGAGGCACCCGGCAATTTAAGGCCGCAGGACCCTGAACCATTGTACAGGCTTTTTCCCTGGGAAACAAAACTCACAAGCCACTGTTCTGGGTGTCAGTTTTCAGGACCCACTTGGCACTCTCAAACCAGACCAAGTTGGCACTGGTGCCACCTTGCGTCTGGGAGGCATCCTGCGAGAGGCGGAATTCCAGGAGGCACCCGGCAATTTAAGGCCGCAGGACCAAAAACCTTTCAATAGGCGTTTTCCCAGGAAAAAAAAATTCAGAAGCCATTGTTCTGGGTGTCAGTTTGCAGGAGGCACCTGGCACTCTCAAACCAGACCAAGTTGGCACTGGTGCCACCTTGCGTCTGGGAGGCATCCTGCGAGAGGCGCAAATCCAGGTGGCACCCGGCAATTTAAGGCCGCAGGACCCTGAACCATTGTACAGGCTTTTTCCCTGGGCAACAAAACTCACAAGCCACTGTTCTGGGTGTCAGTTTTCAGGACCCACTTGGCACTCTCAAAGCAGACCAAGTTGGCACTGGTGCCACCTTGCGTCTGGGAGGCATCCTGCGAGAGGCGCAATTCCAGGAGGCACCCGGCAATTTAAGGCCGCAGGAACCTGAACCACTGTATAGGCTTTTTCCCTGGGAAACAAAACTCACAAGCCACTGTTCTGGGTGTCAGTTTTCAGGACCCACTTGGCACTCTTAAACCAGACCAAGTTGGCACTGGTGCCACCTTGTGTCTTGGAGGCATCCTGCGAGAGGCCGAATTCCAGGAGGCACCTGGCAATTTAAGGCCTCAGGCCTCTGAACCATTCTACAGGCTTTTTCCCTGGGAAACAAAACTCACAAGCCACTGTTCTGGGTGTCAGTTTTCAGGACCCACTTGACACTCTCAAAGCAGACCAAGTTGGCACTGGTGCCACCTTGCGTCTGGGAGGCATCCTGCGAGAGGCCGAATTCCAGGAGGCACCCGGCAATTTAAGGCCGCAGGCCCCTGAACCATTGTACAGGCTTTTTCCCTGGGAAACAAAACTCACAAGCCACTGTTCTGGGTGTCAGTTTTCAGGACACACTTGACACTCTCAAACCAGACCAAGTTGGAAATGGTGTCATTTTGCCTCTGGGAGGCACCCTGCGAGAGTCCGAATTTCAGGAGGCACCCGGCAATTTAAGGCCTCAGGCCCCTGAACCATTGTACAGGCTTTTTCCCTGGGAAACAAAACTCACAAGCCACTGTTCTGGGTGTCAGTTTTCAGAACCCACTTGGCACTCTCAAACCAGACCAAGTTGGCACTGGTGTCATGTTGCGCCTGGGAGGCATCCTGCGAGAGGCGGAATTCCAGGAGGCACCCGGCAATTTAAGGCCTCAGGCCCCTGAACCATTGTACAGGCTTTTTCCCTGGGAAACAAAACTCACAAGCCACTGTTCTGGGTGTCAGTTTTCAGGACCCACTTGGCACTCTTAAACCAGACCAAATTGGCACTGGTGCCACCTTGCGTCTGGGAGGCATCCTGCGAGAGGCCGAATTTTAGGAGGCACCCTGCAATTTAAGGCCTCAGGCCCCTGAACCATTGTACAGGCTTTTTCCCTAAGAAACAAAACTCACAAGCCACTGTTCTGGGTGTCAGTTTGCAGGAGCCACTTGGCACTCTCAAACCAGACCAAGTTGGCACTGGTGTCATGTTGCGCCTGGGAGGCATCCTGCGAGAGGCGGATCTCCAGGAGGCACCCGGCATTTTAAGGCCGCAGGACCCTGAACCATTGTACAGGCTTTTTCCCTGGGAAACAAAACTCACAAGCCACTGTTCTGGGTGTCAGTTTTCAGGACCCACTTGACACTCTCAAAGCAGACCAAGTTGGCACTGGTGCCACCTTGCGTCTGGGAGGCATCCTGCGAGAGGCGCAATCCCAGGAGGCACCCGGCAATTTAAGGCCGCAGGACCCTGAACCATTGTACAGGCTTTTTCCCTGGGAAACAAAACTCACAAGCCACTGTTCTGGGTGTCAGTTTCCAGGACCCACTTGGCACTCTTAAACCAGACTAAGTTGGCACTGGTGTTGGTTAGCGTCTGGGAAACACCTGGCGAGTTGCGGAATTGCAGGAGGCACCCGGCAATTTAAGGCCGCAGGACCCTGAACCATTGTACAGGCTTTTTCCCTGGGAAACAAAACTCACAAGCCACTGTTCTGGGTGTCAGTTTTCAGGACCCACTTGGCACTCTCAAACCAGACCAAGTTGGCACTGGTGCCACCTTGCGTCTGGGAGGCATCCTGCGAGAGGCGGAATTCCAGGAGGCACCCGGCAATTTAAGGCCGCAGGACCAAAAACCTTTCTACAGGCGTTTTCCCTGGAAAAAAAAATTCAGAAGCCATTGTTCTGGGTGTCAGTTTGCCGGAGGCACCTGGCACTCTCAAACCAGACCAAGTTGGCACTGGTGCCACCTTGCGTCTGGGAGGCATCCTGCGAGAGGCGCAATTCCAGGTGGCACCCGGCAATTTAAGGCCGCAGGACCCTGAACCATTGTACAGGCTTTTTCCCTGGGCAACAAAACTCACAAGCCACTGTTCTGGGTGTCAGTTTTCAGGACCCACTTGACACTCTCAAAGCAGACCAAGTTGGCACTGGTGCCACCTTGCGTCTGGGAGGCATCCTGCGAGAGGCGCAATTCCAGGAGGCACCCGGCAATTTAAGGCCGCAGGAACCTGAACCACTGTATAGGCTTTTTCCCTGGGAAACAAAACTCACAAGCCACTGTTCTGGGTGTCAGTTTTCAGGACCCACTTGGCACTCTTAAACCAGACCAAGTTGGCACTGGTGCCACCTTGTGTCTTGGAGGCATCCTGCGAGAGGCCGAATTCAAGGAGCCACCTGGCAATTTAAGGCCTCAGGCCCCTGAACCATTCTACAGGCTTTTTCCCTGGGAAACAAAACTCACAAGCCACTGTTCTGGGTGTCAGTTTTCAGGACCCACTTGACACTCTCAAACCAGACCAAGTTGGCACTGGTGCCACCTTGCGTCTGGGAGGCATCCTGCGAGAGGCCGAATTCCAGGAGGCACCCGGCAATTTAAGGCCGCAGGACCCTGAACCATTGTACAGGCTTTTTCCCTGGGAAACAAAACTCACAAGCCACTGTTCTGGGTGTCAGTTTTCAGGACCCACTTGGCACTCTTAAACCAGACCAAGTTTGCACTGGTGCCACCTTGCGTCTGGGAGGCATCCTGCGAGAGGCCGAATTCCAGGAGGCACCCGGCAATTTAAGGCCTCAGGCCCCTGAACCATTGTACAGGCTTTTTCCCTGGGAAACAAAACTCACAAGCCACTGTTCTGGGTGTCAGTTTTCAGAACCCACTTGGCACTCTCAAACCAGACCAAGTTGGCACTGGTGTCATGTTGCGCCTGGGAGGCATCCTGCGAGAGGCGGATCTCTAGGAGGCACCCGGCAATTTAAGGCCTCAGGCCCCTGAACCATTGTACAGGCTTTTTCCCTGGGAAACAAAACTCACAAGCCACTGTTCTGGGTGTCAGTTTTCAGGACCCACTTGGCACTCTTAAACCAGACCAAATTGGCACTGGTGCCACCTTGCGTCTGGGAGGCATCCTGCGAGAGGCCGAATTCCAGGAGGCACCCGGCAATTTAAGGCCTCAGGCCCCTGAACCATTGTACAGGCTTTTTCCCTAAGAAACAAAACTCACAAGCCACTGTTCTGGGTGTCAGTTTGCAGGAGGCACCTGGCACTCTCAAACCAGACCAAGTTGGCACTGGTGTCATGTTGCGCCTGGGAGGCATCCTGCGAGGAGCGGATCTCCAGGAGGCACCCGGCATTTTAAGGCCGCAGGACCCTGAACCATTGTACAGGCTTTTTCCCTGGGAAACAAAACTCACAAGCCACTGTTCTGGGTGTCAGTTTTCAGGACCCACTTGACACTCTCAAAGCAGACCAAGTTGGCACTGGTGCCACCTTGCATCTGGGAGGCATCCTGCGAGAGGCGCAATTCCAGGAGGCACCCGGCAATTTAAGGCCGCAGGACCCTGAACCATTGTACAGGCTTTTTCCCTGGGAAACAAAACTCACAAGCCACTGTTCTGGGTGTCAGTTTTCAGGACCCACTTGGCACTCTTAAACCAGACCAAGTTGGAACTGGTGCCACCTTGTGTCTGAGAGGCATCCTGCGAGAGGAGGAATTCCAGGAGGCACCCGGCAATTTAAGGCCGCAGGACCCTGAACCATTGTACAGGCTTTTTCCCTGGGAAACAAAACTCACAAGCAACTGTTCTGGGTGTCAGTTTTCAGGACCCACTTGGCACTCTTAAACCAGACCAAGTTGGAACTGGTGCCAACTTGCGTCTGGGAGGCATCCTGCGAGAGGCCGAATTCCAGGAGGCACCCGGCAATTTAAGGCCTCAGGCCCCTGAACCATTGTACAGGCTTTTTCCCTGGGAAACAAAACTCACAAGCCACTGTTCTGGGTGTCAGTTTGCAGGAGCCACCTGGCACTCTCAAACCAGACCAAGTTGGCACTGGTGTCATGTTGCGCCTGGGAGGCATCCTGCGAGAGGCGGATCTCCAGGAGGCACCCGGCAATTTAAGGCCTCAGGCCCCTGAACCATTGTACAGGCTTTTTCCCTGGGAAACAAAACTCACAAGCCACTGTTCTGGGTGTCAGTTTGCAGGACCCACTTGGCACTCTCAAAGCAGACCAAGTTGGCACTGGTGCCAACTTGCGTCTGGGAGGCATCCTGCGAGAGGCGCAATTCCAGGAGGCACCCGGCAATTTAAGGCCTCAGGCCCCTGAACCATTGTACAGGCTTTTTCCCTAAGAAACAAAACTCACAAGCCACTGTTCTGGGTGGCAGTTTGCAGGAGCCACCTGGCACTCTCAAACCAGACCAAGTTGGCACTGGTGTCATGTTGCGCCTGGGAGGCATCCTGCGAGAGGCGGATCTCCAGGAGGCACCCGGCATTTTAAGGCCGCAGGACCCTGAACCATTGTACAGGCTTTTTCCCTGGGAAACAAAACTCACAAGCCACTGTTCTGGGTTTCAGTTTTCAGGACCCACTTGACACTCTCAAAGCAGACCAAGTTGGCACTGGTGCCACCTTGCATCTGGGAGGCATCCTGCGAGAGGCGCAATTCCAGGAGGCACCCGGCAATTTAAGGCCGCAGGACCCTGAACCATTGTACAGGCTTTTTCCCTGGGAAACAAAACTCACAAGCCACTGTTCTGGGTGTCAGTTTTCAGGACCCACTTGGCACTCTTAAACCAGACCAAGTTGGAACTGGTGCCACCTTGTGTCTGAGAGGCATCCTGCGAGAGGCGGAATTCCAGGAGGCACCCGGCAATTTAAGGCCTCAGGCCCCTGAACCATTGTACAGGCTTTTTCCCTGGGAAACAAAACTCACAAGCAACTGTTCTGGGTGTCAGTTTTCAGGACCCACTTGGCACTCTTAAACCAGACCAAGTTGGAACTGGTGCCACCTTGCGTCTGGGAGGCATCCTGCGAGAGGCCGAATTCCAGGAGGCACCCGGCAATTTAAGGCCTCAGGCCAGTGAACCATTGTACAGGCTTTTTCCCTGGGAAACAAAACTCACAAGCCACTGTTCTGGGTGTCAGTTTGCAGGAGCCACCTGGCACTCTCAAACCAGACCAAGTTGGCACTGGTGTCATGTTGCGCCTGGGAGGCATCCTGCGAGAGGCGGATCTCCAGGAGGCACCCGGCAATTTAAGGGCTCAGGCCCCTGAACCATTGTACAGGCTTTTTCCCTGGGAAACAAAACTCACAAGCCACTGTTCTGGGTGTCAGTTTTCAGGACCCACTTGACACTCTCAAAGCAGACCAAGTTGGCACTGGTGCCAACTTGCGTCTGGGAGGCATCCTGCAAGACGCCGAATTCCAGGAGGCACCCGGCAATTTAAGGCCGCAGGACCCTGAACCATTGTACAGGCTTTTTCCCTGGGAAACAAAACTCACAAGCCACTGTTCTGGGTGTCAGTTTCCAGGACCCACTTGGCACTCTTAAACCAGACCAAGTTGGCACAGGTGTTGGTTAGCGTCTGGGAAACACCTGGCGAGTTGCGGAATTAAAGGAGGCACCCGGCAATTTAAGGCCGCAGGACCCTGAACCATTGTACAGGCTTTTTCCCTGGGAAACAAAACTCACAAGCCACTGTTCTGGGTGTCAGTTTTCAGGACCCACTTGGCACTCTCAAACCAGACCAAGTTGGCACTGGTGCCACCTTGCGTCTGGGAGGCATCCTGCGAGAGGCGGAATTCCAGGAGGCACCCGGCAATTTAAGGCCGCAGGACCAAAAACCTTTCTACAGGCGTTTTCCCTGGAAAAAAAAATTCAGAAGCCATTGTTCTGGGTGTCAGTTTGCAGGAGGCACCTGGCACTCTCAAACCAGACCAAGTTGGCACTGGTGCCACCTTGCGTCTGGGAGGCATCCTGCGAGAGGCGCAATTCCAGGTGGCACCCGGCAATTTAAGGCCGCAGGACCCTGAACCATTGTACAGGCTTTTTCCCTGGGCAACAAAACTCACAAGCCACTGTTCTGGGTGTCAGTTTTCAGGACCCACTTGACACTCTCAAAGCAGACCAAGTTGGCATTGGTGCCACCTTGCGTCTGGGAGGCATCCTGCGAGAGGCGCAATTCCAGGAGGCACCCGGCAATTTAAGGCCGCAGGAACCTGAACCACTGTATAGGCTTTTTCCCTGGGAAACAAAACTCACAAGCCACTGTTCTGGGTGTCAGTTTTCAGGACCCACTTGGCACTCTTAAACCAGACCAAGTTGGCACTGGTGCCACCTTGTGTCTTGGAGGCATCCTGCGAGAGGCCGAATTCCAGGAGGCACCTGGCAATTTAAGGCCTCAGGCCCCCGAACAATTCTACAGGCTTTTTCCCTGGAAAACAAAACTCACAAGCCACTGTTCTGGGTGTCAGTTTTCAGGACCCACTTGACACTCTCAAAGCAGACCAAGTTGGCACTGGTGCCACCTTGCGTCTGGGAGGCATCCTGCGAGAGGCCGAATTCCAGGAGGCACCCGGCAATTTAAGGCCGCAGGCCCCTGAACCATTGTACAGGCTTTTTCCCTGGGAAACAAAACTCACAAGCCACTGTTCTGGGTGTCAGTTTTCAGGACACACTTGACACTCTCAAACCAGACCAAGTTGGAAATGGTGTCATTTTGCCTCTGGGAGGCACCCTGCGAGAGTCCGAATTTCAGGAGGCACCCGGCAATTTAAGGCCTCAGGCCCCTGAACCATTGTACAGGCTTTTTCCCTGGGAAACAAAACTCACAAGCCACTGTTCTGGGTGTCAGTTTTCAGAACCCACTTGGCACTCTCAAACCAGACCAAGTTGGCACTGGTGTCATGTTGCGCCTGGGAGGCATCCTGCGAGAGGCGGAATTCCAGGAGGCACCCGGCAATTTAAGGCCTCAGGCCCCTGAACCATTGTACAGGCTTTTTCCCTGGGAAACAAAACTCACAAGCCACTGTTCTGGGTGTCAGTTTTCAGGACCCACTTGGCACTCTTAAACCAGACCAAATTGGCACTGGTGCCACCTTGCGTCTGGGAGGCATCCTGCGAGAGGCCGAATTCCAGGAGGCACCCTGCAATTTAAGGCCTCAGGCCCCTGAACCATTGTACAGGCTTTTTCTCTAAGAAACAAAACTCACAAGCCACTGTTCTGGGTGTCAGTTTGCAGGAGCCACCTGGCACTCTCAAACCAGACCAAGTTGGCACTGGTGTCATGTTGCGCCTGGGAGGCATCCTGCGAGAGGCGGATCTCTAGGAGGCACCCTGCATTTTAAGGCCGCAGGACCCTGAACCATTGTACAGGCTTTTTCCCTGGGAAACAAAACTCACAAGCCACTGTTCTGGGTGTCAGTTTTCAGGACCCACTTGACACTCTCAAAGCAGACCAAGTTGGCACTGGTGCCACCTTGCATCTGGGAGGCATCCTGCGAGAGGCGCAATTCCAGGAGGCACCCGGCAATTTAAGGCCGCAGGACCCTGAACCATTGTACAGGCTTTTTCCCTGGGAAACAAAACTCACAAGCCACTGTTCTGGGTGTCAGTTTCCAGGACCCACTTGGCACTCTTAAACCAGACCAAGTTGGCACTGGTGTTGGTTAGCGTCTGGGAAACACCTGGCGAGTTGCGGAATTGCAGGAGGCACCCGGCAATTTAAGGCCGCAGGACCCTGAACCATTGTACAGGCTTTTTCCCTGGGAAACAAAACTCACAAGCCACTGTTCTGGGTGTCAGTTTTCAGGACCCACTTGGCACTCTCAAACCAGACCAAGTTGGCACTGGTGCCACCTTGCGTCTGGGAGGCATCCTGCGAGAGGCGGAATTCCAGGAGGCACCCGGCAATTTAAGGCCGCAGGACCAAAAACCTTTCTACAGGCGTTTTCCCTGGAAAAAAAAATTCAGAAGCCATTGTTCTGGGTGTCGGTTTGCAGGAGGCACCTGGCACTCTCAAACCAGACCAAGTTGGCACTGGTGCCACCTTGCGTCTGGGAGGCATCCTGCGAGAGGCGCAATTCCAGGAGGCACCCGGCAATTTAAGGCCGCAGGACCCTGAACCATTGTACAGGCTTTTTCCCTGGGCAACAAAACTCACAAGCCACTGTTCTGGGTGTCAGTTTTCAGGACCCACTTGACACTCTTAAACCAGACAAAGTTGGAACTGGTGCCACCTTGCGTCTGGGAGGCATCCTGCGAGAGGCCGAATTCCAGGAGGCACCCGGCAATTTAAGGCCTCAGGCCCCTGAACCATTGTACAGGCTTTTTCCCTGGGAAACAAAACTCACAAGCCACTGTTCTGGGTGTCAGTTTGCAGGAGCCACCTGGCACTCTCAAACCAGACCAAGTTGGCACTGGTGTCATGTTGCGCCTGGGAGGCATCCTGCGAGAGGCGGATCTCCAGGAGGCACCCGGCAATTTAAGGCCTCAGGCCCCTGAACCATTGTACAGGCTTTTTCCCTGGGAAACAAAACTCACAAGCCACTGTTCTGGGTGTCAGTTTGCAGGACCCACTTGGCACTCTCAAAGCAGACCAAGTTGGCACTGGTGCCAACTTGCGTCTGGGAGGCATCCTGCGAGAGGCGCAATTCCAGGAGGCACCCGGCAATTTAAGGCCTCAGGCCCCTGAACCATTGTACAGGCTTTTTCCCTAAGAAACAAAACTCACAAGCCACTGTTCTGGGTGGCAGTTTGCAGGAGCCACCTGGCACTCTCAAAGCAGGCCAAGTTGGCACTGGTGTCATGTTGCGCCTGGGAGGCATCCTGCGAGAGGCGGATCTCCAGGAGGCACCCGGCATTTTAAGGCCGCAGGACCCTGAACCATTGTACAGGCTTTTTCCCTGGGAAACAAAACTCACAAGCCACTGTTCTGGGTGTCAGTTTTCAGGACCCACTTGACACTCTCAAAGCAGACCAAGTTGGCACTGGTGCCACCTTGCATCTGGGAGGCATCCTGCGAGAGGCGCAATTCCAGGAGGCACCCGGCAATTTAAGGCCGCAGGACCCTGAACCATTGTACAGGCTTTTTCCCTGGGAAACAAAACTCACAAGCCACTGTTCTGGGTGTCAGTTTTCAGGACCCACTTGGCACTCTTAAACCAGACCAAGTTGGAACTGGTGCCACCTTGTGTCTGAGAGGCATCCTGCGAGAGGCGGAATTCCAGGAGGCACCCGGCAATTTAAGGCCTCAGGCCCCTGAACCATTGTACAGGCTTTTTCCCTGGGAAACAAAACTCACAAGCAACTGTTCTGGGTGTCAGTTTTCAGGACCCACTTGGCACTCTTA
Source organism: Fringilla coelebs (assembly GCF_963513975.1). Classification (NCBI taxonomy): domain Eukaryota; kingdom Metazoa; phylum Chordata; class Aves; order Passeriformes; family Fringillidae; genus Fringilla; species Fringilla coelebs. The sequence goes on along the minus strand of NW_028167521.1, from coordinate 1,536,630 downwards.
AACCAGACCAAGTTGGAACTGGTGCCACCTTGCGTCTGGGAGGCATCCTGCGAGAGGCCGAATTCCAGGAGGCACCCGGCAATTTAAGGCCTCAGGCCAGTGAACCATTGTACAGGCTTTTTCCCTGGGAAACAAAACTCACAAGCCACTGTTCTGGGTGTCAGTTTGCAGGAGCCACCTGGCACTCTCAAACCAGACCAAGTTGGCACTGGTGTCATGTTGCGCCTGGGAGGCATCCTGCGAGAGGCGGATATCCAGGAGGCACCCGGCAATTTAAGGGCTCAGGCCCCTGAACCATTGTACAGGCTTTTTCCCTGGGAAACAAAACTCACAAGCCACTGTTCTGGGTGTCAGTTTTCAGGACCCACTTGACACTCTCAAAGCAGACCAAGTTGGCACTGGTGCCAACTTGCGTCTGGGAGGCATCCTGCGAGAGGCGAAATTCCAGGAGGCACCCGGCAATTTAAGGCCGCAGGACCCTGAACCATTGTACAGGCTTTTTCCCTGGGAAACAACATTCACAAGCCACTGTTCTGGGTGTCAGTTTGCAGGAGCCACCTGGCACTCTCAAACCAGACCAAGTTGGCACTGGTGCCATTTTGCGTCTTGGAGGCATCCTGCAAGACGCCGAATTCCAGGAGGCACCCGGCAATTTAAGGCCGCAGGACCCTGAACCATTGTACAGGCTTTTTCCCTGGGAAACAAAACTCACAAGCCACTGTTCTGGGTGTCAGTTTCCAGGACCCACTTGGCACTCTTAAACCAGACCAAGTTGGCACAGGTGTTGGTTAGCGTCTGGGAAACACCTGGCGAGTTGCGGAATTAAAGGAGGCACCCGGCAATTTAAGGCCGCAGGACCCTGAACCATTGTACAGGCTTTTTCCCTGGGAAACAAAACTCACAAGCCACTGTTCTGGGTGTCAGTTTTCAGGACCCACTTGGCACTCTCAAACCAGACCAAGTTGGCACTGGTGCCACCTTGCGTCTGGGAGGCATCCTGCGAGAGGCGGAATTCCAGGAGGCACCCGGCAATTTAAGGCCGCAGGACCAAAAACCTTTCTACAGGCGTTTTCCCTGGAAAAAAAAATTCAGAAGCCATTGTTCTGGGTGTCAGTTTGCAGGAGGCACCTGGCACTCTCAAACCAGACCAAGTTGGCACTGGTGCCACCTTGCGTCTGGGAGGCATCCTGCGAGAGGCGCAATTCCAGGTGGCACCCGGCAATTTAAGGCCGCAGGACCCTGAACCATTGTACAGGCTTTTTCCCTGGGCAACAAAACTCACAAGCCACTGTTCTGGGTGTCAGTTTTCAGGACCCACTTGACACTCTCAAAGCAGACCAAGTTGGCACTGGTGCCACCTTGCGTCTGGGAGGCATCCTGCGAGAGGCGCAATTCCAGGAGGCACCCGGCAATTTAAGGCCGCAGGAACCTGAACCACTGTATAGGCTTTTTCCCTGGGAAACAAAACTCACAAGCCACTGTTCTGGGTGTCAGTTTTCAGGACCCACTTGGCACTCTTAAACCAGACCAAGTTGGCACTGGTGCCACCTTGTGTCTTGGAGGCATCCTGCGAGAGGCCGAATTCCAGGAGGCACCTGGCAATTTAAGGCCTCAGGCCCCTGAACAATTCTACAGGCTTTTTCCCTGGAAAACAAAACTCACAAGCCACTGTTCTGGGTGTCAGTTTTCAGGACCCACTTGACACTCTCAAAGCAGACCAAGTTGGCACTGGTGCCACCTTGCGTCTGGGAGGCATCCTGCGAGAGGCCGAATTCCAGGAGGCACCCGGCAATTTAAGGCCGCAGGCCCCTGAACCATTGTACAGGCTTTTCCCTGGGAAACAAAACTCACAAGCCACTGTTCTGGGTGTCAGTTTTCAGGACACACTTGACACTCTCAAACCAGACCAAGTTGGAAATGGTGTCATTTTGCCTCTGGGAGGCACCCTGCGAGAGTCCGAATTTCAGGAGGCACCCGGCAATTTAAGGCCTCAGGCCCCTGAACCATTGTACAGGCTTTTTCCCTGGGAAACAAAACTCACAAGCCACTGTTCTGGGTGTCAGTTTTCAGAACCCACTTGGCACTCTCAAACCAGACCAAGTTGGCACTGGTGTCATGTTGCGCCTGGGAGGCATCCTGCGAGAGGCGGAATTCCAGGAGGCACCCGGCAATTTAAGGCCTCAGGCCCCTGTACCATTGTACAGGCTTTTTCCCTGGGAAACAAAACTCACAAGCCACTGTTCTGGGTGTCAGTTTTCAGGACCCACTTGGCACTCTTAAACCAGACCAAATTGGCACTGGTGCCACCTTGCGTCTGGGAGGCATCCTGCGAGAGGCCGAATTCCAGGAGGCACCCTGCAATTTAAGGCCTCAGGCCCCTGAACCATTGTACAGGCTTTTTCTCTAAGAAACAAAACTCACAAGCCACTGTTCTGGGTGTCAGTTTGCAGGAGCCACCTGGCACTCTCAAACCAGACCAAGTTGGCACTGGTGTCATGTTGCGCCTGGGAGGCATCCTGCGAGAGGCGGATCTCCAGGAGGCACCCTGCATTTTAAGGCCGCAGGACCCTGAACCATTGTACAGGCTTTTTCCCTGGGAAACAAAACTCACAAGCCACTGTTCTGGGTGTCAGTTTTCAGGACCCACTTGACACTCTCAAAGCAGACCAAGTTGGCACTGGTGCCACCTTGCATCTGGGAGGCATCCTGCGAGAGGCGCAATTCCAGGAGGCACCCGGCAATTTAAGGCCGCAGGACCCTGAACCATTGTACAGGCTTTTTCCCTGGGAAACAAAACTCACAAGCAACTGTTCTGGGTGTCAGTTTCCAGGACCCACTTGGCACTCTTAAACCAGACCAAGTTGGCACTGGTGTTGGTTAGCGTCTGGGAAACACCTGGCGAGTTGCGGAATTGCAGGAGGCACCCGGCAATTTAAGGCCGCAGGACCCTGAACCATTGTACAGGCTTTTTCCCTGGGAAACAAAACTCACAAGACACTGTTCTGGGTGTCAGTTTGCAGGACCCACTTGGCACTCTCAAACCAGACCAAGTTGGCACTGGTGCCACCTTGCGTCTGGGAGGCATCCTGCGAGAGGCGGAATTCCAGGAGGCACCCGGCAATTTAAGGCCGCAGGACCAAAAACCTTTCTACAGGCGTTTTCCCTGGAAAAAAAAATTCAGAAGCCATTGTTCTGGGTGTCGGTTTGCAGGAGGCACCTGGCACTCTCAAACCAGACCAAGTTGGCACTGGTGCCACCTTGCGTCTGGGAGGCATCCTGCGAGAGGCGCAATTCCAGGAGGCACCCGGCAATTTAAGGCCGCAGGACCCTGAACCATTGTACAGGCTTTTTCCCTGGGCAACAAAACTCACAAGCCACTGTTCTGGGTGTCAGTTTTCAGGACCCACTTGACACTCTCAAAGCAGACCAAGTTGGCACTGGTGCCACCTTGCGTCTGGGAGGCATCCTGCGAGAGGCGCAATTCCAGGAGGCACCCGGCAATTTAAGGCCGCAGGAACCTGAACCACTGTATAGGCTTTTTCCCTGGGAAACAAAACTCACAAGCCACTGTTCTGGGTGTCAGTTTTCAGGACCCACTTGGCACTCTTAAACCAGACCAAGTTGGCACTGGTGCCACCTTGTGTCTTGGAGGCATCCTGCGAGAGGCCGAATTCCAGGAGGCACCTGGCAATTTAAGGCCTCAGGCCCCTGAACCATTGTACAGGCTTTTTCCCTGGGAAACAAAACTCACAAGCCACTGTTCTGGGTGTCAGTTTTCAGGACCCACTTGACACTCTCAAAGCAGACCAAGTTGGCACTGGTGCCACCTTGCGTCTGGGAGGCATCCTGCGAGAGGCCGAATTCCAGGAGGCACCCGGCAATTTAAGGCCGCAGGACCCTGAACCATTGTACAGGCTTTTTCCCTGGGAAACAAAACTCACAAGCCACTGTTCTGGGTGTCAGTTTTCAGGACACACTTGACACTCTCAAACCAGACCAAGTTGGAAATGGTGTCATTTTGCCTCTGGGAGGCACCCTGCGAGAGTCCGAATTTCAGGAGGCACCCGTCAATTTAAGGCCTCAGGCCCCTGAACCATTGTACAGGCTTTTTCCCTGGGAAACAAAACTCACAAGCCACTGTTCTGGGTGTCAGTTTTCAGAACCCACTTGGCACTCTCAAACCAGACCAAGTTGGCACTGGTGTCATGTTGCGCCTGGGAGGCATCCTGCGAGAGGCGGATCTCTAGGAGGCACCCGGCAATTTAAGGGCTCAGGCCCCTGAACCATTGTACAGGCTTTTTCCCTGGGAAACAAAACTCACAAGCCACTGTTCTGGGTGTCAGTTTTCAGGACCCACTTGGCACTCTTAAACCAGACCAAATTGGCACTGGTGCCACCTTGCGTCTGGGAGGCATCCTGCGAGAGGCCGAATTCCAGGAGGCACCCAGCAATTTAAGGCCTCAGGCCCCTGAACCATTGTACAGGGTTTTTCCCTAAGAAACAAAACTCACAAGCCACTGTTCTGGGTGTCAGTTTGCAGGAGGCACCTGGCACTCTCAAACCAGACCAAGTTGGCACTGGTGTCATGTTGCGCCTGGGAGGCATCCTGCGAGGAGCGGATCTCCAGGAGGCACCCGGCATTTTAAGGCCGCAGGACCCTGAACCATTGTACAGGCTTTTTCCCTGGGAAACAAAACTCACAAGCCACTGTTCTGGGTGTCAGTTTTCAGGACCCACTTGACACTCTCAAAGCAGACCAAGTTGGCACTGGTGCCACCTTGCATCTGGGAGGCATCCTGCGAGAGGCGCAATTCCAGGAGGCACCCGGCAATTTAAGGCCGCAGGACCCTGAACCATTGTACAGGCTTTTTCCCTGGGAAACAAAACTCACAAGCCACTGTTCTGGGTGTCAGTTTTCAGGACCCACTTGGCACTCTTAAACCAGACCAAGTTGGAACTGGTGCCACCTTGTGTCTGAGAGGCATCCTGCGAGAGGCGGAATTCCAGGAGGCACCCGGCAATTTAAGGCCTCAGGCCCCTGAACCACTGTACAGGCTTTTTCCCTGGGAAACAAAACTCACAAGCAACTGTTCTGGGTGTCAGTTTTCAGGACCCACTTGGCACTCTTAAACCAGACCAAGTTGGAACTGGTGCCACCTTGCGTCTGGGAGGCATCCTGCGAGAGGCCGAATTCCAGGAGGCACCCGGCAATTTAAGGCCTCAGGCCCCTGAACCATTGTACAGGCTTTTTCCCTGGGAAACAAAACTCACAAGCCACTGTTCTGGGTGTCAGTTTGCAGGAGCCACCTGGCACTCTCAAACCAGACCAAGTTGGCACTGGTGTCATGTTGCGCCTGGGAGGCATCCTGCGAGAGGCGGAATTCCAGGAGGCACCCGGCAATTTAAGGCCTCAGGCCCCTGAACCATTGTACAGGCTTTTTCCCTGGGAAACAAAACTCACAAGCCACTCTTCTGGGTGTCAGTTTTCAGGACCCACTTGGCACTCTCAAAGCAGACCAAGTTGGCACTGGTGTCATGTTGCGCCTGGGAGGCATCCTGCGAGAGGCGGAATTCCAGGAGGCACCCGGCAATTTAAGGCCTCAGGCCCCTGAACCATTGTACAGGCTTTTTCCCTGGGAAACAAAACTCACAAGCCACTGTTCTGGGTGTCAGTTTTCAGGACCCACTTGGCACTCTTAAACCAGACCAAATTGGCACTGGTGTCATGTTGCGCCTGGGAGGCATCCTGCGAGAGGCGGATCTCCAGGAGGCACCCGGCATTTTAAGGCCGCAGGACCCTGAACCATTGTACAGGCTTTTTCCCTGGGAAACAAAACTCACAAGCCACTGTTCTGGGTGTCAGTTTTCAGGACCCACTTGACACTCTCAAAGCAGACCAAGTTGGCACTGGTGCCACCTTGCATCTGGGAGGCATCCTGCGAGAGGCGCAATTCCAGGAGGCACCCGGCAATTTAAGGCCGCAGGACCCTGAACCATTGTACAGGCTTTTTCCCTGGGAAACAAAACTCACAAGCCACTGTTCTGGGTGTCAGTTTTCAGGACCCACTTGGCACTCTTAAACCAGACCAAGTTGGAACTGGTGCCACCTTGTGTCTGAGAGGCATCCTGCGAGAGGCGGAATTCCAGGAGGCACCCGGCAATTTAAGGCCTCAGGCCCCTGAACCATTGTACAGGCTTTTTCCCTGGGAAACAAAACTCACAAGCAACTGTTCTGGGTGTCAGTTTTCAGGACCCACTTGGCACTCTTAAACCAGACCAAGTTGGAACTGGTGCCACCTTGCGTCTGGGAGGCATCCTGCGAGAGGCCGAATTCCAGGAGGCACCCGGCAATTTAATGCCTCAGGCCCCTGAACCATTGTACAGGCTTTTTCCCTAAGAAACAAAACTCACAAGCCACTGTTCTGGGTGTCAGTTTGCAGGAGCCACCTGGCACTCTCAAACCAGACCAAGTTGGCACTGGTGTCATGTTGCGCCTGGGAGGCATCCTGCGAGAGGCGGATCTCCAGGAGGCACCCGGCAATTTAAGGGCTCAGGCCCCTGAACCATTGTACAGGCTTTTTCCCTGGGAAACAAAACTCACAAGCCACTGTTCTGGGTGTCAGTTTTCAGGACCCACTTGACACTCTCAAAGCAGACCAAGTTGGCACTGGTGCCAACTTGCGTCTGGGAGGCATCCTGCGAGAGGCGCAATTCCAGGAGGCACCCGGCAATTTAAGGCCGCAGGACCCTGAACCATTGTACAGGCTTTTTCCCTGGGAAACAACATTCACAAGCCACTGTTCTGGGTGTCAGTTTGCAGGAGCCACCTGGCACTCTCAAACCAGACCAAGTTGGCACTGGTGCCATTTTGCGTCTTGGAGGCATCCTGCAAGACGCCGAATTCCAGGAGGCACCCGGCAATTTAAGGCCGCAGGACCCTGAACCATTGTACAGGCTTTTTCCCTGGGAAACAAAACTCACAAGCCACTGTTCTGGGTGTCAGTTTCCAGGACCCACTTGGCACTCTTAAACCAGACCAAGTTGGCACAGGTGTTGGTTAGCGTCTGGGAAACACCTGGCGAGTTGCGGAATTCCAGGAGGCACCCGGCAATTTAAGGCCGCAGGACCCTGAACCATTGTACAGGCTTTTTCCCTGGGAAACAAAACTCACAAGCCACTGTTCTGGGTGTCAGTTTTCAGGACCCACTTGGCACTCTCAAACCAGACCAAGTTGGCACTGGTGCCACCTTGCGTCTGGGAGGCATCCTGCGAGAGGCGCAATTCCAGGAGGCACCCGGCAATTTAAGGCCGCAGGACCAAAAACCTTTCTACAGGCGTTTTCCCTGGAAAAAAAAATTCAGAAGCCATTGTTCTGGGTGTCAGTTTGCAGGAGGCACCTGGCACTATCAAACCAGACCAAGTTGGCACTGGTGCCACCTTGCGTCTGGGAGGCATCCTGCGAGAGGCGCAATTCCAGGTGGCACCCGGCAATTTAAGGCCACAGGACCCTGAACCATTGTACAGGCTTTTTCCCTGGGCAACAAAACTCACAAGCCACTGTTCTGGGTGTCAGTTTTCAGGACCCACTTGACACTCTCAAAGCAGACCAAGTTGGCACTGGTGCCACCTTGCGTCTGGGAGGCATCCTGCGAGAGGCGCAATTCCAGGAGGCACCCGGCAATTTAAGGCCGCAGGAACCTGAACCACTGTATAGGCTTTTTCCCTGGGAAACAAAACTCACAAGCCACTGTTCTGGGTGTCAGTTTTAAGGACCCACTTGGCACTCTTAAACCAGACCAAGTTGGCACTGGTGCCACCTTGTGTCTTGGAGGCATCCTGCGAGAGGCCGAATTCCAGGAGGCGCCTGGCAATTTAAGGCCTCAGGCCCCTGAACCATTCTACAGGCTTTTTCCCTGGGAAACAAAACTCACAAGCCACTGTTCTGGGTGTCAGTTTTCAGGACCCACTTGACACTCTCAAAGCAGACCAAGTTGGCACTGGTGCCACCTTGTGTCTGAGAGGCATCCTGCGAGAGGCCGAATTCCAGGAGGCACCCGGCAATTTAAGGCCGCAGGCCCCTGAACCATTGTACAGGCTTTTTCCCTGGGAAACAAAACTCACAAGCCACTGTTCTGGGTGTCAGTTTTCAGGACACACTTGACACTCTCAAACCAGACCAAGTTGGAAATGGTGTCATTTTGCCTCTGGGAGGCACCCTGCGAGAGTCCGAATTTCAGGAGGCACCCGGCAATTTAAGGCCTCAGGCCCCTGAACCATTGTACAGGCTTTTTCCCTGGGAAACAAAACTCACAAGCCACTGTTCTGGGTGTCAGTTTTCAGAACCCACTTGGCACTCTCAAACCAGACCAAGTTGGCACTGGTGCCACCTTGCATCTGGGAGGCATCCTGCGAGAGGCGCAATTCCAGGAGGCACCCGGCAATTTAAGGCCGCAGGACCCTGAACCATTGTACAGGCTTTTTCCCTGGGAAACAAAACTCACAAGCCACTGTTCTGGGTGTCAGTTTCCAGGACCCACTTGGCACTCTTAAACCAGACCAAGTTGGCACTGGTGTTGGTTAGCGTCTGGGAAACACCTGGCGAGTTGCGGAATTGCAGGAGGCACCCGGCAATTTAAGGCCGCAGGACCCTGAACCATTGTACAGGCTTTTTCCCTGGGAAACAAAACTCACAAGCCACTGTTCTGGGTGTCAGTTTTCAGGACCCACTTGGCACTCTCAAACCAGACCAAGTTGGCACTGGTGCCACCTTGCGTCTGGGAGGCATCCTGCGAGAGGCGGAATTCCAGGAGGCACCCGGCAATTTAAGGCCGCAGGACCAAAAACCTTTCTACAGGCGTTTTCCCTGGAAAAAAAAATTCAGAAGCCATTGTTCTGGGTGTCGGTTTGCAGGAGGCACCTGGCACTCTCAAACCAGACCAAGTTGGCACTGGTGCCACCTTGCGTCTGGGAGGCATCCTGCGAGAGGCGCAATTCCAGGAGGCACCCGGCAATTTAAGGCCGCAGGACCCTGAACCATTGTACAGGCTTTTTCCCTGGGCAACAAAACTCACAAGCCACTGTTCTGGGTGTCAGTTTTCAGGACCCACTTGACACTCTTAAACCAGACAAAGTTGGAACTGGTGCCACCTTGCGTCTGGGAGGCATCCTGCGAGAGGCCGAATTCCAGGAGGCACCCGGCAATTTAAGGCCTCAGGCCCCTGAACCATTGTACAGGCTTTTTCCCTGGGAAACAAAACTCACAAGCCACTGTTCTGGGTGTCAGTTTGCAGGAGCCACCTGGCACTCTCAAACCAGACCAAGTTGGCACTGGTGTCATGTTGCGCCTGGGAGGCATCCTGCGAGAGGCGGATCTCCAGGAGGCACCCGGCAATTTAAGGCCTCAGGCCCCTGAACCATTGTACAGGCTTTTTCCCTGGGAAACAAAACTCACAAGCCACTGTTCTGGGTGTCAGTTTGCAGGACCCACTTGGCACTCTCAAAGCAGACCAAGTTGGCACTGGTGCCAACTTGCGTCTGGGAGGCATCCTGCGAGAGGCGCAATTCCAGGAGGCACCCGGCAATTTAAGGCCTCAGGCCCCTGAACCATTGTACAGGCTTTTTCCCTAAGAAACAAAACTCACAAGCCACTGTTCTGGGTGGCAGTTTGCAGGAGCCACCTGGCACTCTCAAAGCAGGCCAAGTTGGCACTGGTGTCATGTTGCGCCTGGGAGGCATCCTGCGAGAGGCGGATCTCCAGGAGGCACCCGGCATTTTAAGGCCGCAGGACCCTGAACCATTGTACAGGCTTTTTCCCTGGGAAACAAAACTCACAAGCCACTGTTCTGGGTGTCAGTTTTCAGGACCCACTTGACACTCTCAAAGCAGACCAAGTTGGCACTGGTGCCACCTTGCATCTGGGAGGCATCCTGCGAGAGGCGCAATTCCAGGAGGCACCCGGCAATTTAAGGCCGCAGGACCCTGAACCATTGTACAGGCTTTTTCCCTGGGAAACAAAACTCACAAGCCACTGTTCTGGGTGTCAGTTTTCAGGACCCACTTGGCACTCTTAAACCAGACCAAGTTGGAACTGGTGCCACCTTGTGTCTGAGAGGCATCCTGCGAGAGGCGGAATTCCAGGAGGCACCCGGCAATTTAAGGCCTCAGGCCCCTGAACCATTGTACAGGCTTTTTCCCTGGGAAACAAAACTCACAAGCAACTGTTCTGGGTGTCAGTTTTCAGGACCCACTTGGCACTCTTAAACCAGACCAAGTTGGAACTGGTGCCACCTTGCGTCTGGGAGGCATCCTGCGAGAGGCCGAATTCCAGGAGGCACCCGGCAATTTAAGGCCTCAGGCCAGTGAACCATTGTACAGGCTTTTTCCCTGGGAAACAAAACTCACAAGCCACTGTTCTGGGTGTCAGTTTGCAGGAGCCACCTGGCACTCTCAAACCAGACCAAGTTGGCACTGGTGTCATGTTGCGCCTGGGAGGCATCCTGCGAGAGGCGGATATCCAGGAGGCACCCGGCAATTTAAGGGCTCAGGCCCCTGAACCATTGTACAGGCTTTTTCCCTGGGAAACAAAACTCACAAGCCACTGTTCTGGGTGTCAGTTTTCAGGACCCACTTGACACTCTCAAAGCAGACCAAGTTGGCACTGGTGCCAACTTGCGTCTGGGAGGCATCCTGCGAGAGGCGAAATTCCAGGAGGCACCCGGCAATTTAAGGCCGCAGGACCCTGAACCATTGTACAGGCTTTTTCCCTGGGAAACAACATTCACAAGCCACTGTTCTGGGTGTCAGTTTGCAGGAGCCACCTGGCACTCTCAAACCAGACCAAGTTGGCACTGGTGCCATTTTGCGTCTTGGAGGCATCCTGCAAGACGCCGAATTCCAGGAGGCACCCGGCAATTTAAGGCCGCAGGACCCTGAACCATTGTACAGGCTTTTTCCCTGGGAAACAAAACTCACAAGCCACTGTTCTGGGTGTCAGTTTCCAGGACCCACTTGGCACTCTTAAACCAGACCAAGTTGGCACAGGTGTTGGTTAGCGTCTGGGAAACACCTGGCGAGTTGCGGAATTAAAGGAGGCACCCGGCAATTTAAGGCCGCAGGACCCTGAACCATTGTACAGGCTTTTTCCCTGGGAAACAAAACTCACAAGCCACTGTTTTGGGTGTCAGTTTTCAGGACCCACTTGGCACTCTCAAACCAGACCAAGTTGGCACTGGTGCCACCTTGCGTCTGGGAGGCATCCTGCGAGAGGCGGAATTCCAGGAGGCACCCGGCAATTTAAGGCCGCAGGACCAAAAACCTTTCTACAGGCGTTTTCCCTGGAAAAAAAAATTCAGAAGCCATTGTTCTGGGTGTCAGTTTGCAGGAGGCACCTGGCACTCTCAAACCAGACCAAGTTGGCACTGGTGCCACCTTGCGTCTGGGAGGCATCCTGCGAGAGGCGCAATTCCAGGTGGCACCCGGCAATTTAAGGCCGCAGGACCCTGAACCATTGTACAGGCTTTTTCCCTGGGCAACAAAACTCACAAGCCACTGTTCTGGGTGTCAGTTTTCAGGACCCACTTGACACTCTCAAAGCAGACCAAGTTGGCACTGGTGCCACCTTGCGTCTGGGAGGCATCCTGCGAGAGGCGCAATTCCAGGAGGCACCCGGCAATTTAAGGCCGCAGGAACCTGAACCACTGTATAGGCTTTTTCCCTGGGAAACAAAACTCACAAGCCACTGTTCTGGGTGTCAGTTTTCAGGACCCACTTGGCACTCTTAAACCAGACCAAGTTGGCACTGGTGCCACCTTGTGTCTTGGAGGCATCCTGCGAGAGGCCGAATTCCAGGAGGCACCTGGCAATTTAAGGCCTCAGGCCCCTGAACAATTCTACAGGCTTTTTCCCTGGAAAACAAAACTCACAAGCCACTGTTCTGGGTGTCAGTTTTCAGGACCCACTTGACACTCTCAAAGCAGACCAAGTTGGCACTGGTGCCACCTTGCGTCTGGGAGGCATCCTGCGAGAGGCCGAATTCCAGGAGGCACCCGGCAATTTAAGGCCGCAGGCCCCTGAACCATTGTACAGGCTTTTTCCCTGGGAAACAAAACTCACAAGCCACTGTTCTGGGTGTCAGTTTTCAGGACACACTTGACACTCTCAAACCAGACCAAGTTGGAAATGGTGTCATTTTGCCTCTGGGAGGCACCCTGCGAGAGTCCGAATTTCAGGAGGCACCCGGCAATTTAAGGCCTCAGGCCCCTGAACCATTGTACAGGCTTTTTCCCTGGGAAACAAAACTCACAAGCCACTGTTCTGGGTGTCAGTTTTCAGAACCCACTTGGCACTCTCAAACCAGACCAAGTTGGCACTGGTGTCATGTTGCGCCTGGGAGGCATCCTGCGAGAGGCGGAATTCCAGGAGGCACCCGGCAATTTAAGGCCTCAGGCCCCTGTACCATTGTACAGGCTTTTTCCCTGGGAAACAAAACTCACAAGCCACTGTTCTGGGTGTCAGTTTTCAGGACCCACTTGGCACTCTTAAACCAGACCAAATTGGCACAGGTGCCACCTTGCGTCTGGGAGGCATCCTGCGAGAGGCCAAATTCCAGGAGGCACCCTGCAATTTAAGGCCTCAGGCCCCTGAACCATTGTACAGGCTTTTTCTCTAAGAAACAAAACTCACAAGCCACTGTTCTGGGTGTCAGTTTGCAGGAGCCACCTGGCACTCTCAAACCAGACCAAGTTGGCACTGGTGTCATGTTGCGCCTGGGAGGCATCCTGCGAGAGGCGGATCTCCAGGAGGCACCCTGCATTTTAAGGCCGCAGGACCCTGAACCATTGTACAGGCTTTTTCCCTGGGAAACAAAACTCACAAGCCACTGTTCTGGGTGTCAGTTTTCAGGACCCACTTGACACTCTCAAAGCAGACCAAGTTGGCACTGGTGCCACCTTGCATCTGGGAGGCATCCTGCGAGAGGCGCAATTCCAGGAGGCACCCGGCAATTTAAGGCCGCAGGACCCTGAACCATTGTACAGGCTTTTTCCCTGGGAAACAAAACTCACAAGCAACTGTTCTGGGTGTCAGTTTCCAGGACCCACTTGGCACTCTTAAACCAGACCAAGTTGGCACTGGTGTTGGTTAGCGTCTGGGAAACACCTGGCGAGTTGCGCAATTCCAGGAGGCACCCGGCAATTTAAGGCCGCAGGACCCTGAACCATTGTACAGGCTTTTTCCCTGGGAAACAAAACTCACAAGACACTGTTCTGGGTGTCAGTTTGCAGGACCCACTTGGCACTCTCAAACCAGACCAAGTTGGCACTGGTGCCACCTTGCGTCTGGGAGGCATCCTGCGAGAGGCGGAATTCCAGGAGGCACCCGGCAATTTAAGGCCGCAGGACCAAAAACCTTTCTACAGGCGTTTTCCCTGGAAAAAAAAATTCAGAAGCCATTGTTCTGGGTGTCGGTTTGCAGGAGGCACCTGGCACTCTCAAACCAGACCAAGTTGGCACTGGTGCCACCTTGCGTCTGGGAGGCATCCTGCGAGAGGCGCAATTCCAGGAGGCACCCGGCAATTTAAGGCCGCAGGACCCTGAACCATTGTACAGGCTTTTTCCCTGGGCAACAAAACTCACAAGCCACTGTTCTGGGTGTCAGTTTTCAGGACCCACTTGACACTCTCAAAGCAGACCAAGTTGGCACTGGTGCCACCTTGCGTCTGGGAGGCATCCTGCGAGAGGCGCAATTCCAGGAGGCACCCGGCAATTTAAGGCCGCAGGAACCTGAACCACTGTATAGGCTTTTTCCCTGGGAAACAAAACTCACAAGCCACTGTTCTGGGTGTCAGTTTTCAGGACCCACTTGGCACTCTTAAACCAGACCAAGTTGGCACTGGTGCCACCTTGTGTCTTGGAGGCATCCTGCGAGAGGCCGAATTCCAGGAGGCACCTGGCAATTTAAGGCCTCAGGCCCCTGAACCATTGTACAGGCTTTTTCCCTGGGAAACAAAACTCACAAGCCACTGTTCTGGGTGTCAGTTTTCAGGACCCACTTGACACTCTCAAAGCAGACCAAGTTGGCACTGGTGCCACCTTGCGTCTGGGAGGCATCCTGCGAGAGGCCGAATTCCAGGAGGCACCCGGCAATTTAAGGCCGCAGGACCCTGAACCATTGTACAGGCTTTTTCCCTGGGAAACAAAACTCACAAGCCACTGTTCTGGGTGTCAGTTTTCAGGACACACTTGACACTCTCAAACCAGACCAAGTTGGAAATGGTGTCATTTTGCCTCTGGGAGGCACCCTGCGAGAGTCCGAATTTCAGGAGGCACCCGGTAATTTAAGGCCTCAGGCCCCTGAACCATTGTACAGGCTTTTTCCCTGGGAAACAAAACTCACAAGCCACTGTTCTGGGTGTCAGTTTTCAGAACCCACTTGGCACTCTCAAACCAGACCAAGTTGGCACTGGTGTCATGTTGCGCCTGGGAGGCATCCTGCGAGAGGCGGATCTCTAGGAGGCACCCGGCAATTTAAGGCCTCAGGCCCCTGAACCATTGTACAGGCTTTTTCCCTGGGAAACAAAACTCACAAGCCACTGTTCTGGGTGTCAGTTTTCAGGACCCACTTGGCACTCTTAAACCAGACCAAATTGGCACTGGTGCCACCTTGCGTCTGGGAGGCATCCTGCGAGAGGCCGAATTCCAGGAGGCACCCAGCAATTTAAGGCCTCAGGCCCCTGAACCATTGTACAGGGTTTTTCCCTAAGAAACAAAACTCACAAGCCACTGTTCTGGGTGTCAGTTTGCAGGAGGCACCTGGCACTCTCAAACCAGACCAAGTTGGCACTGGTGTCATGTTGCGCCTGGGAGGCATCCTGCGAGGAGCGGATCTCCAGGAGGCACCCGGCATTTTAAGGCCGCAGGACCCTGAACCATTGTACAGGCTTTTTCCCTGGGAAACAAAACTCACAAGCCACTGTTCTGGGTGTCAGTTTTCAGGACCCACTTGACACTCTCAAAGCAGACCAAGTTGGCACTGGTGCCACCTTGCATCTGGGAGGCATCCTGCGAGAGGCGCAATTCCAGGAGGCACCCGGCAATTTAAGGCCGCAGGACCCTGAACCATTGTACAGGCTTTTTCCCTGGGAAACAAAACTCACAAGCCACTGTTCTGGGTGTCAGTTTTCAGGACCCACTTGGCACTCTTAAACCAGACCAAGTTGGAACTGGTGCCACCTTGTGTCTGAGAGGCATCCTGCGAGAGGCGGAATTCCAGGAGGCACCCGGCAATTTAAGGCCTCAGGCCCCTGAACCACTGTACAGGCTTTTTCCCTGGGAAACAAAACTCACAAGCAACTGTTCTGGGTGTCAGTTTTCAGGACCCACTTGGCACTCTTAAACCAGACCAAGTTGGAACTGGTGCCACCTTGCGTCTGGGAGGCATCCTGCGAGAGGCCGAATTCCAGGAGGCACCCGGCAATTTAAGGCCTCAGGCCCCTGAACCATTGTACAGGCTTTTTCCCTGGGAAACAAAACTCACAAGCCACTGTTCTGGGTGTCAGTTTGCAGGAGCCACCTGGCACTCTCAAACCAGACCAAGTTGGCACTGGTGTCATGTTGCGCCTGGGAGGCATCCTGCGAGAGGCGGAATTCCAGGAGGCACCCGGCAATTTAAGGCCTCAGGCCCCTGAACCATTGTACAGGCTTTTTCCCTGGGAAACAAAACTCACAAGCCACTCTTCTGGGTGTCAGTTTTCAGGACCCACTTGGCACTCTCAAAGCAGACCAAGTTGGCACTGGTGTCATGTTGCGCCTGGGAGGCATCCTGCGAGAGGCGGAATTCCAGGAGGCACCCGGCAATTTAAGGCCTCAGGCCCCTGAACCATTGTACAGGCTTTTTCCCTGGGAAACAAAACTCACAAGCCACTGTTCTGGGTGTCAGTTTTCAGGACCCACTTGGCACTCTTAAACCAGACCAAATTGGCACTGGTGTCATGTTGCGCCTGGGAGGCATCCTGCGAGAGGCGGATCTCCAGGAGGCACCCGGCATTTTAAGGCCGCAGGACCCTGAACCATTGTACAGGCTTTTTCCCTGGGAAACAAAACTCACAAGCCACTGTTCTGGGTGTCAGTTTTCAGGACCCACTTGACACTCTCAAAGCAGACCAAGTTGGCACTGGTGCCACCTTGCATCTGGGAGGCATCCTGCGAGAGGCGCAATTCCAGGAGGCACCCGGCAATTTAAGGCCGCAGGACCCTGAACCATTGTACAGGCTTTTTCCCTGGGAAACAAAACTCACAAGCCACTGTTCTGGGTGTCAGTTTTCAGGACCCACTTGGCACTCTTAAACCAGACCAAGTTGGAACTGGTGCCACCTTGTGTCTGAGAGGCATCCTGCGAGAGGCGGAATTCCAGGAGGCACCCGGCAATTTAAGGCCTCAGGCCCCTGAACCATTGTACAGGCTTTTTCCCTGGGAAACAAAACTCACAAGCAACTGTTCTGGGTGTCAGTTTTCAGGACCCACTTGGCACTCTTAAACCAGACCAAGTTGGAACTGGTGCCACCTTGCGTCTGGGAGGCATCCTGCGAGAGGCCGAATTCCAGGAGGCACCCGGCAATTTAATGCCTCAGGCCCCTGAACCATTGTACAGGCTTTTTCCCTAAGAAACAAAACTCACAAGCCACTGTTCTGGGTGTCAGTTTGCAGGAGCCACCTGGCACTCTCAAACCAGACCAAGTTGGCACTGGTGTCATGTTGCGCCTGGGAGGCATCCTGCGAGAGGCGGATCTCCAGGAGGCACCCGGCAATTTAAGGGCTCAGGCCCCTGAACCATTGTACAGGCTTTTTCCCTGGGAAACAAAACTCACAAGCCACTGTTCTGGGTGTCAGTTTTCAGGACCCACTTGACACTCTCAAAGCAGACCAAGTTGGCACTGGTGCCAACTTGCGTCTGGGAGGCATCCTGCGAGAGGCGCAATTCCAGGAGGCACCCGGCAATTTAAGGCCGCAGGACCCTGAACCATTGTACAGGCTTTTTCCCTGGGAAACAACATTCACAAGCCACTGTTCTGGGTGTCAGTTTGCAGGAGCCACCTGGCACTCTCAAACCAGACCAAGTTGGCACTGGTGCCATTTTGCGTCTTGGAGGCATCCTGCAAGACGCCGAATTCCAGGAGGCACCCGGCAATTTAAGGCCGCAGGACCCTGAACCATTGTACAGGCTTTTTCCCTGGGAAACAAAACTCACAAGCCACTGTTCTGGGTGTCAGTTTCCAGGACCCACTTGGCACTCTTAAACCAGACCAAGTTGGCACAGGTGTTGGTTAGCGTCTGGGAAACACCTGGCGAGTTGCGGAATTCCAGGAGGCACCCGGCAATTTAAGGCCGCAGGACCCTGAACCATTGTACAGGCTTTTTCCCTGGGAAACAAAACTCACAAGCCACTGTTCTGGGTGTCAGTTTTCAGGACCCACTTGGCACTCTCAAACCAGACCAAGTTGGCACTGGTGCCACCTTGCGTCTGGGAGGCATCCTGCGAGAGGCGCAATTCCAGGAGGCACCCGGCAATTTAAGGCCGCAGGACCAAAAACCTTTCTACAGGCGTTTTCCCTGGAAAAAAAAATTCAGAAGCCATTGTTCTGGGTGTCAGTTTGCAGGAGGCACCTGGCACTATCAAACCAGACCAAGTTGGCACTGGTGCCACCTTGCGTCTGGGAGGCATCCTGCGAGAGGCGCAATTCCAGGTGGCACCCGGCAATTTAAGGCCACAGGACCCTGAACCATTGTACAGGCTTTTTCCCTGGGCAACAAAACTCACAAGCCACTGTTCTGGGTGTCAGTTTTCAGGACCCACTTGACACTCTCAAAGCAGACCAAGTTGGCACTGGTGCCACCTTGCGTCTGGGAGGCATCCTGCGAGAGGCGCAATTCCAGGAGGCACCCGGCAATTTAAGGCCGCAGGAACCTGAACCACTGTATAGGCTTTTTCCCTGGGAAACAAAACTCACAAGCCACTGTTCTGGGTGTCAGTTTTAAGGACCCACTTGGCACTCTTAAACCAGACCAAGTTGGCACTGGTGCCACCTTGTGTCTTGGAGGCATCCTGCGAGAGGCCGAATTCCAGGAGGCGCCTGGCAATTTAAGGCCTCAGGCCCCTGAACCATTCTACAGGCTTTTTCCCTGGGAAACAAAACTCACAAGCCACTGTTCTGGGTGTCAGTTTTCAGGACCCACTTGACACTCTCAAAGCAGACCAAGTTGGCACTGGTGCCACCTTGTGTCTGAGAGGCATCCTGCGAGAGGCCGAATTCCAGGAGGCACCCGGCAATTTAAGGCCGCAGGCCCCTGAACCATTGTACAGGCTTTTTCCCTGGGAAACAAAACTCACAAGCCACTGTTCTGGGTGTCAGTTTTCAGGACACACTTGACACTCTCAAACCAGACCAAGTTGGAAATGGTGTCATTTTGCCTCTGGGAGGCACCCTGCGAGAGTGCGAATTTCAGGAGGCACCCGGCAATTTAAGGCCTCAGGCCCCTGAACCATTGTACAGGCTTTTTCCCTGGGAAACAAAACTCACAAGCCACTGTTCTGGGTGTCAGTTTTCAGAACCCACTTGGCACTCTCAAACCAGACCAAGTTGGCACTGGTGTCATGTTGCGCCTGGGAGGCATCCTGCGAGAGGCGGAATTCCAGGAGGCACCCGGCAATTTAAGGCCTCAGGCCCCTGAACCATTGTACAGGCTTTTTCCCTGGGAAACAAAACTCACAAGCCACTGTTCTGGGTGTCAGTTTTCAGGACCCACTTGGCACTCTTAAACCAGACCAAATTGGCACTGGTGCCACCTTGCGTCTGGGAGGCATCCTGCGAGAGGCCGAATTCCAGGAGGCACCCTGCAATTTAAGGCCTCAGGCCCCTGAACCATTGTACAGGCTTTTTCCCTAAGAAACAAAACTCACAAGCCACTGTTCTGGGTGTCAGTTTGCAGGAGCCACCTGGCACTCTCAAACCAGACCAAGTTGGCACTGGTGTCATGTTGCGCCTGGGAGGCATCCTGCGAGAGGCGGATCTCCAGGAGGCACCCGGCAATTTAAGGCCGCAGGCCCCTGAACCATTGTACAGGCTTTTTCCCTGGGAAACAAAACTCACAAGCCACTGTTCTGGGTGTCAGTTTTCAGGACCCACTTGACACTCTCAAAGCAGACCAAGTTGGCACTGGTGCCACCTTGCATCTGGGAGGCATCCTGCGAGAGGCGCAATTCCAGGAGGCACCCGGCAATTTAAGGCCGCAGGACCCTGAACCATTGTACAGGCTTTTTCCCTGGGAAACAAAACTCACAAGCCACTGTTCTGGGTGTCAGTTTTCAGGACCCACTTGGCACTCTCAAACCAGACCAAGTTGGAACTGGTGCCACCTTGTGTCTGAGAGGCATCCTGCGAGAGGCGGAATTCCAGGAGGCACCCGGCAATTTAAGGCCTCAGGCCCCTGAACCATTGTACAGGCTTTTTCCCTGGGAAACAAAACTCACAAGCCACTGTTCTGGGTGTCAGTTTGCAGGACCCACTTGGCACTCTTAAACCAGACCAAGTTGGAACTGGTGCCACCTTGCGTCTGGGAGGCATCCTGCGAGAGGCCGAATTCCAGGAGGCACCCGGCAATTTAAGGCCTCAGGCCCCTGAACCATTGTACAGGCTTTTTCCCTAAGAAACAAAACTCACAAGCCACTGTTCTGGGTGTCAGTTTGCAGGAGCCACCTGGCACTCTCAAACCAGACCAAGTTGGCACTGGTGTCATGTTGCGCCTGGGAGGCATCCTGCGAGAGGCGGATCTCCAGGAGGCACCCGGCAATTTACGGGCTCAGGACCCTGAACCATTGTACAGGCTTTTTCCCTGGGAAACAAAACTCACAAGCCACTGTTCTGGGTGTCAGTTTTCAGGACCCACTTGACACTCTCAAAGCAGACCAAGTTGGCACTGGTGCCAACTTGCGTCTGGGAGGCATCCTGCGAGAGGCGCAATTCCAGGAGGCACCCGGCAATTTAAGGCCGCAGGACCCTGAACCATTGTACAGGCTTTTTCCCTGGGAAACAACATTCACAAGCCACTGTTCTGGGTGTCAGTTTGCAGGAGCCACCTGGCACTCTCAAACCAGACCAAGTTGGCACTGGTGCCATTTTGCGTCTTGGAGGCATCCTGCAAGACGCCGAATTCCAGGAGGCACCCGGCAATTTAAGGCCGCAGGACCCTGAACCATTGTACAGGCTTTTTCCCTGGGAAACAAAACTCACAAGCCACTGTTCTGGGTGTCAGTTTCCAGGACCCACTTGGCACTCTTAAACCAGACCAAGTTGGCACAGGTGTTGGTTAGCGTCTGGGAAACACCTGGCGAGTTGCGGAATTCCAGGAGGCACCCGGCAATTTAAGGCCGCAGGACCCTGAACCATTGTACAGGCTTTTTCCCTGGGAAACAAAACTCACAAGCCACTGTTCTGGGTGTCAGTTTTCAGGACCCACTTGGTACTCTCAAACCAGACAAAGTTGGCACTGGTGCCACCTTGCGTCTGGGAGGCATCCTGCGAGAGGCGGAATTCCAGGAGGCACCCGGCAATTTAAGGCCGCAGGACCAAAAACCTTTCTACAGGCGTTTTCCCTGGAAAAAAAAATTCAGAAGCCATTGTCCTGGGTGTCAGTTTGCAGGACCCACTTGGCACTCTTAAACCAGACCAAGTTGGCACTGGTGCCACCTTGTGTCTTGGAGGCATCCTGCGAGAGGCGGAATTCCAGGAGGCACCCGGCAATTTAAGGCCGCAGGACCCTGAACCATTGTACAGGCTTTTTCCCTGGATAAAAAAATTCCGAAGCCATTGTTCTGGGTGTAAGTTTTCAGGAGGCACCTGGCACTCTCAAACCAGACCAAGTTGGCACTGGTGCCACCTTGCGTCTGGGAGGCATCCTGCGAGAGGCGCAATTCCAGGTGGCACCCGGCAATTTAAGGCCGCAGGACCCTGAACCATTGTACAGGCTTTTTCCCTGGGCAACAAAACTCACAAGCCACTGTTCTGGGTGTCAGTTTGCAGGAGCCACCTGGCACTCTCAAACCAGACTAAGTTGGCACTGGTGTCATTTTGCGCCTGGGAGGCATCCTGCGAGAGGCGGATCTCCAGGAGGCACCCGGCATTTTAAGGCCGCAGGACCCTGAACCATTGTACAGGCTTTTTCCCTGGGAAACAAAACTCACAAGCCACTGTTCTGGGTGTCAGTTTTCAGGACCCACTTGACACTCTCAAAGCAGACCAAGTTGGCACTGGTGCCACCTTGCGTCTGGGAGGCATCCTGCGAGAGGCCGAATTCCAGGAGGCACCCGGCAGATTAAGGCCGCAGGACCCTGAACCATTGTACAGGCTTTTTCCCTGGGAAACAAAACTCACAAGCCACTGTTCTGGGTGTCAGTTTTCAGGACCCACTTGGCACTCTTTAACCAGACCAAGTTGGAACTGGTGCCACCTTGTGTCTGAGAGGCATCCTGCGAGAGGCGGAATTCCAGGAGGCACCCGGCAATTTAAGGCCTCAGGCCCCTGAACCATTGTACAGGCTTTTTCCCTGGGAAACAAAACTCACAAGCCACTGTTCTGGGTGTCAGTTTTCAGGACCCACTTGACACTCTCAAAGCAGACCAAGTTGGCACTAGTGCCAACTTGCGTCTGGGAGGCATCCTGCGAGAGGCGCAATTCCAGGAGGCACCCGGCAATTTAAGGCCGCAGGACCCTGAACCATTGTACAGGATTTTTCCCTGGGAAACAACATTCACAAGCCACTGTTCTGGGTGTCAGTTTGCAGGAGCCACCTGGCACTCTCAAACCAGACCAAGTTGGCACTGTTGCCATTTTGCGTCTTGGAGGCATCCTGCAAGACGCCGAATTCCAGGAGGCACCCGGCAATTTAAGGCCGCAGGACCCTGAACCATTGTACAGGCTTTTTCCCTGGGAAACAAAACTCACAAGCCACTGTTCTGGGTGTCAGTTTCCAGGACCCACTTGGCACTCTTAAACCAGACCAAGTTGGCACTGGTGTTGGTTAGCGTCTGGGAAACACCTGGCGAGTTGCGGAATTCTAGGAGGCACCCGGCAATTTAAGGTTGCAGGACCCTGAACCATTGTACAGGCTTTTTCCCTGGGAAACAAAACTCACAAGCCACTGTTCTGGGTGTCAGTTTTCAGGACCCACTTGGCACTCTCAAACCAGACCAAGTTGGCACTGGTGCCACCTTGCGTCTGGGAGGCATCCTGCGAGAGGCGGAATTCCAGGAGGCACCCGGCAATTTAAGGCCGCAGGACCAAAAACCTTTCTACAGGCGTTTTCCCTGGAAAAAAAAATTCAGAAGCCATTGTTCTGGGTGTCAGTTTGCAGGAGGCACCTGGCACTCTCAAACCAGACCAAGTTGGCACTGGTGCCACCTTGCGTCTGGGAGGCATCCTGCAAGAGGCGCAATTCCAGGTGGCACCCGGCAATTTAAGGCCGCAGGACCCTGAACCATTGTACAGGCTTTTTCCCTGGGCAACAAAACTCACAAGCCACTGTTCTGGGTGTCAGTTTTCAGGACCCACTTGGCACTCTCAAAGCAGACCAAGTTGGCACTGGTGCCACATTGCGTCTGGGAGGCATCCTGCGAGAGGCCGAATTCCAGGAGGCACCCGGCAATTTAAGGCCTCAGGACCCTGAACCATTGTACAGGCTTTTTCCCTGGGAAACAAAACTCACAAGCCACTGTTCTGGGTGTCAGTTTGCAGGAGCCACCTGGCACTCTCAAACCAGACCAAGTTGGCACTGGTGTCATGTTGCGCCTGGGAGGCATCCTGCGAGAGGCGGATCTCCAGGAGGCACCCGGCAATTTAAGGCCGCAGGCCCCTGAACCATTGTACAGGCTTTTTCCCTGGGAAACAAAACTCACAAGCCACTGTTCTGGGTGTCAGTTTTCAGGACCCACTTGACACTCTCAAAGCAGACCAAGTTGGCACTGGTGCCACCTTGCATCTGGGAGGCATCCTGCGAGAGGCGCAATTCCAGGAGGCACCCGGCAATTTAAGGCCGCAGGACCCTGAACCATTGTACAGGCTTTTTCCCTGGGAAACAAAACTCACAAGCCACTGTTCTGGGTGTCAGTTTTCAGGACCCACTTGGCACTCTCAAACCAGACCAAGTTGGAACTGGTGCCACCTTGTGTCTGAGAGGCATCCTGCGAGAGGCGGAATTCCAGGAGGCACCCGGCAATTTAAGGCCTCAGGCCCCTGAACCATTGTACAGGCTTTTTCCCTGGGAAACAAAACTCACAAGCCACTGTTCTGGGTGTCAGTTTGCAGGACCCACTTGGCACTCTTAAACCAGACCAAGTTGGAACTGGTGCCACCTTGCGTCTGGGAGGCATCCTGCGAGAGGCCGAATTCCAGGAGGCACCCGGCAATTTAAGGCCTCAGGCCCCTGAACCATTGTACAGGCTTTTTCCCTAAGAAACAAAACTCACAAGCCACTGTTCTGGGTGTCAGTTTGCAGGAGCCACCTGGCACTCTCAAACCAGACCAAGTTGGCACTGGTGTCATGTTGCGCCTGGGAGGCATCCTGCGAGAGGCGGATCTCCAGGAGGCACCCGGCAATTTACGGGCTCAGGACCCTGAACCATTGTACAGGCTTTTTCCCTGGGAAACAAAACTCACAAGCCACTGTTCTGGGAGTCAGTTTTCAGGACCCACTTGACACTCTCAAAGCAGACCAAGTTGGCACTGGTGCCAACTTGCGTCTGGGAGGCATCCTGCGAGAGGCGCAATTCCAGGAGGCACCCGGCAATTTAAGGCCGCAGGACCCTGAACCATTGTACAGGCTTTTTCCCTGGGAAACAACATTCACAAGCCACTGTTCTGGGTGTCAGTTTGCAGGAGCCACCTGGCACTCTCAAACCAGACCAAGTTGGCACTGGTGCCATTTTGCGTCTTGGAGGCATCCTGCAAGACGCCGAATTCCAGGAGGCACCCGGCAATTTAAGGCCGCAGGACCCTGAACCATTGTACAGGCTTTTTCCCTGGGAAACAAAACTCACAAGCCACTGTTCTGGGTGTCAGTTTCCAGGACCCACTTGGCACTCTTAAACCAGACCAAGTTGGCACAGGTGTTGGTTAGCGTCTGGGAAACACCTGGCGAGTTGCGGAATTCCAGGAGGCACCCGGCAATTTAAGGCCGCAGGACCCTGAACCATTGTACAGGCTTTTTCCCTGGGAAACAAAACTCACAAGCCACTGTTCTGGGTGTCAGTTTTCAGGACCCACTTGGTACTCTCAAACCAGACAAAGTTGGCACTGGTGCCACCTTGCGTCTGGGAGGCATCCTGCGAGAGGCGGAATTCCAGGAGGCACCCGGCAATTTAAGGCCGCAGGACCAAAAACCTTTCTACAGGCGTTTTCCCTGGAAAAAAAAATTCAGAAGCCATTGTCCTGGGTGTCAGTTTGCAGGACCCACTTGGCACTCTTAAACCAGACCAAGTTGGCACTGGTGCCACCTTGTGTCTTGGAGGCATCCTGCGAGAGGCGGAATTCCAGGAGGCACCCGGCAATTTAAGGCCGCAGGACCCTGAACCATTGTACAGGCTTTTTCCCTGGATAAAAAAATTCCGAAGCCATTGTTCTGGGTGTAAGTTTTCAGGAGGCACCTGGCACTCTCAAACCAGACCAAGTTGGCACTGGTGCCACCTTGCGTCTGGGAGGCATCCTGCGAGAGGCGCAATTCCAGGTGGCACCCGGCAATTTAAGGCCGCAGGACCCTGAACCATTGTACAGGCTTTTTCCCTGGGCAACAAAACTCACAAGCCACTGTTCTGGGTGTCAGTTTGCAGGAGCCACCTGGCACTCTCAAACCAGACTAAGTTGGCACTGGTGTCATTTTGCGCCTGGGAGGCATCCTGCGAGAGGCGGATCTCCAGGAGGCACCCGGCATTTTAAGGCCGCAGGACCCTGAACCATTGTACAGGCTTTTTCCCTGGGAAACAAAACTCACAAGCCACTGTTCTGGGTGTCAGTTTTCAGGACCCACTTGACACTCTCAAAGCAGACCAAGTTGGCACTGGTGCCACCTTGCGTCTGGGAGGCATCCTGCGAGAGGCCGAATTCCAGGAGGCACCCGGCAGATTAAGGCCGCAGGACCCTGAACCATTGTACAGGCTTTTTCCCTGGGAAACAAAACTCACAAGCCACTGTTCTGGGTGTCAGTTTTCAGGACCCACTTGGCACTCTTTAACCAGACCAAGTTGGAACTGGTGCCACCTTGTGTCTGAGAGGCATCCTGCGAGAGGCGGAATTCCAGGAGGCACCCGGCAATTTAAGGCCTCAGGCCCCTGAACCATTGTACAGGCTTTTTCCCTGGGAAACAAAACTCACAAGCCACTGTTCTGGGTGTCAGTTTTCAGGACCCACTTGACACTCTCAAAGCAGACCAAGTTGGCACTAGTGCCAACTTGCGTCTGGGAGGCATCCTGCGAGAGGCGCAATTCCAGGAGGCACCCGGCAATTTAAGGCCGCAGGACCCTGAACCATTGTACAGGATTTTTCCCTGGGAAACAACATTCACAAGCCACTGTTCTGGGTGTCAGTTTGCAGGAGCCACCTGGCACTCTCAAACCAGACCAAGTTGGCACTGTTGCCATTTTGCGTCTTGGAGGCATCCTGCAAGACGCCGAATTCCAGGAGGCACCCGGCAATTTAAGGCCGCAGGACCCTGAACCATTGTACAGGCTTTTTCCCTGGGAAACAAAACTCACAAGCCACTGTTCTGGGTGTCAGTTTCCAGGACCCACTTGGCACTCTTAAACCAGACCAAGTTGGCACTGGTGTTGGTTAGCGTCTGGGAAACACCTGGCGAGTTGCGGAATTCTAGGAGGCACCCGGCAATTTAAGGTTGCAGGACCCTGAACCATTGTACAGGCTTTTTCCCTGGGAAACAAAACTCACAAGCCACTGTTCTGGGTGTCAGTTTTCAGGACCCACTTGGCACTCTCAAACCAGACCAAGTTGGCACTGGTGCCACCTTGCGTCTGGGAGGCATCCTGCGAGAGGCGGAATTCCAGGAGGCACCCGGCAATTTAAGGCCGCAGGACCAAAAACCTTTCTACAGGCGTTTTCCCTGGAAAAAAAAATTCAGAAGCCATTGTTCTGGGTGTCAGTTTGCAGGAGGCACCTGGCACTCTCAAACCAGACCAAGTTGGCACTGGTGCCACCTTGCGTCTGGGAGGCATCCTGCAAGAGGCGCAATTCCAGGTGGCACCCGGCAATTTAAGGCCGCAGGACCCTGAACCATTGTACAGGCTTTTTCCCTGGGCAACAAAACTCACAAGCCACTGTTCTGGGTGTCAGTTTTCAGGACCCACTTGGCACTCTCAAAGCAGACCAAGTTGGCACTGGTGCCACATTGCGTCTGGGAGGCATCCTGCGAGAGGCCGAATTCCAGGAGGCACCCGGCAATTTAAGGCCTCAGGACCCTGAACCATTGTACAGGCTTTTTCCCTGGGAAACAAAACTCACAAGCCACTGTTCTGGGTGTCAGTTTTCAGGACACACTTGACACTCTCAAACCAGACCAAGTTGGAAATGGTGTCATTTTGCCTCTGGGAGGCACCCTGCGAGAGTCCGAATTTCAGGAGGCACCCAGCAATTTAAGGCCTCAGGCCCCTGAACCATTGTACAGGCTTTTTCCCTGGGAAACAAAACTCACAAGCCACTGTTCTGGGTGTCAGTTTTCAGGACCCACTTGGCACTCCTAAAAAAGACCAAGTTGGCACTGGTGCCACCTTGCGTCTGGGAGGCATCCTGCGAGAGGCGGAATTCCAGGAGGCACCCGGCAATTTAAGGCCGCAGGACCCAAAACCATTCTACAGGCTTTTTCCCTGGAAAACAAAATTCAGAAGCCACTGTTCTGGGTGTCAGTTTGCAGGACCCACTTGGCACTCTCAAACAAGACCAAGTTGGCACTGGTGCCACCTTGCGTCTGGGAGGCATCTTGCAAGACGCCGAATTCCAGGAGGCACCCGGCAATTTAAGGCCTCAGGCCCCTGAACCATTGTACAGGCTTTTTCCCTGGGAAACAAAACTCACAAGCCACTGTTCTGGGTGTCAGTTTTCAGGACCCACTTGACACTCTCAAAGCAGACCAATTTTGCACTAGTGCCACCTTGCGTCTGGGAGGCATCCTGCGAGAGGCGCAATTCCAGGAGGCACCCGGCAATTTAAGGCCGCAGGACCCTGAACCATTGTACAGGCTTTTTCCCTGGGAAACAAAACTCACAAGCCATTGTTCTGGGTGTCAGTTTGCAGGACCCACTTGCCACTCTCAAACCAGACCAAGTTGGCACTGGTGCCACCTTGTGTCTGGGAGGCATCCTGCGAGAGGCGGAATTCCAGGAGGCACCCGGCAATTTAAGGCCTCAGGCCCCTGAACCATTGTACAGGCTTTTTCCCTGGGAAACAAAACTCACAAGCCACTGTTCTGGGTGTCAGTTTGCAGGACCCACTTGGCACTCTTAAACCAGACGAAGTTGGCACTGGTGTCATGTTGCGCCTGGGAGGCATCCTGCGAGAGGCGGAATTCCAGGAGGCACCCGGCAATTTAAGGCCGCAGGACCCTGAACCATTGTACAGGCTTTTTCCCTGGGAAACAAAACTCACAAGCCACTGTTCTGGGTGTCAGTTTTCAGGACCCACTTGACACTCTCAAAGCAGACCAAGTTGGCACTGGTGCCACCTTGCATCTGGGAGGCATCCTGCGAGAGGCGCAATTCCAGGAGGCACCCGGCAATTTAAGGCCGCAGGACCCTGAACCATTGTACAGGCTTTTTCCCTGGGAAACAAAACTCACAAGCCACTGTTCTGGGTGTCAGTTTTCAGGACCCACTTGGCACTGTTAAACCAGACCAAGTTGGAACTGGTGCCACCTTGTGTATGAGAGGCATCCTGCGAGAGGCCGAATTCCAGGAGGCACCTGGCAATTTAAGGCCTCAGGCCTTTAAACCATTGTACAGGCTTTCTCCCTGGGAAACAAAACTCACAAGCAACTGTTCTGGGTGTCAGTTTTCAGGACCCACTTGGCACTCTTAAACCAGACCAAGTTGGCACTGGTGTTGCTTAGCGTCTGGGAAACACCTGGCGAGATGCGGAATTCCAGGAGGCACCCAGCAATTTAAGGCCGCAGGACCCTGAACAATTGTACAGGCTTTTTCCCTGGGAAACAACATTCACAAGCCACTGTTCTGGGTGTCAGTTTGCAGGAGCCACCTGGCACTCTCAAACCAGATCAAGTTGGCACTGGTGCCATTTTGCATCTTGGAGGCATCCTGCAAGACGCCGAATTCCAGGAGGCACCCGGCAATTTAAGGCCGCAGGACCCTGAACCATTGTACAGGCTTTTTCCCTGGGAAACAAAACTCACAAGCCACTGTTCTGGGTGTCAGTTTTCAGGACCCACTTGGCACTCTCAAACCAGACCAAGTTGGCACTGGTGCCACCTTGCGTCTGGGAGGCATCCTGCGAGAGGCGGAATCCCAGGAGGCACCCGGCAATTTAAGGCCTCAGGCCCCTGAACCATTGTACAGGCTTTTTCCCTGGGAAACAAAACTCACAAGCCACTGTTCTGGGTGTCAGTTTTCAGGACCCACTTGGCACTCTTAAACCAGACCAAATTGGCACTGGTGCCACCTTGCGTCTGGGAGGCATCCTGCGAGAGGCCGAATTCCAGGAGGCACCCGGCAATTTAAGGCCTCAGGCCCCTGAACCATTGTACAGGCTTTTTCCCTGGGAAAGAACATTCACAAGCCACTGTTCTGGGTGTCAGTTTGCAGGAGCCACCTGGCACTCTCAAACCAGACCAAGTTGGCACTGGTGCCATTTTGCGTCTTGGAGGCATCCTGCAAGACGCCGAATTCCAGGAGGCACCCGGCAATTTAAGGCCGCAGGACCCTGAACCATTGTACAGGCTTTTTCCCTGGGAAACAAAACTCACAAGCCACTGTTCTGGGTGTCAGTTTTCAGGACCCACTTGGCACTCTCAAACAAGACCAAGTTGGCACTGGTGCCACCTTGCGTCTGGGAGGCATCCTGCGAGAGGCGGAATTCCAGGAGGCACCCGGCAATTTAAGGCCGCAGGACCCTGAACCATTGTACAGGCTTTTTCCCTGGAAAAAAAAAATTCAGAAGCCATTGTTCTGGGTGTCAGTTTTCAGGAGGCACCTGGCACTCTCAAACCAGACCAAGTTGGCACTGGTGCCACCTTGCGTCTGGGAGGCATCCTGCGAGAGGCGCAATTCCAGGTGGCACCCAGCAATTTAAGGCCGCAGGACCCTGAACCATTGTACAGGCTTTTTCCCTGGGCAACAAAACTCACAAGCCACTGTTCTGGGTGTCAGTTTTCAGGACCCACTTGACACTCTCAAAGCAGACCAAGTTGGCACTGGTGCCACCTTGCGTCTGGGAGGCATCCTGCGAGAGGCCGAATTCCAGGAGGCACCCGGCAATTTAAGGCCTCAGGCCCCTGAACCATTGTACAGGCTTTTTCCCTAAGAAACAAAACTCACAAGCCACTGTTCTGGGTGTCAGTTTGCAGGAGCCACCTGGCACTCTCAAACCAGACCAAGTTGGCACTGGTGTCATTTTGCGCCTGGGAGGCATCCTGCGAGAGGCGGATCTCCAGGAGGCACCCGGCATTTTAAGGCCGCAGGACCCTGAACCATTGTACAGGCTTTTTCCCTGGGAAACAAAACTCACAAGCCACTGTTCTGGGTGTCAGTTTTCAGGACCCACTTGACACTCTCAAAGCAGACCAAGTTGGCACTGGTGCCAACTTGCGTCTGGGAGGCATCCTGCGAGAGGCGCAATTCCAGGAGGCACCCGGCAGATTAAGGCCGCAGGACCCTGAACCATTGTACAGGCTTTTTCCCTGGGAAACAAAACTCACAAGCCACTGTTCTGGGTGTCAGTTTTCAGGACCCACTTGGCACTCTTAAACCAGACCAAGCTGGAACTGGTGCCACCTTGTGTCTGAGAGGCATCCTGCGAGAGGCGGAATTCCAGGAGGCACCCGGCAATTTAAGGCCTCAGGCCCCTGAACCATTGTACAGGCTTTTTCCCTGGGAAACAAAACTCACAAGCAACTGTTCTGGGTGTCAGTTTTCAGGACCCACTTGGCACTCTTAAACCAGACCAAGTTGGAACTGGTGCCACCTTGCGTCTGGGAGGCATCCTGCGAGAGACCGAATTCCAGGAGGCACCCGGCAATTTAAGGCCTCAGGCCCCTGAACCATTGTACAGGATTTTTCCCTAAGAAACAAAACTCACAAGCCACTGTTCTGGGTGTCAGTTTGCAGGAGGCACCTGGCACTCTCAAACCAGACCAAGTTGGCACTGGTGTCATGTTGCGCCTGGGAGGCATCCTGCGAGAGGCGGATCTCCAGGAGGCACCCGGCAATTTAAGGGTTTAGGCCCCTGAACCATTGTACAGGCTTTTTCCCTGGGAAACAAAACTCACAAGCCACTGTTCTGGGTGTCAGTTTTCAGGACCCACTTGACACTCTCAAAGCAGACCAAGTTGGCACTGGTGCCAACTTGCGTCTGGGAGGCATCCTGCGAGAGGCGCAATTCAAGGAGGCACCCGGCAATTTAAGGCCTCAGGCCCCTGAACCATTGTACAGGCTTTTTCCCTGGGAAACAACATTCACAAGCCACTGTTCTGGGTGTCAGTTTGCAGGAGCCACCTGGCACTCTCAAAGCAGACCAAGTTGGCACTGGTGCCATTTTGCGTCTTGGAGGCATCCTGCGAGAGGCGCAATTCCAGGAGGCACCCGGCAATTTAAGGCCGCAGGACCCTGAACCACTGTATAGGCTTTTTCCCTGGGAAACAAAACTCACAAGCCACTGTTCTGGGTGTCAGTTTTCAGGACACACTTGACACTCTCAAACCAGACCAAGTTGGAAATGGTGTCATTTTGCCTCTGGGAGGCACCCTGCGAGAGTCCAAATTTCAGGAGGCACCCAGCAATTTAAGACCTCAGGCCCCTGAACCATTGTACAGGCTTTTTCCCTGGGAAACAAAACTCACAAGCCACTGTTCTGGGTGTCAGTTTTCAGGACCCACTTGGAACTCTTAAATCAGACCAAGTTGGAACTGGTGCCACCTTGTGTCTGAGAGGCATCCTGCGAGAGGCCGAATTCCAGGAGGCACCTGGCAATTTAAGGCCTCAGGCCCCTGAACCATTGTACAGGCTTTTTCCCTGGGAAACAAAACTCACAAGCAACTGTTCTGGGTGTCAGTTTTCAGGACCCACTTGGCACTCTTAAACCAGACCAAGTTGGCACTGGTGTTGCTTAGCGTCTGGGAAACACCTGGCGAGATGCGGAATTCCAGGAGGCACCCGGCAATTTAAGGCCGCAGGACCCTGAACCATTGTACAGGCTTTTTCCCTGGGAAACAAAACTCACAAGCCCCTGTTCTGGGTGTCAGTTTTCAGGACCCACTTGACACTCTCAAAGCAGACCAATTTTGCACTAGTGCCACCTTGCGTCTGGGAGGCATCCTGCGAGAGGCGCAATTCCAGGAGGCACCTGGCAATTTAAGGCCGCAGGACCCTAAACCATGGTACAGGCTTTTTCCCTGGGAAACAAAACTCACAAGCCACTGTTCTGGGTGTCAGTTTGCAGGACCCACTTGGCACTCTCATATCAGACCAAGTTGGCACTGGTGCCACCTTGTGTCTGGGAGGCATTCTGCGAGAGGCGGAATTCCAGGAGGCACCCGGCAATTTAAGTCTCAGGACCCTGAACCATTGTACAGGCTTTTTCCCTGGGAAACAAAACTCACAAGCCACTGTTCTGGGTGTCAGTTTTCAGGACCCACTTGGCACTCTTAAACCAGACCAAGTTGGCACTGGTGCCACCTTGCATCTGGGAGGCATCCTGCGAGAGGCCGAATTCCAGGAGGCACCCGGCAATTTAAGGCCTCAGGCCCCTGAACCATTTTACCGGCTTTTTCCCTAAGAAACAAAACTCACAAGCCACTGTTCTGGGTGTCAGTTTGCAGGAGCCACCTGGCACTCTCAAACCAGACCAAGTGTGCACTGGTGTCATGTTGCGCCTGGGAGGCATCCTGCGAGAGGCGGATCTCCAGGAGGCACCCGGCAATTTAAGGCCGCAGGCCCCTGAACCATTGTACAGGCTTTTTCCCTGGGAAACAAAACTCACAAGCCACTGTTCTGGGTGTCAGTTTTCAGGACCCACTTGACACTCTCAAAGCAGACCAAGTTGGCACTGGTGCCAACTTGCGTCTGGGAGGTATCCTGCGAGAGGCCGAATTCCAGGAGGCACCCGGCAATTTAAGGCCGCAGGAACCTGAACCATTGTACAGGCTTTTTCCCTGGGAAACAAAACTCACAAGCCACTGTTCTGGGTGTCAGTTTTCAGGACCCACTTGGCACTCTTAAACCAGACCAAGTTGGAACTGGTGCCACCTTGTGTCTGAGAGGCATCCTGCGAGAGGCGGAATTCCAGGAGGCACCCGGCAATTTAAGGCCTCAGGCCCCTGAACCATTGTACAGGCTTTTTCCCTGGGAAACAAAACTCACAATCAACTGTTCTGAGTGTCAGTTTTCAGGACCCACTTGGCACTCTTAAACCAGACCAAGTTGGAACTGGTGCCACCTTGCGTCTGGGAGGCATCCTGCGAGAGGCCGAATTCCAGGAGGCACTCGGCAATTTAAGGCCTCAGGCCCCTGAACCATTGTACAGGCTTTTTCCCTGGGAAACAAAACTCACAAGCCACTGTTCTGGGTGTCAGTTTGCAGGACCCACTTGGCACTCTTAAACCAGACCAAGTTGGCACTGGTGTCATGTTGCGCCTGGGAGGCATCCTGCGGGAGGCGCAATTCCAGGAGGCACCCGGCAATTTAAGGCCGCAGGACCCTGAACCATTGTACAGGCTTTTTCCCTGGGAAACAAAACTCACAAGCCACTGTTCTGGGTGTCAGTTTTCAGGACCCACTTGACACTCTCAAAGCAGACCAAGTTGGAAATGGTGCCACCTTGCGTCTGGGAGGCATCCTGCGAGAGGCGCAATTCCAGGAGGCACCCGGCAATTTAAGGCCGCAGGACCCTGAACCATTGTACAGGCTTTTTCCCTGGGAAACAAAACTCACAAGCCACTGTTCTGGGTGTCAGTTTTCAGGACCCACTTGGCACTCTTAAACCAGACCAAGTTGGAACTGGTGCCGCCTTGTGTATGAGAGGCATCCTGCGAGAGGCCGAATTCCAGGAGGCACCTGGCAATTTAAGGCCTCAGGCCCCTGAACCATTGTACAGGCTTTCTCCCTGGGAAACAAAACTCACAAGCAACTGTTCTGGGTGTCAGTTTTCAGGACCCACTTGGCACTCTTAAACCAGACCAAGTTGGCACTGGTGTTGCTTAGCGTCTGGGAAACACCTGGCGAGATGCGGAATTCCAGGAGGCACCCGGCAATTTAAGGCCGCAGGACCCTGAACAATTGTACAGGCTTTTTCCCTGGGAAACAACATTCACAAGCCACTGTTCTGGGTGTCAGTTTGCAGGAGCTGCCTGGCACTCTCAAACCAGACCAAGTTGGCACTGGTGCCATTTTGCATCTTGGAGGCATCCTGCAAGACGCCGAATTCCAGGAGGCACCCGGCAATTTAAGGCCGCAGGACCCTGAACCATTGTACAGGCTTTTTCCCTGGGAAACAAAACTCACAAGCCACTGTTCTGGGTGTCAGTTTTCAGGACACACTTGGCACTCCCAAACCAGACCAAGTTGGCACTGGTGCCACCTTGCATCTGGGAGGCATCCTGCGAGAGGCGGAATCCCAGGAGGCACCCGGCAATTTAAGGCCGCAGGACCCAAAACCTTTCTACAGGCTTTTTCCCTGGAAAAAAAAATTCAGAAGCCATTGTTCTGGGTGTCAGTTTGCAGGAGGCACCTGGCACTCTCACACCCTACCAAGTTGGCACTGGTGCCACCTTGCGTCTGGGAGGCATCCTGCGAGAGGCGCAATTCCAGGTGGCACCCGGCATTTTAAGGCCGCAGGACCCTGAACCATTGTACAGGCTTTTTCCCTGGGCAACAAAACTCACAAGCCACTGTTCTGGGTGTCAGTTTTTAGGACCCACTTGACACTCTCAAAGCAGACCAAGTTGGCACTGGTGTCATGTTGCGCCTGGGAGGCATCCTGCGAGAGGCGGATCTCTAGGAGGCACCCGGCAATTTAAGGCCGCAGGACCCTGAACCATTGCATAGGCTTTTTCCCTGGGAAACAAAACTCACAAGCCACTGTTCTGGGTGTCAGTTTTCAGGACCCACTTGGCACTCTCAAACCAGACCAAGTTGGCACTGGTGCCACCTTGCGTCTGGGAGGCATCCTGCGAGAGGCCGAATTCCAGGAGGCACCCGGCAATTTAAGGCCGCAGGACCCTGAACCATTGTACAGGCTTTTTCCCTGGGAAACAAAACTCACAAGCCACTGTTCTGGGTGTCAGTTTGCAGGAGCCACCTGGCACTCTCAAACCAGACCAAGTTGGCACTGGTGTCATGTTGCGCCTGGGAGGCATCCTGCGAGAGGCGGATCTCTAGGAGGCACCCGGCAATTTAAGGCCGCAGGACCCTGAACCATTGTACAGGCTTTTTCCCTGGGAAACAAAACTCACAAGCCACTGTTCTGGGTGTCAGTTTTCAGGACCCACTTGGCACTCTCAAACCAGACCAAGTTGGCACTGGTGCCACCTTGCGTCTGGAAAGCATCCTGCGAGAGGCGGAATTCCAGGAGGCACCCGGCAATTTAAGGCCGCAGGACCCAAAACCATTCTACAGGCTTTTTCCCTGGAAAACAAAATTCAGAAGCCACTGTTCTGGGTGTCAGTTTGCAGGACCCACTTGGCACTCTCAAACAAGACCAAGTTGGCACTGGTGCCTACTTGCGTCTGGGAGGCATCTTGCAAGACGCCGAATTCCAGGAGGCACTCGGCAATTTAAGGCCTCAGGCCCCTGAACCATTGTACAGGCTTTTTCCCTGGGAAACAAAACTCACAAGCCACTGTTCTGGGTGTCAGTTTTCAGGACCCACTTGACACTCTCAAAGCAGACCAAGTTGGCACTGGTGCCAACTTGCGTCTGGGAGGCATCCTGCGAGAGGCGCAATTCCAGGAGGCACCCGGCAATTTAAGGCCGCAGGACCCTGAACCATTGTACAGGCTTTTTCCCTGGGAAACAAAACTCACAAGCCACTGTTCTGGGTGTCAGTTTTCAGGACCCACTTGTCACTCTTAAACCAGACCAAGCTGGAACTGGTGCCACCTTGTGTCTGAGAGGCATCCTGCGAGAGGCGGAATTCCAGGAGGCACCCGGCAATTTAAGGCCTCAGGCCCCTGAACCATTGTACAGGCTTTTTCCCTGGGAAACAAAACTCACAAGCAACTGTTCTGGGTGTCAGTTTTCAGGACCCACTTGGCACTCTTAAACCAGACCAAGTTGGAACTGGTGCCACCTTGCGTCTCGGAGGCATCCTGCGAGAGACCGAATTCCAGGAGGCACCCGGCAATTTAAGGCCTCAGGCCCCTGAACCATTGTACAGGATTTTTCCCTAAGAAACAAAACTCACAAGCCACTGTTCTGGGTGTCAGTTTGCAGGAGCCACCTGGCACTCTCAAACCAGACCAAGTTGGCACTGGTGTCATATTGCGCCTGGGAGGCATCCTGCGAGAGGCGGATCTCCAGGAGGCACCCGGCAATTTAAGGGTTTAGGCCCCTGAACCATTGTACAGGCTTTTTCCCTGGGAAACAAAACTCACAAGCCACTGTTCTGGGTGTCAGTTTTCAGGACCCACTTGACACTCTCAAAGCAGACCAAGTTGGCACTGGTGCCACCTTGCGTCTGGGAGGCATCCTGCGAGAGGCGCAATTCCAGGAGGCACCCGGCAATTTAAGGCCTCAGGCCCCTGAACCATTGTACAGGCTTTTTCCCTGGGAAACAACATTCACAAGCCACTGTTCTGGGTGTCAGTTTGCAGGAGCCACCTGGCACTCTCAAACCAGACCAAGTTGGCACTGGTGCCATTTTGCGTCTTGGAGGCATCCTGCAAGACGCCGAATTCCAGGAGGCACCCGGCAATTTAAGGCCGCAGGACCCTGAACCATTGTACAGGCTTTTTCCCTGGGAAACAAAACTCACAAGCCACTGTTCTGGGTGTCAGTTTCCAGGACCCACTTGGCACTCTTAAACCAGACCAAGTTGGCACTGGTGCCACCTTGCGTCTGGGAGGCATCCTGCGAGAGGCGGAATTCCAGGAGGCACCCGGAAATTTAAGGCCGCAGGACCAAAAACCTTTCTACAGGCGTTTTCCCTGGAAAAAAAAATTCAGAAGCCATTGTTCTGGGTGTCAGTTTGCAGGAGGCACCTGGCACTCTCAAACCAGACCAAGTTGGCACTGGTGCCACCTTGCGTCTGGGAGGCATCCTGCGAGAGGCGCAATTCCAGGAGGCACCCGGCAATTTAAGGCCGCAGGACCATGAACCATTGTACAGGCTTTTTCCCTGGGCAACAAAACTCACAAGCCACTGTTCTGGGTGTCAGTTTTCAGGACCCACTTGACACTCTCAAAGCAGACCAAGTTGGCACTGGTGCCACCTTGCGTCTGGGAGGCATCCTGCGAGAGGCGCAATTCCAGGAGGCACCCGGCAATTTAAGGCCGCAGGAACCTGAACCACTGTATAGGCTTTTTTCCTGGGAAACAAAACTCACAAGCCACTGTTCTGGGTGTCAGTTTTCAGGACACACTTGACACTCTCAAACCAGACCAAGTTGGAAATGGTGTCATTTTGCCTCTGGGAGGCACCCTGCGAGAGTCCAAATTTCAGGAGGCACCCAGCAATTTAAGGCCTCAGGCCCCTGAACCATTGTACAGGCTTTTTCCCTGGGAAACAAAACTCACAAGCCACTGTTCTGGGTGTCAGTTTTCAGGACCCACTTGGAACTCTTAAATCAGACCAAGTTGGAACTGGTGCCACCTTGTGTCTGAGAGGCATCCTGCGAGAGGCCGAATTCCAGGAGGCACCTGGCAATTTAAGGCCTCAGGCCCCTGAACCATTGTACAGGCTTTTTCCCTGGGAAACAAAACTCACAAGCAACTGTTCTGGGTGTCAGTTTTCAGGACCCACTTGGCACTCTTAAACCAGACCAAGTTGGCACTGGTGTTGCTTAGCGTCTGGGAAACACCTGGCGAGATGCGGAATTCCAGGAGGCACCCGGCAATTTAAGGCCGCAGGACCCTGAACCATTGTACAGGCTTTTTCCCTGGGAAACAAAACTCACAAGCCCCTGTTCTGGGTGTCAGTTTTCAGGACCCACTTGACACTCTCAAAGCAGACCAATTTTGCACTAGTGCCACCTTGCGTCTGGGAGGCATCCTGCGAGAGGCGCAATTCCAGGAGGCACCTGGCAATTTAAGGCCGCAGGACCCTGAACCATGGTACAGGCTTTTTCCCTGGGAAACAAAACTCACAAGCCACTGTTCTGGGTGTCAGTTTGCAGGACCCACTTGGCACTCTCATATCAGACCAAGTTGGCACTGGTGCCACCTTGTGTCTGGGAGGCATTCTGCGAGAGGCGGAATTCCAGGAGGCACCCGGCAATTTAAGTCTCAGGACCCTGAACCATTGTACAGGCTTTTTCCCTGGGAAACAAAACTCACAAGCCACTGTTCTGGGTGTCAGTTTTCAGGACCCACTTGGCACTCTTAAACCAGACCAAGTTGGCACTGGTGCCACCTTGCATCTGGGAGGCATCCTGCGAGAGGCCGAATTCCAGGAGGCACCCGGCAATTTAAGGCCTCAGGCCCCTGAACCATTTTACCGGCTTTTTCCCTAAGAAACAAAACTCACAAGCCACTGTTCTGGGTGTCAGTTTGCAGGAGCCACCTGGCACTCTCAAACCAGACCAAGTGTGCACTGGTGTCATGTTGCGCCTGGGAGGCATCCTGCGAGAGGCGGATCTCCAGGAGGCACCCGGCAATTTAAGGCCTCAGGCCCCTGAACCATTGTACAGGCTTTTTCCCTGGGAAACAAAACTCACAAGCCACTGTTCTGGGTGTCAGTTTTCAGGACCCACTTGACACTCTCAAAGCAGACCAAGTTGGCACTGGTGCCAACTTGCGTCTGGGAGGTATCCTGCGAGAGGCCGAATTCCAGGAGGCACCCGGCAATTTAAGGCCGCAGTACCCTGAACCATTGTACAGGCTTTTTCCCTGGGAAACAAAACTCACAAGCCACTGTTCTGGGTGTCAGTTTTCAGGACCCACTTGGCACTCTTAAACCAGACCAAGTTGGAACTGGTGCCACCTTGTGTCTGAGAGGCATCCTGCGAGAGGCGGAATTCCAGGAGGCACCCGGCAATTTAAGGCCTCAGGCCCCTGAACCATTGTACAGGCTTTTTCCCTGGGAAACAAAACTCACAATCAACTGTTCTGAGTGTCAGTTTTCAGGACCCACTTGGCACTCTTAAACCAGACCAAGTTGGAACTGGTGCCACCTTGCGTCTGGGAGGCATCCTGCGAGAGGCCGAATTCCAGGAGGCACTCGGCAATTTAAGGCCTCAGGCCCCTGAACCATTGTACAGGCTTTTTCCCTGGGAAACAAAACTCACAAGCCACTGTTCTGGGTGTCAGTTTGCAGGACCCACTTGGCACTCTTAAACCAGACCAAGTTGGCACTGGTGTCATGTTGCGCCTGGGAGGCATCCTGCGGGAGGCGCAATTCCAGGAGGCACCCGGCAATTTAAGGCCGCAGGACCCTGAACCATTGTACAGGCTTTTTCCCTGGGAAACAAAACTCACAAGCCACTGTTCTGGGTGTCAGTTTTCAGGACCCACTTGACACTCTCAAAGCAGACCAAGTTGGAAATGGTGCCACCTTGCGTCTGGGAGGCATCCTGCGAGAGGCGCAATTCCAGGAGGCACCCGGCAATTTAAGGCCGCAGGACCCTGAACCATTGTACAGGCTTTTTCCCTGGGAAACAAAACTCACAAGCCACTGTTCTGGGTGTCAGTTTTCAGGACCCACTTGGCACTCTTAAACCAGACCAAGTTGGAACTGGTGCCGCCTTGTGTATGAGAGGCATCCTGCGAGAGGCCGAATTCCAGGAGGCACCTGGCAATTTAAGGCCTCAGGCCCCTGAACCATTGTACAGGCTTTCTCCCTGGGAAACAAAACTCACAAGCAACTGTTCTGGGTGTCAGTTTTCAGGACCCACTTGGCACTCTTAAACCAGACCAAGTTGGCACTGGTGTTGCTTAGCGTCTGGGAAACACCTGGCGAGATGCGGAATTCCAGGAGGCACCCGGCAATTTAAGGCCGCAGGACCCTGAACAATTGTACAGGCTTTTTCCCTGGGAAACAACATTCACAAGCCACTGTTCTGGGTGTCAGTTTGCAGGAGCCACCTGGCACTCTCAAACCAGACCAAGTTGGCACTGGTGCCATTTTGCATCTTGGAGGCATCCTGCAAGACGCCGAATTCCAGGAGGCACCCGGCAATTTAAGGCCGCAGGACCCTGAACCATTGTACAGGCTTTTTCCCTGGGAAACAAAACTCACAAGCCACTGTTCTGGGTGTCAGTTTTCAGGACACACTTGGCACTCCCAAACCAGACCAAGTTGGCACTGGTGCCACCTTGCGTCTGGGAGGCATCCTGCGAGAGGCGGAATCCCAGGAGGCACCCGGCAATTTAAGGCCGCAGGACCCAAAACCTTTCTACAGGCTTTTTCCCTGGAAAAAAAAATTCAGAAGCCATTGTTCTGGGTGTCAGTTTGCAGGAGGCACCTGGCACTCTCAAACCAGACCAAGTTGGCACTGGTGCCACCTTGCGTCTGGGAGGCATCCTGCGAGAGGCGCAATTCCAGGTGGCACCCGGCATTTTAAGGCCGCAGGACCCTGAACCATTGTACAGGCTTTTTCCCTGGGCAACAAAACTCACAAGCCACTGTTCTGGGTGTCAGTTTTTAGGACCCACTTGACACTCTCAAAGCAGACCAAGTTGGCACTGGTGCCACCTTGCGTCTGGGAGGCATTCTGCGAGAGGCGCAATTCCAGGAGGCACCCGGCAATTTAAGGCCGCAGGACCCTGAACCATTGCATAGGCTTTTTCCCTGGGAAACAAAACTCACAAGCCACTGTTCTGGGTGTCAGTTTTCAGGACCCACTTGGCACTCTCAAAGCAGACCAAGTTGGCACTGGTGCCACCTTGCGTCTGGGAGGCATCCTGCGAGAGGCCGAATTCCAGGAGGCACCCGGCAATTTAAGGCCGCAGGACCCTGAACCATTGTACAGGCTTTTTCCCTGGGAAACAAAACTCACAAGCCACTGTTCTGGGTGTCAGTTTGCAGGAGCCACCTGGCACTCTCAAACCAGACCAAGTTGGCACTGGTGTCATGTTGCGCCTGGGAGGCATCCTGCGAGAGGCGGATCTCTAGGAGGCACCCGGCAATTTAAGGCCGCAGGACCCTGAACCATTGTACAGGCTTTTTCCCTGGGAAACAAAACTCACAAGCCACTGTTCTGGGTGTCAGTTTTCAGGACCCACTTGGCACTCTCAAACCAGACCAAGTTGGCACTGGTGCCACCTTGCGTCTGGAAAGCATCCTGCGAGAGGCGGAATTCCAGGAGGCACCCGGCAATTTAAGGCCGCAGGACCCAAAACCATTCTACAGGCTTTTTCCCTGGAAAACAAAATTCAGAAGCCACTGTTCTGGGTGTCAGTTTGCAGGACCCACTTGGCACTCTCAAACAAGACCAAGTTGGCACTGGTGCCACCTTGCGTCTGGGAGGCATCTTGCAAGACGCCGAATTCCAGGAGGCACTCGGCAATTTAAGGCCTCAGGCCCCTGAACCATTGTACAGGCTTTTTCCCTGGGAAACAAAACTCACAAGCCACTGTTCTGGGTGTCAGTTTTCAGGACCCACTTGACACTCTCAAAGCAGACCAAGTTGGCACTGGTGCCAACTTGCGTCTGGGAGGCATCCTGCGAGAGGCGCAATTCCAGGAGGCACCCGGCAATTTAAGGCCGCAGGACCCTGAACCATTGTACAGGCTTTTTCCCTGGGAAACAAAACTCACAAGCCACTGTTCTGGGTGTCAGTTTTCAGGACCCACTTGTCACTCTTAAAGCAGACCAAGTTGGAACTGGTGCCACCTTGTGTCTGAGAGGCATCCTGCGAGAGGCCGAATTCCAGGAGGCAACTGGCAATTTAAGGCCGCAGGACCCTGAACCATTGTACAGGCTTTTTCCCTGGGAAACAAAACTCACAAGCCACTGTTCTGGGTGTCAGTTTGCAGGACCCACCTGGCACTCTCAAACCAGACCAAGTTGGCACTGGTGCCATTTTGCGTCGTGGAGGCATCCTGCAAGACGCCTAATTCCAGGAGGCACCCGGCAATTTACGGCCGCAGGACCCTGAACCATTGTACAGGCTTTTTCCCTGGGAAACAAAACTCACAAGCCACTGTTCTGGGTGTCAGTTTTCAGGACCCACCTGGCACTCTCAAACCAGACCAAGGTGGCACTGGTGCCACCTTGCGTCTGGGAGGCATCCTGCGAGAGGCCGAATTCCAGGAGGCACTCGGCAATTTAAGGCCTCAGGCCCCTGAACCATTGTACAGGCTCTTTCCCTAAGAAACAAAACTCACAAGCCACTGTTCTGGTTGTCAGTTTGCAGGAGCCACCTGGCACTCTCAAACCAGACCAAGTTGGCACTGGTGTCATGATGCGCCTGGGAGGCATCCTGCGAGAGGCGCAATTCCAGGAGGCACCCGGCAATTTAAGGCCGCAGGACCCTGAACCATTGTACAGGCTTTTTCCCTGGGAAACAAAACTCACAAGGCACTGTTCTGGGTGTCAGTTTCCAGGACCCACTTGGCACTCTTAAACCAGACCAAGTTGGCACTGGTGCCACCTTGCGTCTGGGAGGCATCCTGCGAGAGGCGGAATTCCAGGAGGCACCCGGCAATTTAAGGCCGCAGGACCAAAAACTTTTCTACAGGCGTTTTCCCTGGAAAAAAAAATTCAGAAGCCATTGTTCTGGGTGTCAGTTTGCAGGAGGCACCTGGCACTCTCAAACCAGACCAAGTTGGCACTGGTGCCACCTTGCGTCTGGGAGGCATCCTGCGAGAGGCGCAATTCCAGGTGGCACCCGGCAATTTAAGGCCGCAGGACCATGAACCATTGTACAGGCTTTTTCCCTGGGCAACAAAACTCACAAGCCACTGTTCTGGGTGTCAGTTTTCAGGACCCACTTGACACTCTCAAAGCAGACCAAGTTGGCACTGGTGCCACCTTGCGTCTGGGAGGCATCCTGCGAGAGGCGCAATTCCAGGAGGCACCCGGCAATTTAAGGCCGCAGGAACCTGAACCACTGTATAGGCTTTTTCCCTGGGAAACAAAACTCACAAGCCACTGTTCTGGGTGTCAGTTTTCAGGACACACTTGACACTCTCAAACCAGACCAAGTTGGAAATGGTGTCATTTTGCCTCTGGGAGGCACCCTGCGAGAGTCCAAATTTCAGGAGGCACCCAGCAATTTAAGGCCTCAGGCCCCTGAACCATTGTACAGGCTTTTTCCCTGGGAAACAAAACTCACAAGCCACTGTTCTGGGTGTCAGTTTTCAGGACCCACTTGGCACTCTTAAACCAGACCAAGTTGGAACTGGTGCCACCTTGTGTCTGAGAGGCATCCTGCGAGAGGCCGAATTCCAGGAGGCACCTGGCAATTTAAGGCCTCAGGCCCCTGAACCATTGTACAGGCTTTTTCCCTGGGAAACAAAACTCACAAGCAACTGTTCTGGGTGTCAGTTTTCAGGACCCACTTGGCACTCTTAAACCAGACCAAGTTGGCACTGGTGTTGCTTAGCGTCTGGGAAACACCTGGCGAGATGCGGAATTCCAGGAGGCACCCGGCAATTTAAGGCCGCAGGCCCCTGAACCATTGTACAGGCTTTTTCCCTGGGAAACAAAACTCACAAGCCCCTGTTCTGGGTGTCAGTTTTCAGGACCCACTTGACACTCTCAAAGCAGACCAATTTTGCACTAGTGCCACCTTGCGTCTGGGAGGCATCCTGCGAGAGGCGCAATTCCAGGAGGCACCTGGCAATTTAAGGCCGCAGGACCCTGAACCATGGTACAGGCTTTTTCCCTGGGAAACAAAACTCACAAGCCACTGTTCTGGGTGTCAGTTTGCAGGACCCACTTGGCACTCTCATATCAGACCAAGTTGGCACTGGTGCCACCTTGTGTCTGGGAGGCATTCTGCGAGAGGCGGAATTCCAGGAGGCACACGGCAATTTAAGTCTCAGGACCCTGAACCATTGTACAGGCTTTTTCCCTGGGAAACAAAACTCACAAGCCACTGTTCTGGGTGTC
Source organism: Fringilla coelebs (assembly GCF_963513975.1). Classification (NCBI taxonomy): domain Eukaryota; kingdom Metazoa; phylum Chordata; class Aves; order Passeriformes; family Fringillidae; genus Fringilla; species Fringilla coelebs. The sequence goes on along the minus strand of NW_028167521.1, from coordinate 1,493,151 downwards.
AGTTTTCAGGACCCACTTGGCACTCTTAAACCAGACCAAGTTGGCACTGGTGCCACCTTGCATCTGGGAGGCATCCTGCGAGAGGCCGAATTCCAGGAGGCACCCGGCAATTTAAGGCCTCAGGCCCCTGAACCATTTTACCGGCTTTTTCCCTAAGAAACAAAACTCACAAGCCACTGTTCTGGGTGTCAGTTTGCAGGAGCCACCTGGCACTCTCAAACCAGACCAAGTGTGCACTGGTGTCATGTTGCGCCTGGGAGGCATCCTGCGAGAGGCGGATCTCCAGGAGGCACCCGGCAATTTAAGGCCGCAGGCCCCTGAACCATTGTACAGGCTTTTTCCCTGGGAAACAAAACTCACAAGCCACTGTTCTGGGTGTCAGTTTTCAGGACCCACTTGACACTCTCAAAGCAGACCAAGTTGGCACTGGTGCCAACTTGCGTCTGGGAGGTATCCTGCGAGAGGCCGAATTCCAGGAGGCACCCGGCAATTTAAGGCCGCAGTACCCTGAACCATTGTACAGGCTTTTTCCCTGGGAAACAAAACTCACAAGCCACTGTTCTGGGTGTCAGTTTTCAGGACCCACTTGGCACTCTTAAACCAGACCAAGTTGGAACTGGTGCCACCTTGTGTCTGAGAGGCATCCTGCGAGAGGCGGAATTCCAGGAGGCACCCGGCAATTTAAGGCCTCAGGCCCCTGAACCATTGTACAGGCTTTTTCCCTGGGAAACAAAACTCACAATCAACTGTTCTGAGTGTCAGTTTTCAGGACCCACTTGGCACTCTTAAACCAGACCAAGTTGGAACTGGTGCCACCTTGCGTCTGGGAGGCATCCTGCGAGAGGCCGAATTCCAGGAGGCACTCGGCAATTTAAGGCCTCAGGCCCCTGAACCATTGTACAGGCTTTTTCCCTGGGAAACAAAACTCACAAGCCACTGTTCTGGGTGTCAGTTTGCAGGACCCACTTGGCACTCTTAAACCAGACCAAGTTGGCACTGGTGTCATGTTGCGCCTGGGAGGCATCCTGCGGGAGGCGCAATTCCAGGAGGCACCCGGCAATTTAAGGCCGCAGGACCCTGAACCATTGTACAGGCTTTTTCCCTGGGAAACAAAACTCACAAGCCACTGTTCTGGGTGTCAGTTTTCAGGACCCACTTGACACTCTCAAAGCAGACCAAGTTGGAAATGGTGCCACCTTGCATCTGGGAGGCATCCTGCGAGAGGCGCAATTCCAGGAGGCACCCGGCAATTTAAGGCCGCAGGACCCTGAACCATTGTACAGGCTTTTTCCCTGGGAAACAAAACTCACAAGCCACTGTTCTGGGTGTCAGTTTTCAGGACCCACTTGGCACTCTTAAACCAGACCAAGTTGGAACTGGTGCCACCTTGTGTCTGAGAGGCATCCTGCGAGAGGCCGAATTCCAGGAGGCACCTGGCAATTTAAGGCCTCAGGCCCCTGAACCATTGTACAGGCTTTTTCCCTGGGAAACAAAACTCACAAGCAACTGTTCTGGGTGTCAGTTTTCAGGACCCACTTGGCACTCTTAAACCAGACCAAGTTGGCACTGGTGTTGCTTAGCGTCTGGGAAACACCTGGCGAGATGCGGAATTCCAGGAGGCACCCGGCAATTTAAGGCCGCAGGCCCCTGAACCATTGTACAGGCTTTTTCCCTGGGAAACAAAACTCACAAGCCCCTGTTCTGGGTGTCAGTTTTCAGGACCCACTTGACACTCTCAAAGCAGACCAATTTTGCACTAGTGCCACCTTGCGTCTGGGAGGCATCCTGCGAGAGGCGCAATTCCAGGAGGCACCTGGCAATTTAAGGCCGCAGGACCCTGAACCATGGTACAGGCTTTTTCCCTGGGAAACAAAACTCACAAGCCACTGTTCTGGGTGTCAGTTTGCAGGACCCACTTGGCACTCTCATATCAGACCAAGTTGGCACTGGTGCCACCTTGTGTCTGGGAGGCATTCTGCGAGAGGCGGAATTCCAGGAGGCACACGGCAATTTAAGTCTCAGGACCCTGAACCATTGTACAGGCTTTTTCCCTGGGAAACAAAACTCACAAGCCACTGTTCTGGGTGTCAGTTTTCAGGACCCACTTGGCACTCTTAAACCAGACCAAGTTGGCACTGGTGCCACCTTGCATCTGGGAGGCATCCTGCGAGAGGCCGAATTCCAGGAGGCACCCGGCAATTTAAGGCCTCAGGCCCCTGAACCATTTTACCGGCTTTTTCCCTAAGAAACAAAACTCACAAGCCACTGTTCTGGGTGTCAGTTTGCAGGAGCCACCTGGCACTCTCAAACCAGACCAAGTGTGCACTGGTGTCATGTTGCGCCTGGGAGGCATCCTGCGAGAGGCGGATCTCCAGGAGGCACCCGGCAATTTAAGGCCGCAGGCCCCTGAACCATTGTACAGGCTTTTTCCCTGGGAAACAAAACTCACAAGCCACTGTTCTGGGTGTCAGTTTTCAGGACCCACTTGACACTCTCAAAGCAGACCAAGTTGGCACTGGTGCCAACTTGCGTCTGGGAGGTATCCTGCGAGAGGCCGAATTCCAGGAGGCACCCGGCAATTTAAGGCCGCAGTACCCTGAACCATTGTACAGGCTTTTTCCCTGGGAAACAAAACTCACAAGCCACTGTTCTGGGTGTCAGTTTTCAGGACCCACTTGGCACTCTTAAACCAGACCAAGTTGGAACTGGTGCCACCTTGTGTCTGAGAGGCATCCTGCGAGAGGCGGAATTCCAGGAGGCACCCGGCAATTTAAGGCCTCAGGCCCCTGAACCATTGTACAGGCTTTTTCCCTGGGAAACAAAACTCACAATCAACTGTTCTGAGTGTCAGTTTTCAGGACCCACTTGGCACTCTTAAACCAGACCAAGTTGGAACTGGTGCCACCTTGCGTCTGGGAGGCATCCTGCGAGAGGCCGAATTCCAGGAGGCACTCGGCAATTTAAGGCCTCAGGCCCCTGAACCATTGTACAGGCTTTTTCCCTGGGAAACAAAACTCACAAGCCACTGTTCTGGGTGTCAGTTTGCAGGACCCACTTGGCACTCTTAAACCAGACCAAGTTGGCACTGGTGTCATGTTGCGCCTGGGAGGCATCCTGCGGGAGGCGCAATTCCAGGAGGCACCCGGCAATTTAAGGCCGCAGGACCCTGAACCATTGTACAGGCTTTTTCCCTGGGAAACAAAACTCACAAGCCACTGTTCTGGGTGTCAGTTTTCAGGACCCACTTGACACTCTCAAAGCAGACCAAGTTGGAAATGGTGCCACCTTGCATCTGGGAGGCATCCTGCGAGAGGCGCAATTCCAGGAGGCACCCGGCAATTTAAGGCCGCAGGACCCTGAACCATTGTACAGGCTTTTTCCCTGGGAAACAAAACTCACAAGCCACTGTTCTGGGTGTCAGTTTTCAGGACCCACTTGGCACTCTTAAACCAGACCAAGTTGGAACTGGTGCCGCCTTGTGTATGAGAGGCATCCTGCGAGAGGCCGAATTCCAGGAGGCACCCGGCAATTTAAGGCCTCAGGCCCCTGAACCATTGTACAGGCTCTTTCCCTAAGAAACAAAACTCACAAGCCACTGTTCTGGGTGTCAGTTTGCAGGAGCCACCTGGCACTCTCAAACCAGACCAAGTTGGCACTGGTGTCATGTTGCGCCTGGGAGGCATCCTGCGAGAGGCGGATCTCTAGGAGACACCCGGCAATTTAAGGCCGCAGGACCCTGAACCATTGTACAGGCTTTTTCCCTGGGAAACAAAACTCACAAGCCACTGTTCTGGGTGTCAGTTTTCAGGACCCACTTGACACTCTCAAAGCAGACCAAGTTGGAACTGGTGCCACCTTGTGTCTGAGAGGCATCCTGCGAGAGGCGGAATTCCAGGAGGCACCCGGCAATTTAAGGCCTCAGGCCCCTGAACCATTGTACAGGCTTTTTCCCTGGGAAACAAAACTCACAAGCCACTGTTCTGTGTGTCAGTTTTCAGGACCCACTTGGCACTCTTAAACCAGACCAAGTTGGAACTGGTGCCACCTTGCGTCTGGGAGGCATCCTGCGAGAGGCCGAATTCCAGGAGGCACTCGGCAATTTAAGGCCTCAGGCCCCTGAACCATTGTACAGGCTCTTTCCCTAAGAAACAAAACTCACAAGCCACTGTTCTGGGTGTCAGTTTGCAGGAGCCACCTGGCACTCTCAAACCAGACCAAGTTGGCACTGGTGTCATGTTGCGCCTGGGAGGCATCCTGCGAGAGGCGCAATTCCAGGAGGCACCCGGCAATTTAAGGCTGCAGGACCCTGAACCATTGTACAGGCTTTTTCCCTGGGAAACAAAACTCACAAGGCACTGTTCTGGGTGTCAGTTTCCCGGACCCACTTGGCACTCTTAAACCAGACCAAGTTGGCACTGGTGTTGCTTAGCGTCTGGGAAACACCTGGCGAGTTGCGGAATTCCAGGAGGCACCCGGCAATTTAAGGCCGCAGGACCCTGAACCATTGTACAGGCTTTTTCCCTGGGAAACAAAACTCACAAGCCACTGTTCTGGGTGTCAGTTTTCAGGACCCACTTGGCACTCTCAAACCAGACCAAGTTGGCACTGGTGCCACCTTGCGTCTGGGAGGCATCCTGCGAGAGGCGGAATTCCAGGAGGCACCCGGCAATTTAAGGCCGCAGGACCCAAAACCATTCTACAGGCTTTTTCCCTCGAAAACAAAATTCAGAAGCCACTGTTCTGGGTGTCAGTTTGCAGGACCCACTTGCCACTCTCAAACAAGACAAAGTTGGCACTGGTGCCACCTTGCGTCTGGGAGGCATCTTGGAAGACGCCGAATTCCACGAGGCACACGGCAATTTAAGGCCGCAGGAACCTGAACCATTGTACAGGCTTTTTCCCTGGGAAACAAAACTCACAAGCCACTGTTCTGGGTGTCAGTTTGCAGGACCCACTTGGCACTCTTAAACCAGACCAAGTTGGCACTGGTGTTGCTTAGCGTCTGGGAAACACCTGGCGAGATGCGGAATTCCAGGAGGCACCCGGCAATTTAAGGCCGCAGGACCCTGAACCATTGTACAGGCTTTTTCCCTGGGAAACAAAACTCACAAGCCACTGTTCTGGGTGTCAGTTTTCAGGACCCACTTGGCACTCTTAAACCAGACCAAGTTGGAACTGGTGCCACCTTGCATCTGGGAGGCATCCTGCGAGAGCCCGAATTCCAGGAGGCACCCGGCAATTTAAGGCCTCAGGCCCCTGAACCATTGTACAGGCTTTTTCCCTGGGAAACAAAACTCACAAGCCACTGTTCTGGGTGTCAGTTTGCAGGAGCCACCTGGCACTCTCAAACCAGACCAAGTTGGCACTGGTGTCATGTTGCGCCTGGGAGGCATCCTGCGAGAGGCGGATCTCTAGGAGGCACCCGGCAATTTAAGGCCGCAGGACCCTGAACCATTGTACAGGCTTTTTCCCTGGGAAACAAAACTCACAAGCCACTGTTCTGGGTGTCAGTTTTCAGGACCCACTTGGCACTCTTAAACCAGACCAAGTTGGAACTGGTGCCACCTTGTGTCTGAGAGGCATCCTGCGAGAGGCGGAATTCCAGGAGGCACCCGGCAATTTAAGGCCGCAGGACCCTGAACCATTGTACAGGCTTTTTCCCTGGGAAACAAAACTCACAAGCCACTGTTCTGGGTGTCAGTTTTCAGGACCCACTTGGTACTCTCAAACCAGACCAAGTTGGCACTGGTGCCACCTTGCGTCTGGGAGGCATCCTGCGAGAGGCGGAATTCCAGGAGGCACCCGGCAATTTAAGGCCGCAGGACCCAAAACCATTCTACAGGCTTTTTCCCTCGAAAACAAAATTCAGAAGCCACTGTTCTGGGTGTCAGTTTGCAGGACCCACTTGGCACTCTTAAACCAGACCAAGTTGGAACTGGTGCCACCTTGCATCTGGGAGGCATCCTGCGAGAGGCGGATCTCTAGGAGGCACCCGGCAATTTAAGGCCGCAGGACCCTGAACCATTGTACAGGCTTTTTCCCTGGGAAACAAAACTCACAAGCCACTGTTCTGGGTGTCAGTTTTCAGGACCCACTTGGCACTCTTAAACCAGACCAAGTTGGAACTGGTGCCACCTTGTGTCTGAGAGGCATCCTGCGAGAGGCGGAATTCCAGGAGGCACCCGGCAATTTAAGGCCTCAGGCCCCTGAACCATTGTACAGGCTTTTTCCCTGGGAAACAAAACTCACAAGCCACTGTTCTGGGTGTCAGTTTGCAGGAGCCACCTGGCACTCTCAAACCAGACCAAGTTGGAAATGGTGCCACCTTGCATCTGGGAGGCATCCTGCGAGAGGCGCAATTCCAGGAGGCACCCGGCAATTTAAGGCCGCAGGACCCTGAACCATTGTACAGGCTTTTTCCCTGGGAAACAAAACTCACAAGCCACTGTTCTGGGTGTCAGTTTTCAGGACCCACTTGGCACTCTTAAACCAGACCAAGTTGGAACTGGTGCCACCTTGCATCTGGGAGGCATCCTGCGAGAGGCCGAATTCCAGGAGGCACCCGGCAATTTAAGGCCTCAGGCCCCTGAACCATTGTACAGGCTTTTTCCCTGGAAAACAAATTCAGAAGCCACTGTTCTGGGTGTCAGTTTTCAGGACCCACTTGCCACTCTCAAACAAGACAAAGTTGGCACTGGTGCCACCTTGCGTCTGGGAGGCATCTTGGAAGACGCCAAATTCCACGAGGCACCCGGCAATTTAAGGCCGCAGGAACCTGAACCATTGTACAGGCTTTTTCCCTGGGAAACAAAACTCACAAGCCACTGTTCTGGGTGTCAGTTTGCAGGACCCACTTGGCACTCTTAAACCAGACCAAGTTGGCACTGGTGTTGCTTAGCGTCTGGGAAACACCTGGCGAGATGCGGAATTCCAGGAGGCACCCGGCAATTTAAGGCCGCAGGACCCTGAACCATTGTACAGGCTTTTTCCCTGGGAAACAAAACTCACAAGCCACTGTTCTGGGTGTCAGTTTTCAGGACCCACTTGACACTCTCAAAGCAGACTAATTTTGCACTAGTGCCACCTTGCGTCTGGGAGGCATCCTGCGCGAGGCGCAATTCCAGGCGGCACCTGGCAATTTAAGGCCGCAGGACCCTGAACCATGGTACAGGCTTTTTCCCTGGGAAACAAAACTCACAAGCCACTGTTCTGGGTGTCAGTTTTCAGGACCCACTTGGCACTCTTAAACCAGACCAAGTTGGAACTGGTGCCACCTTGCATCTGGGAGGCATCCTGCGAGAGGCCGAATTCCAGGAGGCACCTGGCAATTTAAGGCCTCAGGCCCCTGAACCATTGTACAGGCTTTTTCCCTGGGAAACAAAACTCACAAGCCACTGTTCTGGGTGTCAGTTTGCAGGAGCCACCTGGCACTCTCAAACCAGACCAAGTTGGCACTGGTGTCATGTTGCGCCTGGGAGGCATCCTGCGAGAGGCGGATCTCTAGGAGGCACCCGGCAATTTAAGGCCGCAGGACCCTGAACCATTGTACAGGCTTTTTCCCTGGGAAACAAAACTCACAAGCCACTGTTCTGGGTGTCAGTTTTCAGGACCCACTTGGCACTCTTAAACCAGACCAAGTTGGAACTGGTGCCACCTTGCATCTGGGAGGCATCCTGCGAGAGGCGCAATTCCAGGAGGCACCCGGCAATTTAAGGCCTCAGGCCCCTGAACCATTGTACAGGCTTTTTCCCTGGGAAACAAAACTCACAAGCCACTGTTCTGGGTGTCAGTTTGCAGGAGCCACCTGGCACTCTCAAACCAGACCAAGTTGGCACTGGTGTCATGTTGCGCCTGGGAGGCATCCTGCGAGAGGCGGATCTCTAGGAGGCACCCGGCAATTTAAGGCCGCAGGACCCTGAACCATTGTACAGGCTTTTTCCCTGGGAAACAAAACTCACAAGCCACTGTTCTGGGTGTCAGTTTTCAGGACCCACTTGGCACTCTTAAACCAGACCAAGTTGGAACTGGTGCCACCTTGTGTCTGAGAGGCATCCTGCGAGAGGCGGAATTCCAGGAGGCACCCGGCAATTTAAGGCCTCAGGCCCCTGAACCATTGTACAGGCTTTTTCCCTGGGAAACAAAACTCACAAGCCACTGTTCTGGGTGTCAGTTTGCAGGAGCCACCTGGCACTCTCAAACCAGACCAAGTTGGCACTGGTGTCATGTTGCGCCTGGGAGGCATCCTGCGAGAGGCGGATCTCTAGGAGGCACCCGGCAATTTAAGGCCGCAGGACCCTGAACCATTGTACAGGCTTTTTCCCTGGGAAACAAAACTCACAAGCCACTGTTCTGGGTGTCAGTTTTCAGGACCCACTTGGCACTCTTAAACCAGACCAAGTTGGAACTGGTGCCACCTTGCATCTGGGAGGCATCCTGCGAGAGGCGGAATTCCAGGAGGCACCCGGCAATTTAAGGCCTCAGGCCCCTGAACCATTGTACAGGCTCTTTCCCTAAGAAACAAAACTCACAAGCCACTGTTCTGGGTGTCAGTTTGCAGGAGCCACCTGGCACTCTCAAACCAGACCAAGTTGGCACTGGTGTCATGTTGCGCCTGGGAGGCATCCTGCGATAGGCGGATCTCTAGGAGGCACCCGGCAATTTAAGGCCGCAGGACCCTGAACCATTGTACAGGCTTTTTCCCTGGGCAACAAAACTCACAAGGCACTGTTCTGGGTGTCAGTTTCCAGGACCCACTTGGCACTCTTAAACCAGACCAAGTTGGCACTGGTGTTGCTTAGCGTCTGGGAAACACCTGGCGAGTTGTGGAATTCCAGGAGGCACCCGGCAATTTACGGCCGCAGGACCCTGAACCATTGTACAGGCTTTTTCCCTGGGAAACAAAACTCACAAGCCACTGTTCTGGGTGTCAGTTTTCAGGACCCACTTGGCACTCTCAAACCAGACCAAGTTGGCACTGGTGCCACCTTGCGTCTGGGAGGCATCCTGCGAGAGGCGGAATTCCAGGAGGCACCCGGCAATTTAAGGCCGCAGGACCCAAAACCATTCTACAGGCTTTTTCCCTCGAAAACAAAATTCAGAAGCCACTGTTCTGGGTGTCAGTTTGCAGGACCCACTTGCCACTCTCAAACAAGACAAAGTTGGCACTGGTGCCACCTTGCGTCTGGGAGGCATCTTGGAAGACGCCGAATTCCACGAGGCACCCGGCAATTTAAGGCCGCAGGAACCTGAACCATTGTACAGGCTTTTTCCCTGGGAAACAAAACTCACAAGCCACTGTTCTGGGTGTCAGTTTGCAGGACCCACTTGGCACTCTTAAACCAGACCAAGTTGGCACTGGTGTTGCTTAGCGTCTGGGAAACACCTGGCGAGATGCGGAATTCCAGGAGGCACCCGGCAATTTAAGGCCGCAGGACCCTGAACCATTGTACAGGCTTTTTCCCTGGGAAACAAAACTCACAAGCCACTGTTCTGGGTGTCAGTTTTCAGGACCCACTTGACACTCTCAAAGCAGACCAAGTTGGCACTAGTGCCACCTTGCGTCTGGGAGGCATCCTGCGAGAGGCGCAATTCCAGGCGGCACCTGGCAATTTAAGGCCGCAGGACCCTGAACCATGGTACAGGCTTTTTCCCTGGGAAACAAAACTCACAAGCCACTGTTCTGGGTGTCAGTTTTCAGGACCCACTTGGCACTCTCAAACCAGACCAAGTTGGCACTGGTGCCACCTTCTGTCTGGGAGGCATCCTGCGAGAGGCGGAATTCCAGGAGGCACCCGGCAATTTAAGGCCTCAGGCCCCTGAACCATTGTACAGGCTTTTTCCCTGGGAAACAAAACTCACAAGCCACTGTTCTGGGTGTCAGTTTTCAGGACCCACTTGGCACTCTTAAACCAGACCAAGTTGGAACTGGTGCCACCTTGCATCTGGGAGGCATCCTGCGAGAGGCCGAATTCCAGGAGGCACCCGGCAATTTAAGGCCTCAGGCCCCTGAACCATTGTACAGGCTTTTACCCTGGGAAACAAAACTCACAAGCCACTGTTCTGGGTGTCAGTTTGCAGGAGCCACCTGGCACTCTCAAACCAGACCAAGTTGGCACTGGTGTCATGTTGCGCCTGGGAGGCATCCTGCGAGAGGCGGATCTCTAGGAGGCACCCGGCAATTTAAGGCCGCAGGACCCTGAACCATTGTACAGGCTTTTTCCCTGGGAAACAAAACTCACAAGCCACTGTTCTGGTTGTCAGTTTTCAGGACCCACTTGGCACTCTTAAACCAGACCAAGTTGGAACTGGTGCCACCTTGCATCTGGGAGGCATCCTGCGAGAGGCCGAATTCCAGGAGGCACTCGGCAATTTAAGGCCGCAGGCCCCTGAACCATTGTACAGGCTTTTTCCCTGGGAAACAAAACTCACAAGCCACTGTTCTGGGTGTCAGTTTGCAGGAGCCACCTGGCACTCTCAAACCAGACCAAGTTGGCACTGGTGTCATGTTGCGCCTGGGAGGCATCCTGCGAGAGGCGGATCTCTAGGAGGCACCCGGCAATTTAAGGCCGCAGGACCCTGAACCATTGTACAGGCTTTTTCCCTGGGAAACAAAACTCACAAGCCACTGTTCTGGGTGTCAGTTTTCAGGACCCACTTGCCACTCTCAAACAAGACAAAGTTGGCACTGGTGCCACCTTGCGTCTGGGAGGCATCTTGGAAGACGCCAAATTCCACGAGGCACCCGGCAATTTAAGGCCGCAGGAACCTGAACCATTGTACAGGCTTTTTCCCTGGGAAACAAAACTCACAAGCCACTGTTCTGGGTGTCAGTTTGCAGGACCCACTTGGCACTCTTAAACCAGACCAAGTTGGCACTGGTGTTGCTTAGCGTCTGGGAAACACCTGGCGAGATGCGGAATTCCAGGAGGCACCCGGCAATTTAAGGCCGCAGGACCCTGAACCATTGTACAGGCTTTTTCCCTGGGAAACAAAACTCACAAGCCACTGTTCTGGGTGTCAGTTTTCAGGACCCACTTGACACTCTCAAAGCAGACTAATTTTGCACTAGTGCCACCTTGCGTCTGGGAGGCATCCTGCGCGAGGCGCAATTCCAGGCGGCACCTGGCAATTTAAGGCCGCAGGACCCTGAACCATGGTACAGGCTTTTTCCCTGGGAAACAAAACTCACAAGCCACTGTTCTGGGTGTCAGTTTTCAGGACCCACTTGGCACTCTTAAACCAGACCAAGTTGGAACTGGTGCCACCTTGCATCTGGGAGGCATCCTGCGAGAGGCCGAATTCCAGGAGGCACCCGGCAATTTAAGGCCTCAGGCCCCTGAACCATTGTACAGGCTTTTTCCCTGGGAAACAAAACTCACAAGCCACTGTTCTGGGTGTCAGTTTGCAGGAGCCACCTGGCACTCTCAAACCAGACCAAGTTGGCACTGGTGTCATGTTGCGCCTGGGAGGCATCCTGCGATAGGCGGATCTCTAGGAGGCACCCGGCAATTTAAGGCCGCAGGACCCTGAACCATTGTACAGGCTTTTTCCCTGGGAAACAAAACTCACAAGCCACTGTTCTGGGTGTCAGTTTTCAGGACCCACTTGGCACTCTTAAACCAGACCAAGTTGGAACTGGTGCCACCTTGCATCTGGGAGGCATCCTGCGAGAGGCCGAATTCCAGGAGGCACCCGGCAATTTAAGGCCTCAGGCCCCTGAACCATTGTACAGGCTTTTTCCCTGGAAAACAAATTCAGAAGCCACTGTTCTGGGTGTCAGTTTTCAGGACCCACTTGCCACTCTCAAACAAGACAAAGTTGGCACTGGTGCCACCTTGCGTCTGGGAGGCATCTTGGAAGACGCCAAATTCCACGAGGCACCCGGCAATTTAAGGCCGCAGGAACCTGAACCATTGTACAGGCTTTTTCCCTGGGAAACAAAACTCACAAGCCACTGTTCTGGGTGTCAGTTTGCAGGACCCACTTGGCACTCTTAAACCAGACCAAGTTGGCACTGGTGTTGCTTAGCGTCTGGGAAACACCTGGCGAGATGCGGAATTCCAGGAGGCACCCGGCAATTTAAGGCCGCAGGACCCTGAACCATTGTACAGGCTTTTTCCCTGGGAAACAAAACTCACAAGCCACTGTTCTGGGTGTCAGTTTTCAGGACCCACTTGACACTCTCAAAGCAGACTAATTTTGCACTAGTGCCACCTTGCGTCTGGGAGGCATCCTGCGCGAGGCGCAATTCCAGGCGGCACCTGGCAATTTAAGGCCGCAGGACCCTGAACCATGGTACAGGCTTTTTCCCTGGGAAACAAAACTCACAAGCCACTGTTCTGGGTGTCAGTTTTCAGGACCCACTTGGCACTCTTAAACCAGACCAAGTTGGAACTGGTGCCACCTTGCATCTGGGAGGCATCCTGCGAGAGGCCGAATTCCAGGAGGCACCTGGCAATTTAAGGCCTCAGGCCCCTGAACCATTGTACAGGCTTTTTCCCTGGGAAACAAAACTCACAAGCCACTGTTCTGGGTGTCAGTTTGCAGGAGCCACCTGGCACTCTCAAACCAGACCAAGTTGGCACTGGTGTCATGTTGCGCCTGGGAGGCATCCTGCGAGAGGCGGATCTCTAGGAGGCACCCGGCAATTTAAGGCCGCAGGACCCTGAACCATTGTACAGGCTTTTTCCCTGGGAAACAAAACTCACAAGCCACTGTTCTGGGTGTCAGTTTTCAGGACCCACTTGGCACTCTTAAACCAGACCAAGTTGGAACTGGTGCCACCTTGCATCTGGGAGGCATCCTGCGAGAGGCGCAATTCCAGGAGGCACCCGGCAATTTAAGGCCTCAGGCCCCTGAACCATTGTACAGGCTTTTTCCCTGGGAAACAAAACTCACAAGCCACTGTTCTGGGTGTCAGTTTGCAGGAGCCACCTGGCACTCTCAAACCAGACCAAGTTGGCACTGGTGTCATGTTGCGCCTGGGAGGCATCCTGCGAGAGGCGGATCTCTAGGAGGCACCCGGCAATTTAAGGCCGCAGGACCCTGAACCATTGTACAGGCTTTTTCCCTGGGAAACAAAACTCACAAGCCACTGTTCTGGGTGTCAGTTTTCAGGACCCACTTGGCACTCTTAAACCAGACCAAGTTGGAACTGGTGCCACCTTGTGTCTGAGAGGCATCCTGCGAGAGGCGGAATTCCAGGAGGCACCCGGCAATTTAAGGCCTCAGGCCCCTGAACCATTGTACAGGCTTTTTCCCTGGGAAACAAAACTCACAAGCCACTGTTCTGGGTGTCAGTTTGCAGGAGCCACCTGGCACTCTCAAACCAGACCAAGTTGGCACTGGTGTCATGTTGCGCCTGGGAGGCATCCTGCGAGAGGCGGATCTCTAGGAGGCACCCGGCAATTTAAGGCCGCAGGACCCTGAACCATTGTACAGGCTTTTTCCCTGGGAAACAAAACTCACAAGCCACTGTTCTGGGTGTCAGTTTTCAGGACCCACTTGGCACTCTTAAACCAGACCAAGTTGGAACTGGTGCCACCTTGCATCTGGGAGGCATCCTGCGAGAGGCGGAATTCCAGGAGGCACCCGGCAATTTAAGGCCTCAGGCCCCTGAACCATTGTACAGGCTCTTTCCCTAAGAAACAAAACTCACAAGCCACTGTTCTGGGTGTCAGTTTGCAGGAGCCACCTGGCACTCTCAAACCAGACCAAGTTGGCACTGGTGTCATGTTGCGCCTGGGAGGCATCCTGCGATAGGCGGATCTCTAGGAGGCACCCGGCAATTTAAGGCCGCAGGACCCTGAACCATTGTACAGGCTTTTTCCCTGGGCAACAAAACTCACAAGGCACTGTTCTGGGTGTCAGTTTCCAGGACCCACTTGGCACTCTTAAACCAGACCAAGTTGGCACTGGTGTTGCTTAGCGTCTGGGAAACACCTGGCGAGTTGTGGAATTCCAGGAGGCACCCGGCAATTTACGGCCGCAGGACCCTGAACCATTGTACAGGCTTTTTCCCTGGGAAACAAAACTCACAAGCCACTGTTCTGGGTGTCAGTTTTCAGGACCCACTTGGCACTCTCAAACCAGACCAAGTTGGCACTGGTGCCACCTTGCGTCTGGGAGGCATCCTGCGAGAGGCGGAATTCCAGGAGGCACCCGGCAATTTAAGGCCGGAGGACCCAAAACCATTCTACAGGCTTTTTCCCTCGAAAACAAAATTCAGAAGCCACTGTTCTGGGTGTCAGTTTGCAGGACCCACTTGCCACTCTCAAACAAGACAAAGTTGGCACTGGTGCCACCTTGCGTCTGGGAGGCATCTTGGAAGACGCCGAATTCCACGAGGCACCCGGCAATTTAAGGCCGCAGGAACCTGAACCATTGTACAGGCTTTTTCCCTGGGAAACAAAACTCACAAGCCACTGTTCTGGGTGTCAGTTTGCAGGACCCACTTGGCACTCTTAAACCAGACCAAGTTGGCACTGGTGTTGCTTAGCGTCTGGGAAACACCTGGCGAGATGCGGAATTCCAGGAGGCACCCGGCAATTTAAGGCCGCAGGACCCTGAACCATTGTACAGGCTTTTTCCCTGGGAAACAAAACTCACAAGCCACTGTTCTGGGTGTCAGTTTTCAGGACCCACTTGACACTCTCAAAGCAGACCAAGTTGGCACTAGTGCCACCTTGCGTCTGGGAGGCATCCTGCGAGAGGCGCAATTCCAGGCGGCACCTGGCAATTTAAGGCCGCAGGACCCTGAACCATGGTACAGGCTTTTTCCCTGGGAAACAAAACTCACAAGCCACTGTTCTGGGTGTCAGTTTTCAGGACCCACTTGGCACTCTCAAACCAGACCAAGTTGGCACTGGTGCCACCTTCTGTCTGGGAGGCATCCTGCGAGAGGCGGAATTCCAGGAGGCACCCGGCAATTTAAGGCCTCAGGCCCCTGAACCATTGTACAGGCTTTTTCCCTGGGAAACAAAACTCACAAGCCACTGTTCTGGGTGTCAGTTTTCAGGACCCACTTGGCACTCTTAAACCAGACCAAGTTGGAACTGGTGCCACCTTGCATCTGGGAGGCATCCTGCGAGAGGCCGAATTCCAGGAGGCACCCGGCAATTTAAGGCCTCAGGCCCCTGAACCATTGTACAGGCTTTTACCCTGGGAAACAAAACTCACAAGCCACTGTTCTGGGTGTCAGTTTGCAGGAGCCACCTGGCACTCTCAAACCAGACCAAGTTGGCACTGGTGTCATGTTGCGCCTGGGAGGCATCCTGCGAGAGGCGGATCTCTAGGAGGCACCCGGCAATTTAAGGCCGCAGGACCCTGAACCATTGTACAGGCTTTTTCCCTGGGAAACAAAACTCACAAGCCACTGTTCTGGTTGTCAGTTTTCAGGACCCACTTGGCACTCTTAAACCAGACCAAGTTGGAACTGGTGCCACCTTGCATCTGGGAGGCATCCTGCGAGAGGCCGAATTCCAGGAGGCACTCGGCAATTTAAGGCCGCAGGCCCCTGAACCATTGTACAGGCTTTTTCCCTGGGAAACAAAACTCACAAGCCACTGTTCTGGGTGTCAGTTTGCAGGAGCCACCTGGCACTCTCAAACCAGACCAAGTTGGCACTGGTGTCATGTTGCGCCTGGGAGGCATCCTGCGAGAGGCGGATCTCTAGGAGGCACCCGGCAATTTAAGGCCGCAGGACCCTGAACCATTGTACAGGCTTTTTCCCTGGGAAACAAAACTCACAAGCCACTGTTCTGGGTGTCAGTTTTCAGGACCCACTTGCCACTCTCAAACAAGACAAAGTTGGCACTGGTGCCACCTTGCGTCTGGGAGGCATCTTGGAAGACGCCAAATTCCACGAGGCACCCGGCAATTTAAGGCCGCAGGAACCTGAACCATTGTACAGGCTTTTTCCCTGGGAAACAAAACTCACAAGCCACTGTTCTGGGTGTCAGTTTGCAGGACCCACTTGGCACTCTTAAACCAGACCAAGTTGGCACTGGTGTTGCTTAGCGTCTGGGAAACACCTGGCGAGATGCGGAATTCCAGGAGGCACCCGGCAATTTAAGGCCGCAGGACCCTGAACCATTGTACAGGCTTTTTCCCTGGGAAACAAAACTCACAAGCCACTGTTCTGGGTGTCAGTTTTCAGGACCCACTTGACACTCTCAAAGCAGACTAATTTTGCACTAGTGCCACCTTGCGTCTGGGAGGCATCCTGCGCGAGGCGCAATTCCAGGCGGCACCTGGCAATTTAAGGCCGCAGGACCCTGAACCATGGTACAGGCTTTTTCCCTGGGAAACAAAACTCACAAGCCACTGTTCTGGGTGTCAGTTTTCAGGACCCACTTGGCACTCTTAAACCAGACCAAGTTGGAACTGGTGCCACCTTGCATCTGGGAGGCATCCTGCGAGAGGCCGAATTCCAGGAGGCACCCGGCAATTTAAGGCCTCAGGCCCCTGAACCATTGTACAGGCTTTTTCCCTGGGAAACAAAACTCACAAGCCACTGTTCTGGGTGTCAGTTTGCAGGAGCCACCTGGCACTCTCAAACCAGACCAAGTTGGCACTGGTGTCATGTTGCGCCTGGGAGGCATCCTGCGAGAGGCGGATCTCTAGGAGGCACCCGGCAATTTAAGGCCGCAGGACCCTGAACCATTGTACAGGCTTTTTCCCTGGGAAACAAAACTCACAAGCCACTGTTCTGGGTGTCAGTTTTCAGGACCCACTTGGCACTCTTAAACCAGACCAAGTTGGAACTGGTGCCACCTTGCATCTGGGAGGCATCCTGCGAGAGGCGCAATTCCAGGAGGCACCCGGCAATTTAAGGCCTCAGGCCCCTGAACCATTGTACAGGCTTTATCCCTGGGAAACAAAACTCACAAGCCACTGTTCTGGGTGTCAGTTTGCAGGAGCCACCTGGCACTCTCAAACCAGACCAAGTTGGCACTGGTGTCATGTTGCGCCTGGGAGGCATCCTGCGAGAGGCGGATCTCTAGGAGGCACCCGGCAATTTAAGGCCGCAGGACCCTGAACCATTGTACAGGCTTTTTCCCTGGGAAACAAAACTCACAAGCCACTGTTCTGGGTGTCAGTTTTCAGGACCCACTTGGCACTCTTAAACCAGACCAAGTTGGAACTGGTGCCACCTTGTGTCTGAGAGGCATCCTGCGAGAGGCGGAATTCCAGGAGGCACCCGGCAATTTAAGGCCTCAGGCCCCTGAACCATTGTACAGGCTTTTTCCCTGGGAAACAAAACTCACAAGCCACTGTTCTGGGTGTCAGTTTGCAGGAGCGACCTGGCACTCTCAAACCAGACCAAGTTGGCACTGGTGTCATGTTGCGCCTGGGAGGCATCCTGCGATAGGCGGATCTCTAGGAGGCACCCGGCAATTTAAGGCCGCAGGACCCTGAACCATTGTACAGGCTTTTTCCCTGGGAAACAAAACTCACAAGCCACTGTTCTGGGTGTCAGTTTTCAGGACCCACTTGGCACTCTTAAACCAGACCAAGTTGGAACTGGTGCCACCTTGCATCTGGGAGGCATCCTGCGAGAGGCCGAATTTCAGGAGGCACCCGGCAATTTAAGGCCGCAGGCCCCTGAACCATTGTACAGGCTTTTTCCCTGGGAAACAAAACTCACAAGCCACTGTTCTGGGTGTCAGTTTGCAGGAGCCACCTGGCAGTCTCAAACCAGACCAAGTTGGCACTGGTGTCATGTTGCGCCTGGGAGGCATCCTGCGAGAGGCGGATCTCTAGGAGGCACCCGGCAATTTAAGGCCGCAGGACCCTGAACCATTGTACAGGCTTTTTCCCTGGGAAACAAAACTCACAAGCCACTGTTCTGGGTGTCAGTTTTCAGGACCCACTTGGCACTCTTAAACCAGACCAAGTTGGAACTGGTGCCACCTTGTGTCTGAGAGGCATCCTGCGAGAGGCGGAATTCCAGGAGGCACCCGGCAATTTAAGGCCTCAGGCCCCTGAACCATTGTACAGGCTTTTTCCCTGGGAAACAAAACTCACAAGCCACTGTTCTGGGTGTCAGTTTTCAGGACCCACTTGGCACTCTTAAACCAGACCAAGTTGGAACTGGTGCCACCTTGCGTCTGGGAGGCATCCTGCGAGAGGCCGAATTCCAGGAGGCACTCGGCAATTTAAGGCCTCAGGCCCCTGAACCATTGTACAGGCTCTTTCCCTAAGAAACAAAACTCACAAGCCACTGTTCTGGGTGTCAGTTTGCAGGAGCCACCTGGCACTCTCAAACCAGACCAAGTTGGCACTGGTGTCATGTTGCGCCTGGGAGGCATCCTGCGAGAGGCGCAATTCCAGGAGGCACCCGGCAATTTAAGGCCGCAGGACCCTGAACCATTGTACAGGCTTTTTCCCTGGGCAACAAAACTCACAAGGCACTGTTCTGGGTGTCAGTTTGCAGGACCCACTTGGCACTCTTAAACCAGACCAAGTTGGCACTGGTGTTGCTTAGTGTCTGGGAAACACCTGGCGAGTTGCGGAATTCCAGGAGGCACCCGGCAATTTAAGGCCTCAGGCCCCTGAACCATTGTACAGGCTTTTTCCCTGGGAAACAAAACTCACAAGCCACTGTTCTGGGTGTCAGTTTGCAGGAGCCACCTGGCACTCTCAAACCAGACCAAGTTGGCACTGGTGTCATGTTGCGCCTGGGAGGCATCCTGCGAGAGGCGGATCTCTAGGAGGCACCCGGCAATTTAAGGCCGCAGGACCCTGAACCATTGTACAGGCTTTTTCCCTGGGAAACAAAACTCACAAGCCACTGTTCTGGGTGTCAGTTTTCAGGACCCACTTGGCACTCTTAAACCAGACCAAGTTGGAACTGGTGCCACCTTGCATCTGGGAGGCATCCTGCGAGAGGCGGAATTCCAGGAGGCACCCGGCAATTTAAGGCCTCAGGCCCCTGAACCATTGTACAGGCTTTTTCCCTGGGAAACAAAACTCACAAGACACTGTTCTGGGTGTCAGTTTGCAGGAGCCACCTGGCACTCTCAAACCAGACCAAGTTGGCACTGGTGTCATGTTGCGCCTGGGAGGCATCCTGCGATAGGCGGATCTCTAGGAGGCACCCGGCAATTTAAGGCCGCAGGACCCTGAACCATTGTACAGGCTTTTTCCCTGGGAAACAAAACTCACAAGCCACTGTTCTGGGTGACAGTTTTCAGGACCCACTTGGCACTCTTAAACCAGACCAAGTTGGAACTGGTGCCACCTTGTGTCTGAGAGGCATCCTGCGAGAGGCGGAATTCCAGGAGGCACCCGGCAATTTAAGGCCTCAGGCCCCTGAACCATTGTACAGGCTTTTTCCCTGGGAAACAAAACTCACAAGCCACTGTTCTGGGTGTCAGTTTTCAGGACCCACTTGGCACTCTTAAACCAGACCAAGTTGGCACTGGTGCCACCTTGCGTCTGGGAGGCATCTTGGAAGACGCCAAATTCCACGAGGCACCCGGCAATTTAAGGCCGCAGGAACCTGAACCATTGTACAGGCTTTTTCCCTGGGAAACAAAACTCACAAGCCACTGTTCTGGGTGTCAGTTTGCAGGACCCACTTGGCACTCTTAAACCAGACCAAGTTGGCACTGGTGTTGCTTAGCGTCTGGGAAACACCTGGCGAGATGCGGAATTCCAGGAGGCACCCGGCAATTTAAGGCCGCAGGACCCTGAACCATTGTACAGGCTTTTTCCCTGGGAAACAAAACTCACAAGCCACTGTTCTGGGTGTCAGTTTTCAGGACCCACTTGACACTCTCAAAGCAGACTAATTTTGCACTAGTGCCACCTTGCGTCTGGGAGGCATCCTGCGCGAGGCGCAATTCCAGGCGGCACCTGGCAATTTAAGGCCGCAGGACCCTGAACCATGGTACAGGCTTTTTCCCTGGGAAACAAAACTCACAAGCCACTGTTCTGGGTGTCAGTTTTCAGGACCCACTTGGCACTCTTAAACCAGACCAAGTTGGAACTGGTGCCACCTTGCATCTGGGAGGCATCCTGCGAGAGGCCGAATTCCAGGAGGCACCCGGCAATTTAAGGCCTCAGGCCCCTGAACCATTGTACAGGCTTTTTCCCTGGGAAACAAAACTCACAAGCCACTGTTCTGGGTGTCAGTTTGCAGGAGCCACCTGGCACTCTCAAACCAGACCAAGTTGGCACTGGTGTCATGTTGCGCCTGGGAGGCATCCTGCGAGAGGCGGATCTCTAGGAGGCACCCGGCAATTTAAGGCCGCAGGACCCTGAACCATTGTACAGGCTTTTTCCCTGGGAAACAAAACTCACAAGCCACTGTTCTGGGTGTCAGTTTTCAGGACCCACTTGGCACTCTTAAACCAGACCAAGTTGGAACTGGTGCCACCTTGCATCTGGGAGGCATCCTGCGAGAGGCCGAATTCCAGGAGGCACCCGGCAATTTAAGGCCTCAGGACCCTGAACCATTGTACAGGCTTTTACCCTGGGAAACAAAACTCACAAGCCACTGTTCTGGGTGTCAGTTTGCAGGAGCCACCTGGCACTCTCAAACCAGACCAAGTTGGCACTGGTGTCATGTTGCGCCTGGGAGGCATCCTGCGAGAGGCGGATCTCTAGGAGGCACCCGGCAATTTAAGGCCGCAGGACCCTGAACCATTGTACAGGCTTTTTCCCTGGGAAACAAAACTCACAAGCCACTGTTCTGGGTGTCAGTTTTCAGGACCCACTTGCCACTCTCAAACAAGACAAAGTTGGCACTGGTGCCACCTTGCGTCTGGGAGGCATCTTGGAAGACGCCAAATTCCACGAGGCACCCGGCAATTTAAGGCCGCAGGAACCTGAACCATTGTACAGGCTTTTTCCCTGGGAAACAAAACTCACAAGCCACTGTTCTGGGTGTCAGTTTGCAGGACCCACTTGGCACTCTTAAACCAGACCAAGTTGGCACTGGTGTTGCTTAGCGTCTGGGAAACACCTGGCGAGATGCGGAATTCCAGGAGGCACCCGGCAATTTAAGGCCGCAGGACCCTGAACCATTGTACAGGCTTTTTCCCTGGGAAACAAAACTCACAAGCCACTGTTCTGGGTGTCAGTTTTCAGGACCCACTTGACACTCTCAAAGCAGACTAATTTTGCACTAGTGCCACCTTGCGTCTGGGAGGCATCCTGCGCGAGGCGCAATTCCAGGCGGCACCTGGCAATTTAAGGCCGCAGGACCCTGAACCATGGTACAGGCTTTTTCCCTGGGAAACAAAACTCACAAGCCACTGTTCTGGGTGTCAGTTTTCAGGACCCACTTGGCACTCTTAAACCAGACCAAGTTGGAACTGGTGCCACCTTGCATCTGGGAGGCATCCTGCGAGAGGCCGAATTCCAGGAGGCACCTGGCAATTTAAGGCCTCAGGCCCCTGAACCATTGTACAGGCTTTTTCCCTGGGAAACAAAACTCACAAGCCACTGTTCTGGGTGTCAGTTTGCAGGAGCCACCTGGCACTCTCAAACCAGACCAAGTTGGCACTGGTGTCATGTTGCGCCTGGGAGGCATCCTGCGAGAGGCGGATCTCTAGGAGGCACCCGGCAATTTAAGGCCGCAGGACCCTGAACCATTGTACAGGCTTTTTCCCTGGGAAACAAAACTCACAAGCCACTGTTCTGGGTGTCAGTTTTCAGGACCCACTTGGCACTCTTAAACCAGACCAAGTTGGAACTGGTGCCACCTTGCATCTGGGAGGCATCCTGCGAGAGGCGCAATTCCAGGAGGCACCCGGCAATTTAAGGCCTCAGGCCCCTGAACCATTGTACAGGCTTTTTCCCTGGGAAACAAAACTCACAAGCCACTGTTCTGGGTGTCAGTTTGCAGGAGCCACCTGGCACTCTCAAACCAGACCAAGTTGGCACTGGTGTCATGTTGCGCCTGGGAGGCATCCTGCGAGAGGCGGATCTCTAGGAGGCACCCGGCAATTTAAGGCCGCAGGACCCTGAACCATTCTACAGGCTTTTTCCCTGGGAAACAAAACTCACAAGCCACTGTTCTGGGTGTCAGTTTTCAGGACCCACTTGGCACTCTTAAACCAGACCAAGTTGGAACTGGTGCCACCTTGTGTCTGAGAGGCATCCTGCGAGAGGCGGAATTCCAGGAGGCACCCGGCAATTTAAGGCCTCAGGCCCCTGAACCATTGTACAGGCTTTTTCCCTGGGAAACAAAACTCACAAGCCACTGTTCTGGGTGTCAGTTTGCAGGAGCCACCTGGCACTCTCAAACCAGACCAAGTTGGCACTGGTGTCATGTTGCGCCTGGGAGGCATCCTGCGAGAGGCGGATCTCTAGGAGGCACCCGGCAATTTAAGGCCGCAGGACCCTGAACCATTGTACAGGCTTTTTCCCTGGGAAACAAAACTCACAAGCCACTGTTCTGGGTGTCAGTTTGCAGGACCCACTTGGCACTCTTAAACCAGACCAAGTTGGCACTGGTGTTGCTTAGCGTCTGGGAAACACCTGGCGAGTTGCGGAATTCCAGGAGGCACCCGGCAATTTAAGGCCGCAGGACCCTGAAGCATTGTACAGGCTTTTTCCCTGGGAAACAAAACTCACAAGCCACTGTTCTGGGTGTCAGTTTTCAGGACCCACTTGGCACTCTCAAACCAGACCAAGTTGGCACTGGTGCCACCTTGCGTCTGGGAGGCATCCTGCGAGAGGCGGAATTCCAGGAGGCACCCGGCAATTTAAGGCCGCAGGACCCAAAACCATTCTACAGGCTTTTTCCCTGGAAAACAAAATTCAGAAGCCACTGTTCTGGGTGTCAGTTTGCAGGACCCACTTGCCACTCTCAAACAAGAGCAAGTTGGCACTGGTGCCACCTTGCGTCTGGGAGGCATCTTGGAAGACGCCGAATTCCAGGAGGCACCCGGCAATTTAAGGCCGCAGGCCCCTGAACCATTGTACAGGCTTTTTCCCTGGGAAACAAAACTCACAAGCCACTGTTCTGGGTGTCAGTTTGCAGGAGCCACCTGGCACTCTCAAACCAGACCAAGTTGGCACTGGTGTCATGTTGCGCCTGGGAGGCATCCTGCGAGAGGCGGATCTCTAGGAGGCACCCGGCAATTTAAGGCCGCAGGACCCTGAACCATTGTACAGGCTTTTTCCCTGGGAAACAAAACTCACAAGCCACTGTTCTGGGTGACAGTTTTCAGGACCCACTTGGCACTCTTAAACCAGACCAAGTTGGAACTGGTGCCACCTTGTGTCTGAGAGGCATCCTGCGAGAGGCGGAATTCCAGGAGGCACCCGGCAATTTAAGGCCTCAGGCCCCTGAACCATTGTACAGGCTTTTTCCCTGGGAAACAAAACTCACAAGCCACTGTTCTGGGTGTCAGTTTTCAGGACCCACTTGGCACTCTTAAACCAGACCAAGTTGGAACTGGTGCCACCTTGCGTCTGGGAGGCATCCTGCGAGAGGCCGAATTCCAGGAGGCACTCGGCAGTTTAAGGCCTCAGGCCCCTGAACCATTGTACAGGCTCTTTCCCTAAGAAACAAAACTCACAAGCCACTGTTCTGGGTGTCAGTTTGCAGGAGCCACCTGGCACTCTCAAACCAGACCAAGTTGGCACTGGTGTCATGTTGCGCCTGGGAGGCATCCTGCGAGAGGCGCAATTCCAGGAGGCACCCGGCAATTTAAGGCCGCAGGACCCTGAACCATTGTACAGGCTTTTTCCCTGGGCAACAAAACTCACAAGGCACTGTTCTGGGTGTCAGTTTGCAGGACCCACTTGGCACTCTTAAACCAGACCAAGTTGGCACTGGTGTTGCTTAGCGTCTGGGAAACACCTGGCGAGTTGCGGAATTCCAGGAGGCACCCGGCAATTTAAGGCCGCAGGACCCTGAAGCATTGTACAGGCTTTTTCCCTGGGAAACAAAACTCACAAGCCACTGTTCTGGGTGTCAGTTTTCAGGACCCACTTGGCACTCTCAAACCAGACCAAGTTGGCACTGGTGTTGCTTAGCGTCTGGGAAACACCTGGCGAGTTGCGGAATTCCAGGAGGCACCCGGCAATTTAAGGCCGCAGGACCCAAAACCATTCTACAGGCTTTTTCCCTGGAAAACAAAATTCAGAAGCCACTGTTCTGGGTGTCAGTTTGCAGGACCCACTTGCCACTCTCAAACAAGAGCAAGTTGGAACTGGTGCCACCTTGCGTCTGGGAGGCATCTTGGAAGACGCCGAATTCCACGAGGCACCCGGCAATTTAAGGCCGCAGGAACCTGAACCATTGTACAGGCTTTTTCCCTGGGAAACAAAACTCACAAGCCACTGTTCTGGGTGTCAGTTTTCAGGACCCACTTGGTACTCTCAAACCAGACCAATTTTGCACTAGTGCCACCTTGCGTCTGGGAGGCATCCTGCGAGAGGCGCAATTCCAGGAGCCACCTGGCAATTTAAGGCCGCAGGACCCTGAACCATGGTACAGGCTTTTTCCCTGGGAAACAAAACTCACAAGCCACTGTTCTGGGTGTCAGTTTTCAGGACCCACTTGGCACTCTCAAACCAGACCAAGTTGGAACTGGTGCCACCTTCTATCTGGGAGGCATCCTGCGAGAGGCCGAATTCCAGGAGGCACCCGGCAATTTAAGGCCTCAGGCCCCTGAACCATTGTACAGGCTTTTTCCCTGGGAAACAAAACTCACAAGCCACTGTTCTGGGTGTCAGTTTTCAGGACCCACTTGGCACTCTTAAACCAGACCAAGTTGGAACTGGTGCCACCTTGCATCTGGGAGGCATCCTGCGAGAGGCCGAATTCCAGGAGGCACCCGGCAATTTAAGGCCTCAGGCCCCTGAACCATTGTACAGGCTTTTTCCCTGGGAAACAAAACTCACAAGCCACTGTTCTGGGTGTCAGTTTGCAGGAGCCACCTGGCACTCTCAAACCAGACCAAGTTGGCACTGGTGTCATGTTGCGCCTGGGAGGCATCCTGCGAGAGGCGGATCTCTAGGAGGCACCCGGCAATTTAAGGCCGCAGGACCCTGAACCATTGTACAGGCTTTTTCCCTGGGAAACAAAACTCACAAGCCACTGTTCTGGGTGTCAGTTTTCAGGACCCACTTGGCACTCTTAAACCAGACCAAGTTGGAACTGGTGCCACCTTGCATCTGGGAGGCATCCTGCGAGAGGCCGAATTCCAGGAGGCACCCGGCAATTTAAGGCCTCAGGCCCCTGAACCATTGTACAGGCTTTTTCCCTGGGAAACAAAACTCACAAGCCACTGTTCTTGGTGTCAGTTTGCAGGAGCCACCTGGCACTCTCAAACCAGACCAAGTTGGCACTGGTGTCATGTTGCGCCTGGGAGGCATCCTGCGAGAGGCGGATCTCTAGGAGGCACCCGGCAATTTAAGGCCGCAGGACCCTGAACCATTGTACAGGCTTTTTCCCTGGGAAACAAAACTCACAAGCCACTGTTCTGGGTGTCAGTTTTCAGGACCCACTTGGCACTCTTAAACCAGACCAAGTTGGAATTTGTGCCACCTTGTGTCTGAGAGGCATCCTGCGAGAGGCGGAATTCCAGGAGGCACCCGGCAATTTAAGGCCTCAGGCCCCTGAACCATTGTACAGGCTTTTTCCCTGGGAAACAAAACTCACAAGCCACTGTTCTGGGTGTCAGTTTGCAGGAGCCACCTGGCACTCTCAAACCAGACCAAGTTGGCACTGGTGTCATGTTGCGCCTGGGAGGCATCCTGCGAGAGGCGGATCTCTAGGAGGCACCCGGCAATTTAAGGCCGCAGAACCCTGAACCATTGTACAGGCTTTTTCCCTGGGAAACAAAACTCACAAGCCACTGTTCTTGGTGTCAGTTTTCAGGACCCACTTGGCACTCTTAAACCAGACCAAGTTGGAACTGGTGCCACCTTGCATCTGGGAGGCATCCTGCGAGAGGCGGAATTCCAGGAGGCACCCGGCAATTTAAGGCCTCAGGCCCCTGAACCATTGTACAGGCTTTTTCCCTGGGAAACAAAACTCACAAGCCACTGTTCTGGGTGTCAGTTTGCAGGAGCCACCTGGCACTCTCAAACCAGACCAAGTTGGCACTGGTGTCATGTTGCGCCTGGGAGGCATCCTGCGAGAGGCGGATCTCTAGGAGGCACCCGGCAATTTAAGGCCGCAGGACCCTGAACCATTGTACAGGCTTTTTCCCTGGGAAACAAAACTCACAAGCCACTGTTCTGGGTGTCAGTTTTCAGGACCCACTTGGCACTCTTAAACCAGACCAAGTTGGAACTGGTGCCACCTTGTGTCTGAGAGGCATCCTGCGAGAGGCGGAATTCCAGGAGGCACCCGGCAATTTAAGGCCTCAGGCCCCTGAACCATTGTACAGGCTTTTTCCCTGGGAAACAAAACTCACAAGCCACTGTTCTGGGTGTCAGTTTGCAGGAGCGACCTGGCACTCTCAAACCAGACCAAGTTGGCACTGGTGTCATGTTGCGCCTGGGAGGCATCCTGCGATAGGCGGATCTCTAGGAGGCACCCGGCAATTTAAGGCCGCAGGACCCTGAACCATTGTACAGGCTTTTTCCCTGGGAAACAAAACTCACAAGCCACTGTTCTGGGTGTCAGTTTTTAGGACCCACTTGGCACTCTTAAACCAGACCAAGTTGGAACTGGTGCCACCTTGCATCTGGGAGGCATCCTGCGAGAGGCCGAATTCCAGGAGGCACCCGGCAATTTAAGGCCGCAGGCCCCTGAACCATTGTACAGGCTTTTTCCCTGGGAAACAAAACTCACAAGCCACTGTTCTGGGTGTCAGTTTGCAGGAGCCACCTGGCACTCTCAAACCAGACCAAGTTGGCACTGGTGTCATGTTGCGCCTGGGAGGCATCCTGCGAGAGGCGGATCTCTAGGAGGCACCCGGCAATTTAAGGCCGCAGGACCCTGAACCATTGTACAGGCTTTTTCCCTGGGAAACAAAACTCACAAGCCACTGTTCTGGGTGACAGTTTTCAGGACCCACTTGGCACTCTTAAACCAGACCAAGTTGGAACTGGTGCCACCTTGTGTCTGAGAGGCATCCTGCGAGAGGCGGAATTCCAGGAGGCACCCGGCAATTTAAGGCCTCAGGCCCCTGAACCATTGTACAGGCTTTTTCCCTGGGAAACAAAACTCACAAGCCACTGTTCTGGGTGTCAGTTTTCAGGACCCACTTGGCACTCTTAAACCAGACCAAGTTGGAACTGGTGCCACCTTGCGTCTGGGAGGCATCCTGCGAGAGGCCGAATTCCAGGAGGCACTCGGCAATTTAAGGCCTCAGGCCCCTGAACCATTGTACAGGCTCTTTCCCTAAGAAACAAAACTCACAAACCACTGTTCTGGGTGTCAGTTTGCAGGAGCCACCTGGCACTCTCAAAGCAGACCAAGTTGGCACTGGTGTCATGTTGCGCCTGGGAGGCATCCTGCGAGAGGCGCAATTCCAGGAGGCACCCGGCAATTTAAGGCCGCAGGACCCTGAACCATTGTACAGGCTTTTTCCCTGGGAAACAAAACTCACAAGGCACTGTTCTGGGTGTCAGTTTTCAGGACCCACTTGGCACTCTTAAACCAGACCAAGTTGGCACTGGTGTTGCTTAGCGTCTGGGAAACACCTGGCAAGTTGCGGAATTCCAGGAGGCACCCGGCAATTTAAGGCCGCAGGACCCTGAAGCATTGTACAGGCTTTTTCCCTGGGAAACAAAACTCACAAGCCACTGTTCTGGGTGTCAGTTTTCAGGACCCACTTGGCACTCTTAAACCAGACCAAGTTGGCACTGGTGCCACCTTGCGTCTGGGAGGCATCCTGCGAGAGGCGGAATTCCAGGAGGCACCCGGCAATTTAAGGCCGCAGGACCCAAAACCATTCTACAGGCTTTTTCCCTGGAAAACAAAATTCAGAAGCCACTGTTCTGGGTGTCAGTTTGCAGGACCCACTTGCCACTCTCAAACAAGACAAAGTTGGCACTGGTGCCACCTTGCGTCTGGGAGGCATGTTGGAAGACGCCGAATTCCACGAGGCACCCGGCAATTTAAGGCCGCAGGAACCTGAACCATTGTACAGGCTTTTTCCCTGGGAAACAAAACTCACAAGCCACTGTTCTGGGTGTCAGTTTTCAGGACCCACTTGACACTCTCAAAGCAGACCAATTTTGCACTAGTGCCACCTTGCGTCTGGGAGGCATCCTGCGAGAGGCCGAATTCCAGGAGGCACCTGGCAATTTAAGGCCGCAGGACCCTGAACCATGGTACAGGCTTTTTCCCTGGGAAACAAAACTCACAAGCCACTGTTCTGGGTGTCAGTTTTCAGGACCCACTTGGCACTCTCAAACCAGACCAAGTTGGCACTGGTGCCACCTTCTATCTGGGAGGCATCCTGCGAGAGGCCGAATTCCAGGAGGCACCCGGCAATTTAAGGCCTCAGGCCCCTGAACCATTGTACAGGCTTTTTCCCTGGGAAACAAAACTCACAAGCCACTGTTCTGGGTGTCAGTTTTCAGGACCCACTTGGCACTCTTAAACCAGACCAAGTTGGAACTGGTGCCACCTTGCATCTGGGAGGCATCCTGCGAGAGGCCGAATTCCAGGAGGCACCCGGCAATTTAAGGCCTCAGGCCCCTGAACCATTGTACAGGCTTTTTCCCTGGGAAACAAAACTCACAAGCCACTGTTCTGGGTGTCAGTTTGCAGGAGCGACCTGGCACTCTCAAACCAGACCAAGTTGGCACTGGTGTCATGTTGCGCCTGGGAGGCATCCTGCGATAGGCGGATCTCTAGGAGGCACCCGGCAATTTAAGGCCGCAGGACCCTGAACCATTGTACAGGCTTTTTCCCTGGGAAACAAAACTCACAAGCCACTGTTCTGGGTGTCAGTTTTCAGGACCCACTTGGCACTCTTAAACCAGACCAAGTTGGAACTGGTGCCACCTTGCATCTGGGAGGCATCCTGCGAGAGGCCGAATTCCAGGAGGCCCCCGGCAATTTAAGGCCTCAGGCCCCTGAACCATTGTACAGGCTTTTTCCCTGGGAAACAAAACTCACAAGCCACTGTTCTTGGTGTCAGTTTGCAGGAGCCACCTGGCACTCTCAAACCAGACCAAGTTGGCACTGGTGTCATGTTGCGCCTGGGAGGCATCCTGCGAGAGGCGGATCTCTAGGAGGCACCCGGCAATTTAAGGCCGCAGGACCCTGAACCATTGTACAGGCTTTTTCCCTGGGAAACAAAACTCACAAGCCACTGTTCTGGGTGTCAGTTTTCAGGACCCACTTGGCACTCTTAAACCAGACCAAGTTGGAATTTGTGCCACCTTGTGTCTGAGAGGCATCCTGCGAGAGGCGCAATTCCAGGAGGCACCCGGCAATTTAAGGCCTCAGGCCCCTGAACCATTGTACAGGCTTTTTCCCTGGGAAACAAAACTCACAAGCCACTGTTCTGGGTGTCAGTTTGCAGGAGCCACCTGGCACTCTCAAACCAGACCAAGTTGGCACTGGTGTCATGTTGCGCCTGGGAGGCATCCTGTGAGAGGCGGATCTCTAGGAGGCACCCGGCAATTTAAGGCCGCAGGACCCTGAACCATTGTACAGGCTTTTTCCCTGGGAAACAAAACTCACAAGCCACTGTTCTGGGTGTCAGTTTTCAGGACCCACTTGGCACTCTTAAACCAGACCAAGTTGGAACTGGTGCCACCTTGCATCTGGGAGGCATCCTGCGAGAGGCGGAATTCCAGGAGGCACCCGGCAATTTAAGGCCTCAGGCCCCTGAACCATTGTACAGGCTTTTTCCCTGGGAAACAAAACTCACAAGCCACTGTTCTGGGTGTCAGTTTGCAGGAGCCACCTGGCACTCTCAAACCAGACCAAGTTGGCACTGGTGTCATGTTGCGCCTGGGAGGCATCCTGCGAGAGGCGGATCTCTAGGAGGCACCCGGCAATTTAAGGCCGCAGGACCCTGAACCATTGTACAGGCTTTTTCCCTGGGAAACAAAACTCACAAGCCACTGTTCTGGGTGTCAGTTTTCAGGACCCACTTGGCACTCTTAAACCAGACCAAGTCGGAACTGGTGCCACCTTGTGTCTGAGAGGCATCCTGCGAGAGGCGGAATTCCAGGAGGCACCCGGCAATTTAAGGCCTCAGGCCCCTGAACCATTGTACAGGCTTTTTCCCTGGGAAACAAAACTCACAAGCCACTGTTCTGGGTGTCAGTTTTCAGGACCCACTTGGCACTCTTAAACCAGACCAAGTTGGAACTGGTGCCACCTTGCGTCTGGGAGGCATCCTGCGAGAGGCCGAATTCCAGGAGGCACTCGGCAATTTAAGGCGTCAGGCCCCTGAACCATTGTACAGGCTCTTTCCCTAAGAAACAAAACTCACAAGCCACTGTTCTGGGTGTAAGTTTGCAGGAGCCACCTGGCAATCTCAAACCAGACCAAGTTGGCACTGGTGTCATGTTGCGCCTGGGAGGCATCCTGCGAGAGGCGCAATTCCAGGAGGCACCCGGCAATTTAAGGCCGCAGGACCCTGAACCATTGTACAGGCTTTTTCCCTGGGCAACAAAACTCACAAGGCACTGTTCTGGGTGTCAGTTTCCAGGACCCACTTGGCACTCTTAAACCAGACCAAGTTGGCACTGGTGTTGCTTAGCGTCTGGGAAACACCTGGCGAGTTGCGGAATTCCAGCAGGCACCCGGCAATTTAAGGCCGCAGGACCCTGAACCATTGTACAGGCTTTTTCCCTGGGAAACAAAACTCACAAGCCACTGTTCTGGGTGTCAGTTTTCAGGACCCACTTGGCACTCTCAAACCAGACCAAGTTGGCACTGGTGCCACCTTGCGTCTGGGAGGCATCCTGCGAGAGGCGGAATTCCAGGAGGCACCCGGCAATTTAAGGCCGCAGGACCCAAAACCATTCTACAGGCTTTTTCCCTGGAAAAAAAAATTCAGAAACCACTGTTCTGGGTGTCAGTTTGCAGGACCCACTTGCCACTCTCAAACAAGACAAAGTTGGCACTGGTGCCACCTTGCGTCTGGGAGGCATCCTGCAAGACGCCGAATTCCACGAGGCACCCGGCAATTTAAGGCCGCAGGAACCTGAACCATTGTACAGGCTTTTTCCCTGGGAAACAAAACTCACAAGCCACTGTTCTGGGTGTCAGTTTGCAGGACCCACTTGGCACTCTCAAACCAGACCAAGTTGGCACTGGTGTCATGTTGCGCCTGGGAGGCATCCTGCGCGAGGCGGATCTCTAGGAGGCACCCGGCAATTTATGGCCGCAGGACCCTGAACCATTGTACAGGCTTTTTCCCTGGGAAACAAAACTCACAAGCCACTGTTCTGGGTGTCAGTTTTCAGGACCCACTTGGCACTCTTAAACCAGACCAAGTTGGAACTGGTGCCACCTTGTGTCTGAGAGGCATCCTGCGAGAGGCGGAATTCCAGGAGGCACCCGGCAATTTAAGGCCGCAGGACCCAAAACCATTCTACAGGCTTTTTCCCTGGAAAACAAAATTCAGAAGCCACTGTTCTGGGTGTCAGTTTGCAGGACCCACTTGCCACTCTCAAACAAGACAAAGTTGGCACTGGTGCCACCTTGCGTCTGGGAGGCATCTTGGAAGACGCCGAATTCCACGAGGCACCCGGCAATTTAAGGCCTCAGGCCCCTGAACCATTGTACAGGCTTTTTCCCTGGGAAACAAAACTCACAAGCCACTGTTCTGGGTGTCAGTTTGCAGGAGCCACCTGGCACTCTCAAACCAGACCAAGTTGGCACTGGTGTCATGTTGCGCCTGGGAGGCATCCTGCGAGAGGCGGATCTCTAGGAGGCACCCGGCAATTTAAGGCCGCAGGACCCTGAACCATTGTACAGGCTTTTTCCCTGGGAAACAAAACTCACAAGCCACTGTTCTGGGTGTCAGTTTTCAGGACCCACTTGGCACTCTTAAACCAGACCAAGTTGGCACTGGTGCCACCTTGCGTCTGGGAGGCATCTTGGAAGACGCCGAATTCCACGAGGCACCCGGCAATTTAAGGCCGCAGGAACCTGAACCATTGTACAGGCTTTTTCCCTGGGAAACAAAACTCACAAGCCACTGTTCTTGGTGTCAGTTTGCAGGAGCCACCTGGCACTCTCAAACCAGACCAAGTTGGCACTGGTGTCATGTTGCGCCTGGGAGGCATCCTGCGAGAGGCGGATCTCTAGGAGGCACCCGGCAATTTAAGGCCGCAGGACCCTGAACCATTGTACAGGCTTTTTCCCTGGGAAACAAAACTCACAAGCCACTGTTCTGGGTGTCAGTTTTCAGGACCCACTTGGCACTCTTAAACCAGACCAAGTTGGAATTTGTGCCACCTTGTGTCTGAGAGGCATCCTGCGAGAGGCGGAATTCCAGAAGGCACCCGGCAATTTAAGGCCTCAGGCCCCTGAACCATTGTACAGGCTTTTTCCCTGGGAAACAAAACTCACAAGCCACTGTTCTGGGTGTCAGTTTGCAGGAGCCACCTGGCACTCTCAAACCAGACCAAGTTGGCACTGGTGTCATGTTGCGCCTGGGAGGCATCCTGTGAGAGGCGGATCTCTAGGAGGCACCCGGCAATTTAAGGCCGCAGGACCCTGAACCATTGTACAGGCTTTTTCCCTGGGAAACAAAACTCACAAGCCACTGTTCTGGGTGTCAGTTTTCAGGACCCACTTGGCACTCTTAAACCAGACCAAGTTGGAACTGGTGCCACCTTGCATCTGGGAGGCATCCTGCGAGAGGCGGAATTCCAGGAGGCACCCGGCAATTTAAGGCCTCAGGCCCCTGAACCATTGTACAGGCTTTTTCCCTGGGAAACAAAACTCACAAGCCACTGTTCTGGGTGTCAGTTTGCAGGAGCCACCTGGCACTCTCAAACCAGACCAAGTTGGCACTGGTGTCATGTTGCGCCTGGGAGGCATCCTGCGAGAGGCGGATCTCTAGGAGGCACCCGGCAATTTAAGGCCGCAGGACCCTGAACCATTGTACAGGCTTTTTCCCTGGGAAACAAAACTCACAAGCCACTGTTCTGGGTGTCAGTTTTCAGGACCCACTTGGCACTCTTAAACCAGACCAAGTTGGAACTGGTGCCACCTTGTGTCTGAGAGGCATCCTGCGAGAGGCGGAATTCCAGGAGGCACCCGGCAATTTAAGGCCTCAGGCCCCTGAACCATTGTACAGGCTTTTTCCCTGGGAAACAAAACTCACAAGCCACTGTTCTGGGTGTCAGTTTTCAGGACCCACTTGGCACTCTCAAACCAGACCAAGTTGGCACTGGTGCCACCTTGCGTCTGGGAGGCATCCTGCGAGAGGCGGAATTCCAGGAGGCACCCGGCAATTTAAGGCCGCAGGACCCAAAACCATTCTACAGGCTTTTTCCCTGGAAAAAAAAATTCAGAAGCCACTGTTCTGGGTGTCAGTTTGCAGGACACACTTGCCACTCTCAAACAAGACAAAGTTGGCACTGGTGCCACCTTGCGTCTGGGAGGCATCTTGGAAGACGCCGAATTCCACGAGGCACCCGGCAATTTAAGGCCGCAGGAACCTGAACCATTGTACAGGCTTTTTCCCTGGGAAACAAAACTCACAAGCCACTGTTCTGGGTGTCAGTTTGCAGGACCCACTTGGCACTCTTAAACCAGACCAAGTTGGCACTGGTGTCATGTTGCGCCTGGGAGGCATCCTGCGCGAGGCGGATCTCTAGGAGGCACCCGGCAATTTATGGCCGCAGGACCCTGAACCATTGTACAGGCTTTTTCCCTGGGAAACAAAACTCACAAGCCACTGTTCTGGGTGTCAGTTTTCAGGACCCACTTGGCACTCTTAAACCAGACCAAGTTGGAACTGGTGCCACCTTGTGTCTGAGAGGCATCCTGCGAGAGGCGGAATTCCAGGAGGCACCCGGCAATTTAAGGCCTCAGGCCCCTGAACCATTGTACAGGCTTTTTCCCTGGGAAACAAAACTCACAAGCCACTGTTCTGGGTGTCAGTTTTCAGGACCAACTTGGCACTCTCAAACCAGACCAAGTTGGCACTGGTGCCACCTTGCGTCTGGGAGGCATCCTGCGAGAGGCGGAATTCCAGGAGGCACCCGGCAATTTAAGGCCGCAGGACCCTGAACCATTGTACAGGCTTTTTCCCTGGGAAACAAAACTCACAAGCCACTATTCTGGGTGTCAGTTTTCAGGACCCACTTGGCACTCTCAAACCAGACCAAGTTGGCACTGGTGCCACCTTGCGTCTGGGAGGCATCCTGCGAGAGGCGGAATTCCAGGAGGCACCCGGCAATTTAAGGCCGCAGGACCCAAAACCATTCTACAGGCTTTTTCGCTGGAAAACAAAATTCAGAAGCCACTGTTCTGGGTGTCAGTTTGCAGGACCCACTTGCCACTCTCAAACAAGACAAAGTTTGCACTGGTGCCACCTTGCGTCTGGGAGGCATCTTGGAAGACGCCGAATTCCACGAGGCACCCGGCAATTTAAGGCCGCAAGAACCTGAACCATTGTACAGGCTTTTTCCCTGGGAAACAAAACTCACAAGCCACTGTTCTGGGTGTCAGTTTGCAGGACCCACTTGGCACTCTTAAACCAGACCAAGTTGGCACTGGTGTTGCTTAGCGTCTGGGAAACACCTGGCGAGATGCGGAATTCCAGGAGGCACCCGGCAATTTAAGGCCGCAGGACCCTGAACCATTGTACAGGCTTTTTCCCTGGGAAACAAAACTCACAAGCCACTGTTCTGGGTGTCAGTTTTCAGGACCCACTTGACACTCTCAAAGCAGACCAATTTTGCACTAGTGCCACCTTGCGTCTGGGAGGCATCCTGCGAGAGGCGCAATTCCAGGAGGCACCTGGCAATTTAAGGCCGCAGGACCCTGAACCATGGTACAGGCTTTTTCCCTGGGAAACAAAACTCACAAGCCACTGTTCTGGGTGTCAGTTTTCAGGACCCACTTGGCACTCTCAAACCAGACCAAGTTGGCACTGGTGCCACCTTCTATCTGGGAGGCATCCTGCGAGAGGCCGAATTCCAGGAGGCACCCGGCAATTTAAGGCCTCAGGCCCCTGAACCATTGTACAGGCTTTTTCCCTGGGAAACAAAACTCACAAGCCACTGTTCTGGGTGTCAGTTTTCAGGACCCACTTGGCACTCTTAAACCAGACCAAGTTGGAACTGGTGCCACCTTGCATCTGGGAGGCATCCTGCGAGAGGCCGAATTCCAGGAGGCACCCGGCAATTTAAGGCCTCAGGCCCCTGAACCATTGTACAGGCTTTTTCCCTGGGAAACAAAACTCACAAGCCACTGTTCTGGGTGTCAGTTTGCAGGAGCCACCTGGCACTCTCAAACCAGACCAAGTTGGCACTGGTGTCATGTTGCGCCTGGGAGGCATCCTGCGAGAGGCGGATCTCTAGGAGGCACCCGGCAATTTAAGGCCGCAGGACCCTGAACCATTGTACAGGCTTTTTCCCTGGGAAACAAAACTCACAAGCCACTGTTCTGGGTGTCAGTTTTCAGGACCCACTTGGCACTCTTAAACCAGACCAAGTTGGAACTGGTGCCACCTTGCATCTGGGAGGCATCCTGCGAGAGGCCGAATTCCAGGAGGCACCCGGCAATTTAAGGCCTCAGGCCCCTGAACCATTGTACAGGCTTTTTCCCTGGGAAACAAAACTCACAAGCCACTGTTCTTGGTGTCAGTTTGCAGGAGCCACCTGGCACTCTCAAACCAGACCAAGTTGGCACTGGTGTCATGTTGCGCCTGGGAGGCAACCTGCGAGAGGCCGATCTCTAGGAGGCACCCGGCAATTTAAGGCCGCAGGACCCTGAACCATTGTACAGGCTTTTTCCCTGGGAAACAAAACTCACAAGCCATTGTTCTGGGTGTCAGTTTTCAGGACCCACTTGGCACTCTTAAACCAGACCAAGTTGGAATTTGTGCCACCTTGTGTCTGAGAGGCATCCTTTGAGAGGCGGAATTCCAGGAGGCACCCGGCAATTTAAGGCCTCAGGCCCCTGAACCATTGTACAGGCTTTTTCCCTGGGAAACAAAACTCACAAGCCACTGTTCTGGGTGTCAGTTTGCAGGAGCCACCTGGCACTCTCAAACCAGACCAAGTTGGCACTGGTGTCATGTTGCGCCTGGGAGGCATCCTGCGAGAGGCGCAATTCCAGGAGGCACCCGGCAATTTAAGGCCGCAGGACCCTGAACCATTGTACAGGCTTTTTCCCTGGGCAACAAAACTCACAAGGCACTGTTCTGGGTGTCAGTTTCCAGGACCCACTTGGCACTCTTAAACCAGACCAAGTTGGCACTGGTGTTGCTTAGCGTCTGGGAAACACCTGGCGAGTTGCGGAATTCCAGGAGGCACCCGGCAATTTAAGGCCGCAGGACCCTGAACCATTGTACAGGCTTTTTCCCTGGGAAACAAAACTCACAAGCCACTGTTCTGGGTGTCAGTTTTCAGGACCCACTTGGCACTCTCAAACCAGACCAAGTTGGCACTGGTGCCACCTTGCGTCTGGGAGGCATCCTGCGAGAGGCGGAATTCCAGGAGGCACCCGGCAATTTAAGGCCGCAGGACCCAAAACCATTCTACAGGCTTTTTCCCTGGAAAATAAAATTCAGAAGCCACTGTTCTGGGTGTCAGTTTGCAGGACCCACTTGCCACTCTCAAACAAGACAAAGTTGGCACTGGTGCCACCTTGCGTCTGGGAGGCATCTTGGAAGACGCCGAATTCCACGAGGCACCCGGCAATTTAAGGCCGCAGGAACCTGAACCATTGTACAGGCTTTTTCCCTGGGAAACAAAACTCACAAGCCACTGTTCTGGGTGTCAGTTTGCAGGACCCACTTGGCACTCTTAAACCAGACCAAGTTGGCACTGGTGTTGCTTAGCGTCTGGGAAACACCTGGCGAGATGCGGAATTACAGGAGGCACCCGGCAATTTAAGGCCGCAGGACCCTGAACCATTGTACAGGCTTTTTCCCTGGGAAACAAAACTCACAAGCCACTGTTCTGGGTGTCAGTTTTCAGGACCCACTTGACACTCTCAAAGCAGATTAATTTTGCACTAGTGCCACCTTGCGTCTGGGAGGCATCCTGCGAGAGGCCGAATTCCAGGAGGCACCCGGCAATTTAAGGCCGCAGGCCCCTGAACCATTGTACAGGCTTTTTCCCTGGGAAACAAAACTCACAAGCCACTGTTCTGGGTGTCAGTTTGCAGGAGCCACCTGGCACTCTCAAACCAGACCAAGTTGGCACTGGTGTAATGTTGCGCCTGGGAGGCATCCTGCGAGAGGCGGATCTCTAGGAGGCACCCGGCAATTTAAGGCCGCAGGACCCTGAACCATTGTACAGGCTTTTTCCCTGGGAAACAAAACTCACAAGCCACTGTTCTGGGTGTCAGTTTTCAGGACCCACTTGGCACTCTTAAACCAGACCAAGTTGGAACTGGTGCCACCTTGTGTCTGAGAGGCATCCTGCGAGAGGCGGAATTCCAGGAGGCACCCGGCAATTTAAGGCCTCAGGCCCCTGAACCATTGTACAGGCTTTTTCCCTGGGAAACAAAACTCACAAGCCACTGTTCTGGGTGTCAGTTTTCAGGACCCACTTGGCACTCTAAAACCAGACCAAGCTGGAACTGGTGCCACCTTGCGTCTGGGAGGCATCCTGCGAGAGGCCGAATTCCAGGAGGCACTCGGCAATTTAAGGCCTCAGGCCCCTGAACCATTGTACAGGCTCTTTCCCTAAGAAACAAAACTCACAAGCCACTGTTCTGGGTGTCAGTTTGCAGGACCCACTTGGCACTCTCAAACCAGACCAAGTTGGCACTGGTGCCACCTTGCGTCTGGGAGGCATCCTGCGAGAGGCCGAATTCCAGGAGGCACCCGGCAATTTAAGGCCTCAGGCCCCTGAACCATTGTACAGGCTTTTTCCCTGGGAAACAAAACTCACAAGCCACTGTTCTGGGTGTCAGTTTTCAGGACCCACTTGGCACTCTTAAACCAGACCAAGTTGGAACTGGTGCCACCTTGCATCTGGGAGGCATCCTGCGAGAGGCCGAATTCCAGGAGGCACCCGGCAATTTAAGGCCTCAGGCCCCTGAACCATTGTACAGGCTTTTTCCCTGGGAAACAAAACTCACAAGCCACTGTTCTGGGTGTCAGTTTGCAGGAGCCACCTGGCACTCTCAAACCAGACCAAGTTGGCACTGGTGTCATGTTGCGCCTGGGAGGCATCCTGCGAGAGGCGGATCTCTAGGAGGCACCCGGCAATTTAAGGCCGCAGGACCCTGAACCATTGTACAGGCTTTTTCCCTGGGAAACAAAACTCACAAGCCACTGTTCTGGGTGTCAGTTTGCAGGACCCACTTGGCACTCTTAAACCAGACCAAGTTGGAACTGGTGCCACCTTGCATCTGGGAGGCATCCTGCGAGAGGCCGAATTCCAGGAGGCACCCGGCAATTTAAGGCCTCAGGCCCCTGAACCATTGTACAGGCTTTTTCCCTGGGAAACAAAACTCACAAGCCACTGTTCTTGGTGTCAGTTTGCAGGAGCCACCTGGCACTCTCAAACCAGACCAAGTTGGCACTGGTGTCATGTTGCGCCTGGGAGGCATCCTGCGAGAGGCGGATCTCTAGGAGGCACCCGGCAATTTAAGGCCGCAGGACCCTGAACCATTGTACAGGCTTTTTCCCTGGGAAACAAAACTCACAAGCCACTGTTCTGGGTGTCAGTTTTCAGGACCCACTTGGCACTCTTAAACCAGACCAAGTTGGAATTTGTGCCACCTTGTGTCTGAGAGGCATCCTGCGAGAGGCGGAATTCCAGGAGGCACCCGGCAATTTAAGGCCTCAGGCCCCTGAACCATTGTACAGGCTTTTTCCCTGGGAAACAAAACTCACAAGCCACTGTTCTGGGTGTCAGTTTGCAGGAGCCACCTGGCACTCTCAAACCAGACCAAGTTGGCACTGGTGTCATGTTGCGCCTGGGAGGCATCCTGCGAGAGGCGCAATTCCAGGAGGCACCCGGCAATTTAAGGCTGCAGGACCCTGAACCATTGTACAGGCTTTTTCCCTGGGCAACAAAACTCACAAGGCACTGTTCTGGGTGTCAGTTTCCAGGACCCACTTGGCACTCTTAAACCAGACCAAGTTGGCACTGGTGTTGCTTAGCGTCTGGGAAACACCTGGCGAGTTGCGGAATTCCAGGAGGCACCCGGCAATTTAAGGCCGCAGGACCCTGAACCATTGTACAGGCTTTTTCCCTGGAAAACAAAATTCAGAAGCCACTGTTCTGGGTGTCAGTTTGCAGGACCCACTTGCCACTCTCAAACAAGACAAAGTTGGCACTGGTGCCACCTTGCGTCTGGGAGGCATCTTGGAAGACGCCGAATTCCACGAGGCACCCGGCAATTTAAGGCCGCAGGAACCTGAACCATTGTACAGGCTTTTTCCCTGGGAAACAAAACTCACAAGCCACTGTTCTGGGTGTCAGTTTGCAGGACCCACTTGGCACTCTTAAACCAGACCAAGTTGGCACTGGTGTTGCTTAGCGTCTGGGAAACACCTGGCGAGATGCGGAATTCCAGGAGGCACCCGGCAATTTAAGGCCGCAGGACCCTGAACCATTGTACAGGCTTTTTCCCTGGGAAACAAAACTCACAAGCCACTGTTCTGGGTGTCAGTTTTCAGGACCCACTTGACACTCTCAAAGCAGACCAATTTTGCACTAGTGCCACCTTGCGTCTGGGAGGCATCCTGCGAGAGGCCGAATTCCAGGAGGCACCCGGCAATTTAAGGCCGCAGGCCCCTGAACCATTGTACAGGCTTTTTCCCTGGGAAACAAAACTCACAAGCCACTGTTCTGGGTGTCAGTTTGCAGGAGCCACCTGGCACTCTCAAACCAGACCAAGTTGGCACTGGTGTCATGTTGCGCCTGGGAGGCATCCTGCGAGAGGCGGATCTCTAGGAGGCACCCGGCAATTTAAGGCCGCAGGACCCTGAACCATTGTACAGGCTTTTTCCCTGGGAAACAAAACTCACAAGCCACTGTTCTGGGTGTCAGTTTTCAGGACCCACTTGGCACTCTTAAACCAGACCAAGTTGGAACTGGTGCCACCTTGTGTCTGAGAGGCATCCTGCGAGAGGCGGAATTCCAGGAGGCACCCGGCAATTTAAGGCCTCAGGCCCCTGAACCATTGTACAGGCTTTTTCCCTGGGAAAGAAAACTCACAAGCCACTGTTCTGGGTGTCAGTTTTCAGGACCCACTTGGCACTCTTAAACCAGACCAAGTTGGAACTGGTGCCACCTTGCGTCTGGGAGGCATCCTGCGAGAGGCACAATTCCAGGAGGCACCCGGCAATTTAAGGCCTCAGGCCCCTGAACCATTGTACAGGCTCTTTCCCTAAGAAACAAAACTCACAAGCCACTGTTCTGGGTGTCAGTTTGCAGGAGCCACCTGGCACTCTCAAACCAGACCAAGTTGGCACTGGTGTCATGTTGCGCCTGGGAGGCATCCTGCGAGAGGCGCAATTCCATGAGGCACCCGGCAATTTAAGGCCGCAGGACCCTGAACCATTGTACAGGCTTTTTCCCTGGGCAACAAAACTCACAAGGCACTGTTCTGGGTGTCAGTTTCCAGGACCCACTTGGCACTCTTAAACCAGACCAAGTTGGCACTGGTGTTGCTTAGCGTCTGGGAAACACCTGGCAAGTTGCGGAATTCCAGGAGGCACCCGGCAATTTAAGGCCGCAGGACCCTGAACCATTGTACAGGCTTTTTCCCTGGGAAACAAAACTCACAAGCCACTGTTCTGGGTGTCAGTTTTCAGGACCCACTTGGCACTCTCAAACCAGACCAAGTTGGCACTGGTGCCACCTTGCGTCTGGGAGGCATCCTGCGAGAGGCGGAATTCCAGGAGGCACCCGGCAATTTAAGGCCGCAGGACCCAAAACCATTCTACAGGCTTTTTCCCTGGAAAACAAAATTCAGAAGCCACTGTTCTGGGTGTCAGTTTGCAGGACCCACTTGCCACTCTCAAACAAGACAAAGTTGGCACTGGTGCCACCTTGCGTCTGGGAGGCATCTTGGAAGACGCCGAATTCCACGAGGCACCCGGCAATTTAAGGCCGCAGGAACCTGAACCATTGTACAGGCTTTTTCCCTGGGAAACAAAACTCACAAGCCACTGTTCTGGGTGTCAGTTTGCAGGACCCACTTGGCACTCTTTAACCAGACCAAGTTGGCACAGGTGTTGCTTAGCGTCTGGGAAACACCTGGCGAGATGCGGAATTCCAGGAGGCACCCGGCAATTTAAGGCCGCAGGACCCTGAACCATTGTACAGGCTTTTTCCCTGGGAAACAAAACTCACAAGCCACTGTTCTGGGTGTCAGTTTTCAGGACCCACTTGACACTCTCAAAGCAGACCAATTTTGCACTAGTGCCACCTTGCGTCTGGGAGGCATCCTGCGAGAGGCGCAATTCCAGGAGGCACCTGGCAATTTAAGGCCGCAGGACCCTGAACCATGGTACAGGCTTTTTCCCTGGGAAACAAAACTCACAAGCCACTGTTCTGGGTGTCAGTTTTCAGGACCCACTTGGCACTCTCAAACCAGACCAAGTTGGCACTGGTGCCACCTTCTATCTGGGAGGCATCCTGCGAGAGGCCGAATTCCAGGAGGCACCCGGCAATTTAAGGCCTCAGGCCCCTGAACCATTGTACAGGCTTTTTCCCTGGGAAACAAAACTCACAAGCCACTGTTCTGGGTGTCAGTTTTCAGGACCCACTTGGCACTCTTAAACCAGACCAAGTTGGAACTGGTGCCACCTTGCATCTGGGAGGCATCCTGCGAGAGGCCGAATTCCAGGAGGCACCCGGCAATTTAAGGCCTCAGGCCCCTGAACCATTGTACAGGCTTTTTCCCTGGGAAACAAAACTCACAAGCCACTGTTCTGGGTGTCAGTTTGCAGGAGCCACCTGGCACTCTCAAACCAGACCAAGTTGGCACTGGTGTCATGTTGCGCCTGGGAGGCATCCTGCGAGAGGCGGATCTCTAGGAGGCACCCGGCAATTTAAGGCCGCAGGACCCTGAACCATTGTACAGGCTTTTTCCCTGGGAAACAAAACTCACAAGCCACTGTTCTGGGTGTCAGTTTTCAGGACCCACTTGGCACTCTTAAACCAGACCAAGTTGGAACTGGTGCCACCTTGCATCTGGGAGGCATCCTGCGAGAGGCGGAATTCCAGGAGGCACCCGGCAATTTAAGGCCTCAGGCCCCTGAACCATTGTACAGGCTTTTTCCCTGGGAAACAAAACTCACAAGCCACAATTCTGGGTGTCAGTTTGCAGGAGCCACCTGGCACTCTCAAACCAGACCAAGTTGGCACTGGTGTCATGTTGCGCCTGGGAGGCATCCTGCGAGAGGCGGATCTCTAGGAGGCACCCGGCAATTTAAGGCCGCAGGACCCTGAACCATTGTACAGGCTTTTTCCCTGGGAAACAAAACTCACAAGCCACTGTTCTGGGTGTCAGTTTTCAGGACCCACTTGGCACTCTTAAACCAGACCAAGTTGGAACTGGTGCCACCTTGTGTCTGAGAGGCATCCTGCGAGAGGCGGAATTCCAGGAGGCACCCGGCAATTTAAGGCCTCAGGCCCCTGAACCATTGTACAGGCTTTTTCCCTGGGAAAGAAAACTCACAAGCCACTGTTCTGGGTGTCAGTTTGCAGGACCCACTTGGCACTCTTAAACCAGACCAAGTTGGCACTGGTGTTGCTTAGCGTCTGGGAAACACCTGGCGAGATGCGGAATTCCAGGAGGCACTCGGCAATTTAAGGCGTCAGGCCCCTGAACCATTGTACAGGCTCTTTCCCTAAGAAACAAATCTCACAAGCCACTGTTCTGGGTGTCAGTTTGCAGGAGCCACCTGGCAATCTCAAACCAGACCACGTTGGCACTGGTGTCATGTTGCGCCTGGGAGGCATCCTGCGAGAGGCGGATCTCCAGGAGGCACCCGGCAATTTAAGGGCTCAGGCCCCTGAACCATTGTACAGGCTTTTTCCCTGGGCAACAAAACTCACAAGGCACTGTTCTGGGTGTCAGTTTCCAGGACCCACTTGGCACTCTTAAACCAGACCAAGTTGGCACTGGTGTTGCTTAGCGTCTGGGAAACACCTGGCGAGTTGCGGAATTCCAGGAGGCACCCGGCAATTTAAGGCCGCAGGACCCTGAACCATTGTACAGGCTTTTTCCCTGGGAAACAAAACTCACAAGCCACTGTTCTGGGTGTCAGTTTTCAGGACCCACTTGGCACTCTCAAACCAGACCAAGTTGGCACTGGTGCCACCTTGCGTCTGGGAGGCATCCTGCGAGAGGCGGAATTCCAGGAGGCACCCGGCAATTTAAGGCCGCAGGACCTAAAACCATTCTACAGGCTTTTTCCCTGGAAAACAAAATTCAGAAGCCACTGTTCTGAGTGTCAGTTTGCAGGACCCACTTGCCACTCTCAAACAAGACAAAGTTGGCACTGGTGCCACCTTGCGTCTGGGAGGCATCTTGGAAGACGCCGAATTCCACGAGGCACCCGGCAATTTAAGGCCGCAGGAACCTGAACCATTGTACAGGCTTTTTCCCTGGGAAACAAAACTCACAAGCCACTGTTCTGGGTGTCAGTTTGCAGGACCCACTTGGCACTCTTAAACCAGACCAAGTTGGCACTGGTGTTGCTTAGCGTCTGGGAAACACCTGGCGAGATGCGGAATTCCAGGAGGCACCCGGCAATTTAAGGCCGCAGGACCCTGAACCATTGTACAGGCTTTTTCCCTGGGAAACAAAACTCACAAGCCACTGTTCTGGGTGTCAGTTTTCAGGACCCACTTGACACTCTCAAAGCAGACCAATTTTGCACTAGTGCCACCTTGCGTCTGGGAGGCATCCTGCGAGAGGCGCAATTCCAGGCGGCACCTGGCAATTTAAGGCCGCAGGACCCTGAACCATGGTACAGGCTTTTTCCCTGGGAAACAAAACTCACAAGCCACTGTTCTGGGTGTCAGTTTTCAGGACCCACTTGGCACTCTCAAACCAGACCAAGTTGGCACTG
Organism: Fringilla coelebs; assembly: GCF_963513975.1. Classification (NCBI taxonomy): domain Eukaryota; kingdom Metazoa; phylum Chordata; class Aves; order Passeriformes; family Fringillidae; genus Fringilla; species Fringilla coelebs. Next base: position 1,449,025 of record NW_028167521.1, on the reverse strand, counting down.
GTGCCACCTTGTGTCTGGGAGGCATGCTGCGAGAGGCGCAATTCCAGGAGGCACCCGGCAATTTAAGGCCTCAGGCCCCTGTACCATTGTACAGGCTTTTTCCCTGGGAAACAAAACTCACAAGCCACTGTTCTGGGTGTCAGTTTTCAGGACCCACTTGGCACTCTTAAACCAGTCCAAGTTGGAACTGGTGCCACCTTGCATCTGGGAGGCATCCTGCGAGAGGCCGAATTCCAGGAGGCACCCGGCAATTTAAGGCCTCAGGCCCCTGAACCATTGTACAGGCTTTTTCCCTGGGAAACAAAACTCACAAGCCACTGTTCTGGGTGTCAGTTTGCAGGAGCCACCTGGCACTCTCAAACCAGACCAAGTTGGCACTGGTGTCATGTTGCGCCTGGGAGGCATCCTGCGAGAGGCGGATCTCTAGGAGGCACCCGGCAATTTAAGGCCGCAGGACCCTGAACCATTGTACAGGCTTTTTCCCTGGGAAACAAAACTCACAAGCCACTGTTCTGGGTGTCAGTTTTCAGGACCCACTTGACACTCTCAAAGCAGACCAAGTTGGCACTGGTGCCAACTTGCGTCTGGGAGGCATCCTGCGAGAGGCACAATTCCAGGAGGCACCCGGCAATTTAGGGCCGCAGGCCCCTGAACCATTGTACAGGCTTTTTCCCTGGGAAACAAAACTCACAAGCCACTGTTCTGGGTGTCAGTTTTCAGGACCCACTTGGCACTCTCAAACCAGACCAAGTTGGCACGGGTGCCACCTTGTGTCTGAGAGGCATCCTGCGAGAGGCGGAATTCCAGGAGGCACCCGGCAATTTAAGGCCTCAGGCCCCTGAACCATTGTACAGGCTTTTTCCCTGGGAAACAAAACTCACAAGCAACTGTTCTGGGTGTCAGTTTTCAGGACCCACTTGGCACTCTTAAACCAGACCAAGTTGGAACTGGTGCCACCTTGCGTCTGGGAGGCATCCTGCGAGAGGCTGAATTCCAGGAGGCACTCGGCAATTTAAGGCCTCAGGCCCCTGAACCATTGTACAGGCTTTTTCCCTGGGAAACAAAACTCACAAGCCACTGTTCTGGGTGTCAGTTTGCAGGACCCACTTGGCACTCTTAAACCAGACCAAGTTGGCACTGGTGTTGCTTAGCGTCTGGGAAACACCTGGCGAGATGCGGAATTCCAGGAGGCACCCGGCAATTTAAGGCCGCAGGACCCTGAACCATTGTACAGGCTTTTTCCCTGGGAAACAAAACTCACAAGCCACTGTTCTGGGTGTCAGTTTTCAGGACCCAGTTGACACTCTCAAAGCAGACCAATTTTGCACTAGTGCCACCTTGCGTCTGGGAGGCATCCTGCGAGAGGCGCAATTCCAGGCGGCACCTGGCAATTTAAGGCCGCAGGACCCTGAACCATGGTACAGGCTTTTTCCCTGGGAAACAAAACTCACAAGCCACTGTTCTGGGTGTCAGTTTTCAGGACCCACTTGGCACTCTCAAACTAGACCAAGTTGGCACTGGTGCCACCTTGTGTCTGGGAGGCATGCTGCGAGAGGCGCAATTCCAGGAGGCACCCGGCAATTTAAGGCCTCAGGCCCCTGTACCATTGTACAGGCTTTTTCCCTGGGAAACAAAACTCACAAGCCACTGTTCTGGGTGTCAGTTTTCAGGACCCACTTGGCACTCTTAAACCAGACCAAGTTGGAACTGGTGCCACCTTGCATCTGGGAGGCATCCTGCGAGAGGCCGAATTCCAGGAGGCACCCGGCAATTTAAGGCCTCAGGCCCCTGAACCATTGTACAGGCTTTTTCCCTGGGAAACAAAACTCACAAGCCACTGTTCTGGGTGTCAGTTTGCAGGAGCCACCTGGCACTCTCAAACCAGACCAAGTTGGCACTGGTGTCATGTTGCGCCTGGGAGGCATCCTGCGAGAGGCGGATCTCTAGGAGGCACCCGGCAATTTAAGGCCGCAGGACCCTGAACCATTGTACAGGCTTTTTCCCTGGGAAACAAAACTCACAAGCCACTGTTCTGGGTGTCAGTTTTCAGGACCCACTTGACACTCTCAAAGCAGACCAAGTTGGCACTGGTGCCAACTTGCGTCTGGCAGGCATCCTGCGAGAGGCACAATTCCAGGAGGCACCCGGCAATTTAGGGCCGCAGGCCCCTGAACCATTGTACAGGCTTTTTCCCTGGGAAACAAAACTCACAAGCCACTGTTCTGGGTGTCAGTTTTCAGGACCCACTTGGCACTCTCAAACCAGACCAAGTTGGCACGGGTGCCACCTTGTGTCTGAGAGGCATCCTGCGAGAGGCGGAATTCCAGGAGGCACCCGGCAATTTAAGGCCTCAGGCCCCTGAACCATTGTACAGGCTTTTTCCCTGGGAAACAAAACTCACAAGCAACTGTTCTGGGTGTCAGTTTTCAGGACCCACTTGGCACTCTTAAACCAGACCAAGTTGGAACTGGTGCCACCTTGCGTCTGGGAGGCATCCTGCGAGAGGCGCAATTCAAGGAGGCACCCGGCAATTTAAGGCCGCAGGACCCTGAACCATTGTACAGGCTTTTTCCCTGGGAAACAAAACTCACAAGCCACTGTTCTGGGTGTCAGTTTTCAGGACCCACTTGACACTCTCAAAGCAGACCAATTTTGCACTAGTGCCACGTTGCGTCTGGGAGGCATCCTGCGAGAGGCGGATCTCCAGGTGGCACCCGGATATTCAAGGCGGCATTAACCTAAACCATTTTACAGGCTTTTTCCCTGGGAAACAAAACTCACAAGCCACTGTTCTGGGTGTCAGTTTGCAGGAGCCACTTGGCACTCTTAAACCAGACCAAATTGGCACTGGTGCCACCTTGCGTCTTGGAGACATCCTGCGAGAGGCGCAATTAAAGGTGGCACCCGGCAATTTCAGGCCGCAGGCCCCTGAACCATTGTACAGGCTTTTTCCCTGGGAAACAAAACTCACAAGCCAGTGTTCTGGGTGTCAGTTTTCAGGACCCACTTGGCACTCTTAAACCAGACCAAGTTGGAACTGGTGCCACCTTGCGTCTGGGAGGCATCCTGCGAGAGGCGCAATTCCAGGAGGCACCCGGCAATTTAAGGCCTCAGGCCCCTGAACCATTGTACAGGCTTTTTCCCTGGGAAACAAAACTCACAAGCCACTGTTCTGGGTGTCAGTTTTCAGGACCCACTTGACACTCTCAAAGCAGACCAATTTTGCACTAGTGCCACGTTGCGTCTGGGAGGCATCCTGCGAGAGGCGGATCTCCAGGTGGCACCCGGATATTAAAGGCGGCATTAACCTAAACCATTTTACAGGCTTTTTCCCTGGGAAACAAAACTCACAAGCCACTGTTCTGGGTGTCAGTTTGCAGGAGCCACTTGGCACTCTTAAACCAGACCAAATTGGCACTGGTGCCACCTTGCGTCTTGGAGACATCCTGCGAGAGGCGCAATTAAAGGTGGCACCCGGCAATTTCAGGCCGCAGGCCCCTGAACCATTGTACAGGCTTTTTCCCTGGGAAACAAAACTCACAAGCCAGTGTTCTGGGTGTCAGTTTTCAGGACCCACTTGGCACTCTTAAACCAGACCAAGTTGGAACTGGTGCCACCTTGCGTCTGGGAGGCATCCTGCGAGAGGCGGATCTCCAGGAGGCACCCGGCAATTTAAGGCCGCAGGACCCTGAACCATTTTACAGGCTTTTTCCCTGGGAAACAAAACTCACAAGCCACTGTTCTGGGTGTCAGCTTGCAGAACACACTTGGAACTCTCAAACCAGACCAAGTTGGCACTGGTGCCACCTTGCGTCTGGGAGGCATCCTGCAAGAGGCGGAATTCCAGGAGGCACCCGGCAATTTAAGGCCTCAGGCCCCTGAACCATTGTACAGGCTTTTTCCCTGGGAAACAAAACTCACAAGCCACTGTTCTGGGTGTCAGTTTTCAGGACCCACTTGACACTCTCAAAGCAGACCAAGTTGGCAGTAGTGCCACCTTGCGTCTAGGAGGCATCCTGCGAGAGGCGCAATTCCTGGAGGCACCTGGCAATTTAAAGCCGCAGGACCCTGAACCATTGTACAGGCTTTTTCCCTGGGAAACAAAACTCACAAGCCACTGTTCTGGGTGTCAGTTTTCAGGACCCACTTGGCACTCTTAAACCAGACCAAGTTGGCACTGGTGCCACCTTGTGTCTGGGAGGCATCCTGCGAGAGGCTGAATTCCAGGAGGCACCCGGCAATTTAAGGCCTCAGGTCCCTGAACCATTGTACAGGCTTTTTCCCTGGGAAACAAAACTCACAAGCCACTGTTCTGGGTGTCAGTTTTCAGGACCCACTTGGCACTCTTAAACCAGACCAAGTTGGAACTGGTGCCACCTTGCGTCTGGGAGGCATCCTGCGAGTGGCCGAATTCCAGGAGGCACCCGGCAATTTAAGGCCTCAGGACCCTGAACCATTGTACAGGCTTTTTCCCTGGGAAACAAAACTCACAAGCCACTGTTCTGGGTGTCAGTTTGCAGGAGCCACCTGGCACTCTCAAACCAGACCAAGTTGGCACTGGTGTCATGTTGCGCCTGGGAGGCATCCTGTGAGAGGCGGATCTCCAGGAGGCACCCGGCAATTTAAGGCCGCAGGACCCTGAACCATTGTACAGGCTTTTTCCCTGGGAAAGAAAACTCACAAGCCACTGTTCTGGGTGTCAGTTTTCAGGACCCACTTGGCACTCTCAAACCAGACCAAGTTGGCACTGGTGCCACCTTGCGTCTGGGAGGCATCCTGCGAGAGGCGCAATTAAAGGAGGCACCCGGCAATTTCAGGCCGCAGGACCCTGAACCATTGTACAGGCTTTTTCCCTGGAAAACAAAACTCACAAGCCACTGTTCTGGGTGTCAGTTTTCAGGACCCACTTGGCACTCTTAAACCAGACCAAGTTGGAACTGGTGCCACCTTGCGTCTGGGAGGCATCCTGCGAGAGGCGGAATTCCAGGAGTCACCCGGCAATTTAAGGCCTCAGGCCCCTGAACCATTGTACAGGCTTTTTCCCTGGGAAACAAAACTCACAAGCCACTGTTCTGGGTGTCAGTTTTCAGGACCCACTTGACACTCTCAAAGCAGACCAATTTGGCACTAGTGTCACCTTGCGTCTGGGAGGCATCCTGCGAGAGGCGCAATTCCAGGAGGCACCTGGAAATTTAAGGCCGCAGGACCCTGAACAATTGTACAGGCATTTTCCCTGGGAAACAAAACTCACAAGCCACTATTCTGGGTGTCAGTTTTCAGGACCCACTTGGCACTCTCAAAGCAGACCAAGTTGGCACTGGTGCCACCTTGCGTCTGGGAGGCATCCTGCGAGTGGCCGAATTCCAGGAGGCACCCGGCAATTGAAGGCCTCAGGACCCTGAACCATTGTACAGGCTTTTTCCCTGGGAAACAAAACTCACAAGCCACTGTTCTGGGTGTCAGTTTGCAGGAGCCAAACGGCAGTCTCCAACCAGACCAAGTTGGCACTGATGTTGCTTAGCGTCTGGGAGGCATCCTGTGAGAGGCGGATCTCCAGGAGGCACCCGGCAATTTAAGGCCACAGGACCCTGAACCACAGTACAGGCTTTTTCCCTGGGAAACAAAACTCACAAGCCACTGTTCTGGGTGTCAGCTTGCAGAACACACTTGGAACTCTCAAACCAGACCAAGTTGGCACTGGTGCCACCTTGCGTCTGGGAGGCATCCTGCAAGAGGCGGAATTCCAGGAGGCACCCGGCAATTTAAGGCCGCAGGACCCTGAACCATTGTACAGGCTTTTTCCCTGGGAAACAAAACTCACAAGCCACTGTTCTGGGTGTCAGTTTGCAGGACCCACTTGGCACTCTTAAACCAGACCAAGTTGGCACTGGTGTTGCTTAGCATCTGGGAAACATCCTGCGAGAGGCGGATCTCCAGGAGGCACCCGGCAATTTAAGGCCGCAGGACCCTGAACCATTGTACAGGCTTTTTCCCTGGGAAACAAAACTCACAAGCCACTGTTCTGGGTGTCAGTTTTCAGGACCCACTTGACACTCTCAATGTAGACCAAGATGGCACTGGTGCCACCTTGCGTCTGGGAGGCATCCTGCGAGAGGCGCAATTCCAGGAGGCACCCGGCAATTTAAGGCCGCAGGACCCAAAACCACTCTACAGGCTTTTTCCCTGGGAAACAAAACTCACAAGCCACTGTACTGGGTGTCAGTTTTCAGGACCCACTTGGCACTCTTAAACCAGACCAAGTTGGCACTGGTGCCACCTTGCGTCTCGGAGGCATCCTGCGAGAGGCGAATCTCCAGGTGGCACCCGGCTGTTAAAGGCGGCATTAACCTAAACACTTTTACAGGCTTTTTCCCTAAGAAAGAAAACTCACAAGCCACTGTTCTGGGTGTCAGTTTGCAGGAGCCAGTTGGCACTCTCAAACAAGACCAAGTTGGCAGTGGTGCCACCTTGCGTCTGGGAGGCATCCTGCGAGAGGCCGAATTCCAGGAGTCACCCGGCAATTTAAGGCCGCAGGACCCTGAACCATTGTACAGGCTTTTTTCCTGGGAAACAAAACTCACAAGACACTGTTCTGGGTGTCAGTTTTCAGGACCCACTTGGCACTCTTAAACCAGACCAAGTTGGCACTCGTGCCTCCTTGTGTCTGGGAGGCATTCTGCGAGAGGCCGAATTCCAGGAGGGACCCGGCAATTTAAGACCTCAGGCCCCTGAACCATTGTACAGGCTTTTTCCCTGGGAAACAAAACTCACAAGCCACTGTTCTGGGTGTCAGTTTTCAGGACCCACTTGGCACTCTTAAATCAGACCAAGTTGGAACTGGTGCCACCTTGCGTCTGGGAGGCATCCTGCGAGAGGCCGAATTCCAGGAGGCACCCGGCAATTAAAGGCCTCAGGCCCCTGAACCATTGTACAGGCTTTTTCCCTGGGAAACAAAACTCACAAGCCACTGTTCTGGGTGTCAGTTTTCAGGACCCACTTGGCACTCTTAAACCAGACCAAGTTGGAACTGGTGTCATGTTGCGCCTGGGAGGCGTCCTGTGAGAGGCGGATCTCCAGGAGGCACCCGGCAATTTAAGGCCGCATTACCCTGAACCATTGTACAGGCTTTTTCCCTGGGAAACAAAACTCACAAGCCACTGTTCTGGGTGTCAGTTTGCAGGACCCACTTGGCACTCTCAAACCAGACCAAGTTGGCACTGGTGCCACCTTGCGTCTGGGAGGCATCCTGCGAGAGGCGGAATTCCAGGAGGCACCCGGCAATTTAAGTCCGCAGGACCCTGAACCATTGTACAGGCTTTTTCCCTGGGAAACAAAACTCACAAGCCACTGTTCTGGGTGTCAGTTTTCAGGACCCGCTTGACACTCTCAAACCAGACCAAGTTGGCACTGGTGCCACCTTGCGTCTGGGAGGCATCCTGCGAGAGGCGAATCTCCAGGTGGCACCCGGCTATTAAAGGCGGCATTAACCTAAACCATTGTACAGGCTTTTTCCCTGGGAAAGAAAACTCACAAGCCACTGTTCTGGGTGTCAGTTTGCAGGAGCCACCTGGCACTCTCAAACCAGACCAAGTTGGCACTGGTGCCACCTTGCGTCTGGGAGGCATCCTGCGAGAGGCGCAATTCCAGGAGGCACCCGGCAATTTAAGGCCGTATGACCCTGAACCATTGTACAGGCTTTTTCCCTGGGAAACAAAACTCACAAGCCACTGTTCTGGGTGTCAGTTTTCAGGACCCACTTGACACTCTCAAACCAGACCAAGTTGGCACTGGTGCCACCTTGCGTCTGGGAGGCATCCTGCGAGAGGCGGAATTCCAGGAGGCACCCGGCAATTTAAGGCCTCAGGCCCCTGAACCATTGTACAGGCTTTTTCCCTAAGAAACAAAACTCACAAGCCACTGTTCTGGGTGTCAGTTTGCAGGATCTACTTGGCACTCTTAAACCAGACCAAAGTAGAACTAGTGCCACCTTGCGTCTGGAAGGCATCCTGCGAGAGGCCGAATTCCAGGAGGGACCCGGCAATTTAAGGCCTCAGGCCCCTGAACCATTGTACAGGCTTTTTCCCTGGGAAACAAAACTCACAAGCCACTGTTCTGGGTGTCAGTTTTCAGGACCCACATGGCACTCTTAAACCAGACCAAGGTAGAACTGGTGCCACCTTGCGTCTGGGAAACCTCTGGCGTGATGCGGAATTCCAGGAGGCACCCGGCAATTTAAGGCCGCAGGACCCTGAACCATTGTACAGGCTTTTTCCCTGGGAAACAAAACTCACAAGCCACTGTTCTGGGTGTCAGTTTGCAGGACCCACTTGGCACTCTCAAACCAGACCAAGTTGGCACTGGTGCCTCCTTGCGTCTGGGAGGCATTCTGCGAGAGGCCGAATTCCAGGAGGGACCCGGCAATTTAAGACCTCAGGCCCCTGAACCATTGTACAGGCTTTTTCCCTGGGAAACAAAACTCACAAGCCACTGTTCTGGGTGTCAGTTTTCAGGACCCACTTGGCACTCTTAAATCAGACCAAGTTGGAACTGGTGCCACCTTGCGTCTGGGAGGCATCCTGCGAGAGGCCGAATTCCAGGAGGCACCCGGCAATTAAAGGCCTCAGGCCCCTGAACCATTGTACAGGCTTTTTCCCTGGGAAACAAAACTCACAAGCCACTGTTCTGGGTGTCAGTTTGCAGGACCCACTTGGCACTCTCAAACCAGACCAAGTTGGCACTGGTGCCACCATGCGTCTGGGAGGCATCCTGCGAGAGGGGGATCTCCAGGAGGCACCCGGCAATTTAAGGCCGCAGGACCCTGAACCATTGTACAGGCTTTTTCCCTGGGAAACAAAACTTACAAGCCACTGTTCTGGGTGTCAGTTTTCAGGACCCACTTGACACTCTCAAACCAGACCAAGTTGGCACTGGTGCCACCTTGCGTCTTGGAGGCATCCTGCGAGAGGCCGAATTCCAGGAGGCACCCGGCTATTAAAGGCGGCATTAACCTAAACCATTTTACAGGCTTTTTCCCTGGGAAAGAAAACTCACAAGCCACTGTTCTGGGGGTCAGTTTGCAGGAGCCACCTGGAACTCTCAAACCAGACCAAGTTGGCACTGGTGCCACCTTGCGTCTGGGAGGCATCCTGCGAGAGGCGCAATTCCAGGAGGCACCCGGCAATTTAAGGCCTCAGGCCCCTGAACCATTGTACAGGCTTTTTCCCTAGGAAACAAAACTCACAAGCCACTGTACTGGGTGTCAGTTTTCAGGAGCCACTTGGCACTCTTAAACCAGACCAAGTTGGCACTGGTGCCACCATGCGTCTGGGAGGCATCCTGCGAGAGGCGGAATTCCAGGAGGCACCCGGCAATTTAAGTCCGCAGGCCCCTGAACCATTGTACAGGCTTTTTCCCTGGGAAACACAACTCACAAGCCACTGTTCTGGGTGTCAGTTTTTAGGATCCACTTGACACTCTCAAACCAGACCAAGTTGGCACTGGTGCCACCTTGCGTCTGGGAGGCATCCTGCGAGAGGCTAATCTCCAGGTGGCACCCGGCTCTTAAAGGCGGCATTAACCTAAACCATTTTACAGGCTTTTTTCCTGGGAAAGAAAACTCACAAGCCACTGTTCTGTGTGTCAGTTTGCAGGAGCCAGTTGGCACTCTCAAACCAGACCAAGTTGGCACTGGTGCCACCTTGCGTCTGGGAGGCATCCTGCGAGAGGCCGAATTCCAGGAGGCACCCGGCAATTTAAGGCCGTATGACCCTGAACCATTCTACAGGCTTTTTCCCTGGGAAACAAAACTCACAAGCCACTGTTCTGGGTGTCAGTTTGCAGGACCCACTTGACACTCTCAAACCAGACCAAGTTGGCAGTGGTGCCACCTTGCGTCTGGGAGGCATCCTGCGAGAGGCCGAATTCCAGGAGGCACCCGGCAATTTAAGGCCTCAGGCCCCTGAACCATTGTACAGGCTTTTTCCCTGGGAAACAAAACTCACAAGCCACTGTTCTGGGTGTCAGTTTGCAGGACCCACATGGCACTCTTAAACCAGACCAAGATAGAACTGGTGCCACCTTGCGTCTGGGAGGCATCCTGCGAGAGGCCGAATTCCAGGAGTCACCCGGCAATTTAAGGCCGCAGGACCCTGAACCATTGTACAGGCTTTTTTCCTGGGAAACAAAACTCACAAGACACTGTTCTGGGTGTCAGTTTTCAGGACCCACTTGGCACTCTTAAACCAGACCAAGTTGGCACTGGTGTCATGTTGCGCCTGGGAGGCGTCCTGTGAGAGGCGGATCTCTAGGAGGCACCCGGCAATTTAAGGCCGCATTACCCTGAACCATTGTACAGGCTTTTTCCCTGGGAAACAAAACTCACAAGCCACTGTTCTGGGTGTCAGTTTGCAGGACCCACTTGGCACTCTCAAACCAGACCAAGTTGGCACTGGTGCCACCATGCGTCTGGGAGGCATCCTGCGAGAGGCGGAATTCCAGGAGGCACCCGGCAATTTAAGTCCGCAGGACCCTGAACCATTGTACAGGCTTTTTCCCTGGGAAACAAAACTCACAAGCCACTGTTCTGGGTGTCAGTTTTCAGGACCCGCTTGACACTCTCAAACCAGACCAAGTTGGCACTGGTGCCACCTTGCGTCTGGGAGGCATCCTGCGAGAGGCGAATCTCCAGGAGGCACCCGGCTATTAAAGGCGACATTAACCTAAACCATTTTACAGGCTTTTTCCCTGGGAAAGAAAACTCGCAAGCCACTGTTCTGGGTGTCAGTTTGCAGGAGCCACCTGGAACTCTCAAACCAGACCAAGTTGGCACTGGTGCCACCTTGCGTCTGGGAGGCATCCTGCTAGAGGCGCAATTCAAGGAGGCACCCTGCAATTTAAGGCCGCAGGACCCTGAACCATTGTACAGGCTTTTTCCCTGGGAAACAAAACTCACAAGCCACTGTTCTGGGTGTCAGTTTTCAGGACCCACTTGACACTCTCAAACCAGACCAAGTTGGCACTGGTGCCACCTTGCGTGTGGGAAACCTCTGGCGTGATGCGGAATTCCAGGAGTCACCCGGCAATTTAAGGCCGCAGGACCCTGAACCATTGTACAGGCTTTTTCCCTGGGAAACAAAACTCACAAGACACTGTTCTGGGTGTCAGTTTTCAGGACCCACTTGGCACTCTTAAACCAGACCAAGTTGGCACTGGTGCCTCCTTGCGTCTGGGAGGCATTCTGCGAGAGGCCGAATTCCAGGAGCGACCCGGCAATTTAAGACCTCAGGCCCCTGAACCATTGTACAGGCTTTTTCCCTGGGAAACAAAACTCACAAGCCACTGTTCTGGGTGTCAGTTTTCAGGACCCACTTGGCACTCTTAAACCAGACCAAGTTGGAACTGGTGCCACCTTGCGTCTGGGAAACCTCTGGCGTGATGCGGAATTCCAGGAGGCGCCCCGCAATTTAAGGCCGCATTACCCTGAACCATTGTACAGGCTTTTTCCCTGGGAAACAAAACTCACAAGCCACTGTTCTGGGTGTCAGTTTGCAGGACCCACTTGGCACTCTCAAACCAGACCAAGTTGGCACTGGTGCCACCATGCGTCTAGGAGGCATCCTGCGAGAGGCGGATCTCCAGGAGGCACCCGGCAATTTAAGGCCGCAGGACCCTGAACCATTGTACAGGCTTTTTCCCTGGGAAACAAAACTCACAAGCCACTGTTCTGGGTGTAAGTTTGCAGGAGCCACCTGGCACTCTCAAACCAGACCAAGTTGGCACTGGAGTCATGTTGCGCCTGGGAGGCATCCTGTGAGAGGCGGATCTCCAGGAGGCACCCTGCAATTTAAGGCCGCAGGACCCTGAACCATTGTACAGGCTTTTTCCCTGGGAAAGAAAACTCTCAAGCCACTGTTCTGGGTGTCAGTTTTCAGGACACACTTGGCACTCTCAAACCAGACCAAGTTGGCACTGGTGCCACCTTGCGTCTGGGAGGCATCCTGCGAGAGGCGCAATTAAAGGAGGCACCCGGCAATTTCAGGCCGCAGGACCCTGCACCATTGTACAGGCTTTTTCCCTGGAAAACAAAACTCACAAGCCACTGTTCTGGGTGTCAGTTTTCAGGACCCACTTGGCACTCTTAAACCAGACCAAGTTGGAACTGGTGCCACCTTGCGTCTGGGAGGCATCCTGCGAGAGGCCGAATTCCAGGAGTCACCCGGCAATTTAAGGCCTCAGGCCCCTGAACCATTGTACAGGCTTTTTCCCTGGGAAACAAAACTCACAAGCCACTGTTCTGGGTGTCAGTTTTCAGGACCCACTTGACACTCTCAAAGCAGACCAATTTGGCACTAGTGTCACCTTGCGTCTGGGAGGCATCCTGCGAGAGGCTAATCTCCAGGTGGCACCCGGCTGTTAAAGGCGGCATTAACCTAAACCATTTTACAGGCTTTTTTCCTGGGAAAGAAAACTCACAAGCCACTGTTCTGTGTGTCAGTTTGCAGGAGCCAGTTGGCACTCTCAAACCAGACCAAGTTGGCACTGGTGCCACCTTGCGTCTGGGAGGCATCCTGCGAGAGGCCGAATTCCAGGAGGCACCCGGCAATTTAAGGCCGTATGACCCTGAACCATTCTACAGGCTTTTTCCCTGGGAAACAAAACTCACAAGCCACTGTTCTGGGTGTCAGTTTGCAGGACCCACTTGACACTCTCAAACCAGACCAAGTTGGCAGTGGTGCCACCTTGCGTCTGGGAGGCATCCTGCGAGAGGCCGAATTCCAGGAGGCACCCGGCAATTTAAGGCCTCAGGCCCCTGAACCATTGTACAGGCTTTTTCCCTGGGAAACAAAACTCACAAGCCACTGTTCTGGGTGTCAGTTTTCAGGACCCACATGGCACTCTTAAACCAGACCAAGATAGAACTGGTGCCACCTTGCGTCTGGGAGGCATCCTGCGAGAGGCCGAATTCCAGGAGTCACCCGGCAATTTAAGGCCGCAGGACCCTGAACCATTGTACAGGCTTTTTTCCTGGGAAACAAAACTCACAAGACACTGTTCTGGGTGTCAGTTTTCAGGACCCACTTGGCACTCTTAAACCAGACCAAGTTGGCACTGGTGTCATGTTGCGCCTGGGAGGCGTCCTGTGAGAGGCGGATCTCTAGGAGGCACCCGGCAATTTAAGGCCGCATTACCCTGAACCATTGTACAGGCTTTTTCCCTGGGAAACAAAACTCACAAGCCACTGTTCTGGGTGTCAGTTTGCAGGACCCACTTGGCACTCTCAAACCAGACCAAGTTGGCACTGGTGCCACCATGCGTCTGGGAGGCATCCTGCGAGAGGCGAATCTCCAGGAGGCACCCGGCTATTAAAGGCGACATTAACCTAAACCATTTTACAGGCTTTTTCCCTGGGAAAGAAAACTCGCAAGCCACTGTTCTGGGTGTCAGTTTGCAGGAGCCACCTGGAACTCTCAAACCAGACCAAGTTGGCACTGGTGCCACCTTGCGTCTGGGAGGCATCCTGCTAGAGGCGCAATTCAAGGAGGCACCCTGCAATTTAAGGCCGCAGGACCCTGAACCATTGTACAGGCTTTTTCCCTGGGAAACAAAACTCACAAGCCACTGTTCTGGGTGTCAGTTTTCAGGACCCACTTGACACTCTCAAACCAGACCAAGTTGGCACTGGTGCCACCTTGCGTGTGGGAAACCTCTGGCGTGATGTGGAATTCCAGGAGTCACCCGGCAATTTAAGGCCGCAGGACCCTGAACCATTGTACAGGCTTTTTCCCTGGGAAACAAAACTCACAAGACACTGTTCTGGGTGTCAGTTTTCAGGACCCACTTGGCACTCTTAAACCAGACCAAGTTGGCACTGGTGCCTCCTTGCGTCTGGGAGGCATTCTGCGAGAGGCCGAATTCCAGGAGCGACCCGGCAATTTAAGACCTCAGGCCCCTGAACCATTGTACAGGCTTTTTCCCTGGGAAACAAAACTCACAAGCCACTGTTCTGGGTGTCAGTTTTCAGGACCCACTTGGCACTCTTAAACCAGACCAAGTTGGAACTGGTGCCACCTTGCGTCTGGGAAACCTCTGGCGTGATGCGGAATTCCAGGAGGCACCCCGCAATTTAAGGCCGCATTACCCTGAACCATTGTACAGGCTTTTTCCCTGGGAAACAAAACTCACAAGCCACTGTTCTGGGTGTCAGTTTGCAGGACCCACTTGGCACTCTCAAACCAGACCAAGTTGGCACTGGTGCCACCATGCGTCTAGGAGGCATCCTGCGAGAGGCGGATCTCCAGGAGGCACCCGGCAATTTAAGGCCGCAGGACCCTGAACCATTGTACAGGCTTTTTCCCTGGGAAACAAAACTCACAAGCCACTGTTCTGGGTGTAAGTTTGCAGGAGCCACCTGGCACTCTCAAACCAGACCAAGTTGGCACTGGAGTCATGTTGCGCCTGGGAGGCATCCTGTGAGAGGCGGATCTCCAGGAGGCACCCTGCAATTTAAGGCCGCAGGACCCTGAACCATTGTACAGGCTTTTTCCCTGGGAAAGAAAACTCTCAAGCCACTGTTCTGGGTGTCAGTTTTCAGGACACACTTGGCACTCTCAAACCAGACCAAGTTGGCACTGGTGCCACCTTGCGTCTGGGAGGCATCCTGCGAGAGGCGCAATTAAAGGAGGCACCCGGCAATTTCAGGCCGCAGGACCCTGCACCATTGTACAGGCTTTTTCCCTGGAAAACAAAACTCACAAGCCACTGTTCTGGGTGTCAGTTTTCAGGACCCACTTGGCACTCTTAAACCAGACCAAGTTGGAACTGGTGCCACCTTGCGTCTGGGAGGCATCCTGCGAGAGGCCGAATTCCAGGAGTCACCCGGCAATTTAAGGCCTCAGGCCCCTGAACCATTGTACAGGCTTTTTCCCTGGGAAACAAAACTCACAAGCCACTGTTCTGGGTGTCAGTTTTCAGGACCCACTTGACACTCTCAAAGCAGACCAATTTGGCACTAGTGTCACCTTGCGTCTGGGAGGCATCCTGCGAGAGGCGCAATTCCAGGAGGCACTTGGAAATTTAAGGCCGCAGGACCCTGAACAATTGTACAGGCTTTTTCCCTGGGAAACAAAACTCAGAAGCCACTGTTCTGGGAGTCAGTTTTCAGGACCCACTTGGCACTCTTAAACCAGACCAGGTTGGCACTGGTGCCACGTTGTGTCTGGGAGGCATCCTGCGAGAGGCGGATCTCCAGGAGGCACCCGGCAATTTAAGGCCGCAGGACCCTGAACCACAGTACAGGCTTTTTCCCTGGGAAACAAAACTCACAAGCCACTGTTCTGGGTGTCAGCTTGCAGAACACACTTGGAACTCTCAAACCAGACCAAGTTGGCACTGGTGCCACCTTGCGTCTGGGAGGCATCCTGCAAGAGGCGGAATTCCAGGAGGCACCCGGCAATTTAAGGCCGCAGGACCCTGAACCATTGTACAGGCTTTTTCCCTGGGAAACAAAACTCACAAGCCACTGTTCTGGGTGTCAGTTTGCAGGACCCACTTGGCACTCTTAAACCAGACCAAGTTGGCACTGGTGTTGCTTAGCATCTGGGAAACATCTGGCGTGATGCGGAATTCCAGGAGGCACCCGGCAATTTAAGGCCGCAGGACCCTGAACCATTGTACAGGCTTTTTCCCTGGGAAACAAAACTCACAAGCCACTGTTCTGGGTGTCAGTTTGCAGGAGCCAAACGGCAGACTCCAACCAGACCAAGTTGGCACTGATGTTGCTTAGCGTCTGGGAGGCATCCTGTGAGAGGCGGATCTCCAGGAGGCACCCGGCAATTTAAGGCTGCAGGACCCTGAACCACAGTACAGGCTTTTTCCCTGGGAAACAAAACTCACAAGCCACTGTTCTGGGTGTCAGCTTGCAGAACACACTTGGAACTCTCAAACCAGACCAAGTTGGCACTGGTGCCACCTTGCGTCTGGGAGGCATCCTGCAAGAGGCGGAATTCCAGGAGGCACCCGGCAATTTAAGGCCGCAGGACCCTGAACCATTGTAAAGGCTTTTTCCCTGGGAAACAAAACTCACAAGGCACTGTTCTGGGTGTCAGTTTCCAGGACCCACTTGGCACTCTTAAACCAGACCAAGTTGGCAGTGGTGTTGCTTAGCATCTGGGAAACATCTGGCGTGATGCGGAATTCCAGGAGGCACCCGGCAATTTAAGGCCGCAGGACCCTGAACCATTGTACAGGCTTTTTCCCTGGGAAACAAAACTCACAAGCCACTGTTCTGGGTGTCAGTTTTCAGGACCCACTTGACACTCTCAAACCAGACCAAGTTGGCACTGGTGCCACCATGCGCTTGGGAGGCATCCTGCGAGAGGCGGAATTCCAGGTGGCACCCGGCAATTTAAGTCCGCAGGACCCTGAACCATTGTACAGGCTTTTTCCCTGGGAAACAAAACTCACAAGCCACTGTTCTGGGTGTCAGTTTTCAGGACCCGCTTGACACTCTCAAACCAGACCAAGTTGGCACTGGTGCCACCTTGCGTCTGGGAGGCATCCTGCGAGAGGCGAATCTCCAGGTGGCACCCGGCTATTAAGCGCGGCATTAACCTAAACCATTTTACAGGCTTTTTCCCTGGGAAAGAAAACTCACAAGCCACTGTTCTGGGTGTCAGTTTGCAGGAGCCACTTGGCACTCTCAAACCAGACCAAGTTGGCACTGGTGCCACCTTGCGTCTGGGAGGCATCCTGCGAGAGGCGCAATTCCAGGAGGCACCCGGCAATTTAAGGCCGTATGACCCTGAACCATTGTACAGGCTTTTTCCCTGGGAAACAAAACTCACAAGCCACTGTTCTGGGTGTCAGTTTTCAGGACCCACTTGACACTCTCAAACCAGACCAAGTTGGCACTGGTGCCACCTTGCGTCTGGGAGGCATCCTGCGAGAGGCGGAATTCCAGGAGGCACCCGGCAATTTAAGGCCTCAGGCCCCTGAAGCATTGTACAGGCTTTTTCCCTGGGAAACAAAACTCACAAGCCACTGTTCTGGGTGTCAGTTTGCAGGATCTACTTGGCACTCTTAAACCAGACCTAGGTAGAACTAGTGCCACCTTGCGTCTGGGAGGCATCCTGCGAGAGGCCGAATTCCAGGAGGGACCCGGCAATTTAAGGCCTTCGGCCCCTGAACCATGGTACAGGCTTTTTCCCTGGGAAACAAAACTCACAAGCCACTGTTCTGGGTGTCAGTTTTCAGGACCTACTTGGCACTCTCAAACCAGACCAAGTTGGAACTGGTGCCACCTTGCGTCTGGGAAACCTCTGGCGTGATGCGGAATTCCAGGAGGCACCCGGCAATTTAAGTCCGCAGGACCCTGAACCATTGTACAGGCTTTTTCCCTGGGAAACAAAACTCACAAGCCACTGTTCTGGGTGTCAGTTTGCAGGACCCACTTGGCACTCTCAAACCAGACCAAGTTGGCACTGGTGCCACCATGCGTCTGGGAGGCATCCTGCGAGAGGCGGATCTCCAGGAGGCACCCGGCAATTTAAGGCCGCAAGACCCTGAACCATTGTACAGGCTTTTTCCCTGGGAAACAAAACTCACAAGCCACTGTTCTGGGTGTCAGTTTTCAGGACCCACCTGGCACTCTCAAACCAGACCAAGTTGGCACTGGTGCCACCTTGCGTCTGGGAGGCATCCTGGAGAGGCGCAATTCCAGGAGGCACCCGGCAATTTAAGGACGTAGGACCGTGAACCATTGTACAGGCTTTTTCCCTGGGAAAAAAAACTCACAAGCCACTGTTCTGGGTGTCAGTTTTCAGGACCCACTTGACACTCTCAAACCAGACCAAGTTGGCACTGGTGCCACCTTGCGTCTGGGAGGCATTCTGCGAGAGGCCGAATTCCAGGAGGCACCCGGCAATTTAAGTCCGCAGGACCCTGAACCATTGTACAGGCTTTTTCCCTGGGAAACAAAACTCACAAGCCACTGTTCTGGGTGTCAGTTTTCAGGACCCACTTGACACTCTCAAACCAGACCAAGTTGGCACTGGTGCCACCTTGCGTCTGGGAGGCATCCTGCGAGATGCGGATCTCCAGGTGGCACCCGGCTATTAAAGGCGGCATTAACCTAAACCATTTTACAGGCTTTTTCCCTGGGAAAGAAAACTCACAAGCCACTGTTCTGGGTGTCAGTTTGCAGGACCCACCTGGCACTCTCAAACCAGACCAAGTTGGCACTGGTGCCACCTTGCGTCTGGGAGGCATCCTGCGAGAGGCGCAATTCCAGGAGGCACCCGGCAGTTTAAGGCCGCAGGACCCTGAACCATTGTACAGGCTTTTTCCCTGGGAAACAAAACTCACAAGCCACTGTTCTGGGTGTCAGTTTTCAAAACAAACTTGGCACTCTTAAACCAGACCAAGTTGGCACTGGTGCCACCTTGCGTCAGGGAGGAATCCTGCGAGAGCCTGATTTCCAGGAGGCACCCCGTAATTTAAGGCCTCAGGACCCTGAACCATTGTACAGGCTTTTTCCCTGGGAAAGAAAACTCACAAGCCACTGTTCTGGGTGTCAGTTTTCAGGACCCGCTTGACACTCTCAAACCAGACCAAGTTGGCACTGGTGCCACCTTGCGTCTGGGAGGCTTCCTGCGAGAGGCGAATCTCCAGGCGGCACCCGGCTATTAAAGGCGGCATTAACCTAAACCATTTTACAGGCTTTTTCCCTGCAAAGCAAACTCACAAGCCACTGTTCTGGGTGTCAGTTTGCAGGAGCCACTTGGCACTCTCAAACTAGACCAAGTTGGCACTGGTGCCACCTTGCGTCTGGGAGGCATCCTGCGAGAGGCGCAATTCCAGGAGGCACCCGGCAATTTAAGGCCGTATGACCCTGAACCATTGTACAGGCTTTTTCCCTGGGAAACAAAACTCACAAGCCACTGTTCTGGGTGTCAGTTTTCAGGACCCACTTGACACTCTCAAACCAGACCAAGTTGGCACTGGTGCCACCTTGCGTCTGGGAGGCATCCTGCGAGAGGCGCAATTCCAGGAGGCACCCGGCAATTTAAGGCCTCAGGCCCCTGAAGCATTGTACAGGCTTTTTCCCAGGGAAACAAAACTCACAAACCACTGTTCTGGGTGTCAGCTTGCAGGATCTACTTGGCACTCTTAAACCAGACCAAGGTAGAACTAGTGCCACCTTGCGTCTGGGAGGCATCCTGCGAGAGGCCGAATTCCAGGAGGGACCCGGCAATTTAAGGCCTCAGGCCCCTGAACCATTGTACAGGCTTTTTCCCTGGGAAACAAAACTCACAAGCCACTGTTCTGGGTGTCAGTTTTCAGGACCCGCTTGACACTCTCAAACCAGACCAAGTTGGCACTGGTGCCACCTTGCGTCTGGGAGGCATCCTGCGAGAGGCGAATCTCCAGGTGGCACCCGGCTATTAAAGGCGGCATTAACCTAAACCATTTTACAGGCTTTTTCCCTGGGAAAGAAAACTCACAAGCCACTGTTCTGGGTGTCAGTTTTCAGGACCCACTTGACACTCTCAAAGCAGACCAATTTGGCACTAGTGCCACCTTGCGTCTGGGAGGCATCCTGCGAGAGGCGCAATTCCAGGCGGCACCTGGCAATTTAAGGCCGCAGGACCCTGAACCATGGTACAGGCTTTTTCCCTGGGAAACAAAACTCACAAGCCACTGTTCTGGGTGTCAGTTTTCAGGACCCACTTGGCACTCTCAAACTAGACCAAGTTGGCACTGGTGCCACCTTGTGTCTGGGAGGCATGCTGCGAGAGGCGCAATTCCAGGAGGCACCCGGCAATTTAAGGCCTCAGGCCCCTGTACCATTGTACAGGCTTTTTCCCTGGGAAACAAAACTCACAAGCCACTGTTCTGGGTGTCAGTTTTCAGGACCCACTTGGCACTCTTAAACCAGACCAAGTTGGAACTGGTGCCACCTTGCATCTGGGAGGCATCCTGCGAGAGGCCGAATTCCAGGAGGCACCCGGCAATTTAAGGCCTCAGGCCCCTGAACCATTGTACAGGCTTTTTCCCTGGGAAACAAAACTCACAAGCCACTGTTCTGGGTGTCAGTTTGCAGGAGCCACCTGGCACTCTCAAACCAGACCAAGTTGGCACTGGTGTCATGTTGCGCCTGGGAGGCATCCTGCGAGAGGCGGATCTCTAGGAGGCACCCGGCAATTTAAGGCCGCAGGACCCTGAACCATTGTACAGGCTTTTTCCCTGGGAAACAAAACTCACAAGCCACTGTTCTGGGTGTCAGTTTTCAGGACCCACTTGGCACTCTCAAACTAGACCAAGTTGGCACTGGTGCCACCTTGTGTCTGGGAGGCATGCTGCGAGAGGCGCAATTCCAGAAGGCACCCGGCAATTTAAGGCCTCAGGCCCCTGTACCATTGTACAGGCTTTTTCCCTGGGAAACAAAACTCACAAGCCACTGTTCTGGGTGTCAGTTTTCAGGACCCACTTGGCACTCTTAAACCAGACCAAGTTGGAACTGGTGCCACCTTGCATCTGGGAGGCATCCTGCGAGAGGCCGAATTCCAGGAGGCACCCGGCAATTTAAGGCCTCAGGCCCCTGAACCATTGTACAGGCTTTTTCCCTGGGAAACAAAACTCACAAGCCACTGTTCTGGGTGTCAGTTTGCAGGAGCCACCTGGCACTCTCAAACCAGACCAAGTTGGCACTGGTGTCATGTTGCGCCTGGGAGGCATCCTGCGAGAGGCGGATCTCTAGGAGGCACCCGGCAATTTAAGGCCGCAGGACCCTGAACCATTGTACAGGCTTTTTCCCTGGGAAACAAAACTCACAAGCCACTGTTCTGGGTGTCAGTTTTCAGGACCCACTTGACACTCTCAAAGCAGACCAAGTTGGCACTGGTGCCAACTTGCGTCTGGCAGGCATCCTGCGAGAGGCACAATTCCAGGAGGCACCCGGCAATTTAGGGCCGCAGGCCCCTGAACCATTGTACAGGCTTTTTCCCTGGGAAACAAAACTCACAAGCCACTGTTCTGGGTGTCAGTTTTCAGGACCCACTTGGCACTCTCAAACCAGACCAAGTTGGCACGGGTGCCACCTTGTGTCTGAGAGGCATCCTGCGAGAGGCGGAATTCCAGGAGGCACCCGGCAATTTAAGGCCTCAGGCCCCTGAACCATTGTACAGGCTTTTTCCCTGGGAAACAAAACTCACAAGCAACTGTTCTGGGTGTCAGTTTTCAGGACCCACTTGGCACTCTTAAACCAGACCAAGTTGGAACTGGTGCCACCTTGCGTCTGGGAGGCATCCTGCGAGAGGCTGAATTCCAGGAGGCACTCGGCAATTTAAGGCCTCAGGCCCCTGAACCATTGTACAGGCTTTTTCCCTGGGAAACAAAACTCACAAGCCAATGTTCTGGGTGTCAGTTTTAAGGACCCACTTGGCACTCTCAAACCAGATCAAGTTGGCACTGGTGCCACCTTGCGTCTGGGAGGCATCCTGCGAGAGGCGCAATTCAAGGAGGCACCCGGCAATTTAAGGCCGCAGGACCCTGAACCATTGTACAGGCTTTTTCCCTGGGAAACAAAACTCACAAGCCACTGTTCTGGGTGTCAGTTTTCAGGACCCACTTGACACTCTCAAAGCAGACCAATTTTGCATTAGTGCCACGTTGCGTCTGGGAGGCATCCTGCGAGAGGCGGATCTCCAGGAGGCACCCGGATATTAAAGGCGGCATTAACCTAAACCATTTTACAGGCTTTTTCCCTGGGAAACAAAACTCACAAGCCACTGTTCTGGGTGTCAGTTTGCAGGAGCCACCTGGCACTCTCAAACCAGACCAAGTTGGCACTGGTGCCACCTTGCATCTTGGAGACATCCTGCGAGAGGCGCAATTAAAGGTGGCACCCGGCAATTTCAGGCCGCAGGCCCCTGAACCATTGTACAGGCTTTTTCCCTGGGAAAGAAAACTCACAAGCCACTGTTCTGGGTCTCAGTTTTCAGGACCCACTTGGCACTCTCAAACCAGACCAAGTTGGCACTGGTGTCATGTTGCGCCTGGGAGGCATCCTGCGAGAGGCGCAATTCCAGAAGGCACCCGGCAATTTAAGGCCGCAGGCCCCTGAACCATTGTACAGGCTTTTTCCCTGGGAAACAAAACTCACAAGCCACTATTCTGGGTGTCAGTTTACAGGAGCCACCTGGCACTCTCAAACCAGATCAAGTTGGCACTGGTGCCACCTTGCGTCTGGGAGGCATCCTGCGAGAGGCGCAATTCCAGGAGGCACCCGGCAATTTAAGGCCGCAGGACCCTGAACCATTGTACAGGCTTTTTCCCTGGGAAACAAAACTCACAAGCCACTGTTCTGGGTGTCAGTTTTCAGGACCCACTTGACACTCTCAAAGCAGACCAATTTTGCACTAGTGCCACGTTGCGTCTGGGAGGCATCCTGCGAGAGGCGGATCTCCAGGTGGCACCCGGATATTCAAGGCGGCATTAACCTAAACCATTTTACAGGCTTTTTCCCTGGGAAACAAAACTCACAAGCCACTGTTCTGGGTGTCAGTTTGCAGGAGCCACTTGGCACTCTTAAACCAGACCAAATTGGCACTGGTGCCACCTTGCGTCTTGGAGACATCCTGCGAGAGGCGCAATTAAAGGTGGCACCCGGCAATTTCAGGCCGCAGGCCCCTGAACCATTGTACAGGCTTTTTCCCTGGGAAACAAAACTCACAAGCCAGTGTTCTGGGTGTCAGTTTTCAGGACCCACTTGGCACTCTTAAACCAGACCAAGTTGGAACTGGTGCCACCTTGCGTCTGGGAGGAATCCTGCGAGAGGCGCAATTCCAGGAGGCACCCGGCAATTTAAGGCCTCAGGCCCCTGAACCATTGTACAGGCTTTTTCCCTGGGAAACAAAACTCACAAGCCACTGTTCTGGGTGTCAGTTTTCAGGACCCACTTGACACTCTCAAAGCAGACCAATTTTGCACTAGTGCCACGTTGCGTCTGGGAGGCATCCTGCGAGAGGCGGATCTCCAGGTGGCACCCGGATATTAAAGGCGGCATTAACCTAAACCATTTTACAGGCTTTTTCCCTGGGAAACAAAACTCACAAGCCACTGTTCTGGGTGTCAGTTTGCAGGAGCCACTTGGCACTCTTAAACCAGACCAAATTGGCACTGGTGCCACCTTGCGTCTTGGAGACATCCTGCGAGAGGCGCAATTAAAGGTGGCACCCGGCAATTTCAGGCCGCAGGCCCCTGAACCATTGTACAGGCTTTTTCCCTGGGAAACAAAACTCACAAGCCAGTGTTCTGGGTGTCAGTTTTCAGGACCCACTTGGCACTCTTAAACCAGACCAAGTTGGAACTGGTGCCACCTTGCGTCTGGGAGGCATCCTGCGAGAGGCGGATCTCCAGGAGGCACCCGGCAATTTAAGGCCGCAGGACCCTGAACCATTTTACAGGCTTTTTCCCTGGGAAACAAAACTCACAAGCCACTGTTCTGGGTGTCAGCTTGCAGAACACACTTGGAACTCTCAAACCAGACCAAGTTGGCACTGGTGCCACCTTGCGTCTGGGAGGCATCCTGCAAGAGGCGGAATTCCAGGAGGCACCCGGCAATTTAAGGCCTCAGGCCCCTGAACCATTGTACAGGCTTTTTCCCTGGGAAACAAAACTCACAAGCCACTGTTCTGGGTGTCAGTTTTCAGGACCCACTTGACACTCTCAAAGCAGACCAAGTTGGCAGTAGTGCCACCTTGCGTCTAGGAGGCATCCTGCGAGAGGCGCAATTCCTGGAGGCACCTGGCAATTTAAAGCCGCAGGACCCTGAACCATTGTACAGGCTTTTTCCCTGGGAAACAAAACTCACAAGCCACTGTTCTGGGTGTCAGTTTTCAGGACCCACTTGGCACTCTTAAACCAGACCAAGTTGGCACTGGTGCCACCTTGTGTCTGGGAGGCATCCTGCGAGAGGCTGAATTCCAGGAGGCACCCGGCAATTTAAGGCCTCAGGTCCCTGAACCATTGTACAGGCTTTTTCCCTGGGAAACAAAACTCACAAGCCACTGTTCTGGGTGTCAGTTTTCAGGACCCACTTGGCACTCTTAAACCAGACCAAGTTGGAACTGGTGCCACCTTGCGTCTGGGAGGCATCCTGCGAGTGGCCGAATTCCAGGAGGCACCCGGCAATTTAAGGCCTCAGGACCCTGAACCATTGTACAGGCTTTTTCCCTGGGAAACAAAACTCACAAGCCACTGTTCTGGGTGTCAGTTTGCAGGAGCCACCAGGCACTCTCAAACCAGACCAAGTTGGCACTGGTGTCATGTTGCGCCTGGGAGGCATCCTGTGAGAGGCGGATCTCCAGGAGGCACCCGGCAATTTAAGGCCGCAGGACCCTGAACCATTGTACAGGCTTTTTCCCTGGGAAAGAAAACTCACAAGCCACTGTTCTGGGTGTCAGTTTTCAGGACCCACTTGGCACTCTCAAACCAGACCAAGTTGGCACTGGTGCCACCTTGCGTCTGGGAAACCTCTGGCGTGATGCGGAATTCCAGGAGGCACCCGGCAATTTAAGTCCGCAGGACCCTGAACCATTGTACAGGCTTTTTCCCTGGGAAACAAAACTCACAAGCCACTGTTCTGGGTGTCAGTTTGCAGGACCCACTTGGCACTCTCAAACCAGACCAAGTTGGCACTGGTGCCACCATGCGTCTGGGAGGCATCCTGCGAGAGGCGGATCTCCAGGAGGCACCCGGCAATTTAAGGCCGCAAGACCCTGAACCATTGTACAGGCTTTTTCCCTGGGAAACAAAACTCACAAGCCACTGTTCTGGGTGTCAGTTTTCAGGAGCCACCTGGCACTCTCAAACCAGACCAAGTTGGCACTGGTGCCACCTTGCGTCTGGGAGGCATCCTGGAGAGGCGCAATTCCAGGAGGCACCCGGCAATTTAAGGACGTAGGACCGTGAACCATTGTACAGGCTTTTTCCCTGGGAAAAAAAACTCACAAGCCACTGTTCTGGGTGTCAGTTTTCAGGACCCACTTGACACTCTCAAACCAGACCAAGTTGGCACTGGTGCCACCTTGCGTCTGGGAGGCATTCTGCGAGAGGCCGAATTCCAGGAGGCACCCGGCAATTTAAGTCCGCAGGACCCTGAACCATTGTACAGGCTTTTTCCCTGGGAAACAAAACTCACAAGCCACTGTTCTGGGTGTCAGTTTTCAGGACCCACTTGACACTCTCAAACCAGACCAAGTTGGCACTGGTGCCACCTTGCGTCTGGGAGGCATCCTGCGAGATGCGGATCTCCAGGTGGCACCCGGCTATTAAAGGCGGCATTAACCTAAACCATTTTACAGGCTTTTTCCCTGGGAAAGAAAACTCACAAGCCACTGTTCTGGGTGTCAGTTTGCAGGACCCACCTGGCACTCTCAAACCAGACCAAGTTGGCACTGGTGCCACCTTGCGTCTGGGAGGCATCCTGCGAGAGGCGCAATTCCAGGAGGCACCCGGCAGTTTAAGGCCGCAGGACCCTGAACCATTGTACAGGCTTTTTCCCTGGGAAACAAAACTCACAAGCCACTGTTCTGGGTGTCAGTTTTCAAAACAAACTTGGCACTCTTAAACCAGACCAAGTTGGCACTGGTGCCACCTTGCGTCAGGGAGGAATCCTGCGAGAGCCTGATTTCCAGGAGGCACCCCGTAATTTAAGGCCTCAGGACCCTGAACCATTGTACAGGCTTTTTCCCTGGGAAAGAAAACTCACAAGCCACTGTTCTGGGTGTCAGTTTTCAGGACCCGCTTGACACTCTCAAACCAGACCAAGTTGGCACTGGTGCCACCTTGCGTCTGGGAGGCTTCCTGCGAGAGGCGAATCTCCAGGCGGCACCCGGCTATTAAAGGCGGCATTAACCTAAACCATTTTACAGGCTTTTTCCCTGCAAAGCAAACTCACAAGCCACTGTTCTGGGTGTCAGTTTGCAGGAGCCACTTGGCACTCTCAAACTAGACCAAGTTGGCACTGGTGCCACCTTGCGTCTGGGAGGCATCCTGCGAGAGGCGCAATTCCAGGAGGCACCCGGCAATTTAAGGCCGTATGACCCTGAACCATTGTACAGGCTTTTTCCCTGGGAAACAAAACTCACAAGCCACTGTTCTGGGTGTCAGTTTTCAGGACCCACTTGACACTCTCAAACCAGACCAAGTTGGCACTGGTGCCACCTTGCGTCTGGGAGGCATCCTGCGAGAGGCGCAATTCCAGGAGGCACCCGGCAATTTAAGGCCTCAGGCCCCTGAAGCATTGTACAGGCTTTTTCCCAGGGAAACAAAACTCACAAACCACTGTTCTGGGTGTCAGCTTGCAGGATCTACTTGGCACTCTTAAACCAGACCAAGGTAGAACTAGTGCCACCTTGCGTCTGGGAGGCATCCTGCGAGAGGCCGAATTCCAGGAGGGACCCGGCAATTTAAGGCCTCAGGCCCCTGAACCATTGTACAGGCTTTTTCCCTGGGAAACAAAACTCACAAGCCACTGTTCTGGGTGTCAGTTTTCAGGACCCGCTTGACACTCTCAAACCAGACCAAGTTGGCACTGGTGCCACCTTGCGTCTGGGAGGCATCCTGCGAGAGGCGAATCTCCAGGTGGCACCCGGCTATTAAAGGCGGCATTAACCTAAACCATTTTACAGGCTTTTTCCCTGGGAAAGAAAACTCACAAGCCACTGTTCTGGGTGTCAGTTTTCAGGACCCACTTGACACTCTCAAAGCAGACCAATTTTGCACTAGTGCCGCCTTGCGTCTGGGAGGCATCCTGCGAGAGGCGCAATTCCAGGCGGCACCTGGCAATTTAAGGCCGCAGGACCCTGAACCATGGTACAGGCTTTTTCCCTGGGAAACAAAACTCACAAGCCACTGTTCTGGGTGTCAGTTTTCAGGACCCACTTGGCACTCTCAAACTAGACCAAGTTGGCACTGGTGCCACCTTGTGTCTGGGAGGCATGCTGCGAGAGGCGCAATTCCAGGAGGCACCCGGCAATTTAAGGCCTCAGGCCCCTGTACCATTGTACAGGCTTTTTCCCTGGGAAACAAAACTCACAAGCCACTGTTCTGGGTGTCAGTTTTCAGGACCCACTTGGCACTCTTAAACCAGACCAAGTTGGAACTGGTGCCACCTTGCATCTGGGAGGCATCCTGCGAGAGGCCGAATTCCAGGAGGCACCCGGCAATTTAAGGCCTCAGGCCCCTGAACCATTGTACAGGCTTTTTCCCTGGGAAACAAAACTCACAAGCCACTGTTCTGGGTGTCAGTTTGCAGGAGCCACCTGGCACTCTCAAACCAGACCAAGTTGGCACTGGTGTCATGTTGCGCCTGGGAGGCATCCTGCGAGAGGCGGATCTCTAGGAGGCACCCGGCAATTTAAGGCCGCAGGACCCTGAACCATTGTACAGGCTTTTTCCCTGGGAAACAAAACTCACAAGCCACTGTTCTGGGTGTCAGTTTTCAGGACCCACTTGACACTCTCAAAGCAGACCAAGTTGGCACTGGTGCCAACTTGCGTCTGGCAGGCATCCTGCGAGAGGCACAATTCCAGGAGGCACCCGGCAATTTAGGGCCGCAGGCCCCTGAACCATTGTACAGGCTTTTTCCCTGGGAAACAAAACTCACAAGCCACTGTTCTGGGTGTCAGTTTTCAGGACCCACTTGGCACTCTCAAACCAGACCAAGTTGGCACGGGTGCCACCTTGTGTCTGAGAGGCATCCTGCGAGAGGCGGAATTCCAGGAGGCACCCGGCAATTTAAGGCCTCAGGCCCCTGAACCATTGTACAGGCTTTTTCCCTGGGAAACAAAACTCACAAGCAACTGTTCTGGGTGTCAGTTTTCAGGACCCACTTGGCACTCTTAAACCAGACCAAGTTGGAACTGGTGCCACCTTGCGTCTGGGAGGCATCCTGCGAGAGGCTGAATTCCAGGAGGCACTCGGCAATTTAAGGCCTCAGGCCCCTGAACCATTGTACAGGCTTTTTCCCTGGGAAACAAAACTCACAAGCCACTGTTCTGGGTGTCAGTTTTCAGGACCCACTTGACACTCTCAAAGCAGACCAATTTTGCATTAGTGCCACGTTGCGTCTGGGAGGCATCCTGCGAGAGGCGGATCTCCAGGAGGCACCCGGATATTAAAGGCGGCATTAACCTAAACCATTTTACAGGCTTTTTCCCTGGGAAACAAAACTCACAAGCCACTGTTCTGGGTGTCAGTTTGCAGGAGCCACCTGGCACTCTCAAACCAGACCAAGTTGGCACTGGTGCCACCTTGCATCTTGGAGACATCCTGCGAGAGGCGCAATTAAAGGTGGCACCCGGCAATTTCAGGCCGCAGGCCCCTGAACCATTGTACAGGCTTTTTCCCTGGGAAAGAAAACTCACAAGCCACTGTTCTGGGTCTCAGTTTTCAGGACCCACTTGGCACTCTCAAACCAGACCAAGTTGGCACTGGTGTCATGTTGCGCCTGGGAGGCATCCTGCGAGAGGCGCAATTCCAGGAGGCACCCGGCAATTTAAGGCCGCAGGCCCCTGAACCATTGTACAGGCTTTTTCCCTGGGAAACAAAACTCACAAGCCACTATTCTGGGTGTCAGTTTACAGGAGCCACCTGGCACTCTCAAACCAGATCAAGTTGGCACTGGTGCCACCTTGCGTCTGGGAGGCATCCTGCGAGAGGCGCAATTCAAGGAGGCACCCGGCAATTTAAGGCCGCAGGACCCTGAACCATTGTACAGGCTTTTTCCCTGGGAAACAAAACTCACAAGCCACTGTTCTGGGTGTCAGTTTTCAGGACCCACTTGACACTCTCAAAGCAGACCAATTTTGCACTAGTGCCACGTTGCGTCTGGGAGGCATCCTGCGAGAGGCGGATCTCCAGGTGGCACCCGGATATTCAAGGCGGCATTAACCTAAACCATTTTACAGGCTTTTTCCCTGGGAAACAAAACTCACAAGCCACTGTTCTGGGTGTCAGTTTGCAGGAGCCACTTGGCACTCTTAAACCAGACCAAATTGGCACTGGTGCCACCTTGCGTCTTGGAGACATCCTGCGAAAGGCGCAATTAAAGGTGGCACCCGGCAATTTCAGGCCGCAGGCCCCTGAACCATTGTACAGGCTTTTTCCCTGGGAAACAAAACTCACAAGCCAGTGTTCTGGGTGTCAGTTTTCAGGACCCACTTGGCACTCTTAAACCAGACCAAGTTGGAACTGGTGCCACCTTGCATCTGGGAGGCATCCTGCGAGAGGCCGAATTCCAGGAGGCACCCGGCAATTTAAGGCCTCAGGCCCCTGAACCATTGTACAGGCTTTTTCCCTGGGAAACAAAACTCACAAGCCACTGTTCTGGGTGTCAGTTTGCAGGAGCCACCTGGCACTCTCAAACCAGACCAAGTTGGCACTGGTGTCATGTTGCGCCTGGGAGGCATCCTGCGAGAGGCGGATCTCTAGGAGGCACCCGGCAATTTAAGGCCGCAGGACCCTGAACCATTGTACAGGCTTTTTCCCTGGGAAACAAAACTCACAAGCCACTGTTCTGGGTGTCAGTTTTCAGGACCCACTTGACACTCTCAAAGCAGACCAAGTTGGCACTGGTGCCAACTTGCGTCTGGCAGGCATCCTGCGAGAGGCACAATTCCAGGAGGCACCCGGCAATTTAGGGCCGCAGGCCCCTGAACCATTGTACAGGCTTTTTCCCTGGGAAACAAAACTCACAAGCCACTGTTCTGGGTGTCAGTTTTCAGGACCCACTTGGCACTCTCAAACCAGACCAAGTTGGCACGGGTGCCACCTTGTGTCTGAGAGGCATCCTGCGAGAGGCGGAATTCCAGGAGGCACCCGGCAATTTAAGGCCTCAGGCCCCTGAACCATTGTACAGGCTTTTTCCCTGGGAAACAAAACTCACAAGCAACTGTTCTGGGTGTCAGTTTTCAGGACCCACTTGGCACTCTTAAACCAGACCAAGTTGGAACTGGTGCCACCTTGCGTCTGGGAGGCATCCTGCGAGAGGCTGAATTCCAGGAGGCACTCGGCAATTTAAGGCCTCAGGCCCCTGAACCATTGTACAGGCTTTTTCCCTGGGAAACAAAACTCACAAGCCACTGTTCTGGGTGTCAGTTTTCAGGACCCACTTGACACTCTCAAAGCAGACCAATTTTGCATTAGTGCCACGTTGCGTCTGGGAGGCATCCTGCGAGAGGCGGATCTCCAGGAGGCACCCGGATATTAAAGGCGGCATTAACCTAAACCATTTTACAGGCTTTTTCCCTGGGAAACAAAACTCACAAGCCACTGTTCTGGGTGTCAGTTTGCAGGAGCCACCTGGCACTCTCAAACCAGACCAAGTTGGCACTGGTGCCACCTTGCATCTTGGAGACATCCTGCGAGAGGCGCAATTAAAGGTGGCACCCGGCAATTTCAGGCCGCAGGCCCCTGAACCATTGTACAGGCTTTTTCCCTGGGAAAGAAAACTCACAAGCCACTGTTCTGGGTCTCAGTTTTCAGGACCCACTTGGCACTCTCAAACCAGACCAAGTTGGCACTGGTGTCATGTTGCGCCTGGGAGGCATCCTGCGAGAGGCGCAATTCCAGGAGGCACCCGGCAATTTAAGGCCGCAGGCCCCTGAACCATTGTACAGGCTTTTTCCCTGGGAAACAAAACTCACAAGCCACTATTCTGGGTGTCAGTTTACAGGAGCCACCTGGCACTCTCAAACCAGATCAAGTTGGCACTGGTGCCACCTTGCGTCTGGGAGGCATCCTGCGAGAGGCGCAATTCAAGGAGGCACCCGGCAATTTAAGGCCGCAGGACCCTGAACCATTGTACAGGCTTTTTCCCTGGGAAACAAAACTCACAAGCCACTGTTCTGGGTGTCAGTTTTCAGGACCCACTTGACACTCTCAAAGCAGACCAATTTTGCACTAGTGCCACGTTGCGTCTGGGAGGCATCCTGCGAGAGGCGGATCTCCAGGTGGCACCCGGATATTCAAGGCGGCATTAACCTAAACCATTTTACAGGCTTTTTCCCTGGGAAACAAAACTCACAAGCCACTGTTCTGGGTGTCAGTTTGCAGGAGCCACTTGGCACTCTTAAACCAGACCAAATTGGCACTGGTGCCACCTTGCGTCTTGGAGACATCCTGCGAAAGGCGCAATTAAAGGTGGCACCCGGCAATTTAAGGCCGCAGGCCCCTGAACCATTGTACAGGCTTTTTCCCTGGGAAACAAAACTCACAAGCCAGTGTTCTGGGTGTCAGTTTTCAGGACCCACTTGGCACTCTTAAACCAGACCAAGTTGGCACTGGTGCCACCTTGCGTCTGGGAGGCATCCTGCGAGAGGCGCAATTCCAGGAGGCACCCGGCAATTTAAGGCCTCAGGCCCCTGAACCATTGTACAGGCTTTTTCCCTGGGAAACAAAACTCACAAGCCACTGTTCTGGGTGTCAGTTTTCAGGACCCACTTGACACTCTCAAAGCAGACCAATTTTGCACTAGTGCCACGTTGCGTCTGGGAGGCATCCTGCGAGAGGCGGATCTCCAGGTGGCACCCGGATATTAAAGGCGGCATTAACCTAAACCATTTTACAGGCTTTTTCCCTGGGAAACAAAACTCACAAGCCACTGTTCTGGGTGTCAGTTTGCAGGAGCCACTTGGCACTCTTAAACCAGACCAAATTGGCACTGGTGCCACCTTGCGTCTTGGAGACATCCTGCGAG
Organism: Fringilla coelebs; assembly: GCF_963513975.1. Taxonomy (NCBI): domain Eukaryota; kingdom Metazoa; phylum Chordata; class Aves; order Passeriformes; family Fringillidae; genus Fringilla; species Fringilla coelebs. The sequence goes on along the minus strand of NW_028167521.1, from coordinate 1,417,266 downwards.
AGGCGCAATTAAAGGTGGCACCCGGCAATTTCAGGCCGCAGGCCCCTGAACCATTGTACAGGCTTTTTCCCTGGGAAACAAAACTCACAAGCCAGTGTTCTGGGTGTCAGTTTTCAGGACCCACTTGGCACTCTTAAACCAGACCAAGTTGGAACTGGTGCCACCTTGCGTCTGGGAGGCATTCTGCGAGAGGCGGATCTCCAGGAGGCACCCGGCAATTTAAGGCCGCAGGACCCTGAACCATTTTACAGGCTTTTTCCCTGGGAAACAAAACTCACAAGCCACTGTTCTGGGTGTCAGCTTGCAGAACACACTTGGAACTCTCAAACCAGACCAAGTTGGCACTGGTGCCACCTTGCGTCTGGGAGGCATCCTGCAAGAGGCGGAATTCCAGGAGGCACCCGGCAATTTAAGGCCTCAGGCCCCTGAACCATTGTACAGGCTTTTTCCCTGGGAAACAAAACTCACAAGCCACTGTTCTGGGTGTCAGTTTTCAGGACCCACTTGACACTCTCAAAGCAGACCAAGTTGGCAGTAGTGCCACCTTGCGTCTAGGAGGCATCCTGCGAGAGGCGCAATTCCTGGAGGCACCTGGCAATTTAAAGCCGCAGGACCCTGAACCATTGTACAGGCTTTTTCCCTGGGAAACAAAACTCACAAGCCACTGTTCTGGGTGTCAGTTTTCAGGACCCACTTGGCACTCTTAAACCAGACCAAGTTGGAACTGGTGCCACCTTGCGTCTGGGAGGCATCCTGCGAGTGGCCGAATTCCAGGAGGCACCCGGCAATTTAAGGCCTCAGGACCCTGAACCATTGTACAGGCTTTTTCCCTGGGAAACAAAACTCACAAGCCACTGTTCTGGGTGTCAGTTTGCAGGAGCCACCAGGCACTCTCAAACCAGACCAAGTTGGCACTGGTGTCATGTTGCGCCTGGGAGGCATCCTGTGAGAGGCGGATCTCCAGGAGGCACCCGGCAATTTAAGGCCGCAGGACCCTGAACCATTGTACAGGCTTTTTCCCTGGGAAAGAAAACTCACAAGCCACTGTTCTGGGTGTCAGTTTTCAGGACCCACTTGGCACTCTCAAACCAGACCAAGTTGGCACTGGTGCCACCTTGCGTCTGGGAGGCATCCTGCGAGAGGCGCAATTAAAGGAGGCACCCGGCAATTTCAGGCCGCAGGACCCTGAACCATTGTACAGGCTTTTTCCCTGGAAAACAAAACTCACAAGCCACTGTTCTGGGTGTCAGTTTTCAGGACCCACTTGGCACTCTCAAAGCAGACCAAGTTGGAACTGGTGCCACCTTGCGTCTGGGAGGCATCCTGCGAGTGGCCGAATTCCAGGAGGCACCCGGCAATTGAAGGCCTCAGGACCCTGAACCATTGTACAGGCTTTTTCCCTGGGAAACAAAACTCACAAGCCACTGTTCTGGGTGTCAGTTTGCAGGAGCCAAACGGCAGTCTCCAACCAGACCAAGTTGGCACTGATGTTGCTTAGCGTCTGGGAGGCATCCTGTGAGAGGCGGATCTCCAGGAGGCACCCGGCAATTTAAGGCCACAGGACCCTGAACCACAGTACAGGCTTTTTCCCTGGGAAACAAAACTCACAAGCCACTGTTCTGGGTGTCAGCTTGCAGAACACACTTGGAACTCTCAAACCAGACCAAGTTGGCACTGGTGCCACCTTGCGTCTGGGAGGCATCCTGCAAGAGGCGGAATTCCAGGAGGCACCCCGCAATTTAAGGCCGCAGGACCCTGAACCATTGTACAGGCTTTTTCCCTGGGAAACAAAACTCACAAGCCACTGTTCTGGGTGTCAGTTTGCAGGACCCACTTGGCACTCTTAAACCAGACCAAGTTGGCACTGGTGTTGCTTAGCATCTGGGAAACATCCTGCGAGAGGCGGATCTCCAGGAGGCACCCGGCAATTTAAGGCCGCAGGACCCTGAACCATTGTACAGGCTTTTTCCCTGGGAAACAAAACTCACAAGCCACTGTTCTGGGTGTCAGTTTTCAGGACCCACTTGACACTCTCAATGTAGACCAAGATGGCACTGGTGCCACCTTGCGTCTGGGAGGCATCCTGCGAGAGGCGCAATTCCAGGAGGCACCCGGCAATTTAAGGCCGCAGGACCCAAAACCACTCTACAGGCTTTTTCCCTGGGAAACAAAACTCACAAGCCACTGTACTGGGTGTCAGTTTTCAGGACCCACTTGGCACTCTTAAACCAGACCAAGTTGGCACTGGTGCCACCTTGCGTCTCGGAGGCATCCTGCGAGAGGCGAATCTCCAGGTGGCACCCGGCTGTTAAAGGCGGCATTAACCTAAACACTTTTACAGGCTTTTTCCCTAAGAAAGAAAACTCACAAGCCACTGTTCTGGGTGTCAGTTTGCAGGAGCCAGTTGGCACTCTCAAACAAGACCAAGTTGGCACTGGTGCCACCTTGCGTCTGGGAGGCATCCTGCGAGAGGCCGAATTCCAGGAGTCACCCGGCAATTTAAGGCCGCAGGACCCTGAACCATTGTACAGGCTTTTTTCCTGGGAAACAAAACTCACAAGACACTGTTCTGGGTGTCAGTTTTCAGGACCCACTTGGCACTCTTAAACCAGACCAAGTTGGCACTCGTGCCTCCTTGTGTCTGGGAGGCATTCTGCGAGAGGCCGAATTCCAGGAGGGACCCGGCAATTTAAGACCTCAGGCCCCTGAACCATTGTACAGGCTTTTTCCCTGGGAAACAAAACTCACAAGCCACTGTTCTGGGTGTCAGTTTTCAGGACCCACTTGGCACTCTTAAATCAGACCAAGTTGGAACTGGTGCCACCTTGCGTCTGGGAGGCATCCTGCGAGAGGCCGAATTCCAGGAGGCACCCGGCAATTAAAGGCCTCAGGCCCCTGAACCATTGTACAGGCTTTTTCCCTGGGAAACAAAACTCACAAGCCACTGTTCTGGGTGTCAGTTTTCAGGACCCACTTGGCACTCTTAAACCAGACCAAGTTGGCACTGGTGTCATGTTGCGCCTGGGAGGCGTCCTGTGAGAGGCGGATCTCCAGGAGGCACCCGGCAATTTAAGGCCGCATTACCCTGAACCATTGTACAGGCTTTTTCCCTGGGAAACAAAACTCACAAGCCACTGTTCTGGGTGTCAGTTTGCAGGACCCACTTGGCACTCTCAAACCAGACCAAGTTGGCACTGGTGCCACCTTGCGTCTGGGAGGCATCCTGCGAGAGGCGGAATTCCAGGAGGCACCCGGCAATTTAAGTCCGCAGGACCCTGAACCATTGTACAGGCTTTTTCCCTGGGAAACAAAACTCACAAGCCACTGTTCTGGGTGTCAGTTTTCAGGACCCGCTTGACACTCTCAAACCAGACCAAGTTGGCACTGGTGCCACCTTGCGTCTGGGAGGCATCCTGCGAGAGGCGAATCTCCAGGTGGCACCCGGCTATTAAAGGCGGCATTAACCTAAACCATTGTACAGGCTTTTTCCCTGGGAAAGAAAACTCACAAGCCACTGTTCTGGGTGTCAGTTTGCAGGAGCCACCTGGCACTCTCAAACCAGACCAAGTTGGCACTGGTGCCACCTTGCGTCTGGGAGGCATCCTGCGAGAGGCGCAATTCCAGGAGGCACCCGGCAATTTAAGGCCGTATGACCCTGAACCATTGTACAGGCTTTTTCCCTGGGAAACAAAACTCACAAGCCACTGTTCTGGGTGTCAGTTTTCAGGACCCACTTGACACTCTCAAACCAGACCAAGTTGGCACTGGTGCCACCTTGCGTCTGGGAGGCATTCTGCGAGAGGCGGAATTCCAGGAGGCACCCGGCAATTTAAGGCCTCAGGCCCCTGAACCATTGTACAGGCTTTTTCCCTAAGAAACAAAACTCACAAGCCACTGTTCTGGGTGTCAGTTTGCAGGATCTACTTGGCACTCTTAAACCAGACCAAAGTAGAACTAGTGCCACCTTGCGTCTGGAAGGCATCCTGCGAGAGGCCGAATTCCAGGAGGGACCCGGCAATTTAAGGCCTCAGGCCCCTGAACCATTGTACAGGCTTTTTCCCTGGGAAACAAAACTCACAAGCCACTGTTCTGGGTGTCAGTTTTCAAGACCCACATGGCACTCTTAAACCAGACCAAGGTAGAACTGGTGCCACCTTGCGTCTGGGAAACCTCTGGCGTGATGCGGAATTCCAGGAGGCACCCGGCAATTTAAGGCCGCAGGACCCTGAACCATTGTACAGGCTTTTTCCCTGGGAAACAAAACTCACAAGCCACTGTTCTGGGTGTCAGTTTGCAGGACCCACTTGGCACTCTCAAACCAGACCAAGTTGGCACTGGTGCCTCCTTGCGTCTGGGAGGCATTCTGCGAGAGGCCGAATTCCAGGAGGGACCCGGCAATTTAAGACCTCAGGCCCCTGAACCATTGTACAGGCTTTTTCCCTGGGAAACAAAACTCACAAGCCACTGTTCTGGGTGTCAGTTTTCAGGACCCACTTGGCACTCTTAAATCAGACCAAGTTGGAACTGGTGCCACCTTGCGTCTGGGAAACATCTGGCGTGATGCGGAATTCCAGGAGGCACCCGGCAATTAAAGGCCTCAGGCCCCTGAACCATTGTACAGGCTTTTTCCCTGGGAAACAAAACTCACAAGCCACTGTTCTGGGTGTCAGTTTGCAGGACCCACTTGGCACTCTCAAACCAGACCAAGTTGGCACTGGTGCCACCATGCGTCTGGGAGGCATCCTGCGAGAGGGGGATCTCCAGGAGGCACCCGGCAATTTAAGGCCGCAGGACCCTGAACCATTGTACAGGCTTTTTCCCTGGGAAACAAAACTTACAAGCCACTGTTCTGGGTGTCAGTTTTCAGGACCCACTTGACACTCTCAAACCAGACCAAGTTGGCACTGGTGCCACCTTGCGTCTTGGAGGCATCCTGCGAGAGGCCGAATTCCAGGAGGCACCCGGCTATTAAAGGCGGCATTAACCTAAACCATTTTACAGGCTTTTTCCCTGGGAAAGAAAACTCACAAGCCACTGTTCTGGGGGTCAGTTTGCAGGAGCCACCTGGAACTCTCAAACCAGACCAAGTTGGCACTGGTGCCACCTTGCGTCTGGGAGGCATCCTGCGAGAGGCGCAATTCCAGGAGGCACCCGGCAATTTAAGGCCTCAGGCCCCTGAACCATTGTACAGGCTTTTTCCCTAGGAAACAAAACTCACAAGCCACTTTACTGGGTGTCAGTTTTCAGGAGCCACTTGGCACTCTTAAACCAGACCAAGTTGGCACTGGTGCCACCATGCGTCTGGGAGGCATCCTGCGAGAGGCGGAATTCCAGGAGGCACCCGGCAATTTAAGTCCGCAGGCCCCTGAACCATTGTACAGGCTTTTTCCCTGGGAAACACAACTCACAAGCCACTGTTCTGGGTGTCAGTTTTTAGGATCCACTTGACACTCTCAAACCAGACCAAGTTGGCACTGGTGCCACCTTGCGTCTGGGAGGCATCCTGCGAGAGGCTAATCTCCAGGTGGCACCCGTCTGTTAAAGGCGGCATTACCTAAACCATTTTACAGGCTTTTTTCCTGGGAAAGAAAACTCACAAGCCACTGTTCTGTGTGTCAGTTTGCAGGAGCCAGTTGGCACTCTCAAACCAGACCAAGTTGGCACTGGTGCCACCTTGCGTCTGGGAGGCATCCTGCGAGAGGCCGAATTCCAGGAGGCACCCGGCAATTTAAGGCCGTATGACCCTGAACCATTCTACAGGCTTTTTCCCTGGGAAACAAAACTCACAAGCCACTGTTCTGGGTGTCAGTTTTCAGGACCCACTTGACACTCTCAAACCAGACCAAGTTGGCAGTGGTGCCACCTTGCGTCTGGGAGGCATCCTGCGAGAGGCCGAATTCCAGGAGGCACCCGGCAATTTAAGGCCTCAGGCCCCTGAACCATTGTACAGGCTTTTTCCCTGGGAAACAAAACTCACAAGCCACTGTTCTGGGTGTCAGTTTTCAGGACCCACATGGCACTCTTAAACCAGACCAAGATAGAACTGGTGCCACCTTGCGTCTGGGAGGCATCCTGCGAGAGGCCGAATTCCAGGAGTCACCCGGCAATTTAAGGCCGCAGGACCCTGAACCATTGTACAGGCTTTTTTCCTGGGAAACAAAACTCACAAGACACTGTTCTGGGTGTCAGTTTTCAGGACCCACTTGGCACTCTTAAACCAGACCAAGTTGGCACTGGTGTCATGTTGCGCCTGGGAGGCGTCCTGTGAGAGGCGGATCTCTAGGAGGCACCCGGCAATTTAAGGCCGCATTACCCTGAACCATTGTACAGGCTTTTTCCCTGGGAAACAAAACTCACAAGCCACTGTTCTGGGTGTCAGTTTGCAGGACCCACTTGGCACTCTCAAACCAGACCAAGTTGGCACTGGTGCCACCATGCGTCTGGGAGGCATCCTGCGAGAGGCGGAATTCCAGGAGGCACCCGGCAATTTAAGTCCGCAGGACCCTGAACCATTGTACAGGCTTTTTCCCTGGGAAACAAAACTCACAAGCCACTGTTCTGGGTGTCAGTTTTCAGGACCCGCTTGACACTCTCAAACCAGACCAAGTTGGCACTGGTGCCACCTTGCGTCTGGGAGGCATCCTGCGAGAGGCGAATCTCCAGGAGGCACCCGGCTATTAAAGGCGACATTAACCTAAACCATTTTACAGGCTTTTTCCCTGGGAAAGAAAACTCGCAAGCCACTGTTCTGGGTGTCAGTTTGCAGGAGCCACCTGGAACTCTCAAACCAGACCAAGTTGGCACTGGTGCCACCTTGCGTCTGGGAGGCATCCTGCTAGAGGCGCAATTCAAGGAGGCACCCTGCAATTTAAGGCCGCAGGACCCTGAACCATTGTACAGGCTTTTTCCCTGGGAAACAAAACTCACAAGCCACTGTTCTGGGTGTCAGTTTTCAGGACCCACTTGACACTCTCAAACCAGACCAAGTTGGCACTGGTGCCACCTTGCGTGTGGGAAACCTCTGGCGTGATGCGGAATTCCAGGAGTCACCCGGCAATTTAAGGCCGCAGGACCCTGAACCATTGTACAGGCTTTTTCCCTGGGAAACAAAACTCACAAGACACTGTTCTGGGTGTCAGTTTTCAGGACCCACTTGGCACTCTTAAACCAGACCAAGTTGGCACTGGTGCCTCCTTGCGTCTGGGAGGCATTCTGCGAGAGGCCGAATTCCAGGAGCGACCCGGCAATTTAAGACCTCAGGCCCCTGAACCATTGTACAGGCTTTTTCCCTGGGAAACAAAACTCACAAGCCACTGTTCTGGGTGTCAGTTTTCAGGACCCACTTGGCACTCTTAAACCAGACCAAGTTGGAACTGGTGCCACCTTGCGTCTGGGAAACCTCTGGCGTGATGCGGAATTCCAGGAGGCACCCCGCAATTTAAGGCCGCATTACCCTGAACCATTGTACAGGCTTTTTCCCTGGGAAACAAAACTCACAAGCCACTGTTCTGGGTGTCAGTTTGCAGGACCCACTTGGCACTCTCAAACCAGACCAAGTTGGCACTGGTGCCACCATGCGTCTAGGAGGCATCCTGCGAGAGGCGGATCTCCAGGAGGCACCCGGCAATTTAAGGCCGCAGGACCCTGAACCATTGTACAGGCTTTTTCCCTGGGAAACAAAACTCACAAGCCACTGTTCTGGGTGTAAGTTTGCAGGAGCCACCTGGCACTCTCAAACCAGACCAAGTTGGCACTGGAGTCATGTTGCGCCTGGGAGGCATCCTGTGAGAGGCGGATCTCCAGGAGGCACCCTGCAATTTAAGGCCGCAGGACCCTGAACCATTGTACAGGCTTTTTCCCTGGGAAAGAAAACTCTCAAGCCACTGTTCTGGGTGTCAGTTTTCAGGACACACTTGGCACTCTCAAACCAGACCAAGTTGGCACTGGTGCCACCTTGCGTCTGGGAGGCATCCTGCGAGAGGCGCAATTAAAGGAGGCACCCGGCAATTTCAGGCCGCAGGACCCTGCACCATTGTACAGGCTTTTTCCCTGGAAAACAAAACTCACAAGCCACTGTTCTGGGTGTCAGTTTTCAGGACCCACTTGGCACTCTTAAACCAGACCAAGTTGGAACTGGTGCCACCTTGCGTCTGGGAGGCATCCTGCGAGAGGCCGAATTCCAGGAGTCACCCGGCAATTTAAGGCCTCAGGCCCCTGAACCATTGTACAGGCTTTTTCCCTGGGAAACAAAACTCACAAGCCACTGTTCTGGGTGTCAGTTTTCAGGACCCACTTGACACTCTCAAAGCAGACCAATTTGGCACTAGTGTCACCTTGCGTCTGGGAGGCATCCTGCGAGAGGCGCAATTCCAGGAGGCACTTGGAAATTTAAGGCCGCAGGACCCTGAACAATTGTACAGGCTTTTTCCCTGGGAAACAAAACTCACAAGCCACTGTTCTGGGAGTCAGTTTTCAGGACCCACTTGGCACTCTTAAACCAGACCAGGTTGGCACTGGTGCCACGTTGTGTCTGGGAGGCATCCTGCGAGAGGCGGATCTCCAGGAGGCACCCGGCAATTTAAGGCCGCAGGACCCTGAACCACAGTACAGGCTTTTTCCCTGGGAAACAAAACTCACAAGCCACTGTTCTGGGTGTCAGCTTGCAGAACACACTTGGAACTCTCAAACCAGACCAAGTTGGCACTGGTGCCACCTTGCGTCTGGGAGGCATCCTGCAAGAGGCGGAATTCCAGGAGGCACCCGGCAATTTAAGGCCGCAGGACCCTGAACCATTGTACAGGCTTTTTCCCTGGGAAACAAAACTCACAAGCCACTGTTCTGGGTGTCAGTTTGCAGGACCCACTTGGCACTCTTAAACCAGACCAAGTTGGCACTGGTGTTGCTTAGCATCTGGGAAACATCTGGCGTGATGCGGAATTCCAGGAGGCACCCGGCAATTTAAGGCCGCAGGACCCTGAACCATTGTACAGGCTTTTTCCCTGGGAAACAAAACTCACAAGCCACTGTTCTGGGTGTCAGTTTGCAGGAGCCAAACGGCAGACTCCAACCAGACCAAGTTGGCACTGATGTTGCTTAGCGTCTGGGAGGCATCCTGTGAGAGGCGGATCTCCAGGAGGCACCCGGCAATTTAAGGCTGCAGGACCCTGAACCACAGTACAGGCTTTTTCCCTGGGAAACAAAACTCACAAGCCACTGTTCTGGGTGTCAGCTTGCAGAACACACTTGGAACTCTCAAACCAGACCAAGTTGGCACTGGTGCCACCTTGCGTCTGGGAGGCATCCTGCAAGAGGCGGAATTCCAGGAGGCACCCGGCAATTTAAGGCCGCAGGACCCTGAACCATTGTAAAGGCTTTTTCCCTGGGAAACAAAACTCACAAGGCACTGTTCTGGGTGTCAGTTTCCAGGACCCACTTGGCACTCTTAAACCAGACCAAGTTGGCAGTGGTGTTGCTTAGCATCTGGGAAACATCTGGCGTGATGCGGAATTCCAGGAGGCACCCGGCAATTTAAGGCCGCAGGACCCTGAACCATTGTACAGGCTTTTTCCCTGGGAAACAAAACTCACAAGCCACTGTTCTGGGTGTCAGTTTTCAGGACCCACTTGACACTCTCAAACCAGACCAAGTTGGCACTGGTGCCACCATGCGCTTGGGAGGCATCCTGCGAGAGGCGGAATTCCAGGTGGCACCCGGCAATTTAAGTCCGCAGGACCCTGAACCATTGTACAGGCTTTTTCCCTGGGAAACAAAACTCACAAGCCACTGTTCTGGGTGTCAGTTTTCAGGACCCGCTTGACACTCTCAAACCAGACCAAGTTGGCACTGGTGCCACCTTGCGTCTGGGAGGCATCCTGCGAGAGGCGAATCTCCAGGTGGCACCCGGCTATTAAGCGCGGCATTAACCTAAACCATTTTACAGGCTTTTTCCCTGGGAAAGAAAACTCACAAGCCACTGTTCTGGGTGTCAGTTTGCAGGAGCCACTTGGCACTCTCAAACCAGACCAAGTTGGCACTGGTGCCACCTTGCGTCTGGGAGGCATCCTGCGAGAGGCGCAATTCCAGGAGGCACCCGGCAATTTAAGGCCGTATGACCCTGAACCATTGTACAGGCTTTTTCCCTGGGAAACAAAACTCACAAGCCACTGTTCTGGGTGTCAGTTTTCAGGACCCACTTGACACTCTCAAACCAGACCAAGTTGGCACTGGTGCCACCTTGCGTCTGGGAGGCATCCTGCGAGAGGCGGAATTCCAGGAGGCACCCGGCAATTTAAGGCCTCAGGCCCCTGAAGCATTGTACAGGCTTTTTCCCTGGGAAACAAAACTCACAAGCCACTGTTCTGGGTGTCAGTTTGCAGGATCTACTTGGCACTCTTAAACCAGACCTAGGTAGAACTAGTGCCACCTTGCGTCTGGGAGGCATCCTGCGAGAGGCCGAATTCCAGGAGGGACCCGGCAATTTAAGGCCTTCGGCCCCTGAACCATGGTACAGGCTTTTTCCCTGGGAAACAAAACTCACAAGCCACTGTTCTGGGTGTCAGTTTTCAGGACCTACTTGGCACTCTCAAACCAGACCAAGTTGGAACTGGTGCCACCTTGCGTCTGGGAAACCTCTGGCGTGATGCGGAATTCCAGGAGGCACCCGGCAATTTAAGTCCGCAGGACCCTGAACCATTGTACAGGCTTTTTCCCTGGGAAACAAAACTCACAAGCCACTGTTCTGGGTGTCAGTTTGCAGGACCCACTTGGCACTCTCAAACCAGACCAAGTTGGCACTGGTGCCACCATGCGTCTGGGAGGCATCCTGCGAGAGGCGGATCTCCAGGAGGCACCCGGCAATTTAAGGCCGCAAGACCCTGAACCATTGTACAGGCTTTTTCCCTGGGAAACAAAACTCACAAGCCACTGTTCTGGGTGTCAGTTTTCAGGACCCACCTGGCACTCTCAAACCAGACCAAGTTGGCACTGGTGCCACCTTGCGTCTGGGAGGCATCCTGGAGAGGCGCAATTCCAGGAGGCACCCGGCAATTTAAGGACGTAGGACCGTGAACCATTGTACAGGCTTTTTCCCTGGGAAAAAAAACTCACAAGCCACTGTTCTGGGTGTCAGTTTGCAGGACCCACTTGACACTCTCAAACCAGACCAAGTTGGCACTGGTGCCACCTTGCGTCTGGGAGGCATTCTGCGAGAGGCCGAATTCCAGGAGGCACCCGGCAATTTAAGTCCGCAGGACCCTGAACCATTGTACAGGCTTTTTCCCTGGGAAACAAAACTCACAAGCCACTGTTCTGGGTGTCAGTTTTCAGGACCCACTTGACACTCTCAAACCAGACCAAGTTGGCACTGGTGCCACCTTGCGTCTGGGAGGCATCCTGCGAGATGCGGATCTCCAGGTGGCACCCGGCTATTAAAGGCGGCATTAACCTAAACCATTTTACAGGCTTTTTCCCTGGGAAAGAAAACTCACAAGCCACTGTTCTGGGTGTCAGTTTGCAGGACCCACCTGGAACTCTCAAACCAGACCAAGTTGGCACTGGTGCCACCTTGCGTCTGGGAGGCATCCTGCGAGAGGCGCAATTCCAGGAGGCACCCGGCAGTTTAAGGCCGCAGGACCCTGAACCATTGTACAGGCTTTTTCCCTGGGAAACAAAACTCACAAGCCACTGTTCTGGGTGTCAGTTTTCAAAACAAACTTGGCACTCTTAAACCAGACCAAGTTGGCACTGGTGCCACCTTGCGTCAGGGAGGAATCCTGCGAGAGCCTGATTTCCAGGAGGCACCCCGTAATTTAAGGCCTCAGGACCCTGAACCATTGTACAGGCTTTTTCCCTGGGAAAGAAAACTCACAAGCCACTGTTCTGGGTGTCAGTTTTCAGGACCCGCTTGACACTCTCAAACCAGACCAAGTTGGCACTGGTGCCACCTTGCGTCTGGGAGGCTTCCTGCGAGAGGCGAATCTCCAGGCGGCACCCGGCTATTAAAGGCGGCATTAACCTAAACCATTTTACAGGCTTTTTCCCTGCAAAGCAAACTCACAAGCCACTGTTCTGGGTGTCAGTTTGCAGGAGCCACTTGGCACTCTCAAACTAGACCAAGTTGGCACTGGTGCCACCTTGCGTCTGGGAGGCATCCTGCGAGAGGCGCAATTCCAGGAGGCACCCGGCAATTTAAGGCCGTATGACCCTGAACCATTGTACAGGCTTTTTCCCTGGGAAACAAAACTCACAAGCCACTGTTCTGGGTGTCAGTTTTCAGGACCCACTTGACACTCTCAAACCAGACCAAGTTGGCACTGGTGCCACCTTGCGTCTGGGAGGCATCCTGCGAGAGGCGCAATTCCAGGAGGCACCCGGCAATTTAAGGCCTCAGGCCCCTGAAGCATTGTACAGGCTTTTTCCCAGGGAAACAAAACTCACAAACCACTGTTCTGGGTGTCAGCTTGCAGGATCTACTTGGCACTCTTAAACCAGACCAAGGTAGAACTAGTGCCACCTTGCGTCTGGGAGGCATCCTGCGAGAGGCCGAATTCCAGGAGGGACCCGGCAATTTAAGGCCTCAGGCCCCTGAACCATTGTACAGGCTTTTTCCCTGGGAAACAAAACTCACAAGCCACTGTTCTGGGTGTCAGTTTTCAGGACCCGCTTGACACTCTCAAACCAGACCAAGTTGGCACTGGTGCCACCTTGCGTCTGGGAGGCATCCTGCGAGAGGCGAATCTCCAGGTGGCACCCGGCTATTAAAGGCGGCATTAACCTAAACCATTTTACAGGCTTTTTCCCTGGGAAAGAAAACTCACAAGCCACTGTTCTGGGTGTCAGTTTGCAGGAGCCACTTGGCACTCTCAAACCAGACCAAGTTGGCACTGGTGCCACCTTGCGTCTGGGAGGCATCCTGCGAGAGGCGCAATTCCAGGAGGCACCCGGCAGTTTAAGGCCGCAGGACCCTGAACCATTGTACAGGCTTTTTCCCTGGGAAACAAAACTCACAAGCCACTGTTCTGGGTGTCAGTTTTCAAAACACACTTGGCACTCTTAAACAAGACCAAGTTGGCACTGGTGCCACCTTGCGTCTGGGAGGCATCCTGCGAGAGCCTGAATTCCAGGAGGCACCCCGTAATTTAAGGCCTCAGGACCCTGAACCATTGTACAGGCTTTTTCCCTGGGAAACAAAACTCACAAGCCACTGTTCTGGGTGTCAGTTTTCAGGACCCGCTTGACACTCTCAAACCAGACCAAGTTGGCACTGGTGCCACCTTGCGTCTGGGAGGCATCCTGCGAGAGGCGAATCTCCAGGTGGCACCCGGCTATTAAAGGCGGCATTAACCTAAACCATTTTACAGGCTTTTTCCCTGGGAAAGAAAACTCACAAGCCACTGTTCTGGGTGTCAGTTTGCAGGACCCACTTGGCACTCTCAAACCAGACCAAGTTGGCACTGGTGCCACCATGCGTCTGGGAGGCATCCTGCGAGAGGCGGATCTCCAGGAGGCACCCGGCAATTTAAGGCCGCAAGACCCTGAACCATTGTACAGGCTTTTTCCCTGGGAAACAAAACTCACAAGCCACTGTTCTGGGTGTCAGTTTTCAGGACCCACCTGGCACTCTCAAACCAGACCAAGTTGGCACTGGTGCCACCTTGCGTCTGGGAGGCATCCTGGAGAGGCGCAATTCCAGGAGGCACCCGGCAATTTAAGGACGTAGGACCGTGAACCATTGTACAGGCTTTTTCCCTGGGAAAAAAAACTCACAAGCCACTGTTCTGGGTGTCAGTTTTCAGGACCCACTTGACACTCTCAAACCAGACCAAGTTGGCACTGGTGCCACCTTGCGTCTGGGAGGCATCCTGCGAGATGCGGATCTCCAGGTGGCACCCGGCTATTAAAGGCGGCATTAACCTAAACCATTTTACAGGCTTTTTCCCTGGGAAAGAAAACTCACAAGCCACTGTTCTGGGTGTCAGTTTGCAGGACCCACCTGGCACTCTCAAACCAGACCAAGTTGGCACTGGTGCCACCTTGCGTCTGGGAGGCATCCTGCGAGAGGCGCAATTCCAGGAGGCACCCGGCCATTTAAGGCCTCAGGCCCCTGAACCATTGTACAGGCTTTTTCCCTGGGAAACAAAACTCACAAGCCACTGTTCTGGGTGTCAGTTTTCAGGACCCGCTTGACACTCTCAAACCAGACCAAGTTGGCACTGGTGCCACCTTGCGTCTGGGAGGCATCCTGCGAGAGGCGAATCTCCAGGTGGCACCCGGCTATTAAAGGCGGCATTAACCTAAACCATTTTACAGGCTTTTTCCCTGGGAAAGAAAACTCACAAGCCACTGTTCTGGGTGTCAGTTTGCAGGACCCACTTGGCACTCTCAAACCAGACCAAGTTGGCACTGGTGCCACCATGCGTCTGGGAGGCATCCTGCGAGAGGCGGATCTCCAGGAGGCACCCGGCAATTTAAGGCCGCAAGACCCTGAACCATTGTACAGGCTTTTTCCCTGGGAAACAAAACTCACAAGCCACTGTTCTGGGTGTCAGTTTTCAGGACCCACCTGGCACTCTCAAACCAGACCAAGTTGGCACTGGTGCCACCTTGCGTCTGGGAGGCATCCTGGAGAGGCGCAATTCCAGGAGGCACCCGGCAATTTAAGGACGTAGGACCGTGAACCATTGTACAGGCTTTTTCCCTGGGAAAAAAAACTCACAAGCCACTGTTCTGGGTGTCAGTTTTCAGGACCCACTTGACACTCTCAAACCAGACCAAGTTGGCACTGGTGCCACCTTGCGTCTGGGAGGCATCCTGCGAGATGCGGATCTCCAGGTGGCACCCGGCTATTAAAGGCGGCATTAACCTAAACCATTTTACAGGCTTTTTCCCTGGGAAAGAAAACTCACAAGCCACTGTTCTGGGTGTCAGTTTGCAGGACCCACCTGGCACTCTCAAACCAGACCAAGTTGGCACTGGTGCCACCTTGCGTCTGGGAGGCATCCTGCGAGAGGCGCAATTCCAGGAGGCACCCGGCCATTTAAGGCCTCAGGCCCCTGAACCATTGTACAGGCTTTTTCCCTGGGAAACAAAACTCACAAGCCACTGTTCTGGGTGTCAGTTTTTAAAACACACTTGGCACTCTTAAACCAGACCAAGTTGGCACTGGTGCCACCTTGCGTCTGGGAGGCATCCTGCGAGAGCCTGAATTCCAGGAGGCACCCCGTAATTTAAGGCCTCAGGACCCTGAACCATTGTACAGGCTTTTTCCCTGGGAAAGAAAACTCACAAGCCACTGTTCTGGGTGTCAGTTTTCAGGACCCGCTTGACACTCTCAAACCAGACCAAGTTGGCACTGGTGCCACCTTGCGTCTGGGAGGCATCCTGCGAGAGGCGAATCTCCAGGCGGCACCCGGCTATTAAAGGCGGCATTAACCTAAACCATTTTACAGGCTTTTTCCCTGCAAAGCAAACTCACAAGCCACTGTTCTGGGTGTCAGTTTGCAGGAGCCACTTGGCACTCTCAAACCAGACCAAGTTGGCACTGGTGCCACCTTGCGTCTGGGAGGCATCCTGGAGAGGCGCAATTCCAGGAGGCACCCGGCAATTTAAGGACGTAGGACCGTGAACCATTGTACAGGCTTTTTCCCTGGGAAAAAAAACTCACAAGCCACTGTTCTGGGTGTCAGTTTTCAGGACCCACTTGACACTCTCAAACCAGACCAAGTTGGCACTGGTGCCACCTTGCGTCTGGGAGGCATCCTGCGAGATGCGGATCTCCAGGTGGCACCCGGCTATTAAAGGCGGCATTAACCTAAACCATTTTACAGGCTTTTTCCCTGGGAAAGAAAACTCACAAGCCACTGTTCTGGGTGTCAGTTTGCAGGACCCACCTGGCACTCTCAAACCAGACCAAGTTGGCACTGGTGCCACCTTGCGTCTGGGAGGCATCCTGCGAGAGGCGCAATTCCAGGAGGCACCCGGCCATTTAAGGCCTCAGGCCCCTGAACCATTGTACAGGCTTTTTCCCTGGGAAACAAAACTCACAAGCCACTGTTCTGGGTGTCAGTTTTTAAAACACACTTGGCACTCTTAAACCAGACCAAGTTGGCACTGGTGCCACCTTGCGTCTGGGAGGCATCCTGCGAGAGCCTGAATTCCAGGAGGCACCCCGTAATTTAAGGCCTCAGGACCCTGAACCATTGTACAGGCTTTTTCCCTGGGAAAGAAAACTCACAAGCCACTGTTCTGGGTGTCAGTTTTCAGGACCCGCTTGACACTCTCAAACCAGACCAAGTTGGCACTGGTGCCACCTTGCGTCTGGGAGGCATCCTGCGAGAGGCGAATCTCCAGGCGGCACCCGGCTATTAAAGGCGGCATTAACCTAAACCATTTTACAGGCTTTTTCCCTGCAAAGCAAACTCACAAGCCACTGTTCTGGGTGTCAGTTTGCAGGAGCCACTTGGCACTCTCAAACCAGACCAAGTTGGCACTGGTGCCACCTTGCGTCTGGGAGGCATCCTGCGAGAGGCGCAATTCCAGGAGGCACCCGGCAATTTAAGGCCTCAGGCCCCTGAAGCATTGTACAGGCTTTTTCCCAGGGAAACAAAACTCACAAACCACTGTTCTGGGTGTCAGCTTGCAGGATCTACTTGGCACTCTTAAACCAGACCAAGGTAGAACTAGTGCCACCTTGCGTCTGGGAGGCATCCTGCGAGAGGCCGAATTCCAGGAGGGACCCGGCAATTTAAGGCCTCAGGCCCCTGAACCATTGTACAGGCTTTTTCCCTGGGAAACAAAACTCACAAGCCACTGTTCTGGGTGTCAGTTTTCAGGACCCGCTTGACACTCTCAAACCAGACCAAGTTGGCACTGGTGCCACCTTGCGTCTGGGAGGCATCCTGCGAGAGGCGAATCTCCAGGTGGCACCCGGCTATTAAAGGCGGCATTAACCTAAACCATTTTACAGGCTTTTTCCCTGGGAAAGAAAACTCACAAGCCACTGTTCTGGGTGTCAGTTTGCAGGAGCCACTTGGCACTCTCAAACCAGACCAAGTTGGCACTGGTGCCACCTTGCGTCTGGGAGGCATCCTGCGAGAGGCGCAATTCCAGGAGGCACCCGGCAGTTTAAGGCCGCAGGACCCTGAACCATTGTACAGGCTTTTTCCCTGGGAAACAAAACTCACAAGCCACTGTTCTGGGTGTCAGTTTTCAAAACACACTTGGCACTCTTAAACAAGACCAAGTTGGCACTGGTGCCACCTTGCGTCTGGGAGGCATCCTGCGAGAGCCTGAATTCCAGGAGGCACCCCGTAATTTAAGGCCTCAGGACCCTGAACCATTGTACAGGCTTTTTCCCTGGGAAACAAAACTCACAAGCCACTGTTCTGGGTGTCAGTTTTCAGGACCCGCTTGACACTCTCAAACCAGACCAAGTTGGCACTGGTGCCACCTTGCGTCTGGGAGGCATCCTGCGAGAGGCGAATCTCCAGGTGGCACCCGGCTATTAAAGGCGGCATTAACCTAAACCATTTTACAGGCTTTTTCCCTGGGAAAGAAAACTCACAAGCCACTGTTCTGGGTGTCAGTTTGCAGGACCCACTTGGCACTCTCAAACCAGACCAAGTTGGCACTGGTGCCACCATGCGTCTGGGAGGCATCCTGCGAGAGGCGGATCTCCAGGAGGCACCCGGCAATTTAAGGCCGCAAGACCCTGAACCATTGTACAGGCTTTTTCCCTGGGAAACAAAACTCACAAGCCACTGTTCTGGGTGTCAGTTTTCAGGACCCACCTGGCACTCTCAAACCAGACCAAGTTGGCACTGGTGCCACCTTGCGTCTGGGAGGCATCCTGGAGAGGCGCAATTCCAGGAGGCACCCGGCAATTTAAGGACGTAGGACCGTGAACCATTGTACAGGCTTTTTCCCTGGGAAAAAAAACTCACAAGCCACTGTTCTGGGTGTCAGTTTTCAGGACCCACTTGACACTCTCAAACCAGACCAAGTTGGCACTGGTGCCACCTTGCGTCTGGGAGGCATCCTGCGAGATGCGGATCTCCAGGTGGCACCCGGCTATTAAAGGCGGCATTAACCTAAACCATTTTACAGGCTTTTTCCCTGGGAAAGAAAACTCACAAGCCACTGTTCTGGGTGTCAGTTTGCAGGACCCACCTGGCACTCTCAAACCAGACCAAGTTGGCACTGGTGCCACCTTGCGTCTGGGAGGCATCCTGCGAGAGGCGCAATTCCAGGAGGCACCCGGCCATTTAAGGCCTCAGGCCCCTGAACCATTGTACAGGCTTTTTCCCTGGGAAACAAAACTCACAAGCCACTGTTCTGGGTGTCAGTTTTCAGGACCCGCTTGACACTCTCAAACCAGACCAAGTTGGCACTGGTGCCACCTTGCGTCTGGGAGGCATCCTGCGAGAGGCGAATCTCCAGGTGGCACCCGGCTATTAAAGGCGGCATTAACCTAAACCATTTTACAGGCTTTTTCCCTGGGAAAGAAAACTCACAAGCCACTGTTCTGGGTGTCAGTTTGCAGGACCCACTTGGCACTCTCAAACCAGACCAAGTTGGCACTGGTGCCACCATGCGTCTGGGAGGCATCCTGCGAGAGGCGGATCTCCAGGAGGCACCCGGCAATTTAAGGCCGCAAGACCCTGAACCATTGTACAGGCTTTTTCCCTGGGAAACAAAACTCACAAGCCACTGTTCTGGGTGTCAGTTTGCAGGACCCACTTGACACTCTCAAACCAGACCAAGTTGGCACTGGTGCCACCTTGCGTCTGGGAGGCATCCTGGAGAGGCGCAATTCCAGGAGGCACCCGGCAATTTAAGGACGTAGGACCGTGAACCATTGTACAGGCTTTTTCCCTGGGAAAAAAAACTCACAAGCCACTGTTCTGGGTGTCAGTTTTCAGGACCCACTTGACACTCTCAAACCAGACCAAGTTGGCACTGGTGCCACCTTGCGTCTGGGAGGCATCCTGCGAGATGCGGATCTCCAGGTGGCACCCGGCTATTAAAGGCGGCATTAACCTAAACCATTTTACAGGCTTTTTCCCTGGGAAAGAAAACTCACAAGCCACTGTTCTGGGTGTCAGTTTGCAGGACCCACCTGGCACTCTCAAACCAGACCAAGTTGGCACTGGTGCCACCTTGCGTCTGGGAGGCATCCTGCGAGAGGCGCAATTCCAGGAGGCACCCGGCCATTTAAGGCCTCAGGCCCCTGAACCATTGTACAGGCTTTTTCCCTGGGAAACAAAACTCACAAGCCACTGTTCTGGGTGTCAGTTTTTAAAACACACTTGGCACTCTTAAACCAGACCAAGTTGGCACTGGTGCCACCTTGCGTCTGGGAGGCATCCTGCGAGAGCCTGAATTCCAGGAGGCACCCCGTAATTTAAGGCCTCAGGACCCTGAACCATTGTACAGGCTTTTTCCCTGGGAAAGAAAACTCACAAGCCACTGTTCTGGGTGTCAGTTTTCAGGACCCGCTTGACACTCTCAAACCAGACCAAGTTGGCACTGGTGCCACCTTGCGTCTGGGAGGCATCCTGCGAGAGGCGAATCTCCAGGCGGCACCCGGCTATTAAAGGCGGCATTAACCTAAACCATTTTACAGGCTTTTTCCCTGCAAAGCAAACTCACAAGCCACTGTTCTGGGTGTCAGTTTGCAGGAGCCACTTGGCACTCTCAAACCAGACCAAGTTGGCACTGGTGCCACCTTGCGTCTGGGAGGCATCCTGGAGAGGCGCAATTCCAGGAGGCACCCGGCAATTTAAGGACGTAGGACCGTGAACCATTGTACAGGCTTTTTCCCTGGGAAAAAAAACTCACAAGCCACTGTTCTGGGTGTCAGTTTTCAGGACCCACTTGACACTCTCAAACCAGACCAAGTTGGCACTGGTGCCACCTTGCGTCTGGGAGGCATCCTGCGAGATGCGGATCTCCAGGTGGCACCCGGCTATTAAAGGCGGCATTAACCTAAACCATTTTACAGGCTTTTTCCCTGGGAAAGAAAACTCACAAGCCACTGTTCTGGGTGTCAGTTTGCAGGACCCACCTGGCACTCTCAAACCAGACCAAGTTGGCACTGGTGCCACCTTGCGTCTGGGAGGCATCCTGCGAGAGGCGCAATTCCAGGAGGCACCCGGCCATTTAAGGCCTCAGGCCCCTGAACCATTGTACAGGCTTTTTCCCTGGGAAACAAAACTCACAAGCCACTGTTCTGGGTGTCAGTTTTTAAAACACACTTGGCACTCTTAAACCAGACCAAGTTGGCACTGGTGCCACCTTGCGTCTGGGAGGCATCCTGCGAGAGCCTGAATTCCAGGAGGCACCCCGTAATTTAAGGCCTCAGGACCCTGAACCATTGTACAGGCTTTTTCCCTGGGAAAGAAAACTCACAAGCCACTGTTCTGGGTGTCAGTTTTCAGGACCCGCTTGACACTCTCAAACCAGACCAAGTTGGCACTGGTGCCACCTTGCGTCTGGGAGGCATCCTGCGAGAGGCGAATCTCCAGGCGGCACCCGGCTATTAAAGGCGGCATTAACCTAAACCATTTTACAGGCTTTTTCCCTGCAAAGCAAACTCACAAGCCACTGTTCTGGGTGTCAGTTTGCAGGAGCCACTTGGCACTCTCAAACCAGACCAAGTTGGCACTGGTGCCACCTTGCGTCTGGGAGGCATCCTGCGAGAGGCGCAATTCCAGGAGGCACCCGGCAATTTAAGGCCGTATGACCCTGAACCATTGTACAGGCTTTTTCCCTGGGAAACAAAACTCACAAGCCACTGTTCTGGGTGTCAGTTTTCAGGACCCACTTGACACTCTCAAACCAGACCAAGTTGGCACTGGTGCCACCTTGCGTCTGGGAGGCATCCTGCGAGAGGCGGAATTCCAGGAGGCACCCGGCCATTTAAGGCCTCAGGCCCCTGAAGCATTGTACAGGCTTTTTCCCTGGGAAACAAAACTCACAAGCCACTGTTCTGGGTGTCAGTTTGCAGGATCTACTTGGCACTCTTAAACCGGACCAAGGTAGAACTAGTGCCACCTTGCGTCTGGGAGGCATCCTGCGAGAGGCCGAATTCCAGGAGGGACCCGGCAATTTAAGGCCTCAGGCCCCTGAACCATTGTACAGGCTTTTTCCCTGGGAAACAAAACTCACAAGCCACTGTTCTGGGTGTCAGTTTTCAGGACCCGCTTGACACTCTCAAACCAGACCAAGTTGGCACTGGTGCCACCTTGCGTCTGGGAGGCATCCTGCGAGAGGCGAATCTCCAGGTGGCACCCGGCTATTAAAGGCGGCATTAACCTAAACCATTTTACAGGCTTTTTCCCTGGGAAAGAAAACTCACAAGCCACTGTTCTGGGTGTCAGTTTGCAGGAGCCACTTGGCACTCTCAAACCAGACCAAGTTGGCACTGGTGCCACCTTGCGTCTGGGAGGCATCCTGCGAGAGGCGCAATTCCAGGAGGCACCCGGCAGTTTAAGGCCGCAGGACCCTGAACCATTGTACAGGCTTTTTCCCTGGGAAACAAAACTCACAAGCCACTGTTCTGGGTGTCAGTTTTCAAAACACACTTGGCACTCTTAAACAAGACCAAGTTGGCACTGGTGCCACCTTGCGTCTGGGAGGCATCCTGCGAGAGCCTGAATTCCAGGAGGCACCCCGTAATTTAAGGCCTCAGGACCCTGAACCATTGTACAGGCTTTTTCCCTGGGAAACAAAACTCACAAGCCACTGTTCTGGGTGTCAGTTTTCAGGACCCGCTTGACACTCTCAAACCAGACCAAGTTGGCACTGGTGCCACCTTGCGTCTGGGAGGCATCGTGCAAGAGGCGAATCTCCAGGTGGCACCCGGCTATTAAAGGCGGCATTAACCTAAACCATTTTACAGGCTTTTTCCCTGGGAAAGAAAACTCACAAGCCACTGTTCTGGGTGTCAGTTTGCAGGAGCCACTTGGCACTCTCAAACCAGACCAAGTTGGCACTGGTGCCACCTTGCGTCTGGGAGGCATCCTGCGAGAGGCGCAATTCCAGGAGGCACCCGGCAATTTAAGGCCGTATGACCCTGAACCATTGTACAGGCTTTTTCCCTGGGAAACAAAACTCACAAGCCACTGTTCTGGGTGTCAGTTTTCAGGACCCACTTGACACTCTCAAACCAGACCAAGTTGGCACTGGTGCCACCTTGTGTCTGGGAGGCATCCTGCGAGAGGCGCAATTCCAGGAGGCACCCGGCAATTTAAGGCCTCAGGCCCCTGAAGCATTGTACAGGCTTTTTCCCTGGGAAACAAAACTCACAAGCCACTGTTCTGGGTGTCAGTTTGCAGGATCTACTTGGCACTCTTAAACCAGACCAAGGTAGAACTAGTGCCACCTTGCGTCTGGGAGGCATCCTGCGAGAGGCCGAATTCCAGGAGGGACCCGGCAATTTAAGACCTCAGGCTCCTGAACCATTGTACAGGCTTTTTCCCTGGGAAACAAAACTCACAAGCCACTGTTCTGGGTGTCAGTTTTCAGGACCCACTTGCCACTCTTAAACCAGACCAAGTTGGAACTGGTGCCACCTTGCGTCTGGGAAACCTCTGGCGTGATGCGGAATTCCAGGAGGCACCCCGCAATTTAAGGCCGCATTACCCTGAACCATTGTACAGGCTTTTTCCCTGGGAAACAAAACTCACAAGCCACTGTTCTGGGTGTCAGTTTGCAGGACCCACTTGGCACTCTCAAACCAGACCAAGTTGGCACTGGTGCCACCTTGCGTCTGGGAGGCATCCTGCGAGAGGCGGATCTCCAGGAGGCACCCGGCAATTTAAGGCCGCAGGACCCTTAACCATTGTACAGGCTTTTTCCCTGGGAAAGAAAACTCACAAGCCACTGTTCTGGGTGTCAGTTTTCAGGACCCACTGGACACTCTCAAACCAGACCAAGTTGGCACTGGTGCCACCTTGCGTCTGGGAGGCATCCTGCGAGATGCGGATCTCCAGGTGCCACCCGGCTATTAAAGGCGGCATTAACCTAAACCATTTTACAGGCTTTTTCCCTGGGAAAGAAAACTCACAAGCCACTGTTCTGGGGGTCAGTTTGCAGGAGCCACCTGGAACTCTCAAACCAGACCAAGTTGGCACTGGTGCCACCTTGCGTCTGGGAGGCATCCTGCGAGAGGCGCAATTCCAGGAGGCACCCAGGAATTTAAGGCCTCAGGCCCCTGAACCATTGTACAGGCTTTTTCCCTAGGAAACAAAACTCACAAGCCACTGTACTGGGTGTCAGTTTTCAGGAGCCACTTGGCACTCTTAAACCAGACCAAGTTGGCACTGGTGCCACCATGCGTCTGGGAGGCATCCTGCGAGAGGCGGAATTCCAGGAGGCATCCGGCAATTTAAGTCCGCAGGACCCTGAGCCATTGTACAGGCTTTTTCCCTGGGAAACAAAACTCACAAGCCACTGTTCTGGGTGTCAGTTTTTAGGACCCACTTGACACTCTCAAACCAGACCAAGTTGGCACTGGTGCCACCTTGCGTCTGGGAGGCATCCTGCGAGAGGCGAATCTCCAGGTGGCACCCGGCTGTTAAAGGCGGCATTAACCTAAACCATTTTACAGGCTTTTTCCCTGGGAACGAAAACTCACAAGCCACTGTTCTGGGTGTCAGTTTGCAGGAGCCAGTTGCACTCTCAAACAAGACCAAGTTGGCACTGGTGCCACCTTGCGTCTGGGAGGCATCCTGCTAGAGGCCGAATTCCAGGAGGCACCCGGCAATTTAAGGCCGTAGGACCCTGAACCATTGTACAGGCTTTTTCCCTGGGAAACAAAACTCACAAGCCACTGTTCTGGGTGTCAGTTTTCAGGACCCACTTGACACTCTCAAACCAGACCAAGTTGGCACTGGTGCCACCTTGCGTCTGGGAGGCATCCTGCGAGAGGCCGAATTCCAGGAGGCACCCGGCAATTTAAGGCCTCAGGCCACTGAACCATTGTACAGGCTTTTTCCCTGGGAAACAAAACTCACAAGCCACTGTTCTGGGTGTCAGTTTGCAGGACCCACTTGGCACTCTTAAACCAGACCAAGTTGGCATTGGTGCCACCTTGCGTCTGGGAGGCATCCTGCGAGAGGCCGAATTCCAGGAGTCACCCGGCAATTTAAGGCCGCAGGACCCTGAACCATTGTACAGGCTTTTTTCCTGGGAAACAAAACTCACAAGACACTGTTCTGGGTGTCAGTTTTCAGGACCCACTTGGCACTCTCAAACCAGACCAAGTGTGCAGTGGTGCCAACTTGCGTCTTGGAAGCATCCTGCGAGAGGCGGAATTCAAGGAGGCACCCGGCAATTTAAGGCCGCAGGACCCTGAACCATTGTACAGGCTTTTTCCCTGGGAAACAAAACTCACAAGCCACTGTTCTGGGTGTCAGTTTTCAGGACCCACTTGGCACTCTCAAACCAGACCAAGTTGGCACTGGTGCCACCTTGCGTCTCGGAGGCATCCTTCGAGATGCGGATCTCCAGGTGCCACCCGGCTATTAAAGGCGGCATTAACCTAAACCATTGTACAGGCTTTTTCCCTGCAAAGCAAACTCACAAGCCACTGTTCTGGGTGTCAGTTTGCAGGAGCCACCTGGCACTCTCAAACCAGACCAAATTGGCACTGGTGCCTCCTTGCGTCTGGGAGGCATCCTGCGAGAAGCGCAATTCCAGGAGGCACCCGGCAATTTAAGGCCTCAGGCCCCTGAACCATTGTACAGGCTTTTTCCCTGGGAAACAAAACTCACAAGCCACTGTTCTGGGTGTCAGTTTTCAGGACCCACTTGGCACTCTCAAACCAGACCAAGTTGGCACTGGTGCCACCTTGCGTCTGGGAGGCATCCTGCGAGAGGCGGATCTCCAGGAGGCACCCGGCAATTTAAGGCCGCAGGACCCTGAGCCATTGTACAGGCTTTTTCCCTGGGAAACAAAACTCACAAGCCACTGTTCTGGGTGTCAGTTTGCAGGACCCACCTGGCACTCTCAAACCAGACCAAGTTGGCACTGGTGCCACCTTGCGTCTGGGAGGCATCCTGCGAGAGGCCGAATTCCAGGAGGCACCCGGCAATTTAAGGCCTCAGGCCCCTGAACCTTTGTACAGGCTTTTTCCCTGGGAAACAAAACTCACAAGCCACTGTTCTGGGTGTCAGTTTTCAGGACCCACTTGACACTCTCAAACCAGACCAAGTTGGCACTGGTGCCACCTTGCGTCTGGGAGGCATTCTGCGAGAGGCCGAATTCCAGGAGGCACCCGGCAATTTAAGTCCGCATTACCCTGAACCATTGTACAGGCTTTTTCCCTGGGAAACAAAACTCACAAGCCACTGTTCTGGGTGTCAGTTTGCAGGACCCACTTGGCACTCTCAAACCAGACCAAGTTGGCACTGGTGCCACCTTGCGTCTGGGAGGCATCCTGCGAGATGCGGATCTCCAGGTGGCACCCGGCTATTAAAGGCGGCATTAACCTAAACCATTTTACAGGCTTTTTCCCTGGGAAAGAAAACTCACAAGCCACTGTTCTGGGTGTCAGTTTGCAGGAGCCACCTGGCACTCTCAAACCAGACCAAGTTGGCACTGGTGCCACCTTGCGTCTGGGAGGCATCCTGCGAGAGGCGCAATTCCAGGAGGCACCCGGCAGTTTAAGGCCTCAGGACCCTGAACCATTGTACAGGCTTTTTCCCTGGGAAACAAAACTCACAAGCCACTGTTCTGGGTGTCAGTTTTCAGGACCTACATGGCACTCTTAAACCAGACCAAGGTAGAACTGGTGCCACCTTGCGTCTGGGAGGCATCCTGCGAGAGGCCGAATTCCAGGAGTCACCCGGCAATTTAAGGCCGCAGGACCCTGAACCATTGTACAGGCTTTTTTCCTGGGAAACAAAACTCACAAGCCACTGTTCTGGGTGTCAGTTTTCAGGACCCACTTGGCACTCTCAAACCAGACCAAGTTGGCAGTGGTGCCAACTTGCGTCTTGGAGGCATCCTGCGAGAGGCGGAATTCCAGGAGGCACCCGGCAATTTAAGGCCGCAGGACCCTGAACCATTGTACAGGCTTTTTCCCTGGGAAACAAAACTCACAAGCCACTGTTCTGGGTGTCAGTTTTCAGGACCCACTTGGCACTCTCAAACCAGACCAAGTTGGCACTGGTGCCACCTTGCGTCTCGGAGGCATCCTTCGAGATGCGGATCTCCAGGTGCCACCCGGCTATTAAAGGCGGCATTAACCTAAACCATTGTACAGGCTTTTTCCCTGCAAAGAAAACTCAAAAGCCACTGTTCTGGGTGTCAGTTTGCAGGAGCCACCTGGCACTCTCAAACCAGACCAAATTGGCACTGGTGCCTCCTTGCGTCTGGGAGGCATCCTGCGAGAAGCGCAATTCCAGGAGGCACCCGGCAATTTAAGGCCGCAGGACCCTGAACCATTGTACAGGCTTTTTCCCTGGGAAACAAAACTCACAAGCCACTGTTCTGGGTGTCAGTTTTCAGGACCCACTTGACACTCTCAAACCAGACCAAGTTGGCACTGGTGCCACCTTGCGTCTACGAGGCATCCTGCGAGAGGCCGAATTCCAGGAGGCACCCGGCAATTTAAGGCCTCAGGCCACTGAACCATTGTACAGGCTTTTTCCCTGGGAAACAAAACTCACAAGCCACTGTTCTGGGTGTCAGTTTTCAGGACCCACTTGGCACTCTTAAACCAGACCAAGTTGGCATTGGTGCCACCTTGCGTCTGGGAGGCATCCTGCGAGAGGCCGAATTCCAGGAGTCACCCGGCAATTTAAGGCCGCAGGACCCTGAAGCATTGTACAGGCTTTTTTCCTGGGAAACAAAACTCACAAGACACTGTTCTGGGTGTCAGTTTTCAGGACCCACTTGGCACTCTCAAACCAGACCAAGTGTGCAGTGGTGCCAACTTGCGTCTTGGAAGCATCCTGCGAGAGGCGGAATTCAAGGAGGCACCCGGCAATTTAAGGCCGCAGGACCCTGAACCATTGTACAGGCTTTTTCCCTGGGAAACAAAACTCACAAGCCACTGTTCTGGGTGTCAGTTTTCAGGACCCACTTGGCACTCTCAAACCAGACCAAGTTGGCACTGGTGCCACCTTGCGTCTCGGAGGCATCCTTCGAGATGCGGATCTCCAGGTGCCACCCGGCTATTAAAGGCGGCATTAACCTAAACCATTGTACAGGCTTTTTCCCTGCAAAGCAAACTCACAAGCCACTGTTCTGGGTGTCCGTTTGCAGGAGCCACCTGGCACTCTCAAACCAGACCAAATTGGCACTGGTGCCTCCTTGCGTCTGGGAGGCATCCTGCGAGAAGCGCAATTCCAGGAGGCACCCGGCAATTTAAGGCCTCAGGCCCCTGAACCATTGTACAGGCTTTTTCCCTGGGAAACAAAACTCACAAGCCACTGTTCTGGGTGTCAGTTTTCAGGACCCACTTGGCACTCTCAAACCAGACCAAGTTGGCACTGGTGCCACCTTGCGTCTGGGAGGCATCCTGCGAGAGGCGGATCTCCAGGAGGCACCCGGCAATTTAAGGCCGCAGGACCCTGAGCCATTGTACAGGCTTTTTCCCTGGGAAACAAAACTCACAAGCCACTGTTCTGGGTGTCAGTTTGCAGGAGCCACCTGGCACTCTCAAACCAGACCAAGTTGGCACTGGTGCCACCTTGCGTCTGGGAGGCATCCTGCGAGAGGCCGAATTCCAGGAGGCACCCGGCAATTTAAGGCCTCAGGCCCCTGAACCTTTGTACAGGCTTTTTCCCTGGGAAACAAAACTCACAAGCCACTGTTCTGGGTGTCAGTTTTCAGGACCCACTTGACACTCTCAAACCAGACCAAGTTGGCACTGGTGCCACCTTGCGTCTGGGAGGCATTCTGCGAGAGGCCGAATTCCAGGAGGCACCCGGCAATTTAAGTCCGCATTACCCTGAACCATTGTACAGGCTTTTTCCCTGGGAAACAAAACTCACAAGCCACTGTTCTGGGTGTCAGTTTGCAGGACCCACTTGACACTCTCAAACCAGACCAAGTTGGCACTGGTGCCACCTTGCGTCTGGGAGGCATCCTGCGAGATGCGGATCTCCAGGTGGCACCCGGCTATTAAAGGCGGCATTAACCTAAACCATTTTACAGGCTTTTTCCCTGGGAAAGAAAACTCACAAGCCACTGTTCTGGGTGTCAGTTTGCAGGAGCCACCTGGCACTCTCAAACCAGACCAAGTTGGCACTGGTGCCACCTTGCGTCTGGGAGGCATCCTGCGAGAGGCGCAATTCCAGGAGTCACCCGGCAGTTTAAGGCCTCAGGACCCTGAACCATTGTACAGGCTTTTTCCCTGGGAAACAAAACTCACAAGCCACTGTTCTGGGTGTCAGTTTTCAGGACCTACATGGCACTCTTAAACCAGACCAAGGTAGAACTGGTGCCACCTTGCGTCTGGGAGGCATCCTGCGAGAGGCCGAATTCCAGGAGTCACCCGGCAATTTAAGGCCGCAGGACCCTGAACCATTGTACAGGCTTTTTTCCTGGGAAACAAAACTCACAAGACACTGTTCTGGGTGTCAGTTGTCAGGACCCACTTGGCACTCTCAAACCAGACCAAGTTGGCAGTGGTGCCAACTTGCGTCTTGGAGGCATCCTGCGAGAGGCGGAATTCCAGGAGGCACCCGGCAATTTAAGGCCGCAGGACCCTGAACCATTGTACAGGCTTTTTCCCTGGGAAACAAAACTCACAAGCCACTGTTCTGGGTGTCAGTTTTCAGGACCCACTTGGCACTCTCAAACCAGACCAAGTTGGCACTGGTGCCACCTTGCGTCTCGGAGGCATCCTTCGAGATGCGGATCTCCAGGTGCCACCCGGCTATTAAAGGCGGCATTAACCTAAACCATTGTACAGGCTTTTTCCCTGCAAAGAAAACTCAAAAGCCACTGTTCTGGGTGTCAGTTTGCAGGAGCCACCTGGCACTCTCAAACCAGACCAAATTGGCACTGGTGCCTCCTTGCGTCTGGGAGGCATCCTGCGAGAAGCGCAATTCCAGGAGGCACCCGGCAATTTAAGGCCGCAGGACCCTGAACCATTGTACAGGCTTTTTCCCTGGGAAACAAAACTCACAAGCCACTGTTCTGGGTGTCAGTTTTCAGGACCCACTTGGCACTCTTAAACCAGACCAAGGTTGCACTGGTGCCACCTTGCGTCTGGGAGGCATCCTGCGAGAGCCTGAATTCCAGGAGGCACCCGGCAATTTAAAACCTCAGGCCCCTGAACCATTGTACAGGCTTTTTCCCTGGGAAACAAAACTCACAAGCCACTGTTCTGGGTGTCAGTTTTCAGGACCCACTTGGCACTCTTAAACCAGACCAAGTTGGCACTGGTGCCTCCTTGTGTCTGGGAGGCATCCTGCGAGAGGCCGAATTCCAGGAGGCACCCGGCAATTTAAGGCCTCAGGCCCCTGAACCATTGTAAAGGCTTTTTCCCTGGGAAACAAAACTCACAAGCCACTGTTCTGGGTGTCAGTTTTCAGGACCTACTTGGCACTCTCAAACCAGACCAAGTTGGAACTGGTGCCACCTTGCGTCTGGGAAACCTCTGGCGTGATGCGGAATTCCAGGAGGCACCCGGCAATTTAAGTCCGCAGGACCCTGAACCATTGTACAGGCTTTTTCCCTGGGAAACAAAACTCACAAGCCACTGTTCTGGGTGTCAGTTTGCAGGACCCACTTGGCACTCTCAAACCAGACCAAGTTGGCACTGGTGCCACCATGCGTCTGGGAGGCATCCTGC
Organism: Fringilla coelebs; assembly: GCF_963513975.1. Taxonomy (NCBI): domain Eukaryota; kingdom Metazoa; phylum Chordata; class Aves; order Passeriformes; family Fringillidae; genus Fringilla; species Fringilla coelebs. Next base: position 1,387,457 of record NW_028167521.1, on the reverse strand, counting down.
GAGAGGCGGATCTCCAGGATGCACCCGGCAATTTAAGGCCGCAAGACCCTGAACCATTGTACAGGCTTTTTCCCTGGGAAACAAAACTCACAAGCCACTGTTCTGGGTGTCAGTTTGCAGGACCCACCTGGCACTCTCAAACCAGACCAAGGTAGAACTAGTGCCACCTTGCGTCTGGGAGGAATCCTGCGAGAGGCCGAATTCCAGGAGGGACCCGGCAATTTAAGGCCTCAGGCCCCTGAACCATTGTACAGGCTTTTTCCCTGGGAAACAAAACTCACAAGCCACTGTTCTGGGTGTCAGTTTTCAGGACCCGCTTGACAATCTCAAACCAGACCAAGTTGGCACTGGTGCCACCTTGCGTCTGGGAGGCATCCTGCGAGAGGCGAATCTCCAGGTGGCACCCGGCTATTAAAGGCGGCATTAACCTAAACCATTTTACAGGCTTTTTCCCTGGGAAAGAAAACTCACAAGCCACTGTTCTGGGTGTCAGTTTGCAGGAGCCACTTGGCACTCTCAAACCAGACCAAGTTGGCACTGGTGCCACCTTGCGTCTGGGAGGCATCCTGCGAGAGGCGCAATTCCAGGAGGCACCCGGCAGTTTAAGGCCGCAGGACCCTGAACCATTGTACAGGCTTTTTCCCTGGGAAACAAAACTCACAAGCCACTGTTCTGGGTGTCAGTTTTCAAAACACACTTGGCACTCTTAAACCAGACCAAGTTGGCACTGGTGCCACCTTGCGTCTGGGAGGCATCCTGCGAGAGCTTGAATTCCAGGAGGCACCCCGTAATTTAAGGCCTCAGGACCCTGAACCATTGTACAGGCTTTTTCCCTGGGAAACAAAACTCACAAGCCACTGTTCTGGGTGTCAGTTTTCAGGACCCGCTTGACACTCTCAAACCAGACCAAGTTGGCACTGGTGCCACCTTGCGTCTGGGAGGCATCCTGCGAGAGGCGAATCTCCAGGTGGCACCCGGCTATTAAAGGCGGCATTAACCTAAACCATTTTACAGGCTTTTTCCCTGGGAAAGAAAACTCACAAGCCACTGTTCTGGGTGTCAGTTTGCAGGACCCACTTGGCACTCTTAAACCAGACCAAGTTGGCACTGGTGCCACCTTGCGTCTGGGACGCATCCTGCGAGAGGCGCAATTCCAGGAGGCACCCGGCAATTTAAGGCCTCAGGCCCCTGAAGCATTGTACAGGCTTTTTCCCTGGGAAAGAAAACTCACAAGCCACTGTTCTGGGTGTCAGTTTGCAGGATCTACTTGGCACTCTTAAACCAGACCAAGTGTGCAGTGGTGCCAACTTGCGTCTTGGAAGCATCCTGCGAGAGGCGGAATTCAAGGAGGCACCCGGCAATTTAAGGCCGCAGGACCCTGAACCATTGTACAGGCTTTTTCCCTGGGAAACAAAACTCACAAGCCACTGTTCTGGGTGTCAGTTTTCAGGACCCACTTGGCACTCTCAAACCAGACCAAGTTGGCACTGGTGCCACCTTGCGTCTCGGAGGCATCCTTCGAGATGCGGATCTCCAGGTGCCACCCGGCTATTAAAGGCGGCATTAACCTAAACCATTGTACAGGCTTTTTCCCTGCAAAGCAAACTCACAAGCCACTGTTCTGGGTGTCAGTTTGCAGGAGCCACCTGACACTCTCAAACCAGACCAAATTGGCACTGGTGCCTCCTTGCGTCTGGGAGGCATCCTGCGAGAAGCGCAATTCCAGGAGGCACCCGGCAATTTAAGGCCTCAGGCCCCTGAACCATTGTACAGGCATTTTCCCTGGGAAACAAAACTCACAAGCCACTGTTCTGGGTGTCAGTTTTCAGGACCCACTTGGCACTCTCAAACCAGACCAAGTTGGCACTGGTGCCTCCTTGTGTCTGGGAGGCATCCTGCGAGAGGCGGATCTCCAGGAGGCACCCGGCAATTTAAGGCCGCAGGACCCTGAACCATTGTACAGGCTTTTTCCCTGGGAAACAAAACTCACAAGCCACTGTTCTGGGTGTCAGTTTGCAGGACCCACCTGGCACTCTCAAACCAGACCAAGTTGGCACTGGTGCCACCTTGCGTCTGGGAGGCATCCTGCGAGAGGCGGAATTCCAGGAGGCACCCGGCAATTTAAGGCCTCAGGCCCCTGAACCATTGTACAGGCTTTTTCCCTGGGAAACAAAACTCACAAGACACTGTTCTGGGTGTCAGTTTTCAGGACCCACTTGACACTCTCAAACCAGACCAAGTTGGCACTGGTGCCACCTTGCGTCTGGGAGGCATTCTGCGAGAGGCCGAATTCCAGGAGGCACCCGGCAATTTAAGTCCGCATTACCCTGAACCATTGTACAGGCTTTTTCCCTGGGAAACAAAACTCACAAGCCACTGTTCTGGGTGTCAGTTTTCAGGACCCACTTGACACTCTCAAACCAGACCAAGTTGGCACTGGTGCCACCTTGCGTCTCGGAGGCATCCTTCGAGATGCGGATCTCCAGGTGCCACCCGGCTATTAAAGGCGGCATTAACCTAAACCATTGTACAGGCTTTTTCCCTGCAAAGAAAACTCAAAAGCCACTGTTCTGGGTGTCAGTTTGCAGGAGCCACCTGGCACTCTCAAACCAGACCAAATTGGCACTGGTGCCTCCTTGCGTCTGGGAGGCATCCTGCGAGAAGCGCAATTCCAGGAGGCACCCGGCAATTTAAGGCCGCAGGACCCTGAACCATTGTACAGGCTTTTTCCCTGGGAAACAAAACTCACAAGCCACTGTTCTGGGTGTCAGTTTTCAGGACCCACTTGGCACTCTTAAACCAGACCAAGTTGGCACTGGTGCCACCTTGCGTCTGGGAGGCATCCTGCGAGAGCCTGAATTCCAGGAGGCACCCGGCAATTTAAAACCTCAGGCCCCTGAACCATTGTACAGGCTTTTTCCCTGGGAAACAAAACTCACAAGCCACTGTTCTGGGTGTCAGTTTTCAGGACCCACTTGGCACTCTTAAACCAGACCAAGTTGGCACTGGTGCCTCCTTGTGTCTGGGAGGCATCCTGCGAGAGGCCGAATTCCAGGAGGCACCCGGCAATTTAAGGCCTCAGGCCCCTGAACCATTGTAAAGGCTTTTTCCCTGGGAAACAAAACTCACAAGCCACTGTTCTGGGTGTCAGTTTTCAGGACCTACTTGGCACTCTCAAACCAGACCAAGTTGGAACTGGTGCCACCTTGCGTCTGGGAAACCTCTGGCGTGATGCGGAATTCCAGGAGGCACCCGGCAATTTAAGTCCGCAGGACCCTGAAGCATTGTACAGGCTTTTTCCCTGGGAAACAAAACTCACAAGCCACTGTTCTGGGTGTCAGTTTGCAGGACCCACTTGGCACTCTCAAACCAGACCAAGTTGGCACTGGTGCCACCATGCGTCTGGGAGGCATCCTGCGAGAGGCGGATCTCCAGGAGGCACCCGGCAATTTAAGGCCGCAAGACCCTGAACTATTGTACAGGCTTTTTCCCTGGGAAACAAAACTCACAAGCCACTGTTCTGGGTGTCAGTTTTCAGGACCCACTTGGCACTCTCAAACCAGACCAAGTTGGCACTGGTGCCACCTTGCGTCTGGGAGGAATCCTGCGAAAGGCCGAATTCCAGGAGGGACCCGGCAATTTAAGGCCTCAGGCCCCTGAACCATTGTACAGGCTTTTTCCCTGGGAAACAAAACTCACAAGCCACTGTTCTGGGTGTCAGTTTTCAGGACCCGCTTGACAATCTCAAACCAGACCAAGTTGGCACTGGTGCCACCTTGCGTCTGGGAGGCATCCTGCGAGAGGCGAATCTCCAGGTGGCACCCGGCTATTAAAGGCGGCATTAACCTAAACCATTTTACAGGCTTTTTCCCTGGGAAAGAAAACTCACAAGCCACTGTTCTGGGTGTCAGTTTGCAGGAGCCACTTGGCACTCTCAAACCAGACCAAGTTGGCACTGGTGCCACCTTGCGTCTGGGAGGCATCCTGCGAGAGGCGCAATTCCAGGAGGCACCCGGCAGTTTAAGGCCGCAGGACCCTGAACCATTGTACAGGCTTTTTCCCTGGGAAACAAAACTCACAAGCCACTGTTCTGGGTGTCAGTTTTCAAAACACACTTGGCACTCTTAAACCAGACCAAGTTGGCACTGGTGCCACCTTGCGTCTGGCAGGCATCCTGCGAGAGCTTGAATTCCAGGAGGCACCCCGTAATTTAAGGCCTCAGGACCCTGAACCATTGTACAGGCTTTTTCCCTGGGAAACAAAACTCACAAGCCACTGTTCTGGGTGTCAGTTTTCAGGACCCGCTTGACACTCTCAAACCAGACCAAGTTGGCACTGGTGCCACCTTGCGTCTGGGAGGCATCCTGCGAGAGGCGAATCTCCAGGTGGCACCCGGCTATTAAAGGCGGCATTAACCTAAACCATTTTACAGGCTTTTTCCCTGGGAAAGAAAACTCACAAGCCACTGTTCTGGGTGTCAGTTTGCAGGAGCCACTTGGCACTCTCAAACCAGACCAAGTTGGCACTGGTGCCACCTTGCGTCTGGGAGGCATCCTGCGAGAGGCGCAATTCCAGGAGGCACCCGGCAATTTAAGGCCTCAGGCCCCTGAAGCATTGTACAGGCTTTTTCCCTGGGAAACAAAACTCACAAGCCACTGTTCTGGGTGTCAGTTTGCAGGATCTACTTGGCACTCTTAAACCAGACCAAGTGTGCAGTGGTGCCAACTTGCGTCTTGGAAGCATCCTGCGAGAGGCGGAATTCAAGGAGGCACCCGGCAATTTAAGGCCGCAGGACCCTGAACCATTGTACAGGCTTTTTCCCTGGGAAACAAAACTCACAAGCCACTGTTCTGGGTGTCAGTTTTCAGGACCCACTTGGCACTCTCAAACCAGACCAAGTTGGCACTGGTGCCACCTTGCGTCTCGGAGGCATCCTTCGAGATGCGGATCTCCAGGTGCCACCCGGCTATTAAAGGCGGTATTAACCTAAACCATTGTACAGGCTTTTTCCCTGCAAAGCAAACTCACAAGCCACTGTTCTGGGTGTCAGTTTGCAGGAGCCACCTGGCACTCTCAAACCAGACCAAATTGGCACTGGTGCCTCCTTGCGTCTGGGAGGCATCCTGCGAGAAGCGCAATTCCAGGAGGCACCCGGCAATTTAAGGCCTCAGGCCCCTGAACCATTGTACAGGCATTTTCCCTGGGAAACAAAACTCACAAGCCACTGTTCTGGGTGTCAGTTTTCAGGACCCACTTGGCACTCTCAAACCAGACCAAGTTGGCACTGGTGCCACCTTGCGTCTGGGAGGCATCCTGCGAGAGGCGGATCTCCAGGAGGCACCCGGCAATTTAAGGCCGCAGGACCCTGAACCATTGTACAGGCTTTTTCCCTGGGAAACAAAACTCACAAGCCACTGTTCTGGGTGTCAGTTTGCAGGACCCACCTGGCACTCTCAAACCAGACCAAGTTGGCACTGGTGCCACCTTGCGTCTGGGAGGCATCCTGCGAGAGGCCGAATTCCAGGAGGCACCCGGCAATTTAAGGCCTCAGGCCCCTGAACCATTGTACAGGCTTTTTCCCTGGGAAACAAAACTCACAAGCCACTGTTCTGGGTGTCAGTTTTCAGGACCCACTTGACACTCTCAAACCAGACCAAGTTGGCACTGTTGCCACCTTGCGTCTGGGAGGCATCCTGCGAGAGCCTGAATTCCAGGAGGCACCCGGCAATTTAAGGCCGCATTACCCTGAACCATTGTACAGGCTTTTTCCCTGGGAAACAAAACTCACAAGCCACTGTTCTGGGTGTCAGTTTGCAGGACCCACTTGACACTCTCAAACCAGACCAAGTTGGCACTGGTGCCACCTTGCGTCTGGGAGGCATCCTGCGAGATGCGGATCTCCAGGTGGCACCCGGCTATTAAAGGCGGCATTAACCTAAACCATTGTACAGGCTTTTTCCCTGGGAAAGAAAACTCACAAGCCACTGTTCTGGGTGTCAGTTTGCAGGAGCCACCTGGCACTCTCAAACCAGACCAAGTTGGCACTGGTGCCACCTTGCGTCTGGGAGGCATCCTGCGAGAGGCGCAATTCCAGGAGGCACCCGGCAGTTTAAGGCCTCAGGACCCTGAACCATTGTACAGGCTTTTTCCCTGGGAAACAAAACTCACAAGCCACTGTTCTGGGTGTCAGTTTTCAGGACCTACATGGCACTCTTAAACCAGACCAAGGTAGAACTGGTGCCACCTTGCGTCTGGGAGGCATCCTGCGAGAGGCCGAATTCCAGGAGTCACCCGGCAATTTAAGGCCGCAGGACCCTGAACCATTGTACAGGCTTTTTTCCTGGGAAACAAAACTCACAAGACACTGTTCTGGGTGTCAGTTTTCAGGACCCACTTGACACTCTCAAACCAGACCAAGTTGGCACTGGTGCCACCTTGCGTCTCGGAGGCATCCTTCGAGATGCGGATCTCCAGGTGCCACCCGGCTATTAAAGGCGGCATTAACCTAAACCATTGTACAGGCTTTTTCCCTGCAAAGAAAACTCAAAAGCCACTGTTCTGGGTGTCAGTTTGCAGGAGCCACCTGGCACTCTCAAACCAGACCAAATTGGCACTGGTGCCTCCTTGCGTCTGGGAGGCATCCTGCGAGAAGCGCAATTCCAGGAGGCACCCGGCAATTTAAGGCCGCAGGACCCTGAACCATTGTACAGGCTTTTTCCCTGGGAAACAAAACTCACAAGCCACTGTTCTGGGTGTCAGTTTTCAGGACCCACTTGGCACTCTTAAACCAGACCAAGGTTGCACTGGTGCCACCTTGCGTCTGGGAGGCATCCTGCGAGAGCCTGAATTCCAGGAGGCACCCGGCAATTCAAAACCTCAGGCCCCTGAACCATTGTACAGGCTTTTTCCCTGGGAAACAAAACTCACAAGCCACTGTTCTGGGTGTCAGTTTTCAGGACCCACTTGGCACTCTTAAACCAGACCAAGTTGGCACTGGTGCCTCCTTGTGTCTGGGAGGCATCCTGCGAGAGGCCGAATTCCAGGAGGCACCCGGCAATTTAAGGCCTCTGGCCCCTGAACCATTGTAAAGGCTTTTTCCCTGGGAAACAAAACTCACAAGCCACTGTTCTGGGTGTCAGTTTTCAGGACCTACTTGGCACTCTCAAACCAGACCAAGTTGGAACTGGTGCCACCTTGCGTCTGGGAAACCTCTGGCGTGATGCGGAATTCCAGGAGGCACCCGGCAATTTAAGTCCGCAGGACCCTGAACCATTGTACAGGCTTTTTCCCTGGGAAACAAAACTCACAAGCCACTGTTCTGGGTGTCAGTTTGCAGGACCCACTTGGCACTCTCAAACCAGACCAAGTTGGCACTGGTGCCACCATGCGTCTGGGAGGCATCCTGCGAGAGGCGGATCTCCAGGAGGCACCCGGCAATTTAAGGCCGCAAGACCCTGAACCATTGTAGAGGCTTTTTCCCTGGGAAACAAAACTCACAAGCCACTGTTCTGGGTGTCAGTTTGCAGGACCCACCTGGCACTCTCAAACCAGACCAAGGTAGAACTAGTGCCACCTTGCGTCTGGGAGGAATCCTGCGAGAGGCCGAATTCCAGGAGGGACCCGGCAATTTAAGGCTTTAGGCCCCTGAACCATTGTACAGGCTTTTTCCCTGGGAAACAAAACTCACAAGCCACTGTTCTGGGTGTCAGTTTTCAGGACCCGCTTGACAATCTCAAACCAGACCAAGTTGGCACTGGTGCCACCTTGTGTCTGGGAGGCATCCTGCGAGAGGCGAATCTCCAGGTGGCACCCGGCTATTAAAGGCGGCATTAACCTAAACCATTTTACAGGCTTTTTCCCTGGGAAAGAAAACTCACAAGCCACTGTTCTGGGTGTCAGTTTGCAGGAGCCACTTGGCACTCTCAAACCAGACCAAGTTGGCACTGGTGCCACCTTGCGTCTGGGAGGCATCCTGCGAGAGGCGCAATTCCAGGAGGCACCCGGCAGTTTAAGGCCGCAGGACCCTGAACCATTGTACAGGCTTTTTCCCTGGGAAACAAAACTCACAAGCCACTGTTCTGGGTGTCAGTTTTCAAAACACACTTGGCACTCTTAAACCAGACCAAGTTTGCACTGGTGCCACCTTGCGTCTGGGAGGCATCCTGCGAGAGCTTGAATTCCAGGAGGCACCCCGTAATTTAAGGCCTCAGGACCCTGAACCATTGTACAGGCTTTTTCCCTGGGAAACAAAACTCACAAGCCACTGTTCTGGGTGTCAGTTTTCAGGACCCGCTTGACACTCTCAAACCAGACCAAGTTGGCACTGGTGCCACCTTGCGTCTGGGAGGCATCCTGCGAGAGGCGGATCTCCAGGAGGCACCCGGCTATTAAAGGCGGCATTAACCTAAACCATTTTACAGGCTTTTTCCCTGGGAAAGAAAACTCACAAGCCACTGTTCTGGGTGTCAGTTTGCAGGAGCCACTTGGCACTCTCAAACCAGACCAAGTTGGCACTGGTGCTACCTTGCGTCTGGGAGGCATCCTGCGAGAGGCGCAATTCCAGGAGGCACCCGGCAATTTAAGGCCTCAGGCCCCTGAAGCATTGTACAGGCTTTTTCCCTGGGAAACAAAACTCACAAGCCACTGTTCTGGGTGTCAGTTTGCAGGATCTACTTGGCACTCTTAAACCAGACCAAGGAAGAACTAGTGCCACCTTGCGTCTGGGAGGCATCCTGCGAGAGGCCGAATTCCAGGAGGGACCCGGCAATTTAAGGCCTCAGGCCCCTGAACCATTGTACAGGCTTTTTCCCTGGGAAACAAAACTCACAAGCCACTGTTCTGGGTGTCAGTTTTCAGGACCCGCTTGACACTCTCAAACCAGACCAAGTTGGCACTGGTGCCACCTTGCGTCTGGGAGGCATCCTGCGAGAGGCGAATCTCCAGGTGGCACCCGGCTATTAAAGGTGGCATTAACCTAAACCATTGTACAGGCTTTTTCCCTGGGAAAGAAAACTCACAAGCCACTGTTCTGGGTGTCAGTTTTCAGGAGCCACTTGGCACTCTCAAACCAGACCAAGTTGGCACTGGTGCCACCTTGCGTCTGGGAGGCATCCTGCGAGAGGCGGAATTCCAGGAGGCACCCGGCAATTTAAGGCCTCAGGACCCTGAACCATTGTACAGGCTTTTTCCCTGGGAAACAAAACTCACAAGCCACTGTTCTGGGTGTCAGTTTGCAGGACCCACTTGGCACTCTTAAACCAGACCAAGTTGGAACTGGTGCCACCTTGCGTCTGGGAAACCTCTGGCGTGATGCGGAATTCCAGGAGGCACCCCGCAATTTAAGGCCGCAGGATCCTGAACCATTGTACAGGCTTTTTCCCTGGGAAACAAAACTCACAAGCCACTGTTCTGGGTGTCAGTTTTCAGGACCCACTTGGCACTCTCAAACCAGACCAAGTTGGCACTGGTGCCACCATGCGTCTGGGAGGCATCCTGCGAGAGGCAGAATTCCAGGAGGCACCCGGCAATTTAAGGCCTCAGGCCCCTGAAGCATTGTACAGGCTTTTTCCCTGGGAAACAAAACTCACAAGCCACTGTTCTGGGTGTCAGTTTGCAGGACCCACTTGGCACTCTTAAACCAGACCAAGTTGGAACTGGTGCCACCTTGCGTCTGGGAAACCTCTGGCGTGATGCGGAATTCCAGGAGGCACCCCGCAATTTAAGGCCGCAGGACCCTGAACCATTGTACAGGCTTTTTCCCTGGGAAACAAAACTCACAAGCCACTGTTCTGGGTGTCAGTTTTCAGGACCCACTTGGCACTCTCAAACCAGACCAAGTTGGCACTGGTGCCACCATGCGTCTGGGAGGCATCCTGCGAGAGGCGGAATTCCAGGAGGCACCCGGCAATTTAAGTCCGCAGGACCCTGAACCATTGTACAGGCTTTTTCCCTGGGAAACAAAACTCACAAGCCACTGTTCTGGGTGTCAGTTTGCAGGACCCACTTGACACTCTCAAACCAGACCAAGTTGGCACTGGTGCCACCTTGCGTCTGGGAGGCATCCTGCGAGAGGCGAATCTCCAGGTGGCACCCGGCTATTAAAGGCGGCATTAACCTAAACCATTTTACAGGCTTTTTCCCTGGGAAAGAAAACTCACAAGCCACTGTTCTGGGTGTCAGTTTGCAGGAGCCACTTGGCACTCTCAAACCAGACCAAGTTGGCACTGGTGCCACCTTGCGTCTGGGAGGCATCCTGCGAGAGGCGCAATTCCAGGAGGCACCCGGCAATTTAAGGCCTCAGGCCCCTGAAGCATTGTACAGGCTTTTTCCCTGGGAAACAAAACTCACAAGCCACTGTTCTGGGTGTCAGTTTGCAGGACCCACTTGGCACTCTTAAACCAGACCAAGTTGGAATTGGTGCCACCTTGCGTCTGGGAAACCTCTGGCGTGATGCGGAATTCCAGGAGGCACCCCGCAATTTAAGGCCGCAGGACCCTGAACCATTGTACAGGCTTTTTCCCTGGGAAACAAAACTCACAAGCCACTGTTCTGGGTGTCAGTTTGCAGGACCCACTTGGCACTCTCAAACCAGACCAAGTTGGCACTGGTGCCACCATGCGTCTGGGAGGCATCCTGCGAGAGGCGCAATTCCAGGAGGCACCCGGCAATTTAAGTCCGCAGGACCCTGAACCATTGTACAGGCTTTTTCCCTGGGAAACAAAACTCACAAGCCACTGTTCTGGGTGTCAGTTTTCAGGACCCACTTGACACTCTCAAACCAGACCAAGTTGGCACTGGTGCCACCTTGCGTCTCGGAGGCATCCTTCGAGATGCGGATCTCCAGGTGCCACCCGGCTATTAAAGGCGGCATTAACCTAAACCATTGTACAGGCTTTTTCCCTGCAAAGCAAACTCACAAGCCACTGTTCTGGGTGTCAGTTTGCAGGAGCCACCTGGCACTCTCAAACCAGACCAAGTTGGCACTGGTGCCACCTTGCGTCTGGGAGGCATCCTGCGAGAGGCCGAATTCCAGGAGGCACCCGGCAATTTAAGGCCGCAGGACCCTGAACCATTGTACAGGCTTTTTCCCTGGGAAACAAAACTCACAAGCCACTGTTCTGGGTGTCAGTTTTCAGGACCCACTTGACACTCTCAAACCAGACCAAGTTGGCACTGGTGCCACCTTGCGTCTGGGAGGCATCCTGCGAGAGGCCGAATTCCAGGAGGCACCCGGCAATTTAAGGCCTCAGGCCCCTGAACCATTGTACAGGCTTTTTCCCTGGGAAACAAAACTCACAAGCCACTGTTCTGGCTGTCAGTTTTCAGGACCCACTTGGCACTCTCAAACCAGGCCAAGGTAGAACTGGTGCCACCTTGCGTGTGAGAAACCTCTGGCGTGATGCGGAATTCCAGGAGTCACCCGGCAATTTAAGGCCGCAGGACCCTGAACCATTGTACAGGCTTTTTCCCTGGGAAACAAAACTCACAAGACACTGTTCTGGGTGTCAGTTGTCAGGACCCACTTGGCACTCTCAAACCAGACCAAGTTGGCAGTGGTGCCAACTTGCGTCTTGGAGGCATCCTGCGAGAGGCGGAATTCCAGGAGGCACCCGGCAATTTAAGGCCGCAGGACCCTGAACCATTGTACAGGCTTTTTCCCTGGGAAACAAAACTCACAAGCCACTGTTCTGGGTGTCAGTTTTCAGGACCCACTTGACACTCTCAAACCAGACCAAGTTGGCACTGGTGCCACCTTGCGTCTCGGAGGCATCCTTCGAGATGCGGATCTCCAGGTGCCACCCGGCTATTAAAGGCGGCATTAACCTAAACCATTGTACAGGCTTTTTCCCTGCAAAGAAAACTCAAAAGCCACTGTTCTGGGTGTCAGTTTGCAGGAGCCACCTGGCACTCTCAAACCAGACCAAATTGGCACTGGTGCCTCCTTGCGTCTGGGAGGCATCCTGCGAGAGCCTGAATTCCAGGAGGCACCCGGCAATTTAAGGCCTCAGGCCCCTGAACCATTGTAAAGGCTTTTTCCCTGGGAAACAAAACTCACAAGCCACTGTTCTGGGTGTCAGTTTTCAGGACCTACTTGGCACTCTCAAACCAGACCAAGTTGGAACTGGTGCCACCTTGCGTCTGGGAAACCTCTGGCGTGATGCGGAATTCCAGGAGGCACCCGGCAATTTAAGTCCGCAGGACCCTGAACCATTGTACAGGCTTTTTCCCTGGGAAACAAAACTCACAAGCCACTGTTCTGGGTGTCAGTTTGCAGGACCCACTTGGCACTCTCAAACCAGACCAAGTTGGCACTGGTGCCACCATGCGTCTGGGAGGCATCCTGCGAGAGGCGGATCTCCAGGAGGCACCCGGCAATTTAAGGCCGCATTACCCTGAACCATTGTACAGGCTTTTTCCCTGGGAAACAAAACTCACAAGCCACTGTTCTGGGTGTCAGTTTGCAGGACCCACCTGGAGCTCTCAAACCAGACCAAGGTAGAACTAGTGCCACCTTGCGTCTGGGAGGAATCCTGCGAGAGGCCGAATTCCAGGAGGGACCCAGCAATTTAAGGCCTCAGGCCCCTGAACCATTGTACAGGCTTTTTCCCTGGGAAACAAAACTCACAAGCCACTGTTCTGGGTGTCAGTTTTCAGGACCCGCTTGACAATCTCAAACCAGACCAAGTTGGCACTGGTGCCACCTTGCGTCTGGGAGGCATCCTGCGAGAGGCGAATCTCCAGGTGGCACCCGGCTATTAAAGGCGGCATTAACCTAAACCATTTTACAGGCTTTTTCCCTGGGAAAGAAAACTCACAAGCCACTGTTCTGGGTGTCAGTTTGCAGGAGCCAGTTGGCACTCTCAAACCAGACCAAGTTGGCACTGGTGCCACCTTGCGTCTGGGAGGCATCCTGCGAGAGGCGCAATTCCAGGAGGCACCCGGCAGTTTAAGGCCGCAGGACCCTGAACCATTGTACAGGCTTTTTCCCTGGGAAACAAAACTCACAAGCCACTGTTCTGGGTGTCAGTTTTCAAAACACACTTGGCACTCTTAAACCAGACCAAGTTGGCACTGGTGCCACCTTGCGTCTGGGAGGCATCCTGCGAGAGCTTGAATTCCAGGAGGCACCCCGTAATTTAAGGCCTCAGGACCCTGAACCATTGTACAGGCTTTTTCCCTGGGAAACAAAACTCACAAGCCACTGTTCTGGGTGTCAGTTTTCAGGACCCGCTTGACACTCTCAAACCAGACCAAGTTGGCACTGGTGCCACCTTGCGTCTGGGAGGCATCCTGCGAGAGGCGAATCTCCAGGTGGCACCCGGCTATTAAAGGCGGCATTAACCTAAACCATTTTACAGGCTTTTTCCCTGGGAAAGAAAACTCACAAGCCACTGTTCTGGGTGTCAGTTTGCAGGAGCCACTTGGCACTCTCAAACCAGACCAAGTTGGCACTGGTGCCACCTTGCGTCTGGGAGGCATCCTGCGAGAGGCGCAATTCCAGGAGGCACCCGGCAATTTAAGGCCTCAGGCCCCTGAAGCATTGTACAGGCTTTTTCCCTGGGAAACAAAACTCACAAGCCACTGTTCTGGGTGTCAGTTTGCAGGATCTACTTGGCACTCTTAAACCAGACCAAGGTAGAACTAGTGCCACCTTGCGTCTGGGAGGCATCCTGCGAGAGGCCGAATTCCAGGAGGGACACGGCAATTTAAGGCCTCAGGCCCCTGAACCATTGTACAGGCTTTTTCCCTGGGAAACAAAACTCACAAGCCACTGTTCTGGGTGTCAGTTTTCAGGACCCGCTTGACACTCTCAAACCAGACCAAGTTGGCACTGGTGCCACCTTGCGTCTGGGAGGCATCCTGCGAGAGGCGAATCTCCAGGTGGCACCCGGCTATTAAAGGTGGCATTACCCTAAACCATTTTACAGGCTTTTTCCCTGGGAAAGAAAACTCACAAGCCACTGTTCTGGGTGTCAGTTTTCAGGAGCCACTTGGCACTCTCAAACCAGACCAAGTTGGCACTGGTGCCACCTTGCGTCTGGGAGGCATCCTGCGAGAGGCGGAATTCCAGGAGGCACCCGGCAATTTAAGGCCTCAGGACCCTGAACCATTGTACAGGCTTTTTCCCTGGGAAACAAAACTCACAAGCCACTGTTCTGGGTGTCAGTTTGCAGGACCCACTTGGCACTCTTAAACCAGACCAAGTTGGAACTGGTGCCACCTTGCGTCTGGGAAACCTCTGGCGTGATGCGGAATTCCAGGAGGCACCCCGCAATTTAAGGCCGCAGGACCCTGAACCATTGTACAGGCTTTTTCCCTGGGAAACAAAACTCACAAGCCACTGTTCTGGGTGTCAGTTTTCAGGACCCACTTGGCACTCTCAAACCAGACCAAGTTGGCACTGGTGCCACCATGCGTCTGGGAGGCATCCTGCGAGAGGCGGAATTCCAGGAGGCACCCGGCAATTTAAGTCCGCAGGACCCTGAACCATTGTACAGGCTTTTTCCCTGGGAAAACAAAACTCACAAGCCACTGTTCTGGGTGTCAGTTTTCAGGACCCACTTGACACTCTCAAACCAGACCAAGTTGGCACTGGTGCCACCTTGCGTCTGGGAGGCATCCTGCGAGAGGCGAATCTCCAGGTGGCACCCGGCTATTAAAGGCGGCATTAACCTAAACCATTTTACAGGCTTTTTCCCTGGGAAAGAAAACTCACAAGCCACTGTTCTGGGTGTCAGTTTTCAGGAGCCACTTGGCACTCTCAAACCAGACCAAGTTGGCACTGGTGCCACCTTGCGTCTGGGAGGCATCCTGCGAGAGGCGGAATTCCAGGAGGCACCCGGCAATTTAAGGCCTCAGGCCCCTGAAGCATTGTACAGGCTTTTTCCCTGGGAAACAAAACTCACAAGCCACTGTTCTGGGTGTCAGTTTGCAGGACCCACTTGGCACTCTTAAACCAGACCAAGTTGGAACTGGTGCCACCTTGCGTCTGGGAAACCTCTGGCGTGATGCGGAATTCCAGGAGGCACCCCGCAATTTAAGGCCGCAGGACCCTGAACCATTGTACAGGCTTTTTCCCTGGGAAACAAAACTCACAAGCCACTGTTCTGGGTGTCAGTTTTCAGGACCCACTTGGCACTCTCAAACCAGACCAAGTTGGCACTGGTGCCACCATGCGTCTGGGAGGCATCCTGCGAGAGGCGGAATTCCAGGAGGCACCCGGCAATTTAAGTCCGCAGGACCCTGAACCATTGTACAGGCTTTTTCCCTGGGAAACAAAACTCACAAGCCACTGTTCTGGGTGTCAGTTTTCAGGACCCACTTGACACTCTCAAACCAGACCAAGTTGGCACTGGTGCCACCTTGCGTCTGGGAGGCATCCTGCGAGAGGCGAATCTCCAGGTGGCACCCGGCTATTAAAGGCGGCATTAACCTAAACCATTTTACAGGCTTTTTCCCTGCAAAGAAAACTCACAAGCCACTGTTCTGGGTGTCAGTTTTCAGGAGCCACTTGGCACTCTCAAACCAGACCAAGTTGGCACTGGTGCCACCTTGCGTCTGGGAGGCATCCTGCGAGAGGCGCAATTCCAGGAGGCACCCGGCAATTTAAAACCTCAGGCCCCTGAACCATTGTACAGGCTTTTTCCCTGGGAAACAAAACTCACAAGCCACTGTTCTGGGTGTCAGTTTGCAGGACCCACTTGGCACTCTTAAACCAGACCAAGTTGGAACTGGTGCCACCTTGCGTCTGGGAAACCTCTGGCGTGATGCGGAATTCCAGGAGGCAGCCCGCAATTTAAGGCCGCAGGACCCTGAACCATTGTACAGGCTTTTTCCCTGGGAAACAAAACTCACAAGCCACTGTTCTGGGTGTCAGTTTTCAGGACCCACTTGGCACTCTCAAACCAGACCAAGTTGGCACTGGTGCCACCATGCGTCTGGGAGGCATCCTGCGAGAGGCGGATCTCCAGGAGGCACCCGGCAATTTAAGGCCGCAGGACCCTGAACCATTGTACAGGCTTTTTCCCTGGGAAACAAAACTCACAAGCCACTGTTCTGGGTGTCAGTTTGCAGGACCCACCTGGCACTCTCAAACCAGACCAAGTTGGCACTGGTGCCACCTTGCGTCTGGGAGGCATCCTGCGAGAGGCCGAATTCCAGGAGACACCCGGCAATTTAAGGCCTCAGGCCCCTGAACCTTTGTACAGGCTTTTTCCCTGGGAAACAAAACTCACAAGCCACTGTTCTGGGTGTCAGTTTTCAGGACCCACTTGACACTCTCAAACAAGACCAAGTTGGCACTGGTGCCACCTTGCGTCTGGGAGGCATCCTGCGAGATGCGGGTCTCCAGGTGCCACCCGGCTATTAAAGGCGGCATTAACCTAAACCATTTTACAGGCTTTTTCCCTGGGAAAGAAAACTCACAAGCCACTGTTCTGGGGGTCAGTTTGCAGGAGCCACCTGGAACTCTCAAACCAGACAGTGTTGGCACTGGTGCCACCTTGCGTCTGGGAGGCATCCTGCGAGAGGCGCAATTCCAGGAGGCACCCGGCAATTTAAGGCCTCAGGCCCCTAAACCATTGTACAGGCTTTTTCCCTAGGAAACAAAACTCACAAGCCACTGTACTGGGTGTCAGTTTTCAGGAGACACTTGGCACTCTTAAACCAGACCAAGTTGGCACTGGTGCCACCATGTGTCTGGGAGGCATCCTGCGAGAGGCGGAATTCCAGGAGGCACCCGGCAATTTAAGTCTGCAGGACCCTGAGCCATTGTACAGGCTTTTTCCCTGGGAAACAAAACTCACAAGCCACTGTTCTGGGTGTCAGTTTTTAGGACCCACTTGACACTCTCAAACCAGACCAAGTTGGCACTGGTGCCACCTTGCGTCTGGGAGGCATCCTGCGAGAGGCGAATCTCCAGGTGGCACCCGTCTGTTAAAGGCGGCATTAACCTAAACCATTTTACCGGCTTTTTCCCTGGGAAAGAAAACTCACAAGCCACTGTTCTGGGTGTCAGTTTGCAGGAGCCAGTTGGCACTCTCAAACCAGACCAAGTTGGCACTGGTGCCACCTTGCGTCTGGGAGGCATCCTGCGAGAGGCTGAATTCCAGGAGGCACCCGGCAATTTAAGGCCGTAGGACCCTGAACCATTCTACAGGCTTTTTCCCCGGGAAACAAAACTCACAAGCCACTGTTCTGGGTGTCAGTTTTCAGGACCCACTTGACACTCTCAAACCAGACCAAGTTGGCACTGGTGCCACCTTGCGTCTGGGAGGCATCCTGCGAGAGGCCGAATTCCAGGAGGCACCCGGCAATTTAAGGCCTCAGACCCCTGAACCATTGTACAGGCTTTTTCCCTGGGAAACAAAACTCACAAGCCACTGTTCTGGGTGTCAGTTTGCAGGACCCACTTGGCACTCTTAAACCAGACCAAGGTAGAACTGGTGCCACCTTGCGTCTGGGAGGCATCCTGCGAGAGGCCGAATTCCAGGAGTCACCCGGCAATTTAAGGCCGCAGGACCCTGAACCATTGTACAGGCTTTTTTCCTGGGAAACAAAACTCACAAGACACTGTTCTGGGTGTCAGTTTTCAGGACCCACTTGGCACTCTCAAACCAGACCAAGTGTGCAGTGGTGCCAACTTGCGTCTTGGAAGCATCCTGCGAGAGGCGGAATTCCAGGTGGCACCCGGCAATTTAAGGCCGCAGGCCCCTGAACCATGGTACAGGCTTTTTCCCTGGGAAACAAAACTCACAAGCCACTGTTCTGGGTGTCAGTTTTCAGGACCCACTTGGCACTCTCAAACCAGACCAAGTTGGCACTGGTGCCACCTTGCGTCTCGGAGGCATCCTTCGAGATGCGGATCTCCAGGTGCCACCCGGCTATTAAAGGCGGCATTAACCTAAACCATTGTACAGGCTTTTTCCCTGCAAAGCAAACACACAAGCCACTGTTCTGGGTGTCAGTTTGCAGGAGCCACCTGGCACTCTCAAACCAGACCAAATTGGCACTGGTGCCTCCTTGCGTCTGGGAGGCATCCTGCGAGAAGCGCAATTCCAGGAGGCACCCGGCAATTTAAGGCCGCAGGACCCTGAACCATTGTACAGGATTTTTCCCTGGGAAACAAAACTCACAAGCCACTGTTCTGGGTGTCAGTTTTCAGGACCCACTTGGCACTCTTAAACCAGACTAAGGTTGCACTGGTGCCACCTTGCGTCTGGGAGGCATCCTGCGAGAGCCTGAATTCGAGGAGGCACCCGGCAATTTAAGGCCTCAGACCCCTGAACCATTGTACAGGCTTTTTCCCTGGGAAACAAAACTCACAAGCCACTGTTCTGGGTGTCAGTTTTCAGGACCCACTTGACACTCTTAAACCAGACCAAGTTGGCACTGGTGCCTCCTTGTGTCTGGGAGGCATCCTGCGAGAGGCGGAATTCCAGGAGGCACCCGGCAATTTAAGTCCGCAGGACCCTGAGCCATTGTACAGGCTTTTTCCCTGGGAAACAAAACTCACAAGCCACTGTTCTGGGTGTCAGTTTTTAGGACCCACTTGACACTCTCAAACCAGACCAAGTTGGCACTGGTGCCACCTTGCGTCTGGGAGGCATCCTGCGAGAGGCGAATCTCCAGGTGGCACCCGTCTGTTAAAGGCGGCATTAACCTAAACCATTTTACCGGCTTTTTCCCTGGGAAAGAAAACTCACAAGCCACTGTTCTGGGTGTCAGTTTGCAGGAGCCAGTTGGCACTCTCAAACCAGACCAAGTTGGCACTGGTGCCACCTTGCGTCTGGGAGGCATCCTGCGAGAGGCTGAATTCCAGGAGGCACCCGGCAATTTAAGGCCGTAGGACCCTGAACCATTCTACAGGCTTTTTCCCTGGGAAACAAAACTCACAAGCCACTGTTCTGGGTGTCAGTTTTCAGGACCCACTTGGCACTCTCAAACCAGACCAAGTTGGCACTGGTGCCACCATGCGTCTGGGAGGCATCCTGCGAGAGGCGGAATTCCAGGAGGCACCCGGCAATTTAAGTCCGCAGGACCCTGAACCATTGTACAGGCTTTTTCCCTGGGAAAACAAAACTCACAAGCCACTGTTCTGGGTGTCAGTTTTCAGGACCCACTTGACACTCTCAAACCAGACCAAGTTGGCACTGGTGCCACCTTGCGTCTGGGAGGCATCCTGCGAGAGGCGAATCTCCAGGTGGCACCCGGCTATTAAAGGCGGCATTAACCTAAACCATTTTACAGGCTTTTTCCCTGGGAAAGAAAACTCACAAGCCACTGTTCTGGGTGTCAGTTTTCAGGAGCCACTTGGCACTCTCAAACCAGACCAAGTTGGCACTGGTGCCACCTTGCGTCTGGGAGGCATCCTGCGAGAGGCGGAATTCCAGGAGGCACCCGGCAATTTAAGGCCTCAGGCCCCTGAAGCATTGTACAGGCTTTTTCCCTGGGAAACAAAACTCACAAGCCACTGTTCTGGGTGTCAGTTTGCAGGACCCACTTGGCACTCTTAAACCAGACCAAGTTGGAACTGGTGCCACCTTGTGTCTGGGAAACCTCTGGCGTGATGCGGAATTCCAGGAGGCACCCCGCAATTTAAGGCCGCAGGACCCTGAACCATTGTACAGGCTTTTTCCCTGGGAAACAAAACTCACAAGCCACTGTTCTGGGTGTCAGTTTTCAGGACCCACTTGGCACTCTCAAACCAGACCAAGTTGGCACTGGTGCCACCATGCGTCTGGGAGGCATCCTGCGAGAGGCGGAATTCCAGGAGGCACCCGGCAATTTAAGTCCGCAGGACCCTGAACCATTGTACAGGCTTTTTCCCTGGGAAACAAAACTCACAAGCCACTGTTCTGGGTGTCAGTTTTCAGGACCCACTTGACACTCTCAAACCAGACCAAGTTGGCACTGGTGCCACCTTGCGTCTGGGAGGCATCCTGCGAGAGGCGAATCTCCAGGTGGCACCCGGCTATTAAAGGCGGCATTAACCTAAACCATTTTACAGGCTTTTTCCCTGGGAAAGAAAACTCACAAGCCACTGTTCTGGGTGTCAGTTTTCAGGAGCCACTTGGCACTCTCAAACCAGACCAAGTTGGCACTGGTGCCACCTTGCGTCTGGGAGGCATCCTGCGAGAGGCGGAATTCCAGGAGGCACCCGGCAATTTAAGGCCTCAGGCCCCTGAAGCATTGTACAGGCTTTTTCCCTGGGAAACAAAACTCACAAGCCACTGTTCTGGGTGTCAGTTTGCAGGACCCACTTGGCACTCTTAAACCAGACCAAGTTGGAACTGGTGCCACCTTGCGTCTGGGAAACCTCTGGCGTGATGCGGAATTCCAGGAGGCAGCCCGCAATTTAAGGCCGCAGGACCCTGAACCATTGTACAGGCTTTTTCCCTGGGAAACAAAACTCACAAGCCACTGTTCTGGGTGTCAGTTTTCAGGACCCACTTGGCACTCTCAAACCAGACCAAGTTGGCACTGGTGCCACCATGCGTCTGGGAGGCATCCTGCGAGAGGCGGAATTCCAGGAGGCACCCGGCAATTTAAGTCCGCAGGACCCTGAACCATTGTACAGGCTTTTTCCCTGGGAAACAAAACTCACAAGCCACTGTTCTGGGTGTCAGTTTTCAGGACCCACTTGACACTCTCAAACCAGACCAAGTTGGCACTGGTGCCACCTTGCGTCTCGGAGGCATCCTTCGAGATGCGGATCTCCAGGTGCCACCCGGCTATTAAAGGCGGCATTAACCTAAACCATTGTACAGGCTTTTTCCCTGCAAAGCAAACTCACAAGCCACTGTTCTGGGTGTCAGTTTTCAGGACCCACTTGACACTCTCAAACAAGACCAAGTTGGCACTGGTGCCACCTTGCGTCTGGGAGGCATCCTGCGAGATGCGGGTCTCCAGGTGCCACCCGGCTATTAAAGGCGGCATTAACCTAAACCATTTTACAGGCTTTTTCCCTGGGAAAGAAAACTCACAAGCCACTGTTCTGGGGGTCAGTTTGCAGGAGCCACCTGGAACTCTCAAACCAGACAGTGTTGGCACTGGTGCCACCTTGCGTCTGGGAGGCATCCTGCGAGAGGCGCAATTCCAGGAGGCACCCGGCAATTTAAGGCCTCAGGCCCCTAAACCATTGTACAGGCTTTTTCCCTAGGAAACAAAACTCACAAGCCACTGTACTGGGTGTCAGTTTTCAGGAGACACTTGGCACTCTTAAACCAGACCAAGTTGGCACTGGTGCCACCATGTGTCTGGGAGGCATCCTGCGAGAGGCGGAATTCCAGGAGGCACCCGGCAATTTAAGTCTGCAGGACCCTGAGCCATTGTACAGGCTTTTTCCCTGGGAAACAAAACTCACAAGCCACTGTTCTGGGTGTCAGTTTTTAGGACCCACTTGACACTCTCAAACCAGACCAAGTTGGCACTGGTGCCACCTTGCGTCTGGGAGGCATCCTGCGAGAGGCGAATCTCCAGGTGGCACCCGTCTGTTAAAGGCGGCATTAACCTAAACCATTTTACCGGCTTTTTCCCTGGGAAAGAAAACTCACAAGCCACTGTTCTGGGTGTCAGTTTGCAGGAGCCAGTTGGCACTCTCAAACCAGACCAAGTTGGCACTGGTGCCACCTTGCGTCTGGGAGGCATCCTGCGAGAGGCTGAATTCCAGGAGGCACCCGGCAATTTAAGGCCGTAGGACCCTGAACCATTCTACAGGCTTTTTCCCCGGGAAACAAAACTCACAAGCCACTGTTCTGGGTGTCAGTTTTCAGGACCCACTTGACACTCTCAAACCAGACCAAGTTGGCACTGGTGCCACCTTGCGTCTGGGAGGCATCCTGCGAGAGGCCGAATTCCAGGAGGCACCCGGCAATTTAAGGCCTCAGACCCCTGAACCATTGTACAGGCTTTTTCCCTGGGAAACAAAACTCACAAGCCACTGTTCTGGGTGTCAGTTTGCAGGACCCACTTGGCACTCTTAAACCAGACCAAGGTAGAACTGGTGCCACCTTGCGTCTGGGAGGCATCCTGCGAGAGGCCGAATTCCAGGAGTCACCCGGCAATTTAAGGCCGCAGGACCCTGAACCATTGTACAGGCTTTTTTCCTGGGAAACAAAACTCAGAAGACACTGTTCTGGGTGTCAGTTTTCAGGACCCACTTGGCACTCTCAAACCAGACCAAGTGTGCAGTGGTGCCAACTTGCGTCTTGGAAGCATCCTGCGAGAGGCGGAATTCCAGGAGGCACCCGGCAATTTAAGGCCGCAGGCCCCTGAACCATGGTACAGGCTTTTTCCCTGGGAAACAAAACTCACAAGCCACTGTTCTGGGTGTCAGTTTTCAGGACCCACTTGGCACTCTCAAACCAGACCAAGTTGGCACTGGTGCCACCTTGCGTCTCGGAGGCATCCTTCGAGATGCGGATCTCCAGGTGCCACCCGGCTATTAAAGGCGGCATTAACCTAAACCATTGTACAGGCTTTTTCCCTGCAAAGCAAACACACAAGCCACTGTTCTGGGTGTCAGTTTGCAGGAGCCACCTGGCACTCTCAAACCAGACCAAATTGGCACTGGTGCCTCCTTGCGTCTGGGAGGCATCCTGCGAGAAGCGCAATTCCAGGAGGCACCCGGCAATTTAAGGCCGCAGGACCCTGAACCATTGTACAGGATTTTTCCCTGGGAAACAAAACTCACAAGCCACTGTTCTGGGTGTCAGTTTTCAGGACCCACTTGGCACTCTTAAACCAGACTAAGGTTGCACTGGTGCCACCTTGCGTCTGGGAGGCATCCTGCGAGAGCCTGAATTCGAGGAGGCACCCGGCAATTTAAGGCCTCAGACCCCTGAACCATTGTACAGGCTTTTTCCCTGGGAAACAAAACTCACAAGCCACTGTTCTGGGTGTCAGTTTTCAGGACCCACTTGACACTCTTAAACCAGACCAAGTTGGCACTGGTGCCTCCTTGTGTCTGGGAGGCATCCTGCGAGAGGCGGAATTCCAGGAGGCACCCGGCAATTTAAGTCCGCAGGACCCTGAGCCATTGTACAGGCTTTTTCCCTGGGAAACAAAACTCACAAGCCACTGTTCTGGGTGTCAGTTTTTAGGACCCACTTGACACTCTCAAACCAGACCAAGTTGGCACTGGTGCCACCTTGCGTCTGGGAGGCATTCTGCGAGAGGCGAATCTCCAGGTGGCACCCGGCTGTTAAAGGCGGCATTAACCTAAACCATTTTACCGGCTTTTTCCCTGGGAAAGAAAACTCACAAGCCACTGTTCTGGGTGTCAGTTTGCAGGAGCCAGTTGGCACTCTCAAACCAGACCAAGTTGGCACTGGTGCCACCTTGCGTCTGGGAGGCATCCTGTGAGAGGCCGAATTCCAGGAGGCACCCGGCAATTTAAGGCCGTAGGACCCTGAACCATTCTACAGGCTTTTTCCCCGGGAAACAAAACTCACAAGCCACTGTTCTGGGTGTCAGTTTTCAGGACCCACTTGACACTCTCAAACCAGACCAAGTTGGCACTGGTGCCACCTTGCGTCTGGGAGGCATCCTGCGAGAGGCCGAATTCCAGGAGGCACCCGGCAATTTAAGGCCTCAGGCCCCTGAACCATTGTACAGGCTTTTTCCCTGGGAAACAAAACTCACAAGCCACTGTTCTGGGTGTCAGTTTTCAGGAACCACTTGGCACTCTCAAACCAGACCAAGGTAGAACTGGTGCCACCTTGCGTGTGGGAAACCTCTGGCGTGATGCGGAATTCCAGGTGCCACCCGGCTATTAAAGGCGGCATTAACCTAAACCATTTAACAGGCTTTTTCCCTGGGAAAGAAAACTCACAAGCCACTGTTCTGGGGGTCAGTTTGCAGGAGCCACCTGGAACTCTCAAACCAGACAGTGTTGGCACTGGTGCCACCTTGCGTCTGGGAGGCATCCTGCGAGAGGCGCAATTCCAGGAGGCACCCGGCAATTTAAGGCCTCAGGCCCCTAAACCATTGTACAGGCTTTTTCCCTAGGAAACAAAACTCACAAGCCACTGTACTGGGTGTCAGTTTTCAGGAGACACTTGGCACTCTTAAACCAGACCAAGTTGGCACTGGTGCCACCATGTGTCTGGGAGGCATCCTGCGAGAGGCGGAATTCCAGGAGGCACCCGGCAATTTAAGTCTGCAGGACCCTGAGCCATTGTACAGGCTTTTTCCCTGGGAAACAAAACTCACAAGCCACTGTTCTGGGTGTCAGTTTTTAGGACCCACTTGACACTCTCAAACCAGACCAAGTTGGCACTGGTGCCACCTTGCGTCTGGGAGGCATCCTGCGAGAGGCGAATCTCCAGGTGGCACCCGTCTGTTAAAGGCGGCATTAACCTAAACCATTTTACCGGCTTTTTCCCTGGGAAAGAAAACTCACAAGCCACTGTTCTGGGTGTCAGTTTGCAGGAGCCAGTTGGCACTCTCAAACCAGACCAAGTTGGCACTGGTGCCACCTTGCGTCTGGGAGGCATCCTGCGAGAGGCTGAATTCCAGGAGGCACCCGGCAATTTAAGGCCGTAGGACCCTGAACCATTCTACAGGCTTTTTCCCCGGGAAACAAAACTCACAAGCCACTGTTCTGGGTGTCAGTTTTCAGGACCCACTTGACACTCTCAAACCAGACCAAGTTGGCACTGGTGCCACCTTGCGTCTGGGAGGCATCCTGCGAGAGGCCGAATTCCAGGAGGCACCCGGCAATTTAAGGCCTCAGACCCCTGAACCATTGTACAGGCTTTTTCCCTGGGAAACAAAACTCACAAGCCACTGTTCTGGGTGTCAGTTTGCAGGACCCACTTGGCACTCTTAAACCAGACCAAGGTAGAACTGGTGCCACCTTGCGTCTGGGAGGCATCCTGCGAGAGGCCGAATTCCAGGAGTCACCCGGCAATTTAAGGCCGCAGGACCCTGAACCATTGTACAGGCTTTTTTCCTGGGAAACAAAACTCACAAGACACTGTTCTGGGTGTCAGTTTTCAGGACCCACTTGGCACTCTCAAACCAGACCAAGTGTGCAGTGGTGCCAACTTGCGTCTTGGAAGCATCCTGCGAGAGGCGGAATTCCAGGAGGCACCCGGCAATTTAAGGCCGCAGGCCCCTGAACCACTGTACAGGCTTTTTCCCTGGGAAACAAAACTCACAAGCCACTGTTCTGGGTGTCAGTTTTCAGGACCCACTTGGCACTCTCAAACCAGACCAAGTTGGCACTGGTGCCACCTTGCGTCTCGGAGGCATCCTTCGAGATGCGGATCTCCAGGTGCCACCCGGCTATTAAAGGCGGCATTAACCTAAACCATTGTACAGGCTTTTTCCCTGCAAAGCAAACACACAAGCCACTGTTCTGGGTGTCAGTTTGCAGGAGCCACCTGGCACTCTCAAACCAGACCAAATTGGCACTGGTGCCTCCTTGCGTCTGGGAGGCATCCTGCGAGAAGCGCAATTCCAGGAGGCACCCGGCAATTTAAGGCCGCAGGACCCTGAACCATTGTACAGGATTTTTCCCTGGGAAACAAAACTCACAAGCCACTGTTCTGGGTGTCAGTTTTCAGGACCCACTTGGCACTCTTAAACCAGACTAAGGTTGCACTGGTGCCACCTTGCGTCTGGGAGGCATCCTGCGAGAGCCTGAATTCGAGGAGGCACCCGGCAATTTAAGGCCTCAGACCCCTGAACCATTGTACAGGCTTTTTCCCTGGGAAACAAAACTCACAAGCCACTGTTCTGGGTGTCAGTTTTCAGGACCCACTTGACACTCTTAAACCAGACCAAGTTGGCACTGGTGCCTCCTTGTGTCTGGGAGGCATCCTGCGAGAGGCGGAATTCCAGGAGGCACCCGGCAATTTAAGTCCGCAGGACCCTGAGCCATTGTACAGGCTTTTTCCCTGGGAAACAAAACTCACAAGCCACTGTTCTGGGTGTCAGTTTTTAGGACCCACTTGACACTCTCAAACCAGACCAAGTTGGCACTGGTGCCACCTTGCGTCTGGGAGGCATCCTGC
This sequence comes from Fringilla coelebs, assembly GCF_963513975.1. NCBI lineage: Eukaryota > Metazoa > Chordata > Aves > Passeriformes > Fringillidae > Fringilla > Fringilla coelebs. The sequence continues at coordinate 1,361,436 of NW_028167521.1, read as the reverse complement.
GAGAGGCGAATCTCCAGGTGGCACCCGGCTGTTAAAGGCGGCATTAACCTAAACCATTTTACCGGCTTTTTCCCTGGGAAAGAAAACTCACAAGCCACTGTTCTGGGTGTCAGTTTGCAGGAGCCAGTTGGCACTCTCAAACCAGACCAAGTTGGCACTGGTGCCACCTTGCGTCTGGGAGGCATCCTGCGAGAGGCCGAATTCCAGGAGGCACCCGGCAATTTAAGGCCGTAGGACCCTGAACCATTCTACAGGCTTTTTCCCCGGGAAACAAAACTCACAAGCCACTGTTCTGGGTGTCAGTTTTCAGGACCCACTTGACACTCTCAAACCAGACCAAGTTGGCACTGGTGCCACCTTGCGTCTGGGAGGCATCCTGCGAGAGGCCGAATTCCAGGAGGCACCCGGCAATTTAAGGCCTCAGACCCCTGAACCATTGTACAGGCTTTTTCCCTGGGAAACAAAACTCACAAGACACTGTTCTGGGTGTCAGTTTGCAGGACCCACTTGGCACTCTCAAACCAGACCAAGTGTGCTGTGGTGCCAACTTGCGTCTTGGAAGCATCCTGCGAGAGGCGGAATTCCAGGAGGCACCCGGCAATTTAAGGCCGCAGGCCCCTGAACCATGGTACAGGCTTTTTCCCTGGGAAACAAAACTCACAAGCCACTGTTCTGGGTGTCAGTTTTCAGGACCCACTTGGCACTCTCAAACCAGACCAAGTTGGCACTGGTGCCACCTTGCGTCTCGGAGGCATCCTTCGAGATGCGGATCTCCAGGTGCCACCCGGCTATTAAAGGCGGCATTAACCTAAACCATTGTACAGGCTTTTTCCCTGCAAAGCAAACACACAAGCCACTGTTCTGGGTGTCAGTTTGCAGGAGCCACCTGGCACTCTCAAACCAGACCAAATTGGCACTGGTGCCTCCTTGCGTCTGGGAGGCATCCTGCGAGAAGCGCAATTCCAGGAGGCACCCGGCAATTTAAGGCCGCAGGACCCTGAACCATTGTACAGGATTTTTCCCTGGGAAACAAAACTCACAAGCCACTGTTCTGGGTGTCAGTTTTCAGGACCCACTTGGCACTCTTAAACCAGACTAAGGTTGCACTGGTGCCACCTTGCGTCTGGGAGGCATCCTGCGAGAGCCTGAATTCGAGGAGGCACCCGGCAATTTAAGGCCTCAGACCCCTGAACCATTGTACAGGCTTTTTCCCTGGGAAACAAAACTCACAAGCCACTGTTCTGGGTGTCAGTTTTCAGGACCCACTTGACACTCTTAAACCAGACCAAGTTGGCACTGGTGCCTCCTTGTGTCTGGGAGGCATCCTGCGAGAGGCCGAATTCCAGGAGGCACCCGGCAATTTAAGGCCGCAGGACCCTGAACCATTGTACAGGCTTTTTCCCTGGGAAACAAAACTCACAAGCCACTGTTCTGGGTGTCAGTTTTCAGGACCTACTTGGCACTCTCAAACCAGACCAAGTTGGAACTGGTGCCACTTTGCGTCTCGCTAACCTCTGGCGTGATGCAGAATTCCAGGAGGCACCCCGCAATTTAAGGCCGCAGGACCCTGAACCATTGTACAGGCTTTTTCCCTGGGAAACAAAACTCACAAGCCACTGTTCTGGGTGTCAGTTTGCAGGACCCACTTGGCACTCTCAAACCAGACCAAGTTGGCACTGGTGCCACCTTGCGTCTGGGAGGCATCCTGCGAGAGGCGGATCTCCAGGAGGCACCCGGCAATTTAAGGCCGCAGGACCCTGAACCATTGTACAGGCTTTTTCCCTGGGAAACAAAACTCACAAGCCACTGTTCTGGGTGTCAGTTTGCAGGACCCACCTGGCACTCTCAAACCAGACCAAGTTGGCACTGGTGCCACCTTGCGTCTGGGAGGCATCCTGCGAGAGGCCGAATTCCAGGAGACACCCGGCAATTTAAGGCCTCAGGCCCCTGAACCTTTGTACAGGCTTTTTCCCTGGGAAACAAAACTCACAAGCCACTGTTCTGGGTGTCAGTTTTCAGGACCCACTTGACACTCTCAAACCAGACCAAGTTGGCACTGGTGCCACCTTGCGTCTGGGAGGCATTCTGCGAGAGGCCGAATTCCAGGAGGCACCCGGCAATTTAAGTCCGCATTACCCTGAACCATTGTACAGGCTTTTTCCCTGGGAAACAAAACTCACAAGCCACTGTTCTGGGTGTCAGTTTGCAGGACCCACTTGACACTCTCAAACCAGACCAAGTTGGCACTGGTGCCACCTTGCGTCTGGGAGGCATCCTGCGAGATGCGGATCTCCAGGTGCCACCCGGCTATTAAAGGCGGCATTAACCTAAACCATTTTACAGGCTTTTTCCCTGGGAAAGAAAACTCACAAGCCACTGTTCTGGGTGTCAGTTTGCAGGAGCCACCTGGCACTCTCAAACCAGACCAAGTTGGCACTGGTGCCACCTTGCGTCTGGGAGGCATCCTGCGAGAGGCCGAATTCCAGGAGGCACCCGGCAATTTAAGGCCGTAGGACCCTGAACCATTGTACAGGCTTTTTCCCTGGGAAACAAAACTCACAAGCCACTGTTCTGGGTGTCAGTTTTCAGGACCCGCTTGACACTCTCAAACCAGACCAAGTTGGCACTGGTGCCACCTTGCGTCTGGGAGGCATCCTGCGAGAGGCCGAATTCCAGGAGGCACCCGGCAATTTAAGGCCTCAGGCCCCTGAACCATTGTACAGGCTTTTTCCCTGGGAAACAAAACTCACAAGCCACTGTTCTGGGTGTCAGTTTTCAGGACCCACTTGGCACTCTCAAACCAGACCAAGGTAGAACTGGTGCCACCTTGCGTGTGGGAAACCTCTGGCGTGATGCGGAATTCCAGGAGTCACCCGGCAATTTAAGGCCGCAGGACCCTGAACCATTGTACAGGCTTTTTCCCTGGGAAACAAAACTCACAAGCCACTGTTCTGGGTGTCAGTTTTCAGGACCCACTTGGCACTCTTAAACCAGACCAAGGTAGAACTGGTGCCACCTTGCGTCTGGGAGGCATCCTGCGAGAGGCCGAATTCCAGGAGGCACCCGGCAATTTAAGGCCGTAGGACCCTGAACCATTCTACAGGCTTTTTCCCCGGGAAACAAAACTCACAAGCCACTGTTCTGGGTGTCAGTTTTCAGGACCCACTTGACACTCTCAAACCAGACCAAGTTGGCACTGGTGCCACCTTGCGTCTGGGAGGCATCCTGCGAGAGGCCGAATTCCAGGAGGCACCCGGCAATTTAAGGCCTCAGACCCCTGAACCATTGTACAGGCTTTTTCCCTGGGAAACAAAACTCACAAGCCACTGTTCTGGGTGTCAGTTTGCAGGACCCACTTGGCACTCTTAAACCAGACCAAGGTAGAACTGGTGCCACCTTGCGTCTGGGAGGCATCCTGCGAGAGGCCGAATTCCAGGAGTCACCCGGCAATTTAAGGCCGCAGGACCCTGAACCATTGTACAGGCTTTTTTCCTGGGAAACAAAACTCAGAAGACACTGTTCTGGGTGTCAGTTTTCAGGACACACTTGGCACTCTCAAACCAGACCAAGTGTGCAGTGGTGCCAACTTGCGTCTTGGAAGCATCCTGCGAGAGGCGGAATTCCAGGAGGCACCCGGCAATTTAAGGCCGCAGGCCCCTGAACCACTGTACAGGCTTTTTCCCTGGGAAACAAAACTCACAAGCCACTGTTCTGGGTGTCAGTTTTCAGGACCCACTTGGCACTCTCAAACCAGACCAAGTTGGCACTGGTGCCACCTTGCGTCTCGGAGGCATCCTTCGAGATGCGGATCTCCAGGTGCCACCCGGCTATTAAAGGCGGCATTAACCTAAACCATTGTACAGGCTTTTTCCCTGCAAAGCAAACACACAAGCCACTGTTCTGGGTGTCAGTTTGCAGGAGCCACCTGGCACTCTCAAACCAGACCAAATTGGCACTGGTGCCTCCTTGCGTCTGGGAGGCATCCTGCGAGAAGCGCAATTCCAGGAGGCACCCGGCAATTTAAGGCCGCAGGACCCTGAACCATTGTACAGGATTTTTCCCTGGGAAACAAAACTCACAAGCCACTGTTCTGGGTGTCAGTTTTCAGGACCCACTTGGCACTCTTAAACCAGACTAAGGTTGCACTGGTGCCACCTTGCGTCTGGGAGGCATCCTGCGAGAGCCTGAATTCGAGGAGGCACCCGGCAATTTAAGGCCTCAGACCCCTGAACCATTGTACAGGCTTTTTCCCTGGGAAACAAAACTCACAAGCCACTGTTCTGGGTGTCAGTTTTCAGGACCCACTTGACACTCTTAAACCAGACCAAGTTGGCACTGGTGCCTCCTTGTGTCTGGGAGGCATCCTGCGAGAGGCGGAATTCCAGGAGGCACCCGGCAATTTAAGTCCGCAGGACCCTGAGCCATTGTACAGGCTTTTTCCCTGGGAAACAAAACTCACAAGCCACTGTTCTGGGTGTCAGTTTTTAGGACCCACTTGACACTCTCAAACCAGACCAAGTTGGCACTGGTGCCACCTTGCGTCTGGGAGGCATCCTGCGAGAGGCGAATCTCCAGGTGGCACCCGGCTGTTAAAGGCGGCATTAACCTAAACCATTTTACCGGCTTTTTCCCTGGGAAAGAAAACTCACAAGCCACTGTTCTGGGTGTCAGTTTGCAGGAGCCAGTTGGCACTCTCAAACCAGACCAAGTTGGCACTGGTGCCACCTTGCGTCTGGGAGGCATCCTGCGAGAGGCCGAATTCCAGGAGGCACCCGGCAATTTAAGGCCGTAGGACCCTGAACCATTCTACAGGCTTTTTCCCCGGGAAACAAAACTCACAAGCCACTGTTCTGGGTGTCAGTTTTCAGGACCCACTTGACACTCTCAAACCAGACCAAGTTGGCACTGGTGCCACCTTGCGTCTGGGAGGCATCCTGCGAGAGGCCGAATTCCAGGAGGCACCCGGCAATTTAAGGCCTCAGGCCCCTGAACCATTGTACAGGCTTTTTCCCTGGGAAACAAAACTCACAAGCCACTGTTCTGGGTGTCAGTTTTCAGGACCCACTTGGCACTCTCAAACCAGACCAAGGTAGAACTGGTGCCACCTTGCGTGTGGGAAACCTCTGGCGTGATGCGGAATTCCAGGAGTCACCCGGCAATTTAAGGCCGCAGGACCCTGAACCATTGTACAGGCTTTTTCCCTGGGAAACAAAACTCACAAGCCACTGTTCTGGGTGTCAGTTTTCAGGACCCACTTGGCACTCTTAAACCAGACCAAGGTAGAACTGGTGCCACCTTGCGTCTGGGAGGCATCCTGCGAGAGGCCGAATTCCAGGAGGCACCCGGCAATTTAAGGCCTCAGACCCCTGAACCATTGTACAGGCTTTTTCCCTGGGAAACAAAACTCACAAGCCACTGTTCTGGGTGTCAGTTTGCAGGACCCACTTGGCACTCTTAAACCAGACCAAGGTAGAACTGGTGCCACCTTGCGTCTGGGAGGCATCCTGCGAGAGGCCGAATTCCAGGAGTCACCCGGCAATTTAAGGCCGCAGGACCCTGAACCATTGTACAGGCTTTTTTCCTGGGAAACAAAACTCACAAGACACTGTTCTGGGTGTCAGTTTTCAGGACCCACTTGGCACTCTCAAACCAGACCAAGTGTGCAGTGGTGCCAACTTGCGTCTTGGAAGCATCCTGCGAGAGGCGGAATTCCAGGAGGCACCCGGCAATTTAAGGCCGCAGGCCCCTGAACCATGGTACAGGCTTTTTCCCTGGGAAACAAAACTCACAAGCCACTGTTCTGGGTGTCAGTTTTCAGGACCCACTTGGCACTCTCAAACCAGACCAAGTTGGCACTGGTGCCACCTTGCGTCTCGGAGGCATCCTTCGAGATGCGGATCTCCAGGTGCCACCCGGCTATTAAAGGCGGCATTAACCTAAACCATTGTACAGGCTTTTTCCCTGCAAAGCAAACACACAAGCCACTGTTCTGGGTGTCAGTTTGCAGGAGCCACCTGGCACTCTCAAACCAGACCAAATTGGCACTGGTGCCTCCTTGCGTCTGGGAGGCATCCTGCGAGAAGCGCAATTCCAGGAGGCACCCGGCAATTTAAGGCCGCAGGACCCTGAAGCATTGTACAGGATTTTTCCCTGGGAAACAAAACTCACAAGCCACTGTTCTGGGTGTCAGTTTTCAGGACCCACTTGGCACTCTTAAACCAGACTAAGGTTGCACTGGTGCCACCTTGCGTCTGGGAGGCATCCTGCGAGAGCCTGAATTCGAGGAGGCACCCGGCAATTTAAGGCCTCAGACCCCTGAACCATTGTACAGGCTTTTTCCCTGGGAAACAAAACTCACAAGCCACTGTTCTGGGTGTCAGTTTTCAGGACCCACTTGACACTCTTAAACCAGACCAAGTTGGCACTGGTGCCTCCTTGTGTCTGGGAGGCATCCTGCGAGAGGCCGAATTCCAGGAGGCACCCGGCAATTTAAGGCCGCAGGACCCTGAACCATTGTACAGGCTTTTTCTCTGGGAAACAAAACTCACAAGCCACTGTTCTGGGTGTCAGTTTTCAGGACCTACTTGGCACTCTCAAACCAGACCAAGTTGGAACTGGTGCCACTTTGCGTCTCGCTAACCTCTGGCGTGATGCAGAATTCCAGGAGGCACCCCGCAATTTAAGGCCGCAGGACCCTGAACCATTGTACAGGCTTTTTCCCTGGGAAACAAAACTCACAAGCCACTGTTCTGGGTGTCAGTTTGCAGGACCCACTTGGCACTCTCAAACCAGACCAAGTTGGCACTGGTGCCACCTTGCGTCTGGGAGGCATCCTGCGAGAGGCGGATCTCCAGGAGGCACCCGGCAATTTAAGGCCGCAGGACCCTGAACCATTGTACAGGCTTTTTCCCTGGGAAACAAAACTCACAAGCCACTGTTCTGGGTGTCAGTTTGCAGGACCCACCTGGCACTCTCAAACCAGACCAAGTTGGCACTGGTGCCACATTGCGTCTGGGAGGCATCCTGCGAGAGGCCGAATTCCAGGAGACACCCGGCAATTTAAGGCCTCAGGCCCCTGAACCTTTGTACAGGCTTTTTCCCTGGGAAACAAAACTCACAAGCCACTGTTCTGGGTGTCAGTTTTCAGGACCCACTTGACACTCTCAAACCAGACCAAGTTGGCACTGGTGCCACCTTGCGTCTGGGAGGCATTCTGCGAGAGGCCGAATTCCAGGAGGCACCCGGCAATTTAAGTCCGCATTACCCTGAACCATTGTACAGGCTTTTTCCCTGGGAAACAAAACTCACAAGCCACTGTTCTGGGTGTCAGTTTGCAGGACCCACTTGACACTCTCAAACCAGACCAAGTTGGCACTGGTGCCACCTTGCGTCTGGGAGGCATCCTGCGAGATGCGGATCTCCAGGTGGCACCCGGCTATTAAAGGCGGCATTAACCTAAACCATTTTACAGGCTTTTTCCCTGGGAAAGAAAACTCACAAGCCACTGTTCTGGGTGTCAGTTTGCAGGAGCCACCTGGCACTCTCAAACCAGACCAAATTGGCACTGGTGCCTCCTTGCGTCTGGGAGGCATCCTGCGAGAAGCGCAATTCCAGGAGGCACCCGGCAATTTAAGGCCGCAGGACCCTGAAGCATTGTACAGGATTTTTCCCTGGGAAACAAAACTCACAAGCCACTGTTCTGGGTGTCAGTTTTCAGGACCCACTTGGCACTCTTAAACCAGACTAAGGTTGCACTGGTGCCACCTTGCGTCTGGGAGGCATCCTGCGAGAGCCTGAATTCGAGGAGGCACCCGGCAATTTAAGGCCTCAGACCCCTGAACCATTGTACAGGCTTTTTCCCTGGGAAACAAAACTCACAAGCCACTGTTCTGGGTGTCAGTTTTCAGGACCCACTTGACACTCTTAAACCAGACCAAGTTGGCACTGGTGCCTCCTTGTGTCTGGGAGGCATCCTGCGAGAGGCCGAATTCCAGGAGGCACCCGGCAATTTAAGGCCGCAGGACCCTGAACCATTGTACAGGCTTTTTCTCTGGGAAACAAAACTCACAAGCCACTGTTCTGGGTGTCAGTTTTCAGGACCTACTTGGCACTCTCAAACCAGACCAAGTTGGAACTGGTGCCACTTTGCGTCTCGCTAACCTCTGGCGTGATGCAGAATTCCAGGAGGCACCCCGCAATTTAAGGCCGCAGGACCCTGAACCATTGTACAGGCTTTTTCCCTGGGAAACAAAACTCACAAGCCACTGTTCTGGGTGTCAGTTTGCAGGACACACTTGGCACTCTCAAACCAGACCAAGTTGGCACTGGTGCCACCTTGCGTCTGGGAGGCATCCTGCGAGAGGCGGATCTCCAGGAGGCACCCGGCAATTTAAGGCCGCAGGACCCTGAACCATTGTACAGGCTTTTTCCCTGGGAAACAAAACTCACAAGCCACTGTTCTGGGTGTCAGTTTGCAGGACCCACCTGGCACTCTCAAACCAGACCAAGTTGGCACTGGTGCCACATTGCGTCTGGGAGGCATCCTGCGAGAGGCCGAATTCCAGGAGACACCCGGCAATTTAAGGCCTCAGGCCCCTGAACCTTTGTACAGGCTTTTTCCCTGGGAAACAAAACTCACAAGCCACTGTTCTGGGTGTCAGTTTTCAGGACCCACTTGACACTCTCAAACCAGACCAAGTTGGCACTGGTGCCACCTTGCGTCTGGGAGGCATTCTGCGAGAGGCCGAATTCCAGGAGGCACCCGGCAATTTAAGTCCGCATTACCCTGAACCATTGTACAGGCTTTTTCCCTGGGAAACAAAACTCACAAGCCACTGTTCTGGGTGTCAGTTTGCAGGACCCACTTGACACTCTCAAACCAGACCAAGTTGGCACTGGTGCCACCTTGCGTCTGGGAGGCATCCTGCGAGATGCGGATCTCCAGGTGGCACCCGGCTATTAAAGGCGGCATTAACCTAAACCATTTTACAGGCTTTTTCCCTGGGAAAGAAAACTCACAAGCCACTGTTCTGGGTGTCAGTTTGCAGGAGCCACCTGGCACTCTCAAACCAGACCAAGTTGGCACTGGTGCCACCTTGCGTCTGGGAGGCATCCTGCGAGAGGCCGAATTCCAGGAGGCACCCGGCAATTTAAGGCCGTAGGACCCTGAACCATTGTACAGGCTTTTTCCCTGGGAAACAAAACTCACAAGCCACTGTTCTGGGTGTCAGTTTTCAGGACCCACTTGACACTCTCAAACCAGACCAAGTTGGCACTGGTGCCACCTTGCGTCTGGGAGGCATCCTGCGAGAGGCCGAATTCCAGGAGGCACCCGGCAATTTAAGGCCTCAGGCCCCTGAACCATTGTACAGGCTTTTTCCCTGGGAAACAAAACTCACAAGCCACTGTTCTGGGTGTCAGTTTTCAGGACCCACTTGGCACTCTCAAACCAGACCAAGGTAGAACTGGTGCCACCTTGCGTGTGGGAAACCTCTGGCGTGATGCGGAATTCCAGGAGTCACCCGGCAATTTAAGGCCGCAGGACCCTGAACCATTGTACAGGCTTTTTCCCTGGGAAACAAAACTCACAAGCCACTGTTCTGGGTGTCAGTTTTCAGGACCCACTTGGCACTCTTAAACCAGACCAAGGTAGAACTGGTGCCACCTTGCGTCTGGGAGGCATCCTGCGAGAGGCCGAATTCCAGGAGTCACCCGGCAATTTAAGGCCGCAGGACCCTGAACCATTGTACAGGCTTTTTTCCTTGGAAACAAAACTCACAAGACACTGTTCTGGGTGTCAGTTTTCAGGACCCACTTGGCACTCTCAAACCAGACCAAGTGTGCAGTGGTGCCAACTTGCGTCTTGGAAGCATCCTGCGAGAGGCGGAATTCCAGGAGGCACCCGGCAATTTAAGGCCGCAGGACCCTGAACCATTGTACAGGCTTTTTCCCTGGGAAACAAAACTCACAAGCCACTGTTCTGGGTGTCAGTTTTCAGGACCCACTTGGCACTCTCAAACCAGACCAAGTTGGCACTGGTGCCACCTTGCGTCTCGGAGGCATCCTTCGAGATGCGGATCTCCAGGTGCCACCCGGCTATTAAAGGCGGCATTAACCTAAACCATTGTACAGGCTTTTTCCCTGCAAAGCAAACTCACAAGCCACTGTTCTGGGTGTCAGTTTGCAGGAGCCACCTGGCACTCTCAAACCAGACCAAATTGGCACTGGTGCCTCCTTGCGTCTGGGAGGCATCCTGCGAGAAGCGCAATTCCAGGAGGCACCCGGCAATTTAAGGCCGCAGGACCCTGAACCATTGTACAGGCTTTTTCCCTGGGAAACAAAACTCACAAGCCACTGTTCTGGGTGTCAGTTTTCAGGACCCACTTGACACTCTTAAACCAGACCAAGTTGGCACTGGTGCCTCCTTGTGTCTGGGAGGCATCCTGCGAGAGGCCGAATTCCAGGAGGCACCCGGCAATTTAAGGCCTCAGGCCCCTGAACCATTGTACAGGCTTTTTCCCTGGGAAACAAAACTCACAAGCCACTGTTCTGGGTGTCAGTTTTCAGGACCTACTTGGCACTCTCAAACCAGACCAAGTTGGAACTGGTGCCACTTTGCGTCTCGCTAACCTCTGGCGTGATGCGGAATTCCAGGAGGCACCCCGCAATTTAAGGCCGCAGGACCCTGAACCATTGTACAGGCTTTTTCCCTGGGAAACAAAACTCACAAGCCACTGTTCTGGGTGTCAGTTTGCAGGACCCACTTGGCACTCTCAAACCAGACCAAGTTGGCACTGGTGCCACCTTGCGTCTGGGAGGCATCCTGCGAGAGGCGGATCTCCAGGAGGCACCCGGCAATTTAAGGCCGCAGGACCCTGAACCATTGTACAGGCTTTTTCCCTGGGAAACAAAACTCACAAGCCACTGTTCTGGGTGTCAGTTTTCAGGACCCACCTGGCACTCTCAAACCAGACCAAGTTGGCACTGGTGCCACCTTGCGTCTGGGAGGCATCCTGCGAGAGGCCGAATTCCAGGAGGCACCCGGCAATTTAAGGCCTCAGGCCCCTGAACCTTTGTACAGGCTTTTTCCCTGGGAAACAAAACTCACAAGCCACTGTTCTGGGTGTCAGTTTTCAAAACACACTTGACACTCTCAAACCAGACCAAGTTGGCACTGGTGCCACCTTGCGTCTGGGAGGCATTCTGCGAGAGGCCGAATTCCAGGAGGCACCCGGCAATTTAAGTCCGCATTACCCTGAACCATTGTACAGGCTTTTTCCCTGGGAAACAAAACTCACAAGCCACTGTTCTGGGTGTCAGTTTGCAGGAGCCACCTGGCACTCTCAAACCAGACCAAGTTGGCACTGGTGCCACCTTGCGTCTGGGAGGCATCCTGCGAGAGGCACAATTCCAGGAGGCACCCGGCAGTTTAAGGCCTCAGGACTCTGAACCATTGTACAGGCTTTTTCCCTGGGAAACAAAACTCACAAGCCACTGTTCTGGGTGTCAGTTTTCAGGACCTACATGGCACTCTTAAACCAGACCAAGGTAGAACTGGTGCCACCTTGCGTCTGGGAGGCATCCTGCGAGAGGCCGAATTCCAGGAGGCACCCGGCAATTTAAGGCCGCAGGACCCTGAACCATTGTACAGGCTTTTTTCCTGGGAAACAAAACTCACAAGACACTGTTCTGGGTGTCAGTTGTCAGGACCCACTTGGCACTCTCAAACCAGACCAAGTTGGCACTGGTGCCAACTTGCGTCTTGGAGGCATCCTGCGAGAGGCGGAATTCCAGGAGGCACCCGGCAATTTAAGGCCGCAGGACCCTGAACCATTGTACAGGCTTTTTCCCTGGGAAACAAAACTCACAAGCCACTGTTCTGGGTGTCAGTTTTCAGGACCCACTTGACACTCTCAAACCAGACCAAGTTGGCACTGGTGCCACCTTGCGTCTCGGAGGCATCCTTCGAGATGCGGATCTCCAGGTGCCACCCGGCTATTAAAGGCGGCATTAACCTAAACCATTGTACAGGCTTTTTCCCTGCAAAGAAAACTCACAAGCCACTGTTCTGGGTGTCAGTTTGCAGGAGCCACCTGGCACTCTCAAACCAGACCAAATTGGCACTGGTGCCTCCTTGCGTCTGGGAGGCATCCTGCGAGAAGCGCAATTCCTGGAGGCACCCGGCAATTTAAGGCCGCAGGACCCTGAACCATTGTACAGGATTTTTCTCTGGGAAACAAAACTCACAAGCCACTGTTCTGGGTGTCAGTTTTCAGGACCCACTTGGCACTCTTAAACCAGACCAAGGTTGCACTGGTGCCACCTTGCGTCTGGGAGGCATCCTGCGAGAGGCCGAATTCCAGGAGGCACCCGGCAATTTAAGGCCTCAGGCCCCTGAACCATTGTACAGGCTTTTTCCCTGGGAAACAAAACTCACAAGCCACTGTTCTGGGTGTCAGTTTTCAGGACCTCCTTGGCACTCTCAAACCAGACCAAGTTGGAACTGGTGCCACCTTGCGTCTGGGAAACCTCTGGCGTGATGCGGAATTCCAGGAGGCACCCGGCAATTTAAGTCCGCAGGACCCTGAACCATTGTACAGGCTTTTTCCCTGGGAAACAAAACTCACAAGCCACTGTTCTGGGTGTCAGTTTGCAGGACCCACTTGGCACTCTCAAACCAGACCAAGTTGGCACTGGTGCCACCATGCGTCTGGGAGGCATCCTGCGAGAGGCGGATCTCCAGGAGGCACCCGGCAATTTAAGGCCGCAAGACCCTGAACCATTGTACAGGCTTTTTCCCTGGGAAACAAAACTCACAAGCCACTGTTCTGGGTGTCAGTTTGCAGGACCCACCTGGCACTCTCAAACAAGACCAAGTTGGCACTGGTGCCACCTTGCGTCTGGGAGGCATCATGGAGAGGCGCAATTCCAGGAGGCACCCGGCAATTTAAGGCCGCATTACCCTGAACCATTGTACAGGCATTTTCCCTGGGAAACAAAACTCACAAGCCACTGTTCTGGGTGTCAGTTTTCAGGACCCACTGGACACTCTCAAACCAGACCAAGTTGGCACTGGTGCCTCCTTGTGTCTGGGAGGCATCCTGCGAGAGGCCGAATTCCAGGAGGCACCCGGCAATTTAAGTCCGCAGGACCCTGAACCATTGTACAGGCTTTTTCCCTGGGAAACAAAACTCACAAGCCACTGTTCTGGGTGTCAGTTTTCAGGACCCACTTGACACTCTCAAACCAGACCAAGTTGGCACTGGTGCCACCTTGCGTCTGGGAGGCATCCTGCGAGATGCGGATCTCCAGGTGGCACCCGGCTATTAAAGGCGGCATTAACCTATACCATTTTACAGGCTTTTTCCCTGGGAAACATAACTCACAAGCCACTGTTCTGGGTGTCATTTTTCAGGACCCACCTGGCACTCTCAAACCAGACCAAGTTGGCACTGGTGCCACCTTGCGTCTGGGAGGCATCCTGCGAGAGGCGCAATTCCAGGAGGCACCCGGAAGTTTAAGGCCGCAGGACCCTGAACCATTGTACAGGCTTTTTCCCTGGGAAACAAAACTCACAAGCCACTGTTCTGGGTGTCAGTTTTCAAAACACACTTGGCGCTCTTAAACCAGACCAAGTTGGCACTGGTGCCACCTTGCGTCTGGGAGGCATCTTGCGAGAGCCTGAATTCCAGGAGGCACCCCGTAATTTAAGGCCTCAGGACCCTGAACCATTGTACAGGCTTTTTCCCTGGGAAAGAAAACTCACAAGCCACTGTTCTGGGTGTCAGTTTTCAGGACCCACTTGGCACTCTTAAACCAGACCAAGTTGGCACTGGTCCCTCCTTGTGTCTGGGAGACATCCTGCGAGAGGCCGAATTCCAGGAGGGACCCGGCAATTTAAGGCCTCAGGCCCCTGAACCATTGTACAGGCTTTTTCCCTGGGAAACAAAACTCACAAGCCACTGTTCTGGGTGTCAGTTTTCAGGACCCACTTGGCACTCTTAAACCAGACCAAGTTGGCACTGGTGTTGCTTAGCGTCTGGGAAAAATCTGGCGAGATGCGGATCTCCAGGAGGCACCCGGCAATTTAAGGCCGCAGGACCCTGAACCATTTTACAGGCTTTTTCCCTGGGAAAACAAAACTCACAAGCCACTGTTCTGGGTGTCAGTTTTCAGGACACACTTGACACTCTCAAACCAGACCAAGTTGGCACTGGCGCCTCCTTGTGTCTGGAAGGCATCCTGCGAGAGGCGGATCTCCAGGTGGCACCCGGCTATTAAAGGCGACATTAACCTAAACCATTTTACAGGCTTTTTCCCTGGGAAAGAAAACTCACAAGCCACTGTTCTGGGTGTCAGTTTGCAGGAGCCACCTGGCACTCTCAAACCAGACCAAGTTGGCACTGGTGCCACCTTGCGTCTGGGAGGCATCCTGCGAGAGGCGCAATTCAAGGAGGCACCCGGCAATTTAAGGCCGCAGGACCCTGAACCATTGTACAGGCTTTTTCCCTGGGAAACAAAACTCACAAGCCACTGTTCTGGGTGTCAGTTTTCAGGACCCACTTGGCACTCTTAAACCAGACCAAGTTGGAACTGGTGCCACCTTGCGTCTGGGAGGCATCCTGCGAGAGGCGGAATTCCAGGAGTCACCCGGCAATTTAAGGCCTCAGGCCCCTGAACCATTGTACAGGCTTTTTCCCTGGGCAACAAAACTCACAAGCCACTGTTCTGGGTGTCAGTTTTCAGGACCCACTTGACACTCTCAAACCAGACCAAGTTGGCACTGGTGCCACCTTGCGTCTGGGAGGCATCCTGCGAGAGGCGGAATTCCAGGAGGCACCCGGCAATTTAAAGCCGCAGGACCCTGAACCATTGTACAGGCTTTTTTCCTGGGAAACAAAACTCACAAGCCAGTGTTCTGGGTGTCAGTTTTCAGGACCCACTTGACACTCTCAAACCAGACCAAGTTGGCACTGGTGCCACCTTGCGTCTGGGAGGCATCCTGCGAGAGGCGCAGTTACAGGAGGCACCCGGCAATTTAAGGCCGCAGGCCCCTGAACCATTGTACAGGCTTTTTCCCTGGGAAACAAAACTCACAAGCCACTGTTCTGGGTGTCAGTTTTCAGGACCCACTTGGCACTCTTAAACCAGACCAAGTTGGCACTGGTGTTGCTTAGCGTCTGGGAAAAATCTGGCGAGATGCGGAATTCCAGGAGGCACCCGGCAATTTAAGGCCGCAGGACCCTGAACCATTTTACAGGCATTTTCCCTGGGAAAACAAAACTCACAAGCCACTGTTCTGGGTGTCAGTTTTCAGGACACACTTGGCACTCTCAAACCAGACCAAGTTGGCACTGGTGCCTCCTTTTGTCTGGGAGGCATCCTGCGAGAGGCCGAATTCCAGGAGGCACCCGGCAATTTAAGGCCTCAGGCCCCTGAACCATTGTACAGGCTTTTTCCCTGGGAAACAAAACTCACAAGCCACTGTTCTGGGTGTCAGTTTTCAGGACCCACTTGGCACTTTTAAACCCGACCAAGTTGGCACTGGTGCCACCTTGCGTCTGGGAGGCATCCTGCGAGAGGCCGAATTCCAGGAGGCACCCGGCAATTTAAGGCCTCAGGCCCCTGAACCATTGTACAGGCTTTTTCCCTGGGAAACAAAAGTCACAAGCCACTGTTCTGGGTGTCAGTTTTCAGGACCCACTTGACACTCTCAAACCAGACCAAGTTGGCACTGGTGCCACCTTGCGTCTGGGAGGCATCCTGCGAGAGCCTAAATTCCAGGAGACACCCGGCAATTTAAGGCCGCATTACCCTGAACCATTGTACAGGCTTTTTCCCTGGGAAACAAAACTCACAAGCCACTGTTCTGGGTGTCAGTTTTCAGGACCCACTTGGCACTCTTAATCCAGACCAAGTTGGAACTGGTGCCACCTTGCGTCTGGGAGGCATCCTGCGAGTGGCCGAATTCCAGGAGGCACCCGGCAATTTAAGGCCTCAGGCCCCTGAACCATTGTACAGGCTTTTTCCCTGGGAAACAAAACTCACAAGCCACTGTTCTGGGTGTCAGTTTTAAGGACACACTTGGCACTCTTAAACCAGACCAAGTTGCACTGGTGCCACCTTGCGTCTGGGAGGCATCCGGCAAGAGCCTGAATTCCAGGAGGCACCCGGCAATTTAAGGCCGCATTACCCTGAACCATTGTACAGGCATTTTCCCTGGGAAACAAAACTCACAAGCCACTGTTCTGGGTGTCAGTTTTCAGGACCCACTTGGCACTCTTAAACCAGACCAAGTTGGCACTGGTGCCTCCTTGTGTCTGGGAGGCATCCTGCGAGAGGCCGAATTCCAGGAAGGACCCGGCAATTTAAGGCCTCAGGCCCCTGAACCATTGTACAGGCTTTTTCCCTGGGAAACAAAACTCACAAGCCACTGTTCTGGGTGTCAGTTTTCAGGACCCACTTGGCACTCTTAAACCAGACCAAGTTGGAACTGGTGCCACCTTGCGTCTGGGAAACCTCTGGCATGATGCGGAATTCCAGGAGTCACCCGGCAATTTAAGGCCGCAGGACCCTGAACCATTGTACAGGCTTTTTCCCTGGGAAACAAAACTCACAAGCCACTGTTCTGGGTGTCAGTTTGCAATACCCACTTGGCACTCTCAAACCAGACCAAGGTAGAACTGGTGCCACCATGTGTCTGGGAGGCATCCTGCAAGAGGCGGATCTCCAGGAGGCACCCGGCAATTTAAGGCCGCAGGACCCTGAACCATTGTACAGGCTTTTTCCCTGGGAAACAAAACTCACAAGCCACTGTTCTGGGTGTCAGTTTTCAGGACCCACTTGGCACTCTCAAACCAGACCAAGTTGGCACTGGTGCCACCTTGCGTCTGGGAAACCTCTGGCGTGATGCGGAATTCCAGGAGTCACCCGGCAATTTAAGGCCGCAGGACCCTGAACCATTGTACAGGCTTTTTCCCTGGGAAACAAAACTCACAAGCCACTGTTCTGGGTGTCAGTTTTCAGGACCTACTTGGCACTCTCAAACCAGACCAAGTTGGAACTGGTGCCACTTTGCGTCTCGCTAACCTCTGGCGTGATGCGGAATTCCAGGAGGCACCCCGCAATTTAAGGCCGCAGGACCCTGAACCATTGTACAGGCTTTTTCCCTGGGAAACAAAACTCACAAGCCACTGTTCTGGGTGTCAGTTTGCAGGACCCACTTGGCACTCTCAAACCAGACCAAGTTGGCACTGGTGCCACCTTGCGTCTGGGAGGCATCCTGCGAGAGGCGGATCTCCAGGAGGCACCCGGCAATTTAAGGCCGCAGGACCCTGAACCATTGTACAGGCTTTTTCCCTGGGAAACAAAACTCACAAGCCACTGTTCTGGGTGTCAGTTTGCAGGACCCACTTGGCACTCTCAAACCAGACCAAGTTGGCACTGGTGCCACCTTGCGTCTGGGAGGCATCCTGCGAGAGGCGGATCTCCAGGAGGCACCCGGCAATTTAAGGCCGCAGGACCCTGAACCATTGTACAGGCTTTTTCCCTGGGAAACAAAACTCACAAGCCACTGTTCTGGGTGTCAGTTTGCAGGACCCACCTGGCACTCTCAAACCAGACCAAGTTGGCACTGGTGCCACCTTGCGTCTGGGAGGCATCCTGCGAGAGGCGGAATTCCAGGAGACACCCGGCAATTTAAGGCCTCAGGCCCCTGAACCTTTGTACAGGCTTTTTCCCTGGGAAACAAAACTCACAAGCCACTGTTCTGGGTGTCAGTTTTCAGGACCCACTTGACACTCTCAAACCAGACCAAGTTGGCACTGGTGCCACCTTGCGTCTGGGAGGCATCCTGCGAGATGCGGATCTCCAGGTGGCACCCGGCTATTAAAGGCGGCATTAACCTGAACCATTTTACAGGCTTTTTCCCTGGGAAAGAAAACTCACAAGCCACTGTTCTGGGTGTCAGTTTGCAGGAGCCACCTGGCACTCTCAAACCAGACCAAGTTGGCACTGGTGCCACCTTGCGTCTGGGAGGCATCCTGCGAGAGGCCGAATTCCAGGAGGCACCCGGCAATTTAAGGCCGTAGGACCCTGAACCATTGTACAGGCTTTTTCCCTGGGAAACAAAACTCACAAGCCACTGTTCTGGGTGTCAGTTTTCAGGACCCACTTGACACTCTCAAACCAGACCAAGTTGGCACTGGTGCCACCTTGCGTCTGGGAGGCATCCTGCGAGAGGCCGAATTCCAGGAGGCACCCGGCAATTTAAGGCCTCAGGCCCCTGAACCATTGTACAGGCTTTTTCCCTGGGAAACAAAACTCACAAGCCACTGTTCTGGGTGTCAGTTTTCAGGACCCACTTGGCACTCTCAAACCAGACCAAGGTAGAACTGGTGCCACCTTGCGTGTGGGAAACCTCTGGCGTGATGCGGAATTCCAGGAGTCACCCGGCAATTTAAGGCCGCAGGACCCTGAACCATTGTACAGGCTTTTTCCCTGGGAAACAAAACTCACAAGCCACTGTTCTGGGTGTCAGTTTTCAGGACCCACTTGGCACTCTTAAACCAGACCAAGGTAGAACTGGTGCCACCTTGCGTCTGGGAGGCATCCTGCGAGAGGCCGAATTCCAGGAGTCACCCGGCAATTTAAGGCCGCAGGACCCTGAACCATTGTACAGGCTTTTTTCCTTGGAAACAAAACTCACAAGACACTGTTCTGGGTGTCAGTTTTCAGGACCCACTTGGCACTCTCAAACCAGACCAAGTGTGCAGTGGTGCCAACTTGCGTCTTGGAAGCATCCTGCGAGAGGCGGAATTCCAGGAGGCACCCGGCAATTTAAGGCCGCAGGACCCTGAACCATTGTACAGGCTTTTTCCCTGGGAAACAAAACTCACAAGCCACTGTTCTGGGTGTCAGTTTTCAGGACCCACTTGGCACTCTCAAACCAGACCAAGTTGGCACTGGTGCCACCTTGCGTCTCGGAGGCATCCTTCGAGATGCGGATCTCCAGGTGCCACCCGGCTATTAAAGGCGGCATTAACCTAAACCATTGTACAGGCTTTTTCCCTGCAAAGCAAACTCACAAGCCACTGTTCTGGGTGTCAGTTTGCAGGAGCCACCTGGCACTCTCAAACCAGACCAAATTGGCACTGGTGCCTCCTTGCGTCTGGGAGGCATCCTGCGAGAAGCGCAATTCCAGGAGGCACCCGGCAATTTAAGGCCGCAGGACCCTGAACCATTGTACAGGCTTTTTCCCTGGGAAACAAAACTCACAAGCCACTGTTCTGGGTGTCAGTTTTCAGGACCCACTTGACACTCTTAAACCAGACCAAGTTGGCACTGGTGCCTCCTTGTGTCTGGGAGGCATCCTGCGAGAGGCCGAATTCCAGGAGGCACCCGGCAATTTAAGGCCTCAGGCCCCTGAACCATTGTACAGGCTTTTTCCCTGGGAAACAAAACTCACAAGCCACTGTTCTGGGTGTCAGTTTTCAGGACCTACTTGGCACTCTCAAACCAGACCAAGTTGGAACTGGTGCCACTTTGCGTCTCGCTAACCTCTAGCGTGATGCGGAATTCCAGGAGGCACCCCGCAATTTAAGGCCGCAGGACCCTGAACCATTGTACAGGCTTTTTCCCTGGGAAACAAAACTCACAAACCACTGTTCTGGGTGTCAGTTTGCAGGACCCACTTGGCACTCTCAAACCAGACCAAGTTGGCACTGGTGCCACCTTGCGTCTGGGAGGCATCCTGCGAGAGGCGGATCTCCAGGAGGCACCCGGCAATTTAAGGCCGCAGGACCCTGAACCATTGTACAGGCTTTTTCCCTGGGAAACAAAACTCACAAGCCACTGTTCTGGGTGTCAGTTTTCAGGACCCACCTGGCACTCTCAAACCAGACCAAGTTGGCACTGGTGCCACCTTGCGTCTGGGAGGCATCCTGCGAGAGGCCGAATTCCAGGAGGCACCCGGCAATTTAAGGCCTCAGGCCCCTGAACCTTTGTACAGGCTTTTTCCCTGGGAAACAAAACTCACAAGCCACTGTTCTGGGTGTCAGTTTTCAGGACCCACTTGACACTCTCAAACCAGACCAAGTTGGCACTGGTGCCACCTTGCGTCTGGGAGGCATTCTGCGAGAGGCCGAATTCCAGGAGGCACCCGGCAATTTAAGTCCGCATTACCCTGAACCATTGTACAGGCTTTTTCCCTGGGAAACAAAACTCACAAGCCACTGTTCTGGGTGTCAGTTTGCAGGAGCCACCTGGCACTCTCAAACCAGACCAAGTTGGCACTGGTGCCACCTTGCGTCTGGGAGGCATCCTGCGAGAGGCACAATTCCAGGAGGCACCCGGCAGTTTAAGGCCTCAGGACTCTGAACCATTGTACAGGCTTTTTCCCTGGGAAACAAAACTCACAAGCCACTGTTCTGGGTGTCAGTTTTCAGGACCTACATGGCACTCTTAAACCAGACCAAGGTAGAACTGGTGCCACCTTGCGTCTGGGAGGCATCCTGCGAGAGGCCGAATTCCAGGAGGCACCCGGCAATTTAAGGCCGCAGGACCCTGAACCATTGTACAGGCTTTTTTCCTGGGAAACAAAACTCACAAGACACTGTTCTGGGTGTCAGTTGTCAGGACCCACTTGGCACTCTCAAACCAGACCAAGTTGGCACTGGTGCCAACTTGCGTCTTGGAGGCATCCTGCGAGAGGCGGAATTCCAGGAGGCACCCGGCAATTTAAGGCCTCAGGCCCCTGAACCATTGTACAGGCTTTTTCCCTGGGAAACAAAACTCACAAGCCACTGTTCTGGGTGTCAGTTTTCAGGAGACACTTGGCACTCTTAAACCAGACCAAGTTGGCACTGGTGCCACCATGTGTCTGGGAGGCATCCTGCGAGAGGCGGAATTCCAGGAGGCACCCGGCAATTTAAGTCTGCAGGACCCTGAGCCATTGTACAGGCTTTTTCCCTGGGAAACAAAACTCACAAGCCACTGTTCTGGGTGTCAGTTTTTAGGACCCACTTGACACTCTCAAACCAGACCAAGTTGGCACTGGTGCCACCTTGCGTCTGGGAGGCATCCTGCGAGAGGCGAATCTCCAGGTGGCACCCGTCTGTTAAAGGCGGCATTAACCTAAACCATTTTACCGGCTTTTTCCCTGGGAAAGAAAACTCACAAGCCACTGTTCTGGGTGTCAGTTTGCAGGAGCCAGTTGGCACTCTCAAACCAGACCAAGTTGGCACTGGTGCCACCTTGCGTCTGGGAGGCATCCTGCGAGAGGCTGAATTCCAGGAGGCACCCGGCAATTTAAGGCCGTAGGACCCTGAACCATTCTACAGGCTTTTTCCCCGGGAAACAAAACTCACAAGCCACTGTTCTGGGTGTCAGTTTTCAGGACCCACTTGACACTCTCAAACCAGACCAAGTTGGCACTGGTGCCACCTTGCGTCTGGGAGGCATCCTGCGAGAGGCCGAATTCCAGGAGGCACCCGGCAATTTAAGGCCTCAGACCCCTGAACCATTGTACAGGCTTTTTCCCTGGGAAACAAAACTCACAAGCCACTGTTCTGGGTGTCAGTTTGCAGGACCCACTTGGCACTCTTAAACCAGACCAAGGTAGAACTGGTGCCACCTTGCGTCTGGGAGGCATCCTGCGAGAGGCCGAATTCCAGGAGTCACCCGGCAATTTAAGGCCGCAGGACCCTGAACCATTGTACAGGCTTTTTTCCTGGGAAACAAAACTCACAAGACACTGTTCTGGGTGTCAGTTTTCAGGACCCACTTGGCACTCTCAAACCAGACCAAGTGTGCAGTGGTGCCAACTTGCGTCTTGGAAGCATCCTGCGAGAGGCGGAATTCCAGGAGGCACCCGGCAATTTAAGGCCGCAGGCCCCTGAACCACTGTACAGGCTTTTTCCCTGGGAAACAAAACTCACAAGCCACTGTTCTGGGTGTCAGTTTTCAGGACCCACTTGGCACTCTCAAACCAGACCAAGTTGGCACTGGTGCCACCTTGCGTCTCGGAGGCATCCTTCGAGATGCGGATCTCCAGGTGCCACCCGGCTATTAAAGGCGGCATTAACCTAAACCATTGTACAGGCTTTTTCCCTGCAAAGCAAACACACAAGCCACTGTTCTGGGTGTCAGTTTGCAGGAGCCACCTGGCACTCTCAAACCAGACCAAATTGGCACTGGTGCCTCCTTGCGTCTGGGAGGCATCCTGCGAGAAGCGCAATTCCAGGAGGCACCCGGCAATTTAAGGCCGCAGGACCCTGAACCATTGTACAGGATTTTTCCCTGGGAAACAAAACTCACAAGCCACTGTTCTGGGTGTCAGTTTTCAGGACCCACTTGGCACTCTTAAACCAGACTAAGGTTGCACTGGTGCCACCTTGCGTCTGGGAGGCATCCTGCGAGAGCCTGAATTCGAGGAGGCACCCGGCAATTTAAGGCCTCAGACCCCTGAACCATTGTACAGGCTTTTTCCCTGGGAAACAAAACTCACAAGCCACTGTTCTGGGTGTCAGTTTTCAGGACCCACTTGACACTCTTAAACCAGACCAAGTTGGCACTGGTGCCTCCTTGTGTCTGGGAGGCATCCTGCGAGAGGCGGAATTCCAGGAGGCACCCGGCAATTTAAGTCCGCAGGACCCTGAGCCATTGTACAGGCTTTTTCCCTGGGAAACAAAACTCACAAGCCACTGTTCTGGGTGTCAGTTTTTAGGACCCACTTGACACTCTCAAACCAGACCAAGTTGGCACTGGTGCCACCTTGCGTCTGGGAGGCATCCTGCGAGAGGCGAATCTCCAGGTGGCACCGGGCTGTTAAAGGCGGCATTAACCTAAACCATTTTACCGGCTTTTTCCCTGGGAAAGAAAACTCACAAGCCACTGTTCTGGGTGTCAGTTTGCAGGAGCCAGTTGGCACTCTCAAACCAGACCAAGTTGGCACTGGTGCCACCTTGCGTCTGGGAGGCATCCTGCGAGAGGCCGAATTCCAGGAGGCACCCGGCAATTTAAGGCCGTAGGACCCTGAACCATTCTACAGGCTTTTTCCCCGGGAAACAAAACTCACAAGCCACTGTTCTGGGTGTCAGTTTTCAGGACCCACTTGACACTCTCAAACCAGACCAAGTTGGCACTGGTGCCACCTTGCGTCTGGGAGGCATCCTGCGAGAGGCCGAATTCCAGGAGGCACCCGGCAATTTAAGGCCTCAGACCCCTGAACCATTGTACAGGCTTTTTCCCTGGGAAACAAAACTCACAAGCCACTGTTCTGGGTGTCAGTTTGCAGGACCCACTTGGCACTCTTAAACCAGACCAAGGTAGAACTGGTGCCACCTTGCGTCTGGGAGGCATCCTGCGAGAGGCCGAATTCCAGGAGTCACCCGGCAATTTAAGGCCGCAGGACCCTGAACCATTGTACAGGCTTTTTTCCTGGGAAACAAAACTCACAAGACACTGTTCTGGGTGTCAGTTTTCAGGACCCACTTGGCACTCTCAAACCAGACCAAGTGTGCAGTGGTGCCAACTTGCGTCTTGGAAGCATCCTGCGAGAGGCGGAATTCCAGGAGGCACCCGGCAATTTAAGGCCGCAGGCCCCTGAACCATGGTACAGGCTTTTTCCCTGGGAAACAAAACTCACAAGCCACTGTTCTGGGTGTCAGTTTTCAGGACCCACTTGGCACTCTCAAACCAGACCAAGTTGGCACTGGTGCCACCTTGCGTCTCGGAGGCATCCTTCGAGATGCGGATCTCCAGGTGCCACCCGGCTATTAAAGGCGGCATTAACCTAAACCATTGTACAGGCTTTTTCCCTGCAAAGCAAACACACAAGCCACTGTTCTGGGTGTCAGTTTGCAGGAGCCACCTGGCACTCTCAAACCAGACCAAATTGGCACTGGTGCCTCCTTGCGTCTGGGAGGCATCCTGCGAGAAGCGCAATTCCAGGAGGCACCCGGCAATTTAAGGCCGCAGGACCCTGAACCATTGTACAGGATTTTTCCCTGGGAAACAAAACTCACAAGCCACTGTTCTGGGTGTCAGTTTTCAGGACCCACTTGGCACTCTTAAACCAGACTAAGGTTGCACTGGTGCCACCTTGCGTCTGGGAGGCATCCTGCGCGAGCCTGAATTCGAGGAGGCACCCGGCAATTTAAGGCCTCAGACCCCTGAACCATTGTACAGGCTTTTTCCCTGGGAAACAAAACTCACAAGCCACTGTTCTGGGTGTCAGTTTTCAGGACCCACTTGACACTCTTAAACCAGACCAAGTTGGCACTGGTGCCTCCTTGTGTCTGGGAGGCATCCTGCGAGAGGCCGAATTCCAGGAGGCACCCGGCAATTTAAGGCCGCAGGACCCTGAACCATTGTACAGGCTTTTTCCCTGGGAAACAAAACTCACAAGCCACTGTTCTGGGTGTCAGTTTTCAGGACCTACTTGGCACTCTCAAACCAGACCAAGTTGGAACTGGTGCCACTTTGCGTCTCGCTAACCTCTGGCGTGATGCAGAATTCCAGGAGGCACCCCGCAATTTAAGGCCGCAGGACCCTGAACCATTGTACAGGCTTTTTCCCTGGGAAACAAAACTCACAAGCCACTGTTCTGGGTGTCAGTTTGCAGGACCCACTTGGCACTCTCAAACCAGACCAAGTTGGCACTGGTGCCACCTTGCGTCTGGGAGGCATCCTGCGAGAGGCGGATCTCCAGGAGGCACCCGGCAATTTAAGGCCGCAGGACCCTGAACCATTGTACAGGCTTTTTCCCTGGGAAACAAAACTCACAAGCCACTGTTCTGGGTGTCAGTTTGCAGGACCCACCTGGCACTCTCAAACCAGACCAAGTTGGCACTGGTGCCACCTTGCGTCTGGGAGGCATCCTGCGAGAGGCCGAATTCCAGGAGACACCCGGCAATTTAAGGCCTCAGGCCCCTGAACCTTTGTACAGGCTTTTTCCCTGGGAAACAAAACTCACAAGCCACTGTTCTGGGTGTCAGTTTTCAGGACCCACTTGACACTCTCAAACCAGACCAAGTTGGCACTGGTGCCACCTTGCGTCTGGGAGGCATTCTGCGAGAGGCCGAATTCCAGGAGGCACCCGGCAATTTAAGTCCGCATTACCCTGAACCATTGTACAGGCTTTTTCCCTGGGAAACAAAACTCACAAGCCACTGTTCTGGGTGTCAGTTTGCAGGACCCACTTGACACTCTCAAACCAGACCAAGTTGGCACTGGTGCCACCTTGCGTCTGGGAGGCATCCTGCGAGATGCGGATCTCCAGGTGGCACCCGGCTATTAAAGGCGGCATTAACCTAAACCATTTTACAGGCTTTTTCCCTGGGAAAGAAAACTCACAAGCCACTGTTCTGGGTGTCAGTTTGCAGGAGCCACCTGGCACTCTCAAACCAGACCAAGTTGGCACTGGTGCCACCTTGCGTCTGGGAGGCATCCTGCGAGAGGCCGAATTCCAGGAGGCACCCGGCAATTTAAGGCCGTAGGACCCTGAACCATTGTACAGGCTTTTTCCCTGGGAAACAAAACTCACAAGCCACTGTTCTGGGTGTCAGTTTTCAGGACCCACTTGACACTCTCAAACCAGACCAAGTTGGCACTGGTGCCACCTTGCGTCTGGGAGGCATCCTGCGAGAGGCCGAATTCCAGGAGGCACCCGGCAATTTAAGGCCTCAGACCCCTGAACCATTGTACAGGCTTTTTCCCTGGGAAACAAAACTCACAAGCCACTGTTCTGGGTGTCAGTTTTCAGGACCCACTTGGCACTCTCAAACCAGACCAAGGTAGAACTGGTGCCACCTTGCGTGTGGGAAACCTCTGGCGTGATGCGGAATTCCAGGAGTCACCCGGCAATTTAAGGCCGCAGGACCCTGAACCATTGTACAGGCTTTTTCCCTGGGAAACAAAACTCACAAGCCACTGTTCTGGGTGTCAGTTTTCAGGACCCACTTGGCACTCTTAAACCAGACCAAGGTAGAACTGGTGCCACCTTGCGTCTGGGAGGCATCCTGCGAGAGGCCGAATTCCAGGAGGCACCCGGCAATTTAAGGCCTCAGACCCCTGAACCATTGTACAGGCTTTTTCCCTGGGAAACAAAACTCACAAGCCACTGTTCTGGGTGTCAGTTTGCAGGACCCACTTGGCACTCTTAAACCAGACCAAGGTAGAACTGGTGCCACCTTGCGTCTGGGAGGCATCCTGCGAGAGGCCGAATTCCAGGAGTCACCCGGCAATTTAAGGCCGCAGGACCCTGAACCATTGTACAGGCTTTTTTCCTGGGAAACAAAACTCACAAGACACTGTTCTGGGTGTCAGTTTTCAGGACCCACTTGGCACTCTCAAACCAGACCAAGTGTGCAGTGGTGCCAACTTGCGTCTTGGAAGCATCCTGAGAGAGGCGGAATTCCAGGAGGCACCCGGCAATTTAAGGCCGCAGGCCCCTGAACCATGGTACAGGCTTTTTCCCTGGGAAACAAAACTCACAAGCCACTGTTCTGGGTGTCAGTTTTCAGGACCCACTTGGCACTCTCAAACCAGACCAAGTTGGCACTGGTGCCACCTTGCGTCTCGGAGGCATCCTTCGAGATGCGGATCTCCAGGTGCCACCCGGCTATTAAAGGCGGCATTAACCTAAACCATTGTACAGGCTTTTTCCCTGCAAAGCAAACACACAAGCCACTGTTCTGGGTGTCAGTTTGCAGGAGCCACCTGGCACTCTCAAACCAGACCAAATTGGCACTGGTGCCTCCTTGCGTCTGGGAGGCATCCTGCGAGAAGCGCAATTCCAGGAGGCACCCGGCAATTTAAGGCCGCAGGACCCTGAAGCATTGTACAGGATTTTTCCCTGGGAAACAAAACTCACAAGCCACTGTTCTGGGTGTCAGTTTTCAGGACCCACTTGGCACTCTTAAACCAGACTAAGGTTGCACTGGTGCCACCTTGCGTCTGGGAGGCATCCTGCGAGAGCCTGAATTCGAGGAGGCACCCGGCAATTTAAGGCCTCAGACCCCTGAACCATTGTACAGGCTTTTTCCCTGGGAAACAAAACTCACAAGCCACTGTTCTGGGTGTCAGTTTTCAGGACCCACTTGACACTCTTAAACCAGACCAAGTTGGCACTGGTGCCTCCTTGTGTCTGGGAGGCATCCTGCGAGAGGCCGAATTCCAGGAGGCACCCGGCAATTTAAGGCCTCAGGACCCTGAACCATTGTACAGGCTTTTTCTCTGGGAAACAAAACTCACAAGCCACTGTTCTGGGTGTCAGTTTTCAGGACCTACTTGGCACTCTCAAACCAGACCAAGTTGGAACTGGTGCCACTTTGCGTCTCGCTAACCTCTGGCGTGATGCAGAATTCCAGGAGGCACCCCGCAATTTAAGGCCGCAGGACCCTGAACCATTGTACAGGCTTTTTCCCTGGGAAACAAAACTCACAAGCCACTGTTCTGGGTGTCAGTTTGCAGGACCCACTTGGCACTCTCAAACCAGACCAAGGTGGCACTGGTGCCACCTTGCGTCTGGGAGGCATCCTGCGAGAGGCGGATCTCCAGGAGGCACCCGGCAATTTAAGGCCGCAGGACCCTGAACCATTGTACAGGCTTTTTCCCTGGGAAACAAAACTCACAAGCCACTGTTCTGGGTGTCAGTTTGCAGGACCCACCTGGCACTCTCAAACCAGACCAAGTTGGCACTGGTGCCACATTGCGTCTGGGAGGCATCCTGCGAGAGGCCGAATTCCAGGAGACACCCGGCAATTTAAGGCCTCAGGCCCCTGAACCTTTGTACAGGCTTTTTCCCTGGGAAACAAAACTCACAAGCCACTGTTCTGGGTGTCAGTTTTCAGGACCCACTTGACACTCTCAAACCAGACCAAGTTGGCACTGGTGCCACCTTGCGTCTGGGAGGCATTCTGCGAGAGGCCGAATTCCAGGAGGCACCCGGCAATTTAAGTCCGCATTACCCTGAACCATTGTACAGGCTTTTTCCCTGGGAAACAAAACTCACAAGCCACTGTTCTGGGTGTCAGTTTGCAGGACCCACTTGACACTCTCAAACCAGACCAAGTTGGCACTGGTGCCACCTTGCGTCTGGGAGGCATCCTGCGAGATGCGGATCTCCAGGTGGCACCCGGCTATTAAAGGCGGCATTAACCTAAACCATTTTACAGGCTTTTTCCCTGGGAAAGAAAACTCACAAGCCACTGTTCTGGGTGTCAGTTTGCAGGAGCCACCTGGCACTCTCAAACCAGACCAAGTTGGCACTGGTGCCACCTTGCGTCTGGGAGGCATCCTGCGAGAGGCCGAATTCCAGGAGGCACCCGGCAATTTAAGGCCGTAGGACCCTGAACCATTGTACAGGCTTTTTCCCTGGGAAAGAAAACTCACAAGACACTGTTCTGGGTGTCAGTTTTCAGGACCCACTTGACACTCTCAAACCAGACCAAGTTGGCACTGGTGCCACCTTGCGTCTGGGAGGCATCCTGCGAGAGGCCGAATTCCAGGAGGCACCCGGCAATTTAAGGCCTCAGGCCCCTGAACCATTGTACAGGCTTTTTCCCTGGGAAACAAAACTCACAAGCCACTGTTCTGGGTGTCAGTTTTCAGGACCCACTTGGCACTCTCAAACCAGACCAAGGTAGAACTGGTGCCACCTTGCGTGTGGGAAACCTCTGGCGTGATGCGGAATTCCAGGAGTCACCCGGCAATTTAAGGCCGCAGGACCCTGAACCATTGTACAGGCTTTTTCCCTGGGAAACAAAACTCACAAGCCACTGTTCTGGGTGTCAGTTTTCAGGACCCACTTGGCACTCTTAAACCAGACCAAGGTAGAACTGGTGCCACCTTGCGTCTGGGAGGCATCCTGCGAGAGGCCGAATTCCAGGAGTCACCCGGCAATTTAAGGCCGCAGGACCCTGAACCATTGTACAGGCTTTTTTCCTTGGAAACAAAACTCACAAGACACTGTTCTGGGTGTCAGTTTTCAGGACCCACTTGGCACTCTCAAACCAGACCAAGTGTGCAGTGGTGCCAACTTGCGTCTTGGAAGCATCCTGCGAGAGGCGGAATTCCAGGAGGCACCCGGCAATTTAAGGCCGCAGGACCCTGAACCATAGTACAGGCTTTTTCCCTGGGAAACAAAACTCACAAGCCACTGTTCTGGGTGTCAGTTTTCAGGACCCACTTGGCACTCTCAAACCAGACCAAGTTGGCACTGGTGCCACCTTGCGTCTCGGAGGCATCCTTCGAGATGCGGATCTCCAGGTGCCACCCGGCTATTAAAGGCGGCATTAACCTAAACCATTGTACAGGCTTTTTCCCTGGGAAAGAAAACTCACAAGCCACTGTTCTGGGTGTCAGTTTGCAGGAGCCACCTGGCACTCTCAAACCAGACCAAATTGGCACTGGTGCCTCCTTGCGTCTGGGAGGCATCCTGCGAGAAGCGCAATTCCAGGAGGCACCCGGCAATTTAAGGCCGCAGGACCCTGAACCATTGTACAGGCTTTTTCCCTGGGAAACAAAACTCACAAGCCACTGTTCTGGGTGTCAGTTTTCAGGACCCACTTGACACTCTTAAACCAGACCAAGTTGGCACTGGTACCTCCTTGTGTCTGGGAGGCATCCTGCGAGAGGCCGAATTCCAGGAGGCACCCGGCAATTTAAGGCCTCAGGCCCCTGAACCATTGTACAGGCTTTTTCCCTGGGAAACAAAACTCACAAGCCACTGTTCTGGGTGTCAGTTTTCAGGACCTACTTGGCACTCTCAAACCAGACCAAGTTGGAACTGGTGCCACTTTGCGTCTCGCTAACCTCTGGCGTGATGCGGAATTCCAGGAGGCACCCCGCAATTTAAGGCCGCAGGACCCTGAACCATTGTACAGGCTTTTTCCCTGGGAAACAAAACTCACAAGCCACTGTTCTGGGTGTCAGTTTGCAGGACCCACTTGGCACTCTCAAACCAGACCAAGTTGGCACTGGTGCCACCTTGCGTCTGGGAGGCATCCTGCGAGAGGCGGATCTCCAGGAGGCACCCGGCAATTTAAGGCCGCAGGACCCTGAACCATTGTACAGGCTTTTTCCCTGGGAAACAAAACTCACAAGCCACTGTTCTGGGTGTCAGTTTTCAGGACCCACCTGGCACTCTCAAACCAGACCAAGTTGGCACTGGTGCCACCTTGCGTCTGGGAGGCATCCTGCGAGAGGCCGAATTCCAGGAGGCACCCGGCAATTTAAGGCCTCAGGCCCCTGAACCTTTGTACAGGCTTTTTCCCTGGGAAACAAAACTCACAAGCCACTGTTCTGGGTGTCAGTTTTCAGGACCCACTTGACACTCTCAAACCAGACCAAGTTGGCACTGGTGCCACCTTGCGTCTGGGAGGCATTCTGCGAGAGGCCGAATTCCAGGAGGCACCCGGCAATTTAAGTCCGCATTACCCTGAACCATTGTACAGGCTTTTTCCCTGGGAAACAAAACTCACAAGCCACTGTTCTGGGTGTCAGTTTGCAGGAGCCACCTGGCACTCTCAAACCAGACCAAGTTGGCACTGGTGCCACCTTGCGTCTGGGAGGCATCCTGCGAGAGGCACAATTCCAGGAGGCACCCGGCAGTTTAAGGCCTCAGGACTCTGAACCATTGTACAGGCTTTTTCCCTGGGAAACAAAACTCACAAGCCACTGTTCTGGGTGTCAGTTTTCAGGACCTACATGGCACTCTTAAACCAGACCAAGTTGGAACTGGTGCCACCTTGCGTCTGGGAGGCATCCTGCGAGAGGCCGAATTCCAGGAGGCACCCGGCAATTTAAGGCCGCAGGACCCTGAACCATTGTACAGGCTTTTTTCCTGGGAAACAAAACTCACAAGACACTGTTCTGGGTGTCAGTTGTCAGGACCCACTTGGCACTCTCAAACCAGACCAAGTTGGCACTGGTGCCAACTTGCGTCTTGGAGGCATCCTGCGAGAGGCGGAATTCCAGGAGGCACCCGGCAATTTAAGGCCGCAGGACCCTGAACCATTGTACAGGCTTTTTCCCTGGGAAACAAAACTCACAAGCCACTGTTCTGGGTGTCAGTTTTCAGGACCCACTTGACACTCTCAAACCAGACCAAGTTGGCACTGGTGCCACCTTGCGTCTCGGAGGCATCCTTCGAGATGCGGATCTCCAGGTGCCACCCGGCTATTAAAGGCGGCATTAACCTAAACCATTGTACAGGCTTTTTCCCTGCAAAGAAAACTCACAAGCCACTGTTCTGGGTGTCAGTTTGCAGGAGCCACCTGGCACTCTCAAACCAGACCAAATTGGCACTGGTGCCTCCTTGCGTCTGGGAGGCATCCTGCGAGAAGCGCAATTCCTGGAGGCACCCGGCAATTTAAGGCCGCAGGACCCTGAACCATTGTACAGGATTTTTCTCTGGGAAACAAAACTCACAAGCCACTGTTCTGGGTGTCAGTTTTCAGGACCCACTTGGCACTCTTAAACCAGACCAAGGTTGCACTGGTGCCACCTTGCGTCTGGGAGGCATCCTGCGAGAGCCTGAATTCCAGGAGGCACCCGGCAATTTAAGGCCTCAGGCCCCTGAACCATTGTACAGGCATTTTCCCTGGGAAACAAAACTCACAAGCCACTGTTCTGGGTGTCAGTTTTCAGGACCCACTTGGCACTCTTAAACCAGACCAAGTTGGCACTGGTGCCTCCTTGTGTCTGGGAGGCATCCTGCGAGAGGCCGAATTCCAGGAGGCACCCGGCAATTTAAGGCCTCAGGCCCCTGAACCATTGTACAGGCTTTTTCCCTGGGAAACAAAACTCACAAGCCACTGTTCTGGGTGTCAGTTTTCAGGACCTCCTTGGCACTCTCAAACCAGACCAAGTTGGAACTGGTGCCACCTTGCGTCTGGGAAACCTCTGGCGTGATGCGGAATTCCAGGAGGCACCCGGCAATTTAAGTCCGCAGGACCCTGAACCATTGTACAGGCTTTTTCCCTGGGAAACAAAACTCACAAGCCACTGTTCTGGGTGTCAGTTTGCAGGACCCACTTGGCACTCTCAAACCAGACCAAGTTGGCACTGGTGCCACCATGCGTCTGGGAGGCATCCTGCGAGAGGCGGATCTCCAGGAGGCACCCGGCAATTTAAGGCCGCAAGACCCTGAACCATTGTACAGGCTTTTTCCCTGGGAAACAAAACTCACAAGCCACTGTTCTGGGTGTCAGTTTGCAGGACCCACCTGGCACTCTCAAACAAGACCAAGTTGGCACTGGTGCCACCTTGCGTCTGGGAGGCATCATGGAGAGGCGCAATTCCAGGAGGCACCCGGCAATTTAAGGCCGCATTACCCTGAACCATTGTACAGGCATTTTCCCTGGGAAACAAAACTCACAAGCCACTGTTCTGGGTGTCAGTTTTCAGGACCCACTGGACACTCTCAAACCAGACCAAGTTGGCACTGGTGCCTCCTTGTGTCTGGGAGGCATTCTGCGAGAGGCCGAATTCCAGGAGGCACCCGGCAATTTAAGTCCGCAGGACCCTGAACCATTGTACAGGCTTTTTCCCTGGGAAACAAAACTCACAAGCCACTGTTCTGGGTGTCAGTTTTCAGGACCCACTTGACACTCTCAAACCAGACCAAGTTGGCACTGGTGCCACCTTGCGTCTGGGAGGCATCCTGCGAGATGCGGATCTCCAGGTGCCACCCGGCTATTAAAGGCGGCATTAACCTAAACCATTTTACAGGCTTTTTCCCTGGGAAACATAACTCACAAGCCACTGTTCTGGGTGTCATTTTTCAGGACCCACCTGGCACTCTCAAACCAGACCAAGTTGGCACTGGTGCCACCTTGCGTCTGGGAGGCATCCTGCGAGAGGCGCAATTCCAGGAGGCACCCGGAAGTTTAAGGCCGCAGGACCCTGAACCATTGTACAGGCTTTTTCCCTGGGAAACAAAACTCACAAGCCACTGTTCTGGGTGTCAGTTTTCAAAACACACTTGGCGCTCTTAAACCAGACCAAGTTGGCACTGGTGCCACCTTGCGTCTGGGAGGCATCTTGCGAGAGCCTGAATTCCAGGAGGCACCCCGTAATTTAAGGCCTCAGGACCCTGAGCCATTGTACAGGCTTTTTCCCTGGGAAAGAAAACTCACAAGCCACTGTTCTGGGTGTCAGTTTTCAGGACCCACTTGGCACTCTTAAACCAGACCAAGTTGGCACTGGTCCCTCCTTGTGTCTGGGAGACATCCTGCGAGAGGCCGAATTCCAGGAGGGACCCGGCAATTTAAGGCCTCAGGCCCCTGAACCATTGTACAGGCTTTTTCCCTGGGAAACAAAACTCACAAGCCACTGTTCTGGGTGTCAGTTTTCAGGACCCACTTGGCACTCTTAAACCAGACCAAGTTGGCACTGGTGTTGCTTAGCGTCTGGGAAAAATCTGGCGAGATGCGGATCTCCAGGAGGCACCCGGCAATTTAAGGCCGCAGGACCCTGAACCATTTTACAGGCTTTTTCCCTGGGAAAACAAAACTCACAAGCCACTGTTCTGGGTGTCAGTTTTCAGGACACACTTGACACTCTCAAACCAGACCAAGTTGGCACTGGCGCCTCCTTGTGTCTGGAAGGCATCCTGCGAGAGGCGGATCTCCAGGTGGCACCCGGCTATTAAAGGCGACATTAACCTAAACCATTTTACAGGCTTTTTCCCTGGGAAAGAAAACTCACAAGCCACTGTTCTGGGTGTCAGTTTGCAGGAGCCACCTGGCACTCTCAAACCAGACCAAGTTGGCACTGGTGCCACCTTGCGTCTGGGAGGCATCCTGCGAGAGGCGCAATTCAAGGAGGCACCCGGCAATTTAAGGCCGCAGGACCCTGAACCATTGTACAGGCTTTTTCCCTGGGAAACAAAACTCACAAGCCACTGTTCTGGGTGTCAGTTTTCAGGACCCACTTGGCACTCTTAAACCAGACCAAGTTGGAACTGGTGCCACCTTGCGTCTGGGAGGCATCCTGCGAGAGGCGGAATTCCAGGAGTCACCCGGCAATTTAAGGCCTCAGGCCCCTGAACCATTGTACAGGCTTTTTCCCTGGGCAACAAAACTCACAAGCCACTGTTCTGGGTGTCAGTTTTCAGGACCCACTTGACACTCTCAAACCAGACCAAGTTGGCACTGGTGCCACCTTGCGTCTGGGAGGCATCCTGCGAGAGGCGGAATTCCAGGAGGCACCCGGCAATTTAAAGCCGCAGGACCCTGAACCATTGTACAGGCTTTTTTCCTGGGAAACAAAACTCACAAGCCAGTGTTCTGGGTGTCAGTTTTCAGGACCCACTTGACACTCTCAAACCAGACCAAGTTGGCACTGGTGCCACCTTGCGTCTGGGAGGCATCCTGCGAGAGGCGCAGTTACAGGAGGCACCCGGCAATTTAAGGCCGCAGGCCCCTGAACCATTGTACAGGCTTTTTCCCTGGGAAACAAAACTCACAAGCCACTGTTCTGGGTGTCAGTTTTCAGGACCCACTTGGCACTCTTAAACCAGACCAAGTTGGCACTGGTGTTGCTTAGCGTCTGGGAAAAATCTGGCGAGATGCGGAATTCCAGGAGGCACCCGGCAATTTAAGGCCGCAGGACCCTGAACCATTTTACAGGCATTTTCCCTGGGAAAACAAAACTCACAAGCCACTGTTCTGGGTGTCAGTTTTCAGGACACACTTGGCACTCTCAAACCAGACCAAGTTGGCACTGGTGCCTCCTTTTGTCTGGGAGGCATCCTGCGAGAGGCCGAATTCCAGGAGGCACCCGGCAATTTAAGGCCTCAGGCCCCTGAACCATTGTACAGGCTTTTTCCCTGGGAAACAAAACTCACAAGCCACTGTTCTGGGTGTCAGTTTTCAGGACCCACTTGGCACTTTTAAACCCGACCAAGTTGGCACTGGTGCCACCTTGCGTCTGGGAGGCATCCTGCGAGAGGCCGAATTCCAGGAGGCACCCGGCAATTTAAGGCCTCAGGCCCCTGAACCATTGTACAGGCTTTTTCCCTGGGAAACAAAAGTCACAAGCCACTGTTCTGGGTGTCAGTTTTCAGGACCCACTTGACACTCTCAAACCAGACCAAGTTGGCACTGGTGCCACCTTGCGTCTGGGAGGCATCCTGCGAGAGCCTGAATTCCAGGAGGCACCCGGCAATTTAAGGCCGCATTACCCTGAACCATTGTACAGGCTTTTTCCCTGGGAAACAAAACTCACAAGCCACTGTTCTGGGTGTCAGTTTTCAGGACCCACTTGGCACTCTTAATCCAGACCAAGTTGGAACTGGTGCCACCTTGCGTCTGGGAGGCATCCTGCGAGTGGCCGAATTCCAGGAGGCACCCGGCAATTTAAGGCCTCAGGCCCCTGAACCATTGTACAGGCTTTTTCCCTGGGAAACAAAACTCACAAGCCACTGTTCTGGGTGTCAGTTTTAAGGACACACTTGGCACTCTTAAACCAGACCAAGTTGCACTGGTGCCACCTTGCGTCTGGGAGGCATCCGGCAAGAGCCTGAATTCCAGGAGGCACCCGGCAATTTAAGGCCGCATTACCCTGAACCATTGTACAGGCATTTTCCCTGGGAAACAAAACTCACAAGCCACTGTTCTGGGTGTCAGTTTTCAGGACCCACTTGGCACTCTTAAACCAGACCAAGTTGGCACTGGTGCCTCCTTGTGTCTGGGAGGCATCCTGCGA
This sequence comes from Fringilla coelebs, assembly GCF_963513975.1. Taxonomy (NCBI): domain Eukaryota; kingdom Metazoa; phylum Chordata; class Aves; order Passeriformes; family Fringillidae; genus Fringilla; species Fringilla coelebs. The sequence continues at coordinate 1,325,724 of NW_028167521.1, read as the reverse complement.
GAGGCCGAATTCCAGGAAGGACCCGGCAATTTAAGGCCTCAGGCCCCTGAACCATTGTACAGGCTTTTTCCCTGGGAAACAAAACTCACAAGCCACTGTTCTGGGTGTCAGTTTTCAGGACCCACTTGGCACTCTTAAACCAGACCAAGTTGGAACTGGTGCCACCTTGCGTCTGGGAAACCTCTGGCATGATGCGGAATTCCAGGAGTCACCCGGCAATTTAAGGCCGCAGGACCCTGAACCATTGTACAGGCTTTTTCCCTGGGAAACAAAACTCTCAAGCCACTGTTCTGGGTGTCAGTTTGCAATACCCACTTGGCACTCTCAAACCAGACCAAGGTAGAACTGGTGCCACCATGTGTCTGGGAGGCATCCTGCAAGAGGCGGATCTCCAGGAGGCACCCGGCAATTTAAGGCCGCAGGACCCTGAACCATTGTACAGGCTTTTTCCCTGGGAAACAAAACTCACAAGCCACTGTTCTGGGTGTCAGTTTTCAGGACCCACTTGGCACTCTTAAACCAGACCAAGTTGGAACTGGTGCCACCTTGCGTCTGGGAAACCTCTGGCGTGATGCGGAATTCCAGGAGTCACCCGGCAATTTAAGGCCGCAGGACCCTGAACCATTGTACAGGCTTTTTCCCTGGGAAACAAAACTCACAAGCCACTGTTCTGGGTGTCAGTTTTCAGGACCTACTTGGCACTCTCAAACCAGACCAAGTTGGAACTGGTGCCTCTTTGCGTCTCGCTAACCTCTGGCGTGATGCGGAATTCCAGGAGGCACCCCGCAATTTAAGGCCGCAGGACCCTGAACCATTGTACAGGCTTTTTCCCTGGGAAACAAAACTCACAAGCCACTGTTCTGGGTGTCAGTTTGCAGGACCCACTTGGCACTCTCAAACCAGACCAAGTTGGCACTGGTGCCACCTTGCGTCTGGGAGGCATCCTGCGAGAGGCGGATCTCCAGGAGGCACCCGGCAATTTAAGGCCGCAGGACCCTGAACCATTGTACAGGCTTTTTCCCTGGGAAACAAAACTCACAAGCCACTGTTCTGGGTGTCAGTTTGCAGGACCCACTTGGCACTCTCAAACCAGACCAAGTTGGCACTGGTGCCACCTTGCGTCTGGGAGGCATCCTGCGAGAGGCGGATCTCCAGGAGGCACCCGGCAATTTAAGGCCGCAGGACCCTGAACCATTGTACAGGCTTTTTCCCTGGGAAACAAAACTCACAAGCCACTGTTCTGGGTGTCAGTTTGCAGGACCCACCTGGCACTCTCAAACCAGACCAAGTTGGCACTGGTGCCACCTTGCGTCTGGGAGGCATCCTGCGAGAGGCCGAATTCCAGGAGACACCCGGCAATTTAAGGCCTCAGGCCCCTGAACCTTTGTACAGGCTTTTTCCCTGGGAAACAAAACTCACAAGCCACTGTTCTGGGTGTCAGTTTTCAGGACCCACTTGACACTCTCAAACCAGACCAAGTTGGCACTGGTGCCACCTTGCGTCTGGGAGGCATTCTGCGAGAGGCCGAATTCCAGGAGGCACCCGGCAATTTAAGTCCGCATTACCCTGAACCATTGTACAGGCTTTTTCCCTGGGAAACAAAACTCACAAGCCACTGTTCTGGGTGTCAGTTTGCAGGACCCACTTGACACTCTCAAACCAGACCAAGTTGGCACTGGTGCCACCTTGCGTCTGGGAGGCATCCTGCGAGATGCGGATCTCCAGGTGGCACCCGGCTATTAAAGGCGGCATTAACCTGAACCATTTTACAGGATTTTTCCCTGGGAAAGAAAACTCACAAGCCACTGTTCTGGGTGTCAGTTTGCAGGAGCCACCTGGCACTCTCAAACCAGACCAAGTTGGCACTGGTGCCACCTTGCGTCTGGGAGGCATCCTGCGAGAGGCCGAATTCCAGGAGGCACCCGGCAATTTAAGGCCGTAGGACCCTGAACCATTGTACAGGCTTTTTCCCTGGGAAACAAAACTCACAAGCCACTGTTCTGGGTGTCAGTTTTCAGGACCCACTTGACACTCTCAAACCAGACCAAGTTGGCACTGGTGCCACCTTGCGTCTGGGAGGCATCCTGCGAGAGGCCGAATTCCAGGAGGCACCCGGCAATTTAAGGCCTCAGGCCCCTGAACCATTGTACAGGCTTTTTCCCTGGGAAACAAAACTCACAAGCCACTGTTCTGGGTGTCAGTTTTCAGGACCCACTTGGCACTCTCAAACCAGACCAAGGTAGAACTGGTGCCACCTTGCGTGTGGGAAACCTCTGGCGTGATGCGGAATTCCAGGAGTCACCCGGCAATTTAAGGCCGCAGGACCCTGAACCATTGTACAGGCTTTTTCCCTGGGAAACAAAACTCACAAGCCACTGTTCTGGGTGTCAGTTTTCAGGACCCACTTGGCACTCTTAAACCAGACCAAGGTAGAACTGGTGCCACCTTGCGTCTGGGAGGCATCCTGCGAGAGGCCGAATTCCAGGAGTCACCCGGCAATTTAAGGCCGCAGGACCCTGAACCATTGTACAGGCTTTTTTCCTTGGAAACAAAACTCACAAGACACTGTTCTGGGTGTCAGTTTTCAGGACCCACTTGGCACTCTCAAACCAGACCAAGTGTGCAGTGGTGCCAACTTGCGTCTTGGAAGCATCCTGCGAGAGGCGGAATTCCAGGAGGCACCCGGCAATTTAAGGCCGCAGGACCCTGAACCATTGTACAGGCTTTTTCCCTGGGAAACAAAACTCACAAGCCACTGTTCTGGGTGTCAGTTTTCAGGACCCACTTGGCACTCTCAAACCAGACCAAGTTGGCACTGGTGCCACCTTGCGTCTCGGAGGCATCCTTCGAGATGCGGATCTCCAGGTGCCACCCGGCTATTAAAGGCGGCATTAACCTAAACCATTGTACAGGCTTTTTCCCTGCAAAGCAAACTCACAAGCCACTGTTCTGGGTGTCAGTTTGCAGGAGCCACCTGGCACTCTCAAACCAGACCAAATTGGCACTGGTGCCTCCTTGCGTCTGGGAGGCATCCTGCGAGAAGCGCAATTCCAGGAGGCACCCGGCAATTTAAGGCCGCAGGACCCTGAACCATTGTACAGGCTTTTTCCCTGGGAAACAAAACTCACAAGCCACTGTTCTGGGTGTCAGTTTTCAGGACCCACTTGACACTCTTAAACCAGACCAAGTTGGCACTGGTGCCTCCTTGTGTCTGGGAGGCATCCTGCGAGAGGCCGAATTCCAGGAGGCACCCGGCAATTTAAGGCCTCAGGCCCCTGAACCATTGTACAGGCTTTTTCCCTGGGAAACAAAACTCACAAGCCACTGTTCTGGGTGTCAGTTTTCAGGACCTACTTGGCACTCTCAAACCAGACCAAGTTGGAACTGGTGCCACTTTGCGTCTCGCTAACCTCTGGCGTGATGCGGAATTCCAGGAGGCACCCCGCAATTTAAGGCCGCAGGACCCTGAACCATTGTACAGGCTTTTTCCCTGGGAAACAAAACTCACAAGCCACTGTTCTGGGTGTCAGTTTGCAGGACCCACCTGGCACTCTCAAACCAGACCAAGTTGGCACTGGTGCCACCTTGCGTCTGGGAGGCATCCTGCGAGAGGCCGAATTCCAGGAGACACCCGGCAATTTAAGGCCTCAGGCCCCTGAACCTTTGTACAGGCTTTTTCCCTGGGAAACAAAACTCACAAGCCACTGTTCTGGGTGTCAGTTTTCAGGACCCACTTGACACTCTCAAACCAGACCAAGTTGGCACTGGTGCCACCTTGCGTCTGGGAGGCATCCTGCGAGAGGCCGAATTCCAGGAGGCACCCGGCAATTTAAGTCCGCATTACCCTGAACCATTGTACAGGCTTTTTCCCTGGGAAACAAAACTCACAAGCCACTGTTCTGGGTGTCAGTTTGCAGGACCCACTTGACACTCTCAAACCAGACCAAGTTGGCACTGGTGCCACCTTGCGTCTGGGAGGCATCCTGCGAGATGCGGATCTCCAGGTGGCACCCGGCTATTAAAGGCGGCATTAACCTGAACCATTTTACAGGCTTTTTCCCTGGGAAAGAAAACTCACAAGCCACTGTTCTGGGTGTCAGTTTGCAGGAGCCACCTGGCACTCTCAAACCAGACCAAGTTGGCACTGGTGCCACCTTGCGTCTGGGAGGCATCCTGCGAGAGGCCGAATTCCAGGAGGCACCCGGCAATTTAAGGCCGTAGGACCCTGAACCATTGTACAGGCTTTTTCCCTGGGAAACAAAACTCACAAGCCACTGTTCTGGGTGTCAGTTTTCAGGACCCACTTGACACTCTCAAACCAGACCAAGTTGGCACTGGTGCCACCTTGCGTCTGGGAGGCATCCTGCGAGAGGCCGAATTCCAGGAGGCACCCGGCAATTTAAGGCCTCAGGCCCCTGAACCATTGTACAGGCTTTTTCCCTGGGAAACAAAACTCACAAGCCACTGTTCTGGGTGTCAGTTTTCAGGACCCACTTGGCACTCTCAAACCAGACCAAGGTAGAACTGGTGCCACCTTGCGTGTGGGAAACCTCTGGCGTGATGCGGAATTCCAGGAGTCACCCGGCAATTTAAGGCCGCAGGACCCTGAACCATTGTACAGGCTTTTTCCCTGGGAAACAAAACTCACAAGCCACTGTTCTGGGTGTCAGTTTTCAGGACCCACTTGGCACTCTTAAACCAGACCAAGGTAGAACTGGTGCCACCTTGCGTCTGGGAGGCATCCTGCGAGAGGCCGAATTCCAGGAGTCACCCGGCAATTTAAGGCCGCAGGACCCTGAACCATTGTACAGGCTTTTTTCCTTGGAAACAAAACTCACAAGACACTGTTCTGGGTGTCAGTTTTCAGGACCCACTTGGCACTCTCAAACCAGACCAAGTGTGCAGTGGTGCCAACTTGCGTCTTGGAAGCATCCTGCGAGAGGCGGAATTCCAGGAGGCACCCGGCAATTTAAGGCCGCAGGACCCTGAACCATTGTACAGGCTTTTTCCCTGGGAAACAAAACTCACAAGCCACTGTTCTGGGTGTCAGTTTTCAGGACCCACTTGGCACTCTCAAACCAGACCAAGTTGGCACTGGTGCCACCTTGCGTCTCGGAGGCATCCTTCGAGATGCGGATCTCCAGGTGCCACCCGGCTATTAAAGGCGGCATTAACCTAAACCATTGTACAGGCTTTTTCCCTGCAAAGCAAACTCACAAGCCACTGTTCTGGGTGTCAGTTTGCAGGAGCCACCTGGCACTCTCAAACCAGACCAAATTGGCACTGGTGCCTCCTTGCGTCTGGGAGGCATCCTGCGAGAAGCGCAATTCCAGGAGGCACCCGGCAATTTAAGGCCGCAGGACCCTGAACCATTGTACAGGCTTTTTCCCTGGGAAACAAAACTCACAAGCCACTGTTCTGGGTGTCAGTTTTCAGGACCCACTTGACACTCTTAAACCAGACCAAGTTGGCACTGGTGCCTCCTTGTGTCTGGGAGGCATCCTGCGAGAGGCCGAATTCCAGGAGGCACCCGGCAATTTAAGGCCTCAGGCCCCTGAACCATTGTACAGGCTTTTTCCCTGGGAAACAAAACTCACAAGCCACTGTTCTGGGTGTCAGTTTTCAGGACCTACTTGGCACTCTCAAACCAGACCAAGTTGGAACTGGTGCCACTTTGCGTCTCGCTAACCTCTGGCGTGATGCGGAATTCCAGGAGGCACCCCGCAATTTAAGGCCGCAGGACCCTGAACCATTGTACAGGCTTTTTCCCTGGGAAACAAAACTCACAAGCCACTGTTCTGGGTGTCAGTTTGCAGGACCCACTTGGCACTCTCAAACCAGACCAAGTTGGCACTGGTGCCACCTTGCGTCTGGGAGGCATCCTGCGAGAGGCGGATCTCCAGGAGGCACCCGGCAATTTAAGGCCGCAGGACCCTGAACCATTGTACAGGCTTTTTCCCTGGGAAACAAAACTCACAAGCCACTGTTCTGGGTGTCAGTTTTCAGGACCCACCTGGCACTCTCAAACCAGACCAAGTTGGCACTGGTGCCACCTTGCGTCTGGGAGGCATCCTGCGAGAGGCCGAATTCCAGGAGGCACCCGGCAATTTAAGGCCTCAGGCCCCTGAACCTTTGTACAGGCTTTTTCCCTGGGAAACAAAACTCACAAGCCACTGTTCTGGGTGTCAGTTTTCAGGACCCACTTGACACTCTCAAACCAGACCAAGTTGGCACTGGTGCCACCTTGCGTCTGGGAGGCATTCTGCGAGAGGCCGAATTCCAGGAGGCACCCGGCAATTTAAGTCCGCATTACCCTGAACCATTGTACAGGCTTTTTCCCTGGGAAACAAAACTCACAAGCCACTGTTCTGGGTGTCAGTTTGCAGGAGCCACCTGGCACTCTCAAACCAGACCAAGTTGGCACTGGTGCCACCTTGCGTCTGGGAGGCATCCTGCGAGAGGCACAATTCCAGGAGGCACCCGGCAGTTTAAGGCCTCAGGACTCTGAACCATTGTACAGGCTTTTTCCCTGGGAAACAAAACTCACAAGCCACTGTTCTGGGTGTCAGTTTTCAGGACCTACATGGCACTCTTAAACCAGACCAAGGTAGAACTGGTGCCACCTTGCGTCTGGGAGGCATCCTGCGAGAGGCCGAATTCCAGGAGGCACCCGGCAATTTAAGGCCGCAGGACCCTGAACCATTGTACAGGCTTTTTTCCTGGGAAACAAAACTCACAAGACACTGTTCTGGGTGTCAGTTGTCAGGACCCACTTGGCACTCTCAAACCAGACCAAGTTGGCACTGGTGCCAACTTGCGTCTTGGAGGCATCCTGCGAGAGGCGGAATTCCAGGAGGCACCCGGCAATTTAAGGCCGCAGGACCCTGAACCATTGTACAGGCTTTTTCCCTGGGAAACAAAACTCACAAGCCACTGTTCTGGGTGTCAGTTTTCAGGACCCACTTGACACTCTCAAACCAGACCAAGTTGGCACTGGTGCCACCTTGCGTCTCGGAGGCATCCTTCGAGATGCGGATCTCCAGGTGCCACCCGGCTATTAAAGGCGGCATTAACCTAAACCATTGTACAGGCTTTTTCCCTGCAAAGAAAACTCACAAGCCACTGTTCTGGGTGTCAGTTTGCAGGAGCCACCTGGCACTCTCAAACCAGACCAAATTGGCACTGGTGCCTCCTTGCGTCTGGGAGGCATCCTGCGAGAAGCGCAATTCCTGGAGGCACCCGGCAATTTAAGGCCGCAGGACCCTTAACCATTGTACAGGATTTTTCTCTGGGAAACAAAACTCACAAGCCACTGTTCTGGGTGTCAGTTTTCAGGACCCACTTGGCACTCTTAAACCAGACCAAGGTTGCACTGGTGCCACCTTGCGTCTGGGAGGCATCCTGCGAGAGCCTGAATTCCAGGAGGCACCCGGCAATTTAAGGCCTCAGGCCCCTGAACCATTGTACAGGCATTTTCCCTGGGAAACAAAACTCACAAGCCACTGTTCTGGGTGTCAGTTTTCAGGACCCACTTGGCACTCTTAAACCAGACCAAGTTGGCACTGGTGCCTCCTTGTGTCTGGGAGGCATCCTGCGAGAGGCCGAATTCCAGGAGGCACCCGGCAATTTAAGGCCTCAGGCCCCTGAACCATTGTACAGGCTTTTTCCCTGGGAAACAAAACTCACAAGCCACTGTTCTGGGTGTCAGTTTTCAGGACCTCCTTGGCACTCTCAAACCAGACCAAGTTGGAACTGGTGCCACCTTGCGTCTGGGAAACCTCTGGCGTGATGCGGAATTCCAGGAGGCACCCGGCAATTTAAGTCTGCAGGACCCTGAACCATTGTACAGGCTTTTTCCCTGGGAAACAAAACTCACAAGCCACTGTTCTGGGTGTCAGTTTGCAGGACCCACTTGGCACTCTCAAACCAGACCAAGTTGGCACTGGTGCCACCATGCGTCTGGGAGGCATCCTGCGAGAGGCGGATCTCCAGGAGGCACCCGGCAATTTAAGGCCGCAAGACCCTGAACCATTGTACAGGCTTTTTCCCTGGGAAACAAAACTCACAAGCCACTGTTCTGGGTGTCAGTTTGCAGGACCCACCTGGCACTCTCAAACAAGACCAAGTTGGCACTGGTGCCACCTTGCGTCTGGGAGGCATCATGGAGAGGCGCAATTCCAGGAGGCACCCGGCAATTTAAGGCCGTAGGATAGTGAACCATTGTACAGGCTTTTTCCCTGGGAAAAAAAACTCACAAGCCACTGTTCTGGGTGTCAGTTTTCAGGACCCACTGGACACTCTCAAACCAGACCAAGTTGGCACTGGTGCCTCCTTGTGTCTGGGAGGCATTCTGCGAGAGGCCGAATTCCAGGAGGCACCCGGCAATTTAAGTCCGCAGGACCCTGAACCATTGTACAGGCTTTTTCCCTGGGAAACAAAACTCACAAGCCACTGTTCTGGGTGTCAGTTTTCAGGACCCACTTGACACTCTCAAACCAGACCAAGTTGGCACTGGTGCCACCTTGCGTCTGGGAGGCATCCTGCGAGATGCGGATCTCCAGGTGGCACCCGGCTATTAAAGGCGGCATTAACCTAAACCATTTTACAGGCTTTTCCCTGGGAAACATAACTCACAAGCCACTGTTCTGGGTGTCATTTTTCAGGACCCACCTGGCACTCTCAAACCAGACCAAGTTGGCACTGGTGCCACCTTGCGTCTGGGAGGCATCCTGCGAGAGGCGCAATTCCAGGAGGCACCCGGCAGTTTAAGGCCGCAGGACCCTGAACCATTGTACAGGCTTTTTCCCTGGGAAACAAAACTCACAAGCCACTGTTCTGGGTGTCAGTTTTCAAAACACACTTGGCGCTCTTAAACCAGACCAAGTTGGCACTGGTGCCACCTTGCGTCTGGGAGGCATCTTGCGAGAGCCTGAATTCCAGGAGGCACCCCGTAATTTAAGGCCTCAGGACCCTGAACCATTGTACAGGCTTTTTCCCTGGGAAAGAAAACTCACAAGCCACTGTTCTGGGTGTCAGTTTTCAGGACCCACTTGGCACTCTTAAACCAGACCAAGTTGGCACTGGTGCCTCCTTGTGTCTGGGAGACATCCTGCGAGAGGCCGAATTCCAGGAGGGACCCGGCAATTTAAGGCCTCAGGCCCCTGAACCATTGTACAGGCTTTTTCCCTGGGAAACAAAACTCACAAGCCACTGTTCTGGGTGTCAGTTTTCAGGACCCACTTGGCACTCTTAAACCAGACCAAGTTGGCACTGGTGTTGCTTAGCGTCTGGGAAAAATCTGGCGAGATGCGGATCTCCAGGAGGCACCCGGCAATTTAAGGCCGCAGGACCCTGAACCATTTTACAGGCTTTTTCCCTGGGAAAACAAAACTCACAAGCCACTGTTCTGGGTGTCAGTTTTCAGGACACACTTGACACTCTCAAACCAGACCAAGTTGGCACTGGCGCCTCCTTGTGTCTGGAAGGCATCCTGCGAGAGGCGGATCTCCAGGTGGCACCCGGCTATTAAAGGCGACATTAACCTAAACCATTTTACAGGCTTTTTCCCTGGGAAAGAAAACTCACAAGCCACTGTTCTGGGTGTCAGTTTGCAGGAGCCACCTGGCACTCTCAAACCAGACCAAGTTGGCACTGGTGCCACCTTGCGTCTGGGAGGCATCCTGCGAGAGGCGCAATTCAAGGAGGCACCCTGCAATTTAAGGCCGCAGGACCCTGAACCATTGTACAGGCTTTTTCCCTGGGAAACAAAACTCACAAGCCACTGTTCTGGGTGTCAGTTTTCAGGACCCACTTGGCACTCTTAAACCAGACCAAGTTGGAACTGGTGCCACCTTGCGTCTGGGAGGCATCCTGCGAGAGGCGGAATTCCAGGAGTCACCCGGCAATTTAAGGCCTCAGGCCCCTGAACCATTGTACAGGCTTTTTCCCTGGGAAACAAAACTCACAAGCCACTGTTCTGGGTGTCAGTTTTCAGGACCCACTTGACACTCTCAAACCAGACCAAGTTGGCACTGGTGCCACCTTGCGTCTGGGAGGCATCCTGCGAGAGGCGGAATTCCAGGAGGCACCCGGCAATTTAAAGCCGCAGGACCCTGAACCATTGTACAGGCTTTTTTCCTGGGAAACAAAACTCACAAGCCAGTGTTCTGGGTGTCAGTTTTCAGGACCCACTTGACACTCTCAAACCAGACCAAGTTGGCACTGGTGCCACCTTGCGTCTGGGAGGCATCCTGCGAGAGGCGCAGTTACAGGAGGCACCCGGCAATTTAAGGCCGCAGGCCCCTGAACCATTGTACAGGCTTTTTCCCTGGGAAACAAAACTCACAAGCCACTGTTCTGGGTGTCAGTTTTCAGGACCCACTTGGCACTCTTAAACCAGACCAAGTTGGCACTGGTGTTGCTTAGTGTCTGGGAAAAATCTGGCGAGATGCGGAATTCCAGGAGGCACCCGGCAATTTAAGGCCGCAGGACCCTGAACCATTTTACAGGCATTTTCCCTGGGAAAACAAAACTCACAAGCCACTGTTCTGGGTGTCAGTTTTCAGGACACACTTGGCACTCTCAAACCAGACCAAGTTGGCACTGGTGCCTCCTTTTGTCTGGGAGGCATCCTGCGAGAGGCCGAATTCCAGGAGGCACCCGGCAATTTAAGGCCTCAGGCCCCTGAACCATTGTACAGGCTTTTTCCCTGGGAAACAAAACTCACAAGCCACTGTTCTGGGTGTCAGTTTGCAGGACCCACTTGGCACTTTTAAACCCGACCAAGTTGGCACTGGTGCCACCTTGCGTCTGGGAGGCATCCTGCGAGAGGCCGAATTCCAGGAGGCACCCGGCAATTTAAGGCCTCAGGCCCCTGAACCATTGTACAGGCTTTTTCCCTGGGAAACAAAACTCACAAGCCACTGTTCTGGGTGTCAGTTTTCAGGACCCACTTGACACTCTCAAAGCAGACCAAGTTGGCACTGGTGCCACCTTGCGTCTGGGAGGCATCCTGCGAGAGCCTGAATTCCAGGAGGCACCCGGCAATTTAAGGCCGCATTACCCTGAACCATTGTACAGGCTTTTTCCCTGGGAAACAAAACTCACAAGCCACTGTTCTGGGTGTCAGTTTTCAGGACACACTTGGCACTCTTAAACCAGACCAAGTTGGAACTGGTGCCACCTTGCGTCTGGGAGGCATCCTGCGAGTGGCCGAATTCCAGGAGGCACCCGGCAATTTAAGGCCTCAGGCCCCTGAACCATTGTACAGGCTTTTTCCCTGGGAAACAAAACTCACAAGCCACTGTTCTGGGTGTCAGTTTTAAGGACACACTTGGCACTCTTAAACCAGACCAAGTTGCACTGGTGCCACCTTGCGTCTGGGAGGCATCCGGCAAGAGCCTGAATTCCAGGAGGCACCCGGCAATTTAAGGCCGCATTACCCTGAACCATTGTACAGGCATTTTCCCTGGGAAACAAAACTCACAAGCCACTGTTCTGGGTGTCAGTTTTCAGGACCCACTTGGCACTCTTAAACCAGACCAAGTTGGCACTGGTGCCTCCTTGTGTCTGGGAGGCATCCTGCGAGAGGCCGAATTCCAGGAAGGACCCGGCAATTTAAGGCCTCAGGCCCCTGAACCATTGTACAGGCTTTTTCCCTGGGAAACAAAACTCACAAGCCACTGTTCTGGGTGTCAGTTTTCAGGACCCACTTGGCACTCTTAAACCAGACCAAGTTGGAACTGGTGCCACCTTGCGTCTGGGAAACCTCTGGCGTGATGCGGAATTCCAGGAGTCACCCGGCAATTTAAGGCCGCAGGACCCTGAACCATTGTACAGGCTTTTTCCCTGGGAAACAAAACTCACAAGCCACTGTTCTGGGTGTCAGTTTGCAGGACCCACTTGGCACTCTCAAACCAGACCAAGTTGGCACTGGTGCCACCTTGCGTCTGGGAGGCATCCTGCGAGAGGCGGATCTCCAGGAGGCACCCGGCAATTTAAGGCCGCAGGACCCTGAACCATTGTACAGGCTTTTTCCCTGGGAAACAAAACTCACAAGCCACTGTTCTGGGTGTCAGTTTTCAGGACCCACCTGGCACTCTCAAACCAGACCAAGTTGGCACTGGTGCCACCTTGCGTCTGGGAGGCATCCTGCGAGAGGCCGAATTCCAGGAGGCACCCGGCAATTTAAGGCCTCAGGCCCCTGAACCTTTGTACAGGCTTTTTCCCTGGGAAACAAAACTCACAAGCCACTGTTCTGGGTGTCAGTTTTCAGGACCCACTTGACACTCTCAAACCAGACCAAGTTGGCACTGGTGCCACCTTGCGTCTGGGAGGCATTCTGCGAGAGGCCGAATTCCAGGAGGCACCCGGCAATTTAAGTCCGCATTACCCTGAACCATTGTACAGGCTTTTTCCCTGGGAAACAAAACTCACAAGCCACTGTTCTGGGTGTCAGTTTGCAGGAGCCACCTGGCACTCTCAAACCAGACCAAGTTGGCACTGGTGCCACCTTGCGTCTGGGAGGCATCCTGCGAGAGGCACAATTCCAGGAGGCACCCGGCAGTTTAAGGCCTCAGGACTCTGAACCATTGTACCGGCTTTTTCCCTGGGAAACAAAACTCACAAGCCACTGTTCTGGGTGTCAGTTTTCAGGACCTACATGGCACTCTTAAACCAGACCAAGGTAGAACTGGTGCCACCTTGCGTCTGGGAGGCATCCTGCGAGAGGCCGAATTCCAGGAGGCACCCGGCAATTTAAGGCCGCAGGACCCTGAACCATTGTACAGGCTTTTTTCCTGGGAAACAAAACTCACAAGACACTGTTCTGGGTGTCAGTTGTCAGGACCCACTTGGCACTCTCAAACCAGACCAAGTTGGCACTGGTGCCAACTTGCGTCTTGGAGGCATCCTGCGAGAGGCGGAATTCCAGGAGGCACCCGGCAATTTAAGGCCGCAGGACCCTGAACCATTGTACAGGCTTTTCCCTGGGAAACAAAACTCACAAGCCACTGTTCTGGGTGTCAGTTTTCAGGACCCACTTGACACTCTCAAACCAGACCAAGTTGGCACTGGTGCCACCTTGCGTCTCGGAGGCATCCTTCGAGATGCGGATCTCCAGGTGCCACCCGGCTATTAAAGGCGGCATTAACCTAAACCATTGTACAGGCTTTTTCCCTGCAAAGAAAACTCACAAGCCACTGTTCTGGGTGTCAGTTTGCAGGAGCCACCTGGCACTCTCAAACCAGACCAAATTGGCACTGGTGCCTCCTTGCGTCTGGGAGGCATCCTGCGAGAAGCGCAATTCCTGGAGGCACCCGGCAATTTAAGGCCGCAGGACCCTGAACCATTGTACAGGATTTTTCTCTGGGAAACAAAACTCACAAGCCACTGTTCTGGGTGTCAGTTTTCAGGACCCACTTGGCACTCTTAAACCAGACCAAGGTTGCACTGGTGCCACCTTGCGTCTGGGAGGCATCCTGCGAGAGCCTGAATTCCAGGAGGCACCCGGCAATTTAAGGCCTCAGGCCCCTGAACCATTGTACAGGCATTTTCCCTGGGAAACAAAACTCACAAGCCACTGTTCTGGGTGTCAGTTTTCAGGACCCACTTGGCACTCTTAAACCAGACCAAGTTGGCACTGGTGCCTCCTTGTGTCTGGGAGGCATCCTGCGAGAGGCCGAATTCCAGGAGGCACCCGGCAATTTAAGGCCTCAGGCCCCTGAACCATTGTACAGGCTTTTTCCCTGGGAAACAAAACTCACAAGCCACTGTTCTGGGTGTCAGTTTTCAGGACCCACTTGACACTCTCAAACCAGACCAAGTTGGCACTGGTGCCACCTTGCGTCTGGGAGGCATCCTGCGAGAGGCCGAATTCCAGGAGGCACCCGGCAATTTAAGTCCGCAGGACCCTGAACCATTGTACAGGCTTTTTCCCTGGGAAACAAAACTCACAAGCCACTGTTCTGGGTGTCAGTTTGCAGGACCCACTTGGCACTCTCAAACCAGACCAAGTTGGCACTGGTGCCACCATGCGTCTGGGAGGCATCCTGCGAGAGGCGGATCTCCAGGAGGCACCCGGCAATTTAAGGCCGCAAGACCCTGAACCATTGTACAGGCTTTTTCCCTGGGAAACAAAACTCACAAGCCACTGTTCTGGGTGTCAGTTTTCAGGACCCACTTGGCACTCTCAAACAAGACCAAGTTGGCACTGGTGCCACCTTGCGTCTGGGAGGCATCCTGCGAGAGGCGGAATTCCAGGAGTCACCCGGCAATTTAAGGCCGTAGGATAGTGAACCATTGTACAGGCTTTTTCCCTGGGAAAAAAAACTCACAAGCCACTGTTCTGGGTGTCAGTTTTCAGGACCCACTGGACACTCTCAAACCAGACCAAGTTGGCACTGGTGCCACCTTGCGTCTGGGAGGCATCCTGCGAGAGGCGCAATTCCAGGAGGCACCCGGCAGTTTAAGGCCGCAGGACCCTGAACCATTGTACAGGCTTTTTCCCTGGGAAACAAAACTCACAAGCCATAGTTCTGGGTGTCAGTTTTCAAAACACACTTGGCGCTCTTAAACCAGACCAAGTTGGCACTGGTGCCACCTTGCGTCTGGGAGGCATCTTGCGAGAGCCTGAATTCCAGGAGGCACCCCGTAATTTAAGGCCTCAGGACCCTGAACCATTGTACAGGCTTTTTCCCTGGGAAAGAAAACTCACAAGCCACTGTTCTGGGTGTCAGTTTTCAGGACCCACTTGGCACTCTTAAACCAGACCAAGTTGGCACTGGTGCCTCCTTGTGTCTGGGAGACATCCTGCGAGAGGCCGAATTCCAGGAGGGACCCGGCAATTTAAGGCCTCAGGCCCCTGAACCATTGTACAGGCTTTTTCCCTGGGAAACAAAACTCACAAGCCACTGTTCTGGGTGTCAGTTTTCAGGACCCACTTGGCACTCTTAAACCAGACCAAGTTGGCACTGGTGTTGCTTAGCGTCTGGGAAAAATCTGGCGAGATGCGGATCTCCAGGAGGCACCCGGCAATTTAAGGCCGCAGGACCCTGAACCATTTTACAGGCTTTTTCCCTGGGAAAACAAAACTCACAAGCCACTGTTCTGGGTGTCAGTTTTCAGGACACACTTGACACTCTCAAACCAGACCAAGTTGGAACTGGCGCCTCCTTGTGTCTGGAAGGCATCCTGCGAGAGGCGGATCTCCAGGTGGCACCCGGCTATTAAAGGCGACATTAACCTAAACCATTTTACAGGCTTTTTCCCTGGGAAAGAAAACTCACAAGCCACTGTTCTGGGTGTCAGTTTGCAGGAGCCACCTGGCACTCTCAAACCAGACCAAGTTGGCACTGGTGCCACCTTGCGTCTGGGAGGCATCCTGCGAGAGGCGCAATTCAAGGAGGCACCCTGCAATTTAAGGCCGCAGGACCCTGAACCATTGTACAGGCTTTTTCCCTGGGAAACAAAACTCACAAGCCACTGTTCTGGGTGTCAGTTTTCAGGACCCACTTGGCACTCTTAAACCAGACCAAG
Source organism: Fringilla coelebs (assembly GCF_963513975.1). NCBI lineage: Eukaryota > Metazoa > Chordata > Aves > Passeriformes > Fringillidae > Fringilla > Fringilla coelebs. The sequence continues at coordinate 1,310,190 of NW_028167521.1, read as the reverse complement.
TTGGAACTGGTGCCACCTTGCGTCTGGGAGGCATCCTGCGAGAGGCGGAATTCCAGGAGTCACCCGGCAATTTAAGGCCTCAGGCCCCTGAACCATTGTACAGGCTTTTTCCCTGGGAAACAAAACTCACAAGCCACTGTTCTGGGTGTCAGTTTTCAGGACCCACTTGACACTCTCAAACCAGACCAAGTTGGCACTGGTGCCACCTTGCGTCTGGGAGGCATCCTGCGAGAGGCGGAATTCCAGGAGGCACCCGGCAATTTAAAGCCGCAGGACCCTGAACCATTGTACAGGCTTTTTTCCTGGGAAACAAAACTCACAAGCCAGTGTTCTGGGTGTCAGTTTTCAGGACCCACTTGACACTCTCAAACCAGACCAAGTTGGCACTGGTGCCACCTTGCGTCTGGGAGGCATCCTGCGAGAGGCGCAGTTACAGGAGGCACCCGGCAATTTAAGGCCGCAGGCCCCTGAACCATTGTACAGGCTTTTTCCCTGGGAAACAAAACTCACAAGCCACTGTTCTGGGTGTCAGTTTTCAGGACCCACTTGGCACTCTTAAACCAGACCAAGTTGGCACTGGTGTTGCTTAGCGTCTGGGAAAAATCTGGCGAGATGCGGAATTCCAGGAGGCACCCGGCAATTTAAGGCCGCAGGACCCTGAACCATTTTACAGGCATTTTCCCTGGGAAAACAAAACTCACAAGCCACTGTTCTGGGTGTCAGTTTTCAGGACACACTTGGCACTCTCAAACCAGACCAAGTTGGCACTGGTGCCTCCTTTTGTCTGGGAGGCATCCTGCGAGAGGCCGAATTCCAGGAGGCACCCGGCAATTTAAGGCCTCAGGCCCCTGAACCATTGTACAGGCTTTTTCCCTGGGAAACAAAACTCACAAGCCACTGTTCTGGGTGTCAGTTTTCAGGACCCACTTGGCACTTTTAAACCAGACCAAGTTGGCACTGGTGCCACCTTGCGTCTGGGAGGCATCCTGCGAGAGGCCGAATTCCAGGAGGCACCCGGCAATTTAAGGCCTCAGGCCCCTGAACCATTGTACAGGCTTTTTCCCTGGGAAACAAAACTCACAAGCCACTGTTCTGGGTGTCAGTTTTCAGGACCCACTTGACACTCTCAAACCAGACCAAGTTGGCACTGGTGCCACCTTGCGTCTGGGAGGCATCCTGCGAGAGCCTGAATTCCAGGAGGCACCCGGCAATTTAAGGCCGCATTACCCTGAACCATTGTACAGGCTTTTTTCCTGGGAAACAAAACTCACAAGCCACTGTTCTGGGTGTCAGTTTTCAGGACACACTTGGCACTCTTAAACCAGACCAAGTTGGAACTGGTGCCACCTTGCGTCTGGGAGGCATCCTGCGAGTGGCCGAATTCCAGGAGGCACCCGGCAATTTAAGGCCTCAGGCCCCTGAACCATTGTACAGGCTTTTTCCCTGGGAAACAAAACTCACAAGCCACTGTTCTGGGTGTCAGTTTTAAGGACACACTTGGCACTCTTAAACCAGACCAAGTTGGAACTGGTGCCACCTTGCGTCTGGGAGGCATTCGGCAAGAGCCTGAATTCCAGGAGGCACCCGGCAATTTAAGGCCGCATTACCCTGAACCATTGTACAGGCATTTTCCCTGGGAAACAAAACTCACAAGCCACTGTTCTGGGTGTCAGTTTTCAGGACCCACTTGGCACTCTTAAACCAGACCAAGTTGGCACTGGTGCCTCCTTGTGTCTGGGAGGCATCCTGCGAGAGGCCGAATTCCAGGAAGGACCCGGCAATTTAAGGCCTCAGGCCCCTGAACCATTGTACAGGCTTTTTCCCTGGGAAACAAAACTCACAAGCCACTGTTCTGGGTGTCAGTTTTCAGGACCCACTTGGCACTCTTAAACCAGACCAAGTTGGAACTGGTGCCACCTTGCGTCTGGGAAACCTCTGGCGTGATGCGGAATTCCAGGAGTCACCCGGCAATTTAAGGCCGCAGGACCCTGAACCATTGTACAGGCTTTTTCCCTGGGAAACAAAACTCACAAGCCACTGTTCTGGGTGTCAGTTTTCAGGACCCACTTGGCACTCTTAAACCAGACCAAGTTGGAACTGGTGCCACCTTGCGTCTGGGAAACCTCTGGCGTGATGCGGAATTCCAGGAGTCACCCGGCAATTTAAGGCCGCAGGACCCTGAACCATTGTACAGGCTTTTTCCCTGGGAAACAAAACTCTCAAGCCACTGTTCTGGGTGTCAGTTTGCAATACCCACTTGGCACTCTCAAACCAGACCAAGGTAGAACTGGTGCCACCATGTGTCTGGGAGGCATCCTGCAAGAGGCGGATCTCCAGGAGGCACCCGGCAATTTAAGGCCGCAGGACCCTGAACCATTGTACAGGCTTTTTCCCTGGGAAACAAAACTCACAAGCCACTGTTCTGGGTGTCAGTTTTCAGGACCCACTTGGCACTCTTAAACCAGACCAAGTTGGAACTGGTGCCACCTTGCGTCTGGGAAACCTCTGGCGTGATGCGGAATTCCAGGAGTCACCCGGCAATTTAAGGCCGCAGGACCCTGAACCATTGTACAGGCTTCTTCCCGGGGAAACAAAACTCACAAGCCACTGTTCTGGGTGTCAGTTTGCAATACCCACTTGGCACTCTCAAACCAGACCAAGGTAGAACTGGTGCCACCATGTGTCTGTGAGGCATCCTGCAAGAGGCGGATCTCCAGGAGGCACCCGGCAATTTAAGGCCGCAGGACCCTGAACCATTGTACAGGCTTTTTCCCTGGGAAACAAAACTCACAAGCCACTGTTCTGGGTGTCAGTTTTCAGGACCCACTTGACACTCTCAAACCAGACCAAGTTGGCACTGGTGCCACCTTGCGTCTGGGAGGCATCCTGCGAGAGGCGGATCTCCAGCTGCCACCCGGCTATTAAAGGCGGCATTAACCTAAACCATTTTACAGGCTTTTTCCCTGGGAAAGAAAACTCACAAGCCACTGTTCTGGGTGTCAGTTTGCAGGAGCCACCTGGAACTCTCAAACCAGACCAAGTTGGCACTGGTGCCACCTTGCGTCTGGGAGGCATCCTGCGAGAGGCGCAATTCCAGGAGACACCCGGCTTTTTAAGGCCGCAGGACCCTGAACCATTGTACAGGCTTTTTCCCTGGGAAACAAAACTCACAAGCCACTGTTCTGGGTGTCAGTTTTCAGGACCCACTTGGCACTCTTAAACCAGACCAAGTTGGCACTGGTGTTGCTTAGCGTATGGGAAAAATCTGGCGAGATGCGGAATTCCAGGAGGCACCCGGCAATTTAAGGCCGCAGGACCCTGAACCATTTTACAGGCTTTTTCCCTGGGAAAACAAAACTCACAAGCCACTGTTCTGGGTGTCAGTTTTCAGGACACACTTGGCACTCTCAAACCAGACCAAGTTGGCACTGGTGCCACCTTGCGTCTGGGAGGCATCCTGCGAGACGCCGAATTCCAGGAGGCACCCGGCAATTTAAGGCCTCAGGCCCCTGAACCATTGTACAGGCTTTTTCCCTGGGAAACAAAACTCACAAGCCACTGTTCTGGGTGTCAGTTTTCAGGACACACTTGGCACTCTTAAACCAGACCAAGTTGGAACTGGTGCCACCTTGCGTCTGGGAGGCATCCTGCGAGTGGCCGAATTCCAGGAGGCACCCGGCAATTTAAGGCCTCAGGCCCCTGAACCATTGTACAGGCTTTTTCCCTGGGAAACAAAACTCACAAGCCACTGTTCTGGGTGTCAGTTTTAAGGACACACTTGGCACTCTTAAACCAGACCAAGTTGCACTGGTGCCACCTTGCGTCTGGGAGGCATCCTGCGAGAGCCTGAATTCCAGGAGGCACCCGGCAATTTAAGGCCTCAGGCCCCTGAACCATTCTACAGGCATTTTCCCTGGGAAACAAAACTCACAAGCCACTGTTCTGGGTGTCAGTTTTCAGGACCCACTTGGCACTCTTAAACCAGACCAAGTTGGCACTGGTGCCTCCTTGTGTCTGGGAGGCATCCTGCGAGAGGCCGAATTCCAGGAAGGACCCGGCAATTTAAGGCCTCAGGCCCCTGAACCATTGTACAGGCTTTTTCCCTGGGAAACAAAACTCACAAGCCACTGTTCTGGGTGTCAGTTTTCAGGACCCACTTGGCACTCTTAAACCAGACCAAGTTGGAACTGGTGCCACCTTGCGTCTGGGAAACCTCTGGCGTGATGCGGAATTCCAGGAGTCACCCGGCAATTTAAGGCCGCAGGACCCTGAACCATTGTACAGGCTTTTTCCCTGGGAAACAAAACTCTCAAGCCTCTGTTCTGGGTGTCAGTTTGCAATACCCACTTGGCACTCTCAAACCAGACCAAGGTAGAACTGGTGCCACCATGTGTCTGAGAGGCATCCTGCAAGAGGCGGATCTCCAGGAGGCACCCGGCAATTTAAGGCCGCAGGACCCTGAACCATTGTACAGGCTTTTTCCCTGGGAAACAAAACTCACAAGCCACTGTTCTGGGTGTCAGTTTTCAGGACCCACTTGGCACTCTTAAACCAGACCAAGTTGGAACTGGTGCCACCTTGCGTCTGGGAAACCTCTGGCGTGATGCGGAATTCCAGGAGTCACCCGGCAATTTAAGGCCGCATTACCCTGAACCATTGTACAGGCTTTTTCCCTGGGAAACAAAACTCTCAAGCCACTGTTCTGGGTGTCAGTTTGCAATACCCACTTGGCACTCTCAAACCAGACCAAGGTAGAACTGGTGCCACCATGTGTCTGTGAGGCATCCTGCGAGAGGCCGAATTCCAGGAGGCACCCGGCAATTTAAGGCCTCAGGCCCCTGAACCATTGTACAGGCTTTTTCCCTGGGAAACAAAACTCACAAGCCACTGTTCTGGGTGTCAGTTTTCAGGACCCACTTGACACTCTCAAACCAGACCAAGTTGGCACTGGTGCCACCTTGCGTCTGGGAGGCATCCTGCGAGAGGCGGATCTCCAGCTGCCACCCGGCTATTAAAGGCGGCATTAACCTAAACCATTTTACAGGCTTTTTCCCTGGGAAAGAAAACTCACAAGCCACTGTTCTGGGTGTCAGTTTGCAGGAGCCACCTGGAACTCTCAAACCAGACCAAGTTGGCACTGGTGCCACCTTGCGTCTGGGAGGCATCCTGCGAGAGGCGCAATTCCAGGAGACACCCGGCTTTTTAAGGCCGCAGGACCCTGAACCATTGTACAGGCTTTTTCCCTGGGAAACAAAACTCACAAGCCACTGTTCTGGGTGTCAGTTTTCAGGACCCACTTGGCACTCTTAAACCAGACCAAGTTGGCACTGGTGTTGCTTAGCGTATGGGAAAAATCTGGCGAGATGCGGAATTCCAGGAGGCACCCGGCAATTTAAGGCCGCAGGACCCTGAACCATTTTACAGGCTTTTTCCCTGGGAAAACAAAACTCACAAGCCACTGTTCTGGGTGTCAGTTTTCAGGACACACTTGGCACTCTCAAACCAGACCAAGTTGGCACTGGTGCCACCTTGCGTCTGGGAGGCATCCTGCGAGACGCCGAATTCCAGGAGGCACCCGGCAATTTAAGGCCTCAGGCCCCTGAACCATTGTACAGGCTTTTTCCCTGGGAAACAAAACTCACAAGCCACTGTTCTGGGTGTCAGTTTTCAGGACACACTTGGCACTCTTAAACCAGACCAAGTTGGAACTGGTGCCACCTTGCGTCTGGGAGGCATCCTGCGAGTGGCCGAATTCCAGGAGGCACCCGGCAATTTAAGGCCTCAGGCCCCTGAACCATTGTACAGGCTTTTTCCCTGGGAAACAAAACTCACAAGCCACTGTTCTGGGTGTCAGTTTTAAGGACACACTTGGCACTCTTAAACCAGACCAAGTTGCACTGGTGCCACCTTGCGTCTGGGAGGCATCCTGCGATAGCCTGAATTCCAGGAGTCACCCGGCAATTTAAGGCCTCAGGCCCCTGAACCATTCTACAGGCATTTTCCCTGGGAAACAAAACTCACAAGCCACTGTTCTGGGTGTCAGTTTTCAGGACCCACTTGGCACTCTTAAACCAGACCAAGTTGGCACTGGTGCCTCCTTGTGTCTGGGAGGCATCCTGCGAGAGGCCGAATTCCAGGAAGGACCCGGCAATTTAAGGCCTCAGGCCCCTGAACCATTGTACAGGCTTTTTCCCTGGGAAACAAAACTCACAAGCCACTGTTCTGGGTGTCAGTTTTCAGGACCCACTTGGCACTCTTAAACCAGACCAAGTTGGAACTGGTGCCACCTTGCGTCTGGGAAACCTCTGGCGTGATGCGGAATTCCAGGAGTCACCCGGCAATTTAAGGCCGCAGGACCCTGAACCATTGTACAGGCTTTTTCCCTGGGAAACAAAACTCTCAAGCCACTGTTCTGGGTGTCAGTTTGCAATACCCACTTGGCACTCTCAAACCAGACCAAGGTAGAACTGGTGCCACCATGTGTCTGGGAGGCATCCTGCAAGAGGCGGATCTCCAGGAGGCACCCGGCAATTTAAGGCCGCAGGACCCTGAACCATTGTACAGGCTTTTTCCCTGGGAAACAAAACTCACAAGCCACTGTTCTGGGTGTCAGTTTTCAGGACCCACTTGGCACTCTTAAACCAGACCAAGTTGGAACTGGTGCCACCTTGCGTCTGGGAAACCTCTGGCGTGATGCGGAATTCCAGGAGTCACCCGGCAATTTAAGGCCGCATTACCCTGAACCATTGTACAGGCTTTTTCCCTGGGAAACAAAACTCTCAAGCCACTGTTCTGGGTGTCAGTTTGCAATACCCACTTGGCACTCTCAAACCAGACCAAGGTAGAACTGGTGCCACCATGTGTCTGTGAGGCATCCTGCAAGAGGCGGATCTCCAGGAGGCACCCGGCAATTTAAGGCCGCAGGACCCTGAACCATTGTACAGGCTTTTTCCCTGGGAAACAAAACTCACAAGCCACTGTTCTGGGTGTCAGTTTTCAGGACCCACTTGACACTCTCAAACCAGACCAAGTTGGCACTGGTGCCACCTTGCGTCTGGGAGGCATCCTGCGAGAGGCGGATCTCCAGCTGCCACCCGGCTATTAAAGGCGGCATTAACCTAAACCATTTTACAGGCTTTTTCCCTGGGAAAGAAAACTCACAAGCCACTGTTCTGGGTGTCAGTTTGCAGGAGCCACCTGGAACTCTCAAACCAGACCAAGTTGGCACTGGTGCCACCTTGCGTCTGGGAGGCATCCTGCGAGAGGCGCAATTCCAGGAGACACCCGGCTTTTTAAGGCCGCAGGACCCTGAACCATTGTACAGGCTTTTTCCCTGGGAAACAAAACTCACAAGCCACTGTTCTGGGTGTCAGTTTTCAGGACCCACTTGGCACTCTTAAACCAGACCAAGTTGGCACTGGTGTTGCTTAGCGTATGGGAAAAATCTGGCGAGATGCGGAATTCCAGGAGGCACCCGGCAATTTAAGGCCGCAGGACCCTGAACCATTTTACAGGCTTTTTCCCTGGGAAAACAAAACTCACAAGCCACTGTTCTGGGTGTCAGTTTTCAGGACACACTTGGCACTCTCAAACCAGACCAAGTTGGCACTGGTGCCACCTTGCGTCTGGGAGGCATCCTGCGAGACGCCGAATTCCAGGAGGCACCCGGCAATTTAAGGCCGCAGGACCCTGAACCATTGTACAGGCTTTTTCCCTGGGAAACAAAACTCACAAGCCACTGTTCTGGGTGTCAGTTTTCAGGACACACTTGGCACTCTTAAACCAGACCAAGTTGGAACTGGTGCCACCTTGCGTCTGGGAGGCATCCTGCGAGTGGCCGAATTCCAGGAGGCACCCGGCAATTTAAGGCCTCAGGCCCCTGAACCATTGTACAGGCTTTTTCCCTGGGAAACAAAACTCACAAGCCACTGTTCTGGGTGTCAGTTTTAAGGACACACTTGGCACTCTTAAACCAGACCAAGTTGCACTGGTGCCACCTTGTGTCTGGGAGGCATCCTGCGAGAGGCCGAATTCCAGGAAGGACCCGGCAATTTAAGGCCTCAGGCCCCTGAACCATTGTACAGGCTTTTTCCCTGGGAAACAAAACTCACAAGCCACTGTTCTGGGTGTCAGTTTTCAGGACCCACTTGGCACTCTTAAACCAGACCAAGTTGGAACTGGTGCCACCTTGCGTCTGGGAAACCTCTGGCGTGATGCGGAATTCCAGGAGTCACCCGGCAATTTAAGGCCGCAGGACCCTGAACCATTGTACAGGCTTTTTCCCTGGGAAACAAAACTCTCAAGCCACTGTTCTGGGTGTCAGTTTGCAATACCCACTTGGCACTCTCAAACCAGACCAAGGTAGAACTGGTGCCACCATGTGTCTGGGAGGCATCCTGCAAGAGGCGGATCTCCAGGAGGCACCCGGCAATTTAAGGCCGCAGGACCCTGAACCATTGTACAGGCTTTTTCCCTGGGAAACAAAACTCACAAGCCACTGTTCTGGGTGTCAGTTTTCAGGACCCACTTGGCACTCTTAAACCAGACCAAGTTGGAACTGGTGCCACCTTGCGTCTGGGAAACCTCTGGCGTGATGCGGAATTCCAGGAGTCACCCGGCAATTTAAGGCCGCATTACCCTGAACCATTGTACAGGCTTTTTCCCTGGGAAACAAAACTCTCAAGCCACTGTTCTGGGTGCCAGTTTGCAATACCCACTTGGCACTCTCAAACCAGACCAAGGTAGAACTGGTGCCACCATGTGTCTGTGAGGCATCCTGCAAGAGGCGGATCTCCAGGAGGCACCCGGCAATATAAGGCCGCAGGACCCTGAACCATTGTACAGGCTTTTTCCCTGGGAAACAAAACTCACAAGCCACTGTTCTGGGTGTCAGTTTTCATGACCCACTTGACAATCTCAAACCAGACCAAGTTGGCACTGGTGCCACCTTGCGTCTGGGAGGCATCCTGCGAGAGGCGGATCTCCAGCTGCCACCCGGCTATTAAAGGCGGCATTAACCTAAACCATTTTACAGGCTTTTTCCCTGGGAAAGAAAACTCACAAGCCACTGTTCTGGGTGTCAGTTTGCAGGAGCCACCTGGAACTCTCAAACCAGACCAAGTTGGCACTGGTGCCACCTTGCGTCTGGGAGGCATCCTGCGAGAGGCGCAATTCCAGGAGACAACCGGCTTTTTAAGGCCGCAGGACCCTGAACCATTGTACAGGCTTTTTCCCTGGGAAACAAAACTCACAAGCCACTGTTCTGGGTGTCAGTTTTCAGGACCCACTTGGCACTCTTAAACCAGACCAAGTTGGCACTGGTGTTGCTTAGCGTATGGGAAAAATCTGGCGAGATGCTGAATTCCAGGAGGCACCCGGCAATTTAAGGCCGCAGGACCCTGAACCATTTTACAGGCTTTTTCCCTGGGAAAACAAAACTCACAAGCCACTGTTCTGGGTGTCAGTTTTCAGGACACACTTGGCACTCTCAAACCAGACCAAGTTGGCACTGGTGCCACCTTGCGTCTGGGAGGCATCCTGCGAGACGCCGAATTCCAGGAGGCACCCGGCAATTTAAGGCCTCAGGCCCCTGAACAATTGTACAGGCTTTTTCCCTGGGAAACAAAACTCACAAGCCACTGTTCTGGGTGTCAGTTTTCAGGACACACTTGGCACTCTTAAACCAGACCAAGTTGGAACTGGTGCCACCTTGCGTCTGGGAGGCATCCTGCGAGTGGCCGAATTCCAGGAGGCACCCGGCAATTTAAGGCCTCAGGCCCCTGAACCATTGTACAGGCTTTTTCCCTGGGAAACAAAACTCACAAGCCACTGTTCTGGGTGTCAGTTTTAAGGACACACTTGGCACTCTTAAACCAGACCAAGTTGCACTGGTGCCACCTTGCGTCTGGGAGGCATCCTGCGATAGCCTGAATTCCAGGAGTCACCCGGCAATTTAAGGCCTCAGGCCCCTGAACCATTCTACAGGCATTTTCCCTGGGAAACAAAACTCACAAGCCACTGTTCTGGGTGTCAGTTTTCAGGACCCACTTGGCACTCTTAAACCAGACCAAGTTGGCACTGGTGCCTCCTTGTGTCTGGGAGGCATCCTGCGAGAGGCCGAATTCCAGGAAGGACCCGGCAATTTAAGGCCTCAGGCCCCTGAACCATTGTACAGGCTTTTTCCCTGGGAAAGAAAACTCACAAGCCACTGTTCTGGGTGTCAGTTTTCAGGACCCACTTGGCACTCTTAAACCAGACCAAGTTGGAACTGGTGCCACCTTGCGTCTGGGAAACCTCTGGCGTGATGCGGAATTCCAGGAGTCACCCGGCAATTTAAGGCCGCAGGACCCTGAACCATTGTACAGGCTTTTTCCCTGGGAAACAAAACTCTCAAGCCACTGTTCTGGGTGTCAGTTTGCAATACCCACTTGGCACTCTCAAACCAGACCAAGGTAGAACTGGTGCCACCATGTGTCTGGGAGGCATCCTGCAAGAGGCGGATCTCCAGGAGGCACCCGGCAATTTAAGGCCGCAGGACCCTGAACCATTGTACAGGCTTTTTCCCTGGGAAACAAAACTCACAAGCCACTGTTCTGGGTGTCAGTTTTCAGGACCCACTTGGCACTCTTAAACCAGACCAAGTTGGAACTGGTGCCACCTTGCGTCTGGGAAACCTCTGGCGTGATGCGGAATTCCAGGAGTCACCCGGCAATTTAAGGCCGCATTACCCTGAACCATTGTACAGGCTTTTTCCCTGGGAAACAAAACTCTCAAGCCACTGTTCTGGGTGTCAGTTTGCAATACCCACTTGGCACTCTCAAACCAGACCAAGGTAGAACTGGTGCCACCATGTGTCTGTGAGGCATCCTGCAAGAGGCGGATCTCCAGGAGGCACCCGGCAATTTAAGGCCGCAGGACCCTGAACCATTGTACAGGCTTTTTCCCTGGGAAACAAAACTCACAAGCCACTGTTCTGGGTGTCAGTTTTCAGGACCCACTTGACACTCTCAAACCAGACCAAGTTGGCACTGGTGCCACCTTGCGTCTGGGAGGCATCCTGCGAGAGGCGGATCTCCAGCTGCCACCCGGCTATTAAAGGCGGCATTAACCTAAACCATTTTACAGGCTTTTTCCCTGGGAAAGAAAACTCACAAGCCACTGTTCTGGGTGTCAGTTTGCAGGAGCCACCTGGAACTCTCAAACCAGACCAAGTTGGCACTGGTGCCACCTTGCGTCTGGGAGGCATCCTGCGAGAGGCGCAATTCCAGGAGACACCCGGCTTTTTAAGGCCGCAGGACCCTGAACCATTGTACAGGCTTTTTCCCTGGGAAACAAAACTCACAAGCCACTGTTCTGGGTGTCAGTTTTCAGGACCCACTTGGCACTCTTAAACCAGACCAAGTTGGCACTGGTGTTGCTTAGCGTATGGGAAAAATCTGGCGAGATGCGGAATTCCAGGAGGCACCCGGCAATTTAAGGCCTCAGGACCCTGAACCATTTTACAGGCTTTTTCCCTGGGAAAACAAAACTCACAAGCCACTGTTCTGGGTGTCAGTTTTCAGGACACACTTGGCACTCTCAAACCAGACCAAGTTGGCACTGGTGCCACCTTGCGTCTGGGAGGCATCCTGCGAGACGCCGAATTCCAGGAGGCACCCGGCAATTTAAGGCCTCAGGCCCCTGAACCATTGTACAGGCTTTTTCCCTGGGAAACAAAACTCACAAGCCACTGTTCTGGGTGTCAGTTTTCAGGACCCACTTGGCACTCTTAAACCAGACCAAGTTGGAACGGGTGCCACCTTGCGTCTGGGAGGCATCCTGCGAGAGGCCGAATTCCAGGAGGCACCCGGCAATTTAAGGCCTCAGGCCCCTGAACCATTGTAAAGGCTTTTTCCCTGGGAAACAAAACTCACAAGCCACTGTTCTGGGTGTCAGTTTTCAGGACCCACTTGACACTCTCAAACCAGACCAAGTTGGAACAGGTGCCACCTTGCGTCTGGGAGGCATCCTGCGAGAGGCGGAATTCCAGGAGGCACCCGGCAATTTAAGGCCGCATTACCCTGAACCATTGTACAGGCTTTTTCCCTGGGAAAGAAAACTCACAAGCCACTGTTCTGGGTGTCAGTTTTCAGGACACACTTGGCACTCTTAAACCAGACCAAGTTGGAACTGGTGCCACCTTGCGTCTGGGAGGCATCCTGCGAGTGGCCGAATTCCAGGAGGCACCCGGCAATTAAGGCCTCAGGCCCCTGAACCATTGTACAGGCTTTTTCCCTGGGAAACAAAACTCACAAGCCACTGTTCTGGGTGTCAGTTTTCAGGACCCACTTGACACTCTCAAAGCAGACCAAGTTGGCACTGCTGCCACCTTGCGTCTGGGCGGCATCCTGCGCGAGGCCGAATTCAAAGAGGGAGCCGGCAATTTAAGGCCTCAGGCCCCTGAACCACTGTACAGGCTTTTTCCCTGGGAAACAAAACTCACAAGCCACTGTTCTGGCTGTCAGTTTTCATGACACACTTGGCACTCTTAAACCAGACCAAGTTGGCACTGGTGCCTCCTTGTGTCTGGGAGGCATCCTGCGAGAAGCCGAATTTCAGGAGGCACCCGGCAATTTAAGGCCTCAGTCCCCTGAACCATTCTACAGGCTTTTTCCCTGGGAAACAAAACTCACAAGCCACTGTTCTGGGTGTCACTTTGCAGGACCCACTTGGCACTCTTAAACCAGACCAAGTTGGCACTGGTGTTGCTTAGCGTCTGGGAAAAATCTGGCGAGATGCGGAATTCCAGGAGGCACCCGGCAATTTAAGGCCGCAGGACCCTGAACCATTTTACAGGCTTTTTCCCTTGGAAAACAAAACTCACAAGCCACTGATCTGGGTGTCAGTTTTCAGGACACACTTGGCACTCTCAAACCAGACCAAGTTGGCACTGGCGCCTCCTTGTGTCTGGGAGGCATCCTGCGAGAGGCGGATCTCCAGCTGCCACCCGGCTATTTAAAGGCGGCATTAACCTAAACCATTTTACAGGCTTTTTCCCTGGGAAAGAAAACTCACAAGCCACTGTTCTGGGTGTCAGTTTGCAGGAGCCACCTGGAACTCTCAAACCAGACCAAGTTGGCACTGGTGCCACCTTGCGTCTGGGAGGCATCCTGCGCGAGGCGCAATTCCAGGAGACACCCGGCAATTTAAGGCCGCAGGACCCTGAACCATTGTACAGGCTTTTTCCCTGGGAAACAAAACTCACAAGCCACTGTTCTGGGTGTCAGTTTTCAGGACCCACTTGGCACTCTTAAACCAGACCAAGTTGGAACTGGTGCCACCTTGCGTCTGGGAGGCATCCTGCGAGTGGCCGAATTCCAGGAGGCACCCGGCAATTTAAGGCCTCAGGCCCCTGAACCATTGTACAGGCTTTTTCCCTGGGAAACAAAACTCACAAGCCACTGTTCTGGGTTGTCAGTTTTCAGGACCCACTTGACACTCTCAAAGCAGACCAAGTTGGCACTGGTGCCACCTTGCGTCTGGGCGGCATCCTGCGAGAGGCCGAATTCAAGGAGGCAGCCGGCAATTTAAGGCCTCAAGCCCCGGAACCACTGTACAGGCTTTTTCCCTGGGAAACAAAACTCACAAGCCACTGTTCTGGCTGTCAGTTTTCAGGACCCACTTGGCACTCTTAAACCAGACCAAGTGTGAACTGGTGCCACCTTGCATCTGGGAGGCATCCTGCGAGAGGCGGAATTCCAGGAGGCACCCGGCAATTTAAGGCCTCAGGCCCCTGAACCATTGTACAGGCTTTTTCCCTGGGAAACAAAACTCACAAGCCACTGTTCTGGGTGTCAGTTTGCAGGAGCCACCTGGCACTCTCAAACCAGACCAAGTTGGCACTGGTGCCACCTTGCGTCTGGGAGGCATCCTGCGAGAGGCGCAGTTCCAGGAGGCACCCGGCAATTTAAGGCCGCAGGACGCTGAACCATTGTACAGGCTTTTTCCCTGGGAAACAAAACTCACAAGCCACTGTTCTGGGTGTCAGTTTGCAGGACCCACTTGGCACTCTTAAACCAGACCAAGTTGGCACTGGTGCCACCTTGTGTCTTGGAGGCATCCTGCGAGAGGCGGAATTCCAGAAGGCACCCTGCAATTTAAGGCCGCAGGCCCCTGAACCATTGTACAGGCTTTTTCCCTGGGAAACAAAACTCACAAGCCACTGTTCTGGGTGTCAGTTTTCAGGACCCACTTGACACTCTCAAACCAGACCAAGTTGGCACTGGTGCCTCCTTGCGTCTGGGAGGCATCCTGCGAGAGGCGGATGTCCAGCTGCCACCCGGCTATTAAAGGCGGCATTAACCTAAACCATTGTACAGGCTTTTTCCCTGGGAAAGAAAACTCACAAGCCACTGTTCTGGGTGTCAGTTTTCAGGACCCACTTGGCACTCTTAAACCAGACCAAGTTGGCACTGGTGTTGCTTAGCGTCCGGGAAAAATCTGGCGAGATGCGGAATTCCAGGAGGCACCCGGCAATTTAAGGCCGCAGGACCCTGAACCATTTTACAGGCTTTTTCCCTGGGAAAACAAAACTCACAAGCCACTGTTCTGGGTGTCAGTTTTCAGGACACACTTGGCACTCTCAAACCAGACCAAGTTGGCACTGGTGCCTCCTTTGGTTTGGGAGGCATCCTGCGAGAGGCCGAATTCCAGGAGGCACCCGGCAATTTAAGGCCTCAGGCCCCTGAACCATTGTACAGGCTTTTTCCCTGGGAAACAAAACTCACAAGCCACTGTTCTGGGTGTCAGTTTTCAGGACCCACTTGACACTCTCAAACCAGACCAAGTTGGCACTGGTGCCACCTTGCGTCTGGGAGGCATCCTGCAAGAGGCCGAATTCCAGGAGGCACCCGGCAATTTAAGGCCGCATTACCCTGAACCATTGTACAGGCTTTTTCCCTGGGAAACAAAACTCACAAGCCACTGTTCTGGGTGTCAGTTTTCAGGACACACTTGGCACTCTTAAACCAGACCAAGTTGGAACTGGTGCCACCTTGCGTCTGGGAGGCATCCTGCGAGTGGCCGAATTCCAGGAGGCACCCGGCAATTTAAGGCCTCAGGCCCCTGAACCATTGTACAGGCTTTTTCCCTGAAAAACAAAACTCACAAGCCACTGTTCTGGGTTGTCAGTTTTCAGGACCCACTTGACACTCTCAAAGCAGACCAAGTTGGCACTGGTGCCACCTTGCGTCTGGGCGGCATCCTGCGAGAGGCCGAATTCAAGGAGGCAGCCGGCAATTTAAGGCCTCAAGCCCCGGAACCACTGTACAGGCTTTCTCCCTGGGAAACAAAACTCACAAGCCACTGTTCTGGGTGCCAGTTTTCAGGACCCACTTGACACTCTCAAACCAGACAAAGTAGGCACTGGTGCCTCCTTGTGTCTGGGAGGCATCCTGCGAGAGGCCGAATTCCTGGAAGGACCCGGCAATTTCAGGCCTCAGGCCCCTGAACAATAGTACAGGCTTTTTCCCTGGGAAACAAAACTCTCAAGCCACTGTTCTGGGTGTCAGTTTGCAATACCCACTTGGCACTCTCAAACCAGACCAAGGTAGAACTGGTGCCACCATGCGTCTGGGAGGCATCCTGCAAGAGGCGGATCTCCAGGAGGCACCCGGCAATTTAAGGCCTCAGGACCCTGAACCATTGTACAGGCTTTTTCCCTGGGAAACAAAACTCACAAGCCACTGTTCTGGGTGTCAGTTTTCAGGACCCACTTGACACTCTCAAACCAGACCAAGTTGGCACTGGTGCCACCTTGCGTCTGGGAGGCATCCTGCGAGAGGCGGATCTCCAGCTGCCACCCGGCTATTAAAGGCGGCATTAACCTAAACCATTTTACAGGCTTTTTCCCTGGGAAAGAAAACTCACAAGCCACTGTTCTGGGTGTCAGTTTGCAGGAGCCACCTGGAACTCTCAAACCAGACCAAGTTGGCACTGGTGCCACCTTGCGTCTGGGAGGCATCCTGCGAGAGGCGCAATTCCAGGAGACACCCGGCTTTTTAAGGCCGCAGGACCCTGAACCATTGTACAGGCTTTTTCCCTGGGAAACAAAACTCACAAGCCACTGTTCTGGGTGTCAGTTTTCAGGACCCACTTGGCACTCTTAAACCAGACCAAGTTGGCACTGGTGTTGCTTAGCGTATGGGAAAAATCTGGCGAGATGCGGAATTCCAGGAGGCACCCGGCAATTTAAGGCCGCAGGACCCTGAACCATTTTACAGGCTTTTTCCCTGGGAAAACAAAACTCACAAGCCACTGTTCTGGGTGTCAGTTTTCAGGACACACTTGGCACTCTCAAACCAGACCAAGTTGGCACTGGTGCCACCTTGCGTCTGGGAGGCATCCTGCGAGACGCCGAATTCCAGGAGGCACCCGGCAATTTAAGGCCTCAGGCCCCTGAACCATTGTACAGGCTTTTTCCCTGGGAAACAAAACTCACAAGCCACTGTTCTGGGTGTCAGTTTTCAGGACACACTTGACACTCTCAAACCAGACCAAGTTGGCACTGGTGCCACCTTGCGTCTGGGAGGCATCCTGCAAGAGGCCGAATTCCAGGAGGCACCCGGCAATTTAAGGCCGCATTACCCTGAACCATTGTACAGGCTTTTTCCCTGGGAAACAAAACTCACAAGCCACTGTTCTGGGTGTCAGTTTTCAGGACACACTTGGCACTCTTAAACCAGACCAAGTTGGAACTGGTGCCACCTTGCGTCTGGGAGGCATCCTGCGAGTGGCCGAATTCCAGGAGGCACCCGGCAATTTAAGGCCTCAGGCCCCTGAACCATTGTACAGGCTTTTTCCCTGAAAAACAAAACTCACAAGCCACTGTTCTGGGTTGTCAGTTTTCAGGACCCACTTGACACTCTCAAAGCAGACCAAGTTGGCACTGGTGCCACCTTGCGTCTGGGCGGCATCCTGCGAGAGGCCGAATTCAAGGAGGCAGCCGGCAATTTAAGGCCTCAAGCCCCGGAACCACTGTACAGGCTTTCTCCCTGGGAAACAAAACTCACAAGCCACTGTTCTGGGTGCCAGTTTTCAGGACCCACTTGACACTCTCAAACCAGACAAAGTAGGCACTGGTGCCTCCTTGTGTCTGGGAGGCATCCTGCGAGAGGCCGAATTCCTGGAAGGACCCGGCAATTTCAGGCCTCAGGCCCCTGAACAATAGTACAGGCTTTTTCCCTGGGAAACAAAACTCTCAAGCCACTGTTCTGGGTGTCAGTTTGCAATACCCACTTGGCACTCTCAAACCAGACCAAGGTAGAACTGGTGCCACCATGCGTCTGGGAGGCATCCTGCAAGAGGCGGATCTCCAGGAGGCACCCGGCAATTTAAGGCCTCAGGACCCTGAACCATTGTACAGGCTTTTTCCCTGGGAAACAAAACTCACAAGCCACTGTTCTGGGTGTCAGTTTTCAGGACCCACTTGACACTCTCAAACCAGACCAAGTTGGCACTGGTGCCACCTTGCGTCTGGGAGGCATCCTGCGAGAGGCGGATCTCCAGCTGCCACCCGGCTATTAAAGGCGGCATTAACCTAAACCATTTTACAGGCTTTTTCCCTGGGAAAGAAAACTCACAAGCCACTGTTCTGGGTGTCAGTTTGCAGGAGCCACCTGGAACTCTCAAACCAGACCAAGTTGGCACTGGTGCCACCTTGCGTCTGGGAGGCATCCTGCGAGAGGCGCAATTCCAGGAGACACCCGGCTTTTTAAGGCCGCAGGACCCTGAACCATTGTACAGGCTTTTTCCCTGGGAAACAAAACTCACAAGCCACTGTTCTGGGTGTCAGTTTTCAGGACCCACTTGGCACTCTTAAACCAGACCAAGTTGGCACTGGTGTTGCTTAGCGTATGGGAAAAATCTGGCGAGATGCGGAATTCCAGGAGGCACCCGGCAATTTAAGGCCGCAGGACCCTGAACCATTTTACAGGCTTTTTCCCTGGGAAAACAAAACTCACAAGCCACTGTTCTGGGTGTCAGTTTTCAGGACACACTTGGCACTCTCAAACCAGACCAAGTTGGCACTGGTGCCACCTTGCGTCTGGGAGGCATCCTGCGAGACGCCGAATTCCAGGAGGCACCCGGCAATTTAAGGCCTCAGGCCCCTGAACCATTGTACAGGCTTTTTCCCTGGGAAACAAAACTCACAAGCCACTGTTCTGGGTGTCAGTTTTCAGGACACACTTGGCACTCTTAAACCAGACCAAGTTGGAACTGGTGCCACCTTGCGTCTGGGAGGCATCCTGCGAGTGGCCGAATTCCAGGAGGCACCCGGCAATTTAAGGCCTCAGGCCCCTGAACCATTGTACAGGCTTTTTCCCTGGGAAACAAAACTCACAAGCCACTGTTCTGGGTGTCAGTTTTAAGGACACACTTGGCACTCTTAAACCAGACCAAGTTGCACTGGTGCCACCTTGCGTCTGGGAGGCATCCTGCGAGAGCCTGAATTCCAGGAGGCACCCGGCAATTTAAGGCCTCAGGCCCCTGAACCATTGTACAGGCTTTTTCCCTGGGAAACAAAACTCACAAGCCACTGTTCTGGGTGTCAGTTTTCAGGACCCACTTGGCACTCTTAAACCAGACCAAGTTGGAACTGGTGCCACCTTGCGTCTGGGAAACCTCTGGCGTGATGCGGAATTCCAGGAGTCACCCGGCAATTTAAGGCCGCAGGACCCTGAACCATTGTACAGGCTTTTTCCCTGGGAAACAAAACTCTCAAGGCTCTGTTCTGGGTGTCAGTTTGCAATACCCACTTGGCACTCTCAAACCAGACCAAGGTAGAACTGGTGCCACCATGTGTCTGAGAGGCATCCTGCAAGAGGCGGATCTCCAGGAGGCACCCGGCAATTTAAGGCCGCAGGACCCTGAACCATTGTACAGGCTTTTTCCCTGGGAAACAAAACTCACAAGCCACTGTTCTGGGTGTCAGTTTTCAGGACCCACTTGGCACTCTTAAACCAGACCAAGTTGGAACTGGTGCCACCTTGCGTCTGGGAAACCTCTGGCGTGATGCGGAATTCCAGGAGTCACCCGGCAATTTAAGGCCGCATTACCCTGAACCATTGTACAGGCTTTTTCCCTGGGAAACAAAACTCTCAAGCCACTGTTCTGGGTGTCAGTTTGCAATACCCACTTGGCACTCTCAAACCAGACCAAGGTAGAACTGGTGCCACCATGTGTCTGTGAGGCATCCTGCAAGAGGCGGATCTCCAGGAGGCACCCGGCAATTTAAGGCCGCAGGACCCTGAACCATTGTACAGGCTTTTTCCCTGGGAAACAAAACTCACAAGCCACTGTTCTGGGTGTCAGTTTTCAGGACCCACTTGACACTCTCAAACCAGACCAAGTTGGCACTGGTGCCACCTTGCGTCTGGGAGGCATCCTGCGAGAGGCGGATCTCCAGCTGCCACCCGGCTATTAAAGGCGGCATTAACCTAAACCATTTTACAGGCTTTTTCCCTGGGAAAGAAAACTCACAAGCCACTGTTCTGGGTGTCAGTTTGCAGGAGCCACCTGGAACTCTCAAACCAGACCAAGTTGGCACTGGTGCCACCTTGCGTCTGGGAGGCATCCTGCGAGAGGCGCAATTCCAGGAGACACCCGGCTTTTTAAGGCCGCAGGACCCTGAACCATTGTACAGGCTTTTTCCCTGGGAAACAAAACTCACAAGCCACTGTTCTGGGTGTCAGTTTTCAGGACCCACTTGGCACTCTTAAACCAGACCAAGTTGGCACTGGTGTTGCTTAGCGTATGGGAAAAATCTGGCGAGATGCGGAATTCCAGGAGGCACCCGGCAATTTAAGGCCGCAGGACCCTGAACCATTTTACAGGCTTTTTCCCTGGGAAAACAAAACTCACAAGCCACTGTTCTGGGTGTCAGTTTTCAGGACACACTTGGCACTCTCAAACCAGACCAAGTTGGCACTGGTGCCACCTTGCGTCTGGGAGGCATCCTGCGAGACGCCGAATTCCAGGAGGCACCCGGCAATTTAAGGCCTCAGGCCCCTGAACCATTGTACAGGCTTTTTCCCTGGGAAACAAAACTCACAAGCCACTGTTCTGGGTGTCAGTTTTCAGGACACACTTGGCACTCTTAAACCAGACCAAGTTGGAACTGGTGCCACCTTGCGTCTGGGAGGCATCCTGCGAGAGGCGGAATTCCAGGAGGCACCCGGCAATTTAAGGCCTCAGGCCCCTGAACCATTGTACAGGCTTTTTCCCTGGGAAACAAAACTCACAAGCCACTGTTCTGGGTGTCAGTTTTAAGGACACACTTGGCACTCTTAAACCAGACCAAGTTGCACTGGTGCCACCTTGCGTCTGGGAGGCATCCTGCGATAGCCTGAATTCCAGGAGTCACCCGGCAATTTAAGGCCTCAGGCCCCTGAACCATTCTACAGGCATTTTCCCTGGGAAACAAAACTCACAAGCCACTGTTCTGGGTGTCAGTTTTCAGGACCCACTTGGCACTCTTAAACCAGACCAAGTTGGCACTGGTGCCTCCTTGTGTCTGGGAGGCATCCTGCGAGAGGCCGAATTCCAGGAAGGACCCGGCAATTTAAGGCCTCAGGCCCCTGAACCATTGTACAGGCTTTTTCCCTGGGAAACAAAACTCACAAGCCACTGTTCTGGGTGTCAGTTTTCAGGACCCACTTGGCACTCTTAAACCAGACCAAGTTGGAACTGGTGCCACCTTGCGTCTGGGAAACCTCTGGCGTGATGCGGAATTCCAGGAGTCACCCGGCAATTTAAGGCCGCAGGACCCTGAACCATTGTACAGGCTTTTTCCCTGGGAAACAAAACTCTCAAGCCACTGTTCTGGGTGTCAGTTTGCAATACCCACTTGGCACTCTCAAACCAGACCAAGGTAGAACTGGTGCCACCATGTGTCTGGGAGGCATCCTGCAAGAGGCGGATCTCCAGGAGGCACCCGGCAATTTAAGGCCGCAGGACCCTGAACCATTGTACAGGCTTTTTCCCTGGGAAACAAAACTCACAAGCCACTGTTCTGGGTGTCAGTTTTCAGGACCCACTTGGCACTCTTAAACCAGACCAAGTTGGAACTGGTGCCACCTTGCGTCTGGGAAACCTCTGGCGTGATGCGGAATTCCAGGAGTCACCCGGCAATTTAAGGCCGCATTACCCTGAACCATTGTACAGGCTTTTTCCCTGGGAAACAAAACTCTCAAGCCACTGTTCTGGGTGCCAGTTTGCAATACCCACTTGGCACTCTCAAACCAGACCAAGGTAGAACTGGTGCCACCATGTGTCTGTGAGGCATCCTGCAAGAGGCGGATCTCCAGGAGGCACCCGGCAATATAAGGCCGCAGGACCCTGAACCATTGTACAGGCTTTTTCCCTGGGAAACAAAACTCACAAGCCACTGTTCTGGGTGTCAGTTTTCATGACCCACTTGACAATCTCAAACCAGACCAAGTTGGCACTGGTGCCACCTTGCGTCTGGGAGGCATCCTGCGAGAGGCGGATCTCCAGCTGCCACCCGGCTATTAAAGGCGGCATTAACCTAAACCATTTTACAGGCTTTTTCCCTGGGAAAGAAAACTCACAAGCCACTGTTCTGGGTGTCAGTTTGCAGGAGCCACCTGGAACTCTCAAACCAGACCAAGTTGGCACTGGTGCCACCTTGCGTCTGGGAGGCATCCTGCGAGAGGCGCAATTCCAGGAGACAACCGGCTTTTTAAGGCCGCAGGACCCTGAACCATTGTACAGGCTTTTTCCCTGGGAAACAAAACTCACAAGCCACTGTTCTGGGTGTCAGTTTTCAGGACCCACTTGGCACTCTTAAACCAGACCAAGTTGGCACTGGTGTTGCTTAGCGTATGGGAAAAATCTGGCGAGATGCTGAATTCCAGGAGGCACCCGGCAATTTAAGGCCGCAGGACCCTGAACCATTTTACAGGCTTTTTCCCTGGGAAAACAAAACTCACAAGCCACTGTTCTGGGTGTCAGTTTTCAGGACACACTTGGCACTCTCAAACCAGACCAAGTTGGCACTGGTGCCACCTTGCGTCTGGGAGGCATCCTGCGAGACGCCGAATTCCAGGAGGCACCCGGCAATTTAAGGCCTCAGGCCCCTGAACAATTGTACAGGCTTTTTCCCTGGGAAACAAAACTCACAAGCCACTGTTCTGGGTGTCAGTTTTCAGGACACACTTGGCACTCTTAAACCAGACCAAGTTGGAACTGGTGCCACCTTGCGTCTGGGAGGCATCCTGCGAGTGGCCGAATTCCAGGAGGCACCCGGCAATTTAAGGCCTCAGGCCCCTGAACCATTGTACAGGCTTTTTCCCTGGGAAACAAAACTCACAAGCCACTGTTCTGGGTGTCAGTTTTAAGGACACACTTGGCACTCTTAAACCAGACCAAGTTGCACTGGTGCCACCTTGCGTCTGGGAGGCATCCTGCGATAGCCTGAATTCCAGGAGTCACCCGGCAATTTAAGGCCTCAGGCCCCTGAACCATTCTACAGGCATTTTCCCTGGGAAACAAAACTCACAAGCCACTGTTCTGGGTGTCAGTTTTCAGGACCCACTTGGCACTCTTAAACCAGACCAAGTTGGCACTGGTGCCTCCTTGTGTCTGGGAGGCATCCTGCGAGAGGCCGAATTCCAGGAAGGACCCGGCAATTTAAGGCCTCAGGCCCCTGAACCATTGTACAGGCTTTTTCCCTGGGAAAGAAAACTCACAAGCCACTGTTCTGGGTGTCAGTTTTCAGGACCCACTTGGCACTCTTAAACCAGACCAAGTTGGAACTGGTGCCACCTTGCGTCTGGGAAACCTCTGGCGTGATGCGGAATTCCAGGAGTCACCCGGCAATTTAAGGCCGCAGGACCCTGAACCATTGTACAGGCTTTTTCCCTGGGAAACAAAACTCTCAAGCCACTGTTCTGGGTGTCAGTTTGCAATACCCACTTGGCACTCTCAAACCAGACCAAGGTAGAACTGGTGCCACCATGTGTCTGGGAGGCATCCTGCAAGAGGCGGATCTCCAGGAGGCACCCGGCAATTTAAGGCCGCAGGACCCTGAACCATTGTACAGGCTTTTTCCCTGGGAAACAAAACTCACAAGCCACTGTTCTGGGTGTCAGTTTTCAGGACCCACTTGGCACTCTTAAACCAGACCAAGTTGGAACTGGTGCCACCTTGCGTCTGGGAAACCTCTGGCGTGATGCGGAATTCCAGGAGTCACCCGGCAATTTAAGGCCGCATTACCCTGAACCATTGTACAGGCTTTTTCCCTGGGAAACAAAACTCTCAAGCCACTGTTCTGGGTGTCAGTTTGCAATACCCACTTGGCACTCTCAAACCAGACCAAGGTAGAACTGGTGCCACCATGTGTCTGTGAGGCATCCTGCAAGAGGCGGATCTCCAGGAGGCACCCGGCAATTTAAGGCCGCAGGACCCTGAACCATTGTACAGGCTTTTTCCCTGGGAAACAAAACTCACAAGCCACTGTTCTGGGTGTCAGTTTTCAGGACCCACTTGACACTCTCAAACCAGACCAAGTTGGCACTGGTGCCACCTTGCGTCTGGGAGGCATCCTGCGAGAGGCGGATCTCCAGCTGCCACCCGGCTATTAAAGGCGGCATTAACCTAAACCATTTTACAGGCTTTTTCCCTGGGAAAGAAAACTCACAAGCCACTGTTCTGGGTGTCAGTTTGCAGGAGCCACCTGGAACTCTCAAACCAGACCAAGTTGGCACTGGTGCCACCTTGCGTCTGGGAGGCATCCTGCGAGAGGCGCAATTCCAGGAGACACCCGGCTTTTTAAGGCCGCAGGACCCTGAACCATTGTACAGGCTTTTTCCCTGGGAAACAAAACTCACAAGCCACTGTTCTGGGTGTCAGTTTTCAGGACCCACTTGGCACTCTTAAACCAGACCAAGTTGGCACTGGTGTTGCTTAGCGTATGGGAAAAATCTGGCGAGATGCGGAATTCCAGGAGGCACCCGGCAATTTAAGGCCTCAGGACCCTGAACCATTTTACAGGCTTTTTCCCTGGGAAAACAAAACTCACAAGCCACTGTTCTGGGTGTCAGTTTTCAGGACACACTTGGCACTCTCAAACCAGACCAAGTTGGCACTGGTGCCACCTTGCGTCTGGGAGGCATCCTGCGAGACGCCGAATTCCAGGAGGCACCCGGCAATTTAAGGCCTCAGGCCCCTGAACCATTGTACAGGCTTTTTCCCTGGGAAACAAAACTCACAAGCCACTGTTCTGGGTGTCAGTTTTCAGGACCCACTTGGCACTCTTAAACCAGACCAAGTTGGAACGGGTGCCACCTTGCGTCTGGGAGGCATCCTGCGAGAGGCCGAATTCCAGGAGGCACCCGGCAATTTAAGGCCTCAGGCCCCTGAACCATTGTAAAGGCTTTTTCCCTGGGAAACAAAACTCACAAGCCACTGTTCTGGGTGTCAGTTTTCAGGACCCACTTGACACTCTCAAACCAGACCAAGTTGGAACAGGTGCCACCTTGCGTCTGGGAGGCATCCTGCGAGAGGCGGAATTCCAGGAGGCACCCGGCAATTTAAGGCCGCATTACCCTGAACCATTGTACAGGCTTTTTCCCTGGGAAAGAAAACTCACAAGCCACTGTTCTGGGTGTCAGTTTTCAGGACACACTTGGCACTCTTAAACCAGACCAAGTTGGAACTGGTGCCACCTTGCGTCTGGGAGGCATCCTGCGAGTGGCCGAATTCCAGGAGGCACCCGGCAATTAAGGCCTCAGGCCCCTGAACCATTGTACAGGCTTTTTCCCTGGGAAACAAAACTCACAAGCCACTGTTCTGGGTGTCAGTTTTCAGGACCCACTTGACACTCTCAAAGCAGACCAAGTTGGCACTGCTGCCACCTTGCGTCTGGGCGGCATCCTGCGCGAGGCCGAATTCAAAGAGGGAGCCGGCAATTTAAGGCCTCAGGCCCCTGAACCACTGTACAGGCTTTTTCCCTGGGAAACAAAACTCACAAGCCACTGTTCTGGCTGTCAGTTTTCATGACACACTTGGCACTCTTAAACCAGACCAAGTTGGCACTGGTGCCTCCTTGTGTCTGGGAGGCATCCTGCGAGAAGCCGAATTTCAGGAGGCACCCGGCAATTTAAGGCCTCAGTCCCCTGAACCATTCTACAGGCTTTTTCCCTGGGAAACAAAACTCACAAGCCACTGTTCTGGGTGTCACTTTGCAGGACCCACTTGGCACTCTTAAACCAGACCAAGTTGGCACTGGTGTTGCTTAGCGTCTGGGAAAAATCTGGCGAGATGCGGAATTCCAGGAGGCACCCGGCAATTTAAGGCCGCAGGACCCTGAACCATTTTACAGGCTTTTTCCCTTGGAAAACAAAACTCACAAGCCACTGATCTGGGTGTCAGTTTTCAGGACACACTTGGCACTCTCAAACCAGACCAAGTTGGCACTGGCGCCTCCTTGTGTCTGGGAGGCATCCTGCGAGAGGCGGATCTCCAGCTGCCACCCGGCTATTAAAGGCGGCATTAACCTAAACCATTTTACAGGCTTTTTCCCTGGGAAAGAAAACTCACAAGCCACTGTTCTGGGTGTCAGTTTGCAGGAGCCACCTGGAACTCTCAAACCAGACCAAGTTGGCACTGGTGCCACCTTGCGTCTGGGAGGCATCCTGCGCGAGGCGCAATTCCAGGAGACACCCGGCAATTTAAGGCCGCAGGACCCTGAACCATTGTACAGGCTTTTTCCCTGGGAAACAAAACTCACAAGCCACTGTTCTGGGTGTCAGTTTTCAGGACCCACTTGGCACTCTTAAACCAGACCAAGTTGGAACTGGTGCCACCTTGCGTCTGGGAGGCATCCTGCGAGTGGCCGAATTCCAGGAGGCACCCGGCAATTTAAGGCCTCAGGCCCCTGAACCATTGTACAGGCTTTTTCCCTGGGAAACAAAACTCACAAGCCACTGTTCTGGGTTGTCAGTTTTCAGGACCCACTTGACACTCTCAAAGCAGACCAAGTTGGCACTGGTGCCACCTTGCGTCTGGGCGGCATCCTGCGAGAGGCCGAATTCAAGGAGGCAGCCGGCAATTTAAGGCCTCAAGCCCCGGAACCACTGTACAGGCTTTTTCCCTGGGAAACAAAACTCACAAGCCACTGTTCTGGCTGTCAGTTTTCAGGACCCACTTGGCACTCTTAAACCAGACCAAGTGTGAACTGGTGCCACCTTGCATCTGGGAGGCATCCTGCGAGAGGCGGAATTCCAGGAGGCACCCGGCAATTTAAGGCCTCAGGCCCCTGAACCATTGTACAGGCTTTTTCCCTGGGAAACAAAACTCACAAGCCACTGTTCTGGGTGTCAGTTTGCAGGAGCCACCTGGCACTCTCAAACCAGACCAAGTTGGCACTGGTGCCACCTTGCGTCTGGGAGGCATCCTGCGAGAGGCGCAGTTCCAGGAGGCACCCGGCAATTTAAGGCCGCAGGACGCTGAACCATTGTACAGGCTTTTTCCCTGGGAAACAAAACTCACAAGCCACTGTTCTGGGTGTCAGTTTGCAGGACCCACTTGGCACTCTTAAACCAGACCAAGTTGGCACTGGTGCCACCTTGTGTCTTGGAGGCATCCTGCGAGAGGCGGAATTCCAGAAGGCACCCTGCAATTTAAGGCCGCAGGCCCCTGAACCATTGTACAGGCTTTTTCCCTGGGAAACAAAACTCACAAGCCACTGTTCTGGGTGTCAGTTTTCAGGACCCACTTGACACTCTCAAACCAGACCAAGTTGGCACTGGTGCCTCCTTGCGTCTGGGAGGCATCCTGCGAGAGGCGGATGTCCAGCTGCCACCCGGCTATTAAAGGCGGCATTAACCTAAACCATTGTACAGGCTTTTTCCCTGGGAAAGAAAACTCACAAGCCACTGTTCTGGGTGTCAGTTTTCAGGACCCACTTGGCACTCTTAAACCAGACCAAGTTGGCACTGGTGTTGCTTAGCGTCCGGGAAAAATCTGGCGAGATGCGGAATTCCAGGAGGCACCCGGCAATTTAAGGCCGCAGGACCCTGAACCATTTTACAGGCTTTTTCCCTGGGAAAACAAAACTCACAAGCCACTGTTCTGGGTGTCAGTTTTCAGGACACACTTGGCACTCTCAAACCAGACCAAGTTGGCACTGGTGCCTCCTTTGGTTTGGGAGGCATCCTGCGAGAGGCCGAATTCCAGGAGGCACCCGGCAATTTAAGGCCTCAGGCCCCTGAACCATTGTACAGGCTTTTTCCCTGGGAAACAAAACTCACAAGCCACTGTTCTGGGTGTCAGTTTTCAGGACCCACTTGACACTCTCAAACCAGACCAAGTTGGCACTGGTGCCACCTTGCGTCTGGGAGGCATCCTGCAAGAGGCCGAATTCCAGGAGGCACCCGGCAATTTAAGGCCGCATTACCCTGAACCATTGTACAGGCTTTTTCCCTGGGAAACAAAACTCACAAGCCACTGTTCTGGGTGTCAGTTTTCAGGACACACTTGGCACTCTTAAACCAGACCAAGTTGGAACTGGTGCCACCTTGCGTCTGGGAGGCATCCTGCGAGTGGCCGAATTCCAGGAGGCACCCGGCAATTTAAGGCCTCAGGCCCCTGAACCATTGTACAGGCTTTTTCCCTGAAAAACAAAACTCACAAGCCACTGTTCTGGGTTGTCAGTTTTCAGGACCCACTTGACACTCTCAAAGCAGACCAAGTTGGCACTGGTGCCACCTTGCGTCTGGGCGGCATCCTGCGAGAGGCCGAATTCAAGGAGGCAGCCGGCAATTTAAGGCCTCAAGCCCCGGAACCACTGTACAGGCTTTCTCCCTGGGAAACAAAACTCACAAGCCACTGTTCTGGGTGCCAGTTTTCAGGACCCACTTGACACTCTCAAACCAGACAAAGTAGGCACTGGTGCCTCCTTGTGTCTGGGAGGCATCCTGCGAGAGGCCGAATTCCTGGAAGGACCCGGCAATTTCAGGCCTCAGGCCCCTGAACAATAGTACAGGCTTTTTCCCTGGGAAACAAAACTCTCAAGCCACTGTTCTGGGTGTCAGTTTGCAATACCCACTTGGCACTCTCAAACCAGACCAAGGTAGAACTGGTGCCACCATGCGTCTGGGAGGCATCCTGCGAGAGGCGGATCTCCAGGAGGCACCCGGCAATTTAAGGCCTCAGGACCCTGAACCATTGTACAGGCTTTTTCCCTGGGAAACAAAACTCACAAGCCACTGTTCTGGCTGTCAGTTTTCAGGACCCACTTGACACTCTCAAACCAGACCAAGTTGGCACTGGTGCCACCTTGCGTCTGGGAGGCATCCTGCGAGAGGCGGATCTCCAGCTGCCACCCGGCTATTAAAGGCGGCATTAACCTAAACCATTTTACAGGCTTTTTCCCTGGGAAACAAAACTCACAAGCCACTGTTCTGGGTGTCAGTTTTCAGGACCCACTTGGCACTCTTAAACCAGACCAAGTTGGCACTGGTGTTGCTTAGCGTCTGGGAAAAATCTGGCGAGATGCGGAATTCCAGGAGGCACCCGGCAATTTAAGGCCGCAGGACCCTGAACCATTTTACAGGCTTTTTCCCTGGGAAAACAAAACTCACAAGCCACTGTTCTGGGTGTCAGTTTTCAGGACACACTTGGCACTCTCAAACCAGACCAAGTTGGCACTGGTGCCACCTTGTGTCTGGGAGGCATCCTGCGAGAGGCCGAATTCCAGGAGGCACCCGGCAATTTAAGGCCTCTGGCCCCTGAACCATTGTACAGGCTTTTTCCCTGGGAAACAAAACTCACAAGCCACTGTTCTGGGTGTCAGTTTTCAGGACCCACTTGGCACTCTTAAACCAGACCAAGTTGGAACGGGTGCCACCTTGCGTCTGGGAGGCATCCTGCGAGAGGCCGAATTCCAGGAGGCACCCGGCAATTTAAGGCCTCAGGCCCCTGAACCATTGTAAAGGCTTTCTCCCTGGGACACAAAACTCACAAGCCACTGTTCTGGGTGTCAGTTTTCAGGACCCACTTGACACTCTCAAACCAGACCAAGTTGGCACTGGTGCCACCTTGCGTCTGGGAGGCATCCTGCGAGAGGCGGAATTCCAGGAGGCACCCGGCAATTTAAGGCCGCATTACCCTGAACCATTGTACTGGCTTTTTCCCTGGGAAACAAAACTCACAAGCCACTGTTCTGGGTGTCAGTTTTCAGGACACACTTGGCACTCTTAAACCAGACCAAGTTGGAACTGGTGCCACCTTGCGTCTGGGAGGCATCCTGCGAGTGGCCGAATTCCAGGAGGCACCCAGCAATTAAGGCCTCAGGCCCCTGAACCATTGTACAGGCTTTTTCCCTGGGAAACAAAACTCACAAGCCACTGTTCTGGGTGTCAGTTTTCAGGACCCACTTGACACTCTCAAAGCAGACCAAGTTGGCACTGGTGCCACCTTGCGTCTGGGCGGCATCCTGCGAGAGGCCGAATTCAAAGAGGGAGCCGGCAATTTAAGGCCTCAGGCCCCTGAACCACTGTACAGGCTTTTTCCCTGGGAAACAAAACTCACAAGCCACTGTTCTGGCTGTCAGTTTTCAGGACACACTTGGCACTCTTAAACCAGACCAAGTTGGCACTGGTGCCTCCTTGTGTCTGGGAGGCATCCTGCGAGAGGCCGAATTTCAGGAGGCACCCGGCAATTTAAGGCCTCAGTCCCCTGAACCATTCTACAGGCTTTTTCCCTGGGAAACAAAACTCACAAGCCACTGTTCTGGGTGTCACTTTGCAGGACCCACTTGGCACTCTTAAACCAGACCAAGTTGGCACTGGTGTTGCTTAGCGTCTGGGAAAAATCTGGCGAGATGCGGAATTCCAGGAGGCACCCGGCAATTTAAGGCCGCAGGACCCTGAACCATTTTACAGGCTTTTTCCCTTGGAAAACAAAACTCACAAGCCACTGTTCTGGGTGTCAGTTTTCAGGACACACTTGGCACTCTCAAACCAGACCAAGTTGGCACTGGCGCCTCCTTGTGTCTGGGAGGCATCCTGCGAGAGGCGGATCTCCAGGTGGCACCCGGCTTCTAAAGGCGACATTAACCTAAACCATTTTACAGGCTTTTTCCCTGGTAAAGAAAACTCACAAGCCACTGTTCTGGGTGTCAGTTTGCAGGAGCCACCTGGAACTCTCAAACCAGACCAAGTTGGCACTGGTGCCACCTTGCGTCTGGGAGGCATCCTGCTAGAGGCGCAATTCAAGGAGGCACCCTGCAATTTAAGGCCGCAGGACCCTGAACCATTGTACAGGCTTTTTCCCTGGGAAACAAAACTCACAAGCCACTGTTCTGGGTGTCAGATTTCAGGACCCACTTGACACTCTTAAACCAGACCAAGTTGGCGCTGGTGCCACTTTGCGTCTGGGAGGCATCCTGCGAGAGGCCGAATTCCAGGAGTCACCCGGCAATTTAAGGCCTCAGGCCCCTGAACCATTGTACAGGCTTTTTCCCTGGGAAACAAAACTCACAAGCCACTGTTCTGGGTGTCAGTTTGCAGGAGCCACCTGGCACTCTAAAACCAGACCAAGTTGGCACTGGTGCCACCTTGCGTCTGGGAGGCATCCTGCGAGAGGCGGATCTCCTGGTGCCACCCGGCTATTAAAGGCGGCATTAACCTAAACCATTTTACAGGCTTTTTCCCTGGGAAAACAAAACTCACAAGCCACTGTTCTGGGTGTCAGTTTTCAGGACACACTTGGCTCTCTCAAACCAGACCAAGTTGGCACTGGTGCCTCCTTGTGTCTGGGAGGCATCCTGAGAGAGGCGGAATTCCAGGAGGCACTCGGCAATTTAAGGCCTCAGGCCCCTGAACCATTTTACAGGCTTTTTCCCTGGGAAACAAAACTCACAAGCCACTGTTCTGGGTGTCAGTTTTCAGGACCCACTTGGCACTCTTAAACCAGATCAAGTTGGAACTGGTGCCACCTTGCGTCTGGGAAACCTCTGGCGTGTTGCGGAATTCCAGGACTCACCCGGCAATTTAAGGCCGCAGGACCCTGAACCATTGTACAGGCTTTTTCCCTGGGAAACAAAACTCACAAGCCACTGTTCTGGGTGTCAGTTTACAATACCCACTTGGCACTCTCAAACCAGTCCAAGGTAGAACTGGTGCCACCATGCGTCTGGGAGGCATCCTGCGAGAGGCGGA